>NC_143257.1:43830000-45080000 GCF_984573655.1 Nuphar pumila
AGGTTTTTCCCGTCAGCGTGCTCATCCTTCTTTTCTTTTCTTTTCTGTTACTCATTTTTGTTATTCTCGTTCATTGGTATTTGTTTATCTTCTTCATTCCATTTTTTCCTCAACATCAACGACTGGTTTTCAGACCTGTGTTGGTTCCATCTTTTCCTAAACACCAACGACTGTTTTATTGTTGTTTTAGTGTTCTTCGTGCAACACTTTTGGTAGTACAGGTATATGCCTTATTCAAGGTTTACTGATTGATTAAGTGATCTCAAATCTGTTTTATTTTCTTCCCATTCATCTTGTTTGCTTATTCATTGTTTCACTGCTATGGACTTCTCTTCGTCATCCTATCCCTCTGCGAATTTCTTGAGTCAACTCGTTACTGAAAAACTTACTCATTCTAATTTTTTGACCTGGAAGAGGCAAATCCTTCCTTTTATACAGAGTCAGGATCTCGATGAACATTTGGGTGGTTTAGTTCCTATACCACCACGGCTTATTTTGCAGGAAACCAAGGATGAGAAGGGTGACACAATTACCATTTCTATTAAGAATCCAGAGTATACAACTTGGAGGAAGCGGGATCAGTCTTTGGTTGCTTATATTACGTCAACACTCTCTCAAGAAGTGTTGGTTACTCTTTCAGATGATTGCACTGCGGCAGATCTGTGGAGTAAGCTGTCTCAGACATACTCTCAGATATCAGAAGCCCGAGTTATGTACTTAAAACATGAATTTCAAAGTTTGAAGAAAGGCTCCATGACAATCATAGAATACATAGGCCGTTTGAAGAGTATTACTGATCAATTGGCTGTTGTTGGAAGTGCTATTGCAGATAAAGATAAAGTTCAACAACTTCTCAATGGATTGGGTCCTGATTTTGACATGTTTACCACAGCTTTATCATGCCTTCCTCACTTGCCCACCTTTGACGATCTCCAAACGAAACTTCTCCAGCATGAGATGATTATGAAGCAAAGGGCAGAAGGAAATGAATCAGCTCGTCCTCATTCAGTTTTGGCCATGGACACTTCCGTAGGTTTTGGACGAGGGAATGGAGGGCATCAAGCAGGCAGAGGCCGCAGACGTTTCGGGCAGGGAGGATGTGGTATCTTGTCTACACCTAATATTTCAGGGGCTTTTAATACATGGAATCAGAGGAGAGTGCCCACTTGTTTCTTATGTAACAAAAGAGGATATGTGAAAGCTGATTGTTGGTTCAATCTACAGAATAGAGGAAAAATAAACAAAATTGAGAATAAATCAGCTACTGCTATGGACACAAAAATGCCATCCACAGATGTGCAACAACTTTTGTTATCAGCATTGTTACAGATGACGATCAAGCAAAATGAACAAGGCGAATGGTATGTTGATTCAGGTGCCGCCACACATGTTACGGGTAATGCGGGTAAGTTATCTCACTTATTGCCTTATTTTGAAAAAGATAGTATAGTTACAGGAGATGGAACTTATCACTCCATTAGTCACACTGGCAATGCACATATCCCTATGTCAAATTCTTCACTTCATTTGTCAAATGTCCTTCTTGCTCCTAATATTAAAAGGAACATTGTTTCTGTAGCTAAACTTGTTGACGATATGAATTCTTCCGTCGAATTTACTCCCTCTTCTGTTTATGTTAAGGATCTACGAACGAAGGAGACGTTCGCTTAGGGGGAGCGACAAGGAAACATGTACGTCTTCAAGGAGATTCCTTCAGTGTCTTCGCCCTCAGTCCCAGTCCTCTAGTTGAAGTCGTCCAAGCATCCTTCAGTGTCTTCGCCCTTAGTCCCAGTCCTCCAGTTGAAATCGTCCAAGCATCCTTCAGTGTCTTCGCCTTCAGAGTCTTTGTTTTTTCCTTCATTGGAAGTTTTTAATTCATCTCATTGTAATAAGCCAAATTTTTGACATAGTCGTTTGGGACATTGTAGTCGAGGTTTCGTTGAAAATCTTGTATCTGATGGTCTCCTTCCAGAGTCTAGTTTAAGTTCATTTTTTGATAATAATAATAAATGTTCTTCATGCGAACTCTGCAAAAGCCATGTTCTTCCTTTTCATATTATAAATAAAAGAGCTTCAAAGCCATTTGAGATTATTTGTTCTGATGTTTGGGGACCCGCACCTATTCCTTCTCTTTCTGGCAGTCGTTACTATGTTGTCTTTATTGATTCCTATTCCCGTTATACTTGGATATATTTCTTAAAACACAAGCATGAAGTTTTTTAAATATTTCGGGAATTCCATTCGATGGTCAAAACAAAGTTTGCTTGTGATATTGTGCATTTACAATGTGATGGTGGAGGAGAGTATTCGTCGAACGAGTTTATTGCCTTTCTTCGGGATAAAGGAATAAGCCGACAGGTTTCTTGCCCTCATACTCCTCAACAAAATGGGGTTGCAGAGAGGAAACACAGGCATATTGTCGAGAGCGCGATGAGCATGTTACATGATAGCAATGTGCCCGTTAGTCTCTGGACAGAAGTTTTTCACACATCTGTTCATATCATAAATCGTCTTCCTATGGCACTTTTGGATCGGAAATCTCCCTATTATACTTTATTTGGGCAACATCCCTCTTACGATGAGCTACGTGTTTTTGGTTGTGTATGTTATGTACATATTGATTCATCTCTGCGAAATAAGTTTCAGGACAAGGCTGTCAAGTGCAAATTTGTTGGGTATGCAGATGAATACAAAGGTTATTGATGCTATGTCCCTACTACAAAACGTATTTGGACCTCCAGAAATGTTGTTTTTGACGAACAAAATTTTCAGGTCAATGACTCTGCAGTGTTGCCACCTCGAGAATTAGAAGTATATGATCCATGGATGAGCACAAATCTTTTTGCTAATACAGGAGAAACATGTCAAACAAATTGTTCTTCCTTCGGCTTGAGTAGGGAGTTGAATGACTCACAAATGCATGTTGAATTATCTCCAGTTGAGCCACCCCCAGTGGAACGTTTCTCTAGACAGATATACACTAGACGGGGCAAAAATACAGAGCCGAGGAATGTGGAGGAAAGCATCGCCAATGATTCGGCTCAAAGACCGTCACACATTAAGCATCCTATTCAACGATGGGTGAGTTATGAGACCTTCTCCCTTGATTTCCAGTTGTTTATGTCTCAGCTCACAAAACAGGATAAACCCACTTGTTTTAATCAAGCTCTTCAATCCCGCCATTGGACTGAAGCTATGAATGAAGAAATGGAAGCTCTTCATGAATGCCAGACTTGGGAAATAGTCCCTCGGCCAGAAGAAAAGAATGTAGTTGGCTCAAAATGGGTTTATAAAATAAAATATAAGCCTGAAGGAAGTATTGACAGATATAAGGCGTGACTTGTTGCTCGAGGATTCACACAACAATATGGTGAAGACTACGATGAAACTTTTAGTCCCGTAGTCAAAATGGGTACTATTCGTATTATCATATCCCTAGCAGTCGATCAAGGTTGGAGCCTTAGCCAGATGGATGTTAAAAATGCCTTTTTGCATGAAACTTTAAAGGAAGAAGTGTATATGGAGCAACCACCTGGTTATGCTGAGAAGGATCCTATTGCCTGGGTGTGCAAACTAAGGAAATCTCTGTATGGGTTGAAACAGGCGTCCTGTTCCTGGTTTGAAAGTTTCTCTATGCAGATTCAGAGTTATGGTTTAAAAGATGCTCTCTAGATCACTCACTCTTTATTTACCAAAAGGCGGACATTGTTATACTTCTTCTTATATATGTTGATGACATTGTGATCACTGGGAGCTCAGATAGTCATGTGCAAGACGTGAAACAGTTTTTAATGAAAACTTTCAAGATGAAAGATTTAGGGGAGTTGCGGTACTTTCTTGGTGTGGAAGTTGACAGACAACAAGACACATTGACACTCATGCAACAAAAATACACTCTTGACTTTCTGGAAAGAGCCAGGATGACGAATTGCAAACCAGTCAACACTCCTAGTGTATTACATCAAAGGCTGAGCTCTGAAGATAGTCATCTTTGTGTCAACCCTACAACGTATAGAAGTCTCGTGGGGATGTTACAGTACTTGACCTTTACCAGACCTGATATAGTTTATGCTGTCAATCAGGTATCCCAGTTTATGCATCCTCCAACGGAGGGTCATATGGAAGCTGTGAAGCGCATTCTACACTATTTAAAAGGAACTATAGGAGACAGACTTGTTTATCGCAAGAACGATAATCTGCATGGAGGCCATGCACTCATCACTTATACAAACGCAAATTGGGCAGGGGATCCATATGAGAGACGATCTGTCTCTGGATATTGTGTTTATATTGGGCACAATTTAGTGTCCTGGAGCAGCAGAAAACAAAAGGTAGTGGCACGATCGAGTACAGAGGCTGAATACAGATCGATGGCTGCAGGCACGGCAGAAGCCACATGGATTAGACACTTATTGAGTGATCTTGGGGAGACAATTATTCGATCATTTCTTTTATGTGACAATCAAAACGCAATAAACATTGCATGTAATCCTATCCAGCATAGTCTGACGAAGCACATTGAGATTGATCAACATTTCATACAGCAGAAAGTCGAGATGAAGGAGATAGAACTATGTCATGTTCGAACAGAAGATCAAGTGGCAGACCTGTTTACCAAGGGATTAACAGGAAGTCAATTTTGGCTATTGAAGAGCAAGTTGTACATGCTCCAAAATCACGTACAACTTAAGGGAGGGTGTTAGAATACAGTTTGCATATGCGTATGGATTTGGATCCAGATCCATACACATATTATATGAAACACATGTTAAATAGGATCTCATTAATGGCATACTTGTAATATGTATACTTCTTTACTTTATAATGTTTAGGGTTTTGGAGGTCGAGCATTGCTGTGCCGCCCCAGCCATTGTGAACTTCTCTCTCTCTCTCCTTATCTCCTGTGAACAATTCTGATAGGAACCACTTTAGTCCCACTAGAATTTATCCTGAGAGAAGAAAAAGATGACCAAGGGGCGAGTTCAATCGTGTATGTCAAAAATGTTGAATTTCTCAATTGGAAAATGAAAGATCAATCAGTTGTTGCATACATCACATCAACTCTGTATCAAGAGATTCTCGTTGCCATTCCTGACAACTGTACAACGCTACAACTCTGGGAACGACTGGTTCAGACGTATTTGCAGGTTTCTCAAGCAAGAGTGGTTTTTCTAAAAAGAGAATTTCAGTTGCTAAGAAAAGATTCTATGACCATCATGGAATATTTGAACAAGATAAATATCATCACAGACCAACTTGCAGTTATAGGGTGTGCCGTTAGTGATAATGACATGGTGCAACAATGCAATTAGAGTAATAATGTCAAGTTTGATTTTTGCGATGCATAAAAACAACTAAACATGGAGCAACACCTGCTCAAGGTTCACACGGCCTACGATGATCCACTTTTTGATCACTGATGCATCAAATGCAAAAATCATAATGAAGATGCCACTTATGCATTCTCTTTACGTGCTTTTAAATGCACATTTACACATGCTCAACAAGGTGTGTATGAACAACAGTTTTCCCATGCATGTGTTCATATGATCATGCAAAATACATAATTCCTTTCATGAGTCAATTCATGCGAACTACCATGCAAAGATGCATATGCAAATTAATCAAAAATTCAGGATTTGCACATGCCCACAAGATGCACATATAAGTAACATTGCATTAGAAATATTGAGCACTTATACTTAATCAACCACAAGCATGCAAAGCTAAATTTTAGCATGAGTATAGCCTAATCACTCATAATATGCAAAATCTGGAAAATTAATGCACTAGACTGAATTTTCATTATCATAAGACAACGCATCCAATATGCACAAATCTGAATATCAAGTCCACATAATCCGATACATAATCCATAACAACATTTTAAATACATAACAGTTATGAATTTACAAGCAACACTTATGAGAAAATTTCCAGATTTTCTAATTTAGCAAACACCAAGTTTTTCTTTACTTTGCCAACATTGTTTTTTCTTTTTTGTTCAAAAGTGACTAAATCGAGCCCAATCGACCCAGTCGGCTGGGCTCTGCCACACATATGGCAGCCCAGTCACACACTGACCGGCCTATATATATATATATATATATATATATATACCTATTTTTCCTACAGGCACCTGGCATAGCCGAGCCTAGTCGGTTGGGTCTATGCTCAACAGATCAACACCCAGTCGACCCGACTAGTCGGCTGGCTAAGATTTAAATCATCTGCCCAGCCGACCCAGTGGCTCGGCTGCAGTATGCAAAATTTTTTTTATTTATATTACTATTATTTATTTATTTTTGTAACATTTTTTTCCTGACAGAATGCCAGCCCTAGCCGACTGGACCAGTCAGCAGCCGATTGAATCGGCTGGATCTCACTATATATATATTTTTCATGAACAGCAGTCCAGTCCGACACTGGACAACAGACTGTCCTGTCCCAGCCGATTGTCCAGACTGAGACTGGACAACTGTTCGTCCTGTCCCAGACCAAAAAGCACAAAAATAAAAAATTTTCTTTTTAACTAAATATGCATATATTTCTTCTTCCATGGATTAGGTTTGTTTTCAATAACCACACTCTCGTGTCCATATGTTCGGATATACATACATGTCCAACAGACAGATCTGTCCAGAACGGAAAGAACGGACAGTGGTTCAGATCTGTCCAGATTTGTCTGCTGAACACATGGAACAGATATGTCCAAAGCAGTGTTGTGAAAAGCGTTGAGGCGTAGCGAGGCGCTCCACCAAAATCTGAGGCGAGGCGTAAGCCTCGAGGCGCAAAGCGTAAGCCTCAACAATTTTTTTTTAAACTTAAAAAAAACTATAAAAATGATCTAAAATTATAAATAAATAAAAAATGCTTTATTGATGAAGCAACAACCAACGAAAAATAAAAAATCTCAAATAAATACGGAAAAAATATGAGATTAACACGTAAAAGTAATATTAATGCAAGAACTTGATCTATGTAAGTATCTAAGAAATAAAATATGAGCAATCATTCAATAAAAAATTAACATTAACAACAAAATGCATATTAGCACTGACAACATCATGTCATAATTAGAAAATACATGTTAACATTAACAACCAAATGTTAATATATTTATCCAAAACTCTTTAAAATGAAAGTGTTAACATTCATAATTACAACTCAAAGATACAAAAAACATATAAATGGTCATAGCTCTATAATATGAATTAGGGCCTAGACTCTTCTTGTGTTTCATCATCATCAATATCTAAGTCTTCAATGTCATTATCTGAGGAATCCATATAAATAGGTTCTCTTTCATCTTCATTCTCCGACTCTTCATCATTTGCACTTTCTTCCTCCACGTCCTCGATAACTTCTTTTGCTTTTCTTTTTCCTTCAATAAAAAATCATGTATTAAATACTTATGTTATGTAATTAAAAAACTACACTTATATTCATAACAAGGTAAAAGGAATATAGCTTTACCTCGATCTCTTGAAGACCTCTCTTGCCTAGAACCACTTTGTAAATCATGAGGTGAAGTGACCTTTTCAATAGGCACATGCTCAATGGCATTTATGTCGAAGTTTGGATCCAACCATGAATCCTCCAACCAATTAGGATCACTAGGCAACACTGGATCTTCCTTCTCCACAATCCACTCATCGTCTGAGTCTATATGATCTAGACATATAGGGTCTTTGGTAGCCCTCCTTCTCATATTTCTCTCTCTTAATTTCATATTGTACATTACAAAAACCAATGCATTCATCTTCTCTTGTTCAAGTTTATTCCTTCGTTTTGTATGTACCTATAATTTCAAATCATTGATAATCAATTATAAGATAATTAAACTTATAAAAATGTATTTCAAAAATAAAATACAAAGTCAAACTTAGAATTCGAATTCCTCTCACAGCCCGATGCACTGCACGTCAAACTTAGAATTCGAATTGCAAAATTCATCAACTCAGGATTTTCGTGTCCAAATGAACTCCACCAATCAGCTGCATTCAAATAAAAAAATAAAAAATAATAAAAACATTAAGAATGCCATAATTAATAAAAACATAAAAAAAATTTATTGACAAATAACAACATAATTGCAAACTTACCAGGACTTTTTAATTTTCTTGTTGTAACAGCTGCCTCTCTACCAAACAACCCCTTTGCCTTTTTAAATGCATCGATTTGTGTTGTAATTTTCAACCGAATATTTGCATCAGAAACCAATTTTTCAACACAATCATAAAAGCCACTCATCACTTCTCCATCTGGGTTGAAGTTGTCAGCATAATGACAATGTGGATTTAAATAGTAGGCAGCTGCATGCAAAGACTTATGAAGTTGCAAGTCCCATCGTCTATCAATGATATCCCAAATAGGTTTATATTTTCTTTCAACCTTGTCAAGGTTTGAAGCAATTTCTTCCTTTGCTCTATCCATTGCCTCATACAAAAATCCCATAGCAGGTTCATCTGCATCAACTAATCGCAACACTTTCACAAGAGGCAGTGTAGCTTTAATTGCATATGATATGGCAGCCCAAAACTTATGATCATTAAGAACAATATAAGAAATGTTTTTAGCATCAGATTTCTTATAGTAATTAGATGATCTAAAATTTGAAGATAAGAACATCAACTTTAACTCTTTCTTATAACATCCAATACTATGAAGTGTGAGATATGTTGTGGCAAAACGAGTGACGGCAGGACGTAGAAGTTCTTTCTTCTTTGTGAACTTTTTCATTAAATTTAATACCCATGCATGACTATAAATGTATCTTGTAATTTTTTTTGCCTTTTCCACTGTATCTTTAAAAATTGATATCTTTCCAATATCTTCTAACATAAGATCTAAGCAATGCGCTGCACATGGTGTCCAAAAACATGTTTTTTCTGCTGTTAGCATATTTCCAGCTGCAACATAATTTATTGCATTATCTGTAATGAATTGCACCACATTACTTTCACCAACTTCTTTAACAACTTCTTCAAACAACTTACACAAATTTGCACTAGTTTTTTCCATGTCGCTTATGTCAACAGACTTCAAAAATATTGTTCCAGATGAGCTGTTCACAAGAAAATTAATTAAGTTTCTTCCTTTTCCATCTATCCAACCATCTGCCATAATGCTGCAACCAACCTTTGGCCATTCTTTTTTGAACTCTTTTAAAATTTCGTGAGTACAATCAACCTCGTCCTTTAAAATCCACGTTCTGATCTCGTGATAAGAAGGTGGTTTGAACCCTCGCCCATAATTTGCAATAGCTTCTACCATTGCACCAAAATATGGACTATTGCAAAGATTAAATGATAAGGCATTTGCATAAAAAAATCTACCAATGGCACGACATACATTTTTTCTTTCATCCCTTTTGAAAGCAGTGTTTATTGTGGTTTGTCGTGCTTCTTTGTTCACAAAAAGGTCCATAGGATCAGCTGCACTTGTTTTTGCATCACTACCTGATCCACTAGCTTCTTTATTCACATTATTGCCGGTTGATGATCCAAAATAAACACTTCTCTCGATATCCAACTTGGTTTGTTCTAACTCTTCTTTCTTGAGCCTCTGATCCTTTAGATGATTCTGAAAAAATCTTTTCACGTCAGGTGGAACCGCTTCGCACATGCTTACACCATGCTTTGTGCCAGCTAAGTGATGTTTTAGCCTATAGATGCCTCCTGTAGTCTATTTATGACAGTAATTGCAAATTACATGTCTTACGAGTTTGGGATCTTTAGTAGGATTTGGAACTTTAACTCCATGATCCCATCCTACATCTTTTGCCATTGTTCAACTGCAAAAATACAATAAGAATCAATATATATATATATATATATATATATATATATAAATTGAAAACTAATGAAAACACAAACAAACGAAGTCAGCGAGAACTAGAAAATTGTTAGTTTAAATTTTTTTTATTTAGGAACCAATTTGAATTACTTGCCACTAAAAAGAGAACACACGTGCAAAGATCAAATTCCTTCATAGCATGCAACCATGCATGACACACAGTCACATACACACAGATTTTATAAAATCAATGGCTTCCGATGGACAAATTAAAATGTAAAAAATAGCATCAAGAAAAGAAGTAAGAAGAAAGAAAGAACCCATGGAAAAACTAAAAAGGGGAGACATAAAGTATTTATCTCCCATCTAAATTCAATATAATAATCAGCTTAAAAGATAAGAGGAAGTAACAGTCCAACATGAATCAACATATTTAAATAATAAAACAAAGTAACAAAATGCAAACTTGAAACAGAGTAACAGTATGCTGATCAAGTTTCCTACAAATAAGCAAACTGATGTTTGTTTATTTGTTCTCTTACCATCATTGGAAGGAAACCTAGATGTCGGGTTAGAATCTTACTTCAAGAAGTCAGTCATTTTAAAGAGCATATTTCTTCCAGCTGCAACTTCTATTGCTTCTTTTTATGTTCCCATAGTTTTTGATATTTCAATGATTAATGTGCTTTGATAAATTTAATGGCTTAAATAACCATGATTAAAAGTGTGTATTAGGATATTTAATTAATTTCAATTTTTCGTGTTTATTTTTTATCCCTATTCTAAATCCATGTCAATTTGGTTTGTATACTCAGTGATCTTTTCCCACTTGTGCTGTCAAGAATAAATTTCAATATTTGTGTACTGCAGGACTATACAAAAGTACACAGAGTTTAGGCACTGCAATGTTAATTTTGTGTGTGTGTGTGTATCTGTGATATTTGTTGTATTCTCTTAGTTTTAGAACTCTACGAGTTGCTCTTTATATGGCCGAGGCTTTAGACTATTGTAGTAGTGAAGGTCATCCATTGTATCATGATCTCAATGCATACAAAGTTCTCTTTGATCAGGTAATAATGTATGCTTGTCTCAAGTGTAGCAAGAATCCTGTATTAGAAAAGTTTGCTCGTCCCATTTAGTCTGAGTTGTTTAATTGAGAGAAGGTGCCCTTCTCTCAACTGGAAGAGGCTGGAAATAGCTAGAAATTTTGGACTTTGTTTATAGCTTGCAGAGTCCCTGTACATCATTGATTTGTTCGCAATTTTTTTCTCTAGGAGAAGTGAATTTTAAAATCTCCCTAAGAATTTCTTGAGACCAGTGGAGCATGCACAGGTGCACAGACAACTTCACGACTTGCTCACAATATTTTCCAGGAGAAATGAGTTTTATCCCTAAATACTATCATGTCAAGAATTTCCTGAGAACATTAGTGGGGCATGCACACATGCACGCACACATGGTTGTGGCTGTGTTTCAGCTTATATTCTTATTTGTACTTGCAGGATGGTGATCCAAGACTTTCTTGCTTTGGTCTTATGAAAAACAACAGAGATGGAAAGAGTTATAGCACAAACCTTGCTTATACACTGCCAAAATATTTACGAACTGGTAGCTGATTTCTTGGCATGGGGCTGTCTAATTGCTGGTTGCTTGCCAACATTTTTCTCAGAATTTATAATTGTTTCCGTAATGTTGGCTAGTGGCTACCATCATTATGTTGGCATATCGTAGATTTTTTTGTGAGAGACGAGAGAGAGAGACAACGTACCTATTTTCTGGGCTCAACCTCAACCACGAGAGAGAGCCTGCGTGTGAACGACGAGAGAGAGAAGCTGCGTGATACACACAGTCACATACATGAGAGACGAGAGAGAGTACAGGCATGTGAGAGGGAACATACCTATTTTCTGGGCTCAACCACGAGAGAGCCTGCGTGTGAACGACGAGAGAGTGAGAAGCTGCGTGAGAGAGAGAGAGAAACAGAAAGCAAAAATAAAACCCTAATTAAGGTCGGGCGCTCTTTTTTTATACCCCAATTTTTAGTCAAATCTGGGCTTTGACCCTAATTTGACCACCAGCAGTAAAGGCGTATACGCCTCATTTTGAGGCGCGCCTCGCCTCGAGGCGTGCGCCTCAAGGCGTATGAGGCGCACGCCTTAGAGATTTTGCGTTTTATTCATGCGCCTCAAGGCATAAAGCCCCTCGCCTTGAGGCGCGCTTTTAATAACACTGGTCCAAAGTGTCCATGGCGACACATATATGTATATATATATACACACACGTTTTCTCTCTCTCTCTCTCTCTCTCTATATATATATATATATATTGGAAAAACACAAAAACATGTAAAAATAGCATAGAAAATCAAATTTTACGTATTCTAGACCTACCTACATCGATTTCCATGGATTAAATAATAGAAAATCAAAATAGAATCCATGGCTCCCTACAAAAATATTGCCTAAAACCTATTCAGGCTATTTCTATGAGACAAGAGAGAACACCCGTACCTTGTTGAGGTTCGAAAAGGGAGATGGATGAAACGTCGGATGGTTGGAGAGGAAGATGATCTCCTCTTCTTCTTTCTCTTGCTTCTTTTCCCTCTTTCCTTATCTCTTTCTCTCTTTTTTTTTCGACCTTTTTTTATAGAGAAATAGACCCTTATCCTTCCAGTCCTTCTAGTGTGTGCTGGAGAGAGGACTTCTCCATTTGGGAGTTCCTCTCGCCCACTTTCCAAAAATTTTAAAATTCTATATATGTTGACTTTTCCACCTCCTTTCTCAATTCATATAGTCTTTCCTGATTTCTAGATTTTTCTACCTTTCTCATCTAGTAAGGACTCTTCTAGGGAGTCCCAAATTAGTTAACAAATGTTGAAATTCGGAATTAATTATAATTTAATAATTAATTAATTAATTAATAATAATTAAATATCTTGAAACTTTCGGAGGATACCTTATCCCTCTGAGAGTCTTTTTAACTCTAGTTAACTTTAATTTAAACATAAATATTGAATTTAAAGCTGTATTTTCGTTGGGTATGAATTCTGGATTTGGATCCGAATCCGAATCCATATTCAAAATTCATTTAGATCCTGGACTGGATCAATTCCTAATGAATATGGGTCATCCATATTAATTTGGATTATATGGATTGGATCTAGTCCGATCCAAATTCGGCTAAAGCCTACTGAGGCAGTTATTTTTTTGAAAAATTATGATTTTCGGGCCAACCGTAGCCCGAATTTGAAAAAGTAAAATACCATAATACTCAGAATTTCAAGACGCATCTAACGATATATAACTCGAATTTTGCCTTCGAATTTTGCTCGAATTTAACCCGAATTTCTCTTGAATTTAAAGGTCGAAAATAAAACTTTTTCTTACATTTTCGTTGGCTCATTTAGACCTTGTCGATGAGACCTGGGCCGAGCCCAAACTCAATTAATGTCACCTAATATCAAGTATATACCGACTTTTCTTCAACACTTAGACAATTTTTCAGAAATTTCTAAATTTAACTAAGTATTAAAATACACAATATTACAGCATGTGGCTCTATTGGGGAGCTCTTAATAGAGTCGTTGGGAGCTCCCAACAGTCACAAATGTGATCGTTGGAGAGCTCCCAACGACTCTATGGTCTTTTGACCATAGTGCCCATGCTCTTTACAAAAAAGACATTAAATAAAAAGATAAAAAAATAAAAAATAAATAAGAGAAAAACTGTTCCTAATGAACAGTACTGTTACATGAGTAAAATGACAAAAATATCCCTAGAGGGTGTGTGTATATATATATATATATATATATATATATATATATATATATATATATATATATATATATATATATATAATCCTCTAGTGTTTTAGGTATTTGTGTTTTGTTACAGGCAATGCAAAACCAATGGAATTTCTACTAGTTGTCACAGTTGAGTTTGATAAGCTGCACCATCCTCCATTTCAACAATAAGTTGACAAGAAAATATAAATGTGATTCTCTAGACTTATTTTTTACCTTCAGAAATTTTTTGAAACTGTTGAATTGTTCACTTCGTCTCAGCCAAGCACTCCATTTTAATTATTCATGGTCCTTTTTGTAGGCCACAACATGCTACACGGGTCTTTGACATGATTGATGATTTCTACATTGGAGATCTGCAGTTGTGAGCAGAAACTTAAATCTTTTGACTCTATTTGGAAAAAGTAAATTGGCAAAATTCCATCCCTCTTTTCTTTGTTAGCCAAGCTGGGGGATAGCCCTCATTGGAATTCAAACTTGGGATCCCTTAATGAAGATAGTCTTACTCTACCTTGTCTTATCTATCTT
Organism: Nuphar pumila; assembly: GCF_984573655.1. Classification (NCBI taxonomy): domain Eukaryota; kingdom Viridiplantae; phylum Streptophyta; class Magnoliopsida; order Nymphaeales; family Nymphaeaceae; genus Nuphar; species Nuphar pumila. The sequence continues at coordinate 43,844,129 of NC_143257.1, forward strand.
AATTCAACTCATTGACGTTTTTCTAATTTATTGGTGAAATACAATAACTTGATGGGATTGGACAAAAAAGTTATTGAAACTTGATGTCATATTTTTATCTTGTTTGAGATATAACATATGAACTATGTGATAGTGAAAAAAGTTTCTGTTTGGCTTGGTTTGTTTGTCTTCCTGCTTTAGTCATTTCCTTACAACTCGTGCTGTAGTAACTATACCAATTTCTCCAATGACACAAAACTATGTTAAGAAAAATGATCATATATAGAAATTGTGGCATGCACAAAAATTAAAGAAAATAAATAAGGGGTTAAATATAGACATGTAGTCAGATGGTCAGAAATAGATTGTATTCTTTATTAAATATATATTTTGTTAGGGTGGCTTCAAGTTGGTTCAATATCGAGATGGAATGTTAAAGCGACATGTTTTCCTCCCACTTTTTTTTTCTTCATTCTCTTATATGCCTCTAATATTGATCTGAATATTAAAAATATATGCAGATATTAAGGGATAATTTATTACCATGACCAAAAACGAGTATCAAGACAAAAAAACATGAGTATATGCAAAATCCATTGCATTTGGAGAACAATATTAGTGTTTTTAAATAGAATTTCTTATTTCCTGAGTTATAAAAAGCGATATAGACAAGGAACTTGGCTACACTAAACCACAACTTAAGTGGTTCCTTGACAAGTAATTCTTATTTAATTAATTACTAGGTGGGAATTGGTTTTGTATGAATCTACTTTTACTCTACTCTTTGTGAACCTTTATCGGAAAACATCTAAATTTCGATGAGGACCAAAAGGTCGGCCTATGGGTTCTGTGAATAATGGAACTACCTCTGTAGTTTATGGTTTTTGTGGGTTTACATGTTTAGCTAGGACAAGACAGGCTTAACACTCAGGGCTTTTCATCATACAAATTCCAGGCAATTACTTTTTTGACAATTTAAAACTTTCATCTGACAATGTAGAGCAAAAAATGTACACTGAAGATGGTTGGTAGTAGTTGATAACTGGTTTTTTTGTTTCTTTTTTCCTTCAAATTTATAATCTCTTGATTACTTCAGGGTCACAGAGTATCTGACATGGTCTTATGAGTGTGGTGTTTTGTCTGCATCAGTTGCCATACTTCTTTGAACAACGATGTGGTTTGCACCTTACATTTTTTCTGTGAATCATTGTGTCTATGGTGTATTGTATTGTTTCTTTCTTGCTGACAGGTTTCCTGAGGAATGCATTGGAAATCAGGATGATTTATGTGGATTTGATTATGTTTGGAAAAGTTCATGGGCTCTCTTTGATCTGAGAAAACTTTCTAAATAATTTTGTGTGATGAAGGTTGTGACGTTGTTTCTAACCATGCTTTGGGAACACCATTTGTTGTAGAATTTAGAAACAAGTGGTTATTTTCTCGACGTTTGTGCATCCTTGTGCTCGTGTGTATGTTAACTGACATAAGGTGGTACACACACCTGTCACAAATATCAGCCATTTTTTGAAAATCTCGCAATAGAATTTGAGATTTTAAAAAGCTGTTGAAATCTCAAAAAAATTGATGTTTTCCTAATATTGCCTATTTTGAAAGTGTCGTGTTTTTATCCTGATATTATCATGTTATTAATGGGATATTTATATTTTTAATGTTTTTTCTTATATTTTTATATATTTTCTTATATCTTTTGAAAAAATAAATATATCTGTAGATGTATTCATATCCACACATACACACATGGCCATTAGAATATCAGAACTACCATGTGAATTGAGCATTTCCAAGACTTTTTTGCAGCTCCAACCATGTAGACGTGTTTGGCACGGTGAATTTATTAGGAATCAATTGTTGGGACATGCATTTTCAATGGAAAATACAAATTTTGGATGCTTGAATATTGATGAAGATTATAAGCCATTTGTTTTAAAGCCTTAAAAAATCTTGTTTATGCATTATAATCTGATGAGTCAAAAGCTGTTCATTGTAAAACCAAGCATAAAGATCACATTGAGAACAAAAAACCATGAAAATTGTGGTTCACATGGTAGTTCTCGTAAGCTAGTAACATCAAGTGACTATATATAGGCATAGGCTAAACATTTGTGCTAAATGAAACATGCTAAATGGGTTTTCCAGTTTTTTCATTGTCTTTTTTGCAGTTTCAACCCTATAAATATGTTGGACATGGTCGATTTACTAGGAATTCACACCTGGATCATGTGTTTTGGATGAAAAAAATAATTTTGAGCCTAAAAGATTTAACCAGATTTTGGACTGTTGATTTTTCAAACTTTATAAAAATCCACCCATAGCTGATTCTTATAAAATCAAGTAGGTAGATTACATCTGCACCGTTAGAATTTAAAAATAAAACATAAAAAAGCTTGAAAACCCCATTTATCTTGTATGTATTATCCTCTCTTTATATATAGAGTAGACGGTAGCTGCTTGAGAACCTACTTAATTAAGCTGACCATCCGTCACACCCTTGACTAATAAAAAAGACTACTTTTTGTGCCAAAAAAGCTTTAGCGGCATTTTGAGTCTAAATATCCCAATTGTCTCAGCGGAACTGGGACCTTTAGCAGTGCTCAACAAAAGGATACGTGCATCATTGCAATTTTGTAATTATGCCCAGGTCTGCTAAAGGGTATTTCAGTAGAAAAACTTGTTTTTGGCATTTTTTATTTATTTATTTGTGTGGCCGTCATCAAGTGCTCGATGGATGGTCCGCTTGATTAAGTAGGTGCTCAAGCAGCTACGCTCTATTATATATATAAACATTTGGTCATGTCGCCATTACCTACAATGAGTTTGTTTTCTTTTTTTCTTCACTAAACTAACTATAAATGTGATCTGCAATGTGAGAATCGGCTTTTAGATCATTCTATTATAATATGTAAGCACAATTTTATGAGCCTTGAAAAAATAATGACCTACAATGTATCATATTTTCTTGGCTCATAAAATCATGTTTTTTCATTGAAAACACATGATCCAACAACCAATCTCTAGCAATTTCATGAATCCATCTATGAGGTCTGATTCGGTCAACATGACCTGCGCTTATGAGTTTCATTTCATTTGGATGGTTAAGTTGCAAATGATCAAATTTTACCCCATAATTATATCTATATATATGTCCACGTGTGTGTGTGTGTTTACTTTTTAAGCCTATGTTATAAACAAGTTTTACAAAAATCTATACCCCTAATAATTTTAAAAAATGACCTGATTTTTATGTATTAACTAATTACACCATGAACTTTGTTTTAATTTTTACAATATGGACAAATCACACGGAAGAGAGGAGAGAGATGCAAGCTCTATTGTTATCTGGAAGCGCCACGCCATGGATGTGAAATATTATTGCCAAGTGAGGTTTCTAATATCTATGGAACCAGTGGCAGGTTTCATGAAGGGTGTAGCAAAAAACAAAAAAAAATTTGGTGTGATAGTCGGGGGTTCAGGGCAGCCCCCCCCCCCCAATTTTTTTTTTGAGATAAAATAAAAAATGACTACAATTATTAATAAAAATCTATTTCATATGGACAAATCAAACTATTTGCTGCAGTCAGGGCTGGGCTAAAAAAATGGATAAAAATCTATTTCATATGGAATCAGGGCTGGGCTAGGATTGGGCTTTTAAAAAATAAATAAAAAAATTTAACTGTTTCGGGAGGCACTTGTCCTGCCCCTCCCCCAGCTCCGCCTTTGTATGGAACATTTATTATCTTAAATGGCAGAAAATGATTGTATTGACCTCGAATACCTCAAAATTTGGCTTGATCACAAAAATTCTCTATCTATCCAAAAACGTTGATTCTCGACTTTTGTTGTACCTTCATAGGTGTTCTGCAATACGTAGCTAATGTTTGGTAGACTCGAACCTGCATATTTACAGTTTTATATGGTTTACCTGCACATTTTTGGAGATTTGTAAAAACTTCGTGTCAAAAGTCTTTTTGCTCTCGGACATTAGCCATTCATTAAGTTTTTCATACGAAGTTTAGGACTCATAATTTATAACTTGCGATCATCTTCCACTAATTTAATTTACCCCTTAGTCGTAACAAACATGTACGATTTCTTAGGGTTTTATTGTCAATGTCATCGGATGCATGCATAATGTAGACAAATTAGCGAGTCTCTTTTTCTAACACGTTTCTCGTCAGACATTTGTGTTTTCTTAGGGTTTTGCTGAATTCATGAATACAACAACAATTACGCCTTCATCCCAAAATAATTGGGGTCGGCGATATGAACCAAAAAAGGAAATCATTCTGGGTCTTCCACATGAATCCTTCTCCTCCAATCATTTCTATCCAATGCCATGTCCTCGGTGAGGTTCAAAGCATTCATATCCTTTCCTATCATCTCCATCCATGTCTTCCTAGGCCTACCCCGACCTCTTTTAACTAATATATTTTCTCATTTCTTCATCCTTCTAACTGGAGTATCATTAAGCCTTTGCAGAATATGTCCAAACCATCGTAAACGATTCTCTCATCTTATTTTCAATGGGTGCAATGCCTACCTTCTTATGTATATCTTCGTTCCGAATCTTATCTTTTATTGTATTTCCACACATCCATCTAAGCATACGCATCTCAGCTACACTCATTTTTTGAATATGATGTCTCTTGGCAGCCCAACATTCCGTACCATATAGTAAAGCGGACCTAATAGTCATCCTATAAAACTTTCCCTTCAACCGCAATGACATTCTACGAACGCACAACACTCCAGTTGCACTTTTCAATTTCATCCACCCAACCTTTATCCTATGATTTACATCTCCATCAATTTCTCTATACTTTTGAATGATAGATCCCAAATATTTGAAACAATCATCCACCGGTATTTCTTGCTCACCAAGCTTCACTACACTCCCGTCACTACTTCGTTGCTTACTAAACCGACATTCCATATATTTTGTCTTACTCTTACTCAACTTAAAACCTCTAGCTTCCAATGTCTGTCTCCATAATTCTAACTTAGCATTAACCCCAGCTCTAGACTCATCAATCAAAACAATATCATCAACAAACAACATACACCACGGCACATTTTCTTGAATTGATCTCATAAGCTCATCCATCACTATAGCAAATAGGAAAGGCTTAAAGCAGATCCTTGATGTAACCCAACCGTTATAGAAAAATTGGTTGTCACCCCTCCACAAGTGCGGGCATTAGTTACTACTCCTTCATACATATCTTTAATTATACTAATATACTTGAGAGAAACATATTTCTTCATCATTGTCCACCAGAGAACGTCCCTAGGTACTCTATCGTATGCTTTCTCCAAATCAATAAAAACCATATGCAAATCTTTGTTCCCCTCTTTATTTCTCTCAATAAGTTGTCTAAGAAGATGTATAGCTTCCATAGTTGATCTTCCAGGCATAAAACCAAATCATTCTATAAATGGGTAAAATCCTTCAGTACAATTATGAGATTAACCAGGATGTGTTCCATCCATGAACACTTGGTTTTCTAATAGCATGACACCAAATATACTAGTGAAATAAGCAAGCATCAAGGTGAGTTCCCTGCTAATAACCTGCATGCTAGTGCAGAAATGATGGTGTATCTTACAGAGATAACCAAGAAAGAGAGCACCAGAAGGTAAATATGCATTAGTGAAACAATTTACCATCAAGGCATTAACTAAAAGTAAGCATTAGAGAAGCCATTCCAATTGTTACGAGCCTATTTCTTTAATAAGTCAGTGCGGCACAACAGTCTTTCCTTACCGCCGCAAGTCTTTCAGTCGTTCACTTGTAACTAATTTGTCACGAGCACAGAATGCTTTACAAACCCACGATGCACCAGACTGCCTAGTCTGGTACGCCTAATGGCCAAAAGTCGCATACCAACACTTTTTCATGTGTTGAATCATTTCATTGGCCTTGCACACCAGCTCGTGCACAACTGATCAAGCGCATCTCTAGATGCGTATTTTATGTAGTACATGCTACTTAGTGCATAGTTGTCCCATACCAGCTAACACTTTCGAAAAGAGTACAAATTTGCCTTAGCCTTGCGTATTATAGAACATATTGCAACTCCATGCGCACACTATAGCAAAACCTCGCCATTGAAGGAACAAGAGCTTGCGGCTCCCAATCCGAAGACCATGATTGAACATCATGGCAAAGAGCACCACCCAGACTTATTTGTCGACGCCTAGGCATTCTCTCACTTAGCCCCGAGTCACCATACTCGGTTGGAATCACCTAAGGTGATTCCAGGATGAATTATCCTTAACTCACACGCACCCCGTGCTTCCAACCACTATGCGTGAGAAACATTCCTGCAAGCCGAGAGGTCCTTAACCAAAGCTCTAAAGGCAACATCCCCTGATCCGCTGACACTGCTTAACCAAACAATGCTCTACGTTTGTGCTGCTGCACAACGATGAACTAATGAGGATACTGTTAACTATCGCATGTTATGCTACCACCGTACGTCACCGATAAAGCCAATGCATACCACACATTCCTACACTCGATGCATTTTCTACTTAGTAGAGCTCCGCACTGCACGTGCCTCATTCTGAAAGCTCGGTCTGGGACATTCTCCACTATCCAAACCATTGTCATCCTCGACGATGTCAGTGTAGGTAAGAACACAGTCGTGTCTAATATGCCAGTTTCTCTTTGTACTTATCTTTCGTCTACTTTTTTTCTTCATCCTACTCAACTTGTTCTAGTTTTCATCCACCATCGCTGCAACCTTTAACATGTCAAGTCTCATTCCTTAACGCGCCTCCAATCACTTAGACAATGATCTTTCACTTTATCAACATTGAGCATTCTTTGCTCATGGGACCCCAGTGCAGTCCCATACACAAGCAGGTCATCCTCGTCGGCACGACAAACTTGTTGTCTTTATGCTCATGGTTGGGGTGCCTTCCAACCCCAGCAAGAGCAATTCCAAGCCCTTCGTGGTCATCGCACAGAAGAACGACCACCAGCGTATGCTGCAGGGATATCAACTCCCTTAAGCACCAACCTGCGGTTTTCCAACAATTTAAATTAGTTCTCAAGTGGGAGAACACCTTCTTGCGTATCACCCCAAAGCGGTCCTTTAAAGTGTCTTCCTGAGCACTCGTCCTCATAAGGGTACCTTGGCCCAATGCTGCAACTCTCATCTAGAGCCAGCACGTTGTAACACTCTCCCGCAGTCAACAAAACGTTCTCGTAGAAACCAAACCGACGAGCCAAAAAAATAACTTTTTTTGCACACACAATTTACAGAGGAATTGCCAAGTCAAGTGACCAAAAAATGAACATTCTGCTCAAGATGGTCACTCCACTAACCCACAATCTTGAAAGAGAATATAGAAGTTTAGTTGAGTCACTCATACCCAAAGGTGCAAATCCATCCAGCCGAATCCTACATGCATTCTCTGCATGCACAAGACAAATGTCATGCTCCACTTGCAAGCCTAACGCACAATTGGTAGAAATTTTTGGCTTATCTACGTTCCCTTAGTCAACTAAACAATAACCATGCACTTCTGCTTACCATGGTCAAGATGTCCCATACCATCCTGCCAACATCTTACTTTTGTGCTCGGTCAACAGTACTTAAGCTGCACAAATTTGCGTAACCAAGATAAACCATCTCTGTCCTCTTCAGTGTCGCACAAAATGAACAATAAGGTCTCCGTGAATTTTTCTGCTCTGATGCCAATTTGTCACGAGCCTATTTCTTAAATAAGCCAGTGCGGCGTGATGGTCATTTCTTACTGCCGCAAGCCTTCAAGTCGCTCTCTTGCAACTAATTTATCACGAGTATAGAATGCTTCACAATCTCGCAACGCGCCAAACTGCTTAGCATGGCCAGCCTAACGGCCAAAGGCCGCATACCAACAATTTTCCATGTGCTGAATCATTTCATTGGCCCTGCACACCACCTCGTGCGCAGCTGCTTAACGAAAGCTGATCAAGTGCATCTCCATATGTGTATTCTATGTAGTCCATGCCACTTAGTGCATAGTTGTCTCGTACCAACTAACACTTTAAAAAAAGGTACAAACTTGTCTTAGCCTTGTGTGCCATAGGGTGTATTGCAACTCCATGCGCACGCTACAACAAAAGCTCGCAATTGAACGAACAAGAACTTTTGGCTCCCAGTCCAAAGACCACTTGATGATTGAACATCATAGCAAAGAGCACCACCCAGACTCATTTGTCGGTGCCTAGGCATTCTCTCGCTTAGCCCTGAGTCACCATACTCGGTTGGAATCACTTAAGGTGATTCTTGAGGGAATTAGCCCTAATCTACACGCACTCCCGTGCATCCAACAGCTACGCGTGAAAAATATTCCTGCAAGCCGAGAGGTCCTTAACTAAATCTTCAAAGGCAATATCCTCTGATCCGCTGACATTGCTTAATCAAACAACGCTCCACGTCTGTGCTGCCACACAACGATGCACTAACGATGATATCGTTACCTATCGCATGCCATGCTACTACTGCACGTCATCGATTAAGCCAATACATACAGCACGTTCCTACACTCGATGCATTTTACGTGCCCTGAAAGCTCAGTCCGGGACACCAATACTCAGGGTTCTTAATTGGCAATCACCAAATAGCTAGAAGTAACTTAGTCTAACAACTTAGGATCGGTGTTATCATCAGTTTCATCATCACATAGGTTAGAGCCACATTGGCTAAACTACTGGAAATCTTCTTCTTTTGCTCTCATCATGTTTATAGTGATATAGTCATTGATTATTGCTTTCAATTAATTGTTTTATCTAGATGACTGATAATAGTGCATGTGCATAACATTCCTTAGATCTATGTATGAATTCATAAATATCAACTGGAAGCAGTACAAGGAAGACAGGCACCATCACTTTATGCAACATACACCCTGAACTTGTGTAGAGTACAGCTTCCCTCAACCCTAGGTCACAGGCAGTCCTATTTCATGGATGAAAGCTATTAAGGCTGGGGGCTCGTACATCATTTAACCTACTCCAAAAATCATGCAAGGCACTTCACATCAATCCTCCAGACCATCTGCATGACGTCCAGATTTTGTCAGTGTTCATGTGGGGACAGGTTAAACCAAAAGAAAATTGACTACCCTGCAAGAATTCATTGACAATGAGAAAAGAATTAGTAAGCATCTTCAATTTAAGCCCATAAAGGTTCCACACACCTGGCTAGGAGGGTTGGCTTAAGGAGTTCAAGTTGAAGGGCGTCACAAATTTCATACCAAGGGTGTGTCCCTTTCTGCAATGTCAAAGATAAGGGGAAACTATCCTCGGTGAGTGGGAGAGCGGGAGACTACTTGTGGAGTTTTACACCATGGACACTGAAATAGGGCCACAGTCATCATGACACCTCTCAGCCTGTAACAGGATGTCTGAACCATAATGGTGGTTTTTCCTTGTTATTAACAAAAAATCATTAATTTTATAGAAAAGACCACAAGATTTGCTTTGTAATGGTAAAGCAAGATAACATGGTATTAATGGTAGATTATTCCTTTATATCAGCATGTCCACTGCAAGATTGGGAGACTATACATTCTTTTAGTCACCAATATCCTGACCATTTTGAGGAAAAACAAACCAAGACATCCAAACAATTACAGTAAGGATATTAAATGTCTATAGTCTATACTGATCCATTAATCGAGTCAATCAAGATCTGCTGATCCCAGGAATGATCTATCATAGTAGCATTATATCCCAACATTTGGCTCGGATTAACCAGTGAAATAAGGCAAAAATCTTCACCCAATAGTGCAAGTTCCAAATGCACCTGCTTGCATATGATTGAAAAAGCTTCAGAAACTGTTGGTGAAGTGGCCATAATGAACTACAGTTTACCAGTGTAACCAGTTCCTGTGTCATTACAAAATGAGCTCTCAGCTTGCTAAGACAATTATTGAGCATAAAGCTGACTTGTGATGGTCCATCAACAGATATGTTCCTCATTCAAGTTAAAATGACTGGTCTCCTTCATAAATTATTATGAGATGGACCTTGATTTGAAAGGCATAAATTTTGATTATGGGTTTATTCATGTTTTTCTGGGGATGCTACCTTCCAAGTTATCAGCCTATGATGTTCATCTACAATGGCAGTAGATATTGTGTCAATCCTACATTACTAAGGATCCCACCCTCGATGAATTCCTATCCTACAAGTAACAGGCAATGGACATTTAAAGATGGGATTCTTCAATAAGTTGGCTTAGTTCAAAACCCAAAAAAGCAACAACGAGACATTAAATTTCCAGATCTCTACCTTCGACGTTCAACAGTGTATGTTGCACTTATATGTACATGTATCTTTTCTAACAGTCTTGCCCACAAAAGGAAAGAAAAAGAAAATGCCTTGAAGAAGAAACAGATAAGCACCAACCTGTAACACTGTCTAAAATCATCAAATGTAATATATTTATCATATTATATAAATGTAAGTGTGGTTTTAGTTCAATAAGATACTTGGCCAAGCTTCATATCATCTTCGTCGGTGGACTTCTCCCCGCACCCTGGACTGCAATTTTTTCATAGTGCAGTTGGCTTCAACTAAACTTAGAAATATAAAATGGAGTAATTTAGAATCAAATCTGATAGTTTACTTTTCACATTCTACAACTATGCACATCACTATCTATATATATATAGGGAAGGACACAACAGTGGATGCCCTTCCTGTCGGACGTGTACGCGCACGATCAAGGGCGCGTGCTGAGTTTGTGCAAGAAGGGGCTTTAGCGGTGGTAAGGAATGCTGCTAAAGCCCCTTTTTACACAATTTTTTTTGCGCCACTGATTGCGCGCACAATCAGCGATGCAAATGCATCCGCTATTGTAAAATGGGAAGGGTGTTCGACAATACACTATATATATATATATATATATATATATATATATATATATATATATATATATATATATATATATATATATATATGAGAATAAGGATTATGCTGCCCCCTTTTTTGTTAGGTCACCGTTAGGACCCTCCAAAAATCATAGTTTTAGGCATGCTCGATCTACACCGTTAGATGTGTTTATCATTGCTTATTTATTAAGAAACATGCTTTGTTTCAAATTGATTTGATATAAATGTGTATTTCATCATCAAATTTTAGTACAATATCAACCATTGATTTTTTTACCTCTTTAAAATACACATCTAAGCAAAAACATGCTTCATCAAATACATGTTCTCCATAGAGTAAACAACAATAAACACATCTAACGGTTTAGATTGAGCATAGAATGCCTAAAACTATGATTTTTGGAAGGTCCTAAAGGTGACCTAACAAAAAAGAGAACATGATTATCCCCCTTTCCCCCTTCTCTCTCTCTCTCTCTCTATATATATATATATTCTAGAAGAATGCATGTCATTTTCCTGAAAGTGGTAAATGTAGGATATAAACCAAAAGCTACCATTTTAGGCAATTATGCCAAACGCCAACCTTTCCTCTAATAGTTACACTTCAACAATGTGCAGCTTCTTGGTTGTCTGTACCATCCATATCTAAAACCGAGAGCCCTCACCCAAATCTAAGAATACGAATTGCATACACAATAAGCAAGCCAAAACGCCCAAATAAACAGGTGATACATCATAAAAGATGTTATATAATGGCACATCATAGCTTGCATCTAAACATCACATTTTGTAACCATCAAGTGTTTTTCAGGATGTTAGTCCTATGCACCAAAATCACTTTACACATTGGTTAGGCACCTAACGTTCAATCCTATCACAAAGCTTCATCTCAAGTTTGATTCCCTTAAAGGGGCAACACATGAAAAGGGTCAATGACAGCAAAAATGAAGCTCAGAGTGGGGCCACTCCAAATGTCAGTTGTGTGGCATAGTGGTTTATTGTATGCGTACATTATGTTTGTGCATGTGTGCGGCGGGCATATGGAGCTTAAACTATTTTTTCCTTAAGCATCCCCTTCTGAAACAAAAAAAAAAGCTCCTTGTTTATCCATTAATGGAAAATAAAAAAACAAAAAAATGTTTCGATAGATATACTCCTTCATCATGATAAAAGCCCAAGGTTGCCAGAGTAGAAAGCGGATGCGGGACACGATACAGGAAGAGTAAGCGAGAAGAAATGCATTTTAAAATATATATGAAGCGGGAAGCAAAAAATAAAAACAAAGCAATAAAAGAATTGAATGGAAATAAAAATGGAACGCAAGTAAAAGCTAAAATAAAAGTGACTATTCTTAAATTTCATGATTTTTTAGTGTAAGAATTAAACAAACAATTTAGAGAAAGCACATGGAAGTGAGTGAGATGCATGAGAGGAAACACATAAAAAAACATGAAAAGTAGAGTGAGAAAACACATAAGAAGAATAGATGAAGCATGTGAAAAGCATGAAGAAGAATGGGAGAATCCAGATTCCCATCAAATTTCGGAAGTGAGGAGTATCACGCTTTTGAAGCGAGTTTCCAGGAAGCGGGCTTCCCACCTATCTAAGAAGCTTCCTTAACTCTGGAAAAAAAACCGTCTCTCTCTCTCACACACACATATATGCATGCAAAGCACATGCCAGCAAGCACTAGTGATCGCCAATGGCTTCACTTTAACGAATAATGGTCACGTACCAAACACTACATTTGAAGGTGAAGAGACGTTTCCGACTTATTCAACTTCTTTTGCTTTTCCTTGATATCCAAACTTGGATAGAGGCAATGTAGAAATCGAATATGAGAGAGCTCATTACCATCACTCTCAGATTCGGTCTCAGCAAATTTCAAGTAGCCATGACAGGCTCGGTCTGCATTTTCTACAGGCCGAGTGGGTCATCAAGCTGGACGTGACCCAGACTGAGCGCAGACCGGAGGAACTCAGTCTGGGTGTGTTTAGACCAAGCAAAAAAAAAAACGAGTTATGCGTATTGTGACAGACCGTCTCGGTCTATTCGTACCGAGTCGGGTCCGAATTAGTTAGCAAACCGAGTCGGGTTTATAATGGTGGACCGATTCGGCCCAGACCAAAGGTGGACCCGATATGGGTCAGACCGACTCAATCTAGACCGAGAGAAATCGGACGCGTAGGGTATATAAAGATATGTGTGCGATTCATTGATCGGGCGCGGTGGAAAAATCGAAATAGCGAAGACTCAATTTTTTTCATTACAAATTGGATTCAGATTTGGATCCCAATTTGGACCCAAAACTCAAGTCGGACCTGATAAGACGACCCGATTTAGATCCAGACAAACTATTTCAAGCGGGTTTGGATCGAGAATACCTCATCCAGGAGCCAAATCAGAGTTGAGTTGAGGACCTAAGTGGTTCAATTTTTATTATGGATGTGGATCTTAAAGTAACATAAGGTAAAGATGACATAGAGATCATTGTTAATGGTTAAAAAGCAAAAAGATCATTTTGCCCTTGATATGCCTACAAAGTATTTAAGGCATAACTAAGTGCCCCGAAGTCAGAATAATGTGATTATTGAATCTGTGGATTCTACTGCTTGAGTAGAATCTATTAGTAGGGGATGTGAGGACAAAATCTGAAAGAATGAAGTCAGAGTTTGACAGTTAAGTCTAAGGGTGTTTTAGTAATTTTGACAATGATACAAGGTATTTATTGATTTTAGATCAAAGGTTGCGTAAAACTAAGAATTTAGAATTTAAGCATTCCAAGTGAACATTTGCAAATTCCTCCTTAGTTGATTAAAACACATGCTAGTTAGTTTAGGCATCTTTATATATGATTCCAAGTGCTTCAAGTATGCTAGTTTTGTTTATTGTAAATAGACATTGTTTTGCATGCCTAGGAATTTATAAAGTTCAAGTGTGATGCTTAAACCTGATCATGCATGTTTTCTGAGTTATAAAATAAATGTGGCATGACATGATTGCATGTATGAGATTAATGTGTTATGTGAAAATTGCGGGTAGAGTTCAAGAGTCTCAGGGTAGGTATTACCTTGGGAATATCACGCTTATACCTTGAGAGGGGCGTTGTAAGTGTCGTGAATTAATCTGTGGTGGGTTGCCATACTTAACAGTTCAGACATGTAAACATGTGTTAAAAAGTAGTAAGTGGATATACATTAAGGATTGTATAACGCACTGACTTCAAGCTGTAAATGTTGAGTAAAAGTTGTTTATAGGATGACCACCGAGTATATGATGGGAACTCTACTAAGAGGCATAGTCTGGGGTAATGTTGAGGTGTGTACCTCGTGAGTAACCTGAGAATATCTAAGACGTTTTTAGGTGACCCTTAGGGGTTAAAACATTGCCCACTAGATACATGTATTAGAAAATAAAGTCTTCACGTTCAGCTGTGTAGGAAAAGAAAGAACAAAATAACGAAAAAAGGGGCTGCAGGAAGAAAAGACGCCAGAGTCAGTGTCTGCGTCTATCAATGTATTAATATAATGAATACAAGATTTTAGGGTACGAAAATACCCTCTAACAATATCTTAAATTACATTACATAATAACTGGACATTGACCCGGTTCAGTACATGGATCGGGTTGGGTCCTGTATATACAGAAGTTGGGTCCAAGACCCAATAACGACTTCTTTTCAGCCTCCCTCAAGTTGTGCATGGTCCTGGACCATGAACAACTTGCCTTTCAGAAACCAAAATCTCTCCTTTGTCAGCCCTTTGGTGAAAATATCAACAACTTGCTTTTCAGTTCGCACAAACATGGGCTCAATCTCCTTTTCTTCAACCTTTTTCCTAATAAAATGTTGATCTATCTCAATATGCTTTGCTCGACTATGATGAATGGGATTGAAAGACATATTGATGGCACTTTGATTATCACACAGTAGCAGTGATCGAGCAATAGGTTCTCCCATTTCCGTTAGGAGATGCCTTATCCATGTGGCTTCAGCAGTGGCAGTTGCCATCGACCTGTATTCAGCCTCAGTACTTGATCTAGCGACCGCCTTCTGTTTTCTACTGCTCCAAGATACCATGTTCGATCCAATGAAGCTGCAATAACCAGATACTGACCATCGTTCATCTGGATCACCTACCCAATCAGCATCAGCATAAATAATGATCTCATGGCCGCCGCCTAGATCTAATTCACTTTTCTTATATACCAGCCCATCACCAATTGTACCCTTCAGATAACGAAGTATTCGTTTGACTGCCTCCATATGCGACGTATGAGGTTCATGCATAAACTGAGACACCTGATTAACCGAATATACTATATTTGGTCTAGTAAAAGTCAGATATTGTAGCATGCCAACTATGCTACGATACTTAGTGGGATCTCCATATATATCCCCTTCTTTAGAACTCAGTTTCTGATGAATGACACTTGGAGTTGCTAATGACTTACAATCTGTCATGCCTGCCCTGCAGAGAATGTCCAACGTGTATTTATGTTGAGTAAGTGTGAGTGTATCACATCTTTTATCAACTTCCACCCCAAGAAAATACCGCAGCTCCCCTAAATCTTTCATTTTGAATCTCTGATTTAATAACTTCTTTACCTCCTCAATGTGACTTTTGCAGTTCCCTGTGATGACAATATCATCAACATATATCAATAGGAGAGTAGTGACATCTCCTTCATTGTGAATGAATAACGAGTGATCCAGAAAGGACCGAGAAAAGCCATGCCTTTGTATCTCTAGTGAAAAACTCTCGAACCAGGAACGAGAGGCTTGTTTCAATCTATAGAGTGCCCTCTTTAGTTTGCATACATACTGCTTGGTGTCTCGTTCTGCATACCCAGTGGGTTGTTCCATGTAGACTTCCTCCTTTAAATCCCTGTGTACAAACGCATTTTTTACATCTAACTAGCTTAATGTCCATCCATGTTCAATGGTTAGACTCAACACAATACGAATGGTTCCCATCTTAACCACAGGACTGAAAGTTTCATCGAAATCTTGTCCTTGTTCTTGTGTGAATCCCTTGGCTACAAGTCTAGCTTTATACCTTTCGATGCTTCCATTTGGTTTATACTTTATCTTGTATACCCATTTTGACCCAACGACATTTCTATTTAGTGGTCTAGGCACAATCTCCCATGTCCCACATTCATGTAAGGCTTTCATTTCTTCATTCATTGCTTCGACCCATCTTCTAGAACTTGTAGCTTGATAGAACATGAGAGGCTCATCCTCTTTATTTATGGACGTCAAGAATAGTTGAAAATCCAATGAATTTTTTTTATAGCTTACCCACCTGTCAAGCGGATGTCGAATCCGTGAGGATCTTCTGATATCCATCATCTGTGAAGCAGGATCAGAAGGATCCGTATCTGTATAAGGAATGGATGAGGGCTCTTTCTCTCGTCGGGTGTATACAACACCCTTATACCTTGTTGGCTCCAAGTTTTGTGTGACAATCTCTTCTGTTTGAGTTGCATTTGTTGATGCTTCATATATCTCCTTTTGACTGCAGTCTGTTGGGCAGTCTTCCTTAGCACTGGAGAGGAGTTCTGAATTTAACCATGGGTAGTATACCTCAACACTCGGACTTGAGTTAACATGAAGACTTGAATTAGGCGGCTGATCATCAAAATTCAATTCATCAAAAACTACATTTCTTGATATTTTGACGCGTTTACTCAATGGATCATAACACCTATACCCTTTGTAGTCTTCAGCATATCCCATAAACCGACATTTTAAGGCTTTGTCTTGAAACTTATGTCTCAATGAGCTGTCAATGTGAACATAGCAAATAGACCCAAACACACGTAATTCATGATAATCGGGTTGTATGCCAAATAGAGAAAAATATGGTGACTTATTTTCTAAAATGGTCATAGGCAGTCGATTTATCACATGAACTGTGGAATGAAAGGCTTCAGTCCATAGTGCTACAGGAAGATTGCTCCCGTGCATCATGCTCATTCCACTCTCAACAATATGTCGATGCTTCCTCTCAGCAATCCCATTTTGTTGAGGTGTATGTGGGCAAGACACTCTTCTCTTTATCCCATTATGTTGAAGAAAACTAACAAAGTCACTAGAGGCGAATTCACCTCCTCCATCACACTGGAAATTGAGAATGTTGGTAGAGAAATGGTTCTGAACAAAGGAATGAAATTTCTGAAACAATCCAAAAACTTCTGATTTGTGCTTCATGAAAAATATCCAAGTATAACGTGAATAACTATCAACGAAAATAAGAAATATTTACTGCCAGAAAGAGAAGCAATTGGGGCAGGACCCCAGACATCAGAACATATGACCTCAAAGGGCCTTGAAGCTCTCTTATTAATGGAATTGAATGGCAAAACACGACTCTTACATAAATGACAAGTAGAACACTTTATATCAATGACTTCTGAACTCAGACTGGACTTATGAATGAGATTATTTGAGACAAGTTTTTCAATAAAATGACGACCACAATGACCCAGACGACTATGCCAAAGTCTTGGCTTATTACATTCAGAAATGACAAACACAAACTCAGAAGGAGCGAGAAATTGATGTTGATGAGGCTTCAAGGATGAGTAGTCAGAATGAACCAAGGTTTTAAAACCCGTGACTCGGAACTCAACTCGTTCTTTATTGACTCGTGACTCGGCGGGTCAACTCGGTGACTCGGACCGGGTTTTGTTAACTTTTGATTTTAAAAGAAAAACAATATATAATTTGTCTGAAACCATTTTTTGAGTAAACATAGTCTCCAAATGTCTGTAAGAATATAAAAACAACTGCAAAGAGCTATAGAGGTTTGCTTGAATAATTGAATTTGATATCTATACAAGCACTTTGACTAATTCATGACTTGAATTAGAGGATTTGGTCACCATGAGTTCAGTCTGCTACTACCTAAGGTTCCTAAAATGGCCAATCATATATGCTAGCTTGTTTTAAAAGTTTTAATTCCCTCTCTAACAAATCCATAAATATAAAACAGGGATATATGTGGATATTGAAAGTTTACAGAATGCCCAATATCAACATAAATAAACAATTTTCTCATGTACAAAACTATGCAGGAAATATATTAATGACACAACTATAAAATGACTACTAATATTTGAATATGTACAATGCTTGTTCACATAACAAATGGATGATGAAACCTAAATGTGACTTCCCATAGGCATAGTTGACCCACCATATATAGTGAGAATCATCTTTAAAATATTTTGCTAGAATAAGTTGATAACACAGGGTGAACAATAGTTCGAACAACATGGCGATTTTATTCTATGGATTTAAATGCTTTTTTATCTTTAAATGATTTTTATTTTCTTTTTTATACAAAATCTGGGGGTAATCCTTGTTAAAATATATGTACTTGTATATTTCGAAAATGTAATTTGAAACTCAAAAAACAAATTTCAAATATCCCAAAACTCGCCCGAGTTCGAACAACATGGCGATTTTATTCTATGGATTTAAATGCTTTTTTATCTTTAAATGATTTTTATTTTCTTTTTTATACAAAATCTGGGGGTAATCCTTGTTAAAATATATGTACTTGTATATTTCGAAAATGTAATTTGAAACTCAAAAAACAAATTTCAAATATCCCAAAACTCGCCCGAGTCAAGCCGAGTCAAGCCCGAGTTTTGGCAAACCGAGTTTGCCATGCCGGGTTGACTCGCTGGAGGGGCGAGCCGAGCCGAGCCGAGTCAACGAGTTGACTCGGCGAGTTTTAAAACACTGGAATGAACAGAGGAAGGATCTTCTTGAAAGATGTACATGTTGCCCCATCTTTTTCCCTCAGCGAATGTCTTCCTCATGCGAAGATCCTTAACATAAACAGAAGAGGGAGTAAATTCAACTGAAGCATTAACATCATCAACAAGTTTTGAGACAGAAACAATGTTCTTCTGAATATTAGGAGCATGACTAACATTTGGAAGTTTAAGAGAGGACTTGGACATGGGTATAATGGCATTTCCAATGTGTGAGATAGAATGATGAGAACCGTCTCCCGTGACTATGCTATTCTTACCAACATAAGGAGAGAGATTCAAGAGTTTACCCGCATCACCCGTGACATGAGTCGCTGCTCCGGAGTCGACGTACCAAGTGCCTTTATCATTTTGCTTCATATTCAATCCTGCTAAGGCTGCCAACAACAACTCTTTTACTTCTCCAACCCTCCTAGCTTCTGCTTGTGATGCTTTTCCCTTGTTTTGAGGGTTGAACCAACAATTTGCTTTAATATGCTCTTTCTTGTTACATAAAAAACAAGTGGGAATGGGCCTTTGTCCTTGTATATTGGGCGTTGGAAGTATACCACGACCTCCAAAAGTATTTCTCCCGTGGCCTCCCCTTCCTCGAAAGAAATTTCCTCTACCTCTACCATAAGTCATTCCCGTGGCCAGTACATCTTGAGTTCCTGAATGTCCATGAATGTCTTCAGAAGATCCTTTCAGAGTCATTTCATATTGCAATAGTTTGGCACGAAGGTCTTCAAATTTTGGAAGTTCTGGTAAACATAATAAAGTGTTCGTCATAGCATGATAATCTGGCCCCAACCCAATCAAAGTTTGTTGTACCTTATCCTTTTCACTGACGAGACACCCCACAATAGCCAGTTGATCCGTGATGCCTTTCATTTTGTTCAGGTATTCCATAATAGACATGGAATCTTTCTTCAACATTTGAAATTCTCGCTTGAGAAACATGATTCTCGCCTCAGAGATCTGCGAATAGGTCTGAACTAGCTTGTCCCACAATTCTTTGGCCGAACAATCATCAGGAATGGCTACAAGAACCTCTTGTGAGAGGGTTGAAGTGACGTATGCCACTAACGATTGATCCATTTTCATCCAAGTAACATATTATGGATTCTTGAGAAAAAACAGTAGATTGTGCCCCTTTATCGTCTATCTTTTCCTGCGAAGTGAACTCTGGAGGAGGTGGAACCGATCCATCCAAATGACCAGAGAGGTCCTGACTCCTTATGAACGGAACAATCTGTCTTTTCCAGGTTAAGAAGTTGGAATTATTCAGTTTTTCAAAGACTAGTTGATCGAGAAAGTTGGAGGAGAGACCGGACTGCGGAAGGGGGGAATCCATTTGAGGGGAAAGTAAATTATGATAGAAATCGGCACAGAGATATGAAAGAAAGTTATGACAGAGAATAAAGGTTTGACAGGGAATGAAATAATATCCAGATAGAAAAATAAAAGGATGATCGTATATACTATTTCAGAACTGTGTAAGGCACACAGTAGATATGGAGGCAAATAATGAAGAACTCGTGTGGACAGAAGAAACGAGAAGGGACAGATCTGAAATAACCAGATCTGAAATAACCAACAGGTATAAAGAATAAACAGGGAAGCTCGGCTTTTGCGTGATACAGGGGAAAGTGAATCAGATTCACGTGCCTGAGCAAATCACGTGAAGAGTTAGAAAGTAAAACAAGAGAAGAAGGGCCAGGTTCACGTGATTAGGCAAATCGCATGAAAGAATAGGACTCGAATCCACTAGAAAAGAGAAGAGGAAGAATCGTTAACTTGACAGAAAAGAAAAATAGGAAGATAGTTGGAAACAGAATCCAATAGGTAACAGCAGACTGAATACGATTCAGATCTGCGATGGAAGATAGAAAAGAGAGGAGGAAGAATCGTTAACTTGACAGAAAAGAAAATGAGAATAACCTGTAAGAGAGAAAATCGACTTTTCACGTTGACAGAGTGAAGCCAAGACAACTCTTTACACCCAGAAGTTTTCACGTTGACAGAGTGAAGCCAAGACAACTCTTTACACCCAGAAGTCACGCTGCTCTGATACCATATTAGAAAAGGAAGTCTTCACGTTCAGCTGTGTAGGAAAAGAAAGAACAAAATAACGAAAGGGGCTGCAGGAAGAAAAGACGTCAGTGTCTGCGTCTGCGTCTATCAATGTATTAATATATTGAATACAAGATTTTAGGGTACGAAAATACCCTCTAACAATATCTTAAATTACATTACATAATAACTGGACGTTGACCCGGTTCAGTACATGGATCGGATCGGGTCCTATACATACAGAAGTTGGGTCCAAGACCCAATAACGACTTCTTTTCAACATGTAGGATATAGCATGAAACACAAAACTTTGAGGGCAGGTATAACTCCTTGTGACACCTTGGAGGCAGGTATAGCCACCCTGGCTCTTCGGCTAGCTACCGTTTGAGCTCCTTTGTTCCTGGCTTGCAACCGGCGAGCTGCTGCAGCACCTGTGTCCGTAGTCTGGGCTGGTTTGGATTACATTGTTGTGAGTGGTTCATATGTTTGGCCAACATCGTAGACTCTGAGTTGTCTACATGGGTTGCTACGCCTGAGAAGGTTATATCCAGAATAGCGGAATAGAATAGAGGTGTCTGATAATGATGTTAGAAATGCGGTAAAAAGGAAGAGTAAAACTCATAAATAACATATGTGTAAAGTAGCAAACTAAACTAAGACTAGGAGCTTAGAGCTCACTACAGTTGCAACAGTCGTGTCACTTTGTAAATAGAATCTTACTGGATTATAGACTCACCTCCTTTTGGTTGCAACTGTAGGTTCAGGGACTGCTGTCATCACTCACAGGACCTAGTATCAGAATGCGACTATGCCACATAAGAAGTATGGTTTACATTTACTTTCTATTCTGCTTTTGTCTTTGGATGGTTATGATATTGTAACTGGATGTATGAACCTTCAAATATTGAATAAAAGAAAAAAAAATCTGGTATGGTTTTGAGTTGTTTTTGAAATTATTGAGTATTTTCCTCCTGAGAACTAACGTCCACGAACCCGAGCTCGAGAGGCCTCGGATCGGGTCGTTACAAGTGGTATCAAAGCCAGGCTTCAATAAGAAAGGTTGGATTTTGAAAGAAAATTTTTGTTTAGATCGAAATAATTTCAAGGTCCTAAAAAAATGATTATTGCAACCATCCAAATGATTATGTGGCAAAAAGAATCATAGGAAGGTTCACGTAGGTCCTGAACTTATTATTGCCTCTTGTTAGCAGGAATGGACGCTAACAACGATAGTGGCAATGAAAGCGACCGTAGAGGCAATAGAAGCTCTGGAAGGCACAGGCATCCCGAAGTGATCCAGACGGATCATATGGTTGTTGTTCTTTCGCTCTTCGTGACGGCTATGCTGGACGTCACTAGGGCAATAGGGAGTATGATACCTCTCGTTCCTTCTCCCGCCCCAGTTTTAGTCACAATCAATAACTGGGGGCATAATGAACGAGAGGAAGGGGCATCACCACCCCAACAACCCGTTGGAGAATCGTCAGGGCCACGAGAACGTCCTCCATACAGGCACGTAAGAAGAGGTTCACTGGCAAATCGAGGTGGTAGGAGAGCTGCAGCAGGTTGTTCGGGCTGTGGTAGGCCTCGTTTCGGCCAAAATGGGGCAGGACCGAGCAACACTACACCTACCAATAGCGAAAAAAATCAAGAGCAACCCGGTACATCCTGTCACGATGGTGTTCAAAAGTCGACGGTGCAACAAGGCAGGGGCACTAATGTCGTAGAAGAGGAACAAATAAGAAATCTGTGTAACCGCTTCGAGAAATGACCTTACTGAGGAGAGACATAGGGCATATGAATAAGCACGCATACTTACGTGCTTTTAACAACATGCACCAGTTAGGGTTCCTTCAGACTCTGAGGAAGAAGAAGAACCATTTTAAACCCCTCGTACCCTGACACCTTAGTGTTTGTTTTGTTTAAGTCATGTAATAAAGGCCTATGATTGCCTAGCGTTCGTAGTAAGTAACGGGTTGTATTACGGAAGAACCCGTGAAAAGTTGTAAAAACGTTGTTTTTATTAATAAATAGTAAATTTCTTTCAACGAATGTGCAAAACCTGCAAGAATCTGAATGAGTAAGTAAATGTAATCCATTAGTAATCACTCTACTCATGTTGCAGTATGAGGACTCGTCAATGAACATCGTACCAGTCAAGAGGTTCTCAAGTAAGCAAGAGACAAGCAAGCCCTTCTCAAGTAGGGCGTGTGAATAAGGGCTCTGCAAGGAGAAGTACTGCAAGTCCCATTGGTCTTGTGTCTCCACAGGCATCACGCAACCTACCTCCAATGAGCATGGGAGCAGAAGGTGGAGGTGATTCACCAGTTGCACCTCGACACGAACGTGCTACAGTTGGTAGTGGTGTGCCTCCCGGCTATACCACAAAAAGAATTTTGCATGAACTATTACAAAATCCACTGCATCAAAGTCAAAACCAAGTAGCATCAGGAAGCGGTTCTTGGACTGAGAAGTTCAAGAATATGAGAGTGCTCATGTCCGACGAAACTCCTGGAGAAGTGGCAACAGAGAAATAGATGATGCAAGCAGAGAAAGCAATGAATGCGATACAGTGCCCAGAGGACCAGAAAGCATGGGTCGCGACATCCAACTTAATTGGGGATGCCGAGTACTGGTGGCGATCCATCAGACATGTCCTGGGTAGCAGAGAGTTTGTTACCTGGATCACCTTCAGGAACAAGTTCTATAGACAATTCTTTCCCAAAATGGAGAGGATGGAGAAAGAAGAAAGTTTAGAAAGCTCAAACAGAGAAATATGAGTGTGGCAGCCTACACCGCCAAATTCAATTCATTATCCAGATTTGCGAAGGCTTTAGTATATACTGAAAAGCAAAAATGCAAACTATACGAGCGCGAACCAAAGCCTGAAATTCTGAGGATGGTGGGACCTCTGCAAATTCAAAGGTTCGATAGATTGGTGGAGATGGCATCTCGGTACGAGTTTTGGGATGCTCGAACAACAAAACCGGAGGTACAAGATAAACCCAAGCAAGTACAACAAGGACAAACTAGTTCATTGTCCTGGAGGTTTTTCAAGAAGAGACAAGGCAACGACAGATCTTCGAAGCTACAGGAGGGAAGCAGTGCAGAAAACAACAATAAGCAACAGGGGAAGAAGCCTGAACAACCAGAAGCTAAGAAACCTCGATACCGAGGACCACCTTCCAAGGGAAACAATAGTTGTAGGACTTGCAGCTTTCAGCATGAAGGTCGTTGCGATGAAAAGAATATTAAATGTTACAATTGCGGACAAATGAGACACATTGTAAGGAAATGTCCCCAGCCAGTACAGGGAGAATGAGCAAAACCCAGGGAGAAACCAGTTGCTCCAGGTCAAGTTTATGCAGCGACTCTGCAGGAAGCCTTAACTAGCCCTGACGTGGTGGAAGGTACACTCCAAATTTCTGGTGTTAGTGCACATGTTCTCTTTGATTTGGGGGCTACACATAGTTTCATCACCCCTACTTTTGCTGCACTATTACTTGTTTCACCTGTATCTCTAGAAATAAAATATCAAGTAGAGACACCAATAGGAAAGTCGGTGTATATACATGAAGTCATCCAAGGATGTATGGTACAAGTCGAAGAACGTCTATTGTCGGTAGACCTTCTAATATTGGACTTTAAGGGAGTGAACATTATCTTAGGCATGGATTGATTATCTAACCATCATGAAAGGATTAATTGTCGAGGAAAAAGTATCAGTTTTCAACACCATGAAACCTCAACTATCACCTTTCAAGGCATTAGAAAACTTGTGAAACCGGCTATTATTTCATGTCTTCAAGCCAATCGGTATCTATAGAAGGACTGTATTGGATACTTGGCTTATATGAAGACCGAAGTTGACAATAAACTCTCAGTCACAGAGGTAGAGATTGTACAAGAATTCATGGATGTTTTTCTCGAAGAACTTTCAGGACTTCCACCGGATAGGGAAGTCGAATTCTAGATAGATCTAGCTCCAGGTACAACACCCATTTCCATTCCTCCATATAGGATGGGACCTACTGAGCTCAAAGAACTCAAGGATCAGCTGCAGGAGTTGCTGGACATAGGATTTATCTGACCATCAATATCACCTTGGGGCACACCAATCTTGTTCGTGAAAAAGAAAAATAGGTCATTACGTATGTATATCGACTACAAGAAATTAAATGCAGTGACAATAAAGAACAAGTATCCTTTGCCAAGGATAGATGATCTATTTGATCAACTTCAAGGTGCAGCCTGTTTTTCTAAGTTGGATCTACGTTCTGGGTATCATCAGCTAAAAATTCGAGAAGAGGATGTTGCCAAGACAATGTTTCGCTCAAGATATGGTCATTATGAGTTCCTAGTCATGCCCTTTGGGCTGACGAATACCCCAGCTGCATTCATGGATTTAATGAATCGAGTGTTCAAACCATTCTTGGATAAGTTCGTGGTGGTGTTCGTAGACGACATCCTCGTATATTTAGCCAGTAAGGAACAACACGCAGAACACTTTAGAATCGTTTTGCAAATGCTTAAAGATCATAAGTTATATGTTAAGTTCTCTAAGTGTGCGTTCTGGCTTGATCAGGTGTCATTTTTGGGACATATTATCAGTAAAGGAGTGATGGTGGACCCAACAAAAGTCGAAGCGGTAACCAACTGACCCACACCCAAGAATGCCACAAAAATTCGAAGTTTCTTAGGGTTAGCTGGTTATTACAGACGCTTTGTAAAAAAAAATTCAATATTGGCAGCTCCCATGACTAAGCTGACAAAGAAAGATGTGAAGTTCGAATGGAATGAAAAGTGCGAGAAAAGCTTCCAGGAGATAAAGAAGCGATTAACCACTACACCAGTGTTAGTTTTGCCTTCTGGCACTGAAGGTTTTACCGTTTATAGCGATGCATCACATAAATGATTGAGTTGCGTCTTAATGCAACACAGTAGGGTTATCGCATATGCCTTAAGACAACTAAAGGTGCATGAGATAAATTATCCAACTCATGACCTAGAATTGGCTGCAGTATTGTTCGCACCCAAAATATGGTGACATTACTTATATGAAAAACAATTTGAGGTATTCATTGACCATCAAAGTTTTAAAATATTTGTTCTCTCAAAAGAAATTAAATATGAGACGGAGATGATGGCTGGAACTACTCAAAGATTATGATTTTGAACTGAAGTATCACTCAGGGAAAGCTAATGTAGTAGCTGATGCACTCAGTCGAAAAGCATAATCAGTCACAAGACTCCATATCAAGTCTGCTGGTGAAGTGCAATGTCTTCCGGGTCGGCTGATGTTTGGCCAGACGACCTTAGGGTCAGAAATTTGGGACGAAATCAAAGCGAAACAACTCTGAGATCAAGAGTTAGAAGGAATCAGGTCAACAATAAATAATGGTGAAGATTCAAATTTCAAAGTAGATTACCAAAGTATGCTGAGATTTCGGGATCGGGTATGTATTCCTAAGGATGAGGAACTTAGGAAACAATTGCTTGTCGAGGCACATCATTCCAGGTATTCCATTCACCCTGGAAGTACAAAGATGTATATAGATTTGAAGAATAATTTCTGGTGGAATGGAATGAAGAGAGATGTTGCTGAGTTTGTCAGTAAGTGCCTAATATGTCAGCAAGTAAAGATTGAACATCAGAGGCCGGGTGGTCTATTGCAACCACTACCTATTCCTGTATGGAAGTGGGCAGATATAACAATGGATTTTGTTACAGGATTTCCTAAGACAAGAGAGGGATTAAATGCGATTTGGGTAATTATTGATAGACTGACCAAGTCTGCGCATTTTCTCGCATGCAAGACAACGTGTTCCTTTGAACAGTTGGCTCATCTTTTCATAAAAGAGATGGTGAGATTGCACGGAGTGCCAGACTCCATTGTTTCTGATAGAGATTCAAAATTTACCTCAAAGTTTTGGCAAAGCTTTCAAGAAGCAATGAGAACTCAGTTGAAAATGAGCACAGCCTTCCACCCACCGACGGATGGGCAGTAAAAAAAAACCATCCAGACATTGGAGGATATATTGCGAGCCTGTACATTTGAGTATCGCAAGTCATGGCACAAAATTCTGCCGCTAATTGAATTTGCCTATAACAACAACTTCCAAGCCAGTATTGCGATGGCTCCTTATGAAGCCTTATATGGGAGACGATGTAGAACGCCTCTATGTTGGGACCAAGTTGGTGAAAGAAAAAACTTAGGACCTGAGTTGGTTCAACAAATGGAGGAGCAAATCAGATTCATCTGTGAAAGACTCCAAGCAACCCAAAGTCGTAAGAAAAGTTATGCAGATAAGAGGCGACGAGAGTTGGAGTTCGAGATAGGTGATCATGTCTTTTTGAGGATATCACCATTTAAAGGGGTAATGAGGTTCGAGAAGAAAGGCAAATTAAGTCCTATATATATCGTGCCGTTTGAAATTTTGAAAAGGATAGGATATACAGCCTATCAGTTGGCACTACCTCCATCACTCTCCAGAACACATAACGTATTTCATGTATCCATGTTAAGAAGGTACGTGTCAAACCCTTCACATATACTGGATATAGTAGAATCAGTGGTAGACATCCAAGAAGATTTAAGTATTTGAAAAAAACCAATTGAATTTAAGAAGCACAAGCTCAAAAACAAGGTTGTCCCAATGGTCCTAGTGAGATGGAAGCATCACAGTAAGGATGAGGCTACATGGGAGAACGAGGTAGATATGCACGCACAATTTCCCCAATTGTTTTCGAGAAAGATTCAAGACGAATCTTTTTGTAAGGAGGGTGGAATTGTAACGCTCCCCCCGTCGTGGGGGGGTTACGGAAGGGGGGGGGGGGGAACGACGCCCCGAGTGCCCCCATTTATTTCGTGAGGAGGGGGGAACCGACAAGCCATGGGGGGCCTCCTCCCCTTTCTCCATTTGAACACCAGAGGAGCAGAGAGGGAGCGTGAAGGGAGAAGAGAGAGAGGAGCACTGCCGGTAAGTCCCCTCTGCCTCTCGTTGGCTTATTATAGAGGTCATCAGCAACCTCATGGTTGCCGGCGAGTTGCAGCAGAACAAGGACAGGGAGAACCCTGTCCCTGCCTTGCAATGGAGGAAAGGGAGCAACAGAGGGGTTTTCCCCTCTGCTAGTGTCACCCGTCGGTAACGAAAAATAGAGAGAGACAGACCGCTTGCTGCGAGGAGGTCTGACCAATCCCCTCGTCGATTGCAGACATAGAAAAAAAGGGGGGTTTTCCCCTACTACCACAGTTGGATCGACAGCCACCGGCGAGCGCCAATGGTGCCGCCCTGCTTGCAGGAAGCTGCAATAATCCGACAACGGTAGGAGTTGCCGGAACTATTGCACGCTGAGATGACAGGCTCGGTCTGCATTTTCTGCAGGCTGAGTCGGTCATCAAGTTGGAAGTGACCCAGACTGAGCGCAGACCGAAGGGACTCAGTCTGGGTGTGTCCAAACCAAGCCAAACGAAAAAAAATGAGTTATGTGTGTTGTGACAGACCGTCTCGGACTATTCGAACCGAGTTGGGTCTGAATTAGTTAGCAGACCGAGTCGGGTTTGTAATGGTGGACCGATTCGGCACAGACCAAAGGCGGACCCAATATGGGTCAGACCGACTCAGTCTAGACTGAGACAAATTGGACGGTAGGGTATATAAAGATATGTGTGCGATTGATTGATCGAGCACGGTGGAAAAATCGAAGTAACGAAGACTACATTTTTTTTCATTACAAATTGGATCCAGGTTTGGATCCCAGTTTGGACCCAAAACTCAAGTCAGACCTGATAAGACGACCCGATTTAGATCCAGACAAACTATTTCAAGCGGGTTTGAATCTAGAATACCGAATCCAGGATCCAAATCAGAGTGGAGTTGAAGACCTAAGTGGTTCAATTTTTATTATGGATGTGGATCTTAAAGTAACATGAGGTAAAAATGACATAGAGGTCATTGTTAATGGTTGAAAAAGCAAAAAAATCATTTTGCCCTTGATATACCTACAAAGTATATAAGGCATAACTAAATGCCCCGAAGTCAGATTCTTGAATCTGTGGATTCTACTGCTTGAGTAGAATTTATTAGTAGGGGATGTGAGGACAAACTCTGAAAGAATGAAGTCAGAGTTTGACAATTAAGTCAAAGGGTGTTTTAGTAATTTTGACAATGATACGAGGTATTTATTGAGTTTAGATCAAAAGTTGCGTAAAACTAAGAATTTGGAATTTAAGCATTCTAGGTAAGTGAACATTTGCAAATTCCTCCTTAGTTGATTAAAACACATGCTAGTTAGTTTATGCATCTTTATATATGATTTCAAGTGCTTCAAGTATGCTAGTTTTGTTTATTGTAAATAGACATTGTTTTGCATGCCTAGGAATTTATAAAGTTCAAGTGTGATGCTTAAACCTGATCATGCATATTTTCTGAGTTATAAAATAAATGTGGCATGACATGATTGCATGTATGAGATTAATGTGTTATGTGAAAATTGCAGGTACAGTTCCAGAGTCTCAGGGTAGGTATTACCTTGGGAATATCACGCTTATACCTTGAGAGGGGCGTTGTAAGTGTCGTAAAACACATGTAAACATGTGTTAAAAAGTAGTTAGTGGATATACATTAAGGATTGTATAACGCACTGAGTTCAAGCTGTGAATGTTGAGTAAAAGTTGTTTATAGGATGACCACCCAGTATATGATGGGAACTCTACTAGGAGGCATAGTCTAGGGTAATGTTGAGGTGTGTACCTCGTGAGTAACCTGAGAATATCTAAGACGTTTCTAGGTGACCCTTAGGGGTTAAAACATTGCCCAGTAGACACATGTAGGATGTAGCATGAAACACAAAACTTTGGGGGCAGGTATAGCTCCTTGAGACACCTTGGAGGATAGCCACTCTGGCTCTTCGGCTAGCTACCGTTTGAGCTCCTTTGCTCCTGGCTTGCAACCGGCGAGCTGCTGCAACACTTGTGTCTGTAGTCTGGGTTGGTTTGGACTACGTTGTTGTGAGTAGTTCATATGTCTGGCTAACATCGTAGACTCTAAGTTGTCTACATGGGTTGCTACGCCTGAAAAGGCTATATCCGGAATAGCCGAATAGAATAAAGGTGTCTGATAATGATGTTAGAAATGCGGTAAAAAGGAAGAGTAAAACTCATAAATAACATATGTGTAAAGTAGCAAACTAAACTAAGACTAGGAGCTTAGAGCTCACTACAGTTGCAACAGTCGTGTCACTTTGTAAATAGAATCTTACTGGATTATAGACTCACCTCCTTTTGGTTGCAACTGTAGGTTCAGGGACCTAGTATCAGAATGCGACTATGCCACATCAGAAGTATGGTTTACATTTACTTTCTATTCTGCGAACCTTCAAATATTGAATAAAAGAAAAAAAAATCTGACATGGTTTTGAGTTGTTTTTGAGATTATTGAATATTTCCCCAAGGGGAACTAACGTCCACCAACCCGGGCTCGAGAGGCCCAGGATCGGGTCGTTACAAGCCCGCAGTAGGAATTGTCTACTGTTTGCCATAGGATGGGTGACTTAATCCCCCGCTTGAATATCAAAAAAAAAATCAAGTTGCAAGGAAAACTGCGTACAATAAATACGTTGTGTGTGTGTGTGTCACAGAAAGAGATTACACAGTACACGAGTTCTTCACGACAAACCCATCATATTTCCATATACGAGATGTATGATTCATCTTCTCAAATTGCATCTACATACAACACGATGAGTTCCAACCAAATCTCAGATTGCCGACAATTCACCGAAGCTACAATTCAGCAACAAGAGGGGAACGACCAAACAAAGGAAGAACCAAGAATTCCTCAAAGGTAACCAACAAGGATTGCTAATCCGAACCTGAATCTGAGTCGCGGTTGTCTTCGTCGTCGGAGTTATCGGAGATGTAGAACTCTGGATGGGGGAAGCAGAAGAAGGACCACAGGCACGCGGCGACCCTGCCCAACTGCTCCAGCGGCAGGCAGCAGATGATCGTCAGGAGCTCCTCCGTCGTCAGGTTTTGGGGGTTCCACGCCATGAACCGGAAGAAATCCGTCGACCACGTCGCGACATTCACGACGATGAGGGTATTAAAAACCATATCGCTGTTATTGCCGTCCTAGCGCGAACAGATCATCCAAGAAACCTCTAATTCGAGACAAAAGATATCAAAATCCCGAATTTTCAACAGGATTTCGAATCGACGGGCAAATATACAGAGAGAAAACCACGATTTCTCGATAAATCGAGAGGAGAAACCCTAGAATTTTCATCGGAAGGAAGATATTAGGTTTTCTTGATGGGTCACCATCCCCTTTTTCCAACTCGAGTATTTCTCGCTAAATTGGGCGACCAAATGGACGATTTCGATCGAATCTTTCGCAGACCAAAGGTGCTCAAACCAAGAAGGATCGGAAAGCGATCATCTAATCCAGTCTTCGAGATAAGGAAAAACAATGGAATTCGAGATAACATAAAAACGGGAAATTGGAAACCCTAGAATTGGATAGGAAGAAGGGATAAATCCCAAAATATCCAGAAAAACCGATCACATTTCCATAATTTCCTCAGGCAATCTACAAAATCCGAATTTTTAATCATTGATCGAGACATGATCTTTGCAAATGGATTGAGTTAGTTCGGACCTTGGATCCTAATCAACACCTTATAAACTTCATTCTTTTAGGGGTGTCAATTGGTCGGTTTTGACCCAGTCCTGACCCGTACCAAACCCATAGGGTCAGGGTTTGGTGATAAATAAGAAGGTCCGGTTACAATCTGAATTAAACCCAAAGGGTCCGATTATTATATAGAGCTAGATATGGTTTGTGAAATTTCATATTGGACTCGGGCCTGAGTTCTGACTAAGATCCATGATTTTTCAATGTAAAATGTATAAAAAATATTATTTTACCGGGTCTGGTTCATGTATTCCTTATTGGATTTGGGTATGGTTTTTCTTATGGTAGGTCCAATTAAACCTGGGTCAGGACCAGTATCAATATCTCAAATCAGGTATGAGTCTGGTTTCACTTGGGTCCTAACAAAACCTGACCCTTTGACACCCCTATTTTTTTTCAAGGATATGAATGTTTAATATAATTGGATACGAACAAAACCTGACCCTTTGACACCCCTAATTTCCTTCAAGGATATGAATGTTTAATATAATTGGATACAAATTTCAATTAACTGGACGTTCTGAGAACCAGATTCATATTTAGATGATTTTTTTTATTAGAATTATATTTGAGGATCTAGACCAATGTAATGCGCTCATACTCTTTGTGTGTAAAAAACTCATTTTGGGTTTATTTTTTTCTGAATCTAGTAGCTCTAGACTCAGGTCTGCTTAACTGGGTCTTTCTAGAATGCTAATTAAGATCTAGTTCTTAGAGCACGGACCCATATTTGTATATATAACGCTTCAAAATTTTCATTTTGAAATAAGTGAAAATTTTGCAGTCAATTTTTTTTGTTGAAATACAATATACATTAGAACTAGTTTTGGTTTTCAAAATTGGACAACCCTGGGCAGGTTACAGAGCTAATGACAACAACATTAAAAATCTGAATCCACACGAATAAAAGTAATGGCATAATATCATTTCATCAAAGATTAAATGTATTTAAAAATATTGGACTATATTCATACACAGAGTTACAAAAACATTTCAATTTAATTGAGATACAAAAATCTTAGGAACAAGAAAAAGATAGAAATGGGTTTAAACGGGGTCAAACTCTTTCGAACAGGTAAGTATAAACCAATAACCAAATATTATACAATGTAAAACATTCATCACAATCATAATATCACAATTCAATAATAAAATCATATTATGACATAATAAAAATAAAAAGCAAGTATGAATCTCAGCATTAATGTGAATAACAACATGTATCTCAACATCAATCTAGATAACAAATATGCATCTCAACAATAAAGTATAAATAATATTTCATAAGTCAATACATAATTTGTTCTTCTTGCTTAACCTCCCAGGGTACTCGGGTAAATCATCGTATCTGATGAGGTCACAATAGATGTTTATTATGCTACATGAATTCTTTTTCTGAAGTATCTAACAGATCGAAAACCCAAAGCGAGTGACCCGTGGTTGAGAGAATCTCGCTAATACGAGACGTTAAAAAAGGATTGCAATCTAAGACTATCTGCAATAGTAAGGGTGTATCACGTAGGACACATTGATAGCCCCAGTCTCCCTAACTTCGAGTGACTAGAGACCAAAGGAACGTTCGTGCTTCCATAACAAATATTCAGAATGACATGTAGGTGAATCTACATGTGTTTCACTCGAAATTGTAACACCTACCTTCTCTAAGGTAGATCAAGTGCGATTGGGTTACATGGTTTTTCTTTATTAATGCATATAACATTTCATGTACCTCAATCCGTGAGGGCTTATAAGCCCAAGCAACCCAATCAGGTTGTTGTGACACCTTTAGCTCGTATGAAGGCGAGTAAAAACATTCAGGGTATGGATGTAACGCCCCAAATTTTCAAAACAAAGCTAAGTTAAAAATTTCATGATTTTTTTTCTTTGCAGTGAAACTTAAAAAAGGTTTTAGCAGCGGAAATGGACGATAATGAGTCGTCGATTTTAGAAAACTCTGGGCAAGTCACAGGTATGTGGCCAAACTCTCATTGACCACAAATGTGTTACATTTATCAAAACAACTTGTTTATTACAAACATCACTGCTTGAAAAAACAATACTTAGTTTTAATAAAGGAAGCAATACAACACTGTCTAGAGAAACTCTTAAACTCGATGTCGCCTTGCTCCGCATATCACAACATAGGTTCAACACCTAAAATCCTCATTAAATGAGGTCAGAACCATTACTGGTCTAGTAAGTAATCATTCATCCATACATTCAATCAAGCATCAACTCTTGCAAAGACCACTCAGGGTCATAGTTCGCAACAACGACGCTCAAGTCTCCATGACTTAGCATATATCACGAGAGCTTCCTTAGGCTACAAGTTGAACATTTCGCTCAAGTCTCCATGACTTGGAGTGAGCCACTTCAAGACTGTGATTTGAATATCTCGCTTAAGTCTCCACGACTTAGCATAAGCCTCTTTAGGGTTGTGATTTGAATATCTCGCTTAAGTCTCCATGACTTAGCATAAGCCTTTTTAGGGCTTCATTTGAGATGCCAAGCTTAAGTCTCCATACTTGGTACATTCGTATCCCACGAATCCAAGCGCGAGCTCCTCAAGCTTAACTTGTCGTGTAGATATAACATGGGTTTTTGCCCTATCGATTCAGTAGTATACCGATATGACACATTTCTCAAGGTTATGCAAGACTTGACAAAACAACATCCATTCACTCATACACTCATACATCGCTAAACCTAAAGCTAATGCATTGTTTCAATATTAGTTGTTCACCCCCTAGTACACGGAAGAAGTTTTGTCTAGGCATCAGCGCAACATTCTGAAGGTTGATTATTCTATGTATTTTAGATACCTTAGAGGCCTGTTGACCCTATCCATGGTAGGGCGGTAGAACTCATACCGGGATAACCCTACCAGGCCAGTTCGGATGCATCCTCTACTGCAGTAGTCGGGTTCAATCCTTAGATATTTAACGATAATCATAACCTCCATACCTTCTAAGCGATGGGAGGCTTCTTGAACTCTATCAAGTTCAAAAATCAAATACATGTCACTCGTGGATGTACCATCACTGTCTTCCATGATGAGCAATAGTCTTGAAGGGGTCTACTAGTCTAACCGTTATTTGTCAGATATTTGCATGTCATTCGGGTAAGCCAGTGCATACTGCACTGAGAAAATATGTACCCGACCCCATTCAGTATTCCCTTAACACGATAAAAAACTGCAGGGTTCTGTGACCTTAAGTCTTATTCATATGCATGCTTGACTATGCTCTCGGCATCTACGACCATCACGAGCACTTCACCTCTTTTGGGTGGACAATGTACTACGACTCTCCGGCCCTTACGAGTCTAGTTGTGTAACAGTATCTCAATGAGCATACATATGACACAATCTCAATGGATCGACTACTCGGCTTATATTACTGCAACGAGCACCTGACCTAGTCAAGTCACAATAACTACTCTGGCTCTTCAGCCCTTATGAGTAAAGTGCCCTTATAGGCCAACGTGAGAATGAACTATTCTGGCAGTGTTTCGACAACAGGGCATGTAATGCCCATAAATTTTCTGACAAAAAAATTCAATACATGATGAAATTTCAATATATATATATATATATGTATGTATGTATGTATATTAAATAAATGTATATGTATACATATTGAAATGCATTTTTTTATCGAAACCCTAAGTTTCTTTCAAATTTCATAAAATTAATCAAATTTTAAATAATAAAGTTTAAATGACTTAAAACCCTTTCATTTTACGTAATTTGGCAAGGAAGGTGTTTTTAAAAGATTATGGGTTTTATAGGAATTAGAATTGGGCATTTTAAATATATATATACATGCAATAATTTTTAAAGTGTAAATTTTAATAAAACAAAAAACCGGTTTTGGGGGGCTGTTGGGTTTAACTTGGAGGGCCAAACCTCGACCCTAGCTGGGCGTGTTTGACCAGCTGAGCGATGGCCCAACTGTAATTTTTAAAGTTTTATAAAAGAGCTTGAAGCTCATTGGCCATAGGAGCGGCAACCCCATGGCACTTTTGAAAGATTTTCAAAAGAAAAAGAAGGATGAATTTTCATTGGCCACAAGGGGGCGGCAACTCTGGGGAACACTTCGAAATTTTTCTAAAACCAAGAGGGCATTAAAGACTTGGGTCAATGGCATTTTTGAAAAGTTTTTGAAGAAATTTGAATGGAGGTTTCCCATTGGAGGCGTGGGAGGCAAGATTGGGATATTACAACCTTGCCATGGCCTAGATGGGCATGAAGCAACCCCTAGCCATTCATTTTCTGAGATCTAATCTCAGCCATTCGTTGTTTTAACCCTAACATATAAAAGTTTTGAAAGAAGAGAGAGAAGGCATTGCAAGGGGCGATTTCCTTAGATCTCTCTCTCTCTCTCACACACACACACACACACACACTCACACTCTGTAACACCCCAAAATTTCAAACTTGCAAACCTTTTAGAAAAATAGATAAGAGACTAAAAAGAAATCTCTTTATTTGAGAGATGGTTTATGAAATCAGCGGAAGACTATTCATTTGTTAATTTCAGAAAGGCAAGCTGACAACTTTGGGCGCATTAGCTAAAAGAACCAAAATGCACAACCCATGCTACTTGCAAACACTTGGAAAAGCCACTTTCATTTAAGAAGTTCTCAAAATAGTCCAAAATTAGGATATCCCAAGGAAAATCCGTTACAAAACCCCAAACATCAGGACACGAGCTAAGAGCAAGAAGAAGGACGTCTTGGAGCCATCTTGCTATCGCCTGTGGTGTACCTAATCATCACCTGTACCCATAAAATGGGTTAGTTTCACAAAAAACTAGTAGGTGCACAAGAGAGACTACAGGAAACTGAATTATGCAAATTTAATTCAGTAGGTTACGCAGTTTAAAGCAGATATGCAGTTAAATAGGTAAGCAATGCACACAGATAAATAGTGCAAACGCGTAAGTAGTGCAAGCGAGTCAGTAGTGCAAGTGAATTAGTAGTGCAAGCGAATCGGTAGTGCAAACGAATAAGAAGTGCAAGCGAATCAGTAGTGCAAACAAATCAGAAGTGCAAGCGAATCAGTAGTGCAAACGAATCAAAAGTGCAAGCGAATCAGTATTGCAAGCGAGTCAGTAGTGCAAGTGAATCAGTAGTGCAAACGAATCAGTAGTGCAAGTGAATCAGTAGTGCAAGCGAGTCAGTAGTGCAAGTGAATCAGTAGTGCAAATGAATCAGTAGTGCAAACGAATCAGAAGTGCAAGTGAATCAGTAGTGCAAGTGAATCTCACGACCCAATAACCAATGTAAATAGACTTTATGTTCCGATATTACTGGCCTGCGGGTACACGCAGGCAAAACGTAGAAACAACTGAGACTAGTTCGGGCGTCTGTTATTCTATGTATTTTCAATAACCCGAATAGCTAGTTGAGTCTGCTCCAAAGGGGACGACTTTAGCCGAGAGAGGATTCCCCAGATGCTGAAAAGCAGTGCCACGAATGCATCCAACTTCTGCAGAAGTGTTGAGCTAACTATTGTAGCCCCTTTCCCCTAACTCCAATGACTGGGGATAACTGATCATTGCTCGTAGGGTGGTTGTTAACAACCTGTCCATTGGAGTTTTTTTACCGCTCTGTCATCTCCCTTGACAGAACAACCAGAAGCGAATGTGTGCGTTAGGGGTTGCTTAACTAACGACCCATCCTATGATGTGGTCTTTAAACCACTCGAGCATCTTGCCTGTGAAGGCGAATGTGAGGCCATTTATGTGATTACAGCATTGTGCATTTAGCACTGTTTAAGGTCGTACGACCGTCTCATTCGATCATCGCAGTACTAGACGTGTCGTGCACGACTACAAGTACTCTAGGATGAAGGGGGTATAACTTCTCAATAGAAGCCTCAACAGGAGTGTTTCACAAAGATGTAATGTTTATCAACTTTACTTTATCTTTTGAAACAACACTACCTTGTGCTAGGATTATGCATACAATTTTCTAGAATCTCATCTGCTATTGGGGTATCTACATGCCTTGCATGACTCGATACCAACCTCGATAGACAGGATACAGGTTTCTCAACAAAACCCCTGCTAAGTAGCTCACTCGAACCCCAACTCGTCTGCAGGACTGCATACTCGAAGTGTCAGGATCCTTGCAAGGTATCCGTCTCCTTAGACGAGGATGTAACGCTAGCTCCCAACTCAACACTCATCGCAAGAGAGAGAGAGAGAGAGAGAGAGTGGTAAATGCCCCTTGCATCCTCCACGAGGATGCCTTTAAGGCATACGCAAAGAGCAAGAACCTGCACGTCATCTGCAATAGCAAGATAATACCAACACATATGCAAAAGCAAGAGCCTAGGTGCAGAGCACGACGACAAGGTAAAGGCGGTAAGCAGAAGTGCAATACTAAATCTCGACGCAATGCGCGATGACAAGTAAAAACTGTAAGAAGGTAAAGGGCAAGGATCGCGAAACCACGTCCTTGAGTGAAGTGCATACTCGTATAAATATATATATTTGTATATATATATATATATTTATTTAATGATCATTTTTAGTTTAATTGAACTTAATTCAATTATCCAAGTATTTCGTGCAATCTTCCCCTACCTTGGAGAGTTACGAGCTTGCTGGCATCTGCAGATGTACACGATTGACGGCTCAGGTTGCAGAAAGCGAGTGAGATCCGTCATAGCTGTAATTATGCGATATTAACATGCAAATCCAGACAAAAGCAAAAGCAAGGCGAAGACTCGACTTCTCTGATACATAGGGCTGGGGCCAACCATCCCAATTGACTCAAAAAAAGGATGGGGCAGGGCCAAATGACCCTTGCCGCCAAAAGAGGGATGTAGTCAATGCGAGTTGATGACTCACGCTTACTAGGAATTCCTCGTTGAAGACCAACGATTGCAATGATCTACCGCCATCACGATGTAGTTTCCGAAGACTACCCGGGCTTGCCTGCCAAGGGTATAGGCTCATGCATAAAGGACAGGGGGCCATCGACCCCAACCGGCAAGTAAAAAGGGCAGGGACCGATGGCCCCTGCTAAAACAATAAAAAAAGTGATAGGGACCTGCGGCCCCTGCTGAAATAAACAGGGCAGGGGCCGATGGCCCCTACTGGAACATGCAAAAGGGGCAAAGAGGAGGGGCTCGACCCCTCCCCTGCCACAAAAGGAGCAGGGAGGGGTTCGACCCCTCCCCTACCGTGACAGAAGCAGGGAGGAGGCTTAGCCCCTTCCCTGCAACAACGAAAGCAGGGAGGGGCTCAGCCTCTCCCCCTCAGCATCGAAAGAAGGGAGGGGCTCAGTGTTACGACAATGAAGCCGTACAAGATACTTCAAGTACAAGGTTTTGATGATGAGCAAGTGAATCAACTGCATTTCAGCTAAGGCAATAAAGAAATATGATAAGCATTGAAGAACTTGATGCAGAATCTTTGAAGACTTATGTGCAAATGTAAAATTTTGTTTAATGTCTAAGATTCTTGTAAGAGTCTTATTAGAGTGCATATTTAGGTTGCATTTTACCTAAAAAGTCTTTAGAAAAACTTTTCTAAAAGAACCCTTCATGAAAATCTTTTTAGAAAACTCTTTTCTTAAATTTTCGTGTTTATTAGTCGACCAATAGACTCACCAGTTAACTAATCCTTTCACGCTAAATTTTCTAAACAAAATGTCATTTTTGTCAAATTAGTCGATCGGAGGTTTTATCAGTCGACCGGACAGAATGCTTGTTTTCTGGAAATTTAGCAGCAGTCGACTAATGACTTTATCAGTCGACCGAATAAAACATGTATTTTCAGAAAAGTTTAGCAGCAGTCGACTGAAGGTTTTTCAGTCTACTGATGATATTATCAGTCGACTAATTTTTTTTCTAGTCGACTAAGTTTCAAATCTTCAGATTTTCAAACGGCTTGATAAACAGATCAGTCAACCGACAATAACTGTCAGTCTACTAATAGCTAATTATCAATCGTCTAACTACTGTTCCAGTCGACTAATTTTACCATTTTTCCTGAAAATTTAAAAAGGCGTGTCTTTTCATTTTTCAAACGTTTTGATCGTTCAAAATAGACTGTTTTGACACCTTTTCATACCCTCAATGTATGAAATATTTCAACTATAAATATGAGTGCATTTTACACTCAAAAGCACTGCAATCCAATCAAATTATATTGAATTACTCTTTTCTTTTCACTCATATTCATTTTTTCACTCACTTGATATTTTTCACTTCAGTTTTTCACTCAAATTCCTTTAAGAGACAGTGAATTCGTGAGTAGAGTATTTCAACAACCTCAAAAGCCAATTGCATCTCATTTGCATTCATAAGAAGGGCTCGTAGGTTGTTTTGTAAGTTGTTACTTATTTCATTTTTCTGTAAAAGGAAGGACTCCCTTGTTTAAAGGAGTTGTTTGCTTTCAGTAGGTGTGTTACTAAAAGTGGGACCGGATTTGGTCTATATGATCTTGTAGTTACACAAGGTTGATAGTGGAAATCTCAAGCGGGTTTTGCTTGGGCATTGGATGTAGGTCGGGAAAGACTGAACCCGAATAAATTATTGTATTCTTTGTGTGATTGCTTTGTGAATTTCAAAATCCGCCAAAATTCCGAAGACGATATTTAAAAGCACTATTCACTCCCCCTCTAGTGCTCGTTGCCTCGATCCTACTGCACTTTCATTTGGTATCAGAGTAGGTTTGCTATTATTTTGATTTGACCATCATCTAGCATGGCAACAACATCATCTCAGCAAAAAGAAGGATGCTCCTCTGTTCGTCCTCCTCTCTTCGACGGAACGAACTATGGATACTGAAAAGTGAGAAAACAATATTCTTACAATCCATGGATCTCGAAATTTGGTGAGTTGTTTCAGAAAAGTACCAAATGCCATCAACTGATTTCAGTCAATGGACCGATGAAGAAAAGAAGACTGCTTCACTTAATGCCAAAGCTATGAATGCATTGTATTGTGTCATTGACAAGGTAGAGTTCAATTGTATCTCTCAATTCTCTACAGCAAATGAAATCTGCATACTCTTCTCGTGACTCACGAAGGTACGCCAAAGGTAAAAGAATCTAAAATCGCTTCTTTAGTTCATAAATTTGAATTGTTTAAAATGAAGCAAAATGAATCTATATCGGACATGGTAACAAGAATGACCGATATCACTAACACTCTAAAATCCCTTGGAAAAGAATATTCACAAGTGGATTTAGTCAGAAAAATCCTAAGGTGTTTAACTCCTGAATGGGAGAGAAAAACCACAGCTATTGAGGAAGCAAATGATTTAAACACTCTCACTCTTGAATATTTGGTTGGTAACTTAATGGCATATGAAGTCCAACTTCAAGACAGACAAGAAGAAGATCCCAAGAAGAAATCTCTTGCTTTTAAGGCTACTTCTGACTCTGAAAATTCAGAAAAAGATGAAGATGGAGATATTGCCCTCATCATAAGCCAATTCAAAAGATTCATCAAAAAGAGAAGATTTCAAAGAAAGGTAAAGAAAGTGGATTCTTCCAATTCTAATAAAGTCAAGTGCTTTAACTGCAAAAAGGCATGACACATCAAGAAAGATTGTCCTCTTCTCAAAATCAAGCCCAAGGACCAATTTAAGAAGAAAAAGGCATTTCAAGCATGTTGGGATGATAGTGACTCCTTTTCCAATGAAGAATCAAATGAAGAAGTCGCCAACATGTGCTTTGTAGCATAAGAAGACTCGGTAAGTCAATTTGACTATGATGATTTATTAGAAGTATTTAATGATTTATATGCTAAATTTAAGAGTCTAAGTTATAAAAACAAAGAGTTAAAAATTGAAAATTCAACTCTTGACTCTAAAAACAAAGTGTTACTTCAAGAGATAAAAGATCTCAAGAAGGAAAACTCTTGTCAAGCATTTGAGATAAAAGAAATTGGAATTAGAACCAATCTCTTATAAAAAGAAATAACTAGTCTAAAAGAAAAATCAAATGATCTTCTTTCTATAGTGACCAAATTCACAAATGGTCAAGAGAATCTAGAAAGACTTCTTGGTTCTCAAAGATGCTCGGTTAATAAAACCGGATTGGGATATAGCTTCTTTGATACTCAAAATAGACCAAACTATGTGGTGAAGAATCAAAGACAATATTCTCAACCATTTGTTCATAGAACTAAATTTTCTAGTTCTAATAGAAATGCATCTAATCATGCTTATAAGACTAGACATGATTACTATAGAAACACTAAATCTTTTTATAGAAAGAATATTTATTATCAAAGGAAAACAAAATCCAAATGGATATGGGTTCCTAAGACTAACTCTCATGGACCCAAAAATAGAAAAGGGTCAAATACTTTGTCTTCTAATTTTGTTGTAGGTACACAAAATAAGGAGCAAATGGATATTAGACAGCAGTTGTTCCAAACATATGACTGAAAGGCCGGAGTTATTTTTCACCCTCCAAAGTAAGGATGGAGGAACCGTCACCTTTGGTGATAATAACAAGGGAAAAGTAATCGGTATTGGTAACATTGGTAATCCAAAATTTCTCTTGATAGAAAATGTTCTTTTAGTAGATGGTTTAATGCATAATTTATTATCCATTAGTCAATTATGTGATAAAGGTTTTCTTGTTTCTTTTGAACATGATTTATGCTTAATTTCTGATTTTCAATCTAAAAAGATCATTTTTAAAGGTAAAAGAAGGAACAATGTGTATGAACTTTATCTAAATGAGTTACCCACTTTTAATGAAAAATGTCTTATTGTTTCAAAAGAAATTCAATGGTTATGGCACAAGAGACTTGGACATGTTAACTTTAAAATTATTTCCAAGTTATCCAAGAATGATCTTGTTAGAGGCCTACCTAGAATACCATATAAGAATGATCGCTTATGTGATGCTTGCCAAATGGGTAAACAAATCAAGAGTTCTTTTAAAGCAAAATATATAGTTTCAACAAAACGTCCTCTTGAACTTTTACATTTAGATCTATTTGGACCATCTAGAATTCTAAGTTTGAATGGTAGCAAGTATGCTTTTGTTATAGTAGATGATTATTGTCGATTTACATGGGTGATTTTTCTAAAAAGCAAAAATGATGCTTTTTCTGAATTTTCCAAACTTTGTAGAAGAATTACAAATGAAAAATCTACATCTATTATTAAAATTTGTAGTGATCATGGTGGTGAATTTGAAAATGAATCTTTTCTAAAGTATTGTGATTTACATGGTATATCTCACAACTTTGCTTTTCCTAGAGCGGCTCCACAAAATGGAGTTGTTGAAAAAAAGAATAAAACTTTGCAAGAATGTGCTAGAACCATACTTCAAGATAAAAATTTACCAAAATACTTTTGGGCTAAAGCAATAAATACATCATGTTATGTTTTAAACTGTGTTCATATTCGACCAATTTTACATAAAACATGTTTTGAATTATATTATGATCGTATACCAAAGATCTCATATTTCAAAATTTTTGGTAGTAAATGCTTCTTGTTAAATACCAAAGATAATCTTGATAAGTTTGATTCAAAATCAGATGAATCAATATTTCTTGAATATTCTTCTAGAAGTAAAGTTTATCGTATTTTTAATAAAAGAACATCTTGCATTGAAGAATCTTTACATATTGCATTTGATAAGAATTGTGAGGAGGTTATACCTCTAAGCGAAGGAGAAGAAGTAATACTTCAAGAAGAACCTTTGATAAAGAGTACTTCTCAAGAAAATGTTCCTCTTCAACCGGTTTGGAAAGAAGTTCCAATCATCCACATGAACAAGTTATTGGAGAAATAAAGAGTGGTGTCCAAACTAGAAGGCAATTGCAATATATTGCAAATAT
Organism: Nuphar pumila; assembly: GCF_984573655.1. Classification (NCBI taxonomy): domain Eukaryota; kingdom Viridiplantae; phylum Streptophyta; class Magnoliopsida; order Nymphaeales; family Nymphaeaceae; genus Nuphar; species Nuphar pumila. The sequence goes on from NC_143257.1 coordinate 43,887,377, forward strand.
TGCTTTCATATCTAAAATAGAACCAAAGAATATCAATGAGGCTTGTGATGATGAATTTTGGCTTTTGGCCATGTCTGAAGAACTTAACCAATTTACTAGAAATGATGTATGGGATCTAGTTGATAGACCAAAGGATCATCCAGTAATTGGAACAAGATGGGTCTTCCGAAATAAGCTGAATGAAAATGGCGAAGTCATTCAAAACAAAACAAGACTAGTAGCACAAGGCTATAATCAAGAAGAAGGCATAGATTTTGATGAAACCTATGCACCAGTGGCTCGATTGGAGTCAATTCGAATGATGCTTGCTTTTGCTAGTTACATGAATTTTAAGTTATATCAAATTGATGTTAAGAGTGCATTCTTAAATGGACACATTAATGAAGAAGTTTATGTAGAGCAACCTCCAGGCTTTGAAAATGAGAAATATCCAGAAAAAGTCTACAAATTAAAAAGAGTTTTGTATAGACTTAAACAAGCACCAAGAGTGTGGTATGAAAGACTGCAAAATTTTTTAGAACAATCTGGTTTTTCCATTGGTCGGGTAGACTCCACTTTATTTATTAAAAATCTTAATTCAAATATTCTTATTGTGCAAATTTATGTTGATGACATAATATTTAGTTCTACTAATGATTCTCTTTGTAAAAAATTTGCTAAAGCAATGCAGGAAGAGTTTGAAATGAGCTTGATGGGCGAATTAAACTATTTTCTTGGACTTCAAATAAAGCAAACTGAAGAAGGAATCTTCATCAATCAGGCTCAATATACAAAAGAACTTATCAAGAGGTTTGGGATGGACTCATCGAAATCAAGAAGAAATCCTATGAGTACAACTACTTCTCTTCATAAAGATGAAAATGGTAAAAATGTAGATACTAAGCTCTACAGAGGTATGATCAGATTTCTATTATACTTAACTGCTAGTCGACCTGATATTATGTTTAGTGTTTGTATGTGTGCTAGATTTCAAGCTAATCCAAAAGAATTTCATTTAATTGCAGTAAAACAAATTCTTCGTTATTTGAAAGATACTTCAGATTTTGATTTGTTTTACCCAAAATCATCTTCCTTTGATTTAGTTTCATATAGTGATGCATATTTTGCAGGAAGTAAATCTGATCGCAAGAGTACTAGCAGAACTTGTCATTTCTTAGGAAATTCCTTAGTCTCTTGGTTTAGTAAAAACCAAAATTCAGTGTCACTCTCAACAACTGAAGCAAAATATATAGCGGCTAGTTTAGCGTGTTCACAAGTACTATGGATGAAATAGACCTTAAAAGATTTTGGTTTGAATTACTCCACAACAACTACTTATTGTGATAACACTAGTGCTATAAATCTTTCAAAAAATCCTGTTCAGCACTCAAGAACTCAGCATATTGAAGTTAGACATTATTTCTTAAGAGATCATATGTTAAAAGGAGATATTTCGTTAAATTTTATTTCCACTAATGAACAACATGCCAATATCTTCACTAAACCACTTAAAAATGAAGATTTTATGAGAATTAGGAGAGAACTAGGCATTTGCTCGATTTTGGATTTATAAAATGCTGATTTTTGAACAAAATCTCAAATCGCACCATATTAGTCGACCGATAAATTTTTAGTCGACTGATGCTTTAAAAATTTTACAGAATGAGTCACACCTTATTAGTCGATCGATAAAAATCTAGTCGACTGATATTTTTTTTAATTTTTTTTTAGAAAAGGACCCGATACCCCTTGGTTTTTAACGCATCGTTTCATTTTTACGCACCTTTTCATTTTTCTTAAACGAAACCCTCTCTCTCTCTTCCGAAAAACCTTCGGAGTGTTGTTCAAACCTCTCCTCGCCGGAATCTTTTGGCCGTGACAGAGAGTCTCTTGACTTTCGCCGGAATCCTCTTGCCGTGACCGGTGCCTCTTCAATCCTCGCCGGAATCCCCTTGTGGCATCTTCCTCTCACTTGCCGTCATCCACCGCAGACTCCTCCTCGTCTCTTCCCTCTTGCTTAAAATCTGTGAAGAATCGACATCCCTTTTCAGTGGGTTGTTACTGTTGATTATTTTGGCCACTACCAATGAATTTGAAGGCACATCGTTCACTTTGCACAAAGTGTTTCTGTTGCACGATGACAGATATCTTCCTCCCGCCGGACGTCATTTGAAAGTCAACATCAACACCATCTTCAACTGTTCTTCTTAACGACTGTGTTGATCAATCATTCTCTGCAACTGAATTTTTTTGGGTGAATCTGTTTCAACCATTCCTCGTCAGAAGACTGCATTCGCACAAGGTTCTTCTCCTCCTACACCTCCAGCAAGACATGAATTTTCTCTCAGATTACTCCGAAATCCTCTTTTATATGATACTTTTGGATCGATTTCTGCACTTCCTATTTTACCAGGCCAAAATGTCCTCTTTCACCTGTTTTCTCGTTACAAAATCAGAGAATTATTTCCAGGTATTTCACACCTTTTTGACGCCAATGCAGACCCCCTTTATTATCCTTTTCTGATCCACTTGTTTTACACAAATTTACAAATTGATCATGAAACTGGATTTCTTTCCTCTCTTGTTCGCGATGTTGAAATTGAGTTTGATTCTAAAATGCTTGGACAAATCCTAGAAATTCCACCTTCAGACACTCTTTTCAATACTATTGAACTTAATGATGAAAGAATTTTTGAACTAATTCTTCTTCCCGGTGTACCTCATTGCCCTCCTTTCAAAAATACCAACCTTCAACTCGTGCACGCATTGCTGGACGAATTCTTGCCCACAATGTTCTACCTAAAACTGGTTCTTTTGATTACTATTCCACCGATCTATCTACGACTCTTTATGTCTTATTTAGAAATATTTTGGTAAATTGGGCCAATGTGTATTTTACTAATTTGTGGAAACAAAAACCTTTTCTTCCGTATGGATGTCTGCTTACTCGTATTTTTAGATATTTCAAAGTACCCTTAACCAATGGAAAATATATTGAACAAAAAGAGTTCTTTAATCAAACTATTTTTAAACGTATGAAAATCAAATATCTGCCTCCTTTAAACTGGTATATTGATCAAACCGAACCATCTGAGCCATCAATCTCTGAACCCTCACCATCTTCTGTGATACCTTTATCTCAAGCAAAACGAAAGAAATTCTCTACTAGTCAAGACAATGATGAACTTTTGCAGCAAATAGAAGCTTTGGAACTGCATGAACACAGTTTTCGTGAAGATGTGACTCAACAACTTTCTTCAATTCAGAAAGATATTGTTGAACTCAAGGAGATCATCAAACAACACTTCTCTTGATCTTTGATTAATGTCCTTACTAAACTTTGATACTTTATGGGTTGTAATATTTTGAACTTGAATTTGCATTTTGCTTATGCTATTTCTGCCCTTACTCTTTTTTATTATGACAAAGGGGGAGAAAAAGATAGAACTTGGTAGACACATGCATGGAAATTGCAGGAGAAATAGATAAAACTTGCATGAGAAATATGTGAAATTAAGAGAAAAAGATAGAAATTGCATATTACATCATGACATGAAAATTACATCATGTGAAAGCATTGAAAATTGCATTTATGAAAAAGTTTTTAAAATGCATGAAGTAATGATGGAAATGCAAACCAATCAATATGTGATATATGTGCTTTGAATGTACTAACTTTTAATGTTTTGCAACATATTGATAGGGGGAGTAAAATCTCCATTTATGCATCTAAATGCTCTATCTTTGATTAGTTTGTCATCATAAAAAAGGGGGAGATTGTTACAACAATGAAGCCGTACATGATACTTCAAGTACAAGGTTTTGATGATGAGCAAGTGAATCAACTGCATTTCAGCTAAGGCAATGAAGAAATATGATAAGCATTGAAGAACTTGATGCTGAATCTTTAAAGACTTATGTGCAAATGTAAAATTTTGTTTAATGTCTTAGATTCTTGTAAGAGTCTTACTTAGAGTGCATATTTAGGTTGCATTTTACCTAAAAAGTCTTTAGAAAAACTTTTCTAAAAGAACCCTTCATGAAAATCTTTTTAGAAAACTCTTTTCTTAAATTTTCGTGTTTATTAGTCGACCAATAGACTCACCAGTCAACTAATCCTTTCACGCTAAATTTTCTAAACAAAATGTCATTTTTGTCAAATTAGTCGATCGGAGGTTTTATCAGTCGACCGGACAGAATGCTTGTTTTCTGGAAATTTAGCAGCAGTCGACTAATGACTTTATCAGTCGACCGAACAAAACATGTATTTTCAGAAAAGTTTAGCAGCAGTCGACTGAAGGTTTTTCAGTCTACTGATGATATTATCAGTCGACTAATTTTTTTTCTAGTCGACTAAGTTTCAAATCTTCAGATTTTCAAACGGCTTGATAAACAGATCAGTCGACCGACAATAACTGTCAGTCTACTAATAGCTAATTATCAATCGTCTAACTACTGTTCCAGTCGACTAATTTTACCATTTTTCCTGAAAATTTAAAAAGGCGTGTCTTTTCATTTTTCAAACGTTTTGATCATTCAAAATGGACTGTTTTGACACATTATCATACCCTCAACGTATGAAATGTTTCAACTATAAATATCAGTGCATTTTACACTCAAAAGCACTGCAATCCAATCGAATTATATTGAATTACTTTTTGCTTTTCACTCATATTCATTTTTTCACTCCAGTTTTTCACTCAAATTCCTTTAAGAGACAATGAATTCATGAGTAGAGTATTTCAACAACCTCAAAAGCTAATTGCATCTCATTTGCATTCATAAGAAGGACTCGTAGGTTGTTTTTGTAAGTTGTTACTTATTTTAATTTTCTATAAAAGGAAGAACTCCTTGGTTTAAAGAAGTTGTTTGCTTTCAGTAGGTGTGTTACTGAAAGTGGGACCAGATTTGGTTTATATGATCTTGTAGTTACACAAGGTTGATAGTGGAAATCTCAAGCTGGTTTTGCTTGGGGACTAGATGTAGGTCGGGAAAGACCGAACTAGGATAAATTATTGTGTTCTTTGTGTGATTGCTTTGCGAATTGCAAAATCCGTCAAAATTCCGTAGACGATATTTAAAAGCACTATTCACCCCCCCTCTAGTGCTCATTGTCTCGATCCTACTGCACTTTCACTCAGCCCCTCCCCCGCAGCTAGAAGGGCACCAGGAGGGGAATCAGCCCCTCCCGTACCCTGTGCGACACAGGGAGGGGATCCACCCCTCCCTCGCTAAAAAGCCTCGCAGGGAGGGGGCTTTACCCCTCCCCTGCAACCTAGGGAAGCAGAGAGGTGGCTCAACCCTCCCTTGTTTGCGTAACTGAGAAACGAGGGGGAAAGAGATGAAAGAGGAGAAGAAAAGGAAAAGAGGGGAGAAGAGGAGGCAGCGATGTACCAAGGGGGTTCAGAGGAAGCTCGTCGGAGAGGAAAGGGGGTCGCCGATGTCAGTGGCGGCGACTGTCGAGGGTCGCCAGCGTCGGTGACAGTGGACAAGCGAGAGAGAGAAATGGAGAGACAGAGGGCGAGAGGTGGTGAGGGGGGGTTTCGTAACCCTCCTCCTGCCTGCCTCGCTGTATTTTAATGATAGCGAGGGGCGGTGGCCTCGGGTCGGATCCGTGTTGGGTCTGGATCCGACCCATATCAATAAATATGTATATATTTTTTTGAAGTTCTTGCATCCTACCCTCCTTAAAATTAATATCGTCATTAAAATTTCTACTGCATATATTGGTCAAAGTACAAGTTAGGGTATTTTTCCCTGATATCAAACTTAGGCTCCCATGTACATTCATTTATTCAATGGTGTTGCCAACATACTTTTACAAGAGAAATCGTCTTCGATCTGAGCACTTGGTCTCAACGATCAACAATTGCCACTGGTCTTTCCTCGAACGTCAAGTCTTTTTGGATATCCACATCATCATAATGAATGATGTGTGATGGGACGTGAACGTATCTTCTCAGCATAGATACGTGGAAGACGCCATGGATCTGAGCGTACTGAGGAGGGAGCGCAACACAGTAAGCCGCCTCACCGATCTGATCCAGGATCTCAAAAGGTTCGACGAACCGGGGACTCAGCTTTTCCTTCTTCTCGAAACGGAAAACGCACTTCGTAGGAGATACCTTAACAAAAACCATATCTCTTGTTGAGAATGCAAGCTCTTTATGTCGACGATCAACGTAACACTTCTGCCGACTCTACGCGGTACGCAGACGTTCCCTGATCATCTGCACGTGATGAGTATAGTGCTATAGCACTATAGGTGAATCTAGCATCCGTTCACCAACCTCATCCCAGTAAACAGGTGATCGACAAGGCTTCCTGTACAAGGCTTCGTACGAGGCCATCCTGATACTCGCATGATAACTATTATTGTATGCGAATTCTGCCAACCCAATATGAGAGTCCCACTCTCCCTTCCAGTCAATCATGCACGCTCGCAGCATGTCCTCCAAAGTCTGAATCAAGCATTCAGATTGACCGTCGGTCTGAGGGTGGAAGGTCGTGCTAAATTTCAGTTTTGTGCCTAAGGCTACTGTAGCTGCCCCCAAAACCTGGAGGTGAACCTCGGGTCACAATCGGAGACGATTGACACAGGAACACCGTGCAATCTCACAATCTCCCTGACATAGAGGTCTGCCAAGCTGTCCAGTGACTGACTAAGCCGTATAGGGAGGAAATGCTCCGATTTAGTGAGTCGATCCACGATCACCCAAATCGCATCGTGTTTCCTCCGCATCCTCGGCAAACCGATGATGAAGTCCATTGTGATGTCTTCCCACTTTCATTGAGGAATCTCCATCCACTGAATCACTCCGCCTGGTTGCTGGTGCTCGATCTTAACCTGTTGGCAAGTCAAGCACTTTGAAACATACCCGGCTACGTCCCACTTCATTCCACTCCACCAATATCTGCATTGCAAATCTTTGAACATCTTCGTGCCACCTGGATGAATTGTGTACTTGGACTTGTGGCCTTCAGCGAGAATCTCATCTCTCAAAATATGATCTTTTGGCACCCAAAGATGATCCTTATGCCATACACCTCCTTCCTCACTCAGACAGAAGGGGGTATTGGCCCGCTGCGCTAAAGCCTTCAGCTTTTTGTACTACACATCGATCTTCTGACTGACAAATATCCTTGACAATAACTCAGGTTGAGCTACCATGCTGGAAAGACTGATCGAATCTGGGGTGACCGCAAATGATTCCCACAATATCAGATCCTCGATCAGCTTCCACCCAGCGAAAAACAAATTAACAGAAACGCTGAGAGACTTGCAGCTCAAAGCGTCGGCCACGACGTTCGCTTTTTCTGGGTGGTAGGACAAGGTAAAGCCGTAATCCTTGAGGAATTCTAGCGAATGCCGCTGCCTCATATTCAGCTTCTTCTGCGAGAACAAATATTTTAGGCTCTTATGATCTGTAAAAGTCTCGAACCACTCCCAACATAAATAGTGCCGCCATATCTTCAATGCGAAGACCACCGCTGCTAACTCCAAATCATGAGTCAGATAATTCTTCTTATGTATTTTAAGTTGGCATGATGCATATGCGATCACTCTATCGTTCTGCATTAAGACGCAACCCAAGTCTGTCCCGAAAGCATCAGTGTAAATCACGAAGATGCCTTGACCCGAAGGTAAGACCAAAATGGGAGCAGTCGTAAGACGTTCCTTCAACATCTGAAAACTGCTCTCGCACATGTTGTTCCATACGAACTTAGCTTCTTTCTTCAAAAGCTGCGTCAAGGGTAGAGAGATCTTAGAAAAGTCCTGAATAAATCTTTGGTAATACCCAGCTAATCTAAGAAAACTCCAAATGTCACAAACATTCCTCGGCTGCTGCCAACTGAGTGTTACGACAATGAAGCCATACATGATACTTCAAGTACAAGGTTTTGATGATGAGCAAGTAGAATCAACTGCATTTCAGCTAAGGCTATGAAGAAATTGAAGAATTCAGTGAAGAATCCTTGAAGACTAGTGTGCAAATGTTTAATTCATTAAAAGTCTTAGATTCTTGTAAGAGCCTTACTTAGAGTGCATATTTAGGTTGCATTTCACCTTAAAAGTCTTTAGAAAAACTTTTCTAAAAGAAACTCTTTTGAAAATCTTTTTAGAAAACTCTTTTCTTAAATTTTCATATTTATTAGTCGACCAATAGACTTATCAGTCGACTAATCCCTTCGCGCCATATTTTCTAAAAAGTCATTCTTGTCAAATTAGTCGACCGAAGGTTTTATCAGTCGACTGGACAGAATGTCTGTTTTCTGGAAAATTAGCAGCAGTCGACTAATGGTTTTTCAGTCGACTGAACAAAATATGTGTTTTCTGAAAATTTAGCAGCAGTCGACTAATGCTTTTTATCAGTCGACCGAACAGAATGTTTGTTTTTTAGAAGTTTTTTAGCAGCAGTCGACTAAAAGGTTTTTCAGTCTACTGATGATATTATTAGTCGACTAACTTTTCTTAAGTCGACTAAGTTTCAAAAGTTCAGATTTTCAAACAGCTCGATTAACAGATCAGTCGACCGACGATAACTGTCAGTCTTCTAATAACTAACTATTAGTCGACTAACTGATGTTTCAGTCGACTAATTTTGCCATTTTTCTGAAACTTCAAAAAGGCGTGTCTTTTCATTTTTAAAACGTTTTGATCGTTCAAAATGGACCGTTTTGACACCCTTTCATACTCTCAACGTATGAAATCTTTTAACTATAAATATGAGTGCATTTTACACTCAAAAATATCAAATTCAATCGATTTGAATCTTGCTTTTCACTTCTATTCATTCAAGTATTTGTTTTCTCACTCACGTGATATTTTTACTTCAGTTTTTCACTCAAATCACTTTGAGAGATAGTGAATTCGTGAGTAGAGTGTTTCAACAACCTCAAAAGCCAATTGCATCTCATTTGCATTCAAAAGGAAGGCCCATAGGTTGTATTATAAGTTCTTATTTCTTTTCTGTAAAAAGAAGGACTCCTTGGTGTAAAGGAGTTGTTTGCTTTCAGTTGGGTTGTTACTGAAAGTGAGACCGGTTATGGTCTGTGTGATCTTGTAGTTTACAAGGTTGATAGTGGAAAATCTCAAGCGGGTTTTGCTTGGGGACTGGATGTAGGTCGGGTTTGACCGAACCAGGATAAAATCTTGTGTTCTTTGTGTGTTTGCTTTGAGATTTGCAAAATCATTCAATATTCCGCAGAAAAGTTTTAAAAGCACTATTCACCCCCCTCTAGTGCTCGTTGCCTCGATCCTAGTGCACTTTCACTGAGTACAACCTCGCCTTTCGCTGGATCCACATACACACCTTCCTTGGAGATGATATGTCCCCAAAACATGCTCTCCTCGAGCCAAAACTCACACTTAGAGTACTTAGCGAACAAACACTCCTTTCGCAAGGTTTCAAGAATAACCCTAAAGTGCTGACGATGTTGCTCCCAGCTATCGGAATACACCAGAATGTCATCGATGAACACAATCACGAAGGTGTCCAAGAAAGGTTTGAACACCCTATTCATGAGATCCATAAACGCTGCAGGAGCGTTAGTGAGTCCTGATCATGCATTATAATTCAGGGTTTATTAACATTAAAATATGCATGATTTTATAAAATAATGTTTCAAAAACCCAATTTTATGTTAGTTTTCGAGTAAATGTGCTAAAATGATTTAAAAATAGGAAATGCATGAAAAATAGTTTTATTTTATATTTTTATGCATATTTTAGTTTTTGTTATAGTCATAGTAGTTTAGTTTTAGTTTTCAATTAAAAATAAAAAAAATAATATAATAAAAAATAGAGAAAATAGTTTTATATTGTTAATAAAATCATTTTAAATGTTTGTTTTTTTAGAATAGTTAGAATAGTTTTTGAGTTTCTTTATAAATAAGTTTTGTTTTTACCTTTTGAAAACTTTATAATAAACTGGTTTACATAGTTTTTGATTTTTAAATAACTGAAAAAAAATATATATAAAATAACAAATCGTTTTACATAGTTTGATTTCTTTGAAAAAAAATGAATGAAAAAAAATATAATAACCAAACCGGCTTGAACCGGTTTGCATTTTTTCAAACTGAAAAAATTCTGTTTCAAACCGGTTCCAGCCGGTTTGGTGTTTTTAAAAACCCAAAAACGAATTTTTTTTAGGCGTCTCCCCCTTCCTGAGCCATAGCCCTCTCTTCTTCTCCTTCCTCTCCACTTCTCCTGATCTCTTCTTCCCCTTCTCCCTCTTTCTCTCTTCTTCCCTGTTTTCCGGTGGAGAGATTTCCAGCAACGGCGACAGCGTACGGGAGGAGGCCGGCCACTTCTTTTCTAACCCCTCTCAAGGCACAGTGAGTTCTTCCTCTTCTTCTTCAGATCTTCTTCTTCTTCTTCCTCTGCATCTTCTTCTCTCTTCCTAATCTTCTTTTCCTAAATCCTTTTTCTACTTCATTTGTAATTACAGTAGTCAATCGGTTTCATAAAATCAAAATAGAAAAAAAGAAGAAGATTCTGTTAGAGTAATTGTTGTTTGATTCTAAATTTCATTTTGTTCTTGATTCTGCATTTGCATTTTAGTTTTAAGATCATCATCAACATTATCATAAGATGAAATGGTGAAATCGGATCGAATGATCGAGCACTGAAATTTTTCCGGCAATCTGTGTGGATATTAATCGATTATCTGATCGATTATCATAGTTTTATCATATTAATCCGTTGTATATTGTTCCAGCTACAGAGGCTAATTTTTGTTGAAAACATTTGTTCTGAAAGCTAGATTTGTATTTAAAAATAAATTGATTATCAATTGATATGATTGATAAACATTTGTTCCGGCGATGATAAATTTTCTGGCAATGATCTGGAGATTCTGGTAATAATCTGATCAGCGGATTATTGCTTGCTTGGGTGAAGAAACATTCTGATCACTTGTTCTACTGAGCCTCGGTATTGAGTGGAGTTCTGATCCATGATTGAGATTCCGACAATTATTATGTCCATCTTGATCTGTCGGCACCTCATTTTTGCCGTGGAATTGTAATATGGCAACATCAGTTCATTTATGTGTTAATGTGTTGTGGATTGGTATAACCGGATAGCTGGATCCAGTTTAAGTGCCTAAACTACTATCTCTATTGCTGTTAATAATTTCTAAATTTCTGGTGTAATTTCCAGCTGATTGGATTAATGTTAGCAATGATTTTTAGAGGATTTTCATATTTTTCACTGATTGTTACTTACTGATTTTTACTGAATTCCATTATTGATTTTTAATGAGCTTCATTACATGTGTTCATTAAGTATTAGCTGGAGCAAAATTTGAGTTTCACTAAGAATTGTTGAGAATTGGTTGTTGATGTTTCATCTTAAAGATTAGTAATTCATTAGCTTGTAGTTGTTTAGTTTAATATAACAATAGTCAATTGTTAGTTCATTAATAGTTAGTAATTAGATTAATCAATTAGTTAGTAGTAGATTTGATTAACATCTTTTATAATAGTTAGCATTTTATTTCATGTCAATTAGTAGTTAGTAATCATTTTTACTTAGGGGTGTCATTTAGATTTTATAATTCTTGTAGTACAGTTTTATTCTTTTATCGTGTACTGCTCGTGTTTCATTTGACTTGTGCAGGATTGCACGAGAGTGGAGCGGAAGAGATTACGTGACACGAAGTACGAAGATTAGAGCTTCTTTTTGCTTTATTTTTAGAATTAGGAATTTGATTGGGTTTGTAAATATTGCACTTTACGCCCTCTGCGAAGGGTATTCATTTGTTGTAATAGTTAGTTGTTTTTACCTTTCTTGAACATTTTACATTTCAATAATTCGGGAATAAAGAATAGTTTACATTTGTGTACTTGAATACGAAATATTCCCGTTCCCTGAGTTCGACCCGGTCTCATCCATTAGTGAGAACCAGTTTTTATTATTTGATGTCTGGTTTTCACATGTTTTTCATATAAAAATCTTTTCAAAATTACAACGATTTAAAAGAAGACATCAAGTCCAAAGGGCATGATCGTAAATTCGTAATACTCATACCTGGTCCGAAAGGCCGTCTTGGAGATATCATCTCCCTTAATTCTGAGTTGATGGTACCCAAATCTAAGGTCAATCTTTGAGAAGATCTTGGCCCTCTGCAACTGGTCGAACAGATCCTCGATGTGTGGCAATGGGTACTTATTCTTTATTGTCGCCTGGTTAAGCATCCGATAATCGATGCACAACCGCAATGATCCATCCTTATTTTTCACGAACAAGACAGGAGCTCCTCAGGGCGAGACACTGAGGCGGATGAATCCCTGATCCGTCAACTCCTGTAACTGCTTCTTGAGATCTTCGAGCTCGGCTGGTGCCATCCGATATGGAGCCTTAGAAATTGGCGTAGTACCCGACAGCAACTCGATGCTGAACTGCACCTCACGAGGTGGAGGAAGGCATGGCAGTTTCTCCGGGAAGACGTCTGGAAAATCTCGAACAACCTCCAAGTCTCCCATCGGGACTCATGTCGGCTCAGACTAGGTGACACTGACAAAAAAGGCAGTGCATCCCTTCCTCAAGTAGCTCTGCGCCTTCAGTGACGAAATCAACTTGCTTGCCCAAACGGGTTTCATGATCTCGAATTTCATCTTGGGCATTCCTGGTGGAGATAAGACAATCCTGCTATCTCGGCAGAAAATCTTGGTATGATACTTGTGCAGCCAATCCATGCCCAGGATGACGTCAAATTCGGTCATCACTAGCAGGATAGCACAAGCCGGTAAATGTCGATCTGCCAAGACTATGTCCAACTCTGAAAGGTAGGCCGCACAAATGGTATTTTTCCCAATTGGGTTATACACTTCAAGGGTATTATGCAAGGGTGTTACAGGTATGTGCAAAGACTCAGCAAAATTTACCGAAATAAAAGAGCGTGTGGAACCACAATAAAAAAGCACAAAAGTCACTTGGTTAGCGACAAAAATGGTACCTTGCACTAGGTTGCCCTTGGTCAACTGCTCGACCTTGGCTGAGTAGACGCATCCCGATGCCCTCCTTTGACCGCTCGCCTGCGGTTATGGTGGCTGAGGGAGCAGAGGTGCTCCACTGATCTGCCTGGAATCGTGAGCCACCTTTTTACGACAATCATGGGCGTAGTGGCCCATCTTGCCACAATACAGGCATCCACCTGTGTCGAGCGGGCACGCCTGCCCAAAGTGAGATCGCTGGCATCTGGGGCATACGTTGCCAGCCTGCGGCCTGGCTGGAGGGTTGCTCTGAGGCCACTAACGCTTCAAAGGAGGATATCATTTCCTTCCTCCTTCGCTCTTTACAGGAAAGAACAGTCGTTTGCCTGGGTCGCCAGAAGGTGTCTTCGGCTCACCACCCGTAGCGGGTGGCCTCCTGCTCTGAGTACTCTTAGTGCGCTCCCAGGCTTCACTCAGGAGGGTGGCGGCAACAAATGCCACAGAGAAGGTTGAGGGCATGCTCATTAGAACCCGATACATGAGTCCCTCCTTCAGCCCCCGAACAAACTTTCCTGCTCGCTCGCGATCATCCGCGAACAGGTTGGGGCAGTAGGACTCCAAACTCTGGAATTTGGCGATGTAATCTGTCAAACTCGAATTTTCCTAGCAGAGCTCTAAGAACTCCACATTCTTCTTCTTCCTCGCGTGAGGCGGAAAATAGTTCTCCAAGAAAGCCTTTATGAAAGCTTCCCAATGAATGGGCGAAATTCCCAAAAACTGCACACCCCGGGCCATGTCCCACCAACTACTGGCATTCTCCTTCAGCCTGAAGGTCCCGAATAACGTCTTCTTGTCATCAGGCACTGACAAGACCTCAAACACTCGTTCCACCTCCTTCACCCAGTTATCGGCCATGTCTGGGTCAGGCTTGCCGTCGAAGATTTCTCATACGTCACTGCGGTATGCGAAATCAGCTCAGGAACGGAAGCTGGTTCCCTTTAAGAACGAATCTGGTCTCGCATAGCCACTGCCAAGGAACCTAGGGAATCCATCACGAATCCCCGCTGATCTGATCATTCGTCAGCAGACCCTTCATTCGAGTTCCTTGCCATCCTTGGAGTAAACAAGGAATACCAATAATTAGAAATTTCAGGAAGCTTGAAACAAGCAAAAAACATAAGTACTATTCATGTTTAACATGAGTAGTTTATGTAAACTCAGCAATGCTGGTACATAAGCAGAACGTGTCAAGCCACTTAGCTTAACAATACAAAATGCACCTACTAAGCAAGAAGAAAAAGTATACTCACAACGCAATACAAATGCTCAATGATCAAGAATCCTTACTTCCCTTAGCTCTGATACCAAGTTGTAACACCCCATAATTTCAAACTTGCAAACCTTTCAGAAAAACAAACAAGAGACTAAAAAGAAATCTCTTTATCTCAGAGATGATTTATGAAATCAGCGAAAGACTATTCTTTTGTTAATTTCAGAAAGGCAAACTGACAACTTTGAGCGCGTTAGCTAAAAGAACCAAAACGCACAACCCATGCTACTTGCAAACACTTGGAAAAGCCACTTTCATTTAAGAAGTTCTCCAAATAGTCCAAAATTCAAATATCTCAAGGAAAATCCGTTACAAAACCCCAAACATCAGGACGCGAGCTAAGAGCAAGAAGAAGGACGTCTTGGAGCCATCTTGCCATCGTGCCATCGCCTGTGGTGTACCTAATCATCACCTATACCCATAAAATGGGTTAGTTTCGCGAAAAAACTAGTAGGTGCACAAGAGAGACTACAGGAAACTGAATTATGCAAATTTAATTCAGTAGGTTACGCAGTTTAAAGCAGATATGCAGTTAAACAGGTAAGCAATGCACACAGATAAATAGTGCAAACGCGTAAGTAGTGCAAGTGAGTCAGTAGTGCAAGTGAATCAGTAACGCAAGCGAATCAGTAGTGCAAACAAATCAGAAGTGCAAGCGAATCAGTAGTGCAAACAAATCAGAAGTGCATGCAAATAAGTAGTGCAAACGAATCAGTATTGCAAGCGAGTAAGTAGTGCAAGTGAATCAGTAGTGTAAACGAATCAGTAGTGCAAGTGAATCAGTAGTGCAAGCGAGTCAGTAGTGCAAACAAATCAGTAGTGCAAACGAATCAGAAGTGCAAGCGAATCAGTAGTGCAAGCGAGTCAGTAGTGCAAGTGAATCTCACAACCCAACAACCAATGTAAACAGACTTTATGTTCCGATATTACTGGCCTGCGGGTATGCACAGGCAAAACATAGAAACAACTGAGACTAGTTCGGGCGTCTGTTATTCTATGTATTTTCAATAAACCGAATAGCTAGTTGAGTCCGCTCCAAAGAGGACAACTTTAGCCGAGAGAGGATTCCCCAGAGGCTGAAAAGCTGTGCCATAGATGCATCCAACTTCTGCAGAAGTGTTGAGCTAACTATTATAGCCCCTTTCCCCTAACTCCAATGACTGGGGTGGCCGGATCATTGCCTGTACGGTGGTTGTTAATAACCTGTCCATTGGAGTTTTTGTACCGCTCTGTCCTATCCCTTGACAGAACAACCAGAAGCGAATGGGTGCATTAAGAGTTGCTTAACTAACGACCCATCCTATGCTGTGGTCTTTAAACCACTCGAGCCTCTTGCCTGTGAAGGCAAATGTGAGGCCATTTATGTGATTACAGCATTGTGCATTTAGCACTGTTTAAGGTCGTACGACCGTCTCATCCGATCATCGCAGTACTAGACGTGTCGTGCACGACTACAAGTACTCTAGGATGAAGGGGGTATAACTCCTCAATAGAAGCCTCAACAGGAGTGTTTCACAAAGATGTAATGTTTATCAACTTTACTTTATCTTTTGAAACAGCAGTACCTTGTGCTAGCATTATGCATACGATTTTATAAAATCTCATCTGCTATTGGTGTATCTACATGCCTTGCATGACTCGATACCAACCTCGATAGACAGAATACAGGTTTCTCAACAAAACCCCTGCTAAGTAGCTCACTCGAACCCCAACTCGTCTGCAGGACTGCATACTCGAAGAGTCAGGATCCTTGCAAGGTATCCCTCTCCTTAGACGAGGATGTAACGCTAGCTCCCAACTCAACTCTTGTCGCAAGAGAGAGAGTGGTAAATGCCCCTTGTATCCTCCACGAGGATGCCTTTAAGGCATACACAAATAGCAAGAACCTGCACGTCATCTGCAATAGCAAGGCAATTCGAACACATATGCAAAAACAAGAGCCTAGGCGCAGAGCGCAATGGCAAGGTAAAGGCGGTAAGCAGAAGTGCAGCACTAAACCTCGACGCAATGCGCGACGACAAGTAAAAATTGTAAGAAGGTAAAGGGTAAGGATCGCGAAACCGCGTCCTTGAGTGAAGTGCATACTCGTATAAATATATATATTTGTATATATTTATTTATTTAATGATTGTTTTTAGTTTAATTGAACTTAATTTAATTATCCAAGTCTTTCGTGCAATCTTCCCCTACCTTGAAGAGTTACGAGCTTGCTGGTGTCTGCGGATGTACACGATTGACGGCTCGGGTCGTGGAGCGCGAGTGGTCTCCGTCGTAGCTGCAATTATGCAATATTAAGATGCAAACCTAGACAAAAGCAAAAGCAAGGCGAAGACTCGACTTCTCCGATACATAGGGTTGGGGCCAACCGTCCCAATTGACTCAAAAAAAGGATGGGGCAGGGCCAAATGACCCTTGCCGCGAAAAGAGGGACGTAGTCAATGCAAGCTGATGACTCACGCTTACTAGGAATTCCTCATTGAAGACCAACGATTGCAATAATCTACCGCCATCACGATGTAGTTTCCGAAAATTACCCGGGCCTGTCTGCCAAGGGTATTGGCTCGTGCACAAATGACAAGGGGCCATCGGCCCCAGCTGCCAAGTAAAAAGGGCAGGGGCCGATGGCCCCTTCTAGAACTACTAAAAGGGTAAGGGCGATGGCCCCTGCTAAAACAATAAAAAAAGAGGCAGGGGCCTGCAGCCTTTGCTGAAATAAATAGGGCAGTGGCCGATGGCCCCTGTTGGAACAACCAAAAGGGGCAGGGAGGAGAGGCTCGACCCTTCCCCTGCCGCAAAAGGAGCAGGGGAGGGGCTTGACCCCTCCTCTGCCGTGATAGAAGCAGGGAAGAGGCTTAGCCCCTCCTGCAACAACGAAAGCAGGGAGGGGCTCAACCCCTCCCCCTCAGCAATTAAAACAGAGAGGGGCTCAACCCCTCCCCCGCAGCCAGAAGGGCATCGGGTGGGAAATCGGCCCCTCCCATACCCTACGCGACACCGGGAGGGGCTCCGCCCCTCCCTCACTAAAAAGGCTTACAGGGAGGGGGCTTTACCCCTCCCCTGCAACCTAGGGCAGCAAGGAAGTGGCTCAACCCTCCCCTGCCTGCGTAACTGAGAAACGAGGGGGAAAGAGACAAAAGAGGAGAAGAAAAGGAAAAGAAGGGAGAAGAGGAGGCGGCGGCGTACCAGGGGGGGTTCGTAGGAAGCTTGCCGGAGAGGAAAGGGGGTTGCCGATGTCGATGGCGGCGACTGTCGAGGGTCACCAGCGTCGGTGACAGTGGACGAGCGAGAGAGAGAAACGAAGAGCGAGAGGGCGAGAGGCGGTGAGGGGGGTTTTGTAACCCTCCTCCTGCCTGCCTCGCTGTCTTTTAATGACAGCGAGGGATGGTGGCCTCGGGTCGGGTCCGGATCGGGCCCATATCAATAAAAATTTTTTTTGAAGTTCTTACACACAACCGAAACCGTGCTCCTCTCCTCACAACCAAACCGTGCACCCTCCATTGGCGCCTACCTTACTTCCTTCTTCCTCTTTTCCAACCTTGCTACCATGTAGGGTTGGGTACCATCCGAGACTCTCCTCTACACGACTAAGCAAGAAGGAAAGTTTTCATTCGTGGTTCCGGAAGCATAGAGGTGAGAATATAACTCAACTTCTTCATTTTTTTTCTTTTTCTTTTTTTCTTTTGGTTGGAACAATGCATATTGCTTATTTTCTTCAAGAATGAAACCGAATCCCCTATGGCATTTCATAAAATGCATGAGTGACACGGTGGATTAGAAGGCTAATAGCATTTTATTGTAAGCTTCCCTTGCATGCTACAACAACCAATGCCGCACACACAATCCACATTATGTGATGTTTCCTTTTTTTTTTTACTTTGCGGTTCGGCCAACACCTTGGCTGGGTGACCCACTGTAACGACCCAAAATCCCAACTTGGAAAATTCATAGATTTTTAGAGTAATTTTTTTTGAAATATTGCCGAAAGCAGAAAACCATAAGGAGAACAATTGAAAATTATGAGCGGGTTACAGGATGAACCAACAAGTAGAAACAAAACATTACCATTGGTTTACAAAATGAGACAGAAAGATGTACAATTCATTTCTTTACAAAATGTCTCTAAAAAGATGGGACATTCCCCCAAATAACTGTCAGAATCGCGAGAAGTTTTAGAAGTGTGGGATCCAATCCTCGCCGCACATCGATCCCCATCGCACAACCTGCCAATCACCTGTATCCCCATAAAACGGGGTCAATACTCTTGCAAGTTGGTGAGATGAAATCCATAACTTGCCATTTTATGAAAAACATATGCAAAGCTAGCATGTTGTAATTATCAACATCATTCTTTTGCAATAATTAAGCAATAAGCAATTTGAACTATGAGCAAGTAAAAAGACAATAATAGGATAAATACTAATTTAATAGCGAGATTAACATTAAGCAATTAGTGGCAATATCAAGTACTAACATGCTTTAGACAGTGAAAATAAGCAAATAAGCATCACATAATGAACATATAATTAAAGTCATAATTGAGCAGGAAACTACAACATCAAGTATTTAGCATGATTTTAAAACCATCATCAACGCACTTAAGCAATTAAACACGTAAGCAATTAAGTAATTTAGAAATAAACTATGCCAAAAGCATCAAACTCATGAGTCAACAGTTAGCAAGTTAGTTTAATTATTTTGCCTTCATTACTCCTTTGGGTATGAGAAGAAACCTCACATAGGTAACGAATTTCAATCCACACTCTTCAAGGTGAACTATTTTTGTGAATGGGCAACCAGGCAATTATCATAATTAAGCTTATTTAACAATCTTCCCTCCTACCGAGGTACTTAGGCCCATCTGGCCTTATGTTCCCTGCAGAGCAACATGAACAACAAGATGAGGTCACACTCTTACATCTTGTGCTCTAGCACAACAGAGCTAAGATGAGCACTTCACCGGTGAAGGCAACATCAACATCATTTTAGGGGTTTATAACATTCTTAAACAAATGATCTCGACTCACGAGGTGGGTCCATCGCTGTAAACACCCCAAATTTTCACTCACCTCCCCGACATTTCCACCAAACATCACAATTCATCCTCTGAGATCGTCGGAGGATAAAATGGTCATTTTCTGAGCCTGGAACTTGCAAAAGTCCAAATTTCATCTGCAACTCTCAAAATTTCTCTATTTTAGCTCAGATTTTCAAAGTTTTATTCCTGACAGGAGACGGGAATCACCAAATCCTGGTTCAAGATTACATTTCACAAGACATGTCATTGCATATCATTACTTGAGCATTTCATATCACTGCACTGCACAACATGTCATTTCGAGGTCCAGAACTCTCGATTTCAAAATTTTCAATCCAGATTCGAATTTCAACTCTTTCAAAATTGATTTCAAAACCCTGGGTCTTCAAAATTGTCAATTCTTCCCATTTTACCCCCAGGACTTTGAATTTCAAAAGATTTTCTCAGGAAAACAATCTGGATAATTTTCAATATGGATTTTAGGTTTGAACTTAGCCATTTTATCTCAGATTTTACCCTTTTGTCAGCAATTTCAAATATCATTCTTTTACAAAATTGCCCTACAGTGGCCACCTCTTTTCAAAATTTCTGCAATTAGGCCAAGTATTTCTTATTTGCCAGTTAGTCTAAGTTTTATGAAAATTCCAAAAAGAGGTTTTACTTTCTTGCTTTTATTTCAATAAAGAAACGATGTGGGGTCCACCCTGAGGTGGCGCCACATAGGCTTTCCTTTTGTAAAACTTGGATTTCGAAAAAAAACCAAAAATATAGGAGCCTTGTCTCTGAATTGGCGCCACTGAGCCCTTTCTCTCTCCTTCCATCCTATGCCATGTGTCAGTGTGGGGTTCACCCAGAGGTGGTGCCACATGTCATTTTCTCTCACCTTCCATTTCTTTGCCATGTGTCAGTGTGGGGTGACCCTGAGGTGACACCACATGTCTTTCTCCCTGCACCTCCATTAATTGCCACTTGTCCTCCCTACATCTTCCTCTTTCTATCTTCTGACATGTGTTAGTGTGGGGCCTCTTTAAGGTGGCGCCACATGTCTTCACTCACCTTTTCTTATTTCATGCCACGTGTCAATGTGGAGCTTCCCTAAAGTAGCGTCACATGTCCACCACCTTTATTTCTCTCTCCCTTGCCATATGGCACTCTGGGGCCACCCTGAGTCACCACGTGTCCATCTCTCCTTTCTCTAGAAAAGTAGAATTGTCACCCCCCCCTCCCCCCGAGGTGGCGCCATCTGAGGTGTTTCCTCCTACAAGCTGACACATGTCTCTCTCTGCTCTCCTTAGAAAAAGCAAAAGACACATGTCTCTCTCTGCTCTCCTCAGAAAAAGCAAAAGACACATGTCTCTCTCTGCTCTCCTCAGAAAAGCAAAAGACAAATGTCTCTCTCTGCTCTCCTCAGAAAAAGAAAAAGACACATGTCTCTCTCTATTTTCTTCAGAAAAAGCAAGAATTCAAATATTCAAACTCCAGACTGAGGTGGCGCAAATCCTGAATTTTCCTCCTTAATTTTATTTTTTATCTGATTTGAGATGGCGCCACATGCCCTTTCCTTTTTTTCCTCCCTCTTGCCACTTGGCAATGTGGGGCCACTCTGAGGTGACGCCACATGGCCACCCTCCATCCTTCCAGAGCAAACCAAATTTGAATTTCAAATACTCCTGAGGTGGAGCCATCTGAGAGGCTTCCTTCTGCAAGCTGACACTTGTCAGGTGTGGAACCACCCTGAAATGCCACATGTCCAGATCTCCTTTCTTCAGAAAAAGTAGAATCATCTCTCCTCTGAGGTGGAGCCATTTCTGAAAAGGAGCTTTCCACAAAAATAGCTTTGCAACTTGATTTTAGGAAAAAGCAAAATTTCAAATTCCCTCTGAGGTGGTGCCTTATGTTTCCTCTGTTCTTCCTTCTAACACATGTCAGTGTGGAGCCACTCTGAGGTGGTGCCACATGGCGGTCTCTTTTTCTTTCAGAGAAACAAAACTTTGAATTTCAAATAAAAGCAAACTCCAAGGTAGCATCCTCTGAGGTGGCGCCATATGGGAAGCTCCTGCAGAGAGAATCAAGCAAACCTTATTTTTTGAATGTTTTCAAATCCAGCTAAGATGTCTTATTTACAAAAATTGCATTTATTTATTTCAAAAAATCCAAAGTGGCATACACTGAGATGGCGCCACATGGAGGGTCCAGATGACCTCCTGTTTGAATTTCAAAACTCCTCTGAAAATCTACAAATACTATAGCCCACGCCCAGCTGGAAAGGGGCTCTTTTCTTGATCTGAACTTCAGTCAAATTTCCACTTTCAACTTCACTTTTCTTCCTCTTAGTTCACGCCCCCCTTGGGCTCATCTTAGAGATTGCATCAAAGTACTTACCTGGCTCCCACCATTCCAAACTCGACCTAGGAGCAAAGGTCGATTTTCATGAGCATTCTAAAGCTCAGTTTGAAAAGCGAGAGAAACCATTCGTAGCCGCCCATTTTGGGAGTTTCAAAATAGCAAAAGAACACAAGATGAGTTTCTATTCTAATTAGTTCTATTGAAATAATACCCTTGTCTTGATTAGCATATTGAATTTTCGTTTTGAAGAAAGGGTTTGTCCGAATAATGGATCGAGCTATTCTCATAAAATGACATATATAAAAAATAATTATGCTTCCTTGATGATTTTTAGTATTCATGCATTAGTTAGGTTTAGTTTATATTTTATTTCGTTAATTTAGCATATTTTAAGAATTAGTTAGATTGTTTTAGCATTTATTTCAATTCTGTTTAGTTTCTGTAATTCTCTGTTTTTGTAGTCAGTCCACTCATTATTTTATGTTTTTATTTTTCTTTAAAAATGCCAAAAAAATCATATTACGTGCCCATAGCTGTCTCTGATAATCTGAAAAAAAATTAGAATCATTTGAATTATTTTACTGTGTTCAAAGTTCAAAATTCCAAGTCGGGTTTTATGACTCGTGAAACGTTCAGAACATTTGGTCTTAAATTGTAAAATCGAGATCTACCTCATGAAAGATCCGATTCCAGATCTGAAAAATGCCTTGAACTCGAGATTGAGTCTAGTATTTCATCTGAGTTTATTAGAGTTTTCCGATTTCTTTTGCTGTCCGAAAAAAATCCGAGAGCTCGGGACATGTGTCAGAGCCTAATTTGAGTCTTTGAGACTCTAGATCGACTGGTTCCCTCTGAATATAGCTCCCAATCCGGATCTGTAAAAAGTAAACTTTATGTTCTAAATGTTTTTTGTTTGATTCTGAAATTTTGCAATTTTTAAGACAGTCTTCATGCCAATTATGTATTTTTTATTTCAGTCTTCTATTTTGGTATTTACATTTTCCCTTCTGGTTTATGTGTGTAATGTCATATTTTTCTTTCTCATCCAGTTGATCAAATTCCAAATCCATATAAATAAAAGTTGTTCATATGCATGTCAGTAGTTCTCCATTTAATGTTCAGAAATTTTTGTGGTCAATTATTATTTTTTATTCATTTTCACATCAGATCATGCTGATTTTAATCCCGTCAGAACCAAATCTCTGCTATCAAACTCACTGTAGGTCAAATCTCGAGGCTGTAAAAGCCAAAGATGTTCATTTTCATGTCCTTTAGCAACCTGCAAAATATCAAACATTTTTATGGTGGATTTTTGCATTATTGCGTTAAATGCTATGTTTGGTTCGTACCTGCATGCAAAATTTGCTTATTTTAGGGTTGTCTTTGAAATTTTGTATCTAGGCCATGTCATTTCATGCATTTTATCATTCTATATTGTTTCTAAGGGTATAGGGATGCTCTCTACCGAATTTGGCATGATTTAAGTACCGTTTGATGACCAGTTTACCGTATAATCAAATCGAGGTTCCCACGGGACCCTGAACCGAGCAAAAACAAGCGAAATCCATTATTTTGGCCAAGTTTCAAACACAAATTCTGATTTTTACAGTCCTAATATGTTTAGCAGCATGTCATCATGTCTTATTATGCATTTCATCATCATTTGATTCATTTCAAATTTCAAAAATCTCAAATTTTACCAAAATTCCTTCAAAAAACCCTGATTTTAAAGGTATAACTTCAATATTAGGGTTATTTTGGGCATTTTGACCATAATTCCGAATTTCAAACTATTTATTACTGGATTTTCTTGCATTTGCATCATTTCAAATATCAAGAAAATGTAAAAATAGGGTTTATATCCAACTAAGTCCAATAATCTCAGGATATTATTGTAAAATATTGGAAAACCCACATATTTGAGCTAACACCATTGTAAGTTTGAAAGGAACATTCAAAGGAAGGAGCTGGAATATGCAATTTTTCTTTTGCTTTTATTTTATTTAGTGATGTAATAATTTAATAAAATTTTGGAATAAGAGATTTACTTTTCTGCTTAGATTAGGATGCATATCATATAGTTTGAATTTATGTAATATCATGATTATGTGATTCATGCATTATATTTCAAAATCACTATGGATGTACACGAATGACACGTGCACCAACTCTTAGGGAGTTGATGAACTTGGTGGAGTCCATATTTATGGCTGTAAACACCCCAAATTTTCACCCTCATCCAGTACTTACATTTCATGTGTCATTGCATATCATTGCATGCATTCGGCGTATCATTTCATTGCATCGCATAGCATTGCATGTCATTACATCTCATTTTCGAGATCCAGCACTCCTATTTCAAAACATTCAATCCAGATTTGAATTTTAAAGCTTTATTTCAAAATCAATTTCAAAACCTGGGTTTTTATTCAATACTCTGTCATTTTCCAACCCCAGGACTTTATATTTCGAAGTATTTTCTCAAGGAGACAATCTGGATTCATTTCAAATTCAAATTTTAATCGATTTCAATTCACAGATGAGACCCATTGAGGTGGTGTCACTTCTGAATTCCTCTATTCATCAAATTTCTCAAATTTTTGAAAGTTTCAGTCCGATCAGGACTCTGTCTCAGAGTCCTAATCCAGTCAGGAGTCTGTTTTTAAGTCTGTTTTACTTCCATTTTCAGTCTTTTTCGATTATTTTCAAAATTTAGGTCATTTTACAGAGTCCAGTTAGTTCAGGACTCTATTTTAGAGTTCGGTCGAGTTAGGAGTCTAACCCTGACTGTGTTTTCTGACTTATTTCATCATTTCTTGATAAAATCTTTTGAAAATTCTTTCATTTGACTTTTAAAATCTAAAATCTCAGAGTCCTAAGAGTTCAGGACTCTAACTCGGAGTTCCAGTTCGCTTGAGACCCTATTTTCGAAGATCTTGAATTTCAAATGTCGATTTTAACCCTTTTTCAAAGCCATTTTCAGTGTTTATTTCAAAATTTCCAAAACTCGATGTGGGCCCACTCAGTTGGCACCATATCCAGAGGAATTCTAATTCAGTTAGAACCCTATGCCATTTCAAAATTTCTAATTTTAAAATTGCTTTTGAAAATCCTTTTGAAAACTCCTTCAATTTCAAGTTTTAAAATCACTTTTTGAAAAACTCAAGTAGGGCCCACTCGGGGTGGCGCCATATTTGAGTAAGTCAGGGCTAGACTAGGGTTAGTTGATGTCTTGGTTAGTGTTAGAGGTTTAGAAGAGGCAAAACCATTTTGAAAAACTCATTTTGAAAGTTAGTTTTTAAAACTAGTGTTTTTAAAGGTTTTTAAAGGTGTTTTAAAAACCCAATGTGAGAAAATGCCAAGTGGCACCACATTTGGGGGATTCTTAGGTTTAGCTAGGGGTTAATTAGGGATTAATTAGGATAATTTAGGTCAAGGGCATATAGGTAACTCCACCCAAAAATCGCCCCCCCTTTAGAGTCCAAAATTTTCAAAATTGTCAATTTTTAAACCTAAAAATTTTTCTATAAATAGATGCCATAAGGGGGGTCGATTTTTCCATCTCTCTCTTATTGGATTCTTGGAGCTTCTCTCTTCTCTTCAGCTCTTCCTCCATTGCAGCAACCTCAAGGTAATTATTTTCTTTAATTTTTAGTTTTTATTTAATATTTTTCATTGTTTTAAGCATGATTTAGCCATTGGCACCATCACCTTCATGGATTAAACCATGGATTCAACCTCAAGAACCATCAAGAATCAGAAAGAACGATCCAAGAAGGTGATCTAACCCTGTTTTGGATGATTTACAGGGATTTTAATCCATTAGAATTGATTTTAATATGATTCTTTACATTATTAACCAATAAAATATATGATTTACCCTTTTAATGGGTTAAATCTATGTTTTAAAGGTGATATCAAATTCCAGCCATTGATTCCCTGTTTTTATTTTATTTTCATGGTTTATTTATATTTGTTTTACGTTCTATAGCATAGAAGTAATTTTTATTTACTGTTTTATGGTTTATTTTATTGATTTACATTAGTTAGTGTATGGTTTTCCAAGTTTCTTAAATTTCTGTGTGTTTTAGATTTAGAACAGTAAAGATAATGTTATTTCGGATTGAAGTTCTCATTGTTTATTTCTGATTTTTTTATATATGATGAATGATTGAGTTATTGAGTTACTGTAGAAAAATCATAGGTTTTGGATCTCGGGAACTCTGTCAAAAAAATCAGACATCAAATCGGGTTTTTAAAGCTTTAAAATCGTGGTTAAAATCAAGAAGGTAACTTGATGTTATGATATTTCTCTCATCTTATATCCGATTTTAGATCTGTAAAGTGCTATGGATTCACATTGAGTAGATCTGTCTGCTGTGAAATTTTCGGAATTTTTTATTACTGTTTAGTATTTTTCCCCTTTCAGAGAATCTGTTTTTAAATTTAAAACTCGTTAGGGTTTACCAAAACCCTAATCAGACTTGTGTTAGTCATAAATCCCAAACCACAGATCCGATTTTAGATCTTTAAAAAGTGAGTATTGTTATTTTTCTGTCTAATGTTCACCATTAAAATTTCAGAGATTTTTGTTTAGTATTGCTATTTATGTCTGTATTTTTAATCTGAAGTAGCTGTTTTAATCCCTGTTAAAAGTGATATATTTTAGCCCAGATTGCCGGAAGGGTTTCTCCCTAACCGGAGATGATTTTTCCGATCTGTAAATTGGTAAATCTCAGTTTTTCTTCTTAGTTAGTCTCTGTAAAATTTAATAAATTTCCCTAGAGATTTGACCCCTGATTCAGGTCTTGGATTGAAACTGGTTGGTGAATTAGGTCAAAAATAGCATATTTTTAGGGTTTAATGCAATTTTCGGATTGATTTAATGTCAAAAAATTATTTTTATAATTCCAATTCGACATTAGGGTTATAAAAAGTGCAGCTACCAATTTTTATGGATTTTGGAATCCATTTGATGGCTGAATTAAGCAAATTGCAAAACCGGGTTCTTGAAAGATCCAAAAACACTGCTAAAATCACAGTTTTTGTGATATTATTGGATTTTCGTGCATAAGCATATATTTTTAGGGTTTAATCATGTTCATAATCATATTAGGATGCTTTAGGTTTAATTTTGTGCTCATTTGATTTCATTTAGTGCATAAAACCTAAGTTTTTACCAAAATCTATTTCTAAAAACCCTGATTTCAAGGCCATAGTCTTGCTATCAGGGGCAATTTGGTCATTTGACCTCAGTTTCGAAATCCCTAACCCTAATTTTCACATATTTAAGCATGTCACATCATATTTAGCTTAGTTTATTCCATTCAAATTTCAAAACTTGCATTTTATCAAAATATCTTTCTAAAAACTCTAATTTCAAGGCCATAGTCCTGTTATTAGGGGTATTTTGGTCATTTGGACCCCAATTTCGAAATTACATATCTTATCTTCCTTATTTATTCAATTTTGTTTCATACTTTATCATTTTGATTTAAGGGAATAATGGCAAAAAGGCTTATATCTAGCAAAATCCAACAATTTCCTGATATTGTTGGATAAATCTAGAGAAGCCAACATATATTCATTAACAAGTTTTCTAGTTTTGCAGGTACATTGAAGACTTTATTTTTCATGTATTTAAATTTCAATAGTGATGTAATTTGTAATTAAACTTTGGAATAAGAATTTATATTTCCTGCTTAGATTAGGTTGCATTGCATATAGTTTATAATTTTAATGTGTGATGGATGATGATTCATGCATATTTTTACAAATTCACCATGGTCTACACAAATGGCACATGCACTAGCTTCTATGAAGTTTATAAACTTGGTGAAATTTGTATTTATGGCCATAGTCAGAATACGAATGATACTTAGATTTATGATCTTCACATTAGCCACATTCAGCCTACACTCTTAGGCTAACTTCAAAAATGCACTGCATTTCTCAAAAATACAAAAAGTATTTCTCAAATACATATTCACTCATGCATTTTCCAATTCCAATCTCAATTCAAAGAAGTTCATTTCCTCAAAATCTCCTAAGTCTTATAGCAAAATCGATTTTCCCAAAAGCATTGAATTTCAAAGAATATTTCAAGTGTTTCTCAAGTTCAAAAACTCAATTTTCCAAAGTTATGCAGTCAATTTCAAAGTTTAAAGTTGGAAAATATTAATTTGCCAATGATATTTCAAACATTTCCCAAGTTCCAAATTCAAATTTTCTAAGTTAGAATTTCAATTTCAAAGTTTGAATTCAGAGAAACCAAGTCTCTCAGAGTCGATTTTCATCAAATGTCAAGGATTTCTCAAAATCGATTTTTATTTCTCTCAGAAGTATATTTCAAATCCCAATTCACGATTTTCCAAGATTTACATTTTCTAAATATTTCAATCATTGAAAGCAAACATCATGTTTTTAAAATGTGCATTTTCTGAAAATTCATAGCACATGCCTGATTCTATGTGCATTTAGAAATTAGAATATGATTTAGACAAGTTGAATAGAGTAGAGCATAAGATTGATCCTTTGTTGAATTACCCCTGTTAAAGGTGGCAGGAACGGTTGAACCTCGTACCGACAGGCGAGTCCCATTCTACGGAATTTTCCCGCATTTTAAAAACGGAGGCGAGTTATTT
The DNA here is from genome assembly GCF_984573655.1 of Nuphar pumila. Classification (NCBI taxonomy): domain Eukaryota; kingdom Viridiplantae; phylum Streptophyta; class Magnoliopsida; order Nymphaeales; family Nymphaeaceae; genus Nuphar; species Nuphar pumila. The sequence continues at coordinate 43,915,653 of NC_143257.1, forward strand.
TCAAAAACTTTTCAAAGGTCAGTTTGATTTGCAAAAAAGAAAAAAGTTAATTTTTTTTTTTGCGATGATAACAGGTTTGGCGACCGTGATGGGACCTGTCTTTGCCTGATCAATCTAATGCTCTACTTAGTTCAAATTGTCAAAATCGATTTCCATGGAATGTCAGCTTTGCTTTATGATATCATGTGAACCTAGGAGCCTAGACTTGAACCCAGCTGACATGGAATGCATATAGACTAGGTATGGTTTGGTAGGCCATATTGAGGAGAATTATTCATGCTCACATAGACTTAGGTCTAATACAACACTCCTCAATTTAGGAATTGTATGAAAACAATGTTTGCTTCTTCAAATATTTCAAAATCTCTATCTCTTTAGGTTTTAGAGCCTTCTGATTTGCCTGCATGTGCTCATGTTTTCAAAAACCACCCCACCTATATTGTCCCAGTCTTCACGTTGCTGGGCTCTCTTCCAGAACCATAGTTCGGGACAGAGCCTCACAACTGGGCCACCTGTTTGGGTGAAAACCCCCCTGCCACGTACCAAGGGCCATAGTCCAACGTATATCGGCAGGTGCTCAAGGATGTTGGAAAACTTGAACCTAGAACCGGAGAAATTGATTTTATGCCACGTACATTGAGCCTTGGCTTGAGTATATAGGCATAACTGGATTGGACATAGATGATCTGAGCCTTAGAGTTAGGATTAAGGTCCCACAAGCCATTTCAAAATTTGTGCATCTAGAGTCAACTTTTAGGGAATGCTGTTTGTGCATACTTGTTTATGCAGGATTTGATTGAATATGTTATTTCCTTTTTGTTTTCCATTTTTTCCCAATTTTCTAAAATACTGGACGATTTTCTCAAAATTCCCCAATCTATGTCCATGTACTGTCCATGTTTTAAACCTTGGACGATTTTCCAAATACTTCATTTTCCATTTATTTCTTCATATTTCATCAAACCCTGGACGATTTTCCAAATTTCTCTTAATTTCCTTCAAAACTCCAGGTGATTTCCCATCTTTCCTGTCTTCTGGATCTCGAATTTCCGGCTTTATTTTTATCCTGCTTGCATTTTTCTCAAAATTCCTGTATTTTCAAAGTCTTATTCCAATTTTCCATGTTTTCCAGTCCGATGGCATCCAGTCAGCTTGATTCAGTCTTCCCTGAGGGTCACATCTCCTACGAGGTGCGACAAAGTCCTCCCGAACATCGAGTCCTCAACACCGGATCCTTCTTTCCCCGGTGGTATTATTCATGGTTCAAGAACTTCTCTCGTATGTTTTCGGACCATCTGGACGAGTGTGGATTGGAACTGTCGTCCGCAGTGGGAAAGCAGACAGTCAACGACAACTTGATCCATGCACTAGCAGAGCGGTGGAATCCGAGCACTTCTACCTTCTGGTTTCCGTGGGGTGAGATGACAATACTGATGGATGAATTTTCAGAGATTATGGGATTGCCCGAGCCAGCCGGCCAGCCTGGAGATCCATTGGAGAAACAGTTTCTGATTAATGTTAAGGGTCTGGACCCTAAGGATGCCTTAGCTCGCATGACAGGACGCAAGTCTTGGTCATTGATAGAGGAGGATGGAAACGAATATGTGGACCTGCTCGAAATCTACAGACAGTATGGAACATTTACAGAAGTCAGCTCGTTGTCCAGGACAGCTCGAGAGAGAATTTAGCACGCGATGGTTCTGTGCACGGTGGGATTAGCTTTCTTTCCCGATGGACGGAATTATATGAATATCAGAATAGTTCAGCTTTTAAGGAGATGGGGAAGTCGACAGACCAGCCGCCTCTCAATAGCCATGGCCGCACTCGCTTTTCTATACCAAGGGTTGACTCGTTTCACACTCGGAGAGTCGATCCTAGTCGAAGGGTGCACCTATGCCTTGCAGTCTGGGTTCCTCCGACATGTGCCAGTCTGAGCCAATTCCTTCAGATACAATGGTGAAAAGCTTCTTCCAGTTGCGCGATATCGGTTCCTGATCGACAACCTTCAGGAGGAAGAACTCGTATGGGACTACTTTGATCGTCAGGAATCACCTCCCAGATATACTTATGCATATGGCAAGCGATTCAGGCTACTTGGCCCATTCTTCTGCGCATACTATCATCCAGAGCGGTGTGTCAGGCAGTTCTCTCAGAGGCAGAAGCGCGTAGAGATTCGTCCACTAGCCGGAGTTCTGTCAGAATTCGATCTCGCATCAGATCAGTGGTCCGGAGCATACCATTCTGCCAGACATGACTGAGATTCCTTTGTTACTCTCACTATTTTTCCTGGTCCTCGTGTATCTTCTGATTATCTGGAGTGGTGGAAAATTGTCTGTCCCCCTCCCCTCTGTCAAGTGTATTATTGATAAAATCATGTTTTTCCCCTCAATAAAATTCCTTTATTTTACATTTCACTTTGGTTTGACGACCTCGCCTAGGTAACAAGGCATATTTTCAGTTGTTTATCTTGCAAAGAATAGCAACACAATTGTCGTAATCCCAGCGATGACTCAATCCCTAGTAATGGGATATTATTTCAATTGTCTACCAAAATTCTCAACAAATATTTTCCTCCAAACCAAATTTCCTTCAGAAGCCTAACCATCAGTTCTGCCCTGCAGAGAGCATCAACAACATCCAAGAGAACATTTGTGATACCCGATGGTTCATACAAGATCCAGAAAGAAAACCACATCAGTTGAAGGCATCGCGTACTCAGTAGCTTCAGAAGAAGAGATGGACTCACCTCGATCCATCCAGAGTCAGGGTCAGCAGGCGGATGATGGCATCGATCCCCAAATGTACATCATGTTCAAAAGAATGATGACCAAGATGCTGGCAGAGCAAGCTGAGGCCAGTACTGAGCAAATTCAGACCAAACAGAAAGATAAGGGTCATGCCGTCAAGAATGTGAAGATCAGCAAAAAGCAGAGTCGTCACGAGGAAATATCTGATGAGTCAGAATCAGCTGACGATGCTGACAAGGAATGCGAAAATAAATATGAATTCAAAAGGTCGACTCAGGGTCAGGGGTCAGCTTACAAATCCAAAAATCAGTCTGTTAATGACCCTACTCAGTCACAGCTAAAAGACATGATGAAAATGGTCAAAGATCTGCAGGCCCGCGACAAGGGCAAGAAAGTCTTCACCAGCGAAGACTTCTATGATGGTTTAGATGGGGACGACAATCTGGATAATCTCCCCAGAAAATTTATCAAGTTTGATGGTTTTGGCGACCCTAAGGCTCATCTCGCCATGTTTTTCGCTGAATGTTCACGATTCAAGCGTGACAATCGGGCACTCTTCCTTTGCTTCCCTCGCAGTCTGGAGGGAACGACAGCTAAATGGTACTCGGAGCACATCAACCCCATAGAGCTGAAAGAATTTGATAAGGTGGTGAATATGCTCATTGAGCGCTTTCTGTTCAATGCTGAGGCGCTCCCGACCCTCAGCCACCTCTGTGGCCTGAAACAGAGAGAAAATGAAAAGGCCCGAGATTTTATCCATCGCTGGAGGTCAGCTTGTAACAAGATGAGAGACCCCATATCAGAAGGGCATGCTTTGTCCTTAATTTTAAGCAATTTCTCGCAGCCTCTAAAAGGCCTCATCTCCACCGCACCATCCAGAACTTTTATAGAGTTAACAGAGCGAGCCGAATGGCTCGAATTGAGTATGGAGAATGGTTTCTACGAAGGTTTCACTTTCACCAAGAACAACGGCCAGAACGAGTCAAAGAAGAAGACTCACTTCACTAATTCTGTCAGTAATAATAAATGGAATCATCGCAAGGGGCAGAATAGAGACTTCTGTTATGGGGCAGTAGGTTCAAACAAGAATGACCAGAAAGGAAAGTCGATCCCGCAATTCAACAAGCCGCTTTAGCTGGAGCAGGGACCAAAACCCCGAGAGAAAGTGAAGCATGAAGGATGGAGCTATGACAGGAAATTCACTCCATTAGATCAATCACTCGAGACTGTGCTCGAGTACATGTTGACCAAGGAGATGGTCAAGTTGCCAAGGCTGGCCGATCCTCCCGTTCCTATGGGAAAATTCAAAGACCAATTCTGTAAGTTCCACAGAATAGTGGGGCACAATACCGAGAATTGCTTCGTTCTCAAGAACATAGTTCAAGATCTTATTGACAAGAATCTTTTGATAGAAGGTGCCGAAGACGAGAATATAGATATTTTGAAAGAGCCATTTCCTCGTCATTCTACAGTAGTCATCACCGAACAGTCATTTCAACCACAGGAGCATATCAGGCCGTGCTCTGAAAATGACATGCAAGCTCAGCATCAAGTCCTGGTATTGCAGTAGGCTCGGTCCAAGGCCCATAAGATGGACCTTATTTCAGCTTTCAAAAAATTGAAAGTATCTGACAAGCCCGTTGGGATATCTCCCGAGGTAGCCAGAAGTATGCCATGGCTCCCTAAGCATCTCATTAAGTCCACCCCAAAGAAAAGCGAGACATCCACTCTAAAGCCTATTATAGCATTATCCAATGTCTCAATTTTGGACTTAACCCAAGCTTCCGCTAAACATCAGCAAGTATTAAATAATCTGTTGCAGAAAATCAAGGTGAAACCAAGCATAACTCCGGAAGACATGGCCCACATAGTCAATCAGGCCATGACTAATGCTCCAGTTACTTTCTCCGATGAGGATCTCCCTAAGCCTCATGTGTTCCATAACAACGCCTTGTATGTTGTGGTTCGAACCAGAGGGATGACAGTTCCTCATGTGCTGATCGATGGAGGCAGCAGCCTCAATATATGTCCGGAAATGACCGCCAAAGCTTTGGGCATAAAAGAAGAAGAATACATTCCAGATCCAATCACCATTTATGCGTTCGACAATCATGGCCAAACAGCGAAAGGAAAAATATTCCTAGAGATCTTCATTGACTACTCGGTCCATTCAATTCTCTTTCATGTGGTCAATGTGCCACCCACTTATAATCTACTTCTCGGGAGACCATGGATCCACAACACAAACGCAGTACCGTCTACTCTGCATCAGTGCATCAAGTGGTCAAAAGGTGGTATGATCACGACAGTCTTAGGCGAAGATCCGGAGCAGAGGCTAGCACAGCCCATGGTTCTCAGGCCCTCTTTCACTACTGATATCCCTAGCATTAGGGGTATTGAAGAGGTCAGCTTCGAAGATGATTCAGGAATAATGCAGACGGCAGAGCAACCCGAGCATACAGTGGCTGCGACCCGATGGGGAGGTCCACAGTTCTTCAAGATTGGAGGACGAATTGATTACAACACACTTAAGGATCATCCTCTATTCTCCCAATTTATGAAAGCTAAGAAGGGATTTGATTTATTAGTGAAGCACGGCTACCAGCCTTTTCGAGGCCTAGGCAAAAATGAAGATGGTCGTCTTGAACCAGTGATTCCTCAGCACTGCCCTAAAAGGACCGGATTGGGCTTTAATGGCCGAAGATCTCAAAAAGGGACTGTTTTCATTAAGAGAACGCATTAGAAGAATTCCTTTGTCTTTCTTTTTCTATTCTTTTGTCGGGATGATATCCCATTTTATTTTCATCATTGTCATTTTGATTAATTCTATCTTTCAATAAAGTTGTCAGTTTCCTTTGTCTATCTTGGTGCCATTTGTCTCTTTACTCCTCAATATTAGATCTTCACAAAATTGAAATCATTTTGCTCTTTTATCTTTCCAATTATTTTTAATAAAAGCAATTTATTTCATGATGAGCAATTTCCCTAAATCAATTTATCCTCCAATTTTCAGAATGTCTTCCCGATCTATCAAGAAGCTCGTCTTTAATCCAAAAGCTTGTTCGAAATCAGCAGTAATTCATCAGGTCAGAATAAGAACAGAATGTGGTCAAACTGCAAAGCAGTCAGAAGAATCCGCAGAGTTCGATTCAGCTCTTCAGGAACTGCCAGAATTTGCATCGGTTCAGAAGCAAGATGAGCCATCATCCTTAGTTCAAGATCCGACTGAGGATATCAATATCGGATTAGAAGACGATCCTAGAATTCTCAAGATTGGCAGTGGTTTGAGCCCAGGAAAGAAAGAAAGGCTCACTAATTTCCTCAAGCAGCATGAAGAAGTATTCGCATGGACTTATGAGGATATGCCAGGTTTAGATCCGAAATTGGTGAAACATCGCCTCGTTTTGAAGCCTGAGGCGAAACCAGTCAAACAGAAGTTGAGAAAAATGGATCCTCGAATCGAGCAACAGGTCAAGGAAGGACTTGAGGATCTGCTTAAAGCAGGATTCATTCGAGCAATTGATTACCCGGATTGGTTGGCGAATATCGTCGCGAAATTTTTCCCCCGTCTCCCCTTCCTTGCGGAAGAGAAAAAGAGAGAAACGCTTTCGCGATTCAAACTTTGACCGGATTTTGGAAATTGTTTTGAAATACTCGTCTCCGTTTTTGAAAATTGCGGGAAAATCCATGGGATGGGGCTCGACCTGTCGGTACGAGGTTCGACCGTTCCTGTCGCCTTTAACAAGGGTAATCGAACCAAGGACCAAAACTATGCTTGACTTAGCGAAATTATCAAAGTTATGTTCTATCCTAAATGCACAGAGAATTCAGGCATGTGCTATGAGATTTTGGAAAATGCAGCTTGGGAAAACATGATGCATGCTTGGAAAATATTTGGAGTTGGGAAAACATTTCTCAGGAAAAGGATGAAAGTTAATTTCTCAGGAAAATCAGATGAAAGGTGTTTTGAAATCATGAGAAAGTTCATAAAGACATGGGAAAATCATGAATGATTGAAAATCCTGGGAAAGTAAAAGTGATTCTTGAGAAAAGGAGAGCATTTGAAAAGGGAAACTCTTCTTAAGAAAACTTGGACTTTGAGAGTTTTCTTAGGAAAATGATGGAAAATTCATAGGAAAACTCATTGAAGAAGGAAATTCAAACTTGGGAAATTGAAATCCTGGGAATTTTACCTTTTGAAATACTTGGAAATCGATTTTGGATCTTGGAGAAAGTTGGGAAATCCCTTTTGAAAATCTTAAGATAACATTTTCCAAGGCAAACTGTGGAAAACTTGTCTTTGGAAAACCGATTTTGAAAAATCCTTAGAATTTCTTGAGAAATCGATTTCTTGAGAATGAAGTTTTCTTGAGAAAATCTTGAGAAAATCAATGATTCTATGATGCAAATGACATAAGTGAATGAATGCACTTTGAAAAGATTTTCTAAGAGATTTGTTGGAAAAATGTGCATTAAGTCAAGATAAATCCTTCACATATCCTGACTGTGGCCATGAATATGTTCAGAATTTAGTTGATTTGATGCACATGATTTTGAAAACTTTGGAAATATGATGTGCATTTTAAGATAGCCTAAGAGTGTAGGCTCAATGTGACTAGTAGAAAGATGACGGATCTGGGTCTCGTCCATATTCCGACTAGGGCCGTAAATATAGATCCCACCGAGTCCATCAACTCCCTAAGAGTTGGTGCACGTGCCATTCGTGAACATCCATAGTGCTTTTGAAATAAAATGCATGAGTCATATAATCAGGATATTGCATAAAATCAAACTATATGATATGCATCCTAGTCTAAGCAGGAAATTAAATCTCTTATTCCAAAATTTACATTATTACATCATTAAATAAAGGAAATAAAAGAAATTTGCAGACTTCAGCTCCTTCTTTTGAATGTCCCTGCCAAACTTGAAATAAGGTTAGCTCAAATATGTGGGTTTTTCCAAAATTTTCCAATAATATTATGAAATTATTGGATTTAATTGGATATAAACCCTATTCTCATGCTTCCTTGATATTTTGAAATGATGAAAATGCTAGAAATTCAGTGAAAAACAATTTGAAATTCGGAATTGAGGTTAAAATGACCAAAATACCCCTAAAATTAAAGCTACATCTTTAAAATCAGGGTTTTTTGAAGGAAAACTTGGTAAAATTGAGATTTTGAAATTCAAATTGAATCAAATGATGATGAAATTCAGTAAGAGACATGATGACATGCTGCTAAACACATTATGACTGTAAAATCAGAATTTGGTGTATTGCAATTTATCCAAAATAACGAATTTCGCTTGTTTTTCGCTTGGATCTAGGTCCTGCGGAACCCTGTTTTGGTATTATGGATGATCCGAACCTCAAATGGATTCCAAATTACACCAAATTCGGTATGAAGCATCTAAACACTTTGATAAACAACCTAGAATGCTAAAACTCATGAAATGATATGATTTAAATGCCAAAATTCAAAGAAAGTCCTAAAATGATGGATTTTGCCTATGGATCCGAACCAAATGCAATGCCTAATATGATAATGCAAGATTTACACCATGGAAACTTCTGATATTTTGCAGACTGCTAAAAGACCCGAAATAGAACATTTTTGGTTTTTACAGCCTCGGGATTTGAGCCATGGTGAGTTCAATAACAGGGATTTAGTTCTGACAGAGGTAAAAATCACCCTAATCTGATGTAAAATGCCAAACAAATATAAAACAGCCATGGAAATTTATGAAATTAATCAGAGCTATGAACGACACCTACATGAACAACTTTCATGTTTATGACTTCGGCATTTGATCAACATAAACACAGAGAAAAATATAACTATTTCTGCCTAAACTAACAGAACAGACAAATGTAGCAAAACAGGGGACTGACAAGAAAAATCCGAAGCAGGGGTCAACACTGTTTTAAAAATTACAGGCTTTTAGATGCAAACAGAGGACATCTCGAACACCACTTTCATTTTTTACAGTTTCGGATTTTGAGAAACACACAAAGAGAAACCATAGCCCTAAGTCGATCCAAGATCTCAGAGGCCCAAATTAGGCTCTGACACGTGTCCCGGACTCTCGGATTTTTGTCAGTCATAAACAAAATCAGAAAAATCTGAAAAAATCATATTAAAAACTAGACATTCTCCCGAGTTCAGGGCATTTTTCGGATCGAAAATCGGACCTCCCAGAAGGGAGAACTCGATTTTAAAAGTCGGCAAATGTTTTTCAAAACGCATCCCGGGTTACCAAACCCGACTTACCATTTTGGATGTTTGCCGCAGTAAACAAATTCAAATGGCTCCGAATTTTTGGCAAAATTTCAGGGACACCTAAGGGCGCATTCCGTGATTTTTTTAGGATTTTTAATAAAAAATAAATGCATGAAATGACGTGTGGACTGACTGACAAAAACAGAGACTTACTGAAAATAAGCAGAATTGAAAAAAAAAGGCTAAATTAATCCTAATTAATTCATGAAATATGCTAAATGAATGAAATAAAATGCAAATTAAACCTAGCTAACTACATGCATGTTAAAATCATCAAGGAAGCATAACAAGACATTTTTATATATGTCGTTTTATGAGAATAGCTCAATCCATCCCTCGGATGAGCTCTTTCTTCAAACGACTCCCTATTCGAATTATAGCATCACATCACGGGGAAAAGAAGTGCACCTTGTTTCGTTACGCAGCGTAGGTGCTCTTGAAAGGGGCAGCTACCACGAGCTTCCTTCGTTCTTCACTCCGGGCTTCGGATGGTCCACCAAAATCGAGCTCCGTTGGAATTGGACTGGCCACAGCACGAGCTCTACTCCACCTTCTTCAATGCGCCAAAGGGGGCACGATTTCCAAGGTTCAAAATTAGATGTTAGGAAGGCTAGGTTGGATTTTCCAAGTTCACAAGAGCCAAAAAAAATGATCTCCCTTAGGCTGGGCGTGAACCCTTGTTTTTATAACTTTTCTGAAAAAATTTGAAATTCAAACAGGCTGGATCTGATTCCTCCATGTGGCGCCATCTCAGGGGGTGCCATCTGGGGGTTTTGAAATTCGAATTTGCCTTTTGCAGGGAGCCCTCAGATGGCGCCACCTCAAAAGGCTATTTTGATTTTTTTGAGAAAATAAAAATGGAAATTTTTGTGGGTGAGACACCTCAGCAGGGGGAATTTGGAATTTTTCAAAAGTTAGCTCGATTCTCTCTGCAGGGAGCTCCCAGAAGGCGCCACCTCAGAGGGTGCTCTCTTGGAATTTGAAATTCAAACTCACCTTTTGTAGGGAGTCCTCAGGTGGCGCCACCTCATGGTGGGCTACCTTTATTAAAAATAAAATAAAAATGGAGCCAAGTGGAGTCCTGGAATGGTGCCACCTCAAAAGGTGATCTGAGGTGTAAAGTTGGAACAGTAGGGGCGTGCCATGTGGCGCCACCTCTGGGGAGTTCAAATGTTTGAAATTTTGCTTTTCTACAGGAAAGGAGGGGCTGACATGTGGCATTTCCTCAGAGTGGCTCCTACGATGCCATGTGGCAGGAGAACATGAAGGGAGGAAGCAAAATGCGCCACCTCATGGGGGGGTTTTTTCTACTTTTTCTGGTGCAGGGAGGTCTGGACATGTGGCGGACAAGTGTCAGCTGTCTGGAGAGGCTTTCTCAAATGGCGCCACCTCAGGGGGGAGTTTGAAATTCAAATGGAGGTTGGCCCTGGAGGAATGGAGGGTGGACATGTGGCGCGCCCCTCAGGGTGGCTCCTACAATGCCATGTGGCAAGAGGGAGGAAAAGGAGGGAAAGGGACATGTGGCGCCATCTCAGGCCATCTGGAAAAATCAGAGCTCAGGATTTTTGCCACCTAGTGCCTTGTTTGAATTTTGAATGGTTTGCTTTTTCTGAAGAAGGCCAGGAGTGACATGTGTCTCCTACTTTTCTGAAAGAGGTAGGGAGAAGACATGTGTCCTCTACTTTTTCTGAAAGAAGCAGAGAATGACACGTGGCAGAGGGGAGAGAAGGTGGGCCAAGCCATGTGGCGCCATCTCAGACAGGATGAAAAAGGTAGGAGTTCTTGATTTTCGCCACCTATGGGAATTTTTGAATATTTGAATTCTAGCTTTTCTGAAGAAAGCAGAAAATGACACATGGCACTTGCTTTTTCTGAGGAAATGAGAGCTTGCCACGTGTCCTCTGCAGGAAACACTCCAGATGGCGCCACCTCAGAGGAGACAAGCCTACCTTTTTTGTAGGAATTCAGAAGTGACACATGTCTCCTACTTTTCTGAGAAAAGTAGGGAGAGACATGTGTCCGGCTACTTTTCCAGAAGGAAGGAGGGGTTGACACCTGTCCCCTGCAGGAGACACTCTAGATGGCGCCACCTCAGAGGAGTCAAACTCCACTTTTTCTAGACAGGACAACCTATGACACTTGGCATCTCCTGGTAGTCTTTGAAATGACACATGGCGCAGGATGGATAGGGTGACACATGGCAAATAAAGGGGATGACATGTGGCGGCTTCTGAAGGTAGCCCCACACTGACACTTGGCATGAAAATGGGGGGAGAGAGAAATGACAAGTGGCGCCAATCCAGGGGACAAAGCTCCTATATTTTTGGGTTTTTCAAAATTCAAATTTTCAGAAGGGGAGCTTGTGTGACACCACCTCAGTGTGGGTCCCACATTGCTTCTTTATTGAAATAAGGATAAAACAACAACTTCTTTTTGGAATTTTCATAAAAATTTGGACTAATGGGAAAAACAGGAATTTTGGAAAGAGTTGACCCTTGTAGGGCGATTTTGTAAAAGAAAGATATTTGAAATTGTCAAAAAGGGCAAAATCTGAGGTGAAGTGACTGAAATCCATATTGAAAACTATCCAGATGGTTTTCCTGAGGAAATATTTTGAAATTCAGAGTCTTGGGGGTAAAATGGGAAAAATTGATAATTTTGAAGACCCAGGGTTTTGAAATCAATTTTGAAAAGAGTTGAAATTCTAATCTGGATTGAAGATTTTGAAATCAAGAGTTCTGGACCTCGAAATGACATGCTGTGCAGTGCAGTGATTTGAAATGCTCATGCAATGATATGCAATGTCATGTCTTATGAAACGCAATCTTGAACCAAGACTCTGGAGATGTCTGTCTCCTGTCAGGTGTAAAATCTTGAACATCTGAGATAAAAATAGAGAAAATTTGAGAGTTTCAGATGAAATTTGGACTATTGCAAGGTTCGGGCTCAGAAAATGACCATTTTGCCCTCCAGCGATTTCAGAGGCTGAATGTTGATGATTAGTGGAAATGTCGGGGGAGTGAGTGAAAATTTGGGGTGTTTACAGATGCCCCTCTTTGCTACTAAGCCGGCTCATGGCCGAGCTTAGTGGCAAAGAAAAACACACCAAATTTGGGCCATATGAAAAAAATGCTCCAGTTAGAAGGATCTGACTGGGTATGGAGAAATTAGCCCGAGGAAGATGGTAGATATGAAACGGAGAATGAAGAGTAAAGATTTGCTCTGTGAGAGCAAAGTTCAGGTTTATGCCCTTGACCTAGATGGGACAAAAATACCTCGCATGGAACGAAGCTCAGGTTTGACCCTTAACCTGATGGGACAGAAATACCTCGCATGGAACGAAGCTCAGGTTTTGACCCTTGACCTGATTGGGGAATGGAATATCTCATCGAAATGAGATTCAGGTTTGTACCCTTAACCTGATCGGGCGGAAAATGAAATACCTCTTTGATCGAGGCTCAGGTTTATACCCTTATCCTGATCGGGCGGAAAATGAAATACCTCTTTAATTGAGGCTCAGGTTTGTACCCTTATCCTGATCGGGTGAAAAATGAAATACCTCTTTGATTGAGGCTCAGGTTTGTACCCTTATCCTGATCGGGCGGAAAATGAAATACCTCTTTGAATGAGGCTCAGGTTTGTACCCTTATCCTGATCGGGTGGAAAATGAAATACCTCTTTGAATGAGGCTCAGGTTTGTACCCTTATCCTGATCGGGCGGAAAATGAAATACCTCTTTGAATGAGGCTCAGGTTTGTACCCTTATCCTGATCGGGTGGAAAATGAAATACCTCTTTGAATGAGGCTCAGGTTTGTACCCTTATCCTGATCGGGCGGAAAATGAAATACCTCTTTGATCGAGGCTCAGGTTTGTACCCTTATCCTGATTGGGCGGAAAATGAAATACCTCTTTGAATGAGGCTCAGGTTTGTACCCTTATCCTGATTGGGCGGAAAATGGAATACCTCTTTGATCGAGGCTCAGGTTTATACCCTTATCCTGATCGGGCGGAAAATGAAATACCTCTTTGATCGAGGCTCAGGTTTATACCCTTATCCTGATCGGGCGGAAAATGAAATACCTCTTTGATTGAGGCTCAGGTTTGTACCCTTATCCTGATCGGGTGGAAAATGGAATACCTCTTTGAATGAGGCTCAGGTTTGTACCCTTATCCTGATCGGGTGGAAAATGAAATGAAATCCTCGAAGGAAGAGACCATGATGGAACCTTCGGATTTTGCACAGTAAATCCGATAGGGGTTTTGCAAAAGGAAGGAAAATGGGGTCCCTAAAGCTTGAAAAGGGATTGATCTTGGGCGTCTCATTGCTGAGACTAAAATCAGCTTTTGAAATTTCCTTTTGCGAGAAATGATTGGTGGTTCGACCTCGAACCGAAATGGGACTGTCTATGGTGGGACAGTGGGGACACAGGGAAGTGTGCAAATTTGAGAGTTCATGCTCTCAAAGAAGGGAAGGAATCAAGTCCTTAGGAGGGATTTAAAATTGGTGTCAGGATGCATCAAAGACGGATATCGAGCTCTCACTTCATGTCAGGATAGCTAGAAAATATTGTCAAAATGTTGGAAATTTTGCTGTTGATTCAAAATATTTGAAAATGTTGCACATTGTTGCAAAGATATTCTTTCTTTTCTACCCAAAGCATTACCTCCAAACAAGGTTCACTTCGTGGAATCGAGATTGGAAATCCAAATTGCTTGCAATTGACCTTCTTCAAGGAAGTTATCAATTTCCTTGATATGAGCAGGAAAGAGAATTTGATATTATGAAAGCAATTGATGAAAGAATATTGATAATAGAATTTCACAAAGTTAAAGAGGATTCTTGATAAATTTGGCAGTTTGATATCCTGGGAGCTTCTCTTTTGACAATCTTTCTGCACTCTTTTGGCTTTCTGGGTTTTTGCTACATTCTCCTTTATTTTGGAGATGTTCTGACTTTTTCTCTCTTTCTTTTTCCTCTTTTTCTCTCTTTTGGGAAGGGTACGTCACAAACTCCTTCAACTTGGAGATGTTTCGATCCTTCTTGGGCGATGGGTTTGGAGATCTTTGGGTGATAGCTGAAATTAAATATCTTTTAGGGATTGTCGAGAGGTTCATCGCATCTGCCTTCATCTCGACAGTGCTTTGGACTTTCCCTGGAAGGATCCGTCACAAACTCCGTCATCTTGGAGATGTTTCGAATCTTCTTTGGCCCCGGGGGTCTACTCGCCTAATTCGCCTTCATCTTGACGACAGGTGAGAGATCCATTTTGCGGATATTTAATTGCAGCTTAGGTGATTCTGAGGAAACGGGGCTTGGGTAAATGCTCTCTTTTCTAGCGCTCAGGATATTTCCACTGCCTTGTCTTTACAAGAATAATCCTTTAACGATGCGCCATTGACTGCGATCAATATCGATCATCTACGGCTTTTCGATAACCTTGAATCTTCTTTTCTGGCCATATCGAGGATTTATCCTTCATTCTTTTGGTTGGCCAATAGAAAGAATTTGAAGTTTGAATCCCTTTTCGCAAAAGCTTCACTCTTTTGGAAGTGATGCTGAAGGTAAATTGAGATAGAGATTAGTGCAATAAAAGGTTCTAACAATTGATTGACAAATTTGACAAAATTTTCTTGAAATCCTTGGTGAAAATGAGTATTTGAAGTCCGGCTCAATACATCCGTGACGAAAATTCTCCTCTCTTTTTCCCCAAAAAGAGAGACTCAGGCTTAGCCCTTACCTGAATGGGAAATGGGAAATACTCCTCTCTTCCCTGAAGAGGAGGTGTTTGCAAAACGAACTTTCGAAGAGAAATTGAGCTTTCGTCAAAGCTCCCTAATATTAGGCTTCTCTTATGGAAAGGGGGCCGATAATAGTGAGGTCTGAAAATTGGGTCATGAAAGGAACGAGTCCATCACACTCTCCCTGTAAAGAGGGTCTTTCATGACGAAAATGGCCTAGTATGAAATTGGGGGGGGTCATAAGAAAAGCGAGTCTCCGTCAAGCCTCTCTCTTTAAAAGGGTTTCTTGTGTGAAATTGGAAATTGTTTTGCAAACGGTTCACAAAGACGCGAGTCCCTTCAAACTCTCCCTAGAAAGGGGCTAAATGAACGAATTGGATAGCATGCGAAAAGAACGAGCTCCCTCGAACTCTCCCTAAAAAGGGTCTCTCGCAAGAGAAAATGATTGAAATTGGATATTGAGATTGATTGACCCAAAGGTCGAAATGGAAAATTGGAAAATTGGTTGCTGGAAATTGAATGACCCGAAGGTCGAAATTGGATGACCTGATGGTCGGAATTGAGAATTGATTTGACCACAAAGGTCGAAATTGAGAATTGGTTGACCGAAAGGTCGAAATTGTGTGACCTGAAGGTCGAAATTGAGAATTGAGTGACCTAAAGGTCAAAATTGAGAAATGAAGGTCAAAGATTGGAAATTGATTTACCCGAAGGTCGAAATTTGGAAATTGATTGACCCGAAGGTCGAAATTGCATGATCTGGAGTCAAAATTGAGAATTTGGTAATTGGAATTGAGAATTAGAATTTGAAATTGAAAATTGGGTGACCCTGGGGTCAAAATTGGGAATTGATTGATCCAAAAGATTTGAATTGAGAATTTGGAGGGCAAAATATCAAATTTGAGCAATTGACAGACCCTGATGATCGAAATGACTTGGATCAATAAAGGAGAATGATGAGTTCGAGTCAGAGCTCGAATAAAATATTGAGATCACGAGTCGGAACCCGGATCAACAAAAGAAAATGGAAGGCTCGAATCAGAGCACAAATAAGATAATGAGATCACGAGTCGGAACCCGAATCAACAGAGAAAAAATGAAGAGCTCGAATATAAGCTCGAATGAAGATAAAGAGATCACGAGTCGGAACTCGGATCAATAAAGAAAACGAAGAGCTTGAGTCAAGGCTCGAGTAAGGTAATGAGATCATGAGTCGGAACCCGGATCAACAAAGAAAATGAAGAGCTCGAATCAAAGCTCGAATGAATAGGGAGATCTTGAGTCGGAACCCAGATCAATAAAGAAAATGAAGAGCTCGCATCTGAGCTCGAATGAATAAAGAGATCTCGAGTCGGAACCCGGATCAATAAATGAAAATGAAGAGTTCGAGTCATGAGTCGGAACCCGGATCAACAAAGGAAAATGGAGAGTTCGAGTCAAGGCTCGAATAAGGTAGAGAGATCGCGAGTCGGAACCCGGATCAACAAAGGAAAATGAGGAGTTCGAGTCGAGGCTCGAATAAAGTAGAGAGATCACGAGTCGGAACCCGGATCAACAAAGGAAAATGAAGAGTTCGAGTCAAGGCTCGAATAAAGCAGAGAGATCACGAGTCGGAACCCGGATCAACAAAGGAAAATGAAGAGTTCGAGTCGAGGCTCGAATAAAGTAGAGAGATCACGAGTCGGAACCCGGATCAACAAAGGAAAATGAGGATTTCGAGTCGAGGCTCGAATAAAGTAGAGAGATCACGAGTCGGAACCCGGATCAACAAAGGAAAATGAAGAGTTCGAGTCGAGGCTCGAGTAAAGTAGAGAGATCACGAGTCGGAACTCGGATCAACAAAGGAAAATGAAGAAATCGAGTCAAGGCTCGAATGAAGTAGAGAGATCACGAGTCGGAACCCGGATCAACAAAGGAAAATGATTTGAATAAAGACACGAGTCGGAACTCGGTTTTCCAAAAAGTTGAAAATGTACTAGCTTGAATACTGGATTTTGAAATAATACCAGTTTGAGTGCTGGGTTTTGGTTCAGTATTGGCGATGATCTTTGGATCATTAGGAATTATGATGGGACTGTTTGTTGAAATCCCAATACCGACCGGATTGTGATTAATGCAATTGAATGCAAATGAATATGAGTTGATGCATATGAATGCACATGTGCATGAAATGAGGAATTTGTTTATCCTGCCTGCATATAGAACAAAATTTTAAAATGCCCCAGTGTAACTGGGAAAGAAAGTTGGATCATTATTTGAAAGAAACAGGAAGGATTACAAGAGGAGAATAAATGTTTCAAGTATAAAACTTTTTCAAGTGTCGAGCATTAATAGGATCTGGCAATTCTACTCCATCGGCATTGATGAGCCGATATGAGTTGCGGGGTAATGCTTCTTTGACAACATAGGGACCTTCCCAATTTGGCGACCATTTGCCGCCGGGACGATGCTTGAGATAAGTTGTGGATCGAAGTACTAAATCATTGACTTTGAATTTTCTTTCGATGATAGATTTCGCATATTGCCTGGCTACTCTCTGGCGATAGGATTGAGCATGCTCTGCTGCCTTTAGCCTTCTCTCGTCGAGTAAGTCTAGCTGCACTAGTCGCTGCTGCTGGTATTGATCAAGAGGTAATTGCAGAAGTAAAGCAAATTTCAAGGCGGGTTTCTGAATATGTAGCGGCAATACTACTTCTGTCCCATAGACCAGCTCTGATGGAGTAGCATTCGTTGGTGTACGAATGGTGGTCCGATAGGCCCACAATGCATCGTGGATCTTCTCATGCCAGTCACGGCCTGTTTCCACAGTTCGCCCCAAAATACGAATTAAAATCTTGTTGGTGGCCTCTGCCTGACCATTCCCTTGAGGATAATATGGAGCGGAGAAATGATGATAGATCTTGAATTTTGAGCAGAATGTCTTCATTCTTTCATTCTTGAAATGACTGCCATTGTCTGACACAATGTCATGTGGGATGCCGAAACGGCAAAGGATGTTCTTGTGAATAAAAGAGACCACATGACGGCCTTCTACTGTGCGAAGAGTGATGGCTTCTACCCACTTGGTGAAATATTCTGTTGCGGCAAGGAAATATTTGTGGCCATTTGAAGCTGAAGGAGTGATGGGACCTACGACATCGAAGGCCCACATGGAGAATGGCCATGGGGAGACAACAGATTGTAAATAAGTTGCCGGAGCATGAATAGAAGGTGCGTGTATCTGGCATTGCACACACTTCTTCACATAATGATAGCAGTCTTGTTGCATAGCCTTCCAGTAGTAACCTGCTCTGATGATTTGCTTGACAAGGGTTTGGTAACCGACGTGGCCACCACAAATGCCTTCGTGTGCTTCCCGCACGACTTCTTTGGCTTCGTCTTCATCTAAACATCTGGAATACTCTGAACTGAATCCACGACGATAGAGGACATTGGCCAAAATGAAGTATCGAGTAGACATACGCTGGATTGCTCGTTGCTCTTTCTTTGAGAGTTCTGGAGGAAATTCACCAGTTTCTATGAAAGTTTTGATGTTGTAATACCAAGGCTTCTTCCTTTGCTCAGCTTGGTTTACTCGTTCCGATGGAAGGAAAGCAGGTTGGTCAAGTCTGCCAATTTCAAAAGAGCGACAAGATTCTCCATTCTTGAATGCCATAATGGAGCCTAAACTGGCTAGACTATCAGCCGCTTGATTAAAATCTCTCTTGACATGAAAGACCTGGAATTCTTCAAACTTGCTGACGAGAGCTGAAACAATTTTCTGATAGGGAAATAACTTCTGATCTTTGACCTGCCATTCGGCTCGAACTTGATTGACAACAAGTAATGAGTCACCGTAGGCATGTACTCTCTTGACATTGAAGTCTGATAGAATCTTTAAACCTTGAATCAGGGCTTCATATTCAGCCATATTATGAGTACATTGAAAGTCTAATTTGAGAGAAAATGGAATCATCTCCTTCTCGGGAGTGATTAATAAAATTCCGATGCCTATTCCCGCCATATTCTTAGAACCATCGGAAAATAAATTCCAGACTGGAGATTGCTGGATATTGCAAATTTGCTCATCAGGGAAGTCATCTTCGGCTTTTACTTCTTCGGCCAGGGGGAAATCCGCCAATTGATCTGCAATTGCTTGGCCTTTGATTGATTGCTGCGAGACATATTCTAAGTCATACTGCATCAGTAAGACTTGCCATTTCGCGACTCGTCCGCTGAGGAAAGGTTGTTCTAAGATATACTTGAGGGGATTGAGTTTAGACAAAATTTTGATCTCTGATGCTAACAGGTAGTGTCTTAGCTTCTGACACATCCATACCAGAGCTAGGCAGGTTTTCTCTATTTGAGAGTATCTCTTCTCATAATCTATGAAAGTCTTACTCACATAATAAATGGCGTGTTCTATCAGGCTGCCTTCTTTGTATTGTGCCAAGAATCCACCGCATGCGACTTGATTGACTGAGATGTATAATAAAAGAGGTTTTCCCAATTCTGGCGGCTTCAGGATGGGAGGATTAAGAAGATACTTCTTGATTCGATCAAATGATTGCTGGCACTCTGGTCCCCATTCGAACTTCACTCCTTTTCTGAGTAAGTGGTTGAAGGGCTCACATCTCATCGCCAAGTTGGAAATGAATCGTCGGATTGACTGCATACGTCCTTGAAGGCTACGTAGTTCTTTGAGATTCTTCGGGGGTGGCATATCAATAATAGCCTTTGCTTTGGCTGGGTCAACTTCAATTCCCTTTTTGCTTACCAGAAACCCAACAGTTTGCCTGATTCGACTCCAAAGACACACTTTTGCGGGTTAAGCCTTAACTTGTAAAGGATGAGTCGCTTAAAGACTTGATCAAGAGCTTCAAGGTGATCTTCTTCCTCTTTAGATTTCACGAGAATGTCGTCAACATACGCATCCATGATTTTGCGCATTTGATCGTGAAAGATAACAGCCATTGCTCTTTGATATGTTGCTCCAGCATTCTTGAGCCCAAAAGGCATAACTGTATAACAGAAAGTGCCCCAAGGCGTAGTGAAGGAAGTTTTTGATTGGTCGCGGGCGGCCAACTTAATCTGATTGTAGCTGGAATATCCGTCCATGAAAGAGAACATGGCATGTCCTGCCGTGCTATCGACTAGAAGATCGATGCTTGGAAGTGGATAGTCATCCTTCGGAGTAGCCTTATTGAGGTCTCTGAAGTCTATGCAGATCCTTACTTTGCCGCTTTTCTTTGGGACAACGACGATGTTGGCTAACCAATCTGGGTAGTCAATAGCTCGAATAAATCCTGCTTTGAGCAGATCTTCAAGTCCTTCCTTGACTTGTTGTTCAATTCTGGGATCCATTTTTCTCAGCTTCTGCTTGACTGGCTTAGCATTCGGCTTCAAGACGAGTCGGTGTTCAACCAATTTGGGGTCTAAGCCCGGCATGTCTTCATATGTCCACGCGAACACTTTTTCATGCTGCTTGAGCAAATCTGTAAGCCTTTTCTTTTCTTCTGGACTTAGACTGGTTCCGATCTGGAGAATTTTTGGATCTTCCTCTGAACCGATATTGACACCTTCAGTTGGATCTTGTACTAGAGGAGATGGTTCGTCCTGCTTCTGAACTGCGGCGAACTCCGGTAATTCCTGAAGAGACTGACCATATTTCGCACAATCATCAGACTGCTTTGCACTCTTGTCATTTCCGGTGCTTGCTTTGATCCTGTGAATTGCTGTCAACTTTTGAGAGGCCTTGGGATTGAGAACGAGCTTCTTGATTGTCCGAGAAGTCATTCTGAAATTTTGGAGAAGAAATTTTGGTTCAGACAAATTGGCCTATAGTAAGACAAGCAATCATTTGAAGAGAACCATACATAAAATGGCATTGAATTATAAAATGATGAGACAGACAAAAAGAGAGTAGATGGCATCCGGATAGACAAAGAAACTTGGAATTTTATTGATTGAATTGATCAATGACATTGGTAAAATGAGACATTTATTTGGATAAGAATAGAAGGAAAATAACAAATGGTCTTCATTGTGCCCCCTTGACAAAAACAGTCTTCTTTGACGAGCTTCCGCCGGCAAATCCTAGTCCTGCTCTGTGGGGACGATGCTTCTGAATCATTGGCTCGATGCGGCCGTCCTCGTTCTTGCCGAGTCCCTTGAAGGGTTGATAACCATGTTTTAGAAGCAAATCAAATCCCTTTCTTGACTTCATGAATTGCGGAAACAAGGGATGATCCTTAATGGTGCCGTAGTCGATTCGACCTCCGACCTTGAAGAATTGAGGACCTTTCCATCTGGTCATGGCTACTGTGTGCAGAGATGGCTCTGAGGATGCCTGAAGTATTTCTCGATTTTCTCCGAGATTGATCTCTTTACTTTCCCTGATGCTGGGAATATCTGCATTGAATGATGGCCGAGGAATCATGGGCTGCGGGAGCCTTTCTTCTGGGTCTTCTCCCAGTATTGTGGTTATCATTCCACCCTTTGACCACTTCACACATTGATGGAGGGTGGAAGGCACTGCATTAGCATTGTGAATCCACGTCCTACCGAGCAGCAAGTTGTAGGTTGGTGGTACATTAACCACATGGAAAAGGACAGAGTGCACCGAATAATTAATGAACACCTCCAGGAATATCTTGCCCTTGGCCGTTTGACCATGATTGTCAAACCCATAGATAGTGATGGGATCCGGAATATATTCTTCGTCCTTGATCCCTAATGCCTTTGCGGTCATTTCGGGACATATGTTGAGGCTACTGCCTCCATCGACCAGCACATGGGGAACCGTCATTCCTCTGACCCGAACGACGATGTAAAGAGCATTATTGTGAAAGGAATGAGGCTTTGGAAGGTCCTCATCCGAGAAGGTAATTGGTGCATTGGTCATGGCGGAGTTCACAATCTGTGCCATGTCTTCAGGAGTGGTACTGGGTTTAACTTTGATTTTCCTGAGTAAATCATCTAGTACTTGCTGGTGCTTTCTAGAATTCTTGGCCAAGTCAAGGATGGAGACATTGGATAAAGCAGTCAGAGGCTTCTGACTTGAATTCTCTGGCCTTGGTCTAACGATTTGCTTGAAGAAGTCAGGAGTTCCTTTTGATTTGGGAACTGACTTCACAGGTGCTTCTGCAACTTTCATTTTACTGAATGCTGAAATTAAGTCCATCTTCTTAGAATCTGGAGCCGCTTGTCGTAGCACTGTCACCTGATGTTGAACTTGGAGATCTTGCGCAGAACATGGCTTGATATGTTCATGCGGTAGAAATGGTTGTGCAGACACTACTGCTGTGGTGTGTGAAGGGAAGGGGTGATTGAGAATGTCCATTTTCTCTTCTTCTTCTCCTTCCACCAATAAATTCTTTTCAATGAGATCTTGCACGATGTTTTTGAGAACAAAGCAGTTCTCGGTGTTGTGTCCCACTGTCCTGTGGAACTTGCAGAACTGATCTTTCCATTTCCCCATGGGCACAGGGGGATCGGCCAATCTGGGCAATTTGACCATCTCTTTCGATAGCATGTACTCGAGTACATCCTCGAGTGATTGGTCAAGAGGAGTAAACTTTCTGTCGTAACTCCATCCTTCATGTTTGGCTTTTTCGCGTAGCTTCGGTCCTTGATCCTGCTGAGGAGGCTTGCTGAACTGAGGAGCAGGCTTTGCTTTCTGATCTTTGTTGTTCGAACTGCCTGAGCTGTAGCAGTAATATTTCTTCTGCCCTTTGCGCTGATTACGGCCTTTGCTGTTGTTGTTGGCAGAATAAGTGAAGTGAGCTTTCTTCTTCTGCTCACCATGGGAGTTGTTCTTGGAAAAGGTGAAGCCTTCATAGACTCCATTTTCCACACTCAGCTCGAGCCATTCGGCTCGTTCAGTCAGCTCAATGAAGGTCCTGGACGGCGCTGTGGAAATTAATCCTCTTAACGGCTGCGAGAAATTGTTGAGGATTAAGGACAATGCATGCCTTTCCGAGATAGGATCTCTCATCTTATTACAGGCTGATCTCCATCTGTGAGTGAAGTCCCGTGCTTTTTCATTCTCGTTCTGTCTCAAATTGCAGAGATGACTCAATGTTGGGAGCGCTTCAGTGTTGAACAAGAAGCGTTCAATAAAGAGATTCACAACTTTGTCGAACTCCTTGAGCTCGATGGGGTTGATATGCTCAGCATACCACTTAGCTGCAACTCCTTCCAAGCTGCGGGGGAAGCATAAAAACAATGCTCGGTTATCCCTCTTAAACCGAGAGCATTCAGCAAAGAAAGTGGCAAGATGAGCTTTTGGGTCGCCGGAACCATCGAACTTGATGAATTTACGGGGGAGATTATCTAGATCGTCATCTCCTTCTAAGCCGTCATAAAAGTCCTCGCTGGTGAAGACTTTCTTGCCCTTGTCGCGGGCTTGCAGATCCTTGACAACTCGGGCCATTTCCTTAAACTGCACTTGCAAAGGCTCTTCTTTATCTCTGCTTTTTGACCTGCGGCTCTTACTTTGGCCATGCTTCTGAAATGCCGGAGGCACTTCATATTCTTCATCTGTATCTTCAGTGGAATCTGATTCATCTGAAATCTCTTCTGGCTGGATTTGCTTCTTGGGAGCCTTCTTACCCCTGCGACCATGGAACCTTTCTCTGAATGGATTTCTTTCTGAGCTGGTCCCGGGCTGCTCATTCATCATTTTGTTCATCATTTTTCTGAACATGGCATACATTTGAGGGTCTATGCCATCGTCTTCTTGCTGCTGCTCTCGACTCTTCTCAGATCGAGGGGAACCCATCTCTTCTTCTGAGGCTGATGAGTACTGGGATGCCGTGGTTCTTTTGCCTGATCTTGTCTCAACCATCAAATGATATGGATGCTTTCTGCAGGGCAAAAGACCTGATTAGATTTTGAGGGAATTAGATTTTGGAGGAAATATTTGCTGAAAATATGGTAGACAATTTGGAAAAGATGTCCCATTACTAGGGACTGAGTCGTCGTGGGAATCACGACAATTGTGTTGTCATTCCTTCTGCAAAAGAAATAAACAACGAAAATGTGCCTTGTTACCTAGGCGAGGTCGTCAAACCACAATGGAAGGAAATAGAATTTTATTAAAATGAGAAGAATAAGATTTTATTGATCTTGACAAAGAGGTGGAGGACAGACGATTTGCCACCATTCATGATAGTCGGCAGACACTCTAGGACCTGGAAAGATTTTAAGAGAGACAAAGGAATCCCATCCGTAGCGGGCAGAATGATATGCCCCGGACCATTGTGCGGAAGTGAGATCGAACTCTGCCATAGCTCCTGATAACAGTCGGGCTTCGACATATTGCTGCCTCTGAGAGAACTGCCGAACACATCTCTCTGGTTGGTAGTAAGTGCAGAAGAATGGTCCCAACAACTTGAACCGCTTACCATAAGCGTAGGTATATCTGGGAGGAGATATTTGCCGATCAAAATAGTCCCAAACAACGTCATCCTCTTGAATGTTGTTGATCATAGACCGGTACTGCGCCACTGGGAGGAGTTCTTGACCATTGTATCTGAAAGAGCTTGCTCGGGCTGGAACGTGCTGGAAAAACCAGGACTGAAGTGCGTAGATGCATCCTTCAACTAAAATGGACTCTCCGAGTGAGAATCGAGTCAGACCTCGATAAAGGAAGGCGAGCGCTGCCATGGCTATGGAGAGGCGATTGGTTTGCCGACTTCCCCATCTTCTCATAAGCTGGATTATCCTGATGTCCATGTAGTTCTGTCCATCTGGGAAAAGGGACAGTCCTACAGTGCATAGAACCATTGCATTCTGAATCTTTTCTTTAGCTGTTCTTGATAGCGAGCTGACTTCGACGAAGGTCCCGTACTGGCGGTACAACTCAAGTAGGTCAACATATTCATCTCCTTCTAACTGGATCAGGGGCCAAGATCGGCGGCCTGTCATACGGGCTAAGGAGTCTCGGGGGTCCAAACCCTTGACATTGATAAGGAATTGATGCTCTAATGGGTCGCTTGGTCGACCAGCCGGTTCTGGCAACCCCATGATTTCTGAAAATTCATCCATTAAAACAGTCATCTCTCCCCACGGGAACCAGAAGGTACACGTCCGAGGATTCCATCGCTCCGCCATTGCATGGATCAGGTTGCCATTGATGGTCTGCTTTCCGACTGCTGATGCCAGCTCTAATCCGCACGCGCTCAAATGGTCCGGGAACATTCGGGAAAAGCTCTTTAACCAGGAATAATACCACCGGGGAATGAAAGTTCCGGTGCTAAGAGCTCGATGTTCAGGACGACCTTGTCGCACCTCAAAGGAGATGTGACCTTCAGGAAAGATAGGATCGACTTGACTGGATGCCATCGAACTGAAAACAGAGAAAGACTCAGAATGAGACTTAGGAAAATGTGAGAAATTTTGAAAAAATTTTGCAGGCAGGATAAAAATGCAGCTAGAAATTCGAGATCCAGTAGAAGGATAGAATGTAAAATCTCCTGGAGTTTTGGAAGAAATGGGATATTTGAGAAAATCATCCAGGGTTTGAGAAAAACATCTTGTGGAAAATAAGGATATTTGGAAAAGACCTAATGAGTTGAAAAACATTGGGAAATATAAAGAATTGAGAAAATCATACATACAATCACATCCTGCACAAACATTTATGCACATTCAGCACTCCCTAAAAGGCTGACTCTAGATGCATCAATTTGAAAATAGCTGTAGGACCTTAATCCTAACTCTAAGTTCAGATCATCTTTGTCCAATCCAGTTATGCCGATATACCCGAACCGAAATCCGAGGTACGTGGCATAGAATTTCAACTCCGGTTCTAAGGTAAGGTTTTCCAACATCCTTGAGCGCCTACCGATATACTTCGGACTGTGGCCCGCGGTACGTGGTAGGGGGGGGTTAACCCAAATAGGTGGCCCAGTTGTGAGGCTCTGTCCCGAACTATGGTTCTGGAAGAGAGCCCAGCAACGTGAAGACCGGGACAATATAGGTAAGGGAGGTTTTGAAAAATGATCACATGCAAGAAATAGATGGCTCTAAGTCCTAGAGAGATAGACTTTTGAAAATCTTTGAAGAAGCATACATTGTTTGCATTGAGATCCTAAATTGAGGAGAGTTGTATTTAGACCTAAGTCTATGTGAGCATGAAAATTTCTCCTCAATCTGGTCCTACCAAACCATGCCTAGTCTATATGCAGTCAATGTCAGCTAGGTCAGAATCTAGGCTCCTAGGCTCACATGATATTGAAAGTAAAAGAGCTGACATTTTGTGATAATTGAACTAAGTCAAGCATAATTTAAGTCAGACAAGGACAGGTCCCATCACGGTCGCCAAACCTGTCTTCGTCGCGAAATTTTTCCCCCGTCTCCCCTTCCTTGCGGAAGAGAAAAAGAGAGAAACGCTTTCGCGATTCAAACTTTGACCGGATTTTGGAAATTGTTTTGAAATACTCGCCTCCGTTTTTGAAAATTGCGGGAAAATCCATGGGATGGGGCTCGACCTGTCGGTACGAGGTTCGACCGTTCCTGTCGCCTTTAACAGGGGTAATCGAACCAAGGACCAAAACTATGCTTGACTTAGCGAAATTATCAAAGTTATGTTCTATCCTAAATGCACAGAGAATTCAGGCATGTGCTATGAGATTTTGGAAAATGCAGCTTGGGAAAACATGATGCATGCTTGGAAAATATTTGGAGTTGGGAAAACATTTCTCAGGAAAAGGATGAAAGTTAATTTCTCAGGAAAATCAGATGAAAGGTGTTTTGAAATCATGAGAAAGTTCATAAAGACATGGGAAAATCATGAATGATTGAAAATCCTGGGAAAGTAGAAGTGATTCTTGAGAAAAGGAGAGCATTTGAAAAGGGAAACTCTTCTTAAGAAAACTTGGACTTTGAGAGTTTTCTTAGGAAAATGATGGAAAATTCATAGGAAAACTCATTGAAGAAGGAAATTCAAACTTGGGAAATTGAAATCCTGGGAATTTTACCTTTTGAAATACTTGGAGATCGATTTTGGATCTTGGAGAAAGTTGGGAAATCCCTTTTGAAAATCTTAAGATAACATTTTCCAAGGCAAACTGTGGAAAACTTGTCTTTGGAAAACCGATTTTGAAAAATCCTTAGAATTTCTTGAGAAATCGATTTCTTGAGAATGAAGTTTTCTTGAGAAAATCTTGAGAAAATCAATGATTCTATGATGCAAATGACATAAGTGAATGAATGCACTTTGAAAAGATTTTCTAAGAGATTTGTTGGAAAAATGTGCATTAAGTCAAGATAAATCCTTCACATATCCTGACTGTGGCCATGAATATGTTCAGAATTTAGTTGATTTGATGCACATGATTTTGAAAACTTTGGAAATATGATGTGCATTTTAAGATAGCCTAAGAGTGTAGGCTCAATGTGACTAGTAGAAAGATGACGGATCTGGGTCTCGTCCATATTCCGACTAGGGCCGTAAATATAGATCCCACCGAGTCCATCAACTCCCTAAGAGTTGGTGCACGTGCCATTCGTGAACATCCATAGTGCTTTTGAAATAAAATGCATGAGTCATATAATCAGGATATTGCATAAAATCAAACTATATGATATGCATCCTAGTCTAAGCAGGAAATTAAATCTCTTATTCCAAAATTTACATTATTACATCATTAAATAAAGGAAATAAAAGAAATTTGCAGACTTCAGCTCCTTCTTTTGAATGTCCCTGCCAAACTTGAAATAAGGTTAGCTCAAATATGTGGGTTTTTCCAAAATTTTCCAATAATATTATGAAATTATTGGATTTAATTGGATATAAACCCTATTCTCATGCTTCCTTGATATTTTGAAATGATGAAAATGCTAGAAATTCAGTGAAAAACAATTTGAAATTCGGAATTGAGGTTAAAATGACCAAAATACCCCTAAAATTAAAGCTACATCTTTAAAATCAGGGTTTTTTGAAGGAAAACTTGGTAAAATTGAGATTTTGAAATTCAAATTGAATCAAATGATGATGAAATTCAGTAAGAGACATGATGACATGCTGCTAAACACATTATGACTGTAAAATCAGAATTTGGTGTATTGCAATTTATCCAAAATAACGAATTTCGCTTGTTTTTCGCTTGGATCTGGGTCCTGCGGAACCCTGTTTTGGTATTATGGATGATCCGAACCTCAAATGGATTCCAAATTACACCAAATTCGGTATGAAGCATCTAAACACTTTGATAAACAACCTAGAATGCTAAAACTCATGAAATGATATGATTTAAATGCCAAAATTCAAAGAAAGTCCTAAAATGATGGATTTTGCCTATGGATCCGAACCAAATGCAATGCCTAATATGATAATGCAAGATTTACACCATGGTCTGATATTTTGCAGACTGCTAAAAGACCCGAAATAGAACATTTTTGGTTTTTACAGCCTCGGGATTTGAGCCATGGTGAGTTCAATAACAGGGATTTAGTTCTGACAGAGGTAAAAATCACCCTAATCTGATGTAAAATGCCAAACAAATATAAAACAGCCATGGAAATTTATGAAATTAATCAGAGCTATGAACGACACCTACATGAACAACTTTCATGTTTATGACTTCGGCATTTGATCAACATAAACACAGAGAAAAATATAACTATTTCTGCCTAAACTAACAGAACAGACAAATGTAGCAAAACAGGGGACTGACAAGAAAAATCCGAAGCAGGAATCAACACTGTTTTAAAAATTACAGGCTTTTAGATGCAAACAGAGGACATCTCGAACACCATTTTCACTTTTTACAGTTTCGGATTTTGAGAAACACACAAAGAGAAACCATAGCCCTAAGTCGATCCAAGATCTCAGAGGCCCAAATTAGGCTCTGACACGTGTCTCGAACTCTCGGAATTGTGTCAGTCATAAAAAAAATCAGACAAATCTTAAAAAATCATATTAAAAACTAGACATTATCCCGAGTTCAGGGCATTTTTCGGATCGAAAATTGGACCTCCCAGGAGGGAGAACTTGATTTTACAAGTCGGCAAATGTTTTTCAAAACGCATCCCGGGTTACCAAACCCGACTTACCATTTTGGATGTTTACCGCAGTAAACAAATTCAAATGGCTCCGAATTTTTGGCAAAATTTCAGGGACACCTAAGGGCGCATTCCGTGATTTTTTTGGGATTTTTAATAAAAAATAAATGCATGAAATGACGTGTGGACTGACTGACAAAAACAGAGACTTACTGAAAATAAGCAGAATTGAAAAAAAAAGGCTAAATTAATCCTAATTAATTCATGAAATATGCTAAATGAATGAAATAAAATGCAAATTAAACCTAGCTAACTACATGCATGTTAAAATCATCAAGGAAGCATAACAAGACATTTTTATATATGTCGTTTTATGAGAATAGCTCAATCCATCCCTCGGATGAGCTCTTTCTTCAAACGACTCCCTATTCGGATTATAGCATCACATCACGGGGAAAAGAAGTGCACCTTGTTTCGTTACGCAGCGTAGGTGCTCTTGAAAGGGGCAGCTACCACGAGCTTCCTTCGTTCTTCACTCCGGGCTTCGGATGGTCCACCAAAATCGAGCTCCGTTGGAATTGGACTGGCCACAGCACGAGCTCTACTCCACCTTCTTCAATGCGCCAAAGGGGGCACGATTTCCAAGGTTCAAAATCAGATGTTAGGAAGGCTAGGTTGGATTTTCCAAGTTCACAAGAGCCAAAAAAAATGATCTCCCTTAGGCTGGGCGTGAACCCTTGTTTTTATAACTTTTCTGAAAAAATTTGAAATTCAAACAGGCTGGATCTGAGCCCTCCATGTGGCGCCATCTCAGGGGGTGCCATCTGGGGGTTTTGAAATTCGAATTTGCCTTTTGCAGGGAGCCCTCAGATGGCGCCACCTCAAAAGGCTATTTTGATTTTTTTGAGAAAATAAAAATGGAAATTTTTGTGGGTGAGACACCTCAGCAGGGGGAATTTGGAATTTTTCAAAAGTTAGCTTGATTCTCTCTGCAGGGAGCTCCCAGAAGGCGCCACCTCAGAGGGTGCTCTCTTGGAATTTGAAATTCAAACTCACCTTTTGTAGGGAGTCCTCAGGTGGCGCCACCTCATGGTGGGCTACCTTTATTAAAAATAAAATAAAAATGGAGCCAAGTGGAGTCCTGGAATGGTGCCACCTCAAAAGGTGATCTGAAGTGTAAAGTTGGAACAGTAGGGGCGTGCCATGTGGCGCCACCTCTGGGGAGTTCAAATGTTTGAAATTTTGCTTTTCTGCAGGAAAGGAGGGGCTGACATGTGGCATTTCCTCAGAGTGGCTCCTACGATGCCATGTGGCAGGAGAACATGAAGGGAGGAAGCAAAATGCGCCACCTCATGGGGGGGTTTTTTCTACTTTTTCTGGTGCAGGGAGGTCTGGACATGTGGCGGACAAGTGTCAGCTGTCTGGAGAGGCTTTCTCAAATGGCGCCACCTCAGGGGGGAGTTTGAAATTCAAATGGAGGTTGGCCCTGGAGGAATGGAGGGTGGACATGTGGCGCGCCCCTCAGGGTGGCTCCTACAATGCCATGTGGCAAGAGGGAGGAAAAGGAGGGAAAGGGACATGTGGCGCCATCTCAGGCCATCTGGAAAAATCAGAGCTCAGGATTTTTGCCACCTAGTGCCTTGTTTGAATTTTGAATGGTTTGCTTTTTCTGAAGAAGGCCAGGAGTGACATGTGTCTCCTACTTTTCTGAAAGAGGTAGGGAGAAGACATGTGTCCTCTACTTTTTCTGAAAGAAGCAGAGAATGACACGTGGCAGAGGGGAGAGAAGGTGGGCCAAGCCATGTGGCGCCATCTCAGACAGGATGAAAAAGGTAGGAGTTCTTGATTTTCGCCACCTATGGGAATTTTTGAATATTTGAATTCTAGCTTTTCTGAAGAAAGCAGAAAATGACACATGGCACTTGCTTTTTCTGAGGAAATGAGAGCTTGCCACGTGTCCTCTGCAGGAAACACTCCAGATGGCGCCACCTCAGAGGAGACAAGCCTACCTTTTTTGTAGGAATTCAGAAGTGACACATGTCTCCTACTTTTCTGAGAAAAGTAGGGAGAGACATGTGTCCGGCTACTTTTCCAGAAGGAAGGAGGGGTTGACACCTGTCCCCTGCAGGAGACACTCTAGATGGCGCCACCTCAGAGGAGACAAACTCCACTTTTTCTAGACAGGACAACCTATGACACTTGGCATCTCCTGGTAGTCTTTGAAATGACACATGGCGCAGGATGGATAGGGTGACACATGGCAGATAAAGGGGATGACATGTGGCGGCTTCTGAAGGTAGCCCCACACTGACACTTGGCATGGAAATGGGGGGAGAGAGAAATGACAAGTGGCGCCAATCCAGGGGACAAGGCTCCTATATTTTTGGGTTTTTCAAAATTCAAATTTTCAGAAGGGGAGCTTGTGTGACACCACCTCAGTGTGGGTCCCACATTGCTTCTTTATTGAAATAAGGATAAAACAACAACTTCTTTTTGGAATTTTCATAAAAATTTGGACTAATGGGAAAAACAGGAATTTTGGAAAGAGTTGACCCTTGTAGGGCGATTTTGTAAAAGAAAGATATTTGAAATTGTCAAAAAGGGCAAAATCTGAGGTGAAGTGACTGAAATCCATATTGAAAACTATCCAGATGGTTTTCCTGAGGAAATATTTTGAAATTCAGAGTCTTGGGGGTAAAATGGGAAAAATTGATAATTTTGAAGACCCAGGGTTTTGAAATCAATTTTGAAAAGAGTTGAAATTCTAATCTGGATTGAAGATTTTGAAATCAAGAGTTCTGGACCTCGAAATGACATGCTGTGCAGTGCAGTGATTTGAAATGCTCATGCAATGATATGCAATGATATGCAATGTCATGTCTTATGAAACGCAATCTTGAACCAAGACTCTGGAGATGTCTGTCTCCTGTCAGGTGTAAAATCTTGAACATCTGAGATAAAAATAGAGAAAATTTGAGAGTTTCAGATGAAATTTGGACTGTTGCAAGGTTCGGGCTCAGAAAATGACCATTTTGCCCTCCAGCGATTTCAGAGGCTGAATGTTGATGATTAGTGGAAATGTCGGGGGAGTGAGTGAAAAATTGGGGTGTTTACACAGTGGTTTGAGCCCAGGAAAGAAAGAAAGGCTCACTAATTTCCTCAAGCAGCATGAAGAAGTATTCGCATGGACTTATGAGGATATGCCAGGTTTAGATCCGAAATTGGTGAAACATCGCCTCGTTTTGAAGCCTGAGGCGAAACCAGTCAAACAGAAGTTGAGAAAAATGGATCCTCGAATCGAGCAACAGGTCAAGGAAGGACTTGAGGATCTGCTTAAAGCAGGATTCATTCGAGCAATTGATTACCCGGATTGGTTGGCGAATATCGTAGCAGTTCCTAAGAAGAATGGGAAAGTGCAAATCTGTATCGATCCGTGATCTCAATAAAGCCACTCCAAAGGATGACTATCCGCTCCCAAACATTGATCTCCTAGTCGATAGCACAGCCGGGCATGCTATGTTTTCCTTTATGGACGGATACTCCGGATATAATCAAATCAAGTTGGCCGCTCGTGACCAATCCAAGACATCCTTTACTACGCCATGGGGCACTTTCTGTTACACGGTTATGCTTTTTGGGCTTAAGAATGCTGGAGCCACTTATCAACGCGCTATGGCCGTTATTTTCCATGATCAGATGCATAAGACTATGGATGCATATGTCGATGATATTCTAGTAAAATCCAAAGAAGAGGAAGATCACATCGAAGCTCTCAATCAAGTTTTCAAGCGACTCATTCTTTACAAGCTAAGACTCAATCCACAAAAATGTGTTTTTGGAGTCGAATCTGGTAAGTTGCTAGGCTTCTTGGTCAGCAAGAAGGGGATAGAAATGGATCCCGCTAAGGCCAAAGCTATCATTGACATGCCCCCGACTAATCTCAAAAAATTGCGTAGCCTTCAAGGGCGCATGCAATCAATTCGGCGATTCATTTCTAATTTGGCCATGAGATGTGAGCCTTTCAATCATTTGCTCATAAAAGGAGTGAGGTTCGAATGGAGACCAGAGTGTCAACAGTCGTTCGAACGCATCAAGAAATATCTTCTCAATCCTCCTGTTTTAAAGCCGCTAGAATTAGAGAAACCCCTATTGCTATACATTTCAGTTAATCAAGTTGCTTGCGGCGGATTCTTGGCGCAATACGAAGAAGGCAACTTGATAGAACATGCCATTTACTATGTGAGCAAGACCTTTATTGATTACGAGAAGAAATACTCTCAGATAGAAAAGACGTGTTTAGCTCTGGTATGGATGTGTCAGAAATTGCGACATTATCTATTAGCGTCTGAAGTCAAGATTCTATCTAAATTAAATCCTCTCAAGTACATTCTTGAACAACCATTTCTCAGCGGACGAATCGCTAAATGGCAAGTCCTATTAATGCAATACGACTTGGAATATGTCTCTCAGCAATCTATCAAAGGCCAAGCAATTGCAGACCAATTAGCATATTTTCCTCTAGCAGAGGATGTTAAAGCTGAGGATGATTTCCCCGACGAGCGGATCTGCAATATTCAACAATCCCCAATTTGGAATTTATTCTTCGACGGTTCCAAGAATATGGCAGGCATAGGAATCAGAATTCTGCTAATTACACCAGAGAAGGAGATGATTCCCTTTTCTCTTAAACTGGATTTTCAGTGCACTCATAATATGGCCGAGTATGAAGCTTTGATACAAGGTCTGAAAATTCTACAGGACTTCAATGTCAAAAGAGTGCATGCTTATGGCGATTCTTTGTTAATCGTCAATCAAGTTCTGGCCGAATGGCAAGTAAAAGATCAGAAATTACTTCCTTACCAGAAGATTGTCTCAGCTCTTGCCAACAAATTCGAAGAATTCCAACTTTTTCATATCAAGAGAGATTTCAATCAAGTTGCAGACAGTTTAGCTAATCTGGGATCCATCATGTCTTTCAGGAGTGGAGAATCTTGTCGCTCATTTGAAATCGGCAGACTTGATCAACTCGCTTTTGTCCCAGTAGAGCAGATAAACCAGGCTGAGCAAAAGAAGAAGCCCTGGTATCATGATATCAAGAATTTCATTAAAACTGGCGAATTTCCTCCAGAATTATCAAAAAGAGAGCAGCGAGCAATTCAACGCATGTCTGCTCGATATTTTATTCTTGCCGATGTCCTTTATCGTCGTGGATTCAGTTCTGAGTATTCCAGATGTTTGGACGAAGAAGAAGCCAAAGAAGTTGTGCAAGAAGCACATGAAGGCATTTGCGGTGGTCATGTTGGCTATCAGACTCTAGTCAAACAAATCATCCGAGCAGGATATTATTGGAGAACTATGCAACAAGATTGCTATCGTTTTGTGAAGAAGTGCGTTCAATGTTAGATGCATGCGCCTTCCATACATGCGCCAGCGACATACTTATAATCTGTCGTCTCGCCATGGCCATTTTCCATGTGGGCTTTCGATGTTGTAGGCCCCATCACTCCTTCAGCCTCCAATGGTCATAAATATTTTCTGGCCGCAACAGAATATTTTACTAAATGGGTAGAAGCAGTCACTCTACACACAGTAGAAGGTCGACACGTGGTTTCTTTCATCCATAAGAATATCCTTTGTCGTTTCGGTATACCGCATGATATTGTGTCGGATAATGGCAGTCATTTCAAGAATGAGAGAATGAGGACATTCTGCTCAAAGTTCAAAATTCATCATCATTTTTCTGCTCCTTATTATCCTCAAGGGAATGGTCAGGCAGAGGCCACCAACAAGATTCTGATTCGAATCCTGGAGCGAACTTTAGAAACAGGCCGTCACTGGCATGAAAAGATTCATGATGCATTATGGGCATACAGAACCACCATTCGAACTCCAACGAATGCTACTCCATCAGAACTTGTCTACGGAACTGAAGTAGTACTGCCTCTACATGTTCAGAAACCTGCTCTGAAATTTGCATCACTTCTAGAATTACCTCTTGATCAGTATCAGCAACAGCGGCTGGTACAACTTGATTTGCTCGATGAAAGAAGGCTCAGAGCAGCAAAGCATGCTCAATCCTATCGCCAGAGGATAGCCCGACAATATGCAAAATCTGTCATTGAGAGAAAATTTTGGGTCAATGATCTAGTGCTCAGATCAACAACTTATCTCAGGCACTGCCCGGGTGGCAAATGGTCGCCAAATTGGGAAGGTCCTTATGTTGTCAAAGAGGCACTATCTCGCAATTCATATCGGCTCATCAATGCTGATGGAATAGAATTACCAGATCCCATCAATGCTCGACATTTGAAAAAATTCTATACTTGAACAATTCCCTATTCTTTGTAATTCTTCCAAATTTTCTTCAATAATAATCAAAATTCTTTTTCCCAGTTACACTGGGGCATTTTAAAATTTTGTTTTTATCTACAAACATCCTGTATGCAGGCAGGATAAACAAATCTCTCATTTCACGCACTTGTGCATTCATGTGCATCAATTTGCATTCATTTGCATACAATCGCATTAATAACGATCTGGTCAGTATTGAGATTTCAACTATCAATCCCATCACAATTCCTAACGATTCAAGATTGAAAGACAATCACCAGAACTGAACCAAAATCCAGTATCCAAACTGGTACATTTTTAAACCGGTATGCATACCGGTATCTTTTCAAAATCGAGCACTCGTG
The DNA here is from genome assembly GCF_984573655.1 of Nuphar pumila. Classification (NCBI taxonomy): domain Eukaryota; kingdom Viridiplantae; phylum Streptophyta; class Magnoliopsida; order Nymphaeales; family Nymphaeaceae; genus Nuphar; species Nuphar pumila. The sequence continues at coordinate 43,951,108 of NC_143257.1, forward strand.
TTAGTGTTCCACTGAATGGTCATGTCAGTCGACCTCTTGAGTTCAGTCCTCGTGTTGATCACTCATCAATTTCCAAATTTCCAATTTCCAATTTCCAATTATCAATTTCCAAATTTCCAATTTTCAATTTCCAATTTCAAATATCAAATTTCAAAATTCCAATTTCCAAATTTTGACCTTTTGGTCACCCAATACCCAATTCCAAATTTTTTTTTCTTGCGAGAGACCCTTTTTATAGGGAGAGTTCGAGGGAGCTCGCTCTTTTCGCATGCTATCGAATTCGTTCACTTAGCCCCTTTTTAGGGAGAGTTTGAAGGGACTCTTGTCTTTGTGAACCGTTTGCAAAACAAAATTCCAAATTTCACACAAGGAACCCTTTTTATAGGGAGAGACTCGACGGAGACTTGCTTTCCTTGTGGCCCCATAATTTCAGACTAGGCCATTTTATCATGAAGGACCCTCTTTTCAGTGAGAGTGTGATGAACTCGTTCCTTCATGACCAATTTACCAACCTCACAATTCCATCCCCCTTTCCATAAGAGAAGCCTAATGTTAGGAAGTTTTGACGAAAGCTTAAATTCTCTTCGAAAGTTCGTTTTGCAAACACCTCCTCTTCAGGGAAGAGAGGAGTAATTCCCAATTCTAATTTCCGAATCTTCTCCTTTGGGGAAAGGAGAAGAGAATTTCTGTCATGGATGGGTTGCGTTGTGCTTCAAATGCTCGCTTTCACAAAAGAATTTCAAGAAAGTTTTGCCAATTTGTCATTAAATATTTGTTGATTTCAAAAATCTTTATTGCACAAAATTATTACTTCAGAATACCTTTACTATTACTTCCGAAAGGGCAATGCTTTCACGAAAAAGGATTCAAAGTTCAAAATCTTTTTATTGGCCAACCAAAAGGATGAAGAATAAATCCGCGATATGGCCAGCAAAGAGAATTCAATGTTGTTGCAAAGCCATGAGTGATTGATATTGATCGCAGTCAATGACACATTTTTAAAGACCATTCTTGAAAAATAAAGCAGTCGAAATATCCTGGGTGATACAGAAAAATCCACTCAATCTCCATATCTCCTCAATCACCTAAGCTGCAATTAAATATCTGCAAAAGGGATCTCTCAATTGTCGTCAAGATGAAGGCGAATTAAGCGAGTCGACCCCCGGGGCCAAAGAAGATTTGGATCATCTCCAAGATGACGGAGTTTGTGACGGATCCTTTCAGGGAAAGTTCAGATCACCGTCGAGATGAAGGCGAGTGTGATGAGCCTACCGACAAACCCTAAAAGATATTTGATTCCAGCTATCATCAAGAGATTCCCAACCGATGAGCCAATAACTATCATGATAATCCCTGAGAGAAAAGAAGGATCAGAACATCTCTGAGATGAAGGAGTTTGTGATGTACCCTTCCAAAAAAAAAAGAGAGACAAGTCAGGACATCTCCAAAATGAAGGAGGATGTAATTCCCGAAAAATCCAAGAGAGCTCCAATCTGCTAAAAAGAGAGTGTAGAAAGATCATCATGAGAAAAGAATCCCAGGATATCCGACTTCTAAATCTATCAAGAATCTTCTTTAATTTTGTGAAATTCTTTTATCAATATTCTTTCACCAATAGCCCTCGCAATATCAAGAATACTTTCTTTTCCGTCCATATCAAGGAAATTGATAGCTTCCTTGAAAGAAAGCCAATCACAAGCAATTTGAATTCGAATCTTGATTCTACGGAGTTAAGCCCAGTCGGAGGTAATACTTCAGGTAGAAAAGAGGGAATACTTTCAAAACAAAGTGCATCATTTTCAATTATTTTGAATCAACAACAATTTTCAACATTTTGACAATATTTTCTAGCTATCCTGGCGTGAAGCGAGAGCTTGAGGTTCATCTTTGGCACATCCTGACATCAGTTGTTATCCCTTTTAGGACTTGATAATGGGAGTTTTCAAGATTTCTTCCCTTCTTTGGTATAATCTGAGCGCACGGGCTCTCAGATTCGCACACTTCCCTGTGTCCCCATTGTCTCACCATAGACAGTCCAATTTCGGCTTGAGGTTAAGCCACCAATTTCAGCAAAAGGCAATTTCAAAAGTTAATTAGTCTCAGCAATGAGGCGCCCAAAATCAATCCCTTTTCAAACTTTAGGGACCCCAATTTTCTTCCTTTTGCAAAACCCCTATCGGACTCATCGTGCGGAAATCCGAAGGTTCCATCACGGTCTCTTCTTTCGAGGATTCCGTCCATTTTTCACCCAATCAGGTTAAGGGTATAAACCTGGGCCTCCTTTGATGAGGTATTCCATTTTCCGCCCAATCAGGTTAAGGGTATAAACCTGGGCCTCCTTTGATGAGGTATTCCATTTTCTGCCCAATCAGGATAAGGGTACAAACCTGAGCCTCATTTGATGAGGTATTCCATTTTCTGCCCAATCAGGTTAAGGGTATAAACCTGAGCCTCATTTGATGAGGTATTCCATTTTTCACTCAATCAGGTTAAGGGTATAAACCTGGGCCTCCTTTGATGAGGTATTCCATTTTCCGCCCAATCAGGTTAAGGGTATAAACCTGGGCCTCCTTTGATGAGGTATTCCATTTTCTGCCCAATCAGGATAAGGGTACAAACCTGAGCCTCATTTGATGAGGTATTCCATTTTCTGCCCAATCAGGTTAAGGGTACAAACCTGAGCCTCCTTTGATGAGGTATTCCATTTTCTGCCCAATCAGGATAAGGGTACAAACCTGAGCCTCCTTTGATGAGGTATTCCATTTTCTGCCCAATCAGGTTAAGGGTACAAACCTGAGCCTCCTTTGATGAGGTATTCCATTTTCTGCCCGATCAGGTTAAGGGTATAAACCTGAGCCTCCTTTGATGAGGTATTGCATTTTCTGCCCGATCAGGTTAAGGTTTAAACTTGAGCTTCACTTTGATGAGGTATTTCATTTTCCGCCCGGTCAGGTTAAGGGTCAAACCTGAGCTTCGTTTCTACACGAGGTATTTCCTGTCCCATCCAGGTTAAGGGCAAAACCTGAATCTCACTTCTTTTCGAAGTAAAATTTTCTCCTTATTCTTCATTTCATATCTATCATCATCACTAGAACTAATTCTTTCATACCCAGTCAGATTCATCTAACTGGGGCATTTTTATAATCCAAATTTGGTGTGTTTTCTTTGCCACTAAACTCGGCTTTCAACCGGCTTAGCAGCAAAGAGGGGCATCTGTAAACACCCCAAATTTTCACCCTCATCCAATACTTACATTTTATGTGTCATTGCATATCATTGCATGCATTCGACATATCATTTCATTGCATCGCATAGCATTGCATGTCATTACATCTCATTTTCGAGATCCAGCACTCCTATTTCAAAACATTCAATCCAGATTTGAATTTTAAAGCTTTATTTCAAACCTGGGTTTTTATTCAATACTCTGTCATTTTCCAACCCCAGGACTTTATATTTCGAAGTATTTTCTCAAGGAGACAATCTGGATTCATTTCAAATTCAAATTTTAATCGATTTCAATTCACAGATGAGACCCATTGAGGTGGTGTCACTTCTGAATTCCTCTACTCATCAAATTTCTCAAATTTTTGAAAGTTTCAGTCCGATCAGGACTCTGTCTCAGAGTCCTAATCCAGTCAGGAGTATGTTTTTAAGTCTGTTTTACTTCCATTTTCAGTCTTTTTCGATTATTTTCAAAATTTAGGTCATTTTACAGAGTCCAGTTAGTTCAGGACTCTATTTTAGAGTTCGGTCGAGTTAGGAGTCTAACCCTGACTGTGTTTTCTGACTTATTTCATCATTTCTTGATAAAATCTTTTGAAAATTCTTTCATTTGGCTTTTAAAATCTAAAATCTCAGAGTCCTAAGAGTTCAGGACTCTAACTCGGAGTTCCAGTTCGCTTGAGACCCTATTTTCGAAGATCTTGAATTTCAAATGTCGATTTTAACCCTTTTTCAAAGCCATTTTCAATGTTTATTTCAAAATTTCCAAAACTCGATGTGGGCCCACTCAGTTGGCACCATATCCAGAGGAATTCTAATTCAGTTAGAACCCTATGCCATTTCAAAAATTCTAATTTTAAAATTGCTTTTGAAAATCCTTTTGAAAACTCCTTCAATTTTAAGTTTTAAAATCACTTTTTGAAAAACTCAAGTAGGGCCCACTCGGGGTGGCGCCATATTTGAGTAAGTCAGGGCTAGGCTAGGGTTAGTTGATGTCTTGGTTAGTGTTAGAGGTTTAGAAGAGGCAAAACCATTTTGAAAAACTCATTTTGAAAGTTAGTTTTTAAAACTAGTGTTTTTAAAGGTTTTTAAAGGTGTTTTAAAAACCCAATGTGAGAAAATGCCAAGTGGCACCACATTTGGGGGATTCTTAGGTTTAGCTAGGGGTTAATTAGGGATTAATTAGGATAATTTAGGTCAAGGGCATATAGGTAACTCCACCAAAAAATCGCCACCCCTTTAGAGTCCAAAATTTTCAAAATTGTCAATTTTTAAACCTAAAAAATTTTCTAGAAATAGATGCCATAAGGGGGGTCGATTTTTCCATCTCTCTCCTATTGGATTCTTGGAGCTTCTCTCTCCTCTTCAGCCCTTCCTCCATTGCAGCAACCTCAAGGTAATTATTTTCTTTAATTTTTAGTTTTTATTTAATATTTTTCATTGTTTTAAGCATGATTTAGCCATTGGCACCATCACCTTCATGGATTAAACCATGGATTCAACCTCAAGTGTAACGCCCCGGATTTCCAAAACAAAGCTAAGTTAAAATTTCATGAATTTCTTTTTTTTTTTCTTTGCAGCGGAATTTAGAAAAGCTTTTAGCAGCGGAATCAGACGATAATGAGTCGTCAATTTTAGAAAACTCCGAGCATGTTGCAGGTATGTGGCCAAGCAACTCATTGACCACCAAAGTGTTCCATTTTATCGAAAACCACATGTTTATTACAACACTACTGCTTAGAAAAACAATGTAGGTTCAATAAAAAGGAAGCAATACAACTCTGTCTAGAGAAACCCAGGAACTCGATGCCGCCTTGCTTCGCATATCGCCACGCAGGTACAACACCTGAAATCCCCATAAAACGGGGTCAGAACCACTAATGGTCTGGTAAGCATGCAGTCATACATCCATTCAACTCCAGTACAATAATGACCACTCAGGGTCACAATGCGCAATAACGACGCTCAAGCCACCAAGACTTAGCGTATATCGCAGGAGCCTCTGCAGGGCTATGAGTTGAACATCCGCTCAAGTCTCCATGACTTAGAGCAAGCCTTTTCAGGGCTGTGGTTTGAATAATCGCTTAAGTCTCCACGACTTAGCCATAACCACTTTCGGGTCTCAAAGTGATGTCTAGCTCAAGTCTTCATACTTGGCACATCCGTATCCCACGCACCTAAGGACAGCTCCTCGAGCTTCACTTAGTCGTGCGGATACAACACAGGTCTTTGCCCAGTCGGTCCAGTAGTATACCGAACATGACACCTTCACAAAGGTTATGCAGGACTGACTCAACAACGGCCATCCACGCATACATTCAAGCATCGCTGAACCTAAGCTAATGCATTGTTTCGATAATTAACCGCTCCCGCCTTTGGTACGCAGGTAGAGCTATTGTCCGGGCATCAACGCGACGTTCTGGGGGTTGATTATTCTATGTATTTTAGATACCCCAGAGGCCTGTTGACCCTATCCATAGTAGGGCAGTGTGTTTCAACTAGGAGAACCCCACTAGGCCCATATTCGGATGCATCCTCTACTTGCAGTAGTTGGGTTCAATCCTTAGATCTTAAGGATAACCACGACCCCAAAACCCATGAGTGACTGAGGCCATCGTGGACTCTATTAGGTCCAAAGTAAAATATGTGTCACTCAAGGCAGTACCATCACTGTCATTCCACAATGAGCATAATTCCTGAAGGGGTCTGCCAGTCTTACAATTACTTGGACAGAATCTGCAAGCCATTTAGGCAGTTTGTGCTTTTAGCACTACGTGAGTATGTACCCGACCCCATTCAGTCTGCCCCAACACAGTCATTACTGAGGGGGTTCCCCTAACATGATTTTCAACCGCGGGGTATGTGCGACCTTAAGTCTTATTCATATGCATGCAGAACACCGCTCTTGGCACTTCGGCCACCGCGAGCATCACACCTCTTTGGGTGGAAACAACACACTCTGGCTCTTCGGCCCTTATGAGTCTGGTTGCGTAACCGTTCTCAATGAGCATGCATATGACTCGATCTAAATAGATCGGCTACTCGCCGTATTTTTACGCAATGAGTCCAAACCTAGCCAAGGCGCAACCTCTACTCCGGCTCAGCGGCCCTTACGAGCAAGATGCCCTTGCAGGCACAAGGATACGAGCCGATCTGGCATCGTTCCATCAACGGACATCATTATGCCGTTCCATTGGTTCCGGCAGCTCTTCTGCCGACCATTTTGTCAGCACCTCCCCTGCTCTACCGGCAGTAGTGCGACGAACCCTTCTACATTGTAGAGGGCAAACCATGAACTGGGTAGCACTCTGCTATATGTCAGAGTATCCTGCTACGTTCTTTCTGAGCTATTCTTAGCTTCTTCAGAAATTTCAGCAGCACTTCCTCTCTTTTACGGAGAAAGCGTGCGTTTCTTTTATCCATTTCAGCGGCATCTCCCCTCTTTGGTAGGAAATCGCCACGCTTAATTCGGGAAATGGATGCGCACCGTTGTGCGTACTTTGCATCCATCAAGGTTGCAGGAACCTTGGGCCATAGTCAGGCCATACGTATTTGACTTAGTCTTTACGTAAAGAGCATTTTGCCAAAAAGCTGAAGCCTTTCCAATAGGGGCTTCATTCGTCAAGCAGAATCTTGAACGAGGAGCGGTAAGGGAATCGCATTGGCGATTTGGAGTTTGGTCTCCATTTTGAACGCTCATTTATGCGCCATATATGTAGTATAAGCAGAAGCCTGTGCTATATACAGCGGCGGCGTAAAGGAATGCATATACTATTGTTCAGGGTGTGTAACTGAACAAAATATTCTACATATATAACAAAACAGAAGCCTTGACATCGTTCGACGCGACGACGTAAGTAAATACATTGCAGAAAGCAGGGGCCTTGGCATCGTTCGACGCGACGGCGTAAGTAAATGCATAATCGGAAGTGCAGTAATCGGAAGTGCAGAAAACAGGGAGCCTTGGCATCATACGACGTGACGGCAAAGGTAAATTACATAGCCTGTGCGATATAGGACGCGTCGGCAGAATCAGCAGATATACACCTAGATCCGTATCCAACTATAGTTACGAGGTGAGCGGGTGAACACCGAAGTGTTCTGAAGGGCTCAACCAAGAACTAGGGCGAGATAGCATTTTAAAAACGCATATACTGCGTGTTTGAACATAGATATATCCGACGATAGTTACGAGACGAGCGGGTGAACACCGAAGTGTCCAAAAAGGGCTCAATCAAGAACTAAAGCAAGATACTACTTCAGAAAGTATATTCTATATACAAACAATCAAATACTTGAGAGAGATGGATCAACGAAGCGAACTTACTTCAAATCATGGAAGAAACGGCTCCGGGTTGCTTCTTTGGCTTCAAGCCTTCCTTCGAGAGGTCAGACTAAGTCAGATGAAGCTGACTTAGTTGAGAAAGAGGGAGAGTAGGTCAAGCTACTCAACCTAAGTGGTTTGAACCAAACAGGGTTTGGTCCAAGTCAACTGGGTTCAGCAGGTTCGAATTCAGCTCAAGTAGGCTAAGTCTGGGTTCAGAAATCCAAACTGGAATCTGGACCAAAAAGGACTTTGACTTTGATTTTAAACCCAACTAGGTTCAAGTCAAGTCAACTAGGTTTGGACTAGGTCAAGTGGGTTCAGACCCAGGTCAGGTGAGCTAGGACCAGGTCAGGCAGGCTCAGACCAGGTCAGGTGGGTTCAGGCCAGATCAGGTGGGCTCAGACTCACTTGGGCTCACTAGGGGAGGTTTAGGAGAGAGAGAGGAGGCAAGAGAGAGAGGGGGGGTCGAAATTATGAGAAGAGAGAGAGTGGGGAGGGCTATTTATAGCCCAAGCCCACCTCCTCTTGGGAATTTTTATCCCCCTTTTGCCCCTAAGCTTTATTTTAATTCCAGGAGGTTCCTTTTGAGGTGGGGCCCACTAGATATTTCCATAGGATATTTTGTGGGTCCCACAAGATATTTTCTGAGGAATATTTCTGTGGGTCCCACCAACATTTCCGTGGGTCCCGCAAAAATTTTGGGTTTTCGGTGATTTTTTTTTCGAAAAATTCTGAGTACGCCATTCTCTTCGTATTGACGTAACTAAGAAAGTTGGCTCGAGGAAATCCTTTGATTTTGTTTAGTTAGGAAGTTATGGCTTCCAGAGTGTTTGAGCATATATTCACAAAGCGATGAATATCTCAAGTATAACTGGTTCGTACAAATCGATTTGATTCGTATTTCGGGTTCAGATGCTATTTTTACTTGAAAATGCCTCGTGAATTTCTTCAGAAAGATACTGAAAAATTATGGGTCTTACATCATTACCCACTTAAAGGAATTTCATCCGCGAAATTCAGTTAAGAGTACTAAGTGCGTAACTTGGGATATTTCTCCCATATGTTAGATTCATAATGTTATTCACTTAGTTCAACATCGTATTTATCCCAATCATAACCTCATATCATTATTCTCGATCGATGAGGTATGCTTCTCATATCTGAGTTCAAATTACGCTACAACCACGATAGTTTTGTTGAATCAATGTTCTTCCAACCGGCTATCAATATAGCCATCTTGTGTAACTATTCCATACACATAGATCATTCTTCTAGAGATTAACCATATTAAAATAAGTCCCCTGTCAGACTACCTGGTATTGGAAACGTACCTCCTCACAGGTTCGCCCTCGTCAGACTTACCTGATATTGGATCAGTACACCCTCACAGAATCATACTAGCTAAGCTACTGATTTTGGAATATATACACTCGCACGGAGCAGTATACCCTCACAGGCTCACTATGGCTAGACGATCTGATCTTGAATATGTAAAACCTCACAGGACTCTCTTCTTGGGAACAATTCCTCGACGGTTTATTTTATTAAGTAACTTTTAACATTCTAGGAGCTATTTTAATTTTTCAATCATGGGGTCTATAGCCATAAATTTTGGGCATAAGCACTTAAGATTTTTATTTGACAAATCCAAAATTACTTTACAGAGCAAGGATTCATATCTATCCAGATGATCGTACACAAAGTCATAAGCCACTTGTCTCAAGCATTCATTAGATCTTGTCTTTCAATTGCTTCTTACCCAACACAACTCTATCTATCAAGGTATCCAGATTCCCTGATATGGTCATCATTCATGAGTTGTTCGGCTGTCACCGCATAGACACGACCTGCCACAGGTTTCTGCTCTATCCTGGGTACTGGCAGTCGTTGTTGTTGTATTTGTTGAGAGGGTCCTCCAGATCCCATATTTCTTCGTTGAAGATCTAAGGCCTTCTTGCGGCATTCTCTTACACGATGCCCTGGTTTGCCGCAATACAGGCAACCTCCCGTATCACGAGGACAAACCCCTCCGGGATGATCTGAGATACACCTTGGGCATCGAAAATTAGACTGTTGGTAGAGCTGATTGGCTTCTACCATCTGTAATGGCCGCTCGGCCGGTGGAGTAAAGTTGTTCTCCTGAAAATCCCTCTTATAAAAAGTTGGTCGTGATTCTTGGCCACCGAGGAACATCCTCTTGTTGTTCCCATTACTTGCTACCGGTCGCTTTACTACGACCCCTTTGCATCGCTCCCAGTCTGCACTAATCTTTGAAGCTGCTGACACAGCGGCTTGAAATGTTTGGGGCATGCTAGTTATAACTCGAGATCGTAGCCCTTCCCGAAATCCATTGATATATTTATCGGCCCTCTCTTGGTCAGTATCGAATAACCGAGAGCAGTACCGCTCAAGGTTCTGAAACTTGGTAGTATAGTCGATAAGACTCATACCACCCTGCTCTAGTTCCAGAAACTCCATCTTTTTCTTATTTTTGGAGTGCAACGGGAAGTAGTTATCCAAGAAAGTTCTCCGAAAGTCAGTCCAAGGAATGACTTCGACTTGTGAGCACTGGATAAGCTTAGTGGTATCCCACCACTTCCGCGCATTATCCTTCAGCCTATAAGTGCCGAAGTTAGTCTTTCTATCCTCTGGTACTCCCAATACCAGGAATGCACGCTCTGTTTCCTCGATCCAGCTTTCTGCAAGCTCTGGATCGGCACTGCCAACGAAAACAGGTGGGTCGAGTTTGAGGAACTTTTCATATGTTATTCCTCCAAGGTTCTCATTGCGAGGTAGGGCTGGTGCTTGCCTTGATTCATGAATGGCAGACACAAGCCTGTTGAGTGTCTCCAGCAGGAAGCCCTGCGTATGGGACTCCTCGCTCGGCATGATTCTCCTCGTCCTAGGAGCTATTTTATCTATTCACACAAATACACCCAAATCAGAGAAAGTATAAAATTTATACTTACAGTGCGATACCGCAAACACGACGGATCTTGAACCAGGTTTCTCATACTCATGCTCTGATACCAATTCTGTAACGCCCCAGATTTCCAAAACAAAGCTAAGTTAAAATTTTCATGAATTTCTTTTTTTTTTCTTTGCAGCGGAATTTAGAAAAGCTTTTAGTAGCGGAATCAGACGATAATGAGTCGTCAGTTTTAGAAAACTCTGAGCACATTGCAGGTATGTGGCCAAGCAACTCATTGACCACCAAAGTGTTCCATTTTATCGAAAACCACATGTTTATTACAACACTACTGCTTAGAAAAGCAATGTAGGTTCAATAAAAAGGAAGCAGTACAACTCTGTCTAGAGAAACCCTGGAACTCGATGCTGCCTTGCTTCGCATATCGCCACGCAGGTACAACACCTGAAATCCCCATAAAACGGGGTCAGAACCACTGATGGTCTGGTAAGCATGCAGTCATACATCAATTCAACTCCAGTACAATAATGACCACTCAGGGTCGCAATGCGCAATAACGATGCTCAAGCCACCAAGACTTAGCGTATATCGCAGGAGCCTCTGCAGGGCTATAAGTTGAACATCCGCTCAAGTCTCCATGACTTAGAGCAAGCCTTTTCAGGGCTGTGGTTTGAATAACCGCTTAAGTCTCCACGACTTAGCCATGACCACTTTTGGGTCTCAAAGTGATGTCTAGCTCAAGTCTTCATACTTGGCACATCCGTATCCCACGCACCTAAGGACAGCTCCTCGACCTTCACTTAGTCGTGCGGATACAACACGGGTCTTTGCCCAGTCGGTCCAGTAGTATACCGAACATGACACCTTCACAAAGGTTATGCAGGACTGACTCAACAACGGCCATCCACGCATACATTCAAGCATCGCTGAACCTAAGCTAATGCATTGTTTCGATAATTAACCGCTCCCGCCTTTGGTACGCAGGTAGAGCTATTGTCCGGGCATCAACGCGACGTTCTGAGGGTTGATTATTCTATGTATTTTAGATACCCCATAGGCCTGTTGACCCTATCCATAGTAGGGCAGTGTGTTTCAACTGGGAGAACCCTACTAGGCCCATATTTGGATGCATCCTCTACTTGCAGTAGTTGGGTTCAATCCTTAGATCTTAAGGATAACCACGACCCCAAAACCCATGAGTGACTGAGGCCATCGTGGACTCTATCAGGTCCAAAGTAAAATACGTGTCACTCAAGGCTGTACCATCACTGTCATTCCACAGTGAGCATAATTCCTGAAGGGGTTTGCCAGTCTTACAATTACTTGGACAGAATCTGCATGCCATTTAGGCAGCCTGTGCTTTTATCACTACGGGAGTATGTACCCGACCCCATTCAGTCCGCCCCAACACAGTCATTACTGAGGGAGTTCCCCTAACACGATTTTCAACCGCGGGGTATGTGCGACCTTAAGTCTTATTCATATGCATGCAAAACACCGCTCTTGGCACTTCGGCCACCACGAGCATCACACCTCTTTGGGTGGAAACAACACACTCTGGCTCTTCGGCCCTTACGAGTCTGGTTGCGTAACCGTTCTCAATGAGCATGCATATGACTCGATTTAAATAGATCGGCTACTCGGAGTATTTTTACGCAACGAGTCCAAACCTAGCGAAGGCGCAACCTCTACTCCGGCTCAGCGACCCTTACGAGCAAGATGCCCTTGCAGACACAAGGATACGAACCGATCTGGCATCGTTCCATCAACGGACATCATTATGCCGCTCCATTGGTTCCGGCAGCTCTTCTGCCGACCATTTTGTCAGCACCTCCCCTGCTCTACCGGCAGTGGTGCGACGAACCCTTCTACATTGTAGATGGCAAACCATGAACTGGGTAGCACTCTGCTATATGTCAGAGTATCCTGCTACCTTCTTTCTAAGCTATTCTTAGCTTCTTCAGAAATTTCAGCAGCACTTCCTCTCTTTTACGGAGAAAGCGTGCGTTTCTTTTATCCATTTCAGCGGCAACTCCCCTCTTTGGTAGGAAATCGCCACGCTTAATTCGGGAAATGGATGCGCACCGTTGTGCGTACTTTGCATCCATCAAGGTTGCAGGAACCCTGGGCCATAGCCAGGCCATACGTATTTGACTTAGTCTTTACGTAAAGAGCATTTTGCCAAAAAGCTGAAGCCTTTCCAATAGGGGCTTCATTCGTCAAGAAGAATCTTGAACGAGGAGCGGTAAGGGAATCACATTGGCGATTTGGAGTTTGGTCTCCATTTTGAACACTCATTTATGCGCCATATATGTAGTATAAGCAGAAGCCTGTGCTATATACAGCGCCGGCGTAAAGAAATGCATATACTATTGTTTAGGGTGTGTAACTGAACGAAATATTCTACATATATAACAAAACAGAAGCCTTGGCATCGTTCGACGCGACAACGTAAGTAAATTCATTGCAGAAAGTAGGAGCCTTGGCATCGTTCGACGCGACGGCGTAAGTAAATGCATAATCGGAAGTGCAGTAATCAGAAGTGCAGAAAACAGGGAGCCTTGGCATCATACGACGCGACGGCAAAGGTAAATTACATAGCCTGTGCGATATAGGACGCGTCAGCAGAATCAGCAGATATAGACCTAGATCCGTATCCAACGATAGTTACGAGGCGAGCGGGTTAACACCGAAGTGTTCTGAAGGGCTCAACCAAGAACTAAGGCGAGATACCATTTTAAAAACGCATATACTGCGTGTTTGAACATAGATATATCCGACGATAGTTACGAGACAAGCGGGTGAACACCGAAGTGTCCAAAAAGGGCTCAATCAAGAACTAAAGCAAGATACTACTTCAGAAAGTATATTCTATATACAAACAATCAAATACTTGAGAGAGATGGATCAACGAAGCGAACTTACTTCAAATCGTGGAAGAAACGGCTCCGGGTTGCTTCTTTGGCTTCAAGCCTTCCTTCGAGAGGTCAGACTAAGTCAGATGAAGCTGACTTAGTTGAGAAAGAGGGAGAGTAGGTCAAGCTACTCAACCTAAGTGGTTTGAACCAAACAGGGTTCGGTCCAAGTCAACTGGGTTCAGCAGGTTCGAACTCAGCTCAAGTAGGCTAAGTCTGGGTTTAGAAATCCAAACTGGAATCTGGACCAAAAAGGACTTTGACTTTGATTTTAAACCCAACTAGGTTCAAGTCAAGTCAACTAGGTTTGGACTAGGTCAAGTGGGTTCAGACCCAGGTCAGGTGAGCTAGGACCAGGTCAGACAGGCTCAGACCAGGTCAGGTGGGTTCAGGCCAGGTCAGGTGGGCTCAGACTCACTTGGGCTCACTATGGGAGGTTTAGGAGAGAGAGAGGAGGCAAGAGAGAGAGGGGGTCGAAATTATGAGAAGAGAGAGAGTGGGGAGGGCTATTTATAGCCCAAGCCCACCTCCTCTTGGGAATTTTTATCCCCCTTTTGCCCCTGAGCTTTATTTTAATTCTAGGAGGTTCCTTTTGAGGTGGGGCCCACTAGATATTTCTATAGGATATTTTGTGGGTCCCACAAGATATTTTCTGAGGAATATTTCTGTGGGTCCCACCAACATTTCCGTGGGTCCCGCAAAAATTTCGGGTTTTCGGCGATTTTTTCCGAAAAATTCTGAGTACGCCATTCTCTTCGTATTGACGTAACTAAGAAAGTTGGCTCGAGGAAATCCTTTGATTTTGTTTAGTTAGGAAGTTATGGCTTCTAGAGTGTTTGAGCATATATTCACAAAGCGACGAATATCTCAAGTATAACTGGTTCGTACAAATCGATCTGATTCGTATTTCGGGTTCAGATGCTATTTTTACTTGAAAATGTCTCATGAATTTCTTCAGAAAGATACTGAAAAATTATGGGTCTTACATCAAGAACCATCAAGAATCAGCAAGAACGATCCAAGAAGGTGATCTAACCCTGTTTTGGATGATTTACAGGGATTTTAATCCATTAGAATTGATTTTAATATGATTCTTTACATTATTAACCAATAAAATATATGATTTACCCTTTTAATGGGTTAAATCTATGTTTTAAAGGTGATATCAAATTTCAGCCATTGATTCCCTGTTTTTATTTTATTTTCATGGTTTATTTATGTTTGTTTTACGTTCTATAGCATAGAAATAATTTTTATTTACTGTTTTATGGTTTATTTTATTGATTTACATTAGTTAGTGCATGGTTTTCCAAGTTTCTTAAATTTCTGTGTTTTAGATTTAGAACAGTAAAGATAATGTTATTTCGGATTGAATTTTTCATTGTTTATTTCTGATTTTTTTATATGTGATGCATGATTGAGTTATTGAGTTACTGTAGAAAAATCAGAGGTTTTGGATCTCAGGAACTCTGTCAAAAAAATCGGACATCAAATCGGGTTTTTAAAGCTTTAAAATCGTGGTTAAAATCAAGAAGGTAACTTGCTGTTATGATATTTCTCTCATCTTATATCCGATTTTAGATATGTAAAGTTCTATGGATTCACATTGAGTAGATCTGTCTGCTGTGAAATTTTCGGATTTTTTTATTACAATTTAGTATTTTTCCCCTTTCAGAGAATCTGTTTTTAAATTTAAAACTCGTTAGGGTTTACCAAAACCCTAATCAGACTTGTGTTAGTCATAAATCCCAAACCACAGATCCGATTTTAGATCTGTAAAAAGTGAGTATTATTAGTTTTTTGTCTACTGTTCACCATTAAAATTTTAGAGATTTTTGTTTAGGATTGCTATTTATGTCTGTATTTTTAATCTAAAGTAGCTGTTTTAATCCCTGTTAAAAGTGATATATTTTAGCCCCGATTGTCGGAAGGGTTTCTCCCTAACCGGAGATGATTTTTCCGATCTGTAAATTGGGAAATCTCTGTTTTTATTCTTAGTTAGTCTCTGTAAAATTTCATAAATTTCCCTAGATATTTGACCCCTGATTCAGGTCTTGGATTGAAACTGGTTGGTGAATTAGGTCAAAAATAGCATATTTTTAGGGTTTAATGAAATTTTCGGATTGATTTAATGTCAAAAAATTATTTTTATAATTCCAATTCGACATTAGGGTTATAACAAGTGCAGGTACCAATTTTTATGGATTTTGGAATCCATTTGATGGCTGAATTAAGCAAATTGCAAAACCGGGTTCCTAAAAGATCCAAAAACACTGCTAAAATCACAGTTTTTGTGATATTATTAGATTTTCGTGCATAAGCATATATTTTTAGAGTTTAACCATGTTCATAATCATATTAGGATGCTTTAGGTTTAATTTTGTGCTCATTTGATTTCATTTAGTGCATAAAACCTAAGTTTTTACCAAAATCTATTTCTAAAAACCCTGATTTCAAGGCCATAGTCTTGCTATTAGGGGCAATTTGGTCATTTGACCTCAATTTCGAAATCCTTAACCCTAATTTTCACATATTTAAGCATGTCACATCATATTTAGCTTAGTTTATTCCATTCAAATTTCAAAACTTGCATTTTATCAAAATATCTTTCTAAAAACTCTAATTTCAAGGCCATAGTCTTGTTATTAGGGGTATTTTGGTCATTTGGACCCCAATTTCGAAATTACATATCTTATCTTCCTTATTTATTCAATTTTATTTCGTACTTTATTATTTTGATTTATGGGAATCATGGCAAAAAGGCTTATATCTAGCAAAATCCAACAATTTCCTAATATTGTTAGATAAATCTAGAGAAGCCAACATATATTCATTAACAAGTTTTCTAGTTTTGCAGGTACATTGAAGACTTTATTTTTCATGTATTTAAATTTCAATAGTGATGTAATTTGTAATTAAACTTTGGAATAAGAATTTATATTTCCTGCTTAGATTAGGTTGCATTGCATATAATTTATAATTTTAATGTGTGATGGATGATGATTCATGCATATTTTTACAAATTCACCATGGTCTACACAAATGGCACATGCACTAGCTTCTATGAAGTTTATAAACTTGGTGAAATTTGTATTTATGGCCATAGTCAGAATACAAATGATACTTAGATTTATGATCTTCACATTAGCGACATTCAGCCTACACTCATAGGCTAACTTCAAAAATGCACTGCATTTCTCAAAAATACAAAAAGTATTTCTCAAATCCATATTCACTCATGCATTTGCCAATTCCAATCTCAATTCAAAGAAGTTCATTTCCTCAAAATCTCCTAAGTCTTATAGCAAAATCGATTTTCCCAAAAGCATTGAATTTCAAAGAATATTTCAAGTGTTTCTCAAGTTCAAAAACTCAATTTTCCAAAGTTATGTAGTCAATTTCAAAGTTTGAAGTTGGAAAATATTAATTTGCCAATGATATTTCAAACATTTCCCAAGTTCCAAATTCAAATTTTCTAAGTTAGAATTTCAATTTCAAAGTTTGAATTCAGAGAAACCAAGTCTCTCAGAGTCGATTTTCATCAAATGTCAAGGATTTCTCAAAATCGATTTTTATTTCTCTCAGAAGTATATTTCAAATCCCAATTCACGATTTTCCAAGATTTACATTTTCTAAATATTTCAATCATTCAAAGCAAACATCATGTTTTCAAAATGTGCATTTTCTGAAAATTCATAGCACATGCCTGATTCTATGTGCATTTAGAAATTAGAATATGATTTAGACAAGTTGAATAGAGTAGAGCATAAGATTGATCCTTGGTTGAATTACCCCTCTTAAAGGTGGCAGGAACGGTTGAACCTTGTACCGACAGGCGAGTCCCATTCTACGGAATTTTCCCGCATTTTAAAAACGGAGGCGAGTTATTTTCAAAAACTTTTCAAAGGTCAGTTTGATTTGCAAAAAAAAAAAGTTAATTTTTTTTTTTTGCGATGATAACAATGGCCTTAGTCGAAATATGGACGAGATCCAGATTCAACATCTTTCTACTAGTCACACCGAGCCTACACTCTTAGGCTATCTTCCAAAATTCACTGCATATCTTCAATATTTACAAAATATTTTAGAATTAACTAAGTAAATTACAAGCATATTCACGACCATAGTCAGAATATGTGGTAATCTTACCTTTGTTTAATTCTAAAATTGCATACTTTCCTGAAAAGAAGCTTTCAGAAAAAGACATTCATTCATTCAGGATAGTTCACATCATGAAATCATGTGCATTTCTGTAAAAATTTTATTTCAAGAAAGTCGATTTCTCAAGAGGATCTAAAAAGGTTTTCAAAGATATGATTTTCCCAAGCTAAGTTTTCCCTGATTTTCCTAGAAAATATTTCTTATCTTAGAATTCATTTCCAAATTTTCAAAGGAAATTTTCCATCATTTTCAAGAATCAAAATCAATTTTCAAATATTTCAAGGCTAAGATTCTCATAATTTCAATTTCCTGAGTTTTGATTTTCCTTCTCCAAAGAGTTTTTCTATGAATTTCCAATCATTCTCCAAAGAAAGTTTTCAAAGTTGGAATTTTCCCTGACCAATAGCTCCTCTTCAAGTGTTTTTCAAGAATTATTTCTACTTTCCAAGGATTTCCACCCATTCATGATTTTCCCACATCTTCAAAGGCTTTTTTAAGATTTTAAATCCTTTCTTAAGATTTTAAATCCTTTCATCAAGATTTTCCTTGAGAAATCGATTTCCATCATCTACCTTAGAAACATTTTCCAACTCCAAAACATTTTCTAAGCATACATCATGTTTTCCAAACTGCATTTTACAAAATTTCATAGCACATGCCTGAATTCTCTGTGCATTTAGGATAGAACACAATTTTGATAATTTAGCTAAGTCAAACACACATTTGGTCCTTGGTTTGATTACCCCTGTTAAAGGCGGTAGAAACGGTCGAACCTCGTACCGACAGGTCGAGTCCCATTCCACAGAATATTTCCCGCTATTTTCAAAACGGAGGCGAGTATTTCAAAACAATTTTCAAAACTCTGGTCAAGTTTGACTCGCGGGATCGTTTCCCCTCTCTCCTGCAGGGAAGGGAAGAATTTTGCGATGATAACTGGTTTGACGACCATGATGGGACCTGTCCTTGTCTGATCAAAAGTGTGCTTAACTTAGTTCAATTATCAAAACTGTGTTCTCAAAATGTCAGCTCTTTTACTTTCTGATATCATGCAAACCTAGGAGCTTAGATTATAACCTAGCTGACATTGATTGCATATAGCTTAGGCATGGTTTGGTAGGATTATCTTGAGGAGATATTTTCATGCTCACATAGACTTAGGTCTAAATACAACTCTCCTTAATTTAGGATCTGAATGCAAACAATGTATGCTTCTTCAAAAGGTTTCAAAATCTATCTCTCTAGGACTTAGAGCCCTCTATTTCTTGCATGTGATCATTTTTTCAAACCTCCCTTACCTATCTTTACCCGGTCTTCACGTTGTTGGGCTCTCTTCCAGAACCCTAGTTTGGGACAAAGCCTCACAACTGGGCCACTTATTTGAGTTAACGCCCCCCTACCACGTACTAAGGGCCACAGTCCAAAGTATATCGGTAGGCGCTCAAGGATGTTGAAAAACTTTACCTTAGAACCAGAGTTGAAATTCTATGCCACGTACTTCGGGTCTCAACTCGAGTATATCGGCATAACTAGATTGAATAAAGATGATCTGAACCTAGAGTTAGGGTTAAAGTCCAACAACTGTTTTTCAAAATGATGCATCTAGAGTCAGCCTTTTAGGGAGTTCTGTATGTGCATAAATGTTTGTGCATGATGTGACTATTGTATATTATCGTTATTCCTCTCATGTTTTCCCCAAAAATATTTTTCCAAATATCCATATTCTCATCTTTTTCTTTTCTTTTCTCAAACCCTGGATGATTTTCATAAACATCCAATTTCTTTCAAAACTCTAAGTGATTTTCCATTCTCCCTTTCTACTAGATCTCGAATCTTCAGCTGCATTTTATATCCTGCCTGCAATTTTTCAAAATTTCCATAATTTTTCTAAGTCTGATTCCGAGTCTTTCTCTGTTTTCAGTCCGATGGCATCCAGTCAAATCAATCATATTTTTTCTGAAGGTCACATCTCCTACAAAGTGCGACAAGGTCGTCCTGAACATCGAGCCCTTAGCATCAGAACTTTCATTCCCCGGTGGTATTACTCATGGCTCAAAAGTTTTTCTCGCATGTTCCGAGACCATTTGAGCGAGTGTGGATTAGAAGTGGCATCAGCAGTAGGAAAGCAGACCATCAATGGCAACCTGATCCACACAATGGCAGAGCGATGGAATCCACAAACATGTACCTTTTGGTTCCCATGAGGAGAGATGACCATTTTAATGGATGAATTTTCAGAGATTATGGGATTACCAGAACCAACCGGTCAACCAGGAGATCCGTTAGAGCATCAGTTTCTGATCAATGTCAAGGGTTTAGACCCCCGAGATTCCTTAGCTCGTATGACAGGCCGTTGATCTTGGTCCGTGATCTAGTTGGATGAAAATGAATATGTCAATCTGCTTGAGTTATACCATCAATACAGGACCTTCGTCAAAGTCAGCTCATTATCAAGAACAACTAGAGAAAGAATTTAGAATACAATGGTTCTATGCACTATAGGATTAGCCCTCTTCCCAGATGGACAAAACTACATGGATATCAGAATAATCCAGCTCATGAGAAGATGGGGAAGTCGACAGACCAACCGTCTCTCCATAGCCATGGCAGCGCTCGCTTTCTTGTATCGGGGTTTGACTCGTTTCTCACTTGGAGAGTCTATTCTCGTCGAAGGATGCATCTATGCACTTCAATCCTGGTTCTTCCAACATATTCTAGCCTGAGCAAATTCTTTCTGATATAATGGCCAAGAACTCCTCCCAGTGGCATAGTACCGGTCCATGATCGATAGCATTCAGGAAGATGACATCGTGTGGGACTACTTTGATCGACAATTGTCTCCTCCCAGATACACGTACGCTTATGGCAAGCGATTCAAGTTGCTGGGACCATTCTTCTGTACTTATTACCAATCAGAGCGGTGTGTTCGACAGTTTTTCCAAAGACAACAGTACGTCGAAGCTCGACCACTATCAGGAGCTATGGCAAAATTCGAGCTCACTTTCGCACAATGGTCCGAGGCATATCATTCTGCTCGCTACGGCTGTGATTCCTTTGTCACTTTCAAATTCTTTCCTGGTCCTAAAGTGTCTGCTGACTATCACGAATGATGGCAAATTGTTAGTCCCCCACCTCTCTGTCAAGATCAATAAAAAGTTCAGATTTTCTCATTCCAATAAAATTTCTTCTCTTTCTATTGTGGTTTTATGACCTCGCCTAGGTAACAAGGCACATTTTCCGTTGTTCATTTCTCTTGCAAAAGGATGACAACATAATTGTCGTAATCCTTACGACGACTCAATCCCTAGTAATGGGATACTTTTTCAAATTGTCTGCCATATTTTCAGCTAATATTTCTTCCAAGAAACCAATTCCCTCAGAATCTAATCAGGTCTTTTCCCTGCAGAGAGCATCCGCAACATATGATGGTTGAGACAAGGTCTGGAAGAAAAACATCATCTCAGCGCATTATTTACTCCTCAGCCTCGGAAGAAGAAATGGATTCCCCCAGATCCGTCAGAAGTCAAGGTCAGCAGCAAGAGGACGATGGCATAGATCCACAAATGTATGCTATGTTCCAAAAGATGATGAACAAAATGATGAGCGAGCAGGCTGGGACCAATTCAGAGAAGAATCCATTTAGGTAGAAACTCCATGGTCACAAGGCTAAGAAATCCATAAAGACTTCCCAGAAGCAAGTTCAGCCAGAAGAAGTTTCAGATGAAACAGAATCAGCAGAAGACATCGATGAAGAATATGAGGTGCCCCAACATTTTAGAAATACGGCCGGGAGCAAAGGGGGGTTGCAAACTGAAAAGTCAGGTCACAGAAGATCCACTGCAAGCACAGTTCAGGGAAATGGCTAGAGTTGTTAAAGATCTGCAAGCCCGTGACAAGAGCAAGAAAATCTTCACTAGTGAAGATTTCTATGATGGCCTAGAAAGGGATGAAAATCTGGAGAATCTACCCCACATGTTCATCAAGTTCGACGGTTCTAGCGACCTGGAAGCACATCTCGCCATGTTCTTCGCAGAGTGCTCAATATTCAAGAGAGACAACAGAGCATTGTTCCTATGTTTTCCTCGCAGCTTGGAAGGAGCTGCAGTCAAATGGCTGAGCATATCAATCCCATCGAACTCAAGGAATTTGATAAGGTGGTAAATCTGTTTATTGAACGCTTCATGTTCAACACCGAGGCACTCCCAACATTAAGCCATCTCTGCAATCTAAGGCAGAAAGAAAATGAGAAAGCAAGAGATTTCATTCATCGATGGAGGGGAACCTGCAACAAGACGAGAAACCCCATTTCTGAGGAGCATGCGCTCTAAATCATTCTTAACAACTTCTCACAACCTTTGAGAAGTTTGATCTCGACTTCACCATCTCGTTCTTTCGTTGAGCTCACAAAGAGAGCAGAATGGCTCGAGCGCGGTATGTAAAATGACGTATACGAGGGTATCACCTTCGCCAAAAATAGTCATCCAAGCGAGCCCAAGAAGAAAACTCACTTCACCTACTCTGCCAACAACAACAACAACAACAATTGCTATAAAGGGCAAAAGAAAGATTACTGCTACGGTGTAGAAAATTCAAACAACAAAGGGGATTAGAAAGGGAAGTCAGCTCCTCAATACAACAAGCCTCCCCAACAAGATCAAGGGCCTAAACTACGTGAAAAGACTAAGCATGAAGGATGGAGCTACGACAGGAAATTCACTCCTCTCGACCAATCACTCGAAGATGTGCTCGAGTATATGCTGTTAAAGGAGATGATCAAATTGCTTAGACTGGCCGATCCCTCTGTACCTATGGGGAAGTGGAAAGATAAATTCTGCAAGTTTCACAGAACAGTGGGACACAACACTGAGAATTGCTTCGTTCTCAAGAATATTGTGTAGGATTACATTGACAAGAATCTTTTAGTGGAAGGAGATAAAGAAGAAAAAATAGACATTCTCAATCAGCCATTTCCTCCGCACACCACAGCAGTGATATCCGAACAACCATTCCTACCTCAAGAACACATCAAGTCGTGTTCCTTTAAAGATCTCCGAGCTCAGCATCAGGTGTTAGTGCTACGACAAGCAACCCCAATCACTAAGAAAATGGATATAATTTCAGCATTTGGCAAGCTGAAAGTATCTGAAGAACCCATAAAGTCATCCCCTAAGAAATTAAAAGGAATTCCTGAATTCCTTAATCAATTCATCAAGTCCATGCTAGAAAAGGGAGAAATGTCAGCTCCAAAGCCACTGACTGCTTTGTCCAATGTTTTAATTTTGGACTTAGCCAAGAGTTCTTGCAAGCACCAACAAGTACTGAACGATTTGCTTAGAAAAATTAAAGTCAAACCCAATACCACGCCTTAAGTCATGGCTCAAATTGTGAATTCAGCCATGACAAATGCGCCAATCACCTTCTCGGATGAGGACCTTCTAAAGCCTCACTCCTTTCATAATAATGCCCTGTACATTGTCGTTCGAGTAAGAAGAATGACAGTGCCCTATGTGCTGGTTGATGGAGGCAGCAACCTCAACATATGTCCTGAAATGACAGCAAAGGCACTAGGCATCAAGGAGGAAGAGTACATTCCAGATCCTATCACCATATTTGGATTTGACAATCATGGTCAAACGGCTAAAAGCAAGATATTCCTGGAAGTATTTATCAATTATTCAGTGCACTCCATCCTTTTTCATGCGTTCAATGTGCCACCCACCTATAATCCGCTGCTCGGAAGAACATGGATTCATAATGCAAATGCAATACCTTCTACCCTTCATCAATGCATAAAATGGTCCAAAGGTGGAATGATCACAATGGTACTGGAAGAAGACCAAGAAGAAAGGCTCCCGCAACCCATGATCTCTCGACCAACCTTCACAACAGACATCCCCAGCATCAGGAAAAGTGAAGAAATCAGTCTCGGAGAAAGTCTAGAAATACTCCAGACATCAGAGTCATCTCTGCACACTGTAGCCATGACATGATGGAGAGGTCCTAAATTCTTCAAGATGGGAGGTCGGATCAACTACAACACTCTCAAAGATCATTCGTTGTTTCTTGTAAACACCCCAAATTTTCACTCACCTCCCCGACATTTTCACCAAACATCATCATTCAGCCTTTGAAATCGCCGGAGGGAAAAATGGTCATTTTCTGAGTTCGAACCTTGTAAAAGTCCAAATTTCATCTGGAACTCTCAAAGTCTCCCTATTTTAGCTCAGATGTTCAAAATTTTATTCCTGACAGGAGACAGGCATCTCCAAGTCTTGGTTCAAGATTATATTGCATAAGACATGTCATTGTATAGCATTGCATGAGCATTTCATATCACTGCACTGCACAGCATGTTATTTCGAGGTCCAGAACTCTCGATTTCAAAATTTTCAATCCAGATTAGAATTTCAACTCTTTTCAAAATTGATTTCAAAACTCTGGGTCTTCAAAATTATCAATTCTTCCCATTTTACCCCCAGGGCTCTGAATTTTAAAATATTTCCTCAGGAAAATGATCTGGATAGTTTTAATATGGATTTCAGCCACCTTATCTCAGATTTTTCCCTTTTGACAATTTCAAATATCTTCCTTTTACAAAATTGCCCTACAGGGGCCAACTCTTTCCAAAAATTCCTGTTTTACCAATTAGCCCAGATTTTATGAAAATTCCAAAAAGAGGTTGTTGTCTTGTTCTTATTTCAATAAAGAAGCAATGTGGGACCCACACTAAGGTGGTGTCACATAGACTTTTCTTTTGAAAAACCTGAACTTTGAAAAACCCAAAAAAATAGGAACCTTGTCCCCTAGATTGGTGCCACTTGTCCTTTCTCTCTCCTCCCATTTACCTGCCATGTGTCAGCATAGGGTTCACCTAGAGTTGGCGCCACATGTCACCTTCTCTCTTCTGCCACCCTTTGACACGTGTCAGTGTGGGACCACCTTAAGATGCTGCCACATGTCATTAGTCATCCTCTTTATTTTATGCCACGTGTCAATGTCTACCATCTTCACCCTGTGCCAAGTGTCATTCCAAGGTCACCATGAGATGCCACGTGTCATGTGTTGTCCTGTTCAGAAAAAGTAGAACTTGTCTCCCCTGAGGTGGCACCATTTGAATTATGTCTCCTGCAAGTGACACATGTCACTCTCTCCTTTCCTCAGGAAAAGCAAGCGACACGTGTCAATCTCTGCTCCTTTCAGAAAAAGCAGAGGACACATGTCTCCCTCCTATTTTTCTCAGAAAAGTAGATGACACATGTCATCTCCAGCTTCCTTTAGAAAAAAGTAGAAGACACATGTCACTCCCTGCTTTTCTCAGAAAAAGCAAGTGACACATGTCACCCTCTGCTTTTCTCAGAAAAAGCAAGGGACACGTGTCTCTCTCTGCTTTCTTCAGAAAAAGCAAGTGACACATGTCACTTTCTGCCTCCTTCAGAGAAAGCTAGAATTCAAATGTTCAAACTCCAGTTTAAGGTGGCGCAAATCCTGAACTTCACCTTTTCTATTTTGTGTGAGATGGTGCCACGTGTCCCTTTTCCTCCCTCTTGCCACATGTCATTGTAGGAGCCACCCTGAGGTGGTGCCACATGGCAGTCTCTCCTTTCCTCTAGAAAAAGCAGAAATTTAAATTTCAAACTCTCTCTGAGGTGGCACCATCTGAATCCTCTGCCTTTCCTTCTGACACATGTTAATGAAGATGCTCTGAGGTGGCGCCACATGTCAGTCTCTCCTTTCATCAGAAAAAGTAGAATTCAAACCCCTCTGAGGTGGCGTCTTCTGCTTCCTCTGCTCCTACCTTCTGACACATGGCAATGTGGATGCTCTGAGATGGCGCCACATGGAAGTCTCTCCTCCTTCCAGAATAAAGCAGAATTTGAATTTCAAACTCCAAGACAACACCCTCTGAGATGGCGCCACATGGAGGGCTCAGATTAAGCTTCTTTGAATTTCAAAATTTTCCAAAAATTTCTATAAATACAAGGCTCCATGCCCAGCCTAGGGGAGCTTCTTTTGGATTTAGCATTTTCACTCTGAGAGCCCTGTTTGAGAATTGAACTTCAGAATTCCATTTTCATTCTTTCTTGGTTTCCTCTGGATTCACGCCCCTCTGGAGCCCATTATCAAGGTAGCCACTCATTTTGGGAGTTCCAAAACTGCTGGAGAACACAAGGTAAGCCTCCATTCCTATTGATTTCACTATGATAATTCTTTTGGTTTGATTCGTGTTGTCGTTTGAAGAAAGAGCTCATCTGAGGGATGGATTGAGCTATTCTCATAAAACGACATATATAAAAATACATAATTATACTTCCTTGATGATTTTTAACATGCATGTAGTTAGCTATATTTAATTTGCATTGTATTTCATTCATTTAGTACATTTCATGAATTAATTAGGAATAATTTAGCATTTATTTCAATTCTGCTTATTTTCAGTAGGTCTCTATTTTTGTCAGTCAGTTCACACGTCATTTCATGCATTTATTTTTTAATACAAATCCCAAAAAAATCACGAAATGCGCCCTTAGGTGTCCCTAAAATTTTGCCAAAAATTCGGAGGCATTTAAATTTGTTTACTGCGGTAAACATTCAAAATGGCAAGTCGGGTTTTGTCACCCGGGATGCGTTTTGAAAATCATTTGCCGACTTTTAAAATCGAGATATCCCTCATGGGAGATCCGATTTTCAATCCAAAAAATGTTATGAATTTGGGCGAATGTCTAGTTTTTAAAATGATTTTTTCAGATTTTTCGGATTTTTTTTAATGTCTGACAAAAATCCGAGAGTTAGGGACACGTGTCAGAGCCTAATTTGGGCCTCTGAGATCTTGGATCGACTTAGGGCTATAGTTTCTCTTTGTGTGTTGCTCCAAATCCAAAACTATAAAAAATGACAATTGTGTCCGAGATGTCCTCTGTTTGGATCTAAAAGCCTGTGATTTTTAAAACAGTGTTGATATCTGCTTTAGATTTTTTTTGTCAGTCTCCTGTTTTGCTACATTTGTCTGTTCTGTTAGTTTAGGCAGGAATAGTTATATTTGTCTCTGTGTTTCTGTTGATCAAATGCCGAAGTCATAAACATAAAAGTTGTTCATGTGGTGTCGTGCATAGCGCTGATTAATTTCATAAATTTCCATGGCTGTTTTATATTTGTTTGGCATTTTATATCAGATTAGTGTGATTTTTACCTCTGTCAGAGTTAAATCCCTGTTATTGAACTCACCAAGGCTCAAATACCGAGACTGTAAAAACCAAAAATGTTGCATTTCGGGTCTTTTAGCAGTCTGCAAAATATCAGAAGTTTTCATGGTGTAAATATTGCATTATCATATTAAGCATTGCATTTGGTTCGGATCCATAGGCAAAATCCACCATTTTAGGACTTTCTTTGAATTGTAGCATTTAAATCATATCATTTCGTGATTTTTAGCATTCTAGGCTGTTTATCAGAGTAAGTAGATGCTTCATACCGAATTTAGTGCAATTTGGAATCCATTTGAGGTTCGGATTAGCCACAATACCAAAACAGGGTCCCGCAGGACCCGGATCCAAGTGAAAAACAAGCGAAATTCGTTATTTTGAGTAAATTGCAAAATGCCAAATTCTGATTTTACAGTCCTAATGTGTTTAGCAGCATGTCATACTGCATTTCATCATCATTGAATTCAATTTGAATTTCGAAATCCCAATTTTACTAAGTTTTCCTTCAAAAAACCCTGATTTTAAAGGTGTAACTTTAATTTTAGGGGTATTTTGGTCATTTTGACCCTAATTCCGAATTTCAAACTATTTTCCACTTAATTCCCTGTATTTACATCATTTCAAATATCAAGGAAGCATGATCATAGGGTTTATATCCAATTAAATCCAATAATTTCATAATATTATTGGAAAATTTTGGAAAAACCCACATATTTGAGCTAACCTTATTTCAAGTTTGGCAGAGACATTCAAAAGAAGGAGCTGAAGTCTGCAAATTTCTTTTATTTCCTTTATTTAGTGATGTAATAATGTAAATTTTGGAATAAGAGAGTTAATTTCCAGCTTAGACTAGGATGCATATCATATAGTTTGAATTTATGCAATATCCTGCTTATATGATTCATGCATTTTATTTCAAAAGTACTATGGATGTTCACGAATGGCACGTGCACCAACTCTTAGGGAGTTGATGAACTCGGTGGAATCCATATTTACGGCCCTAGTCGGAATATGGACGAGACCCAGATCCATCATCTTTCTACTAGTCACATTGAGCCTACACTCTTAGGCTATCTTGAAAATGCACATCATATTTCCAATGTTTTCAAAATCTTGTGCATTAAATCAATTAAACTCGGAACATATTCATGGCCACAGTCAGAATATGTGAAGGATTTACTTTGACTTAATACACATTTTTCCAACAAATTTTCCTAGAAAACCTTTCAAAGTGCATTCTTTCATTCATATCATTTGCATCATGAAATCATTGGTTTTCTTATGATTTTCTTAAGAAAATTTCATTATCAAGAAATCGATTTCTCAAGAAACTCTAAGAATCTTTCAAAATCGGTTTTCCCAAGTCAATTTCCCCATAGTTTTCTCTGGAAAATGTTATTTTCTTAAGAGCTTCAAAAGAGTTTTCCAATCTTTTTCCAAGATCAAAATCGATTTCCAAGTATTTCAAGGGTAAAATTCCCAGGATTTGAATTTCCCAAGTTTTGAATTTCCTTCTCCAATGAGCTTTCCTATGAATTTCCATCATTTTCCTAAGAAAACTCTCAAAGTCCAAGTTTTTCTAAGAAGTGTTTCCCTTTTCAAAGTTTCACCTTTTTCTCAAGAATCACTTCTATTTTCCCAAGATTTTCAACTATTTCTGATTTTTCCACACCTTTATGAACTTTCTTGTGATTTTAAAACCCCTTTCATTTGAGTTTCCTGAGAAATCAATTTTCACCTTTTCCCAAGAAATGCTTTTCAACTCCAAAAGTTTTCCTATGAATTTTCAATCCTCTTTCCAAATAAAATTTTCAGAGCTGGAGTTTTCCTGACAAGCATTTCCCTTCAAATGTTCACACTTTTCCTAAGAATTACTCACATTTTCTCAGAACTTCCAATCATTCATGATTTTCCCAAGTCTTTATAAACTTTCTCAAGATTTCAAATCTTTTCATCTGAGTTTCCTGAGAAATTTACTCTTTTCCTGAGAAATCTTTTCAACTTCAAATATTTTCCAAGCATACATCATGTTTTCCCAAGTTGCATTTTCCAAATCTCATAGCACATGCCTAAATTCTCTGTGCATTTAGGATAGAACATGATTTTGATGATTTAACTAAGTCAAGCACAATTTTGGTCCTTGGTTTGATTACCCCTGTTAAAGGCGGCAGGAACGGTTGAACCTCGTACTGACAGGTCGAGCCCCATCCCATGGATTTTCCCGCAATTTTCAAAACGGAGGCGAGTATTTCAAAACAATTTCCAAAATCCGGTCAAGTTTGAAGCGCGAAAGCGTTTCCTCTTTCTCTCTTCCGCAAGGAAGGGAAGACGGGGGAAAAATTTTGCGACGATAATAGGTTTGGCGACCGTGATGGGACCTGTCCTTGTCTGACCTAAATTATGCTTGACTTAGTTTAATTATCAAAATTATGTTCACAAAATGTCAGCTCTTTTACTTTCAATATCATGTGAGCCTAGGAGCCTAGATTCTGACCTAGCTGACATTGATTGCATATAGCTTAGGCATGGTTTGGTAGGACCATATTGAGGAGATATTTTCATGCTCACATAGACTTAGGTCTAAACACAACTCTCCTCAATTTAGGATCTGAATGCAAACAATGTATGCTTCTTCAAAAGATTTTCAAAAGTCTATCTCTCTAGGACTTAGAGCCCTCTATTTCTTGCATGTGATCATTTTTTCAAACCCCCATTACCTATCATTACCCGGTCTTCACGTTGCTGGGCTCTCTTCCAGAACCCTAGTTCGGGACAGAGCCTCACAACTGGGCCACCTATTTGGGTTAACACCCCCTACTACGTACCGCGGGCCACAGTCCGAAGTATATCGGTAGGCGCTCAAGGATGTTGGAAAACCTTACCTTAGAACCGGAGTGGAAATTCTATGCCACGTACCTCGGATCTCGATTCGGGTATATCGGCGTAACTGGATTGGACAAAGATGATCTGAACTTAGAGTTAGGAATAAGGTCCTACAACTGTTTTCAAAATGATGCATCTAGAGTCAGCTTCTTAGGGAGTGCTGAATGTGCATAAATGTTTATGCAGGATGTGAGTTTGTATGCTACTTTTATTTCTCTCATATTTTTTCCAAAAATATCTTTCCAAATATCCATATTCTCATCTTTTCCTTTATTTTCTAAAACCCTGGATGGTTTTTCCCAAATATTCAATTTCTTTCAAAACTCCAGGTGATTTTTCATTCTCCCGTTCTACTGGATCTCGAATTTCCAGCTGCATTTTTATCCTGCCTGCGATTTTCCAAAATCATATGTTTTCTCTCATTGGATTTCAATCCTTTTATCTATTTGCAAAATTCTTCATCTTATTTTCCTCATGCATACCTTGGTTATTGTGGTGAAAACTGTTTACTCACTTGCCTTCTCCTTATTCTAAATCCGTTTGTCGATTGTTTTTCCAAAAGATATCTCTTTCCTTCAAAAATGGTGTTTTCCTCGTGGTTGACGACCTCGCCTAGGTAACAAGGCACATTTTCCGTTGTTCATTTCTCTTACAAAGAATGACAACATAATTGTCGTGACTCCAACGACGACTCCATCCCTATTAATGGGATATTCTTCCAATTGTCCACCATATAATTTTCTTCCCAATCCAAAAATTTCCTCAGAGTCTAATCAAGACCTTATCCTGCAGAGAGCCTTCGCAACATTTGATGGTTCAGACAAGGTCAGGGAAGAAGACCGCACCAATTCAGCGTATCAGTTACTCATCAACATCAGAAGGAGAGATGAATTCGCCAAGGTCAGACAAAGACCAAGAGCAGCCAGAAGATGATGGTATCGACCCTCAGATGTACGCAATGTTTCAGAAGATGATGAAGAGGATGATGAGTGAGCAGGCTGGCACCAGCTCAGACAAAAATCCATTCAGTCAGAGAATTAGAGATCGTGTGGCCAAGAGGTCAACCAAGTCCTCTGAGGAGAATGTTCAAGATACTTCAGACGAAGATGATACCGATGAAGAATATGAGGTGCCTCCGGCATTTCAGAAATGTGGCCAAAGGAGGAGTCACAAATCAAAAAGTCAGGTCGCAGAAGAGCCCCTGCAAGCACAATTCAGGGAAATGGTCAGAGTGGTCAAGGATCTGCAAGCCCGCGACAAGGGCAAGAAAGTCTTCACCAGCGAGGACTTCTACGACGGTTTAGAAGGGGATGATGATCTGGAGAATCTTCCCCGAAAATTCATCAAGTTTGATGGTTCTGGCGACCCAAAAGCCCATCTCGCCATGTTCTTCGCTGAATGCTCTAGGTTCAAAAGAGACAACAGAGCATTGTTCTTATGCTTTCCCCGCAGCCTGGAAGGAGTCGCGGCCAAATGGTACGCAGAACATATCAATCCTATAGAACTGAAAGAGTTCGACAAAGTCGTGAATTTGTTTGTCGAGCGATTTCTGTTCAATACGGAAGCACTCCCAATATTGAGCCATCTCTGCAATCTAAGGCAGAATGAAAATGAAAAGGCAAGGGACTTCATTCGCAGATGGAGAGAGACCTGCAACAAAATGAGGGATCCTATATCAGAAAGACATGCTTTATCATTGATCCTCAATAATTTTTCGCAACCTCTGAGAGGATTAATTTCTACCTCACCATCCAAATCTTTCGTTGAACTCATTGAACGAGCAGAATGGCTCGAGTTGAGTGTGGAGAATGGAGTCTATGAAGGCTTCACATTTTCCAAGAACAACCCTCAAGGTGAACAAAAGAAGAAGGCTCACTTCACTTTTGCGGCTAAATCTTTCAATAATAGCAAAGGCAACAAGAATGATCATAGTTTGGAGAGAATCAAAAAGCAAAGAGGAAAGGACATCAACAATGATAAACTTCTCCAATCCAGCCCTCAGCATCAAAAGAAAGATCAGGAAAAATCAAAGCGCAAGGACTGGAGAACTGATCGAGAATTCACCCCTCTGGATCAGACACTCGAGAGTATCCTCGAGTATATGCTTGAGAAAGACCTTGTTTGATTGCCTAAAGCTGCTGATCCTCCAGCAATTATGGGCAGATTCAAAGAACAATTTTGCAAGTTTCATCGAGCAGTAGGGCATGATACAGAAAACTGCTTCGTCCTTAAGAACATTGTTTAAGACTGCATTGACAAGAAGCTCCTCGTTGAAGATGAAAAGGAAGACTAGTCATCCTGACAAAGATTTTTTCTACAATCATTCAAGAAGATGACAATGCCAACAATTTCCCATTTCCCATCTTGCTTTTTCAAAAGAATAATGTAATCCCATTCTCTTTCCTTGATTTTAAAGCATCAATAAAGTCATCAAATTTTTTTCAATAGCTTGGTGTCGTCTTATTTACTTCCTCTTCCTTTTCATAATGTCTCTCTTGTGAGGAATGATCTTGAGGACATCTATCAGTCAAGAAACTTGTCGCCTTATTCATCAATTGTCCTTCTTCTATTCAAAACTTTCTCCCTAGTTACACTGGGGCATTTTTTTGAAAAATTTATCTTTACCTCAAAACATCCTGTATGCAGGCAGGATAAACCATTCTCTCATTTTGCATATATATGCACTCATTTGCATTCATTTGCATTTCATGTGCATGTGCATTGCATTTGCATTGACTATGCACCCAATTCCATTCCCCTTCAGGTTAAGGGATAAACCTGAATCATTTTCCATAATTCTTCAATTTCGACCCTCGGGTTATCCAATTCTTCAATTTCGACCTCCGGGTCACCCAATTCCCAATTTTAAAATCACCAAAATTCTCAATTTTGATCGTCAGGTCATCCAATTTTCATTCCCCGTTCAGGATAAGGGGATAATCCTTAAACCATTCATAGAAGCGATTCAACTCTCTATAATGGTCCTTGTTCTTCATTGAACTGATAGTGTTCCAAACGAACTGATAGTCGTTCTTCATTGAACTGATAGTGTTCCTAACGAACTGATAGTCGTTCTTCACTGAACTGATAGTGTTCCAAGCGAACTGATAGTCGTTCCAAGCGAACTGATAGTCGTTCCAAATGAACTGATAGTTGTTCTTCATCGAACTGATAGTGTTCCAACCAAACTGATAGTGTTCCAAGTGAACTGATAGTCGTTCTTCATTGAACTGATAGTGTTCAAGTGAACTGATAGTCATTCTTCATTGAACTGATAGTGTTCCAAGTGAACTGATATTGTTCCAAGTGAACTGATAGTCGTTCTTCATTGAACTGATATTGTTCCCAGTGAACTGATAGTCGTTCTTCATCAAACTAATAGTGTTCTAAGTGAACTGATAGTCGTTCTTCATTGAACTGATAGTGTTCAAGTGAACTGATGGTCGTTCTTCATTGAACTGATATTGTTCCAAGTGAACTGATAGTCGTTCTTCATTGAACTGATATTGTTCCCAGTGAACTGATAGTCGTTCTTCATTGAACTGATAGTATTCCAAGCGAACTGATAGTCGTTCTTCATCGAACTGATAGTGTTCCAAGTGAACTGATAGTCGTTCTTCATCGAACTGATAGTGTTCCAAGTGAACTGATAGTCGTTCTTCATCGAACTGATAGTATTCCAAGCAAACTGATAGTCGTTCTTCATTGAATTGATAGTGTTCCAAGCGAACTGATAGTCGTTCTTAATTGAACTGATATTATTCCCACCGATGGTTGTTCTTAATTGAACTGATATTGTTCCCAGCAAACCGATGGGCGTTCTTAATTGAACTGATATTGTTTCCAGCAAACCGATGGTCGTTCTTAATTGAACTGATATT
Organism: Nuphar pumila; assembly: GCF_984573655.1. NCBI lineage: Eukaryota > Viridiplantae > Streptophyta > Magnoliopsida > Nymphaeales > Nymphaeaceae > Nuphar > Nuphar pumila. Next base: position 43,984,626 of record NC_143257.1, read on the forward strand.
GTTCCCAGTGAACTGATAGTGACCTCCTTTGAGGAAAAGAGAGGAGAATTTTCGTCACGGATGCGTTAAGCTGGACCTCATGTGCTCTCTTTCATCAAGGATTTCAAGAAAATTTTGTCAATTTGTCAATCAATTGTTGATTTCAGAATCTTTATTGCACAAATCTTTATTTCAGTTTACCTTCAGCATTACTTCCAAAAGAGTGAAGCTTCTGCGAAAAGAGATTCAAACTTTAAATTCTTTCTATTGGCTAACCAAAAGGATGAAGGATAAATCCTCGATATGGCAAAAAAAAAAGAAGATTCAATGTTATTGAAAAGTCGTAGGTGATTGATATTGATCGCAGTCAATGGCGCATCTTTAAAGGCTACTCTTGTAAAGACGAGGCAGTGGAAATATCCTTAGTGCTAGAAAAGAGAGCATTTACCCAAACCCTGTCTCCTCAGAATCACCTAAGCTGCAATTAAATATCCGCAAAAGGGATCTCTCACCTGTCGTCAAGATGAAGGCGAATTAGGCGAGTAGACCCCTGAGGCCAAAGAAGATTCGAAACATCTCCAAGATGACGGAGTTTGTGACGGGTCCTTCCAGGGAAAGTCCAAAGCACTGTCGAGATGAAGGCAGATGCGATGAACCTCTCGACAATCCCTAAAAGATATTTAATTTCAGCTATCATCCAAAGATCTCCAAACCCATCGTCCAAGAAGGATCGAAACATCTCCAAGATGAAGGAGTTTGTGACGTACCCTTCCAAAAGAGAGCAAGAGAGGAAAAAGAAAGAGAGAAAAAAAAGTCAAAATATCTCCAAAATGAAGGAGAGTGTAGCAAAAACCCAAAGAGCCAAAAGAGTGCAGAAAGATTATCAAGAGAGAAGCTCTCAGGATATCAAGCTGCCAGATTTATCAAGAATCCTCTTTAATCTTGTGAAATTCTATTATCAATACTCTTTCATCAATTGCTTTCATAATATCAAATTCTCTTTCTTGTTCATATCAAGGAAATTGATAACTTCCTTGAAGAAGGTCAATTGCGAGCAATTTGGGTTTCAAATCTCGATTCTACGAAGTGAACCCTGTTTGGAGGTAATGCTTTGGGTAGAAAAGAAAGAATATCTTTGCAGCCATGTGCAACATTTTCAAAAACTTGGAATCAACAACAAAATTCTCAATATTTTGACAATATTTTCTAGCTATCCTGACGTGAAGTGAGAGCTTGATATCCGTCTTTGATACATCCAGACACCAATTTTAAATCCCTCTTAAGGACTTGATTCCTTCCCTTCTTTGAGAGCATGAACTCTCAGATTTGCACACTTCCCTCTGTCCCCACTGTCCCACCATAGACAGTCCCATTTCGGTTCGAGGTCAAACCACCAATCATTTCCCGCAAAAGGCAATTTCAAAAGCTGATTTTAGTCTCAACAATGAGACGCCCAAGATCAATCCCTTTTCAAGCTTTAGGGACCCCATTTTCCTTCCTTTTGCAAAAAACCCTGTCGAATTTACTGTGCAAAATCCAAAGGTTTCATCATGGTCTCTTCCTTCGAGGATTCCATTCATTTTCCGCCCGATCAAGATAAGGGTACAAACCTGAGCCTCCTTTGATGAGGTATTCCATTTTACACCCAATCAGGATAAGGGTATAAACCTGAGCCTCAATCAAAGAGGTATTTCATTTTCCGCCCGATCAGGATAAGGGTACAAACCTGAGCCTCCTTTGAAGAGGTATTTCATCTTTCGCCCAATCAGGTTAAGGGTACAAACCTGAGTCTCATTTCGATGAGATATTCCATTCCCCAATCAGGTCAATGGTCAAAACCTGAGCTTCGTTCCATGCGAGGTATTTCTGTCCCATCCAGGTTAAGGGCAAAAACCTAAACTTCGCTCTCATAGAGCAAATCTTTCCTCTTTATTCTTCGCTTCATATCTACCATCTTCCTCGGGCTAATTTCTTCACACCCAGTCAGATCCTTCTAACTGGGGCATTTTTTTATGTATAGCCCAAATTTGTAGTGTTTTTCTTTGCCACTAAGCTCGGCCATGAGCCGGCTTAGCAGCAAAGAGGGGCATCTGTAAACACCCCAAATTTTCACTCACCTCCCCGACATTTTCACCAAACATCATCATTCAGCCTTTGAAATCGCCGGAGGGCAAAATGGTCATTTTCTGAGTTCGAACCTTGTAAAAGTCCAAATTTCATCTGGAACTCTCAAAGTCTCCCTATTTTAGCTCAGATGTTCAAAATTTTATTCCTGACAGGAGACAGGCATCTCTAAGTCTTGGTTCAAGATTATATTGCATAAGACATGTCATTGTATAGCATTACATGAGCATTTCATATCACTGCACTGCACAGCATGTCATTTCGAGGTCCAGAACTCTCGATTTCAAAATTTTCAATCCAGATTAGAATTTCAACTCTTTTCAAAATTGATTTCAAAACCCTGGGTCTTCAAAATTATCAATTCTTCCCATTTTACCCCCAGGGCTCTGAATTTTAAAATATTTCCTCAGGAAAATGATCTGGATAGTTTTAATATGGATTTCAGCCACCTTATCTCAGATTTTGCCCTTTTGACAATTTCAAATATCTTCCTTTTACAAAATTGCCCTACAGGGGCCAACTCTTTCCAAAAATTCCTGTTTTACCAATTAGCCCAGATTTTATGAAAATTCCAAAAAGAGGTTGTTGTCTTGTTCTTATTTCAATAAAGAAGCAATGTGGGACCCACACTGAGGTGGTGTCACATAGACTTTTCTTTTGAAAAACCTGAACTTTGAAAAACCCAAAAAAATAGGAACCTTGTCCCCTAGATTGGTGCCACTTGTCCTTTCTCTCTCCTCCCATTTACCTGCCATGTGTCAGCATAGGGTTCACCTAGAGTTGGCGCCACATGTCACCTTCTCTCTTCTGCCACCCTTTGACACGTGTCAGTGTGGGACCACCTTAAGATGCTGCCACATGTCATTAGTCATCCTCTTTATTTTATGCCACGTGTCAATGTCTACCATCTTCACCCTGTGCCAAGTGTCATTCCAAGGTCACCATGAGATGCCACGTGTCATGTGTTGTCCTGTTCAGAAAAAGTAGAACTTGTCTCCCCTGAGGTGGCACCATTTGAATTATGTCTCCTGCAAGTGACACATGTCACTCTCTCCTTTCCTCAGGAAAAGCAAGCGACACGTGTCAATCTCTGCTCCTTTCAGAAAAAGCAGAGGACACATGTCTCCCTCCTATTTTTCTCAGAAAAGTAGATGACACATGTCATCTCCAGCTTCCTTTAGAAAAAAGTAGAAGACACATGTCACTCCCTGCTTTTCTCAGAAAAAGCAAGTGACACATGTCACCCTCTGCTTTTCTCAGAAAAAGCAAGGGACACGTGTCTCTCTCTGCTTTCTTCAGAAAAAGCAAGTGACACATGTCACTTTCTGCCTCCTTCAGAGAAAGCTAGAATTCAAATGTTCAAACTCCAGTTTAAGGTGGCGCAAATCCTGAACTTCACCTTTTCTATTTTGTGTGAGATGGTGCCACGTGTCCCTTTTCCTCCCTCTTGCCACATGTCATTGTAGGAGCCACCCTGAGGTGGTGCCACATGGCAGTCTCTCCTTTCCTCTAGAAAAAGCAGAAATTTAAATTTCAAACTCTCTCTGAGGTGGCACCATCTGAATCCTCTGCCTTTCCTTCTGACACATGTCAATGAAGATGCTCTGAGGTGGCGCCACATGTCAGTCTCTCCTTTCATCAGAAAAAGTAGAATTCAAACCCCTCTGAGGTGGCGTCTTCTGCTTCCTCTGCTCCTACCTTCTGACACATGGCAATGTGGATGCTCTGAGATGGCGCCACATGGAAGTCTCTCCTCCTTCCAGAATAAAGCAGAATTTGAATTTCAAACTCCAAGACAACACCCTCTGAGATGGCGCCACATGAAGGGCTCAGATTAAGCTTCTTTGAATTTCAAAATTTTCCAAAAATCTCTATAAATACAAGGCCCCATGCCCAGCCTAGGGGAGCTTCTTTTGGATTTAGCATTTTCACTCTGAGAGCCCTGTTTGAGAATTGAAATTCAGAATTTTATTTTCATTCTTTCTTGGTTTCCTCTGGATTCACGCCCCTCTGGAGCCCATTATCAAGGTAGCCACTCATTTTGGGAGTTCCAAAACCGCTGGAGAACACAAGGTAAGCCTCCATTCCTATTGATTTCACTATGATAATTCTTTTGGTTTGATTCGTGTTGTCGTTTGAAGAAAGAGCTCATCCGAGGGATGGATTGAGCTATTCTCATAAAACGACATATATAAAAATACATAATTATACTTCCTTGATGATTTTTAACATGCATGTAGTTAGCTAGATTTAATTTGCATTTTATTTCATTCATTTAGTACATTTCATGAATTAATTAGGAATAATTTAGCATTTATTTCAATTCTGCTTATTTTCACTAGGTCTCTATTTTTGTCAGTCAGTTCACACGTCATTTCATGCAGTTATTTTTTAATACAAATCGCAAAAAAATCACAAAATGCGCCCTTAGGTGTCCCTAAAATTTTGCCAAAAATTCGGAGGCATTTGAATTTTTTTACTGCGGTAAACATTCAAAATGACAAGTCGGGTTTTGTCACCCGGGATGCGTTTTGAAAATCATTTGCCGACTTTTAAAATCGCGATATCCCTCATGGGATATCCGATTTTCGATCCAAAAAATGTTATGAATTCGGGAGAATGTCTAGTTTTTAAAATGATGTTTTCAGATTTTTCGGATTTTTTTTAATGTCTGACAAAAATCTGAGAGTTCGGGACACGTGTCAGAGCCTAATTTGGGCCTCTGAGATCTTGGATCAACTTAGGGCTATGGTTTCTCTTTGTGTGTTGCTCCAAATCCAAAACTATAAAAAGTGAAAATTGTGTCCGAGATGGCCTCTGTTTGCATCTAAAAGCCTGTGATTTTTAAAACAGTTTTGATACCTGCTTCAGATTTTTTTTGTCAGTCCCCTGTTTTGCTACATTTGTCTGTTCTGTTAGTTTAGGCAGGAATAGTTATATTTGTCTCTGTGTTTCTGTTGATCAAATGCCAAAGTCATAAACATAAAAGTTGTTTGTGTAGGTGTCGTGCATAGCGCTGATTAATTTCATAAATTTCCATGGCTGTTTTATATTTGTTTGGCATTTTACATCAGATTAGTGTGATTTTTATCTCTGTCAAAGTTAAATCCCTGTTATTGAACTCACCAAGGCTCAAATACCGAGACTGTAAAAACCAAAAATGTTGCATTTCGGGTCTTTTAGCAGTCTGCAAAATATCAGAAGTTTTTCATGGTGTAAATCTTGCATTATCATATTAAGCATTGCATTTGGTGCGGATCCATAGGCAAAATCCACCATTTTAGGACTTTCTTTGAATTGTAGCATTTAAATCATATCATTTCGTGATTTTTAGCATTCTAGGCTGTTTATAAGAGTAAGTAGATGCTTCATACCGAATTTAGTGCAATTTGGAATCCATTTGAGGTTCGGATTAGCCACAATACCAAAACAGGGTCCCGCAGGACCCGGATCCAAGTGAAAAACAAGCGAAATTCGTTATTTTGAGTAAATTGCAAAATGCCAAATTCTGATTTTACAGTCCTAATGTGTTTAGCAGCATGTCATACTGCATTTCATCATCATTGAATTCAATTTGAATTTCGAAATCCCAATTTTACTAAGTTTTCCTTCAAAAAACCCTGATTTTAAAGGTGTAACTTTAATTTTAGGGGTATTTTGGTCATTTTGACCCCAATTCCGAATTTCAAACTGTTTTCCACTGAATTCCCTGCATTTACATCATTTCAAATATCAAGGAAGCATGATCATAGGGTTTATATCCAATTAAATCCAATAATTTCATAATATTATTGGAAAATTTTGGAAAAACCCACATATTTGAGCTAACCTTATTTCAAGTTTGGCAGGGACATTCAAAAGAAGGAGCTGAAGTCTGCAAATTTCTTTTATTTCCTTTATTTAGTGATGTAATAATGTAAATTTTGGAATAAGAGAGTTAATTTCCTGCTTAGACTAGGATGCATATCATATAGTTTGAATTTATGCAATATCCTGCTTATATGACTCATGCATTTTATTTCAAAAGCACTATGGATGTTCACGAATGGCACGTGCACCAACTCTTAGGGAGTTGATGAACTCGGTGGAATCCATATTTACGGCCCTAGTCGGAATATGGACGAGACCCAGATTCATCATCTTTCTACTAGTCACATTGAGCCTACACTCTTAGGCTATCTTGAAAATGCACATCATATTTTCAATGTTTTCAAAATCTTGTGCATTAAATCAATTAAACTCGGAACATATTCATGGCCACAGTCAGAATATGTGAAAGATTTACTTTGACTTAATACACATTTTTCCAACAAATTTCCCTAGAAAACCTTTCAAAGTGCATTCTTTCATTCATATCATTTGCATCATGAAATCATTGGTTTTCTTATGATTTTCTTAAGAAAATTTCATTCTTAAGAAATTGATTTCTCAAGAAACTCTAAGAATCTTTCAAAATCGGTTTTCCCAAGTCAATTTTTCCATAGTTTTCCCTGGAAAATGTTATTTTCTTAAGAGCTTCAAAAGAGTTTTCCAATCTTTTTCCAAGATCAAAATCGATTTCCAAGTATTTCAAGGGTAAAATTCCCAGGATTTCAATTTCTCAAGTTTTGAATTTCCTTCTCCAATAAGCTTTCCTATGAATTTCCATCATTTTCCTAAGAAAACTCTCAAAGTCCAAGTTTTTCTAAGAAGTGTTTCCCTTTTCAAAGTTTCACCTTTTTCTCAAGAATCACTTCTATTTTCCCAAGATTTTCAACTATTTCTGATTTTTCCACACCTTTATGAACTTTCTTGTGATTTCAAAACCTCTTTCATTTGAGTTTCCTGAGAAATCAATTTTCACCTTTTCCCAAGAAATGCTTTTCAACTCCAAAAGTTTTCCTATGAATTTTCAATCCTCTTTCCAAATAAAATTTTCAGAGCTGGAGTTTTCCTGACAAGCATTTCCCTTCAAATGTTCACACTTTTCCTAAGAATTACTCACATTTTCTCAGGACTTCCAATCATTCATGATTTTCCCAAGTCTTTATAAACTTTCTCAAGATTTCAAATCTTTTCATCTGAGTTTCCTGAGAAATTTACTCTTTTCCTGAGAAATCTTTTCAACTTCAAATATTTTCCAAGCATACATCGTGTTTTCCCAAGTTGCATTTTCCAAATCTCATAGCACATGCCTAAATTCTCTGTGCATTTAGGATAGAACATGATTTTGATGATTTAACTAAGTCAAGCACAATTTTGGTCCTTGGTTTGATTACCCCTGTTAAAGGCAGCAGGAACGGTTGAACCTCGTACCGACAGGTCGAGCCCCATCCCATGGATTTTCCCGCAATTTTCAAAACGGAGACGAGTATTTCAAAACAATTTCCAAAATCTGGTCAAGTTTGAAGCGCGAAAGCGTTTCCTCTTTCTCTCTTCCGCAAGGAAGGGAAGACGGGGGAAAAATTTCGCGACGATAACATTTCTGCAGTTCATGAAAGCAAGAAAGGGATTCGATTTACTTCTGAAGCATGGTTATCAACCCTTCAAAGGATTGGGCAAAAATGAAGACGGTCGCATTAAACCAGTGATTCAAAAGCATCATCCCCATAGAGCAGGACTAGGGTTCTCTGGCAAAAGCTAGCAAAAGAAGACTATTTTTGTTAAGGGGGCACATTGAGAATCGTTTTTGTACTTTCTTTCTATTCCTTTCAAAATAAATGTCTCAATGTCTTTGATCAAGACAAAATCAATAAAATTTCAAGTTCCTTTGTCTATCTGGATGCCATCTGTTTCTTTTCTCTCTATCTCCTAATTTTATAATTCCAATGTCATTGTATGCATGGTTCCTTTCAAATGTTGTTTGTATTATGATGGGCGATTTTACCTGAATCAAGCTTCCTTCTCCAAATTTCAGAATGCATTCTCGAGCAATCAAGAAGCTCGTTCTCAATCCTAAGGCTTTCCAGAATTCGGCATCAATTCATCGAGTCAAAGCCAGCACAGAAGATGGCAAGGTTGCAAAGTAGTCAGATGAGTGTGCAAAATTTGATCAGTTTCTTCAAGAATTGCCAGAATTCACCTCAGTTCAGAAGCAGAACGAACCATCTACTCTAGTACAAGATCCGACCGAAGATGTCAATATAGGTTCCGAAGACAATCCCAAGATTCTCAAAATTGGCACCAGTCTAAGTCCTGAAGAGAAGGAAAGGCTCACTAATTTTCTCAGACAACATGAAGAAGTGTTCGCATGGACATATGAAGATATGCCAGGTTTAGACCCCAAATTGGTCGAACACCGCCTAGTTTTAAAGCTAGATGCTAAGCCAGTTAAGCAGAAATTGAGAAAAATGGATCCCAGAATAGAACAACAAGTCAAAGAAGGACTTGAAGATTTGCTTAAAGTAGGATTCATTCGAACTATTGATTACCCAGATTGGTTAGCCAATATTGTCGTTGTTCCAAAGAAAAGTGGCAAAGTGAGGATTTGCATAGACTTCAGAGACCTCAATAAAGCAAGTCCTAAGGATGATTATCCGCTTCTAAATATCGATCTTTTGATCGACAGCACTGCAGGACATGCCATGTTTTCTTTTATGGATGGATATTCTGGCTACAATTAGATTAAGTTGGCCGCCCGCGACCAATCAAAAACTTCCTTCACTACGCCTTGGGGCACTTTCTGCTATACTGTTATGCCATTTGGGCTCAAGAACGCTGGAGAAACGTATCAATGAGCAATGGCCATTATTTTTCACGATCAAATGCGCAAAATCATGGATGCATATGTTGATGATATCCTCGTGAAATTCAAAGAGGAAGAGGATCACATCGAAGCTCTTGATCAAGTGTTTAAACATCTCATTCTTTATAAGTTAAGACTTAACCCCCAAAAGTGTGTTTTTGGAGTTGAATCAGGTAAATTATTGGGTTTTCTGGTCAGCAAAAAGGGAATTGAAGTTGACCCAGCCAAAGCAAAGGCTATCATTGATATGTCACCCCTGACAAATCTCAAAGAATTGCGTAGCCTTCAGGGACACATGCAATCAATCCGGTGATTTATATCCAATTTGGCAATGAGATACGAGCCTTTCAATCACTTGCTCAGAAAAGAAGTGAAGTTCGAATGGGGACTATAATGTCAGGAATCATTCAATCGGATCAAGAGGTATCTTCTCAACCCTCCTATATTAAAGCCGCCAAAATTGGGAAAACCCCTTTTATTATACATCTCAGTCAATCAAGTCACATGCGGTGGATTCTTGGCGCAATACAAAAAAGGCAGCTTGATAGAGCACACCATTTATTATGTGAGTAAGACTTTCATAGACTATGAAAAGGAAAACTCTCAAATAGAGAAGACCTGCCTAGCTTTGGTATGGATGTGTCAGAAGCTAATACACTACATGTTGGCATCTGAAGTCAAAATCTTGTCCAAACTCAATCCTCTCAAGTATATCCTAGAACAACCTTTCCTCAGCGGACGAATCGTCAAATGGCAAGTCTTACTGATGCAGTATGACTTAGAATATGTCTTCCAACAATCAATCAAAGGCTAAGCAATTGCAGATCAATTGGCTGACTTTCCTTTGGCAGAAGAAGTGAAAGTCGAAGATGACTTCTCTGATGAGCAAATATGCAATATTCAGCAATCTCCAATCTGAAATTTATTTTTCGACGGTTCCAAGAACATGGCTGAAATAGGCATTGGGATCTTATTAATCACTCCTGAGAAGGAGATGATTCCCTTTTCCCTTAAGCTTGATTTTCTATGTACCCACAACATGGCCGAGTACGAAGCTCTAATTCAAGGTCTAAAGATTCTACTAGACTTCAATGTCAAGAGAGTGCATGCTTACGGCGACTCATTACTCATTGTCAATCAAGTCCGAGTCGAATGGCAAGTGAAAGATCAAAAGCTACTTCCTTATCAGAAGATCGTTTCAGCTCTTCCACATCAAGAGAGATTTTAATCAAGTGGCTGATAGCTTAGCCAGCCTAGGCTCCATTATGGCATTCAAAAATGGAGAATCTTGTTGCTCCTTCGAAATTGACAGACTCGACCAACCCGCCTTTCTTCCAACAGAACAAGTAAACCAAGCTGAACAAAAGAAAAAGCCTTGGTATTACAATATCAAAAACTTCATAGAAACTGATGAATTTTCTCCAGAACTCTCAAAGAAAGAGCAACGAGCAATCCAGCGTATGTCTACCCGATATTTCATTCTGGAAAATGTCCTTTATCATCGTGGATTCAGTTCTAAGTATTCTAGATGCTTAGACTACAACGAAGCCAAAGAAGTCGTGCGAGAAGCACACGAAGGCATTTGTGGTGGCCACGTTGGCTACCAAACCCTTGTCAAGCAAATCATCTGAGCCGATTATTATTAGAAGACTATGCAACAAGATTGCTATCATTTCATGAAAAAATGTATCTAATGTCAGATACATGCACCTTCTATTCATGCTCCAACAACACATTTGCAATCTGTTGTCTCTCCATAGCCATTTTCTATGTGGGCCTTTGTTATCATCGCAAAATTTTTTTCCCCTCCCTTGCGAGAGAGAAACGAATTTCGCGAGTCAAACTCGACCAAAGTTTTGAAAATGGTTTTGAAAATTACTCGCCTCCGTTTTAAAAATTTGCGGGAAAATTCCGTGGAATGGGATCCGCCTGTCGGTACGAGGTTCAACCATTCCTGGCGCCTTTACCAGGGGTAATTGAACCAAGGATCAATTGCGTGCTTTAACTCGACTCAAATATCTAAATTATGCTCTATTTTCCTAGAATGCACAAAGAATCAGGCTTGTGCTATGAAATTTTGAAAATAATGCAAGTTTGAGAAACATGATGTTTGCTTTGGAAAATTAAAATATGCTGGAAAAATGATTGAAAAAGTACTTGAAATCGGGATTCCTGGGAAAATCATTGAAGTTCATTGAAAATCAGAAATTTGCATTGGAAAGTGATTTCTCAGGAAAGCTTAAAAATCTGAGAAAATTGGTTTTGAGATTGGAAACCTGGAATTGATTTTATGAGAAAATGGATTTGAGAAATGCTGGGAAAATCAGGAAATTCATTGGAAAAGGATTTCTGAAAAGGAAAATGAATTCTCAGGAAAACAGGAATTCTAAGAAGATGGATTTCTGAAAACTTGGGATTTTGAAATTTTATAACTTTAAAGCATAGGAAAATCTTGATTTGAACTTGGGAAATGCTTTGGAATGTCATTTGAAAAACTTAGGATTTTGAGAAAATCAGATCCTGAGAAAGACTTGGAAATTCTTGAGAAAACTGATTTTTTTTTAAATTGAAATTGGAAAATGAGTTTGAAAATAATGCAATTTGAATGAATGAATGAATATGAATTTGAAAAGGGAATTTCATTGAGGAATTGGGAAATCCTTTTGAAACTTTGAGAAATGCAGTGTATTTTTGAAGTTAGCCTAAGAGTGTAGGCTGAATGTGGCTTATTTAAAGATCATAAATCTTGGTTTTCTTCGTATTCTGACTATGGCCATAAATACGAATCCCACCGAGTTTATAAACTCCATAAAAGCTTGTGCACGTGCCATTCGTGTAAACCATAGTGAATTTGAAATAATGTGCATGAATCATACATCACATATTAAAATTTGCATAAATTAAACTATACGCAATGCAGCCCTATTCTAAGCAGAAATGTAACTCTGATTCCAAATATTACATTGATTTTTACATTGAATTGAAATAAAAGAAATAAAATGGCTAAGTCTTCTTCTTGAATATTCCTGCAAAACTGGAAAATAAAGTTAGCACAGAAATGTAGGTTTTTCTGAATTTATCCGAAAATATAGAAAATTATCAGATATTATTCATATATAAACCCAGAATCATACCCCCTTTGATATAAACATGAGAAATAATGAATAAAGTTTGAAAATAAACTTGAAAATTCGAAATTGGGGTCAAAATAACCAAAATACCCCTGATGACCTTGAAATCAGGGTTTTATGAAAGAATTTTTTGTAAATTTTGGAATTTTGAAAATCAAATGAAATAAATCAAACATAATATGATGAAATATGATGATATGCATGAAATTTTGGAGAATTGGAAATTGAAATTTCTAAATTTAGGTCAAAATGACCAAAATACCCCCGATAACAAGACTATGGCCTTGAAACCAGGGTTTTCTGAAATAAATTTTGCAAAATTAAAAAATATGAAATGTAAAGGAGATTGAAATTAAACCTAATATGATTCTACATGCTTATGTACATGATAAAAACCCTAAAATGGCGAAAATATCATAAAATATCGAATTTAACCTGATTTTCGCTTCTGAATTTAAAGATAAACTAACACATGGAGCAAATGAACTTGGAATTAAACTAAATTTGGCATGGACCCCTAAAATAACCCTAAAAACAGAATGGAGCTCGAAAATCTATTTTTTTGTATTTTTAAATATATAAATTCAAGTAAAAACCCTAAATTTTGTGATTTTTGCCTAAAATGTTGATTCTAAAGGGGATTTAGGATATCAAATTTCCATAAAAATTTCCCAAATTTCATGAGGTGACAGAGGAGAGTAAGGCAAGGATTTTTGCCTTCAACACTTTCTGGTTTTGACCTACGGTCGGAGCTGTACCACTCCGGCAAGTCGGATCGAAATCCGGCGACTCTAGGATTTAGGGGAAACAGACAGGTTTCGGTAGAAAACATGAGAAAAATGGTAGAGAGATGGGAAAAAGGCTGAAATTGTGAGAAAATGTCCCTGACAAATATAGAAAGATTTTCTATTTTTACATAATTGGGATTCGGGTTACGGTTTGGAAAAAGGCATGCTGTTATCAGAGACCCAAATCTCTGGAATTTCGAGATATCGAAATCTGTCATACAGACATGAAAATTTTGGGAAAAATACTGAAACAGTTCAAAAAATTCCCAAATTTTGGGCAATGACATAATACTATGTGAGGAACAACTTTCATGTTGAAAGTTTTTGCAGACAGGCTATGGATTGAACGGATTTGGTGAATTAAGGTCTGTCTATACCCTGACGGAGGAAAATCGAGATTTTCCCAGAGGTCTGAGAAATTCAATTTTTTACACAAAGTAAAACTAACTGGAAAAACTTTAAAATTTCCAGATCATCAGTAGATTCGATTATAAATCCACTGTGATTTTTGGAGAATGATTCAAATCTTACACAATGGTGGTGCTGGAGTTTAAAGTCTGCTAAAGCATAAACTGGAGAATCAGAGAGACAGAAAACCCGATTTAGGGTTTTACCAATTTGGATGGGTTCCGAAACCCGAATTGAATCAAATATTTTGGCAATACATCACAGATAGACAAATTTAAATACAGTAAAATTTCCAGCATTTTTGAATTAAGACATCCACATGGAATTATAACTGGACTTAACATAGACATGGAAACTTATGGATTTAACAATTCTACTTAACATGGACAAAACAAAAATGAAATCAATCTATAAATGACATCAAAAGAACTGCATGGAATATGAAAATTAAATAAAAAAAACACTCAAAAGGGGGCATGAATCACTCTTTTTTTTTGCTTTTGACTCTCAAAGTGAGAGATCCAATCCATTGAATGGATGGATCTCATCGCTTTCTCAGTCCATATGCATAAGATGCATGTTTTTATTTATTTATTTGTTTATTTATTTTTTTTAGATCATGAAAGAAGTCCTCTTGTCACCTTGGATCCGATTGATCTTGGCTACACATCACGTTCATAGAGATGAAGCTCGTGTATACCACATCAAAGGGTAGCAAAGTGAAAATTGCATAAAGGAAAAAAAAAATAATAGCAAATCCGATGAGTCAAAGGGGGTTTACCTTGGATCAGTTGAAGCAAAGGCTGAGGGGGATCTCCTTGATATTTGTTGGAAGCAATGGTGATGGAAGATGGAATGAAGTGCTTCAACGTTGGAGAAAATGGAACCACAAAGGGGGATGGCTGCTGTCAAGAGGCTCCTTGTAGTGGCTGCAGCTGCTACAAAGGGAGGAAGAGCCAACTGCAACAAGGAAGGTGATGTGCCGGCTGAAGGAGGGAGCATGGAGGTGCTTCAATGGCTGGGAGTTGCAGCCAAAGGAGAGAGAGAGAGAGAGAGAGAGAGAGAGAGAGAGAGAGAGAGAGTTGGAGAGAGAGAGGGAGAGGCGTTAGATGGGGAGCAGCCGTAGCCTCTCTTTCCTTTTGTTTTCTTAGACTTAGGGCTTAATAATCCCTTTACCTAAGTATTCTAGGTTTAATTAGCTAAGAATGAGAGGGGGGAATAAACTGTTTACGTGAATGGCTGCAGCCATACGGCTGTGTAGGGAAAATGGCAAGGGAGTAAGGAAGAAAGGGGAAAGAAGGAAGGGAAGGAAAAGGAAAGAAGAGGGGAAGAAGGAAAAGGAAAGGAAAGGAGAAGAAATGAGAGGGAAAGAAGAAGAAGGAGGGGCTAAAAAAATGTACGTGAGTGGTGGGAGAGGAAAGAAAGAAAAAAAAAAAGGAAGAAGAAAGGAAGAAAAGAAAGAAACAAGGAAAAGAAGAAAGAAAGAAGGAAAGAAAGCAAGGAGGAAAAAGAAAAAAATGGAAGAAGAAAGAAAGAAAATGGGCTGGAAGAGAAGGGCTAGGGTGGTCGACCCCCTTGTGGGTCCCACCTTAGGAAAAATAAAATAAGAAAATAAAATAAAATAAAAACAAAATAAAACAAACAAAAAAAAATAAAAATAAAGAAAAAGATAAATTTTTTTTCTTTTCTTATAAATTAAAACAATAAAATGCAAATGGATGGGCCATCTCAGAGCGGGTCCAAATTCTACTTTTGAAATTCATTTTGACGATTAGAGGGGTAAAATAGTCTTTTCAAAAAATTTCTATACGAAACGAGCTATTTTTGGCAGTTTTTGAAACGAGCTCGGATTTTGAAGTTCAACACCCCGTTGCGAAGCAAATCCAGTGTAGAATTTAAAAATGTAATTTTGAAAGAAATTCAGATTGTTTTTCTCAAGAAAATATTTCCAAACGAAACGAGCTATTTTTGGCAATTTTTGAAACGAGCTCGGATTTTTAAGTTCAATACCCCGTTGCGAAGCAAATCCAGTGTAGAATTTAAAATTTTGATTTTGAAAGAAATCCAGATTATTTTTCTTGAGAAAATATTTCCAAATTTAGACTCCCAGGGTAAAAATGTCAATTTTGGAAACTCGAGGTTTTGAAGTTAATTTCTGAAAGCTTTTAAAACTTGATCTGGATTGAAATTTATAAAACTAGAGTTCTGGACTTCGAAAATGAAATGAAATGTGATGAAATGTTATGAAATGCTGAGAAATGATATGAAATGATGAGAAATGACATGAAATGACATGCGAAATGCAGACCCTTAATAAAGAATTTTGGATGTCAGACCCCGATTGACACTTGTACCAGTTTAAAAAGCATTAAAATTTATAAAATAGCTCAAGAAATGGTTTTCGAGACTCTATTGGGTTAGAGTGACACTGAAAATTGGGGTTTGAGCTGAATTAAACTGAAATGAGCTAGATTGAGCTGAGTTTTAGAGTTTCAGAACTCAAGTGAACTAACCAGACATTGACTCAACTGACCTTTCCGGCTGAATTTTCAAGAAAAGTTGCCATTTTTAGAAAAATGGTACGGAATGATTACTGGAGCGAATTGAATTATGAACCTGAGCTAGGTTTGAGCTAGAACAAAGGTCAGTAATACTGATATGAACTAAAATCAAAGCTTGAACACTAGCTCAATTAACTGAACTCAACTCAATTTCAGCAGAAAGAGCTAAAATGGACTAAAATGGGCTCCTAGACACTTGGAAATGGTTTTGAACTGAAACTGGAGCACTCAAACTCGTGGTGAGCTCAAGTTAGACTCTGGAGAGTATGACTGACTATGAATGATTGACTCGGAGACAATTGGCTTGGATTTGAGTGAGAAGTAAGCTCATTTCTGAAGAAATGATCCCATTTTGGCAGGAATGGTCAGAAATGGAAATGGTTTATTCATTATGAGATCAGATGAGCTTGAGATGACTGATATTCTAACTGTCTTGAACTGACCAATGAGCTTGGTTGACTCCGACTGACTGGGGTCCGGGATGACCTAGGGGTAAAATGGTAATTTTTCTAATAAAAACGGGTAAAATGGTATTTTTTTGAAACTAACTCAGGGTTTGACTCCTACACTGATCTAACAGGGTTGGCACTGCACGAGGAGGGTTGTTTGAGAATGAGTGAGGAAAATTTGGGGTGTTTACAGATGCCCCTCTTTGCTACTAAGCCGGCTTGAAGACGAGCTTAGTGGCAAAGAAAAACACACCAAATTTTGGCTATAAAAATGCCCCAGTTTGAAGGATCTGACTGGGTATGAAGAGATTAGCCCTGATGAAAATGGTAGATATGAAATGAAGAATGAAGAAGAGAAATTTACTTCAAATAAGTGAGATTCAGGTTTTTTCCCTTAACCTGGATTGGACATGAAATACCTCGTGTAGAAACGAAGCTCAGGTTTAACCCTTAACCTGATCGGGAAATGAAATACCTCATCAAAATGAGGCTCAGGTTTGTACCCTTATCCTGATTGGACGGAAAATGAAATACCTCATCCGAGGAGAATCAGGTTTGTACCCTTATCCTGATTGGGCAGAAAATGAAATACCTTATCAAAGGAGGCTCAGGTTTATACCCTTATCCTGATTGGGCGGGGAAATGAAATACCTCATCAAAGGAGGCTCAGGTTTATACCCTTATCCTGATTGGGCAGAAAATGAAATACCTCATCTAAAGGAGGCTCAGGTTTATACCCTTATCCTGATTGGGCAGAAAATGAAATACCTCATCAAAGGAGGCTCAAGTTTGTACCCTTATCCTGATTGGGAAAGAAAATGAAATACCTCATCAAAGGAGGCTCAGGTTTGTACCCTTATCCTGATTGGGAAGAAAATGAAAATGGTAAGTTGGATGGTGAATAAGACAATTTTCTTGAAGAGGAATAAGGTGACTCTTTCAACAACACGAAAGATGAATTCTTTCGACAACGCGAAAGATAACAAGGCGATCCAAAGGAACAAGGCGATTCTTTCAACAACGCGAAAGATGACAAGGCGATCCAGAGGAGCAAGGCGATTCTTTCGACAACGCGAAAGATGACAAGGCGATCCAAAGGAGTAAGGCGATTCTTTTGACAACGCAAAAGATGAATTCTTTCGACAACGCGAAAGATGTAAAAAGGCAATCCAAAGGAGCAAGGCGATTCTTTCAACAACGCGAAAGATGACAAGGCGATCCAAAGGAGTAAGGCGATTCTTTTGACAACGCAAAAAATGAATTCTTTCGACAACGCGAAAGATGGTAAAGGCGATCCAGAGGAACAAGGCGATTCTTTCAACAACGCGAAAGATGACAAGGCGATCCAAAGGAGTAAGGCGATTCTTTTGACAACGCAAAAGATGAATTCTTTCGACAACGCGAAAGATGGGAAAAGGTGATCCAAAGGAACAAGGCGATTCTTTCAACAACACGAAAGATGACAAGACGATCCAAAGGAGTAAGGCGATTCTTTTGACAACGCAAAAGATGAATTCTTTCGACAACGCGAAAGATGGTAAAGGCGATCCAGAGGAACAAGGCGATTCTTTCAACAACGTGAAAGATGACAAGGCGATCCAAAGGAGTAAGGCGATTCTTTTGACAACGCAAAAGATGAATTCTTTCGACAACGCGAAAGATGGAAAAAGGCGATCCAAAGGAGCAAGGCGATTCTTTCAACAACGCGAAAGATGATAAGGCGATCCAAAGGAGTAAGGCGATTCTTTTGACAACGCAAAAGATGAATTCTTTCGACAACGCGAAAGATGGGAAAAGGTGATCCAAAAGAACAAGACGATTCTTTCAACAACACGAAAGATGACAAGACGATCCAAAGGAGTAAGGCGATTCTTTTGACAACGCAAAAGATGAATTCTTTCGACAACACGAAAGATAACAAGGCGATCCAAAGGAACAAGGCGATTCTTTCAACAACGCGAAAGATGACAAGGCGATCCAAAGGAGTAAGGCGATTCTTTTGACAACGCAAAAGATGAATTCTTTCGACAACGCGAAAGATGGAAAAAGGCGATCCAAAGGAACAAGGCAATTCTTTCAACAACGCGAAAGATGATAAGGCGATCCAAAGGAGCAAGGCAATTCTTTTGACAACGCAAAAGATGAATTCTTTCAACAACGCGAAAGATAACAAAGGCGATCCTTTCACATAAAAGGCTAATCTTTCAACAACGCGAAAGATGATAAAGGTTACTCTCTCAAGGAGGTAAAAGGTGATATCAGGATGTGTCAAGATGGACATCGAGCTCTTCACTTCATGTCAAGATAGTAAGAAAATATTGCCAAAATGTTAAAAATTGTTTGTTAATTCAAAATGCTTGAAATTGATGTATATTGGTATGAAAATCTTTCCTCTTTTCTACCTGAAGTATTACCTCCGACTGGGCTTAACTCCATAGAATCAAGATTTGAATTCAAATTGCTTGCAATTGGCTTTCTTTCAAGGAAGCTATCAATTTCCTTGATATGAGCAGAAAATAGAGTATTCTTGATATTGTGAGAGCAATTGGTGAAAGAATATTGATAATAGAATTTCACAAAATTAAAGAAGATTCTTTGGCAAATTTGGCAGTCTGATATCCTGGGATTCTTTTCTCATGATGATTTTTCTGCCCACTTTTTTTTTTCTTTTTTTGCAGAATTAGAGCTCTCTTAGGTTTTTGGGGATTTTATTACATCATCCTTCATTTTGGAGATGTCCTGACTTTTCTCTCTTTTTTTTTTGGAAGGGTATGTCACAAACTCCTTCATCTTGGAGATGTTTCGATCCTTCTTTTCTCTCAGGGATTATATTGACGGTTATTGGCTCTTTGGTTGGAAGTCTCTTGATGATAGCAGAAATTAAATATCCTTTAGGGTTTGTCGGGAGGCTCATCACAGTCGCCTTCATCTTAACGGTGCTCTAAACTTTCCCTGGAAGGATCCGTCACAAACTCCTTCATCTTGGAGATGATCCAAATCTTCTTTGGCCCCGGGGGTCTACTCGCCTAATTCGCCTTCATCTTGACGACAGTTGAGAGATCCCTTTTGCAAATATTTAATTGCAGCTTTAGGTGATTGAGAAGATATAGGGATTGAATGGATTTTTCTGTATCACCCAGGATATTTCGACTGCTTTATTTTCCAAGAATGATCTTTAAAAATGTGCCATTGACTGCGATCAATATCAATCACTCATGGCTTTGCAACAACATTGAATTTCCTTTGCTGGCCATATCGAGGATTTATTCTTCATCCTTTTGGTTGGCCAATAGAAAGAATTTGAATTTTGAATCCTTTTTCACAAAAGCTTTGACCTTTCGAAAATAATATTGAAGGTATTTTGAGGTAATGTTTTTGTGCAATAAAAATTTTGAAATCAACAAATATTTAATGGCAAATTGGCAAAATTTTCTTGAAATCCCTTGTGAAAGTGAGCATTTGAGGTGCAACGCAACACATCCATGACTAAATTGAATCCTGAAAAGACTTAGTAAGAGATCAACTCAAAGGTTAGGTTTGGTTTTGATTTACCAGCTCGAAAGCAGGATTTGTTGACCGACCAGCTCGAAAGCAGGATTTATTTTGACTTACCAGCTCGAAAGCAGGATTTGTTGACCGACCAGCTCGAAAGCAGGATTTGTTGACCGACCAGCTCGAAAGCAGGATTTGTTGACCGACCAGCTCGAAAGCAGGATTTGATGACCGACCAGCTCGAAAGCAAGATTTGTCTTGACTTACTAGCTTGAAAGCAGGATTTGATGACCGACCAGCTCGAAAGCAGGATTTGTTTTGATTTACCAGCTCGAAAGCAGGATTTGTTGACCGACCAACTCGAAAGCAGGATTTGTTGACCGACCAGCTCAAAAGCAGGATTTTGTTGATTTAAAAATGATTGACATTAATGAAATTGTAACCCGAAGGCTTGAAAAGTGATAGATATTGACAAAGTTGTAAACCGAAGGCAGGAGAATGATTGATGTTGGTAAGATCGTAACCCGAAGGCTTGAATTGAGAATCTGATAGAGTGGGCGGCCCAGAGGCCTGATTGATCAAATTGGATGTCCCGAAGGTTGAAATAGAGAATTGGGTGACCCGGAGGTCAAAATTAGAAATTTGGAAATTAGAAATTGGATGACCCGATAGTCGAAATTGACATAATTGATATTGAACTTGAATTCTGATGAAAGGTCAGCGTGAAGACTGCACCTAAGAGATTGAATAACGCGACCAATGAGCAAGACACCAACACGAGTGTTAGATTTCTAAAGGGTAACAACCACCATGGTTTCTAGTGTCATCTCTCTCTCTCTCTCTCACACACACACACACACTTAACGAAAAGCACAATAGGGGAGGGGTTTTTTACCTATCACTAGCGGCTTGCCTTAGGTCAAATCACATTCAACCTCCCACACCTCTCCTCTCTCTCCTTTCCACTGCTCTTCCTCTCTCTTTCTCTCTCTCATCGTAAATGGACGGGATAAGAGAGGGGACCCATGGGCTTTTATAGACTCATGGGAATTGGGGGTTTCCCCCCTATAAGTCTCACATAAACGAGGGATCTCTCCCTCTTCCCCACTACTCTATGCATAGGAGAGAGGAAGGGTCTCCTCATTAATGATTTAATGTGGGGGACCTTTTCACTCCCCACTAATCATTTAACGTGGGGCAAGGGGAAGGGATACCTATCTTTGGCCCAGTTGAGCCAGGTGGGCTCGTACTTGCCTGGCTGACCAGGTTAGGTATTATAATTCTACCCCCATTAATAGAAGATTCATCTCGAATCTTACTTGAAAACAGATGTGAAAATTGTTCACGAATGTCTGCCTCATGGTCTCAAGTAGGCTCATTCTTACTTCGATCTTTCTATCTGAGTAGAACTATCAGTGTGACTTTCTTTCTTATTTTATGTTTCTTTGACTCTAAAATATCGATCGTCTCTTCACTAATACTCAAGTCTTCTTAAATATATAGTACAGTCTCTGTTGTATCCAATTTGTGTGAGGGATCTGACATATATTTTCTCAACATGGATACATGAAACACATTATGCATCCTGGACAACGATGGGGGTAATGCCAATTTATAGGTAGTAGGGTCTATCCTTTGCAAAATCTCAAAGGGTTTGATGTACCTTGGATTCAATTTTTTCTTCTTTCCAAACCTCATTACTTATTTAAAAAGGTGATATTTTTAAGAAAACATGATCACTCTGCTCGAACTCCAACACTTGTTGTCTCTGATTTACATAACTTTTTTTGCGACTCTTGGCCATTATCAGTTTCTCATGAATAAATTTGACTTATTCTTCTATTTGCTGAACTAATTCAGGCCTTAACAACTTTCTCTCCCCTACCTCATCCTAGCATAGAGGCATTATACAATATCTCCAATACAGATCCTCATAGGGAGGCATGCCAATACTAGTCTGGAAAATTTTATTGTATATGTACTCCATTAGTGGCAAAATCTTGTACCATGATTTATGATATTTCAATGCACAAGCTCGCAACATGTTTTCTAACGTTTGGATGGTCCTCTCCAACTGTCTATATGTCGAAGAATGAAAAGTTGTACTCATCTTCAACTATGTTCCCATTGTCTCTTGAAAATTCTATCAGAACTTAGAGGTAAATTTTGAATCTTTGTTAAAAATGATAGAGTCTGACACTCTATGCAGCCTCAGGGTGGCTCCAGAGTGCCATATGGCAAGGGAGAGAGAAATAAAGGTGGTGGACATGTGGCACTACTTTAGGGAAGCTCTACATTGACATGTGGCATGAAATAAGAAAAGGTGACTGAAGACATATGGTGCCACCTTAAAGAGGCCCCACATTAACACATGTCAGAAGATAAAAAGAGGAAGATGTAGGGAGGACAAGTGGCAATTAATGGAGGTGCAGGGAGGAAGACACGTGGCGTCACCTCAGGGTGACCCCACACTGACACATGGCAAAAAAATGGAAGGTGAGAGAAAATGACATGTGGTGCCACCTCTGGGTGAACCCCACACTGACACATGGCAGAGGATGGAAGGAGAGAGAAAGGGCTCAGTGGCGCCAATTCAGAGACAGGCTCCTATATTTTTGGTTTTTTTTCAAAATCCTAGTTTTACAAAAGGAAAGCCGATGTGGCGCCACCTCAGGGTGGACCCCACATCGTTTCTTTATTGAAATAAAAGCAAGAAAGTAAAACCTCTTTTTGGAATTTTTGTAAAACTTAGACTAACTGGCAAATAAGAAATACTTGGCCTAATTGCAGAAATTTTGAAAAGAGGTGGCCCCTGTAGGGCGATTTTGTAAAAGAATGATATTTGAAATTGCTGACAAAAGGGTAAAATCTGAGATAAAATGGCTAAGTTCAAACCTAAAATCCATATTAAAAATTATCCAGATTGTTTTCCTAAGAAAATCTTTTGAAATTCAAAGTCCTGGGGGTAAAATGGGAAGAATTGACAATTTTGAAGACCCAGGGTTTTGAAATCAATTTTGAAAGAGTTGAAATTCGAATCTGGATTGAAATTTTTGAAATCGAGAGTTCTGGACCTCGAAATGACATGTTGTGCAGTGCAGTGATATGAAATGCTCAAGCAATGATATGCAATGACATGTCTTGTGAAATGTAATCTTGAACCAGGATTTGGTGATTCACGTCTCCTGTTAGGAATAAAACTTTAAAAATCTGAGCTAAAATAGAGAAATTTTGAGAGTTGCAGATGAAATTTGGACTTTTGCAAGTTCCAGGCTCAGAAAATGACCATTTTACCCTCCGATGATCTCAGGGGATGAATTGTGATGTTTGGTGGAAATGTCTGGGAGGTGAGTGAAAATTTGGGGTGTTTACATATGCCCCTCTTTGTTACTAAGCTGGCTTGTGGCCGAGCTTAGTGGCAAAGAAAAACACACCAAATTTGGGCTAAATATAACAAAATGCCCCAGTTAGAAGGATCTGACTGGGTATAGGGATATTAGCCTTGTGAAGATGGTAGATATGAAATGGAGAATGAAGAAGAAAGATTCTCTCTGCAAGAGTGAAGTTCAAGTTTTGCCCTTATCCTGGATGAGACGAAAATACCTCGTATGGAACGAAGCTCATGTTTTAACCCTTGACCTGATTGGGGAATGAAATATCTCATCAAAATGAGACTCAGGTTTATACCCTTAACCTGATCGGGTAGAAAATGAAATACTTCATCAGATGAGGCTCAGGTTTGTACCCTTAACCTGATTAGGCGGAAAAATGAAATACCTCATCAAATGAGGCTCAGGTTTATACCCTTAACCTGATTGGGCGGAAAAATGACGGAGTCCTCGAAGGAAGAAACCATGATGGAACCTTCGGATTTTGCACAATAAATCCGACAGGGGTTTTGCAAAAGGAAGGAAAATGGGGTCCCTAAAGCTTGAAAAGGGATTGATCTTGGGCGCCTCATTTCTGAGACTAAAATCAGCTTTTGAAATTGCCTTTTGCGATAAAATGATTGGTGGTTCGACCTCAAACCGAAATGGGATTGTCTATGGCGAGACAGTGGGGACACAGGGAAGTGTGCGAATCTGAGAGCCCAGGCGCTCAGATTATAAAAAGAAGGGAAGGAATCTTGAAAACTCCCGTAATCAAGTCCTAAAGAGGGATTGAAAATGGTGTCAGAATGTATCAGGAACGGACATCAAGGTCTCACTTCACGTCGGGATAGCTAGAAAATATTGTCAAAATATTAAGAATTTTGTTGTTGATTCAAAGTATTTGAAAATGATGCATATTGTTGCAAAAATATTCCTCTTTTCTACCTGAAGTATTACCTCCAAATGGGATTGACTTCATAGAATCAAGATTTGGAATCCAAATTGCTTGTGATTGACCTTCTTCAAGGAAGCTATTAATTTCCTTGATATGAACAGGAAAGTGAGAATTTAATATTATGAAAGCAATTGATAAAAGAATATTGATAATAGAATTTCACAAATTAAAGGAGATTCTTGATGGATTTGGCAGTTTGATATCCTAGGAGCTTCTATCATGATAATCTTTCTGCACTCTTTTGGGCTTCGGGGGAGTTTATTACATCATCCTTTATTATGAAAATGTCCTGACTTTTTCTCTCTTTCTTTTCCCTCTCTTTTTCTCTTTTTGGAAGGGTACGTCACAAACTCCTTCAACTTGGAGATGTTTTGATCCTTCTTTGCCTCAGGGGTTATGTTGATGATGTTGGCTCATGGGTTGGAGATCTCTGGATGATAGCAGAAATTAAATATCTTTTAAGGATTGTCGGGAGGTTCATCGCATCTGCCTTCATCTCGACAGTGCTTTGAATTTTCCCTGAAAAGATCTGTCACAAACTCCTTTATCTTGGAGATGATCCAAATCTTCTTTGGCCCCGGGGGTCTACTCGCATAATTCGTCTTCATCTTGACGACAATTGAGAGATCCCTTTTGTAGATATTTAATTGCAGCTTAGGTGATTTTGAGGAGACAGGGTTTAGGTGAATTCTCTCTTTTTCTAGTGCTCAGGATATTTCCACTGCCTCACTTTTACAAGAATAGTCTTTAGAGATATGTCATAACCGCGATCAATATCAATCATTTATAGCTTTGCAATAACATTGAATTTTTATTGTTAGCCATATCAAGGATTTATCCTTCATCCTTTTGGTTAGCCAATAGAAAGAATTTGGATTTTGGATCTTTCTTCGCAAAAGTTTTGTCTCTTTGGTAGTAATGCTGAAGGTACTTTGAGGTAAAGATTTGTGCAATAAAGATTATGAAATCAACAGGTAATTGATTGACAAATTGGCAAATTGTTCTTGAAATCCTTAGTGAAAGAGAGCATTTGAGGACCGGCTCAACACATCCATGACGAAAATTATCCTCTCCTTTCCCCAAAGGAGAAGATTCAGGCTTAGCCCTTACCTGAATGGGAAATAGAAATTACTCCTCTCTTCCCTGAAGAGGAGGTGTTTGCAAAATGAACTTTCGAAGAGAAATTAAGCTTTCGTCAAAGCTCCCTAATATTAGGCTTCTCTTATGGAAAGGGGGCCAATAATAGTGAGGTCAGAAAATTGGGTCATGAAAGGAACGAGTCCATCACACTCCCTGAAAAGAGGGTCCTCCATGACGAAAAAGGTCTAGTAGGAAAATTGGGGGGCCACAAGGAAAGTGAATCTTCATCGAGCCTCTCCCTATAAAAAAGGGTTCCTTGTGTGAAATTGGAATTTGTTTTGCAAACGGTTCACGAAGACGTGAGTCCCTTCAAATTCTCCCTGAAAAGGGGCTAGGTGAACGAATTGGATAGCATGCGAAAAGAACGAGCTCCCTCAAACTCTCCCTATAAAAAGGGTCTCTCGCAAGAGAAAATGATTGAAATTTTGATATTGGGCTAATAGTCGGAATGAGTACGACCATGATTGGCAAAGGTGACCCGTAGGTCGAAAATGATTGAGATAGAATTGGTAACCCGAAGGTTTGAAATTGGATGACCTAACGGTCAAAATTGAGAATTGGTTGACCTAAAGGTCGAAGTTGTGTGACCCGGAGGTCAAAATTGAAAATTGGAAATTGAGAGTATGAAAATTGGGTGACCAGGAGGTCGAAATTGAGAATTGAGTGACTCGAAGGTCAAAATTGGAAATTGAACTTGAAAATTGGAAATTGGGTGACATAGAGGTTGAAGTTGGAAATTGGATGACCTGACGGTCGAAATTGAGAATTTGAATGATCCGAAGATTTAAATTGGAAATTGGTGGGCAGAAGGTCAAATTTGAGAAATTGACTGACCCTGAGGATCGAAGTGACTTGGATCAACATAGGAGGATAAATGGCTCAAGTCAGAGCTTGAATAGAGTAAAGAGATCACGAGTCGGAACTTGGATCAACAAAGGAGAATAAAGAGCTCAGGTCAGAGCTCGAATAAAGTAAAGAGATCACGAGTCGAAACCCGGATCAACAAAGGAGAAAAAAATTAGAGGAAAACCTGAGTCGGAACTCAGATCTTCAAAGGAAAAATAATTTAAAGGAAAATCAACTTGAAAGTTGAAAATGTACCAGTTCGAGTGCTGGATTTTGAAAATGTACCAGTTCGAGTGCTGGATTTTGAAAATATACCAGTTTGAACACTGAATTTTGAAATAATACTAGTTCGAGTACTGAATTTTGAAATAATACCAGTTCAAGCACTGGATTTTGGTTCAGTGCTAATGATTGTCTTTCACTTTTAAATAACAATTAGGAATTGTGATGGGACTGTTTGCTGAAATCCCACTACTAACCAAATTAATGTTAATGCAGTTGAATGCAAATTGATGCACACGGATGCACAGGTGTGTAAAATGAGAGATTTGTTTATCCTGCCTGCATACAGAACAAAAATTTTAAAAAAAATGCCCCAATGTAACTGGGAAAAGAAAATTTGATCATTATTGAAGGAAATAGGAAGATTACAAAGGAAGAATAAATGCTTCAAGTATAGAATTTTTTCAAGTGTCAAGCATTAATGGGATCTGATAATTCTACCCCATCAACATTGATGAGCCGATATGAGTTGTGGGGCAATGCTTCTTTGACGGCATAGGGACCTTCCCAATTTGGCGACCATTTCCCATCAGGATGATGCTTGAGATAGGTTGTGGATCGAAGTACTAGTTCATTGACTCTGAATCTCCTTTCGATGACAGACTTTGCATATTGTCTGGCTATTCTTTGACGATAGGATTGAGCATGCTCTGCTACTTTTAGCCTTCTCTCGTCGAGCAAGTCTAGTTGTATCAGTCGTTGCTGTTGGTATTGATCAAGAGGTAATTATGAGAGTGATGCAAATTTCAAAGCGGGCTTATGAACATGTAGCGGCAATACTACTTTTGTTTCATAGACCAATTCTGATGAAGTAGCATTTGTTGGAGTGTGAATAGTGGTCTGATAGGCCCATAGTGCATCGTGGATCTTCTCATGCCAGTCATGACCTGTTTCTACAGTTCGCTCCAAGATACGAATTAAGATCTTGTTGGTAGCTTCTGCCTGACCATTCCCTTGAGGATAGTAGGGAGCGGAAAAATGATGATGGATTTTGAACTTTGAGAAGAAGGTCTTCATTCTTCCATTCTTGAAATGATTGTCATTATCTGACACGATGTCATGTAGGATGCCGAAACGACAAAGGATGCTCTTGTGAATAAAAGAGACCATGTGTTGGTCTTCTATTGTGCGTAGAGTGATGGCTTCTACCCACTTGGTGAAATATTCTGTTGCGGCAAGGAAGTATTTGTGGTCATTTGAAGTAGAGGGAGTGATGGGACCTACGACATTAAAGGCTGTAAACACCCCAAATTTTCCTCACTCATTCTCAAACAACCCTCCTCGTGCAGTGCCAACCCTGTTAGATCAGTGTAGGAGTCAAACCCTGAGTTAGTTTCAAAAAATTACCATTTTACCCATTTTTATTAGAAAAATTACCATTTTACCCCTAGGTCATCCCGGACCCCAGTCAGTCGGAGTCAACCAAGCTCATTGGTCAGTTCAAGACAGTTAGAATATCAGTCATCTCAAGCTCATCTGATCTCATAATGAATAAACCATTTCCATTTCTGACCATTCCTGCCAAAATGGGATCATTTCTTCAGAAATGAGCTTACTTCTCACTCAAATCCAAGCCAATTGTCTCCGAGTCAGTCATTCATAGTCAGTCATACTCCTCAGAGTCTAACTTGAGCTCACCACGAGTTCGAGTGCTCCAGTTTCAGTTCAAAACCATTTCCAAGTGTCTAGGAGCCCATTTTAGTCCATTTTAGCTCTTTCTGCTGAAATTGAGTTGAGTTCAGTTAATTGAGCTAGTGTTCAAGCTTTGATTTTAGTTCATGTCAGTATTATTGACCTTTGTTCTAGCTCAAACCTAGCTCAGGTTCGTAACTCAATTCGCTCCAATAATCATTCCGTACCATTTTTCTAAAAATGGCAACTTTTCTTGAAAATTCAGCTGGAAAGGTCAGTTGAGTCAATGTCTGGTTAGTTCACTTGAGTTCTGAAACTCTAAAACTCAGCTAAATCTAGCTCATTTCAATTTAATTCAGCTCGAACCCCAATTTTCAGTGTCACTCTAACCCAATAGAGTCTCGAAAACCATTTCTTAAGCTATTTTGTAAATTTTAATTCTTTTTAAACTGGTACAAGTGTCAATCGGGGTCTGACATCCAAAATTCTTTATTAAGGGTCTGCATTTCGCATGTCATTTTATGTCATTTCTCATCATTTCATATCATTTCTCAGCATTTCATAACATTTCATCACATTTCATTTCATTTTCGAAGTCCAGAACTCCAGTTTTATAAATTTCAATCCAGATCGAGTTTTAAAAGCTTTCAGAAATTAACTTCAAAACCTCGAGTTTCCAAAATTGACATTTTTACCCTGGGAGTCTAAATTTGGAAATATTTTCTCAAGAAAAATAATCTGGATTTCTTTCAAAATCAAAATTTTAAATTCTACACTGGATTTGCTTCGCAACGGGGTATTGAACTTCAAAATCCGAGCTCGTTTCAAAAATTGCCAAAAATAGCTCGTTTCGTTTGGAAATTTTTTCTTGAGAAAAACAATCTGAATTTCTTTCAAAATTACATTTTTAAATTCTACACTGGATTTGCTTCGCAACGGGGTATTGAACTTCAAAATCCGAGCCCGTTTCAAAAACTGCCAAAAATAGCTCATTTCGTCTGGAAATTTTTTGAAAAGACTATTTTACCCCTCTAATCGTCAAAATGAATTTCAAAAGTAGAATTTGGACCCGCTCTGAGATGGCTCATCCATTTGCATTTTATTGTTTTAATTTATAAGAAAAGAAAAAAAAAATTATCTTTTTCTTTATTTTTATTTTTTTTTTGTTTGTTTTATTTTGTTTTTATTTTATTTTATTTTCTTATTTTATTTTTCCTAAGGTGGGACCCACAAGGGGGTCGACCACCCTAGCCCTTCTCTTCCAGCCCATTTCCTTTCTTTCTTCTTCCATTTTTTTCTTTTTCCTCCTTCCTTTCTTTCCTTCTTTCTTTCTTCTTTTCCTTGTTTCTTTCTTTTCTTCCTTTCTTCTTCCTTTTTTTTTTCTTTCTTTCCTCTCCCACCACTCACGTACATTTTTTTTAGCCCCTCCTTCTTCTTCTTTACCTCTCCTTTCTTCTCCTTTCCTTTCCTTTTCCTTCTTCCCCTCTTCTTTCCTTTTCCTTCCCTTCCTTCTTTCCCCTTTCTTCCTTACTCCCTTGCCATTTTCCCTACACAGCCGTATGGCTGCAGCCATTCACGTAAACAGTTTATTCCTCCCTCTCATTCTTAGCTAATTAAACCTAGAATACTTAGGTAAAGGGATTATTAAGCCCTAAGTCTAAGAAAACAAAAGGAAAGAGAGGCTACGGCTGCTCCCCATCTAACGCCTCTCTCTCTCTCTCCAACTCTCTCTCTCTCTCTCTCTCTCTCTCCTTTGGCTGCAACTCCCAGCCATTGAAGCACCTCCAAGCTCCCTCCTTCAGCCGGCACATCACCTTCCTTGTTGCAGTTGGCTCCTCCTCCCTTTGTAGCAGCTGCAGCCACCACAAGGAGCCTCTTGACAGCAGCCATCCCCCTTTGTGGTTCCATTTTCTCCAACGTTGAAGCACTTCATTCCATCTTCCATCACCATTGCTTCCAACAAATATCAAGGAGATCCCCCTCAGCCTTTGCTTCAACTGATCCAAGGTAAGCCCCCTTTGACTCATCGGATTTGCTATTATTTTTTTTTTCCTTTATGCGATTTTCACTTTGGTACCCTTTGATGTGGTATACACGAGCTTCATCTCTATGAACGTGATGTGTAGCCAAGATCAATCGGATCCAAGGTGACAAGAGGACTTCTTTCATGATCTAAAAAAATAAATAAATAAGTAAAAACATGCATCTTATGCATATGGACTGAGAAAGCGATGAGATCCATCCATTCAATGGATTGGATCTCTCACTTTGAGAGTCAAAAGCAAAAAAAAAGAGTGATTCATGCCCCCTTTTGATTGTTTTTTTAATTTAATTTTCATATTCCATGCAGTTCTTTTGATGTCATTTATAGATTGATTTCATTTTCGTTTTGTCCATGTTAAGTAGAATTGTTAAATCCATAAGTTTCCATGTCTATGTTAAGTCCAGTTATAATTCCATGTGGATGTCTTGATTCAAAAATGCTGGAAATTTTACTGTATTTAAATTTTTCTATCTGTGATGTATTGCCAAAATATTTGATTCAATTCGGGTTTCGGAACCCATACAAATCGGTAAAATCCTAAATCGGGTTTTCTGTCTCTCTGATTCTCCAGTTTATGCTTTAGCAAACTTTAAACTCCAGCACCACCATTGTGTAAGATTTGAATCATTCTCCAAAAATCACAGTGGATTCATAATCGAATCTACTGATGATCTGGAAATTTTGAAGTTTTTCCAGTTAGTTTTACTCTGTGTAAAAAATTGAATTTCTCAGACCCCTGGGAAAATCTTGATTTTCCTCTGTCAGGGTATAGACAGACCTTAATTCACCAAATCCGTTCAATCCATAGCCTGTCTGCAAAAACTTTCAACATGAAAGTTGTTCCTCACATAGTGTTCTGTCATTTCCCAAAATTTGGGAATTTTTTGAACTGTTTCAGTATTTTTTCCAAAATTTTCATATCTGTATGACAGATTTCGATATCTCGAAATTCCAGAGATTTGGGTCTCTGATAACAGCATGCCCTTTTCCAAACCGTAACTCGAATCCCAATTATGTAAAAATAGAAAATCTTCCTCTGTTTGTCAGGGACATTTTCCCACAATTTCAGCCTTTTTCCCATCTCTCTATCATTTTTCCCATGTTTTCTACCGAAACCTATCTGTTTCCCCTAAATCCTAGAGTCGCCGGATTCCGATCCGACTTGCCGGAGGGGTACAGCTCCGACCGTAGGTCAAAACCAGAAAGTGTTGAAGGCAAAAATCTTTGACTTACTGTCCTCTATCACCCCATGAAATTTGGGAAATTTTTATGGAAATTTGATATCCTAAATCCCCTTTAGAATCAACATTTTAGGCAAAAATCACAAAATTTAGGGTTTTTACTTGAATTTCTATATTTAAAAATACAAAAAAATAGATTTTCGAGCTCCATTCTGTTTTTAGGGTTATTTTAGGGGTCCATGCCAAATTTGGTTTAATTCCAAGTTCATTTGCTCCATGTGTTAGTTTATCTTTAAATTCAGAAGCGAAAATCAGGTTAAATTCGATATTTTATGATATTTTCGCCATTTTAGGGTTTTTATCATGTACATAAGCATGTAGAATCATATTAGGTTTAATTTCAATCTCCTTTACATTTCATATTTTTTAATTTTGCAAAATTTATTTCAGAAAACCCTGGTTTCAAGGCCATAGTCTTGTTATCGGGGGTATTTTGGTCATTTTGACCTAAATTTAGAAATTTCAATTTCCAATTCTCCAAAATTTCATGCATATCATCATATTTCATCATATTATGTTTGATTTATTTCATTTGATTTTCAAAATTCCAAAATTTACAAAAAAATCTTTCATAAAACCCTGATTTCAAGGTCATCAGGGGTATTTTGGTCATTTTGACCCCAATTTCGAATTTTCAAGTTTATTTTCAAACTTTATTCATTATTTCTCATGTTTATATCAAAGGGGGTATGATTCTGGGTTTATATCTGAATAATATCTGATAATTTTCTATATTTTCGGATAAATTCAGAAAAACCTACATTTCTGTGCTAACTTTATTTTCCAGTTTTGCAGGAATATTCAAGAAGAAGACTTAGCCATTTTATTTCTTTTATTTCAATTCAATGTAAAAATCAATGTAATATTTGGAATAAGAGTTACATTTATGCTTAGAATAGGGCTGCATTGCGTATAGTTTAATTTATGCAAATTTTAATATGTGATGTATGATTCATGCACATTATTTCAAATTCACTATGGTTTACACGAATGGCACGTGCACAAGCTTTTATGGAGTTTATAAACTCGGTGGGATTCGTATTTATGGCCATAGTCAGAATACGAAGAAAACCAAGATTTATGATCTTTAAATAAGCCACATTCAGCCTACACTCTTAGGCTAACTTCAAAAATACACTGCATTTCTCAAAGTTTCAAAAGGATTTCCCAATTCCTCAATGAAATTCCCTTTTCAAATTCATATTCATTCATTCATTCAAATTGCATTATTTTCAAACTCATTTTCCAATTTCAATTTAAAAAAAATCAGTTTTCTCAAGAATTTCCAAGTCTTTCTCAGGATCTGATTTTCTCAAAATCCTAAGTTTTTCAAATGACATTCCAAAGCATTTCCCAAGTTCAAATCAAGATTTTCCTATGCTTTAAAGTTATAAAATTTCAAAATCCCAAGTTTTCAGAAATCCATCTTCTTAGAATTCCTGTTTTCCTGAGAATTCATTTTCCTTTTCAGAAATCCTTTTCCAATGAATTTCCTGATTTTCCCAGCATTTCTCAAATCCATTTTCTCATAAAATCAATTCCAGGTTTCCAATCTCAAAACCAATTTTCTCAGATTTTTAAGCTTTCCTGAGAAATCACTTTCCAATGCAAATTTCTGATTTTCAATGAACTTCAATGATTTTCCCAGGAATCCCGATTTCAAGTACTTTTCCAATCATTTTTCCAGCATATTTTAATTTTCCAAAGCAAACATCATGTTTCTCAAACTTGCATTATTTTCAAAATTTCATAGCACAAGCCTGATTCTTTGTGCATTCTAGGAAAATAGAGCATAATTTAGATATTTGAGTCGAGTTAAAGCACGCAATTGATCCTTGGTTCAATTACCCTTGGTAAAGGCGCCAGGAACGGTTGAACCTCGTACCGACAGACGGATCCCATTCCACGGAATTTTCCCGCAAATTTTCAAAACGGAGGCGAGTAATTTTCAAAACCATTTTCAAAACTTTGGTCGAGTTTGACTCGCGAAATTCGTTTCTCTCTCGCAAGGGAGGGGAAAAAAAATTTGCGATGATAACAGGTTTGGCGACCGTGATGGGACCTGTCTTTGTCTGATCAATTTTGTGCTTTGACTTAGTTCAATTATCAAAATCATGCTCTACAAAATGTCAGCTTTATTTTCTGATATCATGTGAACCTAGGAGCCTAGACTTGAACCCAGCTGACATGGATTGCATGTAGACTAGGCATGGTTTGGTAGGACCATATTGAGGAGAATTATGCACGCTCACATAGACTTAGGTCTGAAATACAACACTCCTCAATCTAGGACTTGTGTGAAAATAATGTTTGCTTCTTCAAAAAATTTCAAAATTCTATCTCTTTAGGATTTAGAGCCCTCTGTTTGTCTGCATGTGATCATATTTCAGAAACCACCCCACCTATGTCTACCCGGTCTTCACGTTGCTGGGCTCTCTTCCAGAACCATAGTTCGGGACAGAGCCTCACAACTGGGTCACTTATTTGGGCTAACGCCCCCCTGCTACGTACCAAGGGCCATAGTCCAACGTATATCGGCAGGCGCTCAAGGATGTTGGGAAAACACAAGCCTAGAACCGGAGATGAATTTTTATGCCACGTACATCGAGCCTCGGTTCGAGTATATCGGCATAGCTTGGTTGGACACAGATGATCTGAGCCTAGAGTCAGGATTAGGGTCCTACAGATCTTTCAAAATTGATGCATTTAGAGTCAGCTTCTTAGGGAATGTTGTATGTGCATAATTGTTTGTGTAGGATGTGATTAAATGCATTCTTCTTTTATTTCTCAATTCTCTTTTATTTTCCTTTTACAAATTTCATCTATTTTTCTTCAACAATTTTATCAAAAACCCTGGACGATTTTCAAAACCTCATATTTTTCCTCAAAAGTCCAGGCGATTTTCCTTTTCCTACCTTTCCTCTGGACTTCGAATTTCTAACCTTATTTTGATCCTGCCTGCAATTTTTCAAATGTTCAAATCTTGTCAAACTTCTCTTCTTCATATATGTCTTCCAAATTCTATTCAGAATTTTTGTCTCTTTCCAAGTCCTTAGACATCTCCTTCATCATCTCTATTTTTCCCAAAAATCCTTCAGTCTAAACTATTCCTTTATTCTGCAGAAAGTATTGGCATTTCACTATAGTTCAAACAAGGTCGGGAAAGAGAACAACACCAAGCAGTATCGAAGAGAAGAGTTCTTCGAGGCCAGTCAAGAAGCAGGACAAGACAAGTGAAGATGAGATTGATCCAGTCATGTACAGAATGTTTCAAAAAATGATGACAAAGATGCTATTAGAGCTACCCGAGTCAAGCACCAGAAAGGAACCAGCCAAGCGGAATGATCAACCTCTCCAGTCCAATACCCAGCATAAAGGGAAGGAGAAAGAAAAACCAAAACACAAAGACTAGAGCGCTGATCGAAAGTTCACCCCTCTGGATCAGAAGCTCGAGACTATTTTAGAAAATTTGCTTGCAAAAGGCATGGTCCATTTACCAAAAGTCATTGATCCTCCGTCAATCATGGGCAGATTCAAAGAGCAATTTTGCAAGTTTCACTGTGCAATAGGACACGATACAGAAAATTGTTTTGTCTTCAAGAATATCGTTCAGGATCATGTTGATAAGAATATTTTAGGGAAAAGCAAAATAGTAGACCAGCCGGCTGTCCCAGCCAAACCCCTTCAATCCCGCTCCCAGCAGAAAGCAAGCAGTCAAAAGAAGCCAAAACATGACGGTTGGGGTTACGATCGCGAATTTACCCCTCTAGATCAGCCCCTCGAAGAGGTCCTTGAATACATGCTGAGCAAAGGAATGGTTAAACTTCCAAGAATTGCTAATCCTCCGGTCGCCCTAGGGAAATGGAAAGATCGCTTCTGCAAATTCCACCGAGCTACAGGGCATGATACTGAGCGATGTTTCGTCTTCAAAAATATCGTTCAAGACTGCGTTGACAAGAATTTTCCTATTAAAGAGGAAGACCAGTCGGCCGTTCTGACCGAGCCTTTCCTTGATCATTCATGAAGACGACAAATGCCAATGCTTTCTCATTTCCATAATTTCTGCTTTTTGCTTCTCTGAATAAATGTAGTCTCCAGTTGCTTTCTTTAAATTTGTCATCCTTCCTCCAAGACATCAATAAAATCATCAATTTTCCTTATATTTGGAGGTCATTTTCTTCATAATGTTATTTTCTGAACTCTCCTGCAATATGCCCTTTGGGATGAATGCTTTTCTCTGAAAAAATTCTTCCTTCTCAGATAACCTCCCAAGTTCGTAGGGAAGCTCATTACCAATTATGCATTACTTTGTTATATTCCTTTAAAAATATCTTTTTCTTCATGGTTGACGGCCTCTCCTAGGTAACAAGACATATCTCGGTTGTTTATTTCCTCTCATGGAATAACAATGCAATTGTCGCAATCCCAGCAATAATCCCATCCCTGGTAAAGGGATATCCTTCAAACTGTCAACCCAATTTCAGATCTTCATCCATTATTTTCATTCTATTCTCCAAGTCATTGCCTTCAAGAATTTTCTATCATTCTAATCATCCTATTTGTCTTACAGAGAGTTTCAGCATCGTGGAATGGTTCAGACCAGATCCAAGAAGAAAATAGTGTTGCTTCAGTACCCTAACAGTAGCAGCGAGCAAGAGATGGATTCTCCGCGATCTGCTAGGAACCAAAGTCAACAATCCAATGATGATATCGATCCTCAAATGTATGCCATGTTTCGAAAGATGTTGAATAAGATAATGGCAGATCAAACAGGGGACAGTTCCGACAAGATTCCTACCAAGAAAAAGATCAAGGGCCGAACATTAGAGAAACAACTGAAGATATCCAAGAAGTGTATCCAACATGAGGATACATCTGATGAAGCAGAATCAGGAGGTGGCACCGATGAAGAGTGTGAGGCTCAGCAAGCTTTTCAGAAGATGACACAGGGGCAGGGGTCAGACAATAAGCTAAAAGATCATTCTGCTAATAACTCTGACCAGTCACAACTCAGAGATGTGGTCAAAATGGTTAAGGATCTGCAAGCCCGCGACAAGGGCAAAAGGATTTTTACAAGCGAAGATTTCTATGATGGTTTAGATGGGGATGACAGCCTAGAAGATCTCCCTTGTAAATTTGTCAAATTTGATGGGACTGGCGATCCCAAGGCTCACCTGTCTATGTTCTTTGTCGAGTGCAATCGATTCAAGAGAGACAATCGTGCTTTGTTCAGATGTTTTCCTCACAGTCTGGAGGGCACCGCCACCAAGTGGTACTCAGAGCATATCAATCCCATCGAATTGAAAGAATTTGATAAAGTGGTTAATCTGTTCATTGAACGATTCCTTTTAAACACCAAAGCGTCGCCAACGCTAAACCATCTCTATAATACAAAGCAAAGAGATAATGAGAAAGCCAGAAACTTCATCCGCAGATGGAGGGGCACTTGCAATAAAATGAGAAATCCCATCTTAGAGGAGCACGCACTCCAGATTATTCTAAACAATTTCTCACAACCTTTGAGAGGTCTTATCTCCACCTCACCCTCCAAATCTTTTATTGAGCTTACTGAACGGGCCGAGTGGCTCGAGATGGGAATAGAGAATGGGGTCTATGATGGCATCACCCTTGTCAAGAATAATCAAGATTCAAAGAAGAAGGAAAATTTCATCTTCTCTGCCAATGTCGGCCGCAGTGGCCACAAAAATAGCAAGAGCAATCATGCAGGTCAGAAAGAAAAGTCTTCAAAGAAGAATGAAAAATTGAGTCAGCAGAAAGAAAAGATAAAACGGGATGGTTGGGGTGACGATCGTCAGTTTACTCCTCTTGAGCAACCTCTCGATGAAATCCTTGAATATATGTTGACCAAAGAAATGGTAAAGCTTCCAAGAGCCATAGATCCTCCCATGATCATGGGAAGGTTCATGGACCAATTCTGCAAATTCCATCGGGCAGTAGGACACAATACTGACCACTGTTTTGTCTTCAAGAACATTATTCAAGATTGCATTGATAAGAATATCCTCGTTGAAGATAAAAAGAAGGACTAGCCATCTTTCCTCGATTACTCAAAAAGCCGACGATGCTAGCATTTTCCCATTTCTCATTTTGCCTTCAAAGGATGATGTAATCCTGTCTATCTTTCCTTGATTTGTCATTTTCCTTCAATGCATCAATAAAATTATCAATTTCTTCTTCTCTGCACCATGTCCTTCTGCGAGAAGTGATATTTTTCAGAGTCTCTCCTGAATCAATCAAAAGTCAGAAAGTATTCTTCAAATATCAATTACTTATCCTTTCATCAACTTCTCACTCCCCAGTTATACTGGGGCATTATTTTGAAAATTGTCTTCAAAACATCCTGTATGCAGGCAGGGTCAAATAAATCTCTCATTTTGCATGCATTTGCATTCATTTACATACATTTGCATTCATTTGCATTTGCATGCATTCATTCGCATTCATTTGCATCCATATGTACCATTTTCATTTTCCCCTTCAGGTTAAGGGATAAACCTGAGTTACCCCTTCAGGATAAGGGATAAACCTGAGTTTCTCCTTCAGGTTAAGGGATAAACCTGAACTACCCATTCAGGATAATGGATAAATCCTTAGACCCCGACAGTTGTCTAAGTCATCGTGAGGATGAAGATTGAAAATCTCTCATCAGAATCAGTTGGGTAAATTTTCAAAATCCAGTGTTCGTGCTGGTAAGATTTTCAAAAACCAGTGTTCGTGCTGGTAAAATTTTCAAAGAAAAAAAAACCAATGTTCGTGCTGGTAAATTTTCAAAAACCAATGTTCGTGCTGGTAAGATTTTCAAAAACCAGTGTTCGTGCTGGTAAAATTTTCTAAATCCAGTGTTTGTATTGGTAATCCTTCAAAATCCAGTGCTCGTACTGGTAATCTTCCAAAACCCAGTATTCGTACTGGTAATCTTTCAAAACATAATGCTTGTACTGGTACGTTTTCAAAATCCAGTGCTTGCCACGTGTCCATCTCTCATTTCTCCAAAAAAGTAGAATTGTCCCCCCCCCCTGAGGTGGCGCCATCTGAGGTGTTTCCTCCTACAAGCTGACACATGTCTCTCTCTGCTCTCCTCAGAAAAAGCAAAAGACACATGTCTCTCTCTGCTCTCCTCAGAAAAAGCAAAAGACACATGTCTCTCTCTGCTCTCTTCAGAAAAAGCAAAAGACACATGTCTCTCTCTGTTTCCTTCAGAAAAAACAAGAATTCAAATATTCAAACTCCAGACTGAGGTGGCGCAAATCCTGAATTTTCCTCCTTAATTTTATTTTTTATTTGATTTGAGATGGCGTCAGATGCCCTTTCCCTCTTTTTCCTCCCTCTTGCCACTTGGCAATGTGGGGCCACCCTGAGGTGACGCCACATGGCCACCCTCCATCCTTCCAGAGCCAACCAAATTTGAATGTCAAATACTCCTGAGGTGGCGCCATCTGAGAGGCCTCCTCCTGCAAGCTGACACTTGTCAGGTGTGGAACCACCCTGAAATGCCACATGTCCAAATCTCCTTTATTCAGAAAAAGTAGAATCATCTCTCCTCTGAGGTGGCGCCATTTCTGAAAAGGAGCTTTCCACAAAAATAGCTCTGCAACTTGATTTTAGGAAAAAGCAAATTTTCAAATTCCCTCTGAGGTGGCACCATATGCTTACTCTGTTCTTCCTTCTGACACATGTCAGTGTGGAGCCACTCTGAGGTGGCGCTACATGGCGGTCTCTCCTTCTTCCAGAGAAACAAAACTTTGAATTTCAAATAAAAGCAAACTTCAAGGTAGCATCCTCTGAGGTGGCGCCATATGGGAAGCTTCTGCAGAGAGAATCAAGCAAACCTTATTTTTTGAATATTTTCAAATCCAGCTGAGTTGTTTATTTACAAAAATTGCATTTATTTATTTCAAAAAATCCAAAGTGGCATACTCTGAGACGGCGGCACATGGAGGGTCCAAATGACCTCCTGTTTGAATTTCAAAACTCCTTTGAAAATCTACAAATACTATAGCCCACACCCAGCTAGAAAGGGGCTCTTTTCTTGATCTAAACTTCAGTCAAATTTCCACTTTCAACATCACTTTTCCTCCTCTGAGTTCTCGCCCCCCTGGGCCCATCTGAGAGATTTCATCGAAGTACTTACCTGGCTCCCACCATTCCAAACTCGACCTAGGAGCAGAGGTCGATTTTCATGAGCATTCTGAAGCTCGGTTTGAAAAGCGAGAGAAGCCATTCATAGCCGCCCATTTCGAGAGTTTCAAAATAGCAAAAGAACACAAGGTGAGTTTCTATTCTAATTGGTTCTATTGAAATAATACCCTTGTCTTGATTAGCATATTAAATTTTTGTTTTGAAGAAAGGGTTCGTCCGAATAATGGATCAAGCTATACTCATAAAATGACATATATCAAAAATAATTATGCTTCCTTGATGATTTTTAGCATTCATGCATTAGTTAGGTTTAGTTCATATTTTATTTCGTTAATTTAGCATATTTTAGGAATTAGTTACATTTTTTTTAGAATTTATTTCAATTATGTTTAGTTTCTGTAATTCTTTGTTTTTATCAGTCAGTCCAATTATTATTTTATGTTTTTATTTTTCTCTAAAAATGCCAAAAAAATCATATTATGTGCCTATAGCTGTCCTTGATATTTTGCAAAAAAATCGAAATCATTTGAATTCAATTACTATGTTCAAAGTTCAAAATTCCAAGTCGGGTTTTATGACCCAGGAAACATTTAGAACATTTGGTCTTAACTTGTAAAATCAATATCTACCTCATGGAAGATCTGATTCTCGATCTGAAAAATGCCCTGAACTTGGGATTGAGTCTAGTATTTAATCTGATTTTTTAGAATTTTCAATTTTTTTTGCTATCTTAAAAAAATCCGAGAGTTTGGGACACGTGTCAGAGTCTAATTTGAGTCTCTAAGACTCTCGATCAACTTAAGTCGACTGATTCCCTCTGGATATAGCTCCCAATCCAGATCTGTAAAAAGTGAACTTTATGTTCTGAATGTCCTCTGTTTGATTCTGAAATTTTGCAATTTTTAGGACAGTCTTCATGCTAGTTATGTATTTTTTATTTCAGTCTTTTGTTTTGGTATTTACATTTTTCCTTCTGGTTTATGTGTGTAATGTCATATTTTTATTTCTCATCCAGTTGATCAAATGCCAAATCCAACAAATGAAAGTTATTCATATGCATGTCACTAGTTCTCCATTTAATTTTCGGAAATTTTTGTGGTCAATTATTATTTTTTGTCCATTTTCACATCAGATCATACTGATTTTAGTCCCGTCAGAACCAAATCTCTGCTACCGAACTCAGTGTAGGTCACATTTTGGAGTTGTAAAAGCCAAAGATGTTCATTTTCATGTCCTTTAGCAGCCTGCAAAATATTAAATATTTCTATGATGGATTGTTGCATTATTGCGTTAAATGCTATGTTTGGTTCGTACCCGTATGCGAAATTTGCTTATTTTAGGGTTTTCTTTGAAATTTTGTATCTAGGCCATGTCATTTCATGCATTTTATCATTTTATATTATTTATAAGGTTAGAGGGATGCACTCTACCAAATTTTGCATGATTTAAGTACCGTTTGATGACCGGTTTAGCCGTATCATCAAATCGGGGTTCCCGCAGGACCGTGAACCAGGCGAAAAACAAGTGAAATTCGTTATTTTGGCTAAGTTTCAAACACAAATTCTGATTTTTACAGTCCTAATATGTTAGCAGAATGTCATCATCTCTCATCATGCATTTCATCATCATTTGGTTCATTTCAAATTTTAAAAATCTTAAATTTTACCAAAATTCCTTAAAAAACTCTAATTTTAAAGGTATAACTTCAATATTAAGGGTATTTTGACCATAATTCTGAATTTCAAACTATTTATTAGTGGATTTTCTTGCATTTGCATCATTTCAAATATCAAGGAAATATAAAAATAGGGTTTATATCCAACTAAGTCCAATAATCTCAGGATATTATTGGAAAATCTTGGAAAAACCCACATATTTGAGCTAACCCCATTGTAAGTTTGGCAGGGACATTCAAAGGAAGGAGCTGGAATCTGCAATTTTTATTTTGCTTTTATTTTATTCAGTGATGTAATAATTTAATAAAATTTTGGAATAAGAGATTTACTTTTCTGGTTAGATTAGGATGCATATCATATAGTTTGAATTTATGTAATATCATGATTATGTGATTCATGCATTATATTTCAAAATCACTATGGATGTACACAAATGATACGTGCACCAACTCTTAGGGAGTTGATGAACTCGGTGGAGTCCATATTTACGGCCCTAGTTGGAATATGGACGAGACCCAGATTCAGCATCTTTCTACTAGTCACACTGAGCCTACACTCTTAGGCTATCTTCCCAAATTCACTGCATATCTTCAATATTTACAAAATATTTTAGAATTAACTAAGTAAACTACAAGCATATTCACGGCCATAGTCGAAATATATGGTAATTTTACCTTAGTTTAATTCTAAAATTGCATACTTTTTTGAAAAGAAGCTTTCATAAAAAGACATTCATTCATTCAGGATAGCTCATATCATGAAATCATGTGCATTTCTGTAAAAATTTCATTTCAAGGAAGTCGATTTCTCAAGATGCTCTGAAAAGGTTTTCAAAGATGTGATTTTTCCAAGCTAAGTTTTCCCTGATTTTCCCAGAAAATATTTCTTATCTTAGAATTCATTTCCAAATTTTCAAAGGAAACTTTCCATCATTTTCAAGAATCAAAATCGATTTTCAATTTTTTCAAGGCTAAGATTCTCAGAATTTCATTTTTCTGAGTTTTGATTTTCCTTCTCCAAAGAGTTTTCCTATGAATTTCCAATCATTCTTCAAAGAAAGTTTTCAAAGTTGGAATTTTCCCTGACCAATAGCTCCTCTTCAAGTGTTTTCTCAAGAATTATTTCTACTTTCCAAGGATTTTCACCCATTCATGATTTTCCCACATCTTCAAAGGCTTTCTTAAGATTTTAAATCCTTTCATCAGGATTTTCCTTGAGAAATCGATTTCCATCATCTACCTTAGAAACATTTTCCAACTCCAAAATATTTTCTAAGCATACATCATGTTTTCCAAACTGCATTTTACAAAATTTCATAGCACATGCCTGAATTCTCTATGCATTTAGGATAGAACACAATTTTGATAATTTAGCTAAGTCAAGCACACATTTGGTCCTTGGTTCGATTACCCCCGTTAAAGGTGGCAGGAACGGTCGAACCTCGTACCGACAGGTCGAGTCCCATTCCACGGAATATTTTCTGCTATTTTCAAAATGGAGGCGAGTATTTCAAAACAATTTTCAAAACTCTGGTCAAGTTTGACTCGCGGGATTGTTTCCCCTCTCTCCTGCAGGGAAGGGAAGAATTTTGCGACGATAACAATCACCCACACATAACTCGCCACAGAGTTTATAACATTCAACAAGTCTCAACAAACAATTATGCCCCTACAATGTGCCCCAAGTCCCCTTTTTGCATATTTGAAACGAAACAAGTGTCAATATATAACATGCTTCAAGAGACAAGAAAAATGCACGTGAATGTATTTGAACTTACATTGCATATTATAAAACAACAACAAATTTAAGACACTTGATTTATAAAGCATGCTTCATATTTTAGTTCAGTGGCATGATGTGCCAAAGTGCATGTGGATTTTTCAAGCATAATCAAATTTGTCCCTTATTGTGTGATTCAAGTCTCTTTTTGCATATTTAGGGCGAATCAAGTATCAATACACAACACATCGCATGATTTGTAAAGGAGAATTTGTGCAAAAATTCCAAGCATTTCATGGCACAATTATGTTACCGCGACACTTGAATCAAGCATGCTCATGAATTGTAAATTTGACTATGTCAGGATGTGCATGTGACATGTAGCTCATTAAGAATGCTTCATTGTATCTTTCCACAAACATATTATTTAAACAAAGCATCATGTTTATAGGCTTTTTGTCGTGCAAGTAAGTGAATGGTAGCCTACTAGGGGCTG
Organism: Nuphar pumila; assembly: GCF_984573655.1. Lineage (NCBI taxonomy): Eukaryota > Viridiplantae > Streptophyta > Magnoliopsida > Nymphaeales > Nymphaeaceae > Nuphar > Nuphar pumila. The sequence goes on from NC_143257.1 coordinate 44,027,844, forward strand.
CCCTCAACTTGGATTCTGCAGGAAGTTGTGGCGCACATGGTGTTGCCAACTATGTGCCAAGTGTGCTAGACTTGCATGAGTTTACAAAATTAAAAGCACTGCCAAGTGTATAAAACATGCACTACATTTCCGCAAGCTAGGGTATGCTGCTGTGGATTCATATCTACAAGAAATCTGCACCAAGAAGGGCATTGCCATGTGGTGCGAAAACTATGGGTGATTTTAGCCAGCAATATGCTGTCATACGTGTGCATCACGCGGTAAAAATGCAACAAGAGACATGCTGCCAAACATTTAAGTATGTTGTAAATCGCAGCGTTCAAGGTGCTGTTGTGAGTGTCAAACACGTGGGAAAAACATGGTGAGAAACATGCTGTCATGGGCTGCCAATGCTGCAGAAAGTTGCAGCAAGCAGAATGCTTCTAGCAAGTCCTTTCTAAAGAACTCTGCAACAGCAAAATAGCTACCCAAAAGGGAGCTTTATACTGCAGAAACTTGCAGCAAAATGGGTGCTGCCCGAGGTCATAGCTTCAGCAGAAAAGTGAAGCGCACATGGTGCTGCCTCCTACACCGATGTTGCAGGAAATTTCCAGCAAGAGAGTCGCTGCACAAGGGTCATCTGCTTACAGCCTTATACAGTGGCTATACATTGCCAAAATGCGATAAATTTAATGTGAATTTGCAGTAAAGTAATATGCTGCCTCAAGCATCATTGCAGCAGAGTTTTGCAGCAAATTACACGAGGCCAAAACACTAGGTTCTGCAGAATTCTCTACAGCATGGACTGCTGCCTCAAAGCCCCAAAACTACAGGGTACTTGCAACGATGAGGTGTTGCCACAACGCACCAACACTGCAGGGGTTTGCGGCTAGCAAAGGGGTTGCCATACGGGTTGAGTGACCTATTACTCACATTGCTTTAGGTGTTGCAGTGGATGTTCATTCTAGAAGGGGGTTTGCAGCAAGCGGTGCGTTGTTGTGCATGCCAAACATTTAGGAAGAAAATTCAGCTAGAGGGGCGCTGGTGCAAGTGGTGTTTCTGCTAGAAAACTCAACAACAAATGTGCTGTCAAACGGGGGTGCCACTTCACCAAAGTCGCAACAGCAAAAATGCAACCCAATAGGGGTGGCATACTGTGGGTATCGTAGTGATATAAGCACTGCCCCAAGGGCACCATTTATGCTGCTAACCAGAGGCTGATCACACATCTCATTCTATAGAAGGACGCAGCCCATGGATTTGCTGCCAACGTCTTCTGCAGAAAAGTGATAGCAACTAGGTGCTGCCATAAAACTTTCCAAATAGCAGGAGCATGCAACAAGGAGGTGCTGCCATGAAGGAGGGAAGGGTCTCGATGGGACTCTCGAAGTGCAGCCTAGCGTGGCACTGGAATGCGTCACGGTGGCTGCAGGAATTGGCAGTCATGAAGTGCAGCTCAGAACATCATTAATGTAGCAAAATGCAGTGGTATTTACATGACAATTTGCAAAATGGTTGGTGTTTATGTTGTAAACGCCAAACTGGAAAGAGCGTTGTAGGATAAACGCCAAGCTTGTTCATATTAAGAAACCTTTGCAAAACTATGAAGAAATCTGGTCTTCAGCTGTGCCTTGAAAACTTAAATAAAAAAATGCAAAGATCACCTACTTAAATATTCAAAGACTTATCAACACCTTACGCTTTATCCTGTTCTGTTGAACCCTTTTCTTTTCACCAAAAACTTTGTAGATCCTGAAAATAATGAGGTACAATCGTTTTTCTGGAAATCAGAGCTTTTGAGCTGGTGATGAAATCTTTTCCATACTCTTGGCTTTCTTGTTAGTTGTTCTTCTAATATTTCTTCATCTTGTTTTACATTAGAAACAACAATCAAGATCAGATTTCTTTTTTTATCCGTAGTTCATTGTTTAGATTCTAATCAAACTATTCCTATACTTGTTGTGGAGGTTAACCTATCTCTTTCTTTGTTTATGCAATGCTTAATGAACGTTATCCAACCTTTAGAGCACTTGCCATAAAAAACAAAAAGATTTGTTCTACTTCAAATATCCTCCTGTGTTCATGTTTTCTTCCATTATAGAAAAATCATATAAAGATCGTTGCACAAAAGTGCTTTTCTGTTAGATGCCTACTAGAAATTTTACTTGTCCTAATTATAGGGGATCTATTATTTTACACATACAGAGACAGTTTAACAAACATAAACCATTGTATGGACATGAGCAAATAAAAATCCACTTAAACCAATGTTGAATATTTAATATGCTTGAAATTGATGGCACCAGCTGATCGTATTCCGGCAGGTGTGTGGCCGAAATATGCTGCTGCCTAACCCACAATGCAGCAGGGAAAAAGGTGCTGCCGACTATGAGTTTTCTGCAGCCACACCGCAACAACGAGATGGGGTCCAATGAGGGCTGACAAGCGTGCACTTTCGTGGCCACAATGTTACGACAATGAAGCCATACATGGTACTTCAAGTACAAGGTTTTGATGATGAGCAAGTGGAATCAACTGCATTTCAGCTAAGGCTATGAAGAAATTGAAGAATTCGGTGAAGAATCCTTGAAGACTAGTGTGCAAATGTTTAATTCATTAAAAGTCTTAGATTCTTGTAAGAGCCTTACTTAGAGTGCATATTTAGGTTGCATTTCACCTTAAAAGTCTTTAGAAAAACTTTTCTAAAAGAAACTCTTTTGAAACTCTTTTTAGAAAACTCTTTTCTTAAATTTTCATGTTTATTAGTTGACCAATAGACTTATCAGTCGACTAATCCTTTCGCGCCATATTTTCTAAAAAGTCATTTTTGTCAAATTAGTCGACCAAAGGTTTTATCAGTCGACTGGACAGAATGTCTGTTTTCTAGAAAATTAGCAGCAGTCGACTAATGGTTTTTCAGTCGATTGAACAGAACATGTGTTTTCTGAAAAATTTAGCAGCAGTCGACTAATGCTTTTTATCAGTCGACCGAACAGAATGTTTGTTTTTCAAAAAATTTTAGCAGCAGTCGACTAAAAGGTTTTTCAGTCTACTGATGATATTATCAGTCGACTAACTTTTCTCAAATCGACTAAGTTTCAAAAGTTCAGATTTTCAAACGGCTCGATTAACAGATCAATCGACCGACGATAACTGTCAGTCTACTAATAACTAACTATTAGTCGACTAACTGATGTTTCAGTCGACTAATTTTGCCATTTTCCTGAAACTTTAAAAAGGCGTGTCTTTTCATTTTTCAAACGTTTTGATCATTCGAAATGGACCGTTTTGACACCCTTTCATACTCTCAACGTATGAAATCTTTTAACTATAAATATAAGTGCATTTTACACTAAAACATATCAAATTCAATCGATTTAAATCTTGCTTTTCACTCCTATTCATTCAAGTATTTGTTTTCTCACTCACGTGATATTTTCACTCCAGTTTTTCACTCAAATCACTTTGAGAGATAGTGAATTCGTGAGTAGAGTGTTTCAACAACCTCAAAAGCCAATTGCATCTCATTTGCATTCAAAAGGAAGGCTCATAGGTTGTATTGTAAGTTCTTATTTCTTTTCTGTAAAAAGAAGGACTCCTTGGTGTAAAGGAGTTGTTTGCTTTCAGTTGGGTTGTTACTGAAAGTGGGACCGGTTATGGTCTGTGTGATCTTGTAGTTTACAAGGTTGATAGTGGAAAATCTCAAGCAGGTTTTACTTGGGGACTGGATGTAGGTCGGGTTTGACCGAACCAGGATAAAATCTTGTGTTCTTTGTGTGTTTGCTTTGAGATTTGCAAAATCATTCAATATTCCGCAGAAAGTTTTAAAAGCACTATTCACCCCCCTCTAGTGCTCGTTGCCTCGATCCTAGTGCACTTTCATTTGGTATCAGAGCACAGGTTTGCTATTACTTTGATTTGACCATCATCTAGCATGGCAACTACAACATCTCAGCACAAAGAAGGAAGCTCCTCTGTTCGTCCTCCTCTCTTCGATGGAACAAACTATGGATACTGGAAAGTAAGAATGACAATATTCCTACAATCCATGGATGTCGATATCTGGAGAGTTGTTTCTGAAAAGTACCAAACTCCATCAACTGATTTCAGCCGATGGACCGATGAAGAAAAGAAGACTGCTTCACTGAATGCCAAAGCCATGAATGCATTATATTGTGGCGTTGATAAGGTAGAGTTCAATCGCATCTCTCAATGCTCTATAGCTAATGAAATCTGGCATACTCTTCTCGTAACACACGAAGGTACGTCAAAGGTAAAGGAATCTAAAATTGCTTCTTTAGTTCATAAATTTGAATTGTTCAAAATGAAGCAAAATGAATCTATATCGGACATGGTAACTAGAATGACCGATATAACTAACACTTTGAAATCCCTTGGAAAAGAATATTCACAAGTGGATTTAGTCAGAAAGATTCTAAGGTGTTTAACTTCTGAATGGGAGAGAAAAACCACTGCTATTGAAGAAGCAAATGATCTCAATACTCTCACTCTTGAAGACTTAGTTGGTAACCTAATGGCATATGAGGTCCAACTTCAAGACAGACAAGAAGAAGAGCCTAAAAAGAAGTCTCTTGCTTTTAAGGCTACTTCTGACTCAGAAGATTCTGAAGAAGATGAAGATGAAGATGAAGATATTGCCCTCATCACAAGGCAATTCAGAAGATTCATCAAAAAGGGAAAATTTCAAAGAAAGGCAAAGAAAGCAGATTCTTCCATTTCTAATGAAGTAAAGTGCTTTAACTGCAAAAAGGCAGGACATATCAAGAAAGATTGTCCTCTTCTCAAATTCAAGCCCAAAGATCAATTCAAGAAGAAAAAGGCATTTCAAGCCTGTTGGGATGATAGTGACTCCTCTTCCGATGAAGAATCAAATGAAGAAGTCGCCAACATGTGTTTTGTAGTACAAGAAGAATCGGTAAGTCAATTTGACTATGATGAGTTATTTGAAGCATTTAATGATTTGTATGCTAAATTTAAGAGTCTTAGTTCTAAAAATAAAGAGTTAAAAACTAAAAAATTTAACTCTTGACTCTCAAAATAAAGTGTTACTTCAAAAAATAGAAGATCTCAAGAAGGAAAATTCTTGCCAGACAATTGAGATAAAAGAAATTGGAGTTAGAACTAATCTCTTACAAAAAGAAATATTTAGTCTTAAAGAAAAGTCAAATGATCTTTTTTCTATAGTGACCAAATTTACAAATGGTCAAGAGAATCTAGAAAAACTTCTTGGTTCTCAAAGATGCTCGGTAAATAAAACCGGAATGGGATATAGCTTCTTTGATACTCAAAATAGACCAAATCTTGTGGTGAAAAATCAAAGACATTATTCTCAATCTTTTGTTCATAGAACTAAACTTTCTAGTTCTAATAGAAATGCATCTAGATATGATTGTTCTAGACATGTTTATTCTAAATCCTTTTATAGAAAGAATACTTATTATCAAAGGAAACCAAAATCCAAGTGGATATGGGTTCCTAAGACTAACTCTCATGGACCCGAAAATAGAAAGGGGTCAAATGCTCTGTTTTCTGATTTTGTTATAGGTACACAACATAAGGAGCAAATGGATATTGGACAGCGGCTGTTCCAAACATATGACTGGAAGGCCAAAGTTATTTTCCACCCTCCAAAATAAGGATGGAGGAACCGTCACCTTTGGTGACAATAACAAGGGAAAAGTGATAGGTATTGGTAATATTGGTAATCCAAATTTCCCTTGATAGAAAATGTTCTTTTAGTGGATGGTTTAAAGCATAATTTAATATCTATTAGTCAATTATGTGATAAAGGTTTTCATGTTTCTTTTGAAAATGATTTATGCTTAATTTCTGATTTTCAATCTAAAAAGATCATTTTTAAAGGTAAAAGAAGAAACAATGTGTATGAACTATATCTAGATGAATTACCCTCTTTTAATGAAAAATGTCTTATTGTTTCAAATGAAATTCAATGGTTATGGCACAAGAGACTTGGACATGTTAATTTTAAAATTATTTCAAAATTATCCAAGAATGATCTTGTAAGAGGCCTACCTAGAATACCATATAAAAAGGATCACTTATGTGATGCTTGTCAAAGGGGTAAACAAATCAAGAGTTCTTTTAAAGCAAAAGATATATTTTCAACAAAACGTCCTCTTGAACTTTTACATTTAGATCTATTTGGACCATCTAGAATTCAAAGTTTGAATGGTAGCAAGTATGCTTTTGTTATAGTAGATGATTATTCTCGATTTACATGGGTGATTTTTCTAAAAAGCAAAAATGATGCTTTTTCAGAATTTTCTAAACTTTGTAGAAGAATTACAAATGAAAAATCTACATCTATTATTAAAATTCGTAGTGATCATGGTGGTGAATTTGAAAATGAATCTTTTCTAAAGTTTTGTGATTTACATGGTATATCTCACAACCTTGCTTTTCCTAGAGCGGCTCCACAAAATGGAGTTGTTGAAAGAAAGAATAGAACTTTGCAAGAATGTGCTAGAACCATGCTTCAAGATAAAAATTTACCAAAATATTTTTGGGCTGAAGCAATTAATACAGCATGTTATGTCTTAAATCGTGTTCTTATTCGACCAATTTTACATAAAACATGTTTTGAATTGTATTATGATCGTATACCCAAGATCTCATATTTCAAAATTTTTGGTAGTAAATGTTTCTTGTTAAATACCAATGATAATCTTGATAAGTTTGATTCAAAATCAAATGAATCAATATTTCTTGGATATTCTTCTAGAAGTAAAGCATATCGTATTTTCAATAAAAGAACATCTTGTATTGAAGAATCTTTACATGTTGCATTTGATGAGAATTGTGAGCAGGTTATTCCTCTAAGCGAAGAAGAAGAAGCAACACTTCAAGAAGAACCCTTGATAGAGAGTACTTCTCAAGAAAATATTCCTCTTCAACCGGTTTGGAAAGAAGTTCCTAATCATCCACATGAACAAGTTATTGGTGAAATAAAGAGTGGTGTCCAAACTAGAAGGCAGTTAGAAAAATATATTGCAAATGTTGCTTTCATATCTAAATTAGAACCAAAGAATATCAATGAGGCATGTGATGATGAATTTTGGCTTTTAGCCATGTCTGAAGAACTTAACCAATTTACTAGGAATGATGTTTGGGATCTAGTTGATAGACCAAAGGATCATCCAGTAATTGGAACAAGATGGGTCTTCCGAAATAAGCTGGATGAAAATGGTGGTCATTCGTAACAAAGCAAGGCTTGTGGCACAAGGCTATAATCAAGAAGAAGGCATAGATTTTGATGAAACCTATGCACCAGTGGCTCGATTAGAGTCAATTCGTATGATGCTTGCTTTTGCTAGTTACATGAACTTCAAGTTATATCAATTTGATGTTAAGAGTGCATTTTTAAATGGACACATCAATGAAGAAGTTTATGTAGAGCAACCTCCAGGCTTTGAAAATGAGAAATATCCAGAAAAGGTCTTCAAATTGAAACGAGCTTTGTATGGACTCAAACAAGCACCAAGAGCGTGGTATGAAAGACTACGAATTTTTTTAGAACAATCTGGTTTTTCCATTGGTCGGGTAGACTCCACTTTATTTATTAAACATTTTAATTCAGATATTCTTATTGTGCAAATTTACGTTGATGACATAATATTTGGTTCTACTAATGATTCTCTTTGTAAAGAATTTGCTAAGGCTATGCAGGAAGAGTTTGAAATGAGCTTGATGGGCGAATTAAACTACTTCCTTGGACTTCAAATAAAGCAAACTGAAGAAGGAATCTTCATCAATCAGGGTAAGTATACAAAAGAACTTCTCAAGAGATTTGGGATGGACTCATCGAAATCAAGAAGGAATCCTATGAGTACAACTACTTCTCTTGATAAAGATGAAAATGGTAAAAGTGTAGATACTAAGCTCTACAGAGGTATGATCGAATCTCTATTATACTTAACTGCTAGTCGACCTGATATTATGTTTAGTGTTTGTATGTGTGCAAGATTTCAAGCTAATTCAAAGGAATCTCACTTAACTGCAGTAAAACAAATTCTTCGTTATTTGAAAGATACTTCAGATTTCGGTTTGTTTTACCCAAAATCATCTTCCTTTGATTTGGTTTCATATAGTGATGCAGATTTTGCAGGAAGTAAATCTGATCGCAAGAGTACTAGTGGAACTTGTCATTTCTTGGGAAATTCCTTAGTCTCTTGGTTTAGTAAAAAGCAAAATTCAGTATCACTCTCAACAACTGAAGCTGAATATATAGCGGCTAGTTTAGCATGTTCACAAGTACTTTGGATGAAACAGACCTTAAAAGATTTTGGTTTGAACTACTCCACAACAACTATTTATTGTGATAACACTAGTGCTATAAATCTTTCGAAAAATCCTATTCAGCACTCAAGAACTAAGCATATTGAAGTTAGACATCATTTTTTAAGAGATCATGTGTTAAAAGGAGATATTTCGTTAAATTTTATTTCCACTAAAGAACAACATGCCGATATCTTCACTAAACCTCTTAAAAATGAAGATTTTATGAGAATTAGGAGAGAGCTAGGTATTTGCTCGTTTTTGGATTTATAAAAATGCTGATTTTTGAACAAAATCTCAAAATCGCACTATATTAGTTGACCGATAAAATTCTAGTCGACTGGTGTTTTTATATTTTGGAATGTATCACATCATATTAGTCGACCGATATATTTCTAGTCGACTGATGATTTTTTAGAATGAGTTACAATTCAGAAGGATGTAACTGCCATTAAGGATTTGCTAAACTCTCTTTTCTGATCTTTGATCTTTAAAAAACATACTTTATGGGTTGTAATATTTTAAACTTATCTCTATTTCTGCTTATGCTATTTTTGCCCTTACTCTTTTTTATTCTGACAAAGGGGAAGAAAAAGATAAAGATAGCATTACTTTGAAATTGCAAGAAGATCTTGAGAAAAAAGATGATAGCAATTACATTACAAGAGATCTTGCATGAGAAATGCAAAATTGAGAGAAAAAGAAAGCTTTGAATGAATGTATTTCTAAATACATGAATACATGATGAATGGAAATGCAAACCAATCAATATGTGATATATGTGCTTTAAATGTGCTAACTTTTAATGTTTTGCAGCATATTGATAGGGGGAGTAAAATCTCCATCTATGCATCTAAATGCTTCATCTTTGATTAAGTTTGTCATCATCAAAAAGGGGGAGATTGTTACGACAATGAAGCCATACATGGTACTTCAAGTACAAGGTTTTGATGATGAGCAAGTGGAATCAACTGCATTTCAGCTAAGGCTATGAAGAAATTAAAGAATTCGGTGAAGAATCCTTGAAGACTAGTGTGCAAATGTTTAATTCATTAAAAGTCTTAGATTCTTGTAAGAGCCTTACTTAGAGTGCATATTTAGGTTGCATTTCACCTTAAAAGTCTTTAGAAAAACTTTTCTAAAAGAAACTCTTTTTAGAAAACTCTTTTCTTAAATTTTCATGTTTATTAGTCGACCAATAGACTTATCAGTCGACTAATCCTTTCGCGCCATATTTTCTAAAAAGTCATTCTTGTCAAATTAGTCGACCGAAGGTTTTATCAGTCGACTGGACAGAATGTCTGTTTTCTGGAAAATTAGCAGCAGTCGACTAATGGTTTTTCAGTCGACTGAACAAAACATGTGTTTTCTGAAAAATTTAGCAGCAGTCGACTAATGCTTTTTATCGGTCGACCGAACAGAATGTTTGTTTTTCAGAAAATTTTAGCAGCAGTCGACTAAAAGGTTTTTCAGTCTACTGATGATATTATCAGTCGACTAACTTTTCTCAAGTCGACTAAGTTTCAAAAGTTTAGATTTTCAAACGGCTCGATTAACAGATCAGTCGACCGACGATAACTGTCAGTCTACTAATAACTAACTATTAGTCGACTAACTGATGTTTCAGTCAACTAATTTTGCCGTTTTCCTGAAACTTCAAAAATGCGTGTCTTTTCATTTTTCAAACGTTTTGATCGTTCGAAATGGACCGTTTTGACACCCTTTCATACTCTCAACGTATGGAATCTTTTAACTATAAATATAAGTGCATTTTACACTAAAACATATCAAATTCAATCGATTTGAATCTTGCTTTTCAGTCCTATTCATTCAAGTATTTGTTTTCTCACTCACGTGATATTTTCACTTCAGTTTTTCACTCAAATCACTTTGAGAGATAGTGAATTCGTGAGTGTTTCAACAACCTCAAAAGCCAATTGCATCTCATTTGCATTAAAAAAAAGGCTCATAGGTTGTATTGTAAGTTCTTATTTCTTTTCTGTAAAAAGAAGGACTCCTTGGTGTAAAGGAGTTGTTTGCTTTCAGTTGGGTTGTTACTGAAAGTGGGACCAGTTATGGTCTGTGTGATCTTGTAGTTTACAAGGTTGATAGTGGAAAATCTCAAGCAGGTTTTGCTTGGGGACTGGATGTAGGTCGGGTTTGACCGAACCAGGATAAAATCTTGTGTTATTTGTGTGTTTGCTTTGAGATTTGCAAAATCATTCAATATTCCGCAGAAAGTTTTAAAAGCACTATTCACCCCTCCTCTAGTGCTCGTTGCCTCGATCCTAGTGCACTTTCACACAATGCAGCAACAAAGGAGCCCAACGTGTGTCATTCTACAGGGTGTCAGACTGACACAACAGGCCACAACCACGAGTGCAGTGAGCACCAGAAATTGACTGCATGGCTTAGCTGGAACCCATCACAAACTAGATAGGGCTTGCGAAAGGTAGGTTAGGGTGCATTTGGGAACAACCAGCTGGGTGTGACCGGACCACTGCCCCTATAGGACAGGGTTGGCAAGTGCTAGTCACAACACTAGACATGCTGTGACAGCAACACCCATGGATGCACAACCTGGCTCTCCCGACATGCAGCTTACCAGATGGAAAGGAAACCGGCTGGTCTGGTCCATCCGTACTGCAGGGCACCAAAGCGAAGAAGGGTAAAAGAGGGCAGACAGGGTGGTTTGGTAACTTGTGTCCAGACTTGTCATGCCCTGTCGACATGCTGTATGAACATAGCAGGGCATGGCTTGGTCCGGCCTGGGACTTGCTGCAGCCATTCGGCCAAAGCCGACCCCAAAGTTGGGTGTTCAAGCAACAAAACAACCCCGGGCTATGGACGTTATGGTTGCCACCAGCAGGAGATGGACATACCCGGGGTTACTGCCATGGCAGGGCAGAACCTGGGCCTGGTCGACATCAGACCTGCCAGTTCAAATAAAGAAAAAAAAATGCCAGAACTGTAGTTTGCGAAAATGAGAAGGAAGGGATAGCAAGGAATGGCTGCCCTACTGCAGACCGACCCATCTCTGGGTGATTTCTCTGCAGTAAGGACCAGCCTATGGCATGCAAAGATGAGACCAAAATGAGATTCAAATGCATGCAAGAAAAAAAAAATCCACAAAATGACTTTCTCACTATGAGCTCGGATGAGCTTGAAATGACTGATATTCTAACTGTCCTGACCTGACCTGACCAATGAGCTTGGTTGACTCCGACTGACTGAGGTCCGGGATGACCTAGGGGTAAAATGGTAATTTTCCTAATAAAATAGATAAAGTGGTAGTTTTCTGAAACTGACTCAGGGTTTGACTCCTACACTGACCTAACAGGGTTGACACTGCACAAAGAGGGTTTTTTGAGCATGGATGAGGAAAATTTGGGGTGTTTACAGATGCCCCTCTTTGCTACTAAGCCAACTTGAGGACGAGCTTAGTCGTAAAGAAAAACACACCAAATTTGGGCTATAAAAATGCCCCAGTTAGAAGGATCTGACTGGATATTAAGAAATTAGCTCTGATGAAAATGGTAGATATGAAATGGAGAATAAAGAAAGAAAAATTTACTTCAAAGAAGTGAGATTCAGGTTTTGCTCTTAACCTGGATGGGATGAGAAATACCTCGTGTAGAAACGAAGCTCAGGTTTGACCCTTAACCTGACTGAGAAATGAATTACCTCATCAGAATGAGGCTCAGGTTTAACCCTTAACCTGACCGGGAAGTGGAAATGGTAAGTTGGATGGTGAATAAGACAATTTTTTTTTGAAGAAGAATAAGGTGACCCTTTCGACAACGCGAAAGATGAATTCTTTCGACAACGCGAAAGATGACAAAGGCGATCCAAAGGAACAAGGCAATTCTTTCAACAACGCAAAAGATGACAAGGTGATCCAAAGGAGCAAGGCGATTCTTTTGACAACGCAAAAGATGAATTCTTTCGACAACGCGAAAGATAACAAAGGCAATCCAAAGGAACAAGGCGATTCTTTCAACAACGCGAAAGATGACAAGGCGATCCAAAGGAGCAAAACGATTCTTTTGACAACGCAAAAGATGAATTCTTTCGACAACGCGAAAGATGAGAAAGGCGATCCAAAGGAGCAAGGCGATTCTTTCAACAACGCGAAAGATGACAAGGCGATCCAAAGGAGCAAGGCGATTCTTTTGACAACGCAAAAGATGATTTTTTTCGACAACGCGAAAGATGACAAAGGCGATCCAAAGGAACAAGGCGATTCTTTCAACAACGCGAAAGATGACAAGGCGATCCATAGGAGCAAGGCGATTCTTTTGACAACGCAAAAGATGAATTCTTTTGACAACGCGAAAGATGACAAAGACAATCCAAAGGAGCAAGGCGATTCTTTCAACAACGCGAAAGATGACAAGGCGATCCAAAGGAGCAAGGCGATTCTTTTGACAACGCAAAAGATGAATTCTTTCGACAACGCGAAAGATGGCAAAGGCGATCCAAAGGAACAAGACGATTCTTTCAACAACGTGAAAGATGACAAGGCGATCCATAGGAGCAAGGCGATTCTTTTGACAACACAAAAGATGAATTTTTTCGACAACGCGAAAGATGACAAAGGCTATCCTTTCAGAGAAAAGGCTAATCTTTTAACAACGTGAAAGACGATAAAGGTTACTCTCTCAAGGAGGTAAAAGGTGACGCCAGAATATGTCAAGATGGACATCGATCTCTTCACTTCATGTCAAGATAGTAAGAAAATTTTACCAAAATGTTAAAAATTGTTTGTTGATTCAAAATGCTTGAAATTGATGTATATTGGTATGAAAATCTTTCCTCTTTTCTGCCCAAAGTATTACCTCCAATTGAGCTAACTCCATAGAATCAAGATTGAAATTCAAATTTCTTGCAATTGACTTTCTTTCAAGGAAGCTATCAATTTCCTTGATATGAACATAAAAGAGAGTATTCTTGACATTGTGAAAGCAATTGGTGAAAGAATATTGATAATAGAATTTCACAAAATTTAAATAAAATTCTTGGTAGATTTGGCAGTCTGATATCCTGGGATTCTTTTCTCATGATGATATTTCTGCCATCTTTTTTTTTTGACAGAATTGGAGCTCTCTTAGGTTTTTGGGAATTTTATTACATCATCCTTTATTTTGGAGATGTCCTGACTTTTCTCTCTTTCTTTTTTTTTGGAAGGGTACGTCACAAATTCCTTCATCTTGGAGATGCTTCGATCCTTCTTTTCTCTCAGAAATTATATTGATGGTTATTGGCTCATTGATTGGAAATCTCTTGGTGATAGCAGAAATTAAATATCTTTTAGGGTTTGTCGGGAGGCTCAACGCAGTCGCCTTCAACTTGGCGGTGATCTGAACTTTCCCTGAAAGGATTCGTCACAAACTCCTTCATCTCGGAGATGATCCAAATCTTCTTTGGCCTCGGGGGTCTAACTCGCATAATTCGTCTTCATCTTGACGACAATTGAGAGATCCCTTTTGCAGATATTTAATTGCAGCTTAGGTGATGGAGGAGATATAGAAATTAAGTGGATTTTTCTGTATCACCCAGGATATTTCGACTGCTTTATTTTCCAAGAATGATCTTTAAAAATGTGCCATTGACTGCGATCAATACCGATCACTTATGGCTTTGCAACAACATTGAATTTTCTTTGCTGGCCATATCAAGGATTTATTCTTCATTCTTTTGATTGGCCAATAGAAAGATTTTGAATTTTGAATCCTTTTTCGCGAAATCTTTGTCCTTTTGGAAGTAATACTGAAGGTATTCTGAGGTAAAGTTTTTGTGCTATAAAGATTTTGAAATCAACAAATATTTAATGACAAATTGGCAAAATACTCTTGGGATCTTTGGTGAAAAAAATTGCTTGATATCCGAGTTGACACATCAGTGACCAAATTGAGTCCTGAAAAAAAAACTCAATAAAAGATCAACTCGAAAGTTGGGTTTTGTTGACCGACCAGCTTGAAAGCAGAATTTTGATTGAAAGATCAAATTTGATGATTTGAAATTGATTGACATTGATGAAGTTGTAACCCGAAGGCTTGGAAAGTGATAGATATTGATAAAGTTGTAATCTAAAGGCTTGAATTTGGAAATTGATTGACCCGAAGGTCGAAATTAGAAATTAATTTACTAGGAATGACATGGGTTCAATTGAGAACAACATGGATTCACTGGGAATGACGTGGGTTCATTAGGGATTCAGCCTAAGAACTTGGATCAGGAGGACTTCAACCTACAAATCACATTTCAAAAAAATACCAATCCAAAAGGGGTTCATCCTAAGGATTGTAAAGAATATTGGATCAGGAGAACTTCAACCTACAGATTAAATTTGAAGCCTATTGGGACATTTTTAGGCTAGAGGGTTTATTTATAAAAGTGTCACCGCCTAGAAGGGTGTGACACTTAAGTGAATGAACCACAACCCTTCATTTTCAAGATTAAAACACCACCGTTGGATCAAAACCCTAACTTATAAAACCTTGAGAAAAAGAAAAAACTCATTTCTCGCATCTCTTTTTCTCTCTCCCTTCTCTCTCTTCTCTCTCCCTCTCTCCCAATTGTAGGGTTCTCTCCCGTTGGGTGTCGGTTGTACCTCCCTTCCATTGCTAGGGTGTAGCATTGGGTACCTCATAGGGGCTCCACTCTACACTTTATGCAAGGGAGGCACACCATCTTCTCCACTGTTCCAGAAAGTATAGCAGTGAGATTTTCTCTTTTCTATAGCTCCCATCCTTTTTGCAAAGATGTGATTTATAGAAAAAAACATATCTAGCATGAAGCCATGCTCTTCGATGCATTTTATAAAATGCATGGGAGCTGGATGGATTAGAGTTCCATTTTTGGTTGCAATCGTTGTATTTTTCTTTGTTGATGCATCTCGCACATTGCATGCTTTTAAGAAAATAGTTTAAAAATTTGGGATTTTCCAAATGATTCTAAAATTTTGATAATAGAGTGAAGAAATGATTCAAAGGGTTGAAATTGATTTAAAAAAGTTAGAGTTTGAATCTGTGATCATCGAAATTTTTTTCCTCTAGTGGTTTTCTCTCTCTTCCTTTCTCTTTTCCTTTCCAACCTCTATTTTCTCCTTTTTGAGGGGAGAAAATAAAAGACAGAAAAGAAGAGAGAAGAGAAAAAAAGAGAAGAGAGAGAGAGGAACTCTTTTGCGGGGTCTCACTTGACCTTAATTTGAAAAGATATTTAGAAAAATTACTCGCCTCCGTTTTGAAAATATTGCAGGAAAAATTGGGAGACAGGGCTCTCTCGTCGGTACGAGGTTTGACAGTTCCTGGCGCCTTTACCAGGGGTAATCGAACCAAGGGTCGAATTTATGCCTTTTTGCTTTGCTAAAAGATCATCTAAGAATTTATTCTAAGTCTAAAATGCATAAAGAATCATGCTTGTGTGAATGCAAAGATGTATGCTCTTTTGAGAAAATGATTTGAAAATTTTTCCAAGTGTTGAAGAAATGATTCAAAGGATTGAATTTGATTTTAGATTTTGAATCCAACTCAGGACTTGAAATAGATCTGGAAGAAGAGACTTGAGTTTCCAAGTCTTGGAATGATCAGGATTTATGGATTTAGAATTGGAATTTTGAAATAAGAATGATTTTTCAAAGTCATAATGGACTTTGAATTGGGATCAATTTTCAAGAATCGATTTTGAATTCAATATTTAAACAGAAATTGGATTTGAATTTAGACTAGAGAAATATATTTGAAATTGGCTTTTAAAGATTGGAAATGAAATTAGATTTAAAAATCCAGAATGAAATTTTGATCTGAAGTCTAATATCCAAGATGGAACTGGATCCGCAGTCTGAGATCCGAGATGGGTTTGGATCTGGAATCTGGAGTTCTAAATAGAATTTGGATTCGAAGTCTGAGATCCAAGATGGAATTTAAATACAAAATATGAATCCTAAATGGAATTGGATCCGAAATCTGGGATCCAAGATTGACTTGAATTCAAAATTTGGAATTCTAAATGGAATTTGGATTCAAAGTCTGAGATCCAATATGAAATTTAAATACAAAATCTGAATCCAAAATGGAATTGGATCCGAAATCTGGGATCTAAAAATGAAGATTGGGTTTTGGAAACCTGGATCCAAGGTTCTAATGTTAGAATTGGATCTTGAAAGCCCAAATGGGACTTTTGAAGATGAATCTGGGTCTAGATTGAATTTAAAACATAGGAAACATCAAATTTTGAGATTCAGAATCAATCTCAAAAACTTTGATTTTGAATTGAGAATCAAGACTCAATCTTTAGATAGAACTTTGAAGATAAAGAACAAACTTGATTTTTTTTTTAAGTTTGAATTTGAAATCAGAAGATGAATAAAAAAATTTAAAGTTTAAATTGAATTTTGAAATTGAATTTCGAGATGTTGAATTTGAATTTTTTTTAATTTGAATGCTGAAAAATGAATTTGGAATTCCAAAGTCCAATTGAACTTTGAAATCTGATTTGAATTGGAATTTTTGAATATAAAATGAATTTGAAATCTCAAAGTTAAATTGGACTTTGAGATTGAAAATGAAAATAGAATTGAGAATGAAAAGATGAATTGGAATTTACAAGAATTGAAGATTGATTGAAGAAGATACTTAAAATCACTTGGAGTTTTGAAAAAAAGAATTTTTGAAAATATGATGCAATTCTATCCTAAATGATGAATGAGATCTAAATAATTTGAAATTGGATTTGAAAAGCATATTTTATTCTTTAAATGAATTGAAATAAGATTGAAGATATAATATATCTCTGACTATGGTCATTGAATGTATTATATAGTAATCATATTTGAATTCAAGTGAAGAATAAAACATATTTTGGTGCTTTTATAGAGTTTAAAATGAAATTAACTCTCAATATATCCTGACTACGACCATTGATATATATTTTGAGTTAATTTTAAGTTAAACTCTGATAAAAGAAGAAAATATTTAAAAATATGATGATTTTGGAAAAATGATCCAGTGTGGATCCAATGTCATTCCATAAAAGATGAAAATCCTAAGTCTTGTTCACATCGTGACTATGGCCATTGATGCAAATCATCAACTTAGGATTTGAATCACCTCTTATAAAACGGTGCATGTGCTATTCGTGTGCCCATTTATGAAATTTTGCAAAAAAAAAGGGAAAATGATATAAAAACAAACAATTTCTAAGGTATATACATGCTCATACATTCTAATCTAAGCTAGAAATGTAAATTTTCTCATTATAATCCAACTGTTACAATTCTAAGATTAATATTTAAAAATTCTAAGCTAAGAAATATGACATTTTCTGTATATTTCCAGCAAAACAAGGTTAGTAGGATGAAAATGCAGAAGGAAATGGAAAATATCATTTACAAATGCAGATGCACATGCCTATTCTAATGGAGAATGCACATATCTTAATGTATATGCCAAGATGTATATGGGAATACAAGTATCTAAATGCTTATAGAGATGAAAATATGGTATTTAAGTGGGCAGGCATATGAGAATGCCACATATGTAAATAAGAAAGTACATATTCTTATGCAAGGTTAATGCAACATAAAAGTAAGGCACAACTGATATATAGGTACTGTGAAGTATAAGGCAGTGAATAATATGCAAGTGTCATATGCAAGTGTTGTGTATAAAGGATATGAAGTTGAAGGCTGCTAGACATGATTATTCAAAAAAAAAAAAATATGTGCAGGTGTAACGATGAATGTATAATGTTACAACAATGAAGGTGCTGTTGTGGGCAAGAAGGTGAGGGATTGTAAGAAAAATGTAAATGCTGCACTGAAGAGCACCGGTGCAACATGACTATGTTGCAAATGCTGAGCGCAGATGGCACTGATGATATCGACACAGACATAACAATAGATTAGACAGATGAAACTGATTTTGACAATTTTGATTATGCCAACTGATGGCACGTAGCACCCAAAGTTTGGTTAGCCAGTCAATTCCTGTAAGAAGGATTTCCTAGAGTGTTTATTCATTGTTCTGCAGATGGGCTTCACATAACACCTTAAGATGCTTTGTCAGTGAGGCAATTTGAGCATCTCGAGGTAATTCTGACGTAGCTTATCTCAATGACTTTTACTGATCTATCAAGACACTGTCAGTTGATGCTTTAAAAGCCCTCCCAGTCGTCCATAAAAGAAATGACTCTCTGAGATTTTGAAAGAATGTAGGGAGCACTGTGTATGGAGCTGGTAATGAAAAGGGGTTGTGACCAGTGGTGGTAACAGTGATGTGGAGAAGTGAATGATATAATGCTAAACACAGGTGGTGTTGGGATGTAACGAGTAGATATATAGATATGCTGAAAGTGGGATAATGGTAGGCTGCAAGGAGACAAAAGTTGTAACGCCCCGGATTTCCAAAACAAAGCTAAGTTAAAATTTTCATGATTTTTTTTTTCTTTGCAGCAGAACTTAGAAAAGCTTTTAGCAGCGGAATCAGACGATAATGAGTCGTCAGTTTTAGAAAACCCTGGACACATTACAGGTATGTGGCCAAGCAACTCATTGACCACCAAAGTGTTCTATTTTATCGAAAACCACATGTTTATTACAACATCATTGCTTGAAAAAACAGTATAGGTTCAATAAAAGGAAGCAGTACAACTCTGTCTAGAGAAACTCTGGAACTCGATGCCGCCTTGCAACGCAGGTCCAACACCTGAAATCCCCATAAAACGGGGTCAGAACCACTGATGGTCTGGTAAGCATGCAGTCATACATCCATTCAACTCAAGTACATACGATGACCACTCAGGGTCGCAATGCGTAATAACGACGCTCAAGCCTCCAAGACTTAGCGTATATCGCAAGAGCCTCCGCAGGGCTATGAGTTGAACATCCGCTCGAGTCCTCATGACTTAGAGCAAGCCTTTTCAGGGCTGTGATTTGAATAATCGCTTAAGTCTCCACAACTTAGCCATGACCTCTTCCGGGTCTCAAAGGGATGTCTAGCTCAAGTCTTCATACTTGGCACATCCGTATCCCACGCATCTAAGGACAGCTCCTCGAGCTTCGTCTAGTCGTGCGAATACAACACAGGTCTTTGCCCAGTCGATCCAGTCGTATACCGAACATGACACCTTCACAAAGGTTATGTAGGACTGACTCAACAACGTCATCCACTCATATATTCAAGCATCGCTGAACCTAAGCTAATGCATTGTTTCGATAATTAACCTCTTCCACCCTTGGTACACGGGCAAAGCATTGTCCGGGCATCAACGCGACGTTCTGGGGGTTGATTATTCTATGTATTTTAGATACCCCAGAGGCCTGTTGACCCTATCCATAGTAGGGCAGTGTGTTTCAACTAGGAGAACCCTACTAGGCCCATATTCGGATGCATCCTCTACTTACAGTAGTTGGGTTAAATCCTTAGATCTTAAGGATAACCACGACCCCAAAATCCATGAGTGACTGAGGCCATCGTGGACTCTATCAGGTCCAAAGTAAAATACGTGTCACTCAAGGCTGTACCATCACTGTCATTCCACAGTGAGCGTAATTCCTGAAGGGGTCTGCCAGTCTTACAATTACTTGGACAGAATCTGCATGCCATTTAGGCAGCCCGTGCCTCAGCACTACGGGAGTATGTACCCGACCCCATTCAGTCTGCCCCAACACAGTCATTACTAAGGGGGTACCCCTAACACGATTTTCAACCGCAGGGTATGTGCGACCTTAAGTCTTATTCATATGCATGCAGAACACCGCTCTTGGCACTACGACCACCACGAGCATCACACCTCTTTTGGGTGGAAACAATACACTCTGGCTCAGCAGCCCTTACGAGTCTGGTTGCGTAACCGTTCTCAATGAGCATGCATATGACTCGATCTAAATAGATCGGATACTTGGCGTATTTTTACGCAACGAGTCCAAACCTAGTCAAGGCGCAACCTCTACTCTGGCTCGACCACCCTTACGAGAAAAGTGCCCTTGCAGGCACAGGGATACGAGCCGATCTGACATCGTTCCATCAACGAATATCATTATGCCGTTCCATTGGTTCCGGCAGCTCTTCTGCCAACCATTTCGTCAGCGCCTCCCCTGCTCTATCGGCAGCGGTGCGACGAACCCTTTTACGTTGTATAAGGCATTCCATGAACTGGGTATCACTCTGCTATATGTCAGAGTATCCTGCTACATTCTTTCTGAGCTATTTTTAGCTTTTTCAGAATTTTTAGCAGCACTTTCTCTCTTTTACGGAAAAGTGTGTGTTTCTTTTATCCATTTCAGCGACATCTCTCCTCTTTGGCGGGAAATCGCTACGCTTAACTTGGGAAATGGATGCGCACCATTGTGCATACTTTGCATCCAGCAAGGTTGCAGGAACCCTGGGCCATAGCCAGGCCATACGTAATTGACTTAGTCTTTACATAAAGAGCATTTTGCCAAAAAGCGAAGCCTTTCCAATAGGGGCTTCATTCGTCAAGCAGAATCTTGAACGAGAAGCGATCAGGGAATCGCATTGGCGATTTGGAGTTGATCTCCATTTGAACGCTCATTTACGCGCCGTATATTTAGTATAAGCAGAAGCCTTGGTGTCATTCAACACGACGACGTAAGTAAATACATTGCAGAAAGCAGGAGCCTTGGCATCATACGACGCTACGGCGTAAGTAAATGCATAATCGGAAATGCAGTAATCATAAATTGCAGAAAACAGGGAGCCTTGACATCATACGACGCGACGACAAAGGTAAATTACATAGCCTGTGCGATATAGGACGCGTCGGCAGAATCAACAGATATACACCTAGATCCGTATCCAACGATAGTTACGAGGCGAGCGGGTAAACACCGAAGTGTTCTGAAGGGCTCAACCAAGAACTAAGGCAAGATACCATTTTTAAAACGCATATACTGCGCATTTGAACATAGATATATCCGACGATAGTTACGAGACGAGCGGGTGAACACCGAAGTGTCCAAAAAGGGCTCAATCAAGAACTAAAGCAAGATACTACTTCAGAAAGTATATGCTATATACAAACAATCAAATACTTGAGAGAGATGGATTAATGAAGCGAACTTACTTCAAATCATGGAAAAAACGGCTCCGGGTTGCTTCTTTGGCTTCGAGCCTTCCTTCGAGAGGTCAGACTAAGTCAGATGAAGCTGACTTAGTTGAGAAAGAGGTAGAGTAGGTGAAGCTACTCAACCTAAGTAGTTTGAACCAAACAGGGTTCGGTCCAAGTCAACTGGGTTCAACAGGTTCGAACTCAGCTCAAGTAGGCTAAGTGTGGGTTCAGAAATCCAAACCAGAATCTGGACCAAAAATGGCTTTGACTTTGACTTTAAACCAAACCAGTTTAAGTCAAGTCAACTGGATTTGAACTAGGTCAAGTAGGTTCAGACTTAGGTCAGGTGGGTTAGGATCAGGTCAGGCTGGCTAAGACCAGGTCAGGCAGGCTCAGACCAGGTCAGGTGGGCTCAGGTGGGCTAGGCTAGGTAGGGGAGGTTTAGGAGAGAGAAAGAGGAGGCAAGAGGAGAGGGGGTCGATTTTTTCAAAGGGGGAGGGCCCCTATTTATAGTTTTTTAAAAGGCATATTCCATGGAATATGCTTTTTAAAAAGGAATATGCTTTGGCATATTCTTTGGAATATGCTTGGAATATTCCTTGGAATATCCTATGGAATATTTTAGGAATATTCTGGGAATATTCTAGATATTTTCTGAGAAAAGATTCTCGTGGGTCCGACCAAGATTCTCGTGGGTCCCGCAAAAATGTCGACTTTTCAACATTTTTTTCCGAAAAATTCTTAGTAGGCCATTATATTCGTATTGATGCAACTAAGAAAGTTGGCTCGCAGGAATCCTTTGATTTCGTTCAGGTAGGAAGTTATGACTTCCAGAGTGTTTGAGCATATATTCGCGAATCGACGAATATCCTAAGTATAACTGGCTTGCAGGAATTGATTTGTTTCGCATTCTGAGAAAAAATGCTATTTTTACCGGTAAATGCCTCATGAATTTTATTCAGATATTTTCTAAAAAATTACGGATCTTACATCATTACCCCCTTAAAGGAATTTCGTCCGCGAAATTCAGCTAAGAGTACAAGGTGAATAGCTGAGGATACTTAACCCGCATATCAGCTTCGGGCTCCCAAGTGCAATCCTCTATTCCATGATGCAGCCACCTCACTTTAACAAGTGGAATGACTTTCGTCCTTAGCACTTGCTCCCATCGGTCCATGATCTCTACTAGCCTTTCTTTCACTGTCATATCTTCTCGAATGTCAATATCTTCATGTTGAATGACGTGAGAAGGATCATGAACGTACTTCCTAAGCATTGACACGTGAAATACATCATGTATTTGTGCGTATTGTGGTGGCAATGCTACTCGGTAAGCAGTCTCTCCGATTCGGTTCAAAACTTCGAAGGAACCGACGAATCTGGGGCTGAGCTTCCCCTTCTTTCCAAAACAAAATACACTCTTGGTTGGAGAGACCTTAATAAAAACCTTATCTCCAACCGCAAAAGTGAGCTTCCTACGCCGTTGATCTGCGTAGCTCTTTTGTCGGCTCTGAGCAGTCAGTAGCTTCTTTCTGATCATATGGATCTGCTCAGTGTAATGCTGCAACACAATGGGCGAGTCCAAGGTTCGCTCACCCACTTCACCCCAATGGATTGGTGATCGACAGGGTTGCCCGTACAAGGCTTCATACGGTGCCATCCCAATGCTAGCGTGGTGACTATTATTATAAGCAAATTCATCCAATGCTAGGTGGGAATCCCAATCACCTTTCCATTCCAGCATACAGGCTCTTAGCATATTTTCAAGAGTATGCATGGTTCGTTCTGATTGCCCATCTGTTTGGGGATGGAATGTTGTACTAAACTTGAGTTTCATCCCTAGGGCTCTCTGAAGCTGCTCCCAAAAGTGAGAGGTGAACTTCGGGTCACGATCAAATATAATTGAAATCGACACTCCATGGAGTCTGACGATTTCCCGAATGTAGATTTCCGCCAATCGTTCGGTTGAGTATCGAGTGTTGATTGGCAGGAAGTGAGCAGACTTGGTGAGTCTGTCCACGATCACCCATATTGAATCGTGTTGTCTCTTGGATCGAGGCAATCCAACGATGAAATCCATCGTAATGCCTTCCCATTTCCATTCTTGAATCTCGATCCGTTACATCTTTCCACCAGGGCGCTGATGTTCAATCTTAACTTGCTGGCAGATCAAATAGTTCGAGAGAAACATAGCCACATCACGCTTCATTCCCCTCCACCAGTACTTTCTCTGCAAGTCCCGGAACATCTTTGTACCTCCAGGGTGAATGGTGTACTTGCTATTATGAGCCGCCTTGAGTACTTCCTTTCTTAGCTCAGGGTTATTAGGAACCCAAATCCTTTCTTCCATCCATATTCCTTCAACTTCTTTTAAATGGAAGAAAGTATCACCCTTTTCAGCACGAGCTTTTAATTCCAAGTACTGGGGATCCTTGAACTGTTCGGCTACGATGCGATTGAGGATCTCGATATGGATCGTCAGGCATGACAATCGAATCTTTCCTGGATCAGCCAGGAATGGCTTCCAACTGATGAAATCCTCCATCAGCTTCCATTGTCCGGTGAGGCTGGCCAGAGTGCCAACAGTCTTGCGACTAAGGGCATCTGCTATGACATTCGCCTTTCCAGAGTGATAGGAAAGCGTGAATTCATAGTCTTTGAGGAATTCCAGCCATCGCCGTTACCATATATTGAGTTCTTTTTTAGAAAAGAGGTATTTTAAGCTTTTATGGTCCGACATGATCTCAATTTTCTCTCCATATAGGTAGTGTCGCCAGATTTTAAGTGCGAACACTACCGCGGCAAGCTCAAGATCGTGGGTTGGATAGTTTTTCTCATAAACTCTCATCTGTCGTGATGCATAGGCGATCACTTTGCCGTGGTGCATCAACACACAACCCAGACCTGTTCCTGAGGCATCGGTATACGCCACGAAGCCTCCCTGACCAGAAGGTAAGGTAAGGACAGGGGCAGTGGTAAGCCTCTGCTTGAGAACCTCAAAGCACTCCTTACACTGGTCAGTCCATTCAAACTTCACTCCCTTTTTCAATAGTTTTGTCATGGGTACGACGATTCGGGAGAAGTCTTGTATGAACTTCTGATAATAACCGGCAAGTCCAAGGAAGCTACGGACCTCAGTGATATTTTCTGGCTGCTTCCAGTCCATCACAGCTTCCACCTTCGCAGGATCCACTGCGATTCCATCTTTTGAGATCACATGGCCAAGGAACATCACTTTATCTAGCTAGAATTCACATTTTGAAAACTTAGCATAGAGTTGGTTATCTTGAAGGGTTTTCAAGACGATTCTCAAGTGCTCCACGTGTTGTTCCTTATTCTCAGAATATACAAGAATGTCATCAATAAAGATGATGACAAAACTATCCAAATATGGTCTGAATATCCGTGTCATTAGATCCATAAAGGCAGCAGGCACATTAGTAAGTCCGAAGGGCATTACTACTAACTTATAATGGCCATATCTCGTTCTGAAGGCAGTCTTAGGTATATCTTCTTCCTTAACTCTGAGCTGATGATACCCAGACCTGAGGTCGATCTTGGAGAACACCCTCGCTGTTCTGAGCTGATCGAACAAGTCCTCAATCCGAGGCAACAAGTACTTATTTTTAACAGTTGCCTGGTTAAGCATCCGATAATCGATGCATAACCGAAGGGATCCATCCTTCTTCTTTACAAACAACACCAGGGCTCCCCACGGTGACACACTAGGATGGATGAACCCTTGTTCCATCAGTTCTTCCAACTGACACTTCAACTCATTGAGTTCAGTTGGCGCCATTCGATACAGGGCTTTGGATATCGACGCTATTCCAGGTAAGGATTGAATTCCAAATTCAACCTCACGAAGTGGCGGAAGTCCTGGCAATTCCTCAGGAAATACATCGAGAAACTCCCGCACCACTTCCAAACTCTCAAGGGGTTGGTCGTTGGATTTTTCCACCGAGAGACTCAACAGGAAGACCACGCAACCCTTCCTAAGGTATTTTTGTAACTTAAGTGCTGATATCAGCCTTTTTTGTGGAACTGGTTTGGATAACCGATATTCCATCTTAGGCAATCCGGGTCGAGATAGAATTACTCTGCCCTCGCGGCACAGAATCTTGGCATTATTCTGAGCCAACCAATTCATTCCCAGAATGACATCGTACTGTATCATATCGATTAGGATGGCATCGGTAGGCAAGTGTTGCCCTGCTATCTTAATATCTAAGTTTTTCACACACCAGATACATTTGGTGCGTGAACCCAACGGGTTATACACTTCAATCATTTTATCAACTGGTTGCACCGAAGCGTGGAGTTGTTCGGTGAAATCGTCGGAGATAAAGGTATGAGTAGCACCACAATCAAACAAGACATAAGCTGTATGTCCATTAATAGGTACGGTGCCTTCAATCAGGTCACCATTTTCGACTTGTTCAGTTGTTACAGCATATACACGACCTGCAGCAGGCCTTTGTTCGATTCTAGGTGGCGGTCGTTGGAACTGCGAACGCTGTGGTGCTGGTCGAGAGGGTTCGGCAGATCCGACATTACTCCTCTGTTCATCTGCAGCCTTCTTGGCGCAATCCCTTATAAAGTGGCCCATCTTGCCACAATACAAGCAACCATCAATGTCACGAGGACATGGCTTTCCGGGGTGGTTCACACGATACCTTGGGCAGCTGAAGTTGGACTGCTGACCATTTGGAGTTGTGTTCTGTCTTGGCCTCACGACTTGTTGAGTGTTGTTCCCTCCTTGAAATTTCTTCTTTTGAAAGGGTTGTCGTGAACCCTGGCCATTTGGGAACGTCCTTTTACGGTTCCCACTATTTACTATGGGCTTCTTTGCTACGATCACTTTAGATCGTGCCCAATCCTCTTGGATTTTTGAAGCTGCTGCTACTGCAGCCTGAAAAGTCGAAGGCATGCTTGTTACCACCCTCGATCTCAGCCCTTCGCGCAAACCATTCACATATTTGTCGGCCCTTTCTTGGTCTGTTTCGAACAATCAAGAGCAGTAGCGCTCTAGATTCTGAAATTTGGTGTTATAGTCCATCAGACTCATACCGCCCTGTTCCAACTCCAGAAACTCCATCTTTTTCTTGTTTCTAAAATGCAACGGGAAGTAGTTATCCATGAAAGTTCTCCGGAAGTCAGTCCAAGGAATGACTTCGACCTGTGAGAACTGGATAAGCTTAGTGGTATCCCACCACTACCATGCATTGTCCTTCAATCGATACGTGCCAAAGTTGGTCTTTTTCTCTTCTGGTACTCCTAGTACCGAGAAGGCACGTTCTGTCTCTTCGATCCAACTCTCGGCGAGCTCCGGATCGGCTCTGCCAATGAAAACTGGTAGGTCAAGCTTGAGGAACTTCTCATAAGTCACTCCTCCCAGGTGCTCGTTTCGTGGTGCGACTGGTTCTGGCCTCGTTTCACGGATGGCTGTAACCAGGTTGTTGAGTGTTTCCAACTTGAATCCTTGCGTATGGGACTTCTCGCTCGGCATGGTTCTCCTCGTCGTAGGAGTCTGATCATCGCAAAAGTTTTCCTATTCTCTAGTTGGTTTCTCTCTCTTCCTTCTCTTTTCCTTTTCTAACCTCTATTTTCCTCCTTTTTGAAGGGAAAAAAATAAAAGAAAGAAAAAGAGAGAGAGAAGAGAAAATAAAGAAAGAAAGAGAGAAGAGGAACTATTTTGCGCGGTCTCACTTGACCTTGATTTGAAAATATTTAGAAAACTACTCGCCTCCGTTTTAAAAATTATTGCGGGAAAATGGAGAGACGGGATTCGCTCGTCGGTACGAGGTTCGACCGTTCCTGGCACCTTTACCTGGTTAATCAAACCAAGGATCGAATCTATGCCTTTTGCTTTGCCTAAATATCATCTAAGAGTTTATCCTAAAGATTTAAATGCACAAAGAATCATGCTTGTGCAATGCAAGAATGTATGCTCTTTTTTTTGAAAGATATTTTGAAAATTTCCAAGTATTCTGAGGTGAACTTGGTAAGGAGTGAAGAAATGGTTGAATCTAACTTTAGAACTTGAGATAGATCAGAGAAGTTCTAAGTTTTTGAAATAAATCAGGTTTGGAAGAATAAATCTTGATTTTGAGAAAGATTTGAAGAAAATGAAAGGAAATGAAGTTTCAAAGTCGGAAATGGACTTTGAATTTTAAACTTGAATTTAGGAAGGGAAATGGATACTTGAGATGGAATTGAATTTAGATTTTGAAGTTTGAATTTGGAATGGACTAAAAAAAAATCAAATGGTATTTAAGAATAGAAATGGATTTAAAAGAGTTCAGATGAGATCTGAAAAATGGAATTGGATTTGAAATCTAGAATTGAGAATGGAATTGGATCTCAAAAATGGATTTAAGATCCGATGTAGAATTTGGGTTTTGGATTCTAAGATGGATTTGGATCAGAAGTCTGAGATCCAACATGTGATCGAATTCTGGATCCTAAAATGGAACTGGATCTGAAGTCAAAGATCCAAATGTAGAATTGAGTTCTGGATCTTAGAATGGATTTTGGATCTGTAATATGAGATCCAAGGTAAAGTTGGATTCTGGATCCTAACATGGAGTGGATCTGAAGTCTGAGATCCGATATGAATGTTGAATCCTGGATCCTAAAATGTATTTGGAGTTTGTTAAATTCAGAAGATGAATCAAGAATTTCCAAATTTTGAATTGACCTTGAAATTTATAATTTGAATCTTGAATATACAAATGAATTTCAAAGTCAATTTAGACTTTGAATTTTGAAGTTTTGAATTTGAAATTTAGAAGATGAAGAGAATCTCAAAGTTAAATTGAACTTTGGATTTGATTTGGAGTTTTGAATATAAATTGAATTTGAAATTTCAAAGTCAAATTGAACTTTGAAATCTGATTTGAATTGGAAATTTTGAATATGAAATACATTTGAAATCTCAAAGTTAAATTGAACTTTTGAGATTGAAAATGAAATAGAATTGAAAATGAACAGATGAATTGGTTTTTACAAGAATTGAAGATTGATTGAAGAAGATATTTACATCACTTGGAAGTTTTGAAAAAGGAATTTTGAAAATTTGATGTAATTCTATCCTAAATGATGAATGAATTTGAAGAATTTTGAAATTGGATTTTGAAAAGCTATTCCATTCTCTAAATGAATTAAAACAAGATTGAAGATATAATACATCCTTGACTATGGTCATTGAATGTATTATATAATAATCTATATTTAAATTCAGATGAAGAATGAAATACATTTGGTGCTTTTATACAATTTAAAATGAAATGAACTCTCAATATACTCTAACTATGGCCATTGATATATGTTTTGAGTTAATTTTAAGTTAAATTCTGATAAAAGGAGAATTTTTTTTAAGGAAAATATGATGAATTTTGAAAACGGATCCAGTGTGGATCCAGTGTTATTTTATAAAAGATAACAATCATAAGTCTTGTTTACATCCCGACTATGGCCGTTGATGTAAATCATCAACTTAGGATTAATTTACCTTTTACGAAATGGTGCATGTGCCATTCGTGGTACCATTTGTGAGAATTTGAGAAATAAAGGAAAAAATGCATGAAGAACAAGTAATTTATGATGTTTATAATGCTCATTCATTCTATCTAAAACAGGAAATGTAGATTCTCATTTAAAATCTAACTATTACATCATATAAAATCGAATTCACAACTCTAAGTAATGATATTTTCTACATACTCCCTGCAAAACAACTGGATTAACATGAAAATAGAAGAAAGTTATGCATATCACATAAATGGTAAAATTGCTCACATGCCCAGATATACATGATGAAAAGAGGTAGAGTAGGTCAAGCTACTCAACCTAAGACCAGGTCAGGCAGGCTCAGACCAGGTCAGGTGGGCTAGGCTAGGTAGGGGAGGTTTAGGAGAGAGAAAGAGGAGGCAAGAGGAGGGGGGGTCGATTTTTTCAAAGGGGGAGGGCCCCTATTTATAGCTTTTTAAAA
Source organism: Nuphar pumila (assembly GCF_984573655.1). NCBI lineage: Eukaryota > Viridiplantae > Streptophyta > Magnoliopsida > Nymphaeales > Nymphaeaceae > Nuphar > Nuphar pumila. The sequence goes on from NC_143257.1 coordinate 44,057,203, forward strand.
GGCATATTCCATGGAATATGCTTTTCAAAAAGGAATATGCTTTGGCATATTCTTTAGAATATGCTTGGAATATTCCTTGGAATATCCTATGGAATATTTTAGGAATATTCTGGGAATATTCTAGATATTTTCTGAGAAAAGATTCTCGTGGGTCCCACCAAGATTCTCGTGGGTCCTGCAAAAATGTCGACTTTTCAACATTTTTTCCGAAAAATTCTTACTAGGCCATTATATTCGTATTGATGCAACTAAGAAAGTTGGCTCGCAGGAATCCTTTGATTTCGTTCAGGTAGGAAGTTATGACTTCCAGAGTGTTTGAGCATATATTCGCGAATCGACGAATATCCTAAGTATAACTGGCTTACAGGAATTGATTCGTTTCGCATTCTGAGAAAAAATGCTATTTTTACCGGTAAATGCCTCATAAATTTTATTCAGATATTTTCTAAAAAATTACGGATCTTACATCATTACCCCCTTAAAGGAATTTCGTCCATGAAATTCAGCTAAGAGTACAAGGTGAATAGCTGAGGATACTTAACCCGCATATCAGCTTCGGGCTCCCAAGTGCAATCCTCTATTCCATGATGCTGCCACCTCACTTTAACAAGTGGAATGACTTTCGTCCTTAGCACTTGCTCCCGTCGGTCCATGATCTCTACTGGCCTTTCTTTCACTGTCATATCTTCTCGAATGTCAATATCTTCATGTTGAATGATGTGAGAAGGATCATGAACATACTTCCTAAGCATTGACACGTGAAATACATTATGTATTTGTGCGTATTGTGGTGGCAATGCTACTCGGTAAGCAGTCTCTCCGATTCGGTTCAAAACTTCGAAGGAACCGACGAATCTGGGGCTGAGCTTCCCCTTCTTTCCAAAACAAAATACACTCTTGGTTGGAGAGACCTTAATAAAAACCTTATCTCCAACTGCAAAAGTGAGCTTCCTACGCCGTTGATCTGCGTAGCTCTTTTGTCGGCTCTGAGCAGTCAGTAGCTTCTTTCTGATCATATGGACCTACTCAGTGTAATGCTGCAACACAATGGGCGAGTCCAAGGTTCGCTCACCCACTTCACCCCAATGGATTGGTGATCGACAGGGTTGCCCGTACAAGGCTTCATACGGTGCCATCCCAATGCTAGCGTGGTGACTATTATTATAAGCAAATTCATCCAATGCTAGGTGGGAATCCCAATCACCTTTCCATTCCAGCATACAGGCTCTTAGCATATCTTCAAGAGTATGTATGGTTCGTTCTGATTGCCCATCTGTTTGGGGATGGAATGTTGTACTGAACTTGAGTTTCATCCCTAGGGCTCTCTGAAGCTGCTCCCAAAAGTGAGAGGTGAACTTCGGGTCACGATCAAATATGATTGAAATCGACACTCCATGGAGTCTGACGATTTCCCGAATATAGATTTCCGCCAATCGTTCGGTTGAGTATCGAGTGTTGATTGGCAGGAAGTGAGCAGACTTGGTGAGTCTGTCTACGATCACCCATATTGAATCGTGTTGTCTCTTGGATCGAGGCAATCCAACGATGAAATCCATCGTAATGCCTTCCCATTTCTATTCTGGAATCTCGATCCGTTGCATCTTTCCACCAGGGCGCTGATGTTCAATCTTAACTTGCTGGCAGATCAAACAGTTCGAGAGAAACGTAGCCACATCACGCTTCATTCCCCTCCACCAGTACTTTCTCTGCAAGTCCCGGAACATCTTTGTACCTCCAGGGTGAATGGTGTACTTGCTATTATGAGCCGCCTTGAGTACTTCCTTTCTTAGCTCAGGGTTATTAGGAACCCAAATCCTTTCTTCCATCCATATTCCTTCAACTTCTTTTAAATGGAAGAAAGTATCACCCTTTTCAGCACGAGCTTTTAATTCCAAGTACTGGGGATCCTTGAACTGTTCGGCTACGATGCGATCGAGGATCTCGATATGGATCGTCAGGCATGACAATCGAATCTTTCCTGGATCAGCCAGGAATGGCTTCCAACTGATGAAATCCTCCATCAGCTTCCATTGTCCGGTGAGGCTGGCCAGAGTGCCAACAGTCTTGCGACTAAGGGCATCTGCTATGACATTCACCTTTCCAAAGTGATAGGAAAGCGTGAATTCATAGTCTTTGAGGAATTCCAGCCATCGCCGTTACCGCATATTGAGTTCTTTTTGAGAAAAGAGGTATTTTAAGCTTTTATGGTCCGACATGATCTCAATTTTCTCTCCATATAGGTAGTGTCGCCAGATTTTAAGTGCGAACACTACCGCGGCAAGCTCAAGATCGTGGGTTGGATAGTTTTTCTCATGAACTCTCATCTGTCGTGATGCATAGGCGATCACTTTGCCGTGGTGCATCAACACACAACCCAGACCTGTTCCTGAGGCATCGGTATACGCCACGAAGCCTCCCTGACCAGAAGGTAAGGTAAGGACAGGGGCAGTGGTAAGCCTCTGCTTGAGAACCTCAAAGCACTCCTTACACTGGTCAGTCCATTCAAACTTCACTCCCTTTTTCAATAGTTTTGTCATGGGTACGACGATTCGGGAGAAGTTTTGTATGAACTTCTGATAATAACCGACAAGTCCAAGGAAGCTACAGACCTCAGTGATATTTTCTGGCTGCTTCCAGTCCATCACAGCTTCCACCTTCGCAGGATCCACTGCGATTCCATCTTTTGAGATCACATGGCCAAGGAACATCACTTTATCTAGCTAGAATTCACATTTTGAAAACTTAGTATAGAGTTGGTTATCTTGAAGGGTTTTCAAGACGATTCTCAAGTGCTCCACGTGTTGTTCCTTGTTCTCAGAATATACAAGAATGTCATCAATAAAGATGATGACAAAGCTATCCAAATATGGTCTGAATATCCGGTTCATTAGATCCATAAAGGCAGCAGGCACATTAGTAAGTCCGAAGGGCATTACTACTAACTCATAATGGCCGTATCTCGTTCTGAAGGCAGTCTTAGGTATATCTTCTTCCTTAACTCTGAGCTGATGATACCCAGACCTGAGGTCGATCTTGGAGAACACCCTCGCTGTTCTGAGCTGATCGAACAAGTCCTCAATCCGAGGCAACGAGTACTTATTTTTAACAGTTGCCTGGTTAAGCATCCGATAATCGATGCATAACCGAAGGGATCCATCCTTCTTCTTTACAAACAACACCAGGGCTCCCCACGGTGACACACTAGGATGGATGAACCCTTGTTCCATCAGTTCTTCCAACTGACACTTCAACTCATTGAGTTCAGTTGGCGCCATTCGATACGGGGCTTTGGATATCGACGTTGTTCCAGGTAAGGATTGAATTCCAAATTCAACCTCACGAAGTGGCGGAAGTCCTGGCAATTCCTCAAGAAATACATCGAGAAACTCCCGCACCACTTCCAAACTCTCAAGGGGTTGGTCGTTGGATTTTTCCACCGAGAGACTCAACAGGAAGACCACGCAACCCTTCCTAAGGTATTTTTGTACCTTAAGTGCTGATATGAGCCTTTTTTGTGGAACTGGTTTGGATAACCGATATTCCATCTTAGGCAATCCGGGTCGAGATAGAATTACTCTGCCCTCGCGGCACAGAATCTTGGCATTATTCTGAGCCAACCAATTCATTCCCAGAATGACATCGTACTGTATCATATCGATTAGGATGACATCGGTAGGCAAGTGTTGCCCTGCTATCTCAATATCCAAGTTTTTCACACACCAGATACATTTGGTGCGTGAACTCAACGGGTTATACACTTCAATCATTTTATCAACTGTTTGCACCGAAGCGTGGAGTTGTTCGGTGAAATCGTCGGAGATAAAGGTATGAGTAGCACCACAATCAAACAAGACATAAGCTGTATGTCCATTAATAGGTACGGTGCCTTCAATCAGGTCACCATTTTTGACTTGTTCAGTTGTTACAGCATATACACGACCTGCAGCAGGCCTTTGTTTGATTCTAGGTGGCAGTCGTTGGAACTGCGAACGCTGTGGTGCTGGTCGAGAGGGTCCGGCAGATCCGACATTACTCCTCTGTTCATCTGCAGCCTTCTTGGCGCAATCCCTTATAAAGTGGCCCATCTTGCCACAATACAAGCAACCATCAATGTCACGAGGACATGGCTTTCCGGGGTGGTTCACACGACACCTTGGGCTGCTGAAGTTGGACTGCTGACCATTTGGAGTTGTGTTCTGTCTTGGCCTCACGACTTGTTGAGTGTTGTTCCCTCCTTGAAACTTCTTCTTTTGAAAGGGTTGTCGTGAACCCTGGCCATTTGGGAACATCCTTTTACGGTTTCCACTATTTACTATGGGCTTCTTTGCTACGATCACTTTAGATCGCGCCCAATCCTCTTGGATTTTTGAAGCTGCTGCTACTGCAGCCTGAAAAGTCGAAGGCATGCTTGTTACCACCCTCGATCTCAGCCCTTCGCGCAAACCATTCACATATTTGTCGGCCCTTTCTTGGTCTGTTTCGAACAATCAAGAGCAGTAGCGCTCTAGATTCTGAAATTTGGTGGTATAGTCCATCAGACTCATACCGCCCTGTTCCAACTCCAGAAACTCCATCTTTTTCTTGTTTCTAAAATGCAACGGGAAGTAGTTATCCATGAAAGTTCTCCGGAAGTCAGTCCAAGGAATGACTTCGACCTGTGAGAACTAGATAAGCTTAGTGGTATCCCACCACTACCGTGCATTATCCTTCAATCGATACGTGCCAAAGTTGGTCTTTTTCTCTTATGGTACTCCTAGTACCGAGAAGACACGTTCTGTCTCTTCGATCCAACTCTCGGCGAGCTCCGGATCGGCTCTGCCAATGAAAACTGGTGGGTCAAGCTTGAGGAACTTCTCATAAGTCACTTCTCCCAGGTGCTCGTTTCGTGGTGCGACTGGTTCTGGCCTCGTTTCACGGATGGCTGTAACCAGGTTGTTGAGTGTTTCCAACATGAATCCTTGCGTATGGGACTTCTCGCTCGGCATGGTTCTCCTCGTCGTAGGAGTCTGATCATCGCAAAAGTTTTCCTATTCTCTAGTTGGTTTCTCTCTCTTCCTTCTCTTTTCCTTTTCTAACCTCTATTTTCCTCCTTTTTGAAGGGAAAAAAATAAAAGAAAGAAAAAGAGAGAGAGAAGAGAAAATAAAGAAAGAAAGAGAGAAGAGGAACTATTTTGCGCGGTCTCACTTGACCTTGATTTGAAAATATTTAGAAAATTACTCGCCTCCGTTTTAAAAATTATTGCGGGAAAATGGAGAGACGGGATTCGCTCGTCGGTACGAGGTTCGACCGTTCTTGGCACCTTTACCAGGGGTAATCAAACCAAGGATCGAATCTATGCCTTTTGCTTTGCCTAAATATCATCTAAGAGTTTATCCTAAAGATTTAAATGCACAAAGAATCATGCTTGTGCAATGCAAGAATGTATGCTCTTTTTGGAAAGATATTTTGAAAATTTCCAAGTATTCTGAGGTGAACTTGGTAAGGAGTGAAGAAATGGTTGAATCTAACTTTAGAACTTGAGATAGATCGGAGAAGTTCTAAGTTTTTGAAATAAATCAGGTTTGGAAGAATAAATCTTGATTTTGAGAAAGATTTAAAGAAAATGAAAGGAAATGAAGTTTCAAAGTCGGAAATGGACTTTGAATTTTAAACTTGAATTTAGGAAGGGAAATGGATACTTGAGATGGAATTGAATTTAGATTTTGAAGTTTGAATTTGGAATGGACTAAAAAAAAAATCAAATGGTATTTAAGAATAGAAATGGATTCAAAAGAGTTCAGATGAGATCTGAAAAATGGAATTGGATTTGAAATCTAGAATTGAGAATGGAATTGGATCTCAAAAATGGATTTAAGATCCGATGTAGAATTTGGGTTTTGGATTCTAAGATGGATTTGGATCAGAAGTCTGAGATCCAACATGTGATCGAATTCTGGATCCTAAAATGGAACTGGATCTGAAGTCAAAGATCCAAATGTAGAATTGAGTTCTGGATCTTAGAATGGATTTTGGATCTGTAATATGAGATCCAAGGTAAAGTTGGATTCTGGATCCTAACATGGAGTGGATCTGAAGTCTGAGATCCGATATGAATGTTGAATCCTGGATCCTAAAATGTATTTGGAGTTTGTTAAATTCAGAAGATGAATCAAGAATTTCCAAATTTTGAATTGACCTTGAAATTTATAATTTGAATCTTGAATATACAAATGAATTTCAAAGTCAATTTAGACTTTGAATTTTGAAGTTTTGAATTTGAAATTTAGAAGATGAAGAGAATCTCAAAGTTAAATTGAACTTTGGATTTGATTTGGAGTTTTGAATATAAATTGAATTTGAAATTTCAAAGTCAAATTGAACTTTGAAATCTGATTTGAATTGGAAATTTTGAATATGAAATACATTTGAAATCTCAAAGTTAAATTGAACTTTTGAGATTGAAAATGAAATAGAATTGAAAATGAACAGATGAATTGGTTTTTACAAGAATTGAAGATTGATTGAAGAAGATATTTACATCACTTGGAAGTTTTGAAAAAGGAATTTTGAAAATATGATGTAATTCTATCCTAAATGATGAATGAATTTGAAGAATTTTGAAATTGGATTTTGAAAAGCTATTCCATTCTCTAAATGAATTAAAACAAGATTGAAGATATAATACATCCTTGACTATGGTCATTGAATGTATTATATAATAATCTATATTTAAATTCAGATGAAGAATGAAATACATTTGGTGCTTTTATAGAATTTAAAATGAAATGAACTCTCAATATACCCTAACTATGGCCATTGATATATGTCTTGAGTTAATTTTAAGTTAAATTCTGATAAAAGGAGAATTTTTTTTAAGGAAAATATGATGAATTTTGAAAACGGATCCAGTGTGGATCCAGTGTTATTTTATAAAAGATAACAATCCTAAGTCTTGTTTACATCCCGACTATGGCCGTTGATGTAAATCATCAACTTAGGATTAATTTACCTTTTACGAAATGGTGCACGTTCCATTCGTGGTACCATTTGTGAGAATTTGAGAAATAAAGGAAAAAATGCATGAAGAACAAGTAATTTATGATGTTTATAATGCTCATTCATTCTATCTAAAACAGGAAATGTAGATTCTCATTTAAAATCTAACTATTACATCATATAAAATCGAATTCACAACTCTAAGTAATGATATTTTCTACATACTCCCTGCAAAACAACTGGATTAACATGAAAATAGAAGAAAGTTATGCATATCACACAAATGGTAAAATTGCTCACATGCCCAGATATACATGATGAAAAGATGGATAATGACATATACACTTATATACATATATCTATACATGCATACATATGTATATGTATAGGTATATATATGTATATATATATATATATATATATATATATATATATATATATATATATATATATATATATATATATATATATATATATATGGCATTTAATGAAGCAAGGGACTATAGCAATAAATGATGGAATGGACATTATGCTGAAATATGAATGGTTTGGAGAATATACAACAGGAATAAAATGTGTAGTGAAGCAAATGTTGGTGAAAATTTCTAAGGAGGTAGGTTTTGAAGATGATGAATGATATATGGATGCAGGGTATTGTCATGTGACAATGAACTAGACGTTGCTGAAGAAGCATTTGGTGAGTGAAACATCACAACAATTGCTTAGACACTACCATGAATAAGTGAGGAATTACAGTAGTGAGCACTACTGTAAGTATATGGAGATTACAGCAATGTTTGGACATTGTTGTAGGTGGGTGGAACATCACAGCAATGCTAGGCATTGCTGTGAATGAGTGAGAGGTTTCATCTGTGGGTAGAATAGGCTGGAGGTGAGGTAGTGTTGTGTAACAGAATAAAGATGTTGTAAGCTGCAAAGGTGCTACAACAAATGGTGTTGTGAGCACGCACAAGTGTTATATCTTGATACTAATAAGTGTGATTGGAGAGGCTTGATGAAGTATACTAAGTTTCAACTGTCTAAATTCTTGTCAGACTTTGTAAATCATTCGGTAAAATCTTTCTGTGGCTGGATTCAGCAACAAAATGAGTTGTTTCTTGAGTCATTCAGATGATGTCTAAAGATGTTTGAATTCAGTCAATGCAGCCACTGTGAAAGTTCTTGGATTATTTGCACATCATTTATATCTCTATTTTGCACAATTTTGTTTTGATTTATGATGCATTTTGTTTGTAAAATATCTAAACCCAATTATATGTAGCCAAACTAGTGCTGGACCTAAGTTCAAGTTGAACATATTGACCAGAAAACTGAGAAAATGAGTCAAACAAAAACAATGACCAAGTTCACACTGCTCTGTTTCTACTACTCATACAAGCGAGCATCATATCGTGCGGTACTGACTTGAGTTGCAGCTACCTCTCTACTCAATCAGGGATGACTAATGCTTATTGAATAATAAAATCAACAATATATGCTATTCAAAAGAGAAGAGCCTGACAGGTAACCTACAGAAAAAAAACCTTGAATCCTTTATACAATTTCTAGGAAATTTTAACACGATACATTTGATGGGAGTTTAGTAAACTTCTGAATTTTCCTATGGATAAAAATCTTATGTTGATTGTTAAACTCGGGAAAGAACAATTTTAGATCTGAATTATCATAAAAATTATACGCTAAGAAGGGAACCATTCAGGCAAAATTGCTCAAAAACATAAATGGTGAAGAAATACTTAGTACTTGAAAACAAGCATATGTTGCAAGAAACAGAAGCTGTGAACACGCACAGGTGTTATATATATTTTAGCTTCATCTTTGTTTACTGATGAGAATTCCAAAGTCCATCATTCATTATTAAGTACCAACTTTGAACTCCTTTAGAAGTCAGGTTTCTCTTTAAACATACCTCAGTAATGAAATATGACCGATAGTTGAAAAAAATGTTCTACCCAATATTGGCTTTATTGAAATTGACGCATCTTGACCCTGCAGTAATCTCTAGATGTTCCAGGAAGACTCCTTTCAGCAACAAGACACCAGCATGAAGGCCATGATTCTATTTCTGAATTTCTCAGGAAAGGCAGCATCCAAAAATTGTTGCACTGGTTAGGAGATTTCGCTTTTTCTAAGAGAGGAAAATGTACACTCAGCAACATCCATGAGGTCAACAATGTTTATTTCAATAAAAAAAAAGAAACCTGCACTCTCTTTAATTCACGGATGGACCCATCAAAGGAGTGCCAGGGAAATCTACCCATCTTGTGTATGACATCACAGGTCGTTGAAGCAGGAGATCCAGATCATTGGATGATTAACAGTGAACACGGTGCCCGAAAATCAATAGATGGTGGAGAACACAGTCCAATTATCAAAGAGTGAAACAAAAAATTATATGTAATGCAGGAATTGCAAGGAAATGCGAGAAATAGGATATGAAGAAGAGATGCAAAATGACAAGGGGAAAAGATCGTGCATATTCTCAGAATGGCAGGAAACAATATATGTTGTTCTGCTATTCAAAGAAAAAAAAAATTTCCTCAAAAGAACTGCCGAGATTTCATATTAGGATTAGATCAATCCTGAGTTTTACTAATTAAGATACCAAATCAAATCGATTTCCCGATGAACCGATATATCTACACATCGCAATTGGTTAATAGATGGGAAATTTTGTTATGAACCAGAAATACCACTAGATCTAATGAACAATTAACTAGTTAAAAATAAAGTAAACAAAAACAAAACAAAGGGAAGGGAAAAACAGAAAACCAACAAAAAAATGCTGCTCTATTATCGGAATGGAATAAAGCAAGATAAAGGCCATATAAAAAAAAAGAGAAGAATATAGGAAGTATGTTGGAAGGTGGATTTCCACTTGCTATAGCAATGGAGGGTCGATCCTGCTATATGCAGGTCGATCCCTTCCATAATGCCGTAAAAAGAAAATTTAAAATAGAAGATCTGAGAACCAGGAATCTCCATGAAAAATCACAATAAAGCAAAGAGGAGGAAGATTGGACACTTACCTGCAGCTCTACCAAGGTCTGGAACGAAAGGGGAGTCTGGCCCCTTTCCTGCTGTAGGGATGATCTACCCTTTTCAACCCCAATTTGCTTGCAGAGGAGCGTGAATGAAGAATGGATCAGAGGCGAATGATCGATAGACAAAGGGACTGAAGGAACTGGATGACACTGGAGAGGTGGGAGACCGATCCATGAAGGAGAATAAGGTGGAGGGGTAGAAGACGATGGGCTTTTAGGGTGTCCTATGTGCCTCTTTTAAAGGGGAAAAAGGAGAATGCGGTTGAAGATGGGGGGCTGGAGGCTGAAGATGGAGATTTTTCCGTGATGGACGAAGGAGGAGAGAAGGAGGGCCATGGAGGAGTGCGGCTGAGGGCTTCGAGAGTGAGAGAGGGAGAAGCTTCTGGAGAAGAAAAAAAATGTTCAGCCTCCGACCTCTTGCGAAAAAACCCTATTTACGTAATTTCCAGAAAGAAGGCTCCTTCAACAAGATTTTTTGTAAAAATGGTTTTAGAATGAGTTTTTTAGCAAAATTCACTTTAAAACTCATTCATTTTTCTCGTAATTTTTCCTAATTTTTTTGGTTTTTTGCATGATTTTTCCATTTTTTGTATTTTTGGAACAAAAATCTAAGTTTTTACATGAAAACAAAGATTAAACACTAATTTTTTTTGTATTTTTCTGAGAAATATTTACAAATGTATTTTTCTGAGAATTTCAGACCATTTCGAGAAATTTCTTCAGAAGACTGGGTTTGGACCCGAGTTTTTAGCAAATGTTCGAGTTTTTGAAGCTCGAATCGAGAAATACACGTGATGGATCCAAACGGATGTCGGATGGATTGTCCGAGCTATTTTAAAAACTATTTTTGGTATTTTCTATAATTTTAATTTAAGATTTGGACAATCAGACTCAGATTTGGATCTGGACAATGGATCCAGATCCGAAATTAATTTAAACATATAAAATGAATTTAATTTCAGTAAAAACTTGAAAAATGAATTAGAATTTAGATTTAAAAATGACTCATTTGCTCAAAAATGAATTTAGGGGCAAGAAGGGAATATTTAAAAGATTTTAAAAAATTTGGGGTGTTCACAAGGAGCAATTTATCTAATCACACACAAGCACTTGTTTTTAGTTTCTCGATGTATATGAGGAAGTAAAAGCTTTATTTACTTAATATACATCACATTTACACAAGCATCGCCTTAAACAAAACGTCATGCCGCACTGACAGACTTTAGGCGTTGAGAAACTATATACATGAGTCTACTGACTCTAAAACATCACTAGTCTCTTTAAGACCTGGATTTCTTTGATGAAGACGAACTCAAAAAGGTCCATCTATTGTCACATGGCCTTGGTGCAGGCACTATTAGCTTTGGCTTGGGCGACACTTCCGCACTCTCAAGCGAATATTGGGGATACATGAGGAAAGCCAGTCCACTCTCCCAGTCGGCAAGATCAAGACTCTGAGAGTCTGAAATAATGATCGGCGAACAGAAGGAATCCCCTCTTTCGTTCCTGCCATTTAAACTCGGCGTATGTGATGCCGGATGGTAGCTTGGCGAGTGATAGACCTCCGCAGGGAAGTTCAAATCAAAATCCCTCAGCCTTGGTAATTCATCAGAAGATGTTGGGGTATGGTTGCTCCCAACACTAGAGTGATGCGGTCCACTGACACGCGAAGTCTCATCCTTGAGACCCTTTGATGCCCGCTGACCCATATCGGCGGTATATTTCCTTTGACACTCATTGGTGGAATGCCCATCTTCGCCACAGTATTGGTAGTCTTGGACTTCATACGGGCATATTCACTCATCGTGCATGACCTTGCAACGATAGCAGTATCCGCGCGAGTCATGAGTTGCTATCTATACAAAGATGCACCCAGATCAGAACAAAAGTATAAAAACATATACTTATAGTGCGATATCGTGAACATGACAGATCTTGAACCAGGTTTCTTAGACACATGCTATGATACCAATTCTGTAACGCCCCGGATTTCCAAAACAAAGCTAAGTTAAAATTTTCATGAATTTCTTTTTTTTTTTTTTGCAGCAGAACTTAGAAAAGCTTTTAGCAGCGGAATCAGACGATAATGAGTCGTTAGTTTTAGAAAACCCTGGACACATTATAGGTATGTGGCCAAGCAACTCATTGACCACCAAAGTGTTCTATTTTATTGAAAACCACATGTTTATTACAACATCACTGCTTGAAAAAGCAGTATAGGTTCAATAAAAGGAAGCAGTACAACTCTGTCTAGAGAAACTTTGGAACTCGATGCCGCCTTGGTCCGCATATCGCAACGCAGGTCCAACACCTGAAATCTCCATAAAATGAGGTCAGAACCACTGATGGTCTGGTAAGCATGCAGTCATACATCCATTCAACTCAAGTACATACGATGACCACTCAGGGTCGCAATGCGTAATAACGACGCTCAAGCCTCCAAGACTTAGCGTATATCGCAAGAGCCTCCGCAGGGCTATGAGTTGAACATCCGCTTGAGTCCTCATGACTTAGAGCAAGCCTTTTCAGGGCTGTGATTTGAACAACCGCTTAAGTCTCCATGACTTAGCCATGACCTCTTCCGGGTCTCAAAGGGATGTCTAGCTCAAGTCTTCATACTTGGCACATCCGTATCCCACGCATCTAAGGACAGCTCCTCGAGCTTCGCTTAGTCGTGCGAATACAACACGGGTCCTTGCCCAGTCGATCCAGTCGTATACCGAACATGACACATTCACAAAGGTTATGCAGGACTGATTCAACAACGTCATCCACTCATATATTCAAGCATCGCTGAACCTAAGCTAATGCATTGTTTCGATAATTAACCTCTTCCACCCTTGGTACACGGGCAAAGCATTGTCCGGGCATCAACGCGACGTTCTGAGGGTTGATTATTCTATGTATTTTAGATACCCCAGAGGCCTGTTGACCCTATCCATAGTAGGGCAGTGTGTTTCAACTGGCAGAACCCTACTAGGCCCATATTCGGATGCATCCTCTACTTGCAGTAGTTGGGTTAAATCCTTAGATCTTAAGGATAACCACGACCCCAAAATCCATGAGTGATTGAGGTCATCGTGGACTCTATCAGGTCCTAAGTAAAATACGTGTCACTCAAGGCTGTACCATCACTGTCATTCCACAATGAGCATAATTCCTGAAGGGGTCTGCCAGTCTTACGATTACTTGGACAGAATCTGCATGCCATTTAGGCAGCCCGTGCCTCAGCACTACGGGAGTATGTACCCGACCCCATTCAGTCCGCCCCAACACAGTCATTAATGAGGGGGTACCCCTAACACGATTTTCAACCGCGGGGTATGTGCGACCTTAAGTCTTATTCATATGCATGCAGAACACCGCTCTTGGCACTACGGCCACCACGAGCATCACACCTCTTTTGGGTGGAAACAACACACTCTGGCTCAGCAGCCCTTACGAGTCTGGTTGAGTAACCGTTCTCAATGAGCATGCATATGACTCGATCTAAATAGATCGGCTACTCGGCGTATTTTTACGCAACGAGTCCAAACCTAGTCAAGGCGCAACCTCTACTCTGGCTCGACGGCCCTTACGAGCAAGGTGCCTTTGCAGGCACAGGGATACGAGCCGATCTGACATCATTCCATCAACGGATATCATTATGCCATTCCATTGGTTCTGGCAGCTCTTCTGCCAACCATTTCGTCAACGCCTCCCCTGCTCTATCGGCAGCGGTGCGACGAACCCTTCTACGTTGTAGAAGGCATTCCATGAACTGGGTATCACTCTGCTATATGTCAGAGTATCCTGCTACGTTCTTTCTGAGCTATTCTTAGCTTTTTCAGAATTTTCAGCAACACTTCCTCTCTTTTACGGAGAAAGCGTGCGTTTCTTTTATCCATTTCAGCGGCATCTCCCCTCTTTGGCGGAAAATCGCTACGCTTAACTTGGGAAATGGATGCGCACCGTTGTGCGTACTTTGCATCCATCAAGGTTGCAGGAACCCTGGGCCATAGCCAGGCCATACGTAATTGACTTAGTCTTTACGTAAAGAGCATTTTGTCAAAAAGCGAAGCCTTTCCAATAGGGGCTTCATTCGTCAAGCAAAATCTTGAACGAAGAGCGGTCAGGGAATCACATTGGCGATTTGGAGTTGATCTCCATTTGAACACTCATTTACGCGCCGTATATTGAGTAAAAGCAGAAGCCTTGGTGTCATTCAACACGACGACGTAAGTAAATACATTGCAGAAAGCAGGAGCCTTGGCATCATACGACGCTACGACGTAAGTAAATGCATAATCGGAAATGCAGTAATCGTAAATTGCAGAAAATAGGGATCCTTGACATCATACGATGCGACGGCAAAGGTAAATTACATAGCCTGTGCGATATAGGACGCGTCGGCAGAATCAACAGATATACACCTAGATCCGTATCCAACGATAGTTACGAGGCGAGCGGGTAAACACCGAAGTGTTCTGAAGGGCTCAACCAAGAACTAAGGCGAGATACCATTTTTAAAACGCATATACTGCGCATTTGAACATAGATATATCCGACGATAGTTACGAGACGAGCGGGTGAACACCGAAGTGTCAAAAAATGGCTCAATCAAGAACTAAAGCAAGATACTACTTCAGAAAGTATATGATATATACAAACAATCAAATACTTGAGAGAGATGGATTAATGAAGCGAACTTACTTCAAATCGTGGAAAAAATGGCTCTGGGTTGCTTCTTTGGCTTCGAGCCTTCCTTCGAGAGGTCAGACTAAGTCAAATGAAGCTGACTTAGTTGAGAAAGAGGTAGAGTAGGTCAAGCTACTCAACCTAAGTAGTTTGAACCAAACAGGGTTTGGTCCAAGTCAACTGGGTTCAGCAGGTTCGAACTTAGCTCAAGTAGGCTAAGTCTGGGTTTAAAAATCCAAACCAGAATCTAGACCAAAAAGGGCTTTGACTTTGACTTTAAACCAAACTAGGTTTAAGTCAAGTCAACTAGGTTTGAACTAGGTCAAGTAGGTTCAGACCTAGGTCAGGTGGGTTAGGACCAGGTCAGGCTGGCTAAGACCAGGTCAGGCAGGCTCAGACCATGTCAGGTGGGCTAGGCTAGGTAGGGGAGGTTTAGGAGAGAGAAAGAGGAGGTAAGAGGAGGGGGGGTCAATTTTTTCAAAGGGGGAGGGCCCCTATTTATAGCTTTTTAAAAGGCATATTCCATGGAATATGCTTTTTAAAAAGGAATATGCTTTGGCATATTCTTTGGAATATGCTTGGAATATCCTATGGAATATTCTAGGAATATTTTGGGAATATTCCAGATATTTTCTAAGAAAAGATTCTCGTGGGTCCCGCAAAAATGTCGACTTTTCGGCATTTTTTTCTGAAAAATTCTGAGTAGGCCATTATCTTCGTATTGATGCAACTAAGAAAGTTGGCTCGCAGGAATCCTTTGATTTCATTCAGGTAGGAAGTTATGACTTCCAGAGTGTTTGAGCATATATTCGCGAATCGACGAATATCCTAAGTATAACTGGCTCGCAGGAATTGATTCGTTTCGCATTCTAAGAAAAAATGCTATTTTTACCGGTAAATGCCTCGTGAATTTTATTCAGATATTTTATGAAAAATTATGGGTCTTACAAAAGTATAGGTGTAAATGAGGTTGAGAGGTAGAAGTGTATGATATATGCAGTGAATGTGCTGGAAGTGTTAGCAGGTTAGTGAAGATGGAGGTGAGTATTGATGTACTGGATGCATTTGCAGCAGTAGTATTAGTATCTTCATAGTGACGAGAATGTGCCACAGGTAAGTGGATGAGAGTGATAACAACAATGGATTGTCATGATCTTCTGAGACTATTTGCCCAAATTTGAACAAATTAACAAGGATTGCCACAGTCATAGATTCAAAATTGACTTGTGAGTACCAAGTCCTAAGAATTCCTGCCATTGGGGAAATCAGACTCGGATTTCTCAAGGTTTGTTGAAGATTACAGAGTTTTGTAAAGCATTACTCTAGAAGAATTTCTGTAGTTTAATTTTCTGGTGCAACTAAAATTTTTTGTAGCCTAGACTTAAGAAAATTACAGAAAATGATCAAATCTGGGTTTCGAGCTTAATAATTGTTAGAATTAGAAACAATTCTTAGAGTTTGCTAAAACAGTAAAGATCAAATGACTTCTAGAAGGTTACTGCAGATTTTGCCAGAACCAGCTCTTTGCCATCAGATCCAGCGACACCAGTGGTAGGATCCTGGGGAGGGTCTTGCTGTTAGCATTTTTGTCTTGTTAATCAGAAGGAGACTCAATCTCCAAAGGAGCTATCGATCCAACAAAAGACTGCTCTGTTTGGGAAAGAAGATGATGTTGATGTTGTATAATGTCTAAAAAAAAATGGACATAACGTCAGATATTGAAATTAGTAAAAAAAAAACATTAAGATATAGATGATATAACTCAGGATGCAGAGGGCATCTACAACAATTTGCTTACAGTGAGCCCGCCTCCGCAATAGATTTTCACAGAAAATGGAGATCAGAGTGAACAAAATAACCCTTTGGCCTTGAATCATGACTGTCTAGATGCTTCTAGATTTAGGTCATGTTCTCCTTTGTGCAGAAACATAGAAAGAAAGTGCAAAGGGGATTAGGTTATTAGCATAAAATTTATCAACAGATATATATGAGGAACAATGATGTTGATGTCATTTACAGAGAATGGCAGGTATATACAGGGTAGCGGAAATCCTGGGGATAAAGAGGTGCTGGGTATACATGTAACAAGGAGTTGATACCCAGGTGGTGAAGGTGTGGCGTGGAGATGGTGGGTGTAAAGGGGAATGGAAGTTTTTAAGGTATATGAGGGCACGGGTGCAGAAAATGGTGAATGAAGTATCCAACTGGTCAGATTAACAGATACCATCAACTGTTATTGCCATCACTGTAACAGCAGTAGTGGTTGTTGCGGTTGTTATAGAAACTTTGTTGTAGCAATTGATTCAGCGACAACTACTATCAAAGATGACGCAACAACAACTGTTGTTGCAGGAGCGGCTGCCACAAATAATTAGTATTTGAATTTCAAAAGGGACTTCTCCTTCAGCAAATGCCTTAAAAAGTACATTGAATGAACTCAACGCATGGTATCTAGGTGTCCCCAATCAATTAAAAAACCCTGATATGTTGATCCTATCAATCTCTTCACAATCATCATCTTCAAAATGTATGCCACCAACGCTCCCAGTATTCTGTTAGCTTTATGAATTGGCACCTCCAAGCCAATCAAAACATTTACAAAACTGCTAGCTTCATGATCTTGCATCACGTTCTTATCATCATAGCTTTTAAAGCACATATTTCCCTAGCCATCAATTACCTGCTGATATTTAATCCATGAGGCATATCCATGTGGATGGCGTCCTAGCATTTATAGCAGTTGGATTCCTCCTGTTACAAAAAAAAAATCACGAACAAAGCAAATGCCAAGATGGGAAGAAACCCCGTAACGAAAAATCCTGAATAGGGTAGACTGATAGTTTCACCCAAATCATTAGGATTAACATTTAGAACAACTGTCTTTGGTTTACTTTGAATCTACTGGTGTTTGAAATCCGACAACATTGTGAATTGTATTCTAGAAGGGAATCTTCTTGGTTGAAGAATCCAAAAGGAATTTTTAGCAGGTAGAGTTGTGTGTATTCAGATGTAGGATATATAATCCCGACACATAAAGATGCAGGGGAAGTAAACATGAATGCCACTATTAAATGAAATGAGAGTCCCTTGTGAGCGAGGTATGTTGGGGATGTCCAAAAAAAAAAAATATACAGCATCAACAATTTGTATTATTATCAACTATAGAAATTGTAATGGAAAATGGGCCCAGTAATGGCGTACCAACGAAAGAAAACTCCAGAAACAGCAGAACAAAATACTGAGAATGAAAAACGAAAATAAAGTAACTCAAAAATACAGAAAGCATAGGTGGTAACAATGAATGCAAGAAAAAATAAGGGAAAAATATAATAGAACAAATGGGAGTGCTGGAGAGACATAGAGAGATGCAATGAAATCTTGACATAATGTCGACCGATCATCAACAAACAAGAAAGGTTAACGAAAGAAAATCTTGATAAACAATAGAGTAAATCATAAAGTTAGACCAAATACAGAAATTATGGAGAAGATGGAAAAGAATTTAATGAATTCTCTGAAATACTGCTTTGCACCCTATGGTTCATCAGTAACCAGATACTCAGTACCTGGATATACCTCCTTCGAATGCCAACAGTCGAATGTGACCAGAGAAATTCGTGAGAAACGCCAACCACAAGAAAGAGAAAGAAAAGAATACACAGGATGAGATTATAAGCAAAGCACAACAGAAATAACATCAAATGTACACATCTAATTACGACTAACAGGGAAAAAAAATAAAAAAAAATGAAGAGAATATGTTGGAATGAAACATTCTGATTGCTCTTGCACAGGGATGCGTTGAAGTAGCTATGAACGCTTCAAGCTTCGTCCATGGTGCGTAAATGGGGATTAAAACAAAAGAAGGAAAGAAACTGACAGGAGACTTAAAGGAAATGAGGAAGGAAAGGGGTACTTACCGAAGGGCTGTAGGAATCTAGAAGGAGGAGATCAATAGCTTCCAGGGGGAGCAGCATAGGTAGAGGAGGGGAATTGGAGAAGAAGAGAAGCGTGGTGAAAGGGTGAAGATGATGATGGCGCAAATGGATGGATGCCTAAGCCAGGAGAGGTAGGAGATGGATGAAGTGGAGGGGAGGCGAATTGTGGATGATGGATGCCATTATCGACCCCCTGAGGGTCGATTTTATAAGAGGTGGCCGTTAGGCCCATCTCAGATCGGGTCCCTTCTTTTATTAAAATTTCCAAAAGGAGGCTATAAAAAGATTTTTTTTTTCTAAAAAGTGTTTTCAAAACCCGATTTTCAAAAAGGTGCTTTAAAAAGGCTATTTTTGTGTTTTTTTTTCGATTTTCTTATTTTTTTGTTCTTTTCTTGAAATTTTCTACATTTTTTTGTATTTTTGGAATAAAACTCTAAAAACTAAAGAATTTTAAACTAATTTTGCAAAATTTTCAGAAATATTTATAAAAGAAGGGTTTTTTGAAAATTCGAGTTTATCTTTTGAAATTTTCTTCAGAAAACAGGTTTGGATCCGGGATATTTGAGAAAATATTCAAGTTTTGGGTCTCAAATCAAGGAATATTGGGTAATGGATCCAAACGGATGTCGGACGAACTCTCTGAGCTTTTCAAAAGTTATTTTGGTAATTTTTAGAATTTTGTTTAAAAGTTGGATAACGAAGCTCAAAATTAGATTTTGATAATGGATCCGGATCCGAAATTGAGTCAGATATAAAATGAATTTAATTTCAGTAAAATTTGAGAAATAAGCTAGAATTTAGATTTAAGACTGACTCAATCACTCAGAAAATGGGAGCTAAGGGCAAAAAGGGAATATTTAAAAGATTTTGAAAAATTTGGGGTGTTCACAGATGCCCCTCTTTGCTACTAAGTCGGTTGAAAGCTAAGCTTAGTGGCAAAGAAAATACTCTAAATTTTGAAAAATGCCCCAGTCAGCAGATCTGAACTGGGTGTGGAAGAATTTATTTGAAAACATGGCTTCTCAGGCTTAAAACCTTATCCTGAATGGTTTTGAGGAGACAAAATCCTCGAAGATGATATGACTGAATAATAGAAATAAGAAAATCGTGATGGGACTTTGAGTGAAGATCCCGAAATGATGAAAGATAAGAATTTTGATCAAGTCTCATGGGTGAGGCGAGATCAGCTGTTTGGAATGATTCAGGTTTAGCCCTTAACCTGGATGGGACGAAGATATCTCAAGGTAACCTGAATGGGGGAAGGAATATATGAGGACCTTGATGGGACATTTTTGAGAAATGCCTCATGAGATGCAGCTCAAGCATGATCCTTTCTGGATGGATATACAAAGCATGGATTCTTCGATGGGAAGAACCATAATGGGACTGGAGGAAGATACCTCGTCAAAACGCGGAACCTCGTCGGAATGAGGCTCAGGTTTAACCCAAACCTAAAAAAGGAAGATACCTCGAGGGGCGAAGTTCAGGCTTATCCCTTAACCTAAAGGGGACGACCATACAGAATCCTCGAGTGAAGAAACCATGATGGGACCTTTCGGAGTTTGGACAAACAAATCCGAAAAGGGTTTGCGAAAGGAGGAAAATGGGGTTCCCTAAAGCCTGGAAAAGAGATGATCTTAGGCGTCTCATTGCTGAGACTAAAATCTGCTTTTGAAATCGATGACCTCTCGCAGAAGGTATAGGTTTGACTCTTAACCTAAGTGGGTACTACCATACGGATTTCTTGAATGAGAAAGCCATGATGGGACAGGAAGAGATATTTCTCTTGGAGGGGGCAATTTTTCTGGAAGATATAAACAATGCTAGGTTGCATCACAATGGATATTGAATATTTATTTCATTTCTGGAATAACTAGAAAATTTTGCCAATAAGATAAAATTGTAGTTGACTCAAACACCTAAAATGTGTGCATGTATGTGCGAAAGATATTCTCACTTTTAACTAGAGTATTTCCTCCAACGAGGTTAACTTCTCGGTCTTAAGAGTCAAACTCAAAATTTTAGCGCAGATGATTTTCTTCAAGGAAGTTATCCATTTCCTTGATATGAGAAGAGAAGAAATATTCTTAATTTCATAAAAGCAAATAGTGAAAAGATATTGATAAACGAATTTTGCATAAGAAAAGATGACTTCTGACAATTTTGGCAGTTTGATATCTGGGTGTTTTTCCCATGATGTTCCTTTTGCACTCTTTTTGAGTCATTGGGCTTTTTCGGGCTTTTTACATCATCCTTCATTTTGGAGATGTCCTGACTTTTCTCTCTTTTTCGGGGAAGGGTACGTCACAAACTCCTTCATCTTGGAGATGTTTCGATCCTTCTTTTATCTCAGGGATTCTATTGATGATATTGGCTCAAAAAGTCTTTAGATAATAGCAGAAATCAAATATCTTTTAGGGTTTGTCGGTAGGTTCGTCACACTCACCTTCATCTAGACGGTGATCTAAACTTTCCCAGAAAGGATCCTTCACAAACTCCTTTATCTTGGAGATGATCCAAATCTTCTTTGGCCCTGGGGGTCTAGCTCGCATATTCGTCTTCATCTTGACGACAATTGAGAGATCCCTTTTGCAGATATTTGACTGCAACTTTAAATGAATGAGAAGATATGGATGGAGTGGATTCTTTTTATCGCTCAAGATATTTCCACTGCCTGATTGCCAGAAAGTCATTTTTAAACATGCGCCATAGCCATGATCAATATCAATTCACTTTTGGCTTTTCAACATCATTGGATATTTCTTTTGCTAATCATACCGAGGATATTTCTTTCATCCTTTTGGTTGATCAACAGGGAAAAGTTTTTGAATTTTATCCATTTTTCACAAAAAGTTTCGCCTTTTTGGAAAGAATACTAGTGGTAATCTGAGGTAATTCTTTTATTTAGTAAGAATATTGGAATCAACAAATATTTTTAGCAAATTGGCAATTTTTTCGAGAATTCTTTATGAAATAATCACTCAATATAGATTTTGATGAGACCTTGAGCTGAATTTTTGATTTTGGAAAATTTCGACCAGTAAAACTGAGACTTTTCATCTAACGGCCAGCGAAGGAGCTGGGACTTTTCATTTAACGGACAACGAAGGAGCTGGGACCCTTCATTTAATGACCAGTGAAAACTGGGACCTTTCATTTAACGACCAGTGAAAACTGGGACCTTTTATTTAATGACCAGTGGGAACTGGGACTTTTCATTTAACGACCAACGAAGGAGATGAAACCTTTCATTTAATGACCAGTGGGAACTGAGACTTTTCATTTAACGACCAGCGAAGGAGCTGAAACCTTTCATTTAATGAGCAGTGGGAATTGGGACTTTTCATTTAACGACCAGCGAAAGAGCTGAAACCTTTCATTTAATGACCAGTGGGAACTCAGACTTTTCATTTAACGACCAACGAAGGAGCTGAAACCTTTCATTTAACGACCAGTGAAAACTAGGACCTTTCATTTAACAACCAACGAAGGAGCTAGAACCTTTGATTTAACGATTAGTGAAAACTGGGACCTTTCATTTAACGACCACCGAAGGAGCTGGAACCTTTCATTTAACGACCAGTGAAAACTGAGACCTTTCATTTGACGACCAACGAAGAAGCTAGAACTTTTCATTTAACGACCAGTGAAAACTGGGACCTTTCATTTAACGACCAACGAAGGAACTGGAACCTTTCATTTAACGACCAGTGAAAGAGCTAGAACCTTTGATTTAACGACCAATGAAAACTGAGACCTTTCATTTAACGACTAGCGAAGGAGCTGGAACCTTTGATTTAATGACCAGTGAAAACTGAGACCTTTTATTTAACGACCAGCGAAGGAGCTGGAACCTTTGATTTAACGACCAGTGAAAACTGAGACCTTTCATTTAATGACCAACGAAGGAGCTAGAACCTTTGATTTAACGACCAGTGAGAAGTGGGACCTTTCATTTAACGACCAGCGAAGGAACTGGAACCTTTGATTTAACGACCAATGAAAACTGGGACCTTTCATTTAACGACAGTGAAGGAGCTGGAACCTTTGATTTAACGACCAGTGAAAACTGAGACCTTTCATTTAACGACCAGCGAAGGAGCTGGAACCTTTGATTTAACGACCAGTGGAAACTGAAACCTTTCATTTAACGACCAACGAAGGAGCTGGGACCTTTGATTTAATGACCAATGGAAACTGGGACCTTTCATTTAACGACCAGCGAAGGAGCTGGGACCTTTGATTTAACGACCAATGAAAACTAGGTCCTTTCATTTAACGACCAACGAATGAGATAGAACCTTTTTCATTAGTGATTTAATTTAAGATTGAGACTTTCTGAGAGACAAATAGTATGAGGACTAAGTTTTGTGACTGAATTTGATCTTTTAGATTTGAAGATTTTGAGAGGTAACCTGTGCAAGGACTGGGTTTTTCAAATGAACTTGGTTTTTAGATTTTAAAATTTTGAAGAATAACTGTTGAGAAACTCTATTTTGATGACACATAATATGATACATTGTCTTATTTGATTTCATATGATATGATAATATGTCTTCTTGAAAAATGTTATATTATGACTGAATATGTTTTGCCATATATCTAATGAGTATTTGATGCAAGGATATCTCACCCAAAAAGGATGGAGACCTCCTGTTCAAGTACAACCGTGGTGCAATCATACTCCTTGAAGAAAAAGCTTGATGAGCCATGCATTCCTAAAGATCATCTAAAGAGATCGGCTACCTCAAGATGAATACCTTTTTTCTTCTTTAGAGTCATATGTAACAGAACCTTCAGAAGCATGCATATTGCATATTACATACTCATTCATAAAAGCTATATTTCATAAAAGTATACGATAGTTTCAAAAAGCACCTTTTTGAAAACCAATAATTCTACCTTCTTACAAACCTTTATGGAAAAGGTATTTTGACATGATATATTAGCTCATGATTTCAAAAAGCAATAATTGTACCTTCTATCATGTATAAGATAACTTAAAAAGAAATGATTTCAAATGTGTAGGAAAAAGACAAAACATGGAAATCGACTAGACAAAGAAAAACAAATATAATATGTTTTGAAAAGACTTTAGTTATCTTTTTACAACTCAAGAATGTCGACTTGCTTGAAGTCATCATTCTCTTTGTAAAACATTAAATACCTCCTCTAAAAATCTTTTTAGAAATAACTATTTTAATCCCACTCAAGAATGTCGACTTGCTTAAAGTCTTCATTCTCTCTGTAGACATTGAAAAACATATCATAAAGCAATACTTGATATGACTACTTACAAATAAAGATCTCAAAGCATTTATTGTACTTACACTCATTTAAGTAAAGAAGTACTTAAGTACTACAAATCATTAATTAGAATAAAAACAAAACTACATGATGACCTACAATCTAACGTTTAATGTACTATTGTAAGAAATAGACTTTTTACATAAAATATATAATACCTAAAATATTACAACGACTACTGTACCCCAAATACTACTTTTATGGAAAGAAGACTTTTTCGAAAATCTCTAAAGATGTTTTTGAAATGACTTGACATCTCACATCCCAAAAAGACTATCATTTCAAAAAGGCAACGACTACTTTTTTAAAGGCTATATAAACACAATCAAATAAACTATTCAGACAATGGACATGTGAGCTTACAACGAGAAAAATTCCTATTCGATATTTGAAAGAGAGCCTAGAAAAAGAAAGAGAAAAAAAGTCAAGAATAACTCTTAGACAAAGAGTATCCTCTGAGTGAAAAGAACAGAACATTCTGAGAATCCTTCATTCGTGCATTCATATCATTCTGAAGGTTCTATAAGAAGTATTGTAACTTTCTGTTATTCACTGCATTCCTTCTTTGTTTAAAGAAGTAGACCTCTGAGAAAGATGGTGTTGTCCTTCTCTGTTGAGAGAAGAAGACCTCTGTGCAAGAGGGTGTTCCCCTTCTCTGTTGAGAGAAGAAGACCTCTGTGGAAGAGGGTGTGCCCCTTCTCTGTTGAGAGAAGAAGACCTCTGAGGAAGAGGGTGTTGTACTATTTATCCGGTGACTCGAATGTTATAGTGGAAAGCTCAAGTGGTTTGCTTGGGGACTGGATGTAGGTCAGGGTCTTGACCGAACCAGTATAAATTCTGTGTTTTTGTGTTGTGCCTTTATTGCATTATATTTTTAATTAATCGATCATATTAGCATTTCACTATTCACCCCCCCTCTAGTGGAATTTCATTTGGTATCAGAGCAGGTTTGCTGGTTACGACATCACAAGTCTTCCAGCACAAATGACATCTACCTCCTATGCTCGTGATATTGAAGGTCAACACGCATCTCGTCCTCCTTTCTTCAACGACTCCAACTATGGATACTGGAAATGCAGAATGGCTATATTTTTCAAGTCCATAGATTTTTGCTGTATGGAATATTGTTGAGCATCCATACACATCTCCATCCACAAAGTATAGCTTATGGTCTGATGAAGAAAAGAAAATGACAAATCTAAATGCAAAGGCTATGAATGCCTTATATTATGCCATTGATCAGAATGAATTCAATAGAATATCTATATGTGAATCTGCATATGATATTTGACATTCTCTGGAGGTTATTCATGAAGGAACCAACAAAGTGAAAGAAGCCAAAATCTCATCTCTTGTCAGAAAATATGAGTTGTTCAAAATGAACAAAGATGAACCCATCACAGAGATGTTCACCAGATTCACCAACATCACCAACGATCTGAAATCTCTGAGCGTAACCCATTTTCAGATAGATAAGGTGAAGAAAATTTTGAGATCTCTCACAACTGATTATGAGAAAAAGACTACTGCTATTGAAGAAGCTCAAGATTTATCCAAGCTTACCCTGGACGACTTAATAGGCAACCTTATGGCCTATGAAGTCCACATGAAGGAAAGAAGGGAAGAAGAACAACCTTTAAAGAAAACTCTAGCCTTCCCAGCTCTTTCTGAGAACGAGGACTCAGAAAAGAAAACTGAAATTGCGCTACTCACTAGAAAATTCCAGCGCTTCATGAGAAGGAACCAGATTCCAAATAAGCACAAGGAAAGAAAACACCCTAAAGAAGATTCCATGTGCTATCAATGTAATAAGCCAGGTCACTTGAGACGTGACTGTCCTCTTCTCAAAAGAAAATCCAAGACTAAGGAACCAAAGAAGAGGTTCTTCAAGAAAAAGGCTCTTCATGCTTAATGGAATGATTCAGAACCATCCACAAGTAAAGAGTCAAGTGATGATGAAGCAGAAACCGCCAACATGTGCTTCATGGCAGAAAGCTCTGTAAGTGAATCACTTGATTTCTCCTTTGAAGAACTTCAAAATGCTTTTCAGGAACTTTTTGAAGAATCAAGGAAAACGATTCTAAAAAATAGACATTTGAAATCTGAAAATCTAGAGCTTATGCTGAAAAATGAAAAACTCAGTATTGAAAATTCTGAGTTACAAAAGAAATTTTTTTTGATTACTTCTGAAATCTCTTCTACTAGCTCCAAGACTAAAAATCTGCAAGTAGAAATTTCATAATTAAAAAGTAAAACTGAGAACCTTATGAAAACGGTTTTCAAGTTTACTAAAGGAAAAAAGAACTTGAATAAACTCCTATCCTCTCAAAAAGTCTTTTTTTACAAGAATGGTATTGGCTACTCTCATTTCTACAAACCTTCTTTTATGAATCAAAAGACCACTTTTGTCAAAGGATCTTCTGAACCTAAAAAGAAGTATTATATTTTTAATTCCTTGAACTCCTCTAAAGTTTTAGACAAACCCAAATCAAAATGGATATGGGTTCCAAAGTCTAACAAAAAGGGACCCGACTGGGTACCAAAAAGAAGTTTTACTTAATGTTTTGCAGGCTCCAAAGAAGAAGAACAGATGGATACTAGACAGTGGATGTTCAAAACACATGACTGGACATCCAAACCTTTTTGTTGTTCTTCATCATAAAAAAGGAGGAACCGTCACCTTTGGAGATAACAAAAAAGGTTTGATAATTGGTATTGGTAATATTGGCAATATAGATAAACCTCTTATCAAAGACGTTCTCCTTGTTAAAGGCTTAAAACATAACCTCCTAAGTATTAGTCAAATGTGTGACACAGGTTATAATGTTAGCTTTAATCATGATGCATGCCTTATAGCAGACACCAACAAAAACATCATCTTAAAAGGTATAAGAAGAAATAATATATATGAATTATACCTAGAAAATATTACTGAACATTGCCTTATAGCTAATAATGACACTCAACATTTATGGCACATGAGAATGGGTCATGTCAACTCCAAATACATGTCTAAATTAGCTAAAAACAAGTTAGTACGTGGGTTACCCAAAATATCTTTTAAAAAGGATTATTTTTGTGATGCATGTCAATTAGGAAAACTGTTTAAATCATCTTTCAAATAAAAAAATATCATTTCAAGTAAAAGACCTTTAGAGCTTCTCCACCTGGATCTTTTTGGTCCTTCTAGAGTAGCTAGTCTTAATCATAATAAATATGCTTTTGTCATTGTAGATGATTACTCAAGATTTACTTGGGTAATATTTTTGAAAAACAAAAGTGATACGTTTTGTCAATTTGAAATTTTATGTAAAAAATTACAAAATGAAAAATCTTGTTCTATTGTAAAAATCCGTAGTGACCATAGAGGAGAATTTGAAAATGAACTTTTTATAAATTTTTGTAACTTGCATGGTATTTCTCATAACTTTGCCTTTCCTAGAGCTGCACCTCAAAATGGTGTAGTAGAAAAAAAGAATAGAACCCTTCAGGAATCTGCTAGAACTATGCTCCAACATAATAATCTTGCTAAATCTTTTTGGGCAGAAGCTGTTAATACTGCATGCTATATAACCAATAGAGTTCTTATTAGACCCTTATTAAATAAAACTCCCTATGAATTATTCTATGACAGGACTCCAAGAATAAACTATTTTAAAGTCTTTGGATGTAAATGCTTTATCCTTAACACAAAAGATAGCCTGGATAAATTTGATGCTAAATCTATTGAAGGCATATTCTCAGGATATTCAAGTCATAGTAAAGCATACAAAGTTTTTAATAAGAGTTCATATACTATTGAAGAATCTATGCATGTCAGTTTTTGTGAATCTATTGATCAATCTGTTCTTAAGCAGACTAACGATAATGATGTTGAAAGTACAGATTTATTCCTAGATAACACAGCCAAATCTAATAAAGATGATCATCAAAGAACATTTGTCGAAATCAAAGATCATCCTCAAAAGCAGATTTTGGGCGACCTGACAAAGGGGGTTCAAACTAGAGATCAACTAGAACGGATTGCTAACATGACATTCATTTCTCAACTTGAACCAAAGAAGATTGATGAAGCCATCATCGATGAGTTCTGGATGCTAGCCATGACTGAAGAACTGAATCAATTCCAAAGAAATGATGTTTGGGATCTTGTATCAAGACCAAAGGATCATCAGATCATTGGGACAAGATGGATCTTCAGAAACAAGCTAGATGAAATAGGTAATGTTATAAGAAACAAGGCAAGACTAGTAGCTCAAGGATACAACCAGGAGGAAGGTATTGATTTTGATGAAACATTTGCTCCTGTTGCTAGACTTGAATCTATTAGGATGTTTTTAGCATATGCAAGCTATATGGATTTCAAACTATATCAAATGGATGTTAAAAGTGCCTTTCTAAATGGTTATTTAAATAAAGAAGTTTATGTAAAACAACCTCCAGGCTTTGAAAATGAACAATATCCAGATCATGTTTTCAAACTAAAACGTGCCTTATATGGGTTAAAACAAGCATCTCGTGCTTGGTATGATAGACTCAAAACTTTTTTATTAAAAACTGGTTTTTCTGTAGGCAAAGCAGACTCTACTCTATTTGTAAAAATAGTGAATAATCATACCCTAATTGTTCAAATCTATGTGGACGATATCATCTTTGGATCTACTAACAACACTCTCTGTGAAGAATTTTCTAAGTCCATGTAGAAAGAATTTGAAATGAGTATGATGGGAGAGCTCACCTACTTTCTTGGACTGCATATTAAGCAAACCAAGGATGAAGTTTTCATCAATCAATCTAAGTATGCTCATGAACTTCTGAAGAGGTTCAACATGAACTCAACTACTTCAAAAACCACTCCTATGAGCACAACCACTGTTTTGGACAAAGATGAAGATGGTAAGTCTGTTGATATAAAGGTATACCGAGGTATGATAGGATCACTACTCTATTTAACTGCTAGCCGTCCAGATATCATGTTCAGTGTTTGCTTGTGTGCTAGATTTCAGTCAAATCCAAAAGAATAACATCTTAAAGCTGTAAAAAGAATAATGAGATATCTAAAAGACACAGTTGATTTTGGATTATTTTATTTAAAATCATCTACATTTGATTTAATCTCATACAGTGATGCTGACTTTGCTGGAAGTAAATCTGACAGAAAAAACACAAGTGGAACATGTCATATGCTAGGGCACTCACTAGTTTCATGGTTCAGTAAGAAACAAAACTGTGTATCCTTGTCAACTACTGAAGCTGAATACATTGCTGCTAGCCTAGCCTGTACACAAGTCATCTGGAGGAAACAAACTTTGAAAGATTTTGGTTTAAATTTTGAAAATACAACTATTTTCTGTGATAATACTAGTGCTATAAACCTATCTAAAAATCCTATTTTACACTCACGAACTAAGCATATTCAAATAAGACACCACT
Organism: Nuphar pumila; assembly: GCF_984573655.1. NCBI lineage: Eukaryota > Viridiplantae > Streptophyta > Magnoliopsida > Nymphaeales > Nymphaeaceae > Nuphar > Nuphar pumila. The sequence goes on from NC_143257.1 coordinate 44,086,599, forward strand.
TCTTAAGAGAACAAGTCTTAAACAACATAATTAAACTCGAATTCATACCCACTAATCAACAGTTAGCAGACATCTTCACTAAACCATTGAAACATGAAGACTTTACACGAATTAGAAGAGAATTAGGAATATGCAAACTAAGTGACTTATACTAAGTGACTTATAAATCAATCACATTTATTAAAACATCTTATATGTTATGTTAAAATTTTATTTTAAAAGGTTTTCTTCTTATCGATTTTTTATGTGTACATTTTTTGTTGTTTTGTTGTTTTTGTTCCCACTTTTCAATATCAAACTATGTTTTTATATTCACGAATACTCTAATCACTCATAAAAACACATTCATCATGACACATTCTTTATGTCTTTCAACTTGTCATCTTTCGAGTACACATCAATAATGACTCCATTCACTCATATCCATAAGAACTATTTATATTAAGTAAAAGCTATCATGACATTGTTCACATCACTCATCTCATAGCACCTTTTATCACTTTTGTCCTCTTGTGAAAATCTCTCTTACGATAAGCTAGCCGAACTTCAACATGATATTGTGTTCCTCAATTATTTTATCATACCGTTAATCATTGTTCTTCATTCAAGTGATATATCCCTTTTCATGCCTTCCTTTCCTTCTATCAAGAAACTTCACTAAACTTTATGTTATCGAGTGTTTTATCCTTCTTATTTTCACCACCTTTTTCAAGGTCAAATTGTTATAATTCACGTAAAATTTTTACTATATCATATATTATATCATAGCTTAAGTATAATCAATTATCATCCTTTCATCCTTCACATCTTTTATGACAAATTATTATAAAGTCTCCTTTTCGACATCTTGTACTCCACTTTTTTATTATCATTCTCATAAGTACTATTAGTACCACCTTTTTTCTTTCCTCTCTCTCTATCTCATACGAAGAGACTCTCCATCCGTGACCATTGACCATTACATTTTTTTAAAAAAACCATGAACTCCCTCCATTGAAACCTTGTCCTTTAAGCAAAACATCAATTCATATCAATCATAACTTTATTTTATGTCATACATCAAGTGTTTGTTGTCCTTTTATGACCACTCTTATCTCTCTACAAATTCGTATGTAGCATCACTCTTCTTTATTATTCACACTCCTTCCACACATACCTATAAAAACACTTCTTAAATAAGAAATTATTGCATCTCACTCATATATCCTTGTTTGTCTTATTCCAAACTCATTCTTCACGAATTTGGAATGCTTTCATATAAAATAGAATTTGGTTTAAAAAGTTGTTTGTTTTATTAGGCCATTATTTCCTTCATTTTATAATTATTCTTACATCTCTTCATCACACAAAAACCTTTAAAATCCAAGTCTAATAAGATAGTCCATACGCATTACATGACACATCTCAAACTTCGACAAACTCTCCCATAGTAAACTTTTCTCTATATAGAAAAATTATTTAAAAACTATGTCCTTCTTAACATACAATACACTATCTTCCAAAAACTGATTTGATTTGTCATTCACAAGCCTCTTAATTTACAACTCACGAATTTCCTTATTCAACTAAAATCTAAAAATCCTTCACTTCCAATGTCATTCATTTCTTATCACAATTATCTTCTTCCTTCTATTTAATAGATTGGTTCATCCCTCACCAATTGCACACGAATTCTCTACTCCTTTCAAGCTCTTCTTTCTTAGTCTTCTTTTCCTAAAAGCTCTTGCAATGGCTTCTTCCTCAAACAATGTGATCACCGCTATCGATCTGAGGTTTCCAGATCTATTTCATCACTACAACTCACTTTGCTCACGTCCAATTCATGAAGGTGAATTGGTTCACTATGAAGACTTCGCATCCTTTGACCTCGAAAGATCTTTCTCCGATTTTAAATACCTACTAGGATCTTCATCCCAAGCTGCCTACTATCCCGAACTTGTCCGACTCTTCTACACAAATCTTTCCACCAATCATGACCGAACTACCATCACCACCAAGGTCCGAGGACACATGATTTACTTCAATGCTTCCTCACTAGGCAACATTCTCAACCTTCCTTCCACCGGCACAGATCTAACTAACATAGTACCGCTCGGTACTTCAAAAAATTCTTCTCTGTACCCACTTCACACACCTTCCCTAGCACATGAGGAATCTCCAACCTCATGCTCAACTGCTTGCCCACATCCTTCTCCATAATATCTGTCCCAAGCTTCCACGCAAGGGATTAGTACCAAGAAAAATCTCTCTCCTCCTCTACGCAATTTTCTGCTCTACTCCGATAAATTGGTCCAACATCATCTTCGCCCACTTTATTCGCTATAAAAAATTATAGCATCTTCTTTTTGGGTGTCTTATAACTCCCATTTTGAAATTCTTCCAGGTCCCCCTTCAAAATGAAGTTATCACCTATCCCTCGCAGATCCTCAATGCTACTTCCTTCAATCCAAGGTTCCTGCACCCTGCCAATACCAGCTCTGATATAGAAGATCCTCCATCTGACTTTGATTACTTCTCTGCGATCATGGATGTCCAGCAAACTCAGGATCTTATACTTCAGAATCAAGCCTCGATGCAGCAGACCCTACAAACCCTCCAGCAGGATCACGACGCCCGAACACATCAATCATCTCCACCTTCGGAGTAAACTTATTTTTTTTGGTCTGTAATAACTTTACAACATTTTGGTCTGTAATAACTCTGCTTACTCTGATCCCTTCCTTTTTGTCCATGACAAAGGGGGAGAAAAACCTGTCTTCATTATTAGATAAAAATACTCTCTTTGACATTTTTCAATATTTTTATGATATTATTATTAATATGCATAATGTCTTTTTGACAGGGGGAGCATATTTTGTCATCATCAAAAAGGGGGAGAATGTTGAGAAACTCTATTTTGATGACACATAATATGATACATTGTCTTATTTGATTTCATATGATATGATAATATGTCTTCTTGAAAAATGTTATATTATGACTGGATATGTTTTGCCATATATCTAACGAGTATTTGATGCAAGGATATCTCACCCAAAAAGGATGGAGACCTCCTGTTCAAGTACAACCGTGGTGCAATCATACTCCTTGAAGAAAAAACTTGATGAGCCATGCTTTCCTAAAGATCATCTAAAGAGATCGGCTACCTCAAGATGAATACCTTTTTTCTTCTTTAGAGTCATATGTAACAGAACCTTCAGAAGCATGCATATTGCATATTACATACTCATTCATAAAAGCTATATTTCATAAAAGTATACGATAGTTTCAAAAAGCACCTTTTTGAAAACCAATAATTCTACCTTCTTACAAACCTTTATGGAAAAGGTATTTTGACATGATATATTAGCTCATGATTTCAAAAAGCAATAATTGTACCTTCTATCATGTATAAGATAACTTAAAAAGAAATGATTTCAAATGTGTAGGAAAAAGACAAAACATGGAAATCGACTAGACAAAGAAAAACAAATATAATATGTTTTGAAAAGACTTTAGTTATCTTTTTACAACTCAAGAATGTCGACTTGCTTGAAGTCATCATTCTCTTTGTAAAACATTAAATACCTCCTCTAAAAATCTTTTTAGAAATAACTATTTTAATCCCACTCAAGAATGTCGACTTGCTTAAAGTCTTCATTCTCTCTGTAGACATTGAAAAACATATCATAAAGCAATACTTGATATGACTACTTACAAATAAAGATCTCAAAGCATTTATTGTACTTACACTCATTTAAGTAAAGAAGTACTTAAGTACTACAAATCATTAATTAGAATAAAGACAAAACTACATGATGACCTACAATCCAACGTTTAATGTACTATTGTAAGAAATAGACTTTTTACATAAAATATATAATACCTAAAATATTACAACGACTACTGTACCCCAAATACTACTTTTATGGAAAGAAGACTTTTTCGAAAATCTCTAAAGATGTTTTTGAAATGACTTGACATCTCACATCCCAAAAAGACTATCATTTCAAAAAGGCAACGACTACTTTTTTAAAGGCTATATAAACACAATCAAATAAACTATTCAGACAATGGACATGTGAGCTTACAACGAGAAAAATTCCTATTCGATATTTGAAAGAGAGCCTAGAAAAAGAAAGAGAAAAAAAGTCAAGAATAACTCTTAGACAAAGAGTATCCTCTGAGTGAAAAGAACAGAACATTCTGAGAATCCTTCATTCGTGCATTCATATCATTCTGAAGGTTCTATAAGAAGTATTGTAACTTTCTGTTATTCACTGCATTCCTTCTTTGTTTAAAGAAGTAGACCTCTGAGAAAGAGGGTGTTGTCCTTCTCTGTTGAGAGAAGAAGACCTCTGTGCAAGAGGGTGTTCCCCTTCTCTGTTGAGAGAAGAAGACCTCTGTGGAAGAGGGTGTGCCCCTTCTCTGTTGAGAGAAGAAGACCTCTGAGGAAGAGGGTGTTGTACTATTTATCCGGTGACTCGAATGTTATAGTGGAAAGCTCAAGTGGTTTGCTTGGGGACTGGATGTAGGTCAGGGTCTTGACCGAACCAGCATAAATTCTGTGTTTTTGTGTTGTGCCTTTATTGCATTATATTTTTAATTAATCGATCATATTAGCATTTCACTATTCACCCCCCCTCTAGTGGAATTTCAATAACCAGTTCGAGGACTGGGTTTTTCAAATGAACTTGGTCTTTAGATTTGGAAATTTTTGCAAAATAACGAGTGCGAGCACCGGGTTTTTCCAAATGGACTTGCTCTTTAGTTGAAAATTTTGAGAGATAACCAGTGCGGGGACCAGGTTCCCCAAATGGACTTGCTCTTTATTTGAAAATTTTGAAAAATGACCTGTTCAAGGACTAAGTTCCGAAAAATGGTTCGATCTAAGATCGAAAAATTAAAAATGACCAGTTCGCGGACTGGGTTTCGAAAAATGGTTCGATCTAAGATCAAAATTTTAAAATGACCAGTTCGGGGATTGGGTTTTGGAAGCATACCAGTAAGAGCACTGCATTTTTGAAAATATACCAGTACGAGCACTGGATTTTCTGACTGAGAGTCGGGAAGGAGACCGACATTCTTAAGATATTTGGAAATCGAAGCAGGAATGATTGCCGGGGTTTCAGGATTATCCCTTATCCTGAAGGGGAAATAGAATAGACATTTGATGAGAATTTAGGAAAAATGATTCAGGTTTATCCCTTAACCTGAAAGGAAAAAGAATAGACATTTGATGAGAATTTAGGAAAAATGATTTAGGTTTATGCCTTAACCTGAAAGGGAAAAGAATACCTCCAAGGCCGATGTTCAGGTTTGTCCCTTAACCTGAAAGGGAAAAAAAAGATTTTGTGAAGAGATAACTTGAGACTTGAATTTAGAAGGGATATGAAAAGATTTATGATTTAGATGGACCAACACAGTTAGCTGTGTGCGATCCAATTTTCAGGATTAACCTCTTATCCTGAACGGGAAAAAGAAATAATAAAATTTGAGAAGATAGAAGGAGATAGAATTTTGATGAAAGATTGACAAAAATTGATTTATTTTGTAAAAAGAATTCTCACAAGTAGCATTGTTGCTCCTATGAGTGATCTCAGGATTATCCCTTATCCTGAAAGGGGAAAAGAATAAAATTTATAAAAGTGGAGGAAAAATTGAATAAATTTATAAAAATTTTGTTTTTGAAAGAATTCTCACAGGTAGCCTTGTTGCTTCTATGAGGGGTCTCAGGATTATCCCTTATCCTGAATGGGAAAAGAATAGAATTTAAGGAGAATTAATGATATAAATTTAGAAAAAAATTGATGAAACTTGTGTTGCAAAAGAATTCTCATAGGTAGCATTATTGCTCCTATGAGGGGTTTCAGGATTATCCCTTATCCTGAATGGGAACACCTCGAAGAACGAGGGTCAGGTTTATCCCTTAACCTGAGGGGAAAAAGGATAAAATTTATAAAAAGTGGGGAAAGATCGAATAAATTTATGATAATTTTGTTTTTGAAAAGAATGCTCACAGATAGCCTTGTTGCTTCTATGAGGGGTGTTAGGATTATCCCTTATTCTGAATGGGAACACCTTGGACAACGAGGGTCAGGTTTATCCCTTAACCTGAGCGGGAAGAAAGAATAAAAGAAATACCTCATGGAAAAAGAGGCATCAGGTTTATCCCTTATCCTGAAAGGGTAAAGATTTGATAAAATTTAATAATATTGAGGAAAATTTGATAAAACTTGATAAAATTTGATAAAATTGATGTAAACTTGATAGAAATATGAATAAAATAAATGAAACTGAACAAGATTTAACTGAAAAATTTATAAGAGTTCGAGAAAACGAGTTTTTCTGATCCTACCTGCATATGGGATCTTTAATGTGAAAGGAAAATGTTCATTTTGAAAGACAAGTGAGAAATCATTTTTGGGAGAAAAATCAACTGCAAGAAGAATGATCAGCGCGAGATCCGATCTTTGAAAGAGAATCAAACATGAGAGATCATCATGAGGGTCAATTTTTGAAGGCAATGGTTTTGAAAACCTACCTTTTGAAAAAGAAGATCAATAATAGATCTGATTTTTGAAAATAAAAGTTCGAAACTGATAATAAGATCAACACAAGGGTTGATTTTTTAATATAATGTTTTAAAACCAATATTGGAAGATAAGACCAACACAAGGGTTGATCTTTGAATATAATGTTTTGAAATTTTTTAGAAGATAAGGACAACACAAGGTTTGATCTTTAAATATAATGTTTTGAATCCAAATTTTTGGAAAATAAGATCAATATGAGGGTTGATAATGGTTCGAAACCCATTTTTTTAAAAAAATACTATCAACACGAGGGTTGATTTTTGAATGCAATGGTTCAAAACCAATTTTTGGAAAATAAGATCAACACGAGGGTTGAGTTTTTGAAGACGAATGATTTGACACCATTTTTTAGAAAAGAAGATCAACACGAGGGTTGAATTTTGAAAAAGATTGGACCAAAAATATTTGAACTTTTCTATTATCATGATGACGATTTTGCAGAAACTTTCAAAATTTCATGATTTTTGAAAGACCCTCATAGGTAATATCATTTCTCTCATGAATGATGTCAAGATTGTCCCGCATTCTGAAAAAGAACAGGAATTTAATGCCCCAGTATGGCAAAAGAAAGAAGTATTGAATATAAGGAAATTGGCATTTCATTGATAAGCAAAGGTTGATAACAAAAATTGAATATTTACAAGTACTTTAAAAGAAAATGATTCATAAAAGACAGGGCTGACTGGCCCCTACAAGATGACTAATTAAAAAAAATAATGACAATGCAGAAAGCTTTGGCATCTTCAATTCTTTGAGTGATCCGAAAATGGCTCTATCAAGAATGCTGGGTGCTCTTCTTCCTCATCCTCCACCAGCTCACTTCTATCAATGCAGTCCTGTATCATATGCTTGAGGATGAAGCAGTACTCTGTATCATGCCCCGTTGCTCTATGGAACTTGCAGAATTGGTCTTTGAATTTTCCCAAGATTACGGGAGGATCTGCTATTTTAGGGAGTCTGATCATCCCATGCTTTAACAGGTAATCCAGAACTGTTTCCAAAGTTTGATCTAAAGGAGTGAAGACTCGATCTTTCTCCCACTTGATGTACTTAGGCTTCTCTTGAAGATCCTCTTTTTGTTGGAGGCCAATTGGAAGTAGTTTGTCATTGTTCTTAAAAGGCCTTTCCTTCTGCCCCTTGTTCTGACCTACTCTCGGGCCACTGCCGCAGTTATTTCTGTTTCCTCTGCTGCTACTGCCATGATTATTGCCGGAGGTATCAGCTGAATGAGCGAACTGTGCCTTCTTCTTTTGGTCTTGGATATTTTTGACCAGAGGCATGCCCTCGTAGAGCCCATTTTCGATTCCTGCCTCGAGCCATTCGGCTCGCTCAATCAGCTTGATGAAGGATTTTGCTGGAGAAGTGGCGATGAGGCTCCTCATGGGCTAAGATAAATTGTTAAGGATTATCTATAGCGCGTGCTCCTCTGGAATGGGAACCTTCATCTTATTACAGGTGCTTCTCCACCTGTGAATGAATTCTCCTGCTCTTTCATTTTCACTTTGCTTCAGGTTGTAAAGATGATTTAGTGTAGGTGAAGCTTCAGTGTTGAATAAGAAGCGCTCAATGAACAAATTTAATACCTTATCAAACTCTCGTAGTTCGATAGGATTGATGTGGTCAGCATACCACCTGGCCGCTACACCCTCTAGACTGCAGGGAAATCAAATGAACAAAGCTCAGTTGTCCTTTCTGAAACGACAACATTCTGCATAAAAGGTGGCTAAGTAAGCCTTAGGATTGCCAATTCCGTCAAACTTGAGAAACTTGCGAGGAAGATTCTCCAGGTTATCATCCCCATCTAGGCCATCGTAAAAATCCTCGCCAGTGTAAGTCTGCTTGCCCTTACTCTTAGCTTGAATGTCCTTGATTGCTTGATTCATCTCCTTCATTTGCTTGCTCATCGGGTCCTCTGCTGGAATCTCAGACTTGGGCTTGTTGACGGATTCAGGCTCTTCAGTGGCTATCTTTATGAACTGCCTCAGAGGATTTTGGCTGAACACAGACTGTTCTTCTTCTTCTGTTTCTGTCTCCTCAGAAGTACTGTCCAGTTGTCTCTTCTTTTTTATGATTCTGACGTGCTTTTTCACAACCTTCTTTTTCAGCTTGCTCTTAGGGACTACCCTTTTTAGACTAATCTTGGCCTGTTCTGACACCATCTTGGTCATCATCTTCTGGAACAAACCGTAGATAACTGGATCAACATCATCTCCTTTATCCTGGCTTTGTCCTCTAGATGACCTAGGAGAGTTCATTCCCTCTATTTCACTGTCACTGTATTGCTGAAACGTCTCCTTTCCTGTCTTTGTCTGAACTATTTTCGAATGTCAATGCTTTCTGTAGAGGAAAGTGGAGGTTTTTAGACCGAAGAAATTTTGGAAGAAGTTTTGACAAGAGGAAGGATTCAGTTAAAATATGTTAAAAAATTGTATCCCATTACTAGGGATTGAGTCGTCACAGAATCTATGACAATTGCGTTGTTACTCTACGAGGGAGAGTAACCAACTAAAATATGAAGAAAAAAAAGGACATCTCTTGACGGAAAGAGATTTTATTTATGAAAAGATAAACGAGAAAAATAGAATTTAGAAGATACATTGGAAAGATAGGAGGAAAAATGAATTTGGTAAAGATTTAAAATTTTAAAGAATTTGCAGATAGGATCAGAAGTTTTTGAAGAAATTTAGAAGAAGAAAAGAAAAATACACCTGGGTTTTAAAACAAGGAGGAAATTTTGAATAATATATACCCAAGGTTTTGGGAAAATATAAGAAAGATATAAAATATCACACAATCACAGATGTACAAACAAGGATGCACAAACAGTATTCCCTAAAGCTGACTCTAAATGCAATTTTTGAAATGACTAATAGGACCTTAATCCTAACTCTAAGATTTAAATCATCGGATTCCAATCAAGGTATGCCGATATACCCAAGCCGAAGCTCAAAGTACATGGCATAAAAATATTTCTCCGGTTCTAATGTAATGACTTCCCAACATCCTTGAGCACCTACTGATATACCTCAGACTATGGCCCTTAGGTACGTGGTAGGGGGCACGAACCCAAATAAGTGGTCCAATTGTGAGGCTCTCTCCCGAACTATGGTTCAGTGAGACAGCCCAGCAATGTGAAGACCGGGACAATATAGGTAGGGATGTTTTCAAAATATGCTCAATATGCAAGAAATCAGATGGCTCTAATGCAAGTCTTAGAGAGATAGAATTTAAATAAATAGAAGCATACACTTGCATACATTGTTTGCATTCAATGCCTAGAATTGAGGAGAGTTGTATTTCAAAGCTAAGGCTAATGTGAGCATGGAATAATCTCCTCAATATGGTCCTACCAAACCATACTTAAATCCTATATGCAATGATGTCAGCTTAAGACAGAGTCTAGGCTCCTAAGGTTTGCATGGAAATGAAGCTGACATTTATAGAATAAAGACTTAGATAATATAAAAGTAAAGCAAAAGACACAAATTCGACCGGACGGAGACGAGTCCCATCACGGTCGCCAAATCTGTGATCATCGCAAAATTTTTCCTCTGGTGGTTTTCTCTCTCTTCCTTTCTCTTTTCCTTTCTAACCTCTATTTTCGCCTTTTTGAAGGGAGAAAATAAAAGATAGAAAAGAAGAGAGAAGAGAAAAGAAGAGAAAAGAGAGAGAGGAACTCTTTTGCGGGGTCTCACTTGACCTTAATTTGAAAAGATATTTAAAAAAATTACTTGCCTCCGTTTTGAAAATATTGCGGGAAAAATTAAGAGACGGGGCTCGCTCGTCGGTACGAGGTTTGACCGTTCTTGGCGCCTTTACCAGGGATAATCGAACCAAGGGTCGGATTTATGCTTTTTGCTTTGCTAAAAGATCATCTAAGAATTTATTCTAAGTCTAAAATGCACAAAGAATCATGCTTGTGTGAATGCAAAGATGTATGCTCTTTTAAGAAAATGATTTGAAAATTTTTCCAAGTGTTGAAGAAATGATTCAAAGGATTGAATTTGATTTTAGATTTTGAATCCAACTCAGGACTTGAAATAGATCTGGAAGAAGAGACTTGAGTTTTCAAATCTTGGAATGATCAGGATCTGTGGATTTAGAATTGGAATTTTGAAATAAGAATGATTTTTCAAAGTCATAATGGACTTTGAATTGGGATCGATTTTCAAGAATCGATTTTGAATTCAATATTTAAACAGGAATTGGATTTGAATTTATTCTAGAGAAATAGATTTGAAATTGGCTTTTGAAGATTGGAAATGAAATTAGATTTGAAAATCCAGAATGAAATTTTGATCTGAAGTCTAATATCCAAGATGGAACTGGATCCGCAGTCTGAGATCCGAGATGGGGTTGGATCCAGAATCTGGGGTTCTAAATAGAATTTGGATCCGAAGTCTGAGATCCAAGATGGAATTTAAATACAAAATCTGAATCCTAAATGGAATTGGATCCGAAATCTGTGATCCAAGATTGAGTTGGATTCGAAATTTGGAATTCTAAATGGAATTTGGATTCGAAGTCTGAGATCCAAGATGGAATTTAAATACAAAATCTGAATCCTAAATGGAATTGGATCCAAAATCTGGGATCCAAAAATGAAGATTGGGTTTTGGAAACCTGGATCCAAGGTTCTAATGTTAGAATTGGATCTTGAAATCCCAAAGGGAACTTTTGAAGATGAATCTGGGTCTAGATTGAATTTAAAACTTAGGAAACATCAAATTTTGAGATTCAGAATCAATATCAAAAACTCTGATTTTGAATTGAGAATCAAGACTCAATCTTTAGATAGAACTTTGAAGATAAAGAATAAACTTGATTTTTTTTTAAGTTTGAATTTGAAATCAGAAGATGAATAAAAAATTTCAAAGTTTAAATTGAATTTTGAAATTGAATTTCGAGATGTTGAATTTGAAATTTTTTTTAATTTGAATGCTGAAAAATGAATTTGGAATTCTAAAGTCCAATTGAACTTTGAAATCTGATTTGAATTGGAATTTTTGAATATAAAATGAATTTGAAATCTCAAAGTTAAATTGGACATTAAGATTGAAAATGAAAATAGAATTGAGAATGAAAAGATGAATTGGAATTTACATGAATTGAAGATTGATTGAAGAAGACACTAAAAATCACTTGGAGTTTTGAATTTTTTTTTTTGAAAATATGATGCAATTCTATCCTAAATGATGAATGAGATTTAAAGAATTTGAAATTGGATTTGAAAAACATATTTTATTCTTTAAATGAATTGAAATAAGATTGAAGTTATAATACATCTCTGACTATGGTCATTGAATGTATTATATAGTAATCATATTTAAATTCAAGTGAAAATTAAAACATATTTTGGTGCTTTTATAGAGTTTAAAATGAAATTAACTCTCAATATATCCTGACTACGGCCATTGATATATATTTTGAGTTAATTTTAAGTTAAACTTTGATAAAAGAAGAAAATATTTAAAAATATGATCCAGTGTGAATCCAATGTCATTCCATAAAAGATGAAAATCCTAAGTCTTGTTCACATCCTGACTATGGCCATTGATGCAAATCATCAACTTAGGATTTGAATCACGTCTTATAAAATGGTGCACGTGCTATTCGTGTGCCCATTTGTGAAATTTTGCAAAAAAAAAAGGGAAAATGATATGAAAACAAACAATTTCTAAGGTATATACATGCTCATACATTCTAATCTAAGCTAGAAATGTAAAATTTCTCATTATAATCCAGCTATTACAATTCTGAGATTAATATTTACAAATTCTAAGCTAAGAAATATGACATTTTCTGTATATTTCCTGCAAAATAAGGTTAGTAGGATGAAAATGCAGAAGGAAATGGAAAATATCATTTACAAATGCAGATGCACATGCCTATTCTAATGGAGAATGCACATATCTTAATGTATATGCCTAGATGTATATGAAGATGTATATGAGAATACAAGTATCTAAATGCTTATGGAGATGAAAATATGGTATTTAAGTGGGCAGGCATATGAGAATGCCACATATGTAAATAAGAAAGTACATATGCTTATGCAAGGTTAATGCAACATAAAAGTAAGGACACAATTGATATATAGGTACTGTGAAGTATAAGGCAGTGAATAATATGCAAGTGTTGTGTATAAAGGATATGAAGTTGAAGGCTGCTGGACATGGTTATTCAAAAAAAAAATGTGCAGGTGTAACGATGAATGTATAATGTTACAACAATGAAGGTGCAGCTATAGGCAAGAAGGTGAGGGATTGTAAGAAAAATGTAAATGCTACGCTAAAGAGCACCGGTGCAACAGGACTATGTTGCAAATGCTGAGCGCAGATGGCACTGATGATATCGACACAGACACAACAATAGATTAGACAGATGAAACTGATTTTGACAATTTTGATTATGCCGACTGATGGCACACAACACCCAAAGTTTGGTTAGCCAGTCAATTCCTGTAAGAAGGATTTCCTAGAGTGTTTATTCATTGTTCTGCAGATGGGCTTCACATAACACCTCAAGATGCTTTGTCAGTGAGGCAATTTGAGCATTTCGAGGTAATTCTGACATAGCTTATCTTAATGACTTTTACTGATCTATCAAGACACTGTCAGTTGATGCTTTAAAAGCCCTCCCAGTCGACCATACAAGAAATGACTCTGTGAGATTTTGAAAGAGTGTAGGGAGCACTGTGTATGGAGCTGGTAATGAAAAGGGGTTGTGACCAGTGGCGGTAACAGTGATGTGGAGAAGTGAATGATATAATGCTAAACACAGGTGGTGTTGGAATGTAACGGGTAGATATATAGATATGCTGAAAGTGGGATAATGGTAGGCTGCAAGGAGACAAAAGTATAGGTGTAAATGAGGTTGAGAGGTAGAAGTGTATGATGTATGCAGCGAATATGCTGAAAGTGTTAGCAGGTTAGTGAAGATGGGGGTGAGTATTGATGTATTGGATGCATTTGCAGCAGTAGTATTAGTATCTTCATAGTGATGAGAATGTGCCACAAGTAAGTGGATGAGAGTGATAACAACAGAGGATTGTCTTGATCTTCTGAGACTATTTGCCCAAATTTGAAAAAACTAACAAGGATTGCCATAGTCATATTTTCAAAATTGACTTGTGAGTACCAAGTCCTAAGGATTCCCGCCATTGGGGAAATCAGACTCGGATTTCTCAAGGTTTGATAAAGATTACAGAGTTTTGTAAAGCATTACTCTAGAAGAATTTCTGTAGTTTAATTTTTTGGTGCAACTAAAATTTTTTGTAGCATAGACTTAAGAAAATTACAGAAAATGATCAAATCTGGGTTTCAAGCTTAATAATTGTTAGAATTAGAAACAATTCTTAGAGTTTGCTGAAACAGTAAAGATCAAATGACTTCTAGAAGGTTACTACAGATTTTACAAGAACCGGCTCTTTGCCATCAGATCTAGTGACACCAGTGGTAGGATCCTGAGAAGGGTCTTGCTGTTAGCATTTTTGTCTTGTTACTCAGAAGGAGACTCAATCTCCAAAGGAGCTATCGATCCAGCAGAAGACTGCTCTATTTGGGAAAGAAGATGATGTTGATGTTGTATAATGTCTAAAAAAAAAATGGACATAACGTCAGATATTGAAATTAGTAAAAAAAAAACATTAAGATATAGATGATATAACTCAGGATGTAGAGGGATCTACAACAATTTGTTTATAGTGAGCCCGCCTCCGCAATAGATTTTCATAGAAAATGGAGATTAGAGTGAACAAAATAACCCTATGGCCTTGAATCATGACTGTCTAGATGCTTCTAGATTCAGGTCATGTTCTCCTTTGTGCGGAAACATAGAAAGAAAGTGCAAAGGGGATTAGGATATTAGCATAAAATTTATCAACAGATATATATGAGGAACAATGATGTTGATGTCATTTGCAGAGAATGGCAGGTATATACAGGGTAGTGGAAATCCTGGGGATGAAGGGGTGCTGGGTATATATGTAACAAGGAGTTGATACCCAGGTGGTGAAGGTGTGGCGTGGAGATGGTGGGTGTAAAAAGGAATGGAAGTTTTTAAGGTATATGAAGGCACGGGTGCAGAAAATGGTGAATGAAGTATCCAACTGGTCAGATTAACAGATACCATCAACTGTTATTGCCATCACTATAACAGCAGTAGTGGTTGTTGCGGTTGTTATAGAAACTTTGTTGTAGCAATTGATTCAGCGACAACTACTATCAAAGATGACACAACAACAACTGTTGTTGCAAGAGCGGCTGCCACAGGTAATTAGTATTTGAATTTCAAAAGGGACTTCTCCTTCAGCAAATGCCTTACAAAGTACATTGGATGAACTCAGTGCATGGTATCTAGGTGTCCCCAATCAATTAAAAAACCCTAATATGTTGATCCTATCAATCTCTTCACAATCATCATCTTCAAAATGTATGCCACCAACGCTCCCAGTATTCTTTTAGCTTTATGAATTGGCACCTCCAGGCCAACCAAAACATTTACAAAATTGCTAGCTTCATGATCTTGCATCACGTTCTTATCATCATAGCTTTTAAAGCACATATCGCCCTAGCCATCAATTACCTGCTGATATTTAACCCATGAGGCATAGCCATGTGGCTGGTGTCCTAGCATTTATAGCAGTTGGATTCCTCCTGTTACAAAAAAAAAAATCACGAACAGAGCAAATGCCAAGATGGGAAGAAACCCCGTAACGAAAAATCCTGAATAGGGGAGACTAACAGTTTCACCCAAATCATTAGGATTAACATTTAGAACAACTGTCTTTGGTTTACTTTGAATCTACTGGTGTTTGAAACCCGACAACATTGTGAATTGTATTCTAGAAGGGAATCTTCTTGGTTGAAGAATCCAATTTTTTTTTTTAGCAGGTAGAGCTGTGTGTATTCAGATGTAGGATATATAATCCCGACACATAAAGATGTAGGGGAAGTAAACATGAATGCCACTATTAAATGAAATGAGAGTTCCTTGTGAGCAAGGTATGTAGGGGATGTCCAAAAAAATATATATATATAGCATCAACAATCTGTAATATTATCAACTATAGAAATTATAATGGAAAATGGGCCCAGTAATGGCATACCAATGAAACAAAACTTCAGAAACAGCAGAACAAAATACTGAGAATGAAAAACGAAAATAAAGTAACTCAAAAATACAGAAAGCATAGGTGGTAACAATGAATGCAAGAAAAAAAAGGGAAAAATATAATAGAACAAATGGGAGTGCTGGAGAGACGTAGAGAGATGCAATGAAATCTTGACATAATGCCGACCGATCATCAACAAACAAGAAAGGTTAACGAAAGAAAATCTTGATAAACAATAGAGTAAATCATAAAGTTAGACCAAATACATAAATTATGGAGAAGATGGAAAGGAATTTAATGAATTCCCTGAAATACTGCTTTGCACCCTACGGTTCATTGGTAACCAGGTACTCAGTACCTGGATATACCTCCTTCGAATGCCAACAGCCGAATGTGACCAGAGAAATTCGTGAGAAACGCCAACCACAAGAAAGAGAAAGAGAAGAATACACAGGATGAGATTATAAGCAAAGCGCAACAGAAATAACATCAAATGTACACATCTAATTACGACTAACAGGAAAAAAAAATGAAGAGAATATGTTGGAATGAAACATTTCGATTGCTCTTGCACAGGGATGGGTTGAAGTAGCTATGAGCGCTTCAAGCTTCATCCATGGTGCATAAATAGGGATTAAAACAGAAGAAGGAAAGAAACTAACATGAGACTTAAAGGAAATGAGGAAGGAAAGGGGTACTACCGAAGGACTGTAGGAATCTAGAAGGAGGAGATCAATCTTCAATAGCTTCCAGGGGGAGCACCGGAGGTAGAGGAGGGGAATTGGAGAAGAAGAAAAGCGTGGTGAAAGGGTGAAGACGATGATGGCGCAAATGGATGGATGCCTAAGCCAGGAGAGGTAGGAGATGGATGAAGTGGAGGGGAGGCGAATTGTGGATGATGGATGCCATTATCGACCCCCTGAGGGTCGATTTTATAAGAGGTGGCCGTTAGGCCCCTCTCAGATCGGGTCCCTTCTTTTATTAAATTTTCCAAAAGGAAGCTCTAAAAAGTTTTTTTTTCTAAAAAGTGTTTTCAAAACCCGATTTTCAAAAAGGTGCTTTAAAAAGGTTATTTTTGTGTTTTCTTTTTCGATTTTCTTACTTTTTTTTGTTCTTTTCTTGAAATTTTCTACATTTTTTGTATTTTTGGAATAAAACTTTAAAAACTAAAGAATTTTAAACTATTTTTGCAAAATTTTCAAAAATATTTATAAAAGAAGGGTTTTTTGAAAGTTTGAGTTTATCTTTTGGAATTTTCTTCAGAAAACAGGTTTGGATCCGGGATATTTGAGAAAATATTCGAGTTTTGGGTCTCGAATCGAGGAATATAGAGTAATGGATCCAAACGGATGCCGGATGAACTGTTTGAGCTTTTCAAAAGTTATTTTGGTAATTTTGAGAATTTTGTTTAAAAATTGGATAACGAAGCTCAAAATTAGATTTTGATAATGGATCCGGATCCGAAATTGAAGCAGATATAAAATGAATTTAATTTCAGTAAAATTTGAGAAATAAGCTGGAATTTAGATTTAAGACTGACTCAATCACTCAGAAAATGGGGGCTAAGGGCAAAAAGGAAATATTTAAAAGATTTTGAAAATTTTGGGGTGTTCACAGAATCTAACTCAGAATCTGAAATGGATCTGGAAGAAGAGACTTGAAATTCCAAGTCTTGGAGTAATCAGAGTTTGGAAAATGGATTTTGATTTTGAAGAAATAAGGAGAAAAGGAGATTTTAAAACTGAGATAGGATTTTGAAGTGAAGATGAATTTTAAAAGTTTAGAATGAACTTTGAATTTTGATTTTGAATTTGAATCTGAATCTAGGATTCAAATTTGAGATGAAATCTTGAAAGGGAATTGAATTCCGGATTTAAAGTCTGAAATTAGAATGGATCTTGGATCTAGGTGGAATTTGAAAACAAAATTCGATTTGAAATCTGGATTTTCACGATGGATTTGAATCCGAAATCTGGAATCCTAAATGAAATTGGATCCGAAGTCTGGAATCCAAGATGGAGTTGAGTCTGAGAACTGGAATCCTAAATGGAATTGGATCCGAAGTCTGGAATCCAAGATGGATTTTGAGTCCAGAATCTCGAATCCTAACTGGAATTGGATCCAAAGTCTGGAATCCAAGATGGAATTGGATTTGAAAATCTGAATCCAGGGTGGAATTGGATTCTAAATCTAGAATCCAAGAGAGAATTGGATTTTGAAAATCCAAATGGGGCTTTGGGGATGAATCAGGATTTTTTGGAAATCCAGATTTGAATTTGAAAGTGGGTTTTAAACCTAGGAAAAATCGAATTTTGAGATTTAGAATCAATCTCAAAACTTTGATTTTGAATTGAGAGTCAAGACTCAATGAAAAATAAAGGATAAACTTGTTTTAAAGCTCGAGCTTTGAAATCAGAAGATGAATCAGGAATTTCAAAGTTTAAATTAAACTTGAAATTTGATCTAAAATGCTAAATTGAATTTGAATTTGAATCCTAGAAATGAAAATAAATTTGAATTTTCAAAGTTGAATTGAACTTTGAAATTGGATTTGGATTGAAAATTGAATTTAGAATAGAAGAATGAATTTGAAATCTCAATGTCAAATTTGGACTTTGAAATTGAAATTTGAATCTTTGAAATAAGATAGAAGGATAGATTTGAATAAGATTTAAAGATTGATTTGAGAAATGAAGAAGATACTCAAAATCACTTGGATTTTGAGAAAGAATTATGAAAATATGAGGTAATTCTATCCTAGATGATGAATAAATTTAAAAGAATTTGAAATTATATTTTGAAAAAGCATATTTCATTCTTTAAATGAATTGAAATAAGATTGAAGATATAATACATTCTTGACTATGGTCATTGTATGTATTATATATTAATCATATTTAAATTCAAGTGCAGAATAAAATACATTTTGGTGCCTTTATAGAGTTTAAAAATGAAATTAACTCTCAATATATACTGATTATGGTCATTGATATATATCTTGAGTTAATTTAAAGTTTAAACTCTAATAAAGGAAGAAAATATTTGAAAATATGATGATTTTTGAAAAGAGAACCAGTGTGGATTTGTTATCGTCGCAAAATTTTTCCTTCTTCCCTTCCCTGCGGGAGAGAGAGGAACATGTTTTCGCGAGTCAAACTTGACCGGATTTTGGAAATTGTTTTGAAATACTCGCCTCCGTTTTTGAAAATAGCGGAAAAATCCATGGGATGGGGCTCGACCTGTCGGTACGAGGTTCGACTGTTCCTGCCGCCTTTAACAGGGGTAATCGAACCAAGGACCAAAATTGTGTTTGACTTAGCTAAATCATCAAAATCGTGTTCTATCCTAAAATGCACAGAGAATTCAGGCATGTGCTATGAGATTTTGGAAATTGCAGCTTGGGAAAACATGATGTATGCTTAGAAAATCTTTGGAGTTGAAAGATATTTATCAGGGAAAAGGTGAAAGTCAATTTCTCGAGAAACTCAGATGAAAGGGGCTTTGAAGTCACGAGAAAGTTCATAAAGAGGTGGGAAAATCATGAATGGATGAAAATCCTGAGAAAATGGAAAGAATTCTTGAGAAAAGGAAAAACATTTGGAGGGAAAAATGCTTGTCAGGAAACGCTTCAAGTTTTGAAAGCTTTCTTTGGAAAATGGTTGAAATTCATTAAAAAACCCATTTGGGGAAGGAGAATTGAAACTCGAGAAACTGAAATCCTAAGAATCTTATCCTTGAAACACTTGGAAATCGATTTTGATCTTTAAGAAAGGTGAGAGACTCCTTTTGAAAATCTTGAGAAAATAATCTTTTCCATGGAAAACTGTGGAAAAACTTGACTTGGGAAAACCGATTTTGAAAAATTCTCAGAGTTTCTTGAGAAATCAATTTTCTTGAGAATGAAATTTTCTTAAGAAAATCATGAGAAAACCAGTGATTTCATGATGCAAATGATATGAATGAATATCATTTTGTAAAAGCCTATTTTCAGAAAATATGCAATTTTAGAATTAAACTAAGTAGAATTGTCACACATTCCGACTATGGCCATGAATACGTTCATAATTTACTTAGTCAATTCAAAAATATTTTGTAAAATTGAAAATATGCAGTGAAATTTTGGAAGATAGCCTAAGAGTGTAGGCTCAATGTGACTGGTAGAAAGATGATGGATCTGGGTCTCGTCCATATTCCGACTAGGGCCATAAATATGGACACCACCAAGTTCATCAACTCCCTAAGAGTTGGTGCATGTGCCATTCGTGTACATCCATAGTGCTTTTGAAATAAAATGAATGAATCACATAAACATGATATTGCATGAATTCAAATTATATGGTATGCATCCTAATCTAAGCAGAAAATTAAATCTCTTATTCCAAAATTTATATTATTACATCACTAAATAAATGAAAGAAAGGGAAATTGCAGACTTCAGCTCCTTCTTTTGAAGGTCCCTGCCAGACTTAAAATGGGGTTAGCTCAAATATGTGGGTTTTTTCAGGATTTTCCAATAATATTCTGAAATTATTGGACTTAATTGGATATAAACCCTATTCTCATGCTTTCTTGATATTTGAAATGATGTTAATGCAAGAAATTCGGTAAGAAATAGTTTGAAATTCGAAATTATGGTCAAAATGGCCAAAATACCCCTAATATTGAAGTCACACCTTTAAAATCAGGGTTTTTTGAGGGAAATTTTGGTAAAATTGAGATTTTGAAATTCAAATTGAACCAAATGATGATGAAATGCAGTATTTTGGTAAATCTAACTTATTTTAATGCATGAACATGATAGAATGCGAAAATCTAATCAAGAAAGCATAAGAAGCATCCTTTGATATGTGTCATTTTACGAGAATAGCTCGATCCATCTCTCGGATGAGCTCTTTCTTCAAAACGACCATACGAATCGAGTCAGGATATTACTGTAATGAAATCAATAGGGGTAGAAGTGTACCTTGTGTTTTCCTGCAACTTTGGAACTTACAAAATGAACGGCTACCAACGACTTCTTTCGTCCTTCAATCCGGGCTTCCGAAGGTTCACAAAAATCGATCCACGCCTAGATCGAATTGGGATTGATGCGAGCGAGGTTGGTGCTTCAATGCACCCTCTCCACTGAGCCCAAAGGGGGCGTGAATTCCAAAATCCAAAATCGTGTTCTGAAGAAGATCTAGGTTAAAGTTCAAAATCCAAAAGGAGCTCCCCTAAGCTGGGCGTGGGACCTTGTATTTGTAGCATTTTTAGAGATTTTCGAATTTCGAATAGGCTCAATCTGAGCCCTCCATGTGGCGCCATCTCAGAGCATGCCACTTGGATTTTTGAGAAAATAAAAATTAGAATTTTGTGGGTGAGACACCTCAGCAGGGGAGTTTGAAAATTTTCAAAATTGTAGCTTGATTTTCTCTGCAGGAGTCTCCCAAATGGCGCCACCTCAGAGAGTGCTACCTGGGGTTTGAAATTCAAAGTTTGCTTTTTGCAGGGAGCCCTCATGTGGCGCCACCTCATGGTGGGCTACTTTTATTTTGAATAAAATAAAACAAAAAAATGAAGCCAAGTGGGGTTCTGGAATGGCGCCACCTCAAAAGATGTTTGAGATTTAAAGCTGGAAGGAGGGGAGAATGCCATGTGGCGCCACCTCTGAGGAGTTTAAATATTCAAATTTCTGTTTTTTCTGGAGGGAGCAGAGGCTGACACGTGGCGCCACATCAGGGTGGCTCCACACTGCCATGTGGCAGGAGGACATGAACAAAGTGAGCAGAATGCGCCACCTCAGAGGGGAGTTGTTCCTACTTTTTCTGATGCAGGGGGTTTTGGACATGTGGCGGTTCAGGATGGCTCTGCTTCTGACAAGTGTCAGCTAGCTGGAGGAGTCTTCTCAAATGGCACCACCTCAGGGGCTGTATTTGAAATTCAAATGAGGATGGCTCTGAAAGAATAGAGGGTGGCCATGTGGTGCCACCTCAGGGAGATCCTGCAGTGACACATGGCAGAGGGAAGAGAAGGAAGGGAAGAACCATATGGCACCACCTAAAAAAATAAAATAAAATAATTTTATGGATGAAAATCAGCCTTTGCGCCACCTAGGACTTGTTTGATTTTTTTTGAATGGTTGCTTTTTCTGAAAAAGGCCAAGAGTGACACGTGTCCTCTACTTTTTTTGAAGGAAGCTAGGAGTGACATGTGTCACTTACTTTTCTGAGAAAAGTAAGGAGAGACATGTGTCAGCCTGCTTTTTCTGAAGGAAGGAGAGATTGACACGTGTCCTTTGCAGGAGACACACTTCAAATGACGCCACCTCAAAGGAGACAAGCTTTACTTTTTCTGAACAGGACAACATATGACACTTGGCATCTCATGGTGACCTTGGAATGACACATGGCACAGGGTGAAGATGGTGGACATGTGGCGTCATCTTAAAGAGGCCCCACACTGACACTTGGCAAAGAAATGGAAAGAGAGAGAAAATGACATGTGGCGCCACCTCTAGGTGAACCCCACGCTGACACATGGCAGGTAAATGGGAGGAGAGAGAAAGGACAAGTGACGCCAATCTAGGGACAAGGCTCCTATATTTTTGGGTTTTTCAAAATTCAGGTTTTTCAAAAGAAAGCCTATGTGACACCACCTTAGGGTGGGTCCCACATTGCTTCTTTATTGAAATAAGGACAAGACAGTAAATCCCTTTTTGGAATTTTCATAAAATCTAGACCAATGGGCAAAACAGACATTTTGAAAGGATTTGGCCCCTGTGGGGGTGAGAATGATATTGGAAATTGCTGACAGAAGGGTAAAATCTGAGATAAAGTGGCTGAAATCCATATTGAAAGCTATCCAGATTATTTTCTTGAGAAACTATTTTGAATTTTAGAGTCCTGGGGTAAAATACGAAGAATTGATGATTTTGAAGACCTGGGGTTTTGAAATCAATTTTGAAAAGAGTTGAAATTCGAATCTGAATTGAAAATTTTAAAATCGAGAGTTCTGGACCTCAAAATGACATGCTGTGCAGTGCAGAGATATGAAATGTTCATGCAATGCTATGCAATGACATGTCTTATGAAATGTAATATTGAATCAGGATTTGGAGATTCCGGTCTCCTATTAGGGATAAAACTTTGAACATCTGAGTTAAAATAGAGAAATTTCGAGAGTTGCAGATGCAATTTAGACTTTTGCAAGTTTTGAGCTCAGAAAATGACCATTTTTCCCTTCGGCGATTTCAGAGGCTGGATGATGATGCTTGGTGGAAATGTCGGAGAGGTGAGTGAAAATTTGGGGTGTTTACAAATGCCCCTCTTTGCTACTAAGCCGGCTTGTGGCCGAGCTTAGTGGCAAAGAAAAACACACCAAATTTGGGCTATATAAAATGCCCCAGTAAGATAGATCTGACTAAGTGTGGAGAAATTAGCCCGGTGATCATGGTAGATATGAAATGGAGAATAAAGATGAGAGATTCACTCTGCGAGAATGAAGTTCAGGCTTTTGCCCTTAACCTGGATGGGACAGAAAATGCTTCTTATGGAACGAAGCTCAGGTTTGACCCTTAACCTGATTAGGGAATGAAATATCTCATTGAAATGAGATTCAGGTTTGTACCCTTAACCTGATCGGGTGGGAAGTGAAATACTTCATTGAATGAGGCTCAGGTTTGTACCCTTATCCTGATTGGGCGGAAAATGGAATACCTCTTTGAATGAGGCTCAGGTTTGTACCCTTATCCTGATTGGGCGGAAAATGGAATACCTCTTTGAATGAGGCTCAAGTTTGTTCCATTATCCTGATTATGCAAAAAATGGAATACCTCTTTGAATGAGGCTCAGGTTTGTACCCTTATTCTGATCAGGCGGAAAATGGAATACCTCATTGAATGAGGCTCAGGTTTGTACCCTTATTCTGATTGGGCGGAAAATGGAATACCTCTTTGAATGAGGCTCAGGTTTGTACCCTTATCCTGATTGGGCGGAAAATGGAATGGAATCCTCGAAAGAAGAGACCATGATGGAACCTTCGGATTTTGCACAATAAATCCGACAGGGGTTTTGCAAAAGAAAGGAAAATGGGGTCCCTAAAGCTTGAAAAGGGGTTGATTTTGGGCGTCTCATTGCTGAGACTAAATAGCTTTTGAAATTGCCTTTTGTGAGAAAATGATTAGTGGTTTGACCTCGAACCGAAATGGGGCTATCTATGATTGGACAGTGGGGACACAGGTGTGCGAGTCTGAGAGCTCATGCTCTCAAAGAAGGGAAGGACTCAAGTCCCGAGGGATTTAAAAATTGGTGTCAGGATGTATCAAAGACGGACATCAAGCTCTCACTTCACATTAGGATAGCTAGAAAGCATTGTCAAAATGTTGAGAATTCTGTTGTTGATTTCAAAATATTTTGAGAATGATACACATTGTTGCAAAATTATCCTCCTTTTCTACCTGAAATGTTACCTCCAAACGAGCTTCACTTCGTAGAATCAAGATTGGGAATCCAAATTGCTTGCGATTGACCTTCTTCAAAGAAGTTATCAATTTCCTTGATATGAATAGGAAAGAGAATTTGATATTATGAAAGCAATTGATGAAAGAATATTGATAATAGAATTTCACAAATTTAAAGAAGATTCTTGATAGACTTGACAGTTTGATATCCTGGGAGTTTCTCTCATGATAATCTTTCTGTACTCTTTTGGGCTTCTTGAGAGTTTATTACATCATCATTTATTTTGGAGAAGTCCTGACTTTTCTCTCTTTTTTTTCCTCTCTTGCTCTCTTTTTGGGAAGGTACGTCACAAACTCCTTCAACTTGGAGATGTTTTGATCCTTCTTTGACGATATTGGCTCATGGGTTAGAGATCTTGGGATGATAGCTGAAATTAAATATCTTTTAGGGATTGTCGGGAGGTTCATCACATCTGCCTTCATCTCGATAGTGCTTTGGACTTTCCCTGAAAGGATCCATCACAAACTCCGTCATCTTGGAGATGTTTCAAATCTTCTTTGGCCCCGGGGGTCTACTCGCTTAATTCGCCTTCATCTTGACGACAATTGAGAGATCCCTTTGCGGATATTTAATTTCAGCTTAGGTAATTTTGAGGAGACAGGGCTTGGATAAATTCTCTCTTTTATAGCACTTAGGATATTTCCACTGCCTCGTCTTTACAAGAATAATCTTTGGAGCTGTGCCATAACTGCGATCAATATCAATCATTTCTGGCTTTGTAATAACGTTGAATCTTCTTTTCTGGCCATATCGAGGATTTATCCTTCATCCTTTTGGTTGGCCGATAGAAAGAATTTGAATTTCGAATCTCTTTTCGCAAAAGCTTCACTCTTTTGGAAGTAATGCTGGAGGTATTTTGAGATAGAGATTTATGCAATAAAGATTCTGGAATCAACAAATAATTTGACTGACAAATTGACAAAATTTTCTAAAATCCTGGGTGAAAGATAGCGTTTGAGGTCCGGCTCAACACATTCGTGACGAAAATTCTCCTCTCTTTTTTCCCAAAAAGAGAGACTTAGGCTTAGCCCTTACCTGAATGGGAAATCGAAAATACTCCTCTCTTCTCTGAAGAGGAGGTGTTTGCAAAATGAACTTTTGAAGAGAAATTAAGCTTTCGTCAAAGCTCCCTAATATTAGGCTTCTCTTATGGAAAGGGGGCTGATAGTAGTGAGGTCGAAAAAACTGGGTCATGAAGGAACGAGTCCATCACACTCTCCCTGAAAAGAGGGTCTTTCATGACGAAAATGACCTAGTAGGAAAATTGGGGGGCCACAAGAAAAACGAGTCTCCGTCGAGCCTCTCCCTATGAATAGGGTTCCTTGTGTGAAATTGGAAATTGTTTTGCAAACGGTTCACAAAGACACGAGTCCCTTCAAACTCTCCCTGAAACGGGGCTAAGTGAACGAATTGGATAGCATGCGAAAAGAACGAGCTCCCTCGAACTCTCCCTAAAAAGGGTCTCTCACAAAAGAAAATGATTGAAATTGGATATTGGGATTGATTGACCCAAAGGTCAAAATTGAAAATTGGGAGACTCAGTAGTCCAAATTGGAGAATTGGGTGACCTGAAGGTCGAAATTGGGTGACCTAGTGGTCAAAATTGGAAATGGATGACCCGAAGGTCGAAATTGGCAATTGAGTGACCCGAAGGTCGAATGTTGGAAATTGGACGACCTGGAGGTCAAAATTGGAAATTGAGTGACCTGACGATCGAAATTGAGAATTTGGTAATTGGAACTTGGGTGACTCGGAGGTCAAAATTGGAAATTGAATGACCCGAGGGTCGAAATTGAAAATTGGTGGGAAAAAGGTCAAATTCGAGAAATTGACTGATCCTGAGGATCGAAATGACTAGGATCAACATAGGAGAATAAATGGCTCGAGTCAAAGCTCGAATGAAGTAAATGGTTCGCGAGTGAGAACTTGGAACAAAGGAAAACGAAGAGCTTGAATCAGAGCTCGAGTAAGGTAAAGAGATCACGAGTCAGAACTCAGATCAACAAAGGAAAATGAAGAGCTCGAATCAGAGCTCGAGTAAGGTAAAGAGATCACGAGTCAGAACTCGGATCAACGAAGGAAAATGATTTGAAGGGAAAACCCAAATCGGAACTTGGATTTTCAAAGGAAAATATAGATCAACTTGAAAGTTGGATTTTGAAAATGTACCAGTTCGAGCACTGGATTTTGAGAATGTACCAGTTCGAGCACTGGATTTTGGTTCAGTACTGGTGATTATCTTTCAATTCTGGATCATTAGGAATTGTGATGGGACTGTTTGTTGAAATCCCAATACTGACCCGATTGATGTTAATGCAATTGAATGCCAATAGATGCGAATTGATGCTCATGAATGCACAAGTGCGTAAAATGAGAGATTTGTTTATCCTGCCTGCATGCAGAACAAAATTTTAAAATGCCCCAGTGTAACTGGGAAAGAAAGTTTGATTGAAGAAAATGGTAGGATTATAAGGGAAGAATAGGTGCTTCAAGTATAGAAACTTTTTCAAGTGTCGAGCATTAATGGGATCTGATAATTCTACCCCATCGGCATTGATGAGCCGATATGAGTTGCGGGGTAATTCTTCTTTGACGACATAGGGACCTTCCCAATTTGGCAAGCATTTGCCTCCGGGATGATGTTTTAGATAGGCCGTGGCTCGAAGCACTAAGTCATTGACTTTGAATCTTCTTTTGATGACAGACTTCGCATACTGCCTAGCTATCCTCTGGCGATAGGATTGAGCATGCTCTGATGCTTTTAGCCTTTTCTCATCGAGCAAGTCTAGTTGTACCAATCGCTGCTGTTGGTATTGATCAAGTGGTAATTCTAGAAGTGAAGCAAATTTCAAGGCGGGATTCTGAACATGCAGAGGCAACACTACTTCTGTTCCGTAGACCAATTCTGATGGAGTAGCATTTGTTGGAGTGCGAATGGTGGTCCGTGTGAACACCCCAAAATTTTCAAAATCTTTTAAATATTTCCTTCTTGCCCCTAAATTCATTTTTGAGCAAATGAGTCATTTTTTAAGGCTAAATCCAAGTTCATTTCTCAAGTTTTATTGAAATTAAATTCATTTTATATGTTTAAATTGATTTCAGATCTGGATCCATTGTCCAGATCCAAATCCGAGTCTCATCGTCCAAATTTTAAATTAAAATTACAGAAAATACCAAAAATAGTTTTTAAATAGCTCGGATAGTCCATCCGACATCCGTTTGGATCTATTACGTTGTATTTCTCCATTCGAGGTTTAAAACTCGAACATTTTCTCAAAACCTGGGTCCAAACCCATTCTTCTGAAGAAATTTCCCCGAAATGATCGAAAATTCTCAGAAAAATACTTTTGTAAATATTTCTCAGAAAAATACAAAAAAAATTAGGGTTTAATCTTTGTTTTTTTTCGTAAAATTTTAGGATTTTTAAAAAAAAAAAAAAAAAATTGGAAAACGCAAAATAGAAAAGAAACAAAAAAATTAGTTTTTGAAGAAAACCTCTTTTGGAAAACCATTCGTTTGCAAACTAATCTTTTTGAAAACACCCTTTTTGAAAAATTGGGTTTTTGAGAAAACTTCTTTTTTTTAGGGAGCCCCCTCTTTGCAAAAATTTGAAAACAAAGGGGTTTCCTTTTGAATTCTTTTTTTTAGGGTTTCGGTAAAAAAATCTTTCGCAAGAGGAGGACCTTCTCCTTCTCGCGAGTTTGCTCTTTCAGCCGCTCTCGTCCAAACCCTCTCTGAAAACCCTCCATCGCACAACCCCTTTTTCTTCCTCCATCGATCTCTAACCAACCCTTTCCCGAATCTTCTTTTCCTCATTAAAAGGGCACGCAGGAAGCCCCATGAGGGCACCCGTTATCACCCCTCCACCTTCTTCTACTTCACGAGACCCGCTTCTCACCAGCACCACTTCTCCTTCTTCTTTTCTTCATCTCATCTGGTTTTCTCCCACTTGATTGAAGGAAGTCGATCATCCTCAAGCAAGATAAGTAGCAGGTTCTACACTTTGTTGTACATCATATCAGTCACTGTAGCAGCAAATCCTATAGTCGCGAGGTAGAGGCGGCAGCAAGTGCAAAAGTTGAGGTTGTCAGCAAACTCCTATCCACATCAGCTTATACAGGTCCATCACACCACCACTATATCAAGTCTGAATGCTGCAAATAGCTCTTTAGCCCCCACCTTAGGACAGGGAGAATAAATATGGATAAAAAAATGTATATATATATATATATATATATATATGGCAAAATTGATCCTCACTATATGCAATTGTATATTTCTAAAGTCATAACACATCAAGTAGGATCACTTCAACATGGTTGATTGAACTTAGTTTGATGTGTTGGCTGAAAAGTTTTTGCTGGATCGGTTCAGACTGCCTAGATCCACTCATTATCAGGTATTGTTTGATGACAAAAGCACCATCCTGCCTACAACATTGCCACTCTCATCCACTTATATGGAAAGTATATAAGTGGTGTACATATATAGATATGTACATATATGAATCCATGCATATATAAGTATGTGTATACATAATATATTCAAGTATGTACGTAGGTGTATATCATTCTGTCGTAAGATTGAGCAATTTCTCTTACCATTGGCATTTTTTTTGAAATCTAGGTGATGTGTATAATTCCCTTCCATTTTTGTTTACTAACCAAGTGTTTTTGCAGGGAATATGTGAAAAATATCATTACTTGGAGTTGTAAATTCATCTATATGTGTTGTAATAGTTAGTTCTTAAATGAAAATTTACATTTCCTATTTTAGATAGAATGTATGAGCATTGTAAATATCATAACTTGCTTATTTTCATGCATCTTTTGTTTTATTTTTCAAATTCTCACAAATGGCAACACGAATGACACGTGCACCATTTCGTAAGAGGTAAATTAATCCTAAGTTGATGATTTACACCAACGGCCATAGTCGGGATGTAAACAAGACTTAGGATTTTTATCTTTTACGAAATAACACTGGATCCATACGGGATCCGTTTTCAAAATTCATCATATTTTCCTTAAATATTTTCTTCTTTTATCAGAATTTAACTTAAAATTAATTCAAAATATATACCAATGGTCATAGTCAAGGTATATTGAGAGTTAATTTCATTTTAAATCCTATAAAAGCACCAAATGTGTTTCATTCTTCACTTGAATTTAAATATAGATTATTATATAATACATTCAATGACCATAGTCAAGGATGTATTATATCTTCAATCTTATTTTAATTCATTTAAAGAATGAAATAACTTTTCAAAATCCAATTTCAAAAATTTAAATTCATTCATCATTTAGGATAGAATTGCATCATATTTTTAAAATTTCTTTTTTTTCATAAATCCAAGTAATTCTTTCCTTCATTTCTCAGATCAAATCCAATTCATAAATTCAAATTCAACTCTATTTCTCAAAAGGATTCAAGAATTCAATTTCAAGGTCCCATTTGACTTTGAAAACTGTAGAATCAACTTATATCCAAAATTCAAATTCTAACTTCAAATTCAAAGTCCAAATTGACTTTGAAATTCATTTTATATTCAAAACTCTAACCAAATCCAAAGTTCAAATTAACTTTGAGATTCTCTTCATCTTCTAAATTTCAAATTCAAAATTCAAAGTCTAACTTGACTTTGAAATTCATTTGTATATTCAAGATTCAATTCCTAAATTTCATTCAAACTTAGAAATATGGATTCATCTTCTAAATTCCAGATTCAAGCTTCAAAGTCCAATTTGACTTTGAAATTCATTTGCATAATCAAAATTCAAATTCTCAAATCAATTTTGGAAATTCTAAATCCAAAATCGGATCAACTTGGATCTAGTCTTCTAAATACAATTCCACTTTTGGATCTCAGACCTCAGATCCAAATCCATTTAGGATCCAGAACCAAACTCTACTTTGGATCTTAGACTTCAGATCCAATTCCATCTTAGGGTCCAGAGTCCAACTCTACATTGGATCTTAGACTTCAGATCCAAATCCATCTTAGGATCCAGAACCCAATTCTACATCGGATCTCGGATCCCAGATCTTAAGTCCATTTTAAGATCCAATCCAATTCCAAATTCCAGATTTCAATTCCATTTTCGGATCTAATCTAAATCCATTTCTATTCTTAAATACCATCCGGATTTCTCAGATCCATTCCAAATTTCCAACTTCAGAAATCTAAATTCAATTCCATCTCAAGTATTCATTTCTTTTCCTAAATTCAGGTTCAAATTCAAAGTTCATTTCTGACTTTGAGACTTCACTTTCCTTCATTTCAAAAAGCTTCAAATCATTCTTTCTCATTTATTCTTCCAATTCTGATTTATTTCAAAGACTTAGACTACTCTGATCCATCTCGAAGTTCTAAGTTAGATTCAAATCATTTCTTCACTCCCTTATCAAGTCCATCTCAGAACACTTGGAAATTTTCAAAACATCTTTCAAAAGAAGCATACATCCTTTGCATTGCACAAGCATGATTCTTTGTGCATTTAGAGTTAAAATAAATTCTTAGATTATATTTAGGCAAAGCAAAAGGCATAGACTCGATCCTTGGTTCGATTACCCCTGGTAAAGGCGCTAGGAACGGTCGAACCTCGTACTGACGAGCGAATCCCGTCTCTCCATTTTCCCGCAATAATTTTCAAAAGGGAGGCGAGTTAAATTTCTAGATATCTTTCAAATCAAGGTCAAGTGAGACCGTGCAAAATAGTTCTTCTTCTCTCTCTTTCTTTCTTTCTTTTCTCTTCTCTCTTTCTTTTTTGTCCTTTATTTCTCTCCCTTCAAAAAGGAGGAAAATATAGGCTAGAAAAGGAAAAGAGAAGGAAGAGAGAGAAATCACAAGTGAGGAAAAATTTTGCGATGATCACAGATTTGGCGACTCTGATGGGACCCGTCTTCGTCTGGTCGAATCTATGCCTTTGCTTTGCTTTGATATTTTCTAAAGTCTTTATTCTTTAAATGTCAGCTTCATTTCCATGCAAAACTTAGGAGCCTAGACTCTGTCCTAAAGCTGACATCATTGCATATAGGATCTAAGTATGGTTTGGTAGGACCATATTGAGGAGATTATATCCATGTTCACATTAGATTTAGGCCTTAAATACAACTCTCCTCAATTTTAGGGATTGAATGTAAACAATGTATGCAAGTGTATGCTTCTTCTCATTTAAATCTATCTCTTTAGGACTTGCATTAGCGCCTTCTGGTTTTATCTGCATATTGATCATATTTTGAAAACATCCTTACCTATATTGTCCTGGTCTTCACGTTGCTGGGCTGTCTCACGGAACCATAGTTTGGGAGAGAGCCTCACAACTGGACCACTTATTTGGGTTTGCGCCCCCCTACCACGTACCTAAGGGCCATAGTTCGAGGTATATCGGTAGGTGCTCAAGGATGTTGGAAACCTTTTACCTTAGAACCGGAGGAATATTTCTATGCCACGTACTTCGAGCTTCGGCTTGGGTATATCGGCGTGCCTTGATTGGAATCAGATGATTTGAACTATAGAGTTAGGATTAAGGTCCTATAAGCCATTTCAAATATTGCATATAGAGTCAATTTTAGGGAATGTTGCTTATACATCCTTGTTTGTATATCTGTGATTGTATGATATTTTATATCTTCCCTATATTCTTCAAAACCCTGGGTATATATTATTCAAAATTTTCTCTTTTTAAACCCAGGTGTACTTTCCCTTTATCCTTCTGATTTTTTCAAATTCTTTGATCCTGCCTGCAATTCTTCAAATTTTTCTTTAAATATCCTCTTTCAAATTCTTTTGTGATAAAATAAATTTTTTTCAGGATATGTCCCTTTCAAAATTAAGTATTTGTTCATTCTTTTCCAGAAAAACAATGTGGTTGTCACAAATTTTTGGTGACAACCCAATCCCTCGTAATGGGATATTTTCATTATCAGACTTTGATTTCCTCCTTTATCATAATTTCCTACAAAAAATTTCTAAATATCCCATTCTTACCTTCAGAGAGGACATTGACATCTCATCATGGTTCGGACAAGGACTGGAAAGGAAACAGTGCCCCAGCAAAGCGACAGTGAAGGAGAAGAAATGAACTTTATCAGGTCATCCAAGCATGAAGGCCAAGAAGCAGACAACAATGTTGACTCAGCTACATACAAGTTGTTTCAGAAAGTGATGGCCAAAATGATGTCTGAACAGGCTGAGGAAAACCCTGAGAAAATATCTTCTAAAAGCAAAGCCAAGGGAAAAGTCAGCAAGAAGCAAGTTCAGTATGACAGCACTTCAGAGTCAGCAGAGGAGGACTCAGAGGAAGAGCAACCGACATATTTTCACAATCCCTTGTATCGGCCCAAGAAAGTCAATGAGGGGCACGAGTCAGCAAGCAAAGCCAAAGATCAGATCCCAGCAGAAGATCCGATGCAGGAGAAAATGAGAAAAATGACTCGTGTGATCAAAGACTTACAAGCCCAGGACAAAGGCAAAAAGACCTACACCGGTGCAGATTTTTATGACGGCCTAGAAGGAGATGACAACTGGGAAGATCTTCCTCGTAAATTCATGAAATTTGATGGGACCGGCAACCCCAAGGCTCATCTGGCCACATTTTTCGCCGAGTGCAACCGATTCAGAAAGAACAATAGGGCTTTATTCTTATGCTTTCCACGCAGTCTGGAGGGAGTTGCAGCAAGATGGTATGCCGACCACATCAACCCGATTAAATTGCGAGAATTTGACAAAGTCATCAACTTGTTCATTGAAAGGTTTCTCTTCAATACTGAGGCTCCGCCTACCCTCAACCACCTATTCAATCTGAAGCAAAATGATAATGAGAGGGCAAAAGATTTCATTCATAGATGGAGATCCACCTGCAACCGGATGAAAGATCCGATATCAGAGGGGCATGCACTCTCAATAATTTTGAACAATTTTTCTCAACCTCTGAAGGGTCTGATCTCCACTTCTCCGTCTAAATCCTTCATCATGTTAATAGAGCGAGTCGAATGACTCGAAATGGGATTAGAGAATGAAACCTATCATGGCATCACCTTGGCAGGAGGCAGTCAGGATGTGAAAACCAACTTTACCTTTTCTACCAGTTCCTCCAACAACAATGGCAAAAACAAAAGAGGTGGCAGAAAGAACCACACTGGCGGGTCAGGCAGAGATGACTGTTCCAGTCAAAAGAGTGGGATCAGCAGGCAGAATGGCAGCCCTCCCTCGAGCATCCAGTTAGAGTCTAAGCCCCAAGGGAAGCCGAAGCATGACGGTTGGGGATATCACCTCGAGTTTACACCCTTAGAGCAAACACTTGAGGAAGTTCTTGAGTATATGACAACAAAAGAGATGGTTAAACTTCCCAAGGTAGCAGATCCACTTGTGACTATGGGAAGGTTCAAGGATCAGTTCTGCAAATTCCATCGGGCGATGGGGCATGACATCGAGCACTGCTTTGTTTTCAAAAACATCGTCCAAGACTGCATTGACAAAAAGCTGCTGGTAGAAGATTAAGAAAAAGAGTAGCCACCCGTCCTGGCTTAGCTTCCCGAACCATGTCAATATTTTTTCTGCTTTCTTTCTTTTTCAATCAGCTAATAGGGACAACTCAGTCTCAGTCTTTTGTGACCTTTGGTCAACAAACTTGTAAATATTCCAGTCGTTGTTATCAAATATTTTCTATCAATGAAATGTCAATTTTCTTCATATCCGTTGATATCAAATACTTTATTTTGAAAAAATTGTATTTTTCCTATTCTTTTCAAAATAAGGGACAATCCCACAACATCATCATGAGAGAAATGATATTACCTATGAGGATTTTCAAAATCCTAAAAATCTTGAGAATTTCTGCAAAAACTTCTTCATGATCACCAAAAATTCAATATTTTGATCTAATCTTCTTCAAAGTAAACTATCACATTGATTTTTCTTAAAATGGGTTTTTAAACCATTATCTTCAAAACTAACCCTCATGATGATCTCTCATGATGATTCATTTTAAAAGGATCAGATCTCACACTGATCATTCTCCTTACAGTGGACTTTCTCCCCAAAAATGCTTTCTCACTTATCTTTTAAATAAACATTTTTTTTTCAGATCCCATATGCAGGCAGGATAAAAAAAACTCCTTTTTCTCTTAAATCTTATAAATTTTCAGTTAAATTTGATATTTTTATCAGTTTTATTCATTATTCATATTTTTATCAAGTTTACATCAATTTTATCAAGTTTTATCGAGTTTTATCAAAATTTTCCTCAATTCTATTAAATATTATCAATTCTTACCCTTTCAGGTTAAGGGATAAACCTGATGCCTCTTTCCCATGAGGTATTCTTTTATTCTTGTTACCCTTTCAGGTTAAGGGATAAACCTGACCCTCATTGTCCGAGGTGTTCCCATTCAGGATAAGGGATAATCCTGAGATCCCTCGCAGGAGCAATAACGCTACCTATGAGGATTCTTTTGTAAATACAAATTTTGCCAATCTTTATTGATTTTCTAGATTGATATCAAATTCCCTCCATTAAATTTTCTTAAATTCTATCATTTCCCCTTTCAGGTTAAGGGATAGACCTGAACCTCGACATTCGAGGTATTCTTTCTCAAGATAAGGGATAATCCTGAAACCTCTCACAGGAGCAATAATGCTATCTATGAGGATTCTTTTGTAAATACAAAGTTTCATAAACCTTTATTTGACTTTCTAAAATTTTATATCAATTTTTCTTCATTTAAAATTTCTTCAAATTCTTTTTCCATTCAGGATAAGGGATAATTCTAAGACCTCTCGTAGGGGCAATAATGTTACCTATGAGAATCCTTTTTGTAAATACAAGTTTCATCAAATTGATTTTCTAAATTTATATTAATTTTCTTAAATTCTATCCTTTCCCCTTCCAGGTTAAGGGACAAAACTGAACCTCGACCATTCGAGGTATTCTTTCCCTTTCAGATTAAGGGATAAACCTGAATCATTGTCTATTATATCCTAAATTTTCATCAAGTGTCTATCAATTCATCAAATGTCTTTTATTATCAAGCCCTCGGGTTACTATTTTATCAATGTCTATCATCTTCAAGCCTTCGGGTCACAACTTCATCAAAGCATATCATTTTCAAGCCTTCGGGTCACAATTTTATCTATATCTCTCAAGCCTTCGGGTCACAATCTCATTCATGTCTATTAAATCTCAAACCTTCGGGTTACAATCTCATTTCACATCTACCCTCTTCAAAGCCTTTGGGTTACAAATTCATCAATATATATCAAAAGTTCAAACCTTTGGGTTACAATCTTGTCAAATATCCATCATTCTCAAACCTTTGGCTCACAACTCTATCAATGCCAATCATTTTACCAAAAATCCTGCTTTCGAGCTGGTCGGGCAAACAAATCCTGCTTTCGAGCTGGTCGGGAAATCAAATCCTGCTTTCAAGCTGGTCGGGCAATCAAATCCTGCTTTCGAGCTGTTACTTCCAAAAAATCCTGCTTTTGAGCTGGTCGGGCAATCAAAATCCTGCTTTCGAGCTGGTCGGGCAATCAAATCCTGCTCTTGAGCTGGTCGGTCAATCAAAATCCTGCTTTCGAGCTGGTCGGTCAAACAAATCCTGCTTTCGAGTTGGTACTTCCAAAAAATCCTGCTTTCGAGCTGGTCGGGCAATCAAATCCTGCTTTCGAGCTGGTCGATCAATAAAATCCTGCTTTCGAGCTGGTTAGTCAATCAAAATCCTGCTTTCGACCTGGTCGGTCAAAACAAAAATCTAAATATTCCTTCCCAAGTTTCAACTCAAGGTTTCGTCAAAATTTATATTGAGTGATTATTTCACAAAGAATCCTAGAAAACTTTGCCAATTTGCTAAAGATACTTGTTGATTCCAATATTTTGACTACACCAAAAGAATCACCTATGTTTACCTCTAATATTTCTTTCCAAAAGGGTGAAACTTTTTGTGAAAAAGAGGTAAAATTCAAATCTTTTCCCTGTTGATCAACCAAAAGGATGAGAGAAATATCCTCGGTATAATTAGCGAAAGAAATATTTGATGACGTTGAAAAGTCAGAAGCGAATTGATATTGATCATGGCTATGACACATGTTTTAAGATGATTTTCTGACAATCAGACAGTGGAAATATCCTGAGCTACAAAAAAAAGAATCCACTAAATCCATATCTTCTCACTTTAAAGCTACAAATCAAATATCTGCAAAAGGGATCTCTCAATTGTTGTCAAGATGAAGGCGAATTAAGCGAGTAGACCCCCGGGGCCAAAGAAGATTTGAAACATCTCCAAGATGACGGAGTTTGTGACGGATCCTTGCAGGGAAAGTTCGGAGCATCGTCGAGATGAAGGCGGATGTGATGTGCCTACCGACAAACCCTAAATGATATTTGATTTTTGCTATCATCTAAAGACCTTTGAGCCAATACCATCATATATAATCCCTGAGAAAAAGAAGGATCAGAACATCTCTGAGATGAAGGAGTTTGTGACGTACCCTTCCCTGAAAAAGAGAGAAAAGTCAGGACACATCCAAATGAAGGATGATGTAAAAAGCCAGAAAAAGTTCAATGACTCAAAAAGAGTGCAAAAAAAAGATTAGCATGAGAAAACACTCAGATATCAAACTGCCAAAATTGCCAGAAGTTATCTTTTCTTATGCGAAATTCTTTTATCAATGTCTTTTCACTACTTGTTTTTATGAAATTGAGAATATTTCTTCTCTTCTCATATCAAGGAAATAGACAACTTCCTTGAAGAAAATCATCAGCGCTAAAATTTTTGAATTTGACTCTTAAAACCGAGAAGTTAACCTCGTTGGAGGAAATACTCTAGGTAAAAGAAGGAATATCTTTTGCACACATGTGCACATTTTCAAGCGTTGAAGTCAATTATAAATTTATCTTATTGGCAAAATTTTCTAGATATTCTAAGATTGAAATAAATATTCAATATCCATTTTGATGCAACCTAGCGTTGTTTATATCTTCCAGAAGAGTTACCCCATTCAGTTGAAGTATCTCTCCTGTCCCATCACGGTTTCAAGAAATCCGTATGGTTGTTCCCACTCAGGTTAAGGGTCAAAACCTGTACTTCCTGCGAGAGGTCATTAAATTCAAAAGTTGGTTTCAGTCTTAGCAATGAGACGCCCAAAGTTTATCCCTTTCTCAAGCTTTAGGGAACCCCATTTCCTTCCTCCTTTCGCAAACCCCTTTCGGATTTGTTCGTCCAAACTCTGAAGGTCCCATCATGGTCTCTTCACTCGAGGATTCCATATGGTCGTCCCCTTCAGGTTAAGGGTTAAGCCTGAACCTCGTGCATCGAGGTATCTTCCTTTTTCAGGTTTGAGTTAAACCTGAGTCTCGTTTCGACGAGGTGTTTCTTCCTCCAGTCCCATCATGACTCTTCCTATCAAGGAATTCATACTTTGTATATCCGTCCGGAATAAAATCCTACTTGAGCTTCATCTCATGAGGCATTTCCTCAAAAATGTCCCATCAAGGCCATCACATACTCCTTTCCCCATTCAGATTATCTTGACATATCTCTGTCCCATCCAGGTTAAGGGCTAAGCCTGAGTCATTCCAAAAAGCTGATCTCGCCTCATTCATGAGACTTGATCGAGACTCTTTCATCATTTTGGGATCTTCACCTAAAGTCTCATCACAATTTCCTCATCTTTATCATTCAATCATATTATTTTCGAGGATTTCGTCTCCCCCAAGCCATTCAGGATAAGGATTTTAAGCTTAAAAAACCATCTTTTCAAAATAATTCTTCCACACCCAGTTCAGATCTGTTGACTGGGGCATTTTTCAAAATTCGGAGTGTTATCTTTGCCACTAAGCTCGGCTTTCAACCGGCTTAGTAGCAAAGAGGGGCATCTGTGAACACCCCAAAATTTTCAAAATCTTTTAAATATTCCCTTCTTGCCCCTAAATTCATTTTTGAGCAAATGAGTCATTTTTTAAGGCTAAATCCCAGTTCATTTCTCAAGTTTTATTGGAATTAAATTCATTTTATATGTTTAAATTGATTTCAAATCTGGATTCATTGTCCAGATCCAAATCCGAGTCTCATCGTCCAAATTTTAAATTTAAATTACAGAAAATACCAAAAATAGTTTTTAAATAGCTCGGATAGTCCATCCGACATCCGTTTGGATCTATTGCGTTGTATTCTTCCATTCGAGGTTTAAAACTCGAACATTTTCTCAAAAACTGGGTCCGAACCCATTCTTCTGAAGAAATTTCCCCGAAATGATCAAAAATTCTCAGAAAAATACTTTTGTAAATATTTCTAAGAAAAATACAAAAAAAATTAGGGTTTAATCTTTGTTTTTTTTCATAAAATTTTAGGATTTAAAAAAAAAAAAAAATAAATAAATTGGAAAACACAAAATAGAAAAGAAACAAAAAAATTAGTTTTTGAAGAAAACCTCTTTTGGAAAACCATTCGTTTGCAAAATAATCTTTTTGAAAACACCCTTTTTGAAAAATTTGGTTTTTGAGAAAACTTCTTTTTTTGTTAGGGAGCCCCCTCTTTGCAAAAATTTGAAAACAAAGAGGTTCCCCTTTGAATTCTTTTCTTTAGGGTTTCGGTAAAAAAATCTTTCGCAAGAGGAGGACCTTCTCCTTCTCGCGAGTTTGCTCTTTCAGCCGCTCTCGTCCAAACCCTCTTTGAAAACCCTCCATCGCACAACCCCTTTTTCTTCCTCCATCGATCTCTAACCAACCCTTTCCCGAATCTTCTTTTCCTCATTAAAAGGGCACGCAGGAAGCCCCATGAGGGCACCCGTTATCACCCCTCCATCTTCTTCTACTTCACGAGACCCGCTTCTCACCCCCACCACTTCTCCTTCTTCTTTTCTTCATCTCATTTGGTTTTCTCCCACTTGATTGAAGGAAGTCGATCATCCTCAAGCAAGATAAGTAGTAGGTTCTACACTTTGTTGTACATCATATCAGCCACTGTAGCAGCAGATCCCATAGTCGCGAGGTAGAGGCGGCAGCAAGTGCAAAAGTTGAGGTTGTCAGCAAACTCCTATCCACATCAGCTTATACAGGTCCATCACACCACCACTATATCAAGTCTGAATGCTGCAAATAGCTCTTTAGCCCCCACCTTAGGACAGAGAGAATAAATATGGATAAATATATATATATATATATATATATATATATATATATATATATATATATATATATATATATATATATATAGTGGCAAAATTGATCCTCACTATATGCAATTGCATATTTCTAAAGTCATAACACATCAAGTAGGATCACTTCAACATGGCTGATTGAACTTAGTTTGATGTGTTGGCTGAAAAGTTTTTGCTGGATCGGTTCAGACTGCCTAGATCCACTCATTATCAGGTATTGTTTGATGACAAAAGCACCATCCTGCCTACAACATTGCCACTCTCATCCACTTATATGGAAAGTATATAAGTGGTGTACATATATAGATATGTACATATATGAATCCATGCATATATAAGTATGTGTATACATAATATATTCAAGTATGTACATAGGTGTATATCGTTCTGTCGTAAGATTGAGCAATTTCTCTTACCATTGGCATTTTTTTTGAAATCTAGGTGATGTGTATAATTCCCTTCCATTTTTGTTTACTAACCAAGTGTTTTTGCAGGGAATATGTGAAAAATATCATTACTTGGAGTGGTAAATTCATCTTTATGTGTTGTAATAGTTAGTTCTTAAATGAAAATTTACATTTCCTGTTTTAGATAGAATGTATGAGCATTGTAAATATCATAACTTGCTTATTTTCATGCATCTTTTGTTTTATTTTTCAAATTCTCACAAATGGCAACACGAATGACACGTGCACCATTTCGTAAGAGGTAAATTAATCCTAAGTTGATGATTTACACCAACGGCCATAGTCGGGATGTAAACAAGACTTAGGATTTTTATCTTTTACGAAATAACATTGGATCCATACGGGATTCGTTTTCAAAATTCATTATATTTTCCTTAAATATTTTCTTCTTTTATCAGAATTTAACTTAAAATTAATTCAAAATATATACCAATGGCCATAGTCAGGGTATATTGAGAGTTAATTTCATTTTAAATCCTATAAAAGCACCAAATGTGTTTCATTTTTCACCTGAATTTAAATATAGATTATTATATAATACATTCAATGACCATAGTCAATGATGTATTATATCTTCAATCTTATTTTAATTCATTTAAAGAATGGAATAGCTTTTCAAAATCCAATTTCAAAAATTTAAATTCATTCATCATTTAGGATAGAATTACATCATATTTTTAAAATTTCTTTTTTTTCATAAATCCAAGTAATTCTTTCCTTCATTTCTCAGATCAAATCCTATTCATAAATTCAAATTCAACTCTATTTCTCAAAAGGATTCAAGAATTCAATTTCAAAGTCCCATTTGACTTTGAAAACTGTAGAATCAACTTATATCCAAAATTCAAATTCTAACTTCAAATTCAAAGTCCAAATTGACTTTGAAATTCATTTTATATTCAAAACTCTAACCAAATCCAAAGTTTAAATTAACTTTGAGATTCTCTTCATCTTCTAAATTTCAAATTCAAAATTCAAAGTCTAACTTGACTTTGAAATTCATTTGTATATTCAAGATTCAATTCCTAAATTTCATTCAAACTTAGAAATATGGATTCATCTTCTAAATTCCAGATTCAAGCTTCAAAGTCCAATTTGACTTTGAAATTCATTTGCATAATCAAAATTCAAATTCTCAAATCAATTTTGGAAATTCTAAATCCAAAATCGGATCAACTTGGATCTAGTCTTCTAAATACAATTCCACTTTTGGATCTCAGACCTCAGATCCAAATCCATTTAGGATCCAGAACCAAACTCTACTTTGGATCTTAGACTTCAGATCCAATTCCATCTTAGGGTCCAGAGTCCAACTCTACATTGGATCTTAGACTTCAGATCCAAATCCATCTTAGGATCCAGAACCCAATTCTACATCGGATCTCGGATCCCAGATCTTAAGTCCATTTTAAGATCCAATCCAATTCCAAATTCCAGATTTCAATTCCATTTTCGGATCTAATCTAAATCCATTTCTATTCTTAAATACCATCCGGATTTCTCAGATCCATTCCAAATTTCCAACTTCAGAAATCTAAATTCAATTCCATCTCAAGTATTCATTTCTTTTCCTAAATTCAGGTTCAAATTCAAATTTCTGACTTTAAGACTTCACTTTCCTTCATTTCAAAAAGCTTCAAATCATTCTTTCTCATTTATTCTTCCAATTCTGATTTATTTCAAAGACTTAGACTACTCTGATCCATCTCGAAGTTCTAAGTTAGATTCAAAGCATTTCTTCACTCCCTTATCAAGTCCATCTCAGAACACTTGGAAATTTTCAAAACATCTTTCAAAAGAAGCATACATCCTTTGCATTGCACAAGCATGATTCTTTGTGCATTTAGAGTTAGATTAAATTCTTAGATTATATTTAGGCAAAGCAAAAGGCATAGACTCGATCCTTGGCTCGATTACCCCTGGTAAAGGCGCCAGGAACAGTCGAACCTCGTACCGACAAGCGAATCCCGTCTCTCCATTTTTCCGCAATAATTTTCAAAACGGAGGCGAGTTAAATTTCTAGATATCTTTCAAATCAAGGTCAAGTGAGACCGCACAAAATAGTTCCTCTTCTCTCTCTTTCTTTCTTTCTTTTCTCTTCTTTCTTTCTTTTCTGTCCTTTATTTCTCTCCCTTCAAAAAGGAGGAAAATAGAGGCTAGAAAAGGAAAAGAGAAGGAAGAGAGAGAAATCACAAGTGAGGAAAAATTTTGCGATGATCACAGTCCGATAGGCCCATAGTGCATTGTGGATCTTCTCATGCTAGTCACGGCCTGTTTCTACAGTTCGCTTCAAGATACAAATTAAAATCTTGTTGGTAGCTTCTGCCTGACCATTTCCTTGAGGGTAGTATGAAGCGGAGAAATGATGATAGATTTTGAATTTTGAGTAGAAAGTATTCATCTTTTCATTCTTTAAATGACTGTCATTATCTGACACGATGTCATGCGGGATACCGAAACGGCAAAGGATGCTCTTGTGAATAAAAGAGACCACGTGTCGGCCTTCTACTGTGCGAAGAGTGATAGCTTCTACCCACTTGGTGAAATATTTTGTTGCGGCAAGGAAGTATTTGTGGCCATTCAAAGCATAGGGAGTGATGGGACCTACGACATCGAAGGCCCATATAGAGAACGGCCACGGAGAGACAACAAATTGCAGATAAGTTGTCAGGGCATGAATAGAAGGTGCGTGTATTTGGCATTGAACACACTTCTTCACAAAATGGTAACAGTTTTGCTGCATAGTCTTCTAATAGTAGCCTGCTCTGATGATTTGCTTAATAAGGGTTTGGTAGCCGACGTGGCCACCATAAATGCCTTTGTGTGCTTCTCACATGACTTCTTTGGCTTCATCTTCGTCTAAACATCTGGAATACTCTGAACTGAATCCACGACGATAAAGGACATTGGCCAGAATGAAATATCGAGTAGACATACGCTGGATTGCTCGTTGCTCTTTCTTTGAGAGCTCTGGAGGAAATTCACCGGTTTCTATGAAGTTCTTGATATTGTAATACCAAGGCTTCTTCTTTTGCTCAGCTTTATGTACTTGTTTCGTTGGAAGGAAGGCAGGTTGGTCAAGTCTGCCAATTTCAAAAGAGCGACAAGATTCTCCATTTTTGAATGCCATAATGGAGCCTAGGCTGGCTAGACTATCAACCACTTGATTGAAATCTCTCTTGATATGGAAGAGCTGAAATTTTTCGAACTGGCTAACAAGAGCTGAGACGATCTTTTGATAAGGAAATAGCTTTTGATCTTTCACTTGCCATTCGACGAGGACTTGATTGACAATGAGTAATGAGTCGACATAAGCATGCACTCTCTTGACATTGAAGTCTAATAGAATCTTTAGACCTTGAATCAGGGCTTCATACTCAGCCATATTGTGGGTGCATTGAAAATCTAATTTGAGAGAAAATGGAATCATCTCCTTTTCAGGAATGATTAATAAGATTCCAATGCCTATTCCAGCCATGTTTTTGGAACCGTCGGAAAATAAATTCCAGACTGGAGATTGCTAGATATTGTAAATTTGCTCGTCCGAGAAATCATCTTCGGCTTAAGGAAAGTCAGCCAGTTGATCAACAATTGCTTGGCCTTTAATTGATTGCTGCGAGACATATTCTAAGTCATACTGCATCAGTAAGACTTGCCATTTGGCGACTCGTCCGCTGAGAAAAGGTTGCTCTAGGATGTACTTGAGAGGATTGAGTTTAGACAATATTTTGACTTCAGATGCCAGCAAGTAGTGCCTTAGCTTCTGACACATCCATACCAGAGCTAGGTAGGTCTTCTCTATTTGGGAGTATTTCTTTTCATAGTCTATGAAAGTCTTACTCACATAATAAATTGCGTGCTCTATCAAGCTGCCTTCTTTATATTGCGCCAAGAATCCGCCGCATGCGACTTGATTGGCTGAGATGTACAGCAAAAGAGGTTTTTCCAATTCTGGCAGCTTTAGGATTGGAGGATTGAGAATATATCTCTTGATGTGATCGAACGATTGCTGACACTCTGGTCCCCATTCGAACTTCACTCCTTTTCTGAGCAAGTGATTGAAAGGTTCACATCTCATTGCCAAGTTGAAAATAAATCGTCGAATTGATTGCATACGTCCCTGAAGGCTACGCAATTCTTTGAGATTCTTCGAAGGTGACATATCAATGATAGCCTTCGCTTTGGCTGGGTCGACTTCAATCTCCTTTTTACTGACCAGAAAACCCAATAATTTGCCTGATTCCACTCCAAAAACACACTTTTGAGGGTTAAGCCACAACTTATAGAGAATGAGTCATTTGAAAACTTGATCAAGGGCTTCAAGGTGATCTTCTTCCTCTTTGGATTTCACGAGGATATCGTCAACATACGCATCCATGATTTTGCGCATCTGATCGTGAAAGATAACGACCATTGCTCGTTGATATGTTGCTCCTGCATTTTTGAGCCCAAAAGGCATAACTGTATAGCAAAAAGTGCCCCAAGGCGTGGTGAAGGAAGTTTTGGATTGGTTGCAGGCGGCCAACTTAATCTGATTGTAGCAGAATATCCATCCATGAAAGAGAACATGGCATGTCCTACTGTGCTGTCGACTAGAAGATCAATGCTTGGAAGTGGATAATCATCTTTCAGAGTCGCTTTATTGAGGTCTCTGAAGTCTATGCAAATCCTTACTTTGCCGCTTTTCTTTGGAACAACGACAATATTGGCTAGCCAATCTGGGTAGTCAATAGTTCGGATAAATCCTGCTTTGAGTAAATCTTCAAGTCCTTCTTTGACTTGTTGTTCTATTCTGGGATCCATTTTCCTCAACTTCTGCTTAACTGGCTTAGCATCTGGCTTCAAAATGAGGCGGTGCTCGACTAATTTTGGGTCTAATCCCGACATATCTTCATATGTCCATGCGAACACTTCTTCATGTTGCATGAGAAAATT
Source organism: Nuphar pumila (assembly GCF_984573655.1). NCBI lineage: Eukaryota > Viridiplantae > Streptophyta > Magnoliopsida > Nymphaeales > Nymphaeaceae > Nuphar > Nuphar pumila. Next base: position 44,131,352 of record NC_143257.1, read on the forward strand.
AGTGAGCCTTTCTTTCTCTTCCGGACTCAGACTGGTACCGATCTTTAGAATCTTGGGATTGTCCTCTGAACCGATATTGACATCTTCAGTTGGATCTTGTACTAGAGTAGATGGTTCATTCTGCTTCTGAACTAAGGCGAACTTTGGTAATTCCTAAAGAGACTGATCAAATTTTGCATAATTATCTGACTGCTCTGCAACCTTGCCATCTTCTATGCTTGCTTTGACTCGGTGAATTGCTGCTATCTTTTGGAAGGCCTTTGGGTTGAGAACAAGCTTCTTGATCGCTCGAGAAGACATTCTGAAATTTTGGATAAGAAATTTGATTAAGGTAAAATTTCCCGTTATAAGACAAACAATCATTTGAAAAGAACCATGCGTAAAATGACATTAGAACTATAAAATGAGGAGATAGAGGGAAAGGAGACAGATGGCATCCAGATAGACAAAGAAACTTGGAATTTTATTGATTTTGAATTGATCAGAGACATTGATAGAATGAGACATTTATTTAGAAAGAATACAATGAAATAACAAATGGTTCTCAATGTGCCCCTTTGACAAAAACAGGCTTCTTTGGTGAGCTTTCGCCAGAAAACCCCAGTCCTGCTCTATGGGGACGATGTTTCTGGATCACTGGCTCGATGCGACCATCTTCATTCTTGCCTAGTCCTTTGAAGGGTTGATATCCATGCTTCAGGAGTAAATCAAATCCCTTTCTTGCCTTCATGAATTGCGGGAACAACGGATGATCTTTGATGGCACTGTAGTTGATTCGACCTCCAATCTTGAAGAATTCAGGACCTCTCCATTGGGTCATGGCTACAGTGTGCAGAGCTAATTCTGAGGATGTCTGGAGTATTTTCGGACTTTCTTCAAGACTGATTTCTTCACTCTCCCTGATGCTAGGGATATCTGCAGCGAATGATGGTCGAGAGATCATGGGCTGCGGGAGCCTTTCTTCTGGGTCTTCTCCCAGTACTGTTGTAATCATTCCACCTTTTGACCATTTTACACATTGATGAAGGGTGGAAGGCACTGAATTTGCATTATGGATCCATATCCTTCCGAGTAGCAGATTATAGGTGGGTGGTACATTGACCACATGAAAGAGGACAGAGTGCACCTAATAATTGATGAACACCTCCAGGAATATCTTGCCTTTAGCTGTTTGACCATGATTGTCAAACCCATAGATAGTGATAGGATCCAAAATATACTCTTCTTCCTTGATCCCTAGTGCCTTTGCGGTCATTTCAGGACAAATATTAAGGTTGCTGCCTCCATCAACTAGCACATGGGGTACTGTCATTCCTCTGACTCAAACGACAATGTATAAAGCATTGTTATGAAAGGAGTGAGGCTTGGGAAGGTCCTCGTCCGAGAAGGCGATTGGCGCATTTGTCATGACTGAATTCACAATTTGTGCCATGTCTTCGGGTGTGGTACTGGGCTTAACTTTAATCTTTCTGAGCAGATCATCCAGTACTTGTTGATGCTTGCGAGAATTCTTGGCCAAGTCAAGAATGGAAACATTGGAAAGAGCGGTCAGAGGCTTCTGACTTGAATTTTCTGGCCTGGGTTTGATGATTTGATTAAGGAAATCAGGAATTCCCTTTGACTTGGGGGATGACTTTGCAGGTGCTTCAGAAACTTTCATCTTGCCGAATGCTGAGATTAGGTCCATCTTCTTAGAAGCTGGAGCTGCTTGTCGTAGTACTGACACTTGATGTTGAACTTGGAGATCTTGAACAAAACATGGCTTGATGTGCTCATGAGGTAGGAACGGTTGTTCAGATACTACTGCTGTGGTGTGTGAAGGAAAGGGCTGATTTAGGATGTCCATTTTCTCTTCTTCTTCTCCTTCCACCAACAGATTCTTATCAATAAGGTCTTGCATGATATTCTTGAGAACAAAGCAGTTCTCAGTGTTGTGTCCCACTGTCCTGTGAAACTTGCAAAATTGATCTTTCCATTTCCCCATGGGCACAAGGGGATCAACCAGTCTAGGCAACTTGACCATTTCCTTCAATAACATATATTCGAGCACGTCTTCGAGTGATTGGTTTAAAGGAGTGAATTTTCTATCGTAACTCCATCCTTCATGTTTGGTCTTCTCACACAGTTTCGACCCTTGATCCTGCTGAGGAGGCTTGTTGTACTGAGGAGAAGGCTTCATTTTCTGATCCTTGTTGTTCAAACTGCCTGCGTTGTAGCAGTAGTCTTTCTTCTGCCCTTTGTGATGATTTCGACTGTTGTGGCCATGGTTGGCAGAATAGGTCAGATGTGTCTTCTTCTTTTGTTCACCTTGGGAGTTATGCTTGGGAAATGTGAAGCCTTCGTAGACTCCATTTTCCACACTTAGCTCGAGTCATTCGGCTCATTCAGTCAACTCGATGAAAGTCCGGGATGGTGCAGTAGAGATTAATCCTCTTAATGGTTATGAGAAATTGTTGAGGATCAATGACAAGGCGTGCCTTTCAGATATAGGATCTCTCATTTTGTTGCAGGCTGACCTCCATCTGTGAATAAAGTCCCATGCTTTCTCATTTTCATTCTGCCTTAGACTGCAGAGATGACTTAGTGTCGGGAGTGACTCCGTGTTGAATTGGAAGCGTTCAATAAACAAGTTCACCACTTTATCGAACTCCTTGAGCTCGATGGGATTGATATGCTTAGCATACCATTTTGTTGCAACTCCTTCCAAGCTGTGGGGAAAACACAAAAATAGTGCTCTGTTGTCTCTCTTGAACCTTGAGCACTCAACAAAGAACATGGCGAGATGAGCTTTCGGGTCGCCAGAACCGTCGAACTTAATGAATTTATGAGGAAGGTTTTTGAGGTCTTCATCTCCTTCTAAGCCATCATAAAAGTCCTCGCTGGTGAATACTTTTTTGCCCTTGTCGCGGGCTTGCAAATCTTTAACCACTTTTGCCATTTCCCTGAACTGCGCTTGCAGGGGCTCTTTTGCATCTCGACTCTTTGATTTGTGGCTCCTCCTTTGGGCACGTTTCTGAAATGTTGGAGGCACCTCGTATTCTTCATCGGTGTTTTCAGTTGAGTCTGATTCATCTGAAATCTCCTCTAGCTGGATCTACTTTTTGGAAGCCTTCTTACCCCTGTGACCATGAAACTTCTCTCTGAATGGATTCCTTTCTGAGTTGGTCCCGGGCTGCTCATTCATCATCTTATTCATCATTTTCCGAAACATGACATACATTTGAGGGTCTATGCCATCATCCTCTTGTTGCTGCTCTTGACTTCTCTCGGATCGCGAGGAGCCCATTTCTTCTTCTGAGGATGATGAGTACTGAGGTGATGTTTTTCTTTTGCCTGATCTTGTCCGAACCATCAAATGATGTGGATGCTTTCTGCATGGCAAAGACCTGATTAGATTCTAAAGGAATTGGCTTTTGGAAGAAATATTTGTTGGAAATATGGCAGACAATTTGAAAATGATATCCCATTCTAGGGATTGAGTCGTCGCAGGAATCACAACAATTGTGTTGTCATTCTTTGGAAAAGAAATAATCAACGAAAATGTGCCTTGTTACCTAGGCGAGGTCGTCAAACCATAGTAGAAAGATGGAAAATTTTATTGAAATGAGAAAAATATGATTTTATTGATCTGGACAAAGAGGTGGAGGACAAACAATTTGCCACCATTCATGATAATCGGCAGACACTTTAGGACCAGAAAAGAGTTTGAGAGAAACAAAGGAATCCCAGCTGTAGCGGGCAGAATGATATGCCCCGAACCATTGTGCGGAATTGAGATCAAACTCTGCCATAGCTCCTGATAGCAGTCGGGCTTCGACGTACTGCTGCCTCTAAGAGAACTGCCGAACACATCACTCCAGTTGGTAGTAAGTGCATAAGAATGGTCCCAACAATTTGAACCGCTTGCCATAAGCATATGTATATCTGGGAGGAGACAATTGTCGATCAAAATAGTCCCAGACTATGTCATCTTCTTGAATGCTATCAATCATGGACCGATATTGTGCCACTGGAAGAAGTTCTTGACCATTGTATTTGAAAGAGCTCGCTCGGGCTGGAACGTGCTGGAAGAACCAGGATTGAAGGGCGTAGATGCATCCTTTGACGAGAATGAATTCTCCAAGTGAGAAACGAGTCACACCCCGATACAGGAAAGCGAGTGCTGCCATGGCTATAGAGAGACGGTTGGTCTGTCGACTTCCCAATCTTCTCATAAGCTGGATTATTCTGATGTGCATGTAGTTTTGTCCATCTAGGAAGAGGGCTAATCCTACAGTGCATAGAACCATTGCATTTTGGATCCTTTCTCTAGCTGTCCTTGATAGCGAACTGACTTCAACGAAGGTCCCGTACTGGCGGTATAACTCGAGCAGATTGACATATTCGTTTTCGTCCAGCTGGATCAGGGGCCAGGATTGATGGCCTGTCATACGAGCTAAAGAGTCTCGGGGGTCCAAACCCTTGACATTGATCAGGAATTGATGTTCTAATGGATCTCCTGGTTGACCGGCTGGTTCTGGTAATCCCATGATTTCTGAAAATTCATCCATTAAAACGGTCATGTCTCCCCATGGGAACCAAAAGGTGCATGTCTGTGGATTCCATCGCTCCGCCATTGCATGGATCAGGTTGCCATTCACTGTCTTCTTTCTGACTGCTGATGCCACTTCTAATCCGCACTCGCTCAAATGGTCTGGGAACATGCGGGAAAAGCTTTTAAGCCAAGAATAATACCACCGGGGAATGAAAGTTCCGGTGCTAAGGGCTCGATGTTCAGGACGACCTTATCGCACCTCGTAGGAGATGTGACCTTCGAGAAAGATAGGATCGACTTGTCTGGATTCCATCGGACCGAAATAGAGAAATACTCAGAATGAGACTTAGGAAAATTATGGAAATTTTGAAAATTTGCAGGCAGGATATAAAATGCAGCTGGAAACTCGAGATCCAGTAGAACGGGAGAATGGAAAATCACCTGGAGTTTTGAAAGAAATTGGATATTTTGAGAAAATCATCCAGGGTTTGAGAAAATAAAGGAAAAGGTGAAAAATATGGATATTTAAAAAAATATTTTTGGGAAAAATGTGAGAGGAATAAAGGTAACGTATAAACAATCACATCCTGCACAAACATTAATGCACATACAACACTCCCTAAAAGGCTGACTCTAGATACATCATTTTGAAAACAGTTGTAGGTCCCTTAATCCTAGCTCTAGGTTCAGATCATCTTTGTCTAATCCAGTTATGCCGATATACCCGAACCAAAATCCGAGCTACGTGGCATATAATTTCAACTTCGGTTCTAAGGTAAGGTTTTCCAACATCCTTGAACGCCTATCGATATACTTTGGACTGTGGCCCACGGTACGTGGTAGGGGGGCGTTAACCCAAATGAGTGGCCCAGTTGTGAGGCTCTGTCCCAAACTAGGGTTGTAACGCCCCAACTTTTTATAGTAAAAATTTTGGAGTAATTTTTTTTTTTTTTTTGAAATAGCGAAAGTGCGTAAAATACAAGTCGGGCGCATTACAGGGTAAAACAGAGAAGTACTAAACATACCATTCATTAATTGAAACATTAATGTCATTAATTACATCCCATAACAGAATTGTAAATCTACTAATCAGAGTTCAAACATAAAATACTGAATAAATGAGATCTCTTGGCTTTATCCAAAACGACACCCCGATGCTCCAATTAGTTGCTACCTGAAAAACATTTAAAGCAGAAGGGTCAGACTCCCCTGTCTGCGTAAGAAGCATTATATTTATATGTGGTGCTCAGTGACCTGTGTACAAATATGTGCAAGTACTGCAGATATAACTAGCATGAAAGTTTATAACATTCTAAGAAGATGATTATGCTTTCTAATTCATGATACAGTGCAAATGATGACTAAACTAGAGGTATATTTATCCACATTAATACAAGCTGTAGATTCCACAAGTTTTACTAAAGTCAACTCAACAGAATGTAATTCTTCAGAGATAAGTTTCTAGTCAACTTAATTTATTTAATGCTTATCTTACTCTTACTCTTACTCTTACCCTGTGGGTACGCACAGGCATAGACCTCGTAGCGGACCGAGACCATACGGGGGTCTATTATTTAACAACCCGTATGACTAGCCGTACGGATATCCAAAGGGGACGGTCAGTGACCGAGAGAGAACTCCTCAGTGGCTAGAACAAAAATTAGGATGCACCCTGTACTTCTGCAGAAGACTTGGATCTACCACCTAGGACATACTAGTAGTCCTGGTCCCCTAACTTCGTGGACTGGGGACCGAGTGAGACGCCTAGCTCTCACAAGAACAAGAATGTCCACGAAGCTTGTACCACCTACCCTCTCCAAGGTAGACCATGGGTCCAGTAACATACACCATCTTTCAGGTGTACCTAGAGCCCTGGGAAACCAGTAACATATACCATCTTTCAGGTATACCCAGAATCCCACATATTTAATTTATGTGTGTATAAATTCTCATTCTTGTTTGTTTGGATCCAGTAACATACATCTTCTTTCAGATGTACCCAGAACCCTAGGAAACCAGTAACATATACCATCTTTCAAGTATACCCAGAATCTCATATTTAATTTATGTGTATAAATTTTCATTCTTGTTTGTTTGGATCCAGTAACATACATCTTCCTTCAGATGTAGCCAGAACCCTGGGAAACCAGTAACATATACCATCTTTCAAGTATACCCAGAATCCCATATTTAATTTATGTGTATAAATTTTCATTCTTGTTTGTTTGGATCCAGTAACATACATCTTCCTTCAGATGTACCCAGAACCCTGGGAAACCAGTAACATATACCATCTTTCAGGTATACCCAGAATCCCATATTTAATTTATGTGTATAAATTTTCATTCTTGTTTGTTTGGATCCAGTAACATACATCTTCCTTCAGATGTACCCAGAACCTTGGGAAACCAGTAACATATACCATCTTTCAAGTATACCCAGAATCCCATATTTAATTTATGTGTATAAATTTTCATTCTTGTTTGTTTGGATCCAGTAACATACATCTTCCTTCAGATGTACCCAGAACCCTGAGAAACCATTAACATATACCATCTTTCAAGTATACCCAGAATCCCATATTTAATTTATGTGTATAAATTTTCATTCTTGTTTGTTTGGATCCAGTAACATACATCTTCCTTCAGATGTACCCAGAACCCTGGGAAACCAGTAACATATACCATCTTTCAAGTATACCCAGAATCTCACATTTAGGTTATGTGTGCATATTTTTTTTTATTCTTATGTGCAAGTCATTGCACCACAGGGGATTTTCAAGACCCCAACTCATACTCAGGTTGATCTTAGTATATGCACATTACCCATCGAATGCCTCAAAGGCACCAACCACAATTTCTCATAATTCTGGTTCAACTTTGTGTCGAGTACTCAAACATTCGGCATTTTCAGTTTTTTTTTATGAGCTCGAGTGTACGTTTCGTACCCCCACTGGTTATGCTGCAACATGGCATTATCCAACTTTATCATGTGTGTTTCATGTATTGGACATAATCCTAAAGTCCATATGTGAATCACATATTTAGTTTACCATCAAAACTATTTCCTTCATAGATATTTCAATTGCATTTCACCTAAAAAGTCTTTAGAAAAACTTTTCTAAAAGAACCCTTCACGAAAATCATTTTAGAAAACTCTTTACTCAATTTTTCATGTTTATTAGTCGACCAATAGGCTCACCGGTCGACCAACCTTTTTGGCTTCAAATCTTCTAAGCAAAATGTTATTTTTTTGAAAAATTAGTCGACCGAAGAATTTATCAGTCGACCGGACAAAATGTCTGTTTTCTGGAAAAGTTTAGCAGCAGTCGACTGAAGGGTTTATCAGTCGACTGATCATAAAATTAGTCGACTGAAAGTTTTATCAGTCGACCGGACAGAATGTCCGTTTTCTGGAAAAATTTAGCAGTAGTCGACTGAAGGGTTTATCAGTCGACTGATCATAAAATTAGTCGACCGAAAGTTTTTATCAGTCGACCGGACAGAATGTTCGTTTTCTGGAAAAATTTAGCAGCAGTCGACTGAAGGGTTTATCAGTCGACTGAACAGAATATCAATTTTCTGAAAATTTTAGCATCAGTCGACTGAAGGTTTTATCAGTCGACTGATCAGAATATCTGTTTTCTGGAAAAATTTTAGCATCAGTCGACAGAAGGTTTTATCAGTCAACTGATGAGAATATCTGTTTTCTGGAAAAATTTTAGCATCAGTCGACTGAACAGAATGTCTGTTTTCTGGAAAAATTTTAGCATCAGTCGACTGAAGGTTTTATCAGTCGACTGAACAGAATGTCTGTTTCCTGGAAATTTTAGCAGTAATCGACTGAAGGTTTTATCAGTCGACTGAACATATTATCAGTCGACTAACTATTGTCTCAGTCGACTAATTTTATCGTTTTTTTGTAACTTTTAAAAGGGTGTATCTTTTTATTTTTTAAACATTTTGATCATTCTAAATGGACTGTTTTGCCACCCTTTCATCCTCAATGTATGGAATCTTTCAACTATAAATATGAGTGCATTCCACACTCAAAAACATCGAATCCAATCAAATTACCCAATCGGAATGATATATCTTTATTTTACCATGATGTGAAATAGCAATCACGTATACATAACTTCAGACCTGATTAAAACCATTCAATCTACAAGGTATGAAAGGTGTATTGAACAAGAAAATACAACCAAACAATAATTTCATGAACAATAATCCAAGATACTTAAGGTTCCACGCCATTTGCCTACTTTATTTTTGTTTCGATCTTGAATCCGTCATGGCTAACACCCACACCAAAAATATATGCATTTTCCTACATAGATTCGAACTGTAGGTTTTGATATGAGTACTACATATCACCAGGCACACACATAGGAACAAAATGCCCTTACAAAGAACACCACAGTGCCCCAACGTTGGCCAAGGGTGAGAACCATTGGCTGAACCACTACATATTAACCTATTGGCGAGTAGGTGTTTCCGCTCATGCCACCTCGGTCTCGAGTCCCTAAACATTCCTATATACAGGTGGTGCTTGTCGCGTAAACTCCATGATATTGCAACATAGATGTGCAACAAGGCATCAACCACTTACATACAAATAGCAATGCTACTTACCTCTTTGGAGTCTCACGACGGCAAGGCTGCAACCCCTTCTCTTCGTTAGAGCGGCACCCCACGTCGATAATGAATCTTCACGCGTTCAGCAAGGGAGGTCCACACCGTCCACCCATGGAGGTCGACCACCACCGTGAGAGAGAGAGAGAGAGAGATAGAAAATCGTGTTTCACGATTTTTCAAAGAAAAACTTCTTGATTTGTCTCCTCTTTCTTAGGTGGAGTTTCAAAACTCAACCCTAAGAAAATCTCCTCCAAATCCCATGATTTTTTGTTGGGATAACATCTCTTCCGATTTTGCCCTTTACTCCATGTGTCATTTTTTTCAACTTCCACTCTCTTTTTTCCTTATTGTGGTACCCCTCATCCCCTGATGCATGGGATTCCCCTCTATTTTTGGTAAGGTGAGAGGAGTTGCTCACGTTTTTGGTGGAGAAAGACCAAAAAGGTAGGGTTTAATTTGAGCCCACGTTTTTACCCTTTTCACCAAGGTAGAAATCATCACTTTCTTGAAAAAAAATAATTTGTGCACAGGGGGTTTTGAACTTGGGTGGTGGCCCTACAACGCTATGTGTCCTACCATAACTCCACTTCACCACTTATTGTTTACTTTTGCGAAAATATTCTTTTTATGTCATATCGGGACATTTTTCCTTGTTGATGGATTTCTTCCATTTCAAGTGGATTTTTCACCCGTTGGTTTTAAACTTGCACTTGCTTACTTTAAATGTGCTTCGGATCTCACGCTATTATTCCGAAACCATCGGGTTTCCTTACTTGGACTCGTAAACCGGGTCGGATCATCGGATCTCGCCAAGATCCGGATCCAAAACCACTTGTGAGAGTTTGTTCTCGGTTTCGTTCTAGAAACCACAAGTCATAAAATGTGTACTGTCTAACTTAAAATCTTACTATTTCACATAACGGATCCCTTTTATTCATTTAGAATTTCATAAATTTCACGGGTTTTACATCCTTCCCCTCTAAAAGAAATTTCGTCCGCGAAATTTGTAATACATATCAATCAAACAATTGTGGGTATTTGTCCTTCATTGCTGCTTTTGGTTCCCACGTGCATTCTTCTAAGCCATGATGTCTCCATCTCACTTTGACTAATGGGATGATCTTATTTCGTATCACCCGTTCACTGCGATCCACGATTTCAATTGGTCTCTCTTCCACGGTCAGATCTTCTTGCACACTGATGTCCTCGAACTGAATCACGTGTGACGGATCTTGAATGTATTTTCTCAACATTAATACGTGAAATACATTATGAATCTTGGCAAGTTGAGATGGTAACTCAACTCGATAAGCAGTTTCGTCGATTCGCTCCAATATCGGGAAAGGTTCGACATATCTAGGACTCAACTTTCCCTTCTTTCCGAATATGAAAACGCTCTTGGTCGGCGATACCTTGACAAACACTGCATCTCCCACTTCGAAGCTAAGCTCTCTGCGTCGCTGATCCACATAGCTTTTCTGTCGACTCTGTGCTGCTCTAAGTCGATCTCGTATCTTCTGTATTTGTTTAGTGTAATGTTGAAGTACCATTGGTGACTCAACTGTTCTTTCGCCAAATTCATCCCAATATACTGGTGACCTACAAGGCCGCCCATACAGTGCTTCGAAAGGTGCCATGCCAATACTTGCATGGTAGCTATTATTGTAGGCGAACTCTGCTAGTACCACGTGAGCATCCCATTCGCCTTTCCAATCCAACATAGAGGCACGTAACATGTCTTCTAGTGTCTGTATGGTCCTTTCTGACTGTCCGTCGATTTGTGGATGAAAAGCAGTGCTGAACTTCAACTTAGTTCCCAATGCCTTTTGTAACTGCCCCCACAGTCGTGAGGTAAACCGAGGGTCTCTATCAGATATGATCGAGACAAGCACCCCATGTAGACGTACTATCTCCTGGATATACAGGTCGGTCAAGCTCTCAAGTAATTGATTCTTCCTCATTGGTAGGAAATGTGCTGACTTAGTGAGTCGGTCAACCACTACCCAAATAGAGTCATGGTTCTTTCGGGTTCGCGGTAACCCCATCACAAAAATCCATCGTGATATGTTCCCATTTCCATTGAGAAATTTCCATTAGCTGCATCGTTCCTCGTGGCCTTTGATGCTTGATTTTGATTTGTTGACATGTCAAGCACTTTTTGACGTATCTAGAATGATAGCAAGAATTAGCATAATCCCGATCTTATATCATAGAAAGAACAACCTAATTAGAACACATAAAGTTTTCTCGTGAATTGGTTACCTTGCAACATCGCGCTTCATACCATTCCACCAGTACCAGTATTGAAGATCTTTGAACATCTTGGTACTGCCCGGGTGAATGGTATACTTGCTCTTATGTGCCTCTCCCAATAACTCTTCTCTGGTCTCTGGATCACTCGGTACCCATAGTCGATCTTTAAACCATATACTTCCATCCTCCTTGCGCTGGAAAGCAGTGTCTTCTTGCAATGCCAATGCCTCCATCTTTCCGTACTGCGAGTCTTCTTTTTGCTTAATCATGATCCGCTCTCGTAGTTCTGATCGTACAGTCAGGCTAGACAGCCTAAGTATGCCTTGATCATCTGAGAAAGGTCTCCATTCTGTGAACTCAGAAATCATCTTCCATCCAAGATTTACCAGGCTAGAAAGATTTTCCCCAGCCTTACGACTAAGGGCATCAGCAACAACATTTGCTTTCCCTGGATGGTACGAGATTGTAAATTCGTAGTCCTTGATGAACTCGAGCCACCTTTTTTGTCGCATATTAAGTTCCTTTTGAGAAAATAGATACTTCAAGCTCTTGTGATCAGTGAAGACTTCGAACTGCTCTCCATATAGATAATGTCTCCAAACCTTTAAAGCAAAAACCACCGCCGCCAACTCCAGGTCGTGTGTGGGGTAATTCCTCTCATGAATCTTCAGTTGTCGTGATGCATAGGCAATGACCTTGTCGTGCTGCATCAATACACACCCCAATCCAGTACCAGAAGCGTCCGTGTACACCACGAATCCCCCGCTTCCAGACGGTAAGGCTAACACTGAAGTTGTGGTAAGCTTAGCTTTAAGGGTTTGAAAACTTTCTTCACTTTTCTCATTCCATTCAAACTTTACCCCTTTTCGTAAAAGCTTTGTCATTGGCATAGCGATTCGAGAGAAGTCTTGAATGAATCGCCGATAGTAGCCGGCTAATCCTAGGAAGCTTCAAATTTCGCTGACATTCTTTGGTTGTGACCAATTCATCACAGCTTCAACCTTGGCGGGATCTACTGAAACTCCATCCTTCGAGACTACGTGTCCAAAGAACATGACTTCTTCAAGCCAAAATTCGCATTTTGAGAACTTGGCATATAACTGATGTTTCTGAAGGGTTTCTAAAATGATTTTCAGATGTTCTTTATGTTTCTCCATATTTTCTGAGTATATCAGTATGTCATCAATGAAGATAATGACGAAGGAGTCTAAGTATGGCCTGAATACCCGATTCATCAGGTCCATGAATGCCACTGGGGCATTAGTGAGTCCAAATGTCATTACCACAAACTCAAAATGCCCATATCTGGTTCGAAATGCTGACTTTGGGATATCTTCATCTTTTATTCTCAACTGGTGATAACCTGACCTCAAATCAATCTTAGAAAAGACTTTTGCTCTTTTCAATTGATCAAATAGGTCCTCGATACGGGGTAGAGGATATTTGTTCTTCACAGTTTCTTGGTTCAACATTCTATAGTCTATGCATAGTCTCATAGATCCGTCCTTCTTTTTCACGAACTGGACCAGTTCTCCCCATGGAGACGTACTCGGTCGTATAAAACCACGCTCCATCAGTTCTTGCAACTACTTCTTCAGTTCTTCTAACTCTGCTGGTGCCATCCGATAAGGTGATCTTGATATTGGCTTTGTACCTGGCATTAGTTCGATCCCGAACTCGACTTCCCGCTGAGGAGGAAGTCCAGGAAGTTCTTCTGGAAATACATCAGCAAAATCGCGGACGATTTCCAAATCCTCAAGTGGAGTTAGTTTTGTTTCACCTCCGATCAAACTAACTAGGAAAGCCATATCTCCCCGACGTAGATACTTTTGGGCTTTGAGGGTCGAAATAACCCTTTTCTTGATTCCAGGCTTTGCTAATCGGAATTCCACTTCCGGCATATCCGGTCGAGACAGAATTACTTTTCCTTCTCTACAGAGGACTCTAGCATAGTGCACAAAGAGTCAATCCATACCCAGTATGACATCATATTCGGTCATATCAAGTATGATTAGGTTGGTAGGTAAGTTGTGTTCTCCTAAAATAACTTCTACTTCTGACTTATAGTTCACACACATTTGTTTCTTGTTTCTACATTACAAAACAACTTTTCTACATACTTACAGACTCATCGTGGTCGCTGGAAAAGCCAAGATCTTAAATTATTCAGTCCAGCTCTGATACCAAAGCTGTAACGCCCCAACTTTTTATAGTAAAAATTTTGGAGTAAATTATTATTTTTTTTTTTGAAATAGCGGAAGTGCATAAAATACAAGTCGGGCGCATTACAGGGTAAAACAGAGAAGTACTAAACATACCATTCATTAATTGAAACATTAATGTCATTAATTACATCCCATAACAGAATTGTAAATCTACTAATAAGAGTTCAAACATAAAATACTCAATAAATGAGATCTCTTGGCTTTATCCAAAACGACACCCCGATGCTCCAATTAGTTGCTACCTGAAAAACATTTAAAGCAGAAGGGTCAGACTCCCCTGTCTGCGTAAGAAGCATTATATTTATATGTGGTGCTCAGTGACCTGTGTACAAATATGTGCAAGTACTGCAGATATAACTAGCATGAAAGTTTATAACATTCTAAGAAGATGATTATGCTTTCTAATTCATGATACAGTGCAAAGGATGACTAAACTAGAGGTATATTTATCCATATTAATACAAGCTGTAGATTCCACAAGTTTTACTAAAGTCAACTCAACAGAATGTAATTCTTCAGAGATAAGTTTCTAGTCAACTTAATTTATTTAATGTTTATCTTACTCTTACTCTTACACTGTGGGTACGCACAGGCATAGACCTCGTAGCGGACCGAGACCATACAGGGGTCTATTATTTAACAACCCGTATGACTAGCCGTACGGATATCCAAAGGGGACGGTCAGTGACCGAGAGAGAACTCCCCAGTGGCTAGAACAAAAATTAGGATGCACCCTGTACTTCTGCAGAAGACTTGGATCTACCACCTAGGACATACTGGTAGTCCTGGTCCCCTAACTTCGTGGACTGGGGACCGGGTGAGACGCCTAGCTCTCACAAGAACAAGAATGTCCACGAAGCTTGTACCACCTACCTCTCCAAGGTAGACCATGGGTCCAGTAACATACACCATCTTTCAGGTGTACCCAGAGCCCTGGGAAACCAGTAACATATACCATCTTTCAGGTATACCCAGAATCCCACATATTTAATTTATGTGTGTATAAATTCTCATTCTTTTTTGTTTGGATCCAGTAACATACATCTTCTTTCAGATGTACCCAGAACCCTAGGAAACCAGTAACATATACCATCTTTCAAGTATACCCAGAATCCCATATTTAATTTATGTGTATAAATTTTTATTCTTGTTTGTTTGGATCCAGTAACATACATCCTCCTTCAGATGTACCCAGAACCCAGGGAAACCAGTAACATATACCATCTTTCAAGTATACCCAGAATCCCATATTTAATTTATGTGTATAAATTTTCATTCTTGTTTGTTTGGATCCAGTAACATACATCTTCCTTCAGATGTACCCAGAACCCTAGGAAACCAGTAACATATACCATCTTTCAGGTATACCCAGAATCCCATATTTAATTTATGT
Organism: Nuphar pumila; assembly: GCF_984573655.1. NCBI lineage: Eukaryota > Viridiplantae > Streptophyta > Magnoliopsida > Nymphaeales > Nymphaeaceae > Nuphar > Nuphar pumila. The sequence goes on from NC_143257.1 coordinate 44,146,394, forward strand.
GTATAAATTTTCATTCTTGTTTGTTTGGATCCAGTAACATACATCTTCCTTCAGATGTACCCAGAACCTTGGGAAACCAGTAACATATACCATCTTTCAAGTATACCCAGAATCCCATATTTAATTTATGTGTATAAATTTTCATTCTTGTTTGTTTGGATCCAGTAACATACATCTTCCTTCAGATGTACCCAGAACCCTGAGAAACCAGTAACATATACCATCTTTCAGGTATACCCAGAATCCCATATTTAATTTATGTGTATAAATTTTCATTCTTGTTTGTTTGGATCCAGTAACATACATCTTCCTTCAGATGTACCCAGAACCCTGGGAAACCAGTAACATATACCAACTTTCAAGTATACCCAGAATCTCACATTTAGGTTATGTGTGCATATTTTTTTTTTATTCTTATTTGCAAGTCATTGCACCACAGGGGATTTTCAAGACCCCAACTCATACTCAGGTTGATCTTAGTATATGCACATTACCCATCGAATGCCTCAAAGGCACCAACCACAATTTCTCATAATTCTGGTTCAACTTTGTGTCGAGTACTCAAACATTCGGCATTTTCAGTTTTTTTTTTATGAGCTCGAGTGTACGTTTCGTACCCCCACTGGTTATGCCGCAACATGGCATTATGCAACTTTATCATGTGTGTTTCATGTATTGGACATAATCCTAAAGTCCATATGTGAATCACATATTTAGTTTACCATCAAAACTATTTCTTTCATAGATATTTCAATTGCATTTCACCTAAAAAGTCTTTAGAAAAACTTTTCTAAAAGAACCCTTCACGAAAATCATTTTAGAAAACTCTTTACTCAATTTTTCATGTTTATTAGTCGACCAATAGGCTCACCGGTCGACCAACCTTTTTGGCTTCAAATCTTCTAAGCAAAATGTTATTTTTTTGAAAAATTAGTCGACCGAAGAATTTATCAGTCGACCGGACAAAATGTCTGTTTTCTGGAAAAGTTTAGCAGCAGTCGACTGAAGGGTTTATCAGTCGACTGATCATAAAATTAGTCGACCGAAAGTTTTATCAGTCGACCGGACAGAATGTCCGTTTTCTGGAAAAATTTAGCAGTAGTCGACTGAAGGGTTTATCAGTCGACTGATCATAAAATTAGTCGACCGAAAGTTTTTATCAGTCGACCGGACAGAATGTCCGTTTTCTGGAAAAATTTAGCAGCAGTCGACTGAAGGGTTTATCAATCGACTGAACAGAATATCAATTTTCTAAAAATTTTAGCATCAGTCGACTGAAGGTTTTATCAGTCGACTGATCAGAATATCTGTTTTCTGGAAAAATTTTAGCATCAGTCGACAGAAGGTTTTATCAGTCAACTGATGAGAATATCTGTTTTCTGGAAAAATTTTAGCATCAGTCGACTGAACAGAATGTCTGTTTTCTGGAAAAATTTTAGCATCAGTCGACTGAAGGTTTTATCAGTCGACTGAACAGAATGTCTGTTTCCTGGAAATTTTAGCAGTAGTCGACTGAAGGTTTTATCAGTCGACTGAACATATTATCAGTCGACTAACTATTGTCTCAGTCGACTAATTTTATCGTTTTTTTGTAACTTTTAAAAGGGTGTATCTTTTTATTTTTTAAACATTTTGATCATTCTAAATGGACTGTTTTGCCACCCCTTTCATCCTCAATGTATGGAATCTTTCAACTATAAATATGAGTGCATTCCACACTCAAAAACATCGAATCCAATCAAATTACCCAATCGGAATGATATATCTTTATTTTACCATGATGTGAAATAGCAATCACGTATACATAACTTCAGACCTGATTAAAACCATTCAATCTACAAGGTATGAAAGGTGTATTGAACAAGAAAATACAACCAAACAATAATTTCATGAACAATAATCCAAGATACTTAAGGTTCCACGCCATTTGCCTACTTTATTTTTGTTTCGATCTTGAATCCGTCATGGCTAACACCCACACCAAAAATATATGCATTTTCCTACATAGATTCGAACTGTAGGTTTTGATATGAGTACTACATATCACCAGGCACACACATAGGAACAAAATGCCCTTACAAAGAACACCACAGTGCCCCAACGTTGGCCAAGGGTGAGAACCATTGGCTGAACCACTACATATTAACCTATTGGCGAGTAGGTGTTTCCGCTCATGCCACCTCGGTCTCGAGTCCCTAAACATTCCTATATACAGGTGGTGCTTGTCGCGTAAACTCCATGATATTGCAACATAGATGTGCAACAAGGCATCAACCACTTACATACAAATAGCAATGCTACTTACCTCTTTGGAGTCTCACGACGGCAAGGCTGCAACCCCTTCTCTTCGTTAGAGCGGCACCCCACGTCGATAATGAATCTTCACGCGTTCAGCAAGGGAGGTCCACACCGTCCACCCATGGAGGTCGACCACCACCGTGAGAGAGAGAGAGAGAGAAAATCGTGTTTCACGATTTTTAAAAGAAAAACTTCTTGATTTGTCTCCTCTTTCTTAGGTGGAGTTTCAAAACTCAACCCTAAAAAAATCTCCTCCAAATCCCATGATTTTTTGTTGGGATAACATCTCTTCCGATTTTGCCCTTTACTCCATGTGTCATTTTTTTCAACTTCCACTCTCTTTTTTCCTTATTGTGGTACCCCTCATCCCCTGATGCATGGGATTCCCCTCTATTTTTGGTAAGGTGAGAGGAGTTGCTCACGTTTTTGGTGGAGAAAGACCAAAAAGGTAGGGTTTAATTTGAGCCCACGTTTTTACCCTTTTCACCAAGGTAGAAATCATCACTTTCTTGAAAAAAAATAATTTGTGCACAGGGGGTTTTGAACTTGGGTGGTGGCCCTACAACCCTATGTGTCCTACCATAACTCCACTTCACCACTTATTGTTTACTTTTGCGAAAATATTCTTTTTATGTCATATCGGGACGTTTTTCCTTGTTGATGGATTTCTTCCATTTCAAGTGGATTTTTCACCCGTTGGTTTTAAACTTGCACTTGCTTACTTTAAATGTGCTTCGGATCTCACGCTATTATCCCGAAACCATCGGGTTTCCTTACTTGGACTTGTAAACCGGGTCGGATCATCGGATCTCGCCAAGATCTGGATCCAAAACCACTTGTGAGAGTTTGTTCTCGGTTTCGTTCTAGAAACCACATGTCATAAAATTTGTACTGTCTAACTTAAAATCTTACTATTTCACATAACGGATCCCTTTTATTCATTTAGAATTTCATAAATTTCACGGGTTTTACAAGGGTTCTGGAAGAGAGCCCAGCAACCTGAAGACCGGGTAAAAGTAGGTAAGGGAGGTTTGAAAAAATGATCACATGCAAGAAATAGATGGCTCTAAATCCTAGAGAGATAGATTTTTGATAACTTTGAAAAAGCATACATTGTTTGCATTCAGATCCTAAATTGAGGAGAGTTGTGTTTAGACCTAAGTCTATGTGGGCATAAAAATATCTCCTCAATATAGTCCTACCAAACCATGCCTAGTCTATATGCAATAAATGTCAGCTAGGTCAGAATCTAGGCTCCTAGGTTCGCATGATATCAGAAAGCAAAAAAAGCTGACATTTTTTAGAACACAGTTTCGATAATTGAACTAAGTCAATCACAATTTTGATCAGACAAGGACAGGTCCCATCACGGTCGCCAAACCTGTTATCGCCGCAAAATTTTTCCGTCTTCCCTTCCCTGCGGGAGAGAGAGGAAAATGTTTTCACGAGTCATACTTGACCGGATTTTGGAAATTGTTTTGAAATACTCGCCTCCATTTTTGAAAATAGCGGGAAAATCCATGGGATGGGGCTCGACCTGTCGGTACGAGGTTCGACCGCTCCTGCCGCCTTTAACAGGGGTAATCGAACCAAGGACCAAAATTGTGTTTGACTTAGCTAAATCATCAAAATCGTGTTCTATCCTAAAATGCACAGAGAATTCAGGCATGTGCTATGAGATTTTGGAAAATGCAGCTTGGGAAAACATGATGTATGCTTAGAAAATCTTTGGAGTTGAAAGATATTTCTCAGAGAAAAGGTGAAAGTCAATTTCTCAGGAAACTCAGATGAAAGAGGCTTTGAAGTCACGAGAAAGTTCATAAAGAGGTGGGAAAATCATGAATGGATAAAAATCCTGAGAAAATGGAAAGAATTCTTGAGAAAAGGGGAAATATTTGGAGGGAAAAATGCTTGTCAGGAAACGCTTCAAGTTTTGAGAGATTTCTTTGGAAAATGGTTGAAATTCATTGGAAAACCCATTTGGGGAAGGAGAATTGAAACTCGGGAAACTGAAATCCTGAGAATCTTAGCCTTGAAACACTTGGAAATCGATTTTGATCTTTGAGAAAGGTGAGAGACTCCTTTTGAAAATCTTGAGAAAATAATCTTTTCCATGGAAAACTGTGGAAAAACTTGACTTGGGAAAACCGATTTTGAAAAATTCTCAGAGTTTCTTGAGAAATCAATTTTCTTGAGAATGAAATTTTCTTAAGAAAATCATGAGAAAACCAGTGATTTCATGATGCAAATGATATGAATGAATATCATTTTGTAAAAGCCTATTTTCAGAAAATATGCAATTTTAGAACTAAACTAAGTAGAATTGTCACACATTCCGACTATGGCCATGAATACGTTCATAATTTACTTAGTCAATTCAAAAATATTTTGTAAAATTGAAAATATGCAGTGAAATTTTGGAAGATAGCCTAAGAGTGTAGGCTCAATGTGACTGGTAGAAAGATGATGGATCTGGGTCTCGTCCATATTCCGACTAGGGCCGTAAATATGGACACCACCGAGTTCATCAACTCCCTAAGAGTTGGTGCTTGTGCCATTCATGTACATCCATAGTGCTTTTGAAATAAAATGCATGAATCACATAAACATGATATTGCATGAATTCAAACTATATGGTATGCATCCTAATCTAAGCAGAAAATTAAATCTTTTATTCCAAAATTTACATTATTACATCACTAAATAAATGAAAGAAAGGGAAATTGCAGACTTCATCTCCTTCTTTTGAAGGTTCCTGCCAGACTTGAAATGGGGTTAGCTCAAATATGTGGGTTTTTCTAGGATTTTCCAATAATATTCTGAAATTATTGGACTTAACTGGATATAAACCATATTCTCATGCTTTCTTGATATTTGAAATGATGTAAATGCAAGAAATTCAGTAAGAAATAGTTTGAAATTCGAAATTGTGGTCAAAATAGCCAAAATACCCCTAATATTAAAGTTACACCTTTAAAATCAGGGTTTTTTAAGGGAAATTTTGGTAAAATCGAGATTTTGAAATTCAAATTGAACGAAATGATGATGAAATGCAGTATGATGGCATGATGACATGCTGCTAAACACATTAAAACTATAAAATCATAATTTTGACATGCTACTATTTATCAAAAATAACGAATCTCGCTTGTTTTTCGCTTGGATCAGGGTCCCACGGGGCCCTATTTTGATGATATGTCTAAATCGAGCCTCAAATGATATCCAAATCACACCAAATTCGGTATGAAGCATCTACCTATTCTAATAAACAGCCTAGAAAGCTAAAACTCACGAAATGACATGGTTTGGATTGGAAAATTTACAGAAAATCCTAAAATGTGTGAATTTCACCTATGGACCCGAACCAAATGTAATACTTAATGCGATAATACTAAAATTACACCATAGAAACATCTGATATTTTGCAGACTGCTAAAGGACCTGAAATTGAACACTTTTGGCTTTTACAGCTATGGGATTTGAACTACGGTGAGTTCAGTAACAGGATTTTGGCTCTAACGGAGGTAAAATCGACCTGAATTAATATAAAAATGCTAAAAAATAGCAACCGACCATGGAAATTTCTGATATTTAAATGAGTGACAGATGCAGGAGCAACTTTCATTTTTTTGATTTCGTCATTTGATCAACAAGAACATAGATAAAAATGCGACATTACTTGCCTAAATCAACATAAGAGACAAATATGACAAAACAGGAGACTGACAAGAAAAATCTGAAACTGTTAGCAATACTGTTTTAAAAATCATAAAATTTCAGATGCAAACAGAGGACACCCCGTACATGACATTCACTTTTTATAGATTTGGATTTAGAGTAACATCCAAAGAAAAACCATCAACTTAAGTCGATCCAAAGTCTCAGAGTCCCAAATCAGGCTCTGACACGTGTCCCAAACTCTCGGATTTTTGTTAGACATCAAAAAAATCTGAGAAAATTTGAGAAAATACGAGACATCATCCTGAGTTCAGGATATTTTTCAGATTGAAAATTGGACCTTTTATAAGAGAGATCTCAATTTTACAAGTCGGTGATAAATTTTCAAAACGTATCTCGGGTAACAAAACCCAACCTACTATTTTGAACTTTTACCATAGTAAACAAATTCAAATCATTCTAAATTTTTGGCAGATTGTTAGGGACACCTAAGGGCGCATACTATGATTTTCTCAGCATTTTTAACAAAAAATAAATGCATGAAATGATGTGTGGACTGACTGACAAAAACAAAGAGTTACCTAAATGAAACTGAATGCATGAAATGTTAAATAAATTCATGAAACATGCTATTTAAATGAAATAAAACATAAATCTAACTTATTTTAATGCATGAACATGATGGAATGCGAAAATCTAATCAAGAAAGCATAAGAAGCATTCTTTGATATGTGTCATTTTACGAGAATAGCTTGATCCATCTCCCGGATGAGCTCTTTCTTCAAAACGACCATACGAATCGAGTAAGGATATTACTGTAATGAAATCAATAGGGGTAGAACTGTACCTTGTGTTTTCCTGCAGCTTTGGAACTCCCAAAATGAACGGCTACCAATGGCTTCTTTCATCCTTCGATCCAGGCTTCTGAAGGTTCACAAAAATTGATCCATGCCTAGATCGAATTGGGATTGATGCGAGCGAGGTTGGTGCTTCAATGCACCCTCTCCACTGAGCCCAAAGGGGGCGTGAATTCCAAAATCCAAAATCGTGTTCTGAAGAAGATCTAGGTTGAAGTTCAAAATCCAAAAGGAGCTCCCCTAAGCTGGGCGTGGGACCTTGTATTTGTAGCATTTTTTGAGATTTTCGAATTTCAAACAGGCTTAATCTGAGCTCTCCATATGGCAACATCTCAGGGCATGCCACTTGGATTTTTGAGAAAATAAAAATGAGAATTTTGTGGGTGAGACACCTCAGCAGGGGAGTTTGAAAATTTTCAAAATTGTAGCTTGATTTTCTCTGCAGGAGTCTCCTAAATGGTGCCACCTCAGAGGGTGCTACGTGGGGTTTGAAATTCAAAGTTTGCTTTTTGCAGGGAGCCCTCATGTGGCGCCACCTCATGGTGGGCTACTTTTATTTTGAATAAAATAAAACAAAAAAATTAAGCCAAGTGGGGTTCTGGAATGGCGCCACCTCAAAAGGTGTTTGAGATTTAAAGCTGGAAGGAGGAGAGAATGCCATGTGGCGCCACCTCTAAGGAGTTTAAATATTCAAATTTTTGCTTTTTCTGGAGGGAGCAGAGGCTGACACGTGGCGCCACATCAGGGTGGCTCCACACTGCCATGTGAGAGGAGGACAAGAACAGAAGTAACAGAATGCACCACCTCAGAGGGGAGTTGTTCCTACTTTTTCTGATGCAGGGGGATTTGGACATGTGGTGGTTCAGGATGGCTCTGCTTCTGGCAAGTGTCAACTAGCTGGAGGAGTCTTCTCAAATGGCACCACCTCAGGGGCTGTATTTGAAATTCAAATGAGGCTGGCTCTGGAAGAATAGAGGGTGGCCATGTGGCGCCACCTCAGGGACATCCTGTAGTAACACGTGGCAAAGGGAAGAGAAGGAAGGGAAGAACCATGTGGCGCCACCTCAAAAAATGAAATAAAATAATTTATGGATGAAAATCAGCCTTTGCGCCACCTAGGCCTTGTTTGAATTTTTTTGAATGGTTGCTTTTTCTGAAGAAGGCCAAGAGTGACACGTGTCCTCTACTTTTTCTGAAGAAAGCTAGGAGTGACATGTGTCACTTACTTTTATGAGAAAAGTTAGGAGAGACATGTGTCAGCCTGCTTTTTTTGAAGGAAGGGGAGATTGACACGTGTCTTTTGCAGGAGACACACTTCAAATGGCGCCACCTCAGAGGAGACAAGCTTTACTTTTTCTGAACAGGACAACACATGACACTTGGCATCTCATGGTGACCTTGGAATGACACATGGCACAGGGTGAAGATGGTGGACATGTGGCGTCATCTTAAAGAGGCCCCACACTGACACTTGGCAAAGAAATGGAAAGAGAGAGAAAATGACATGTGGCGCCACCTCTAGGTGAACCCCACGCTGACACATGGCAGGTAAATAGGAGGAGAGAGAAAGGACAAGTGGCGCCAATCCAGGGACAAGGCTCCTATATTTTTGGGTTTTTCAAAATTCAGGTTTTTCAAAAGAAAGCCTATGTGACACCACCTTAGGGTGGGTCCCACATTGCTTCTTTATTGAAATAAGGACAAGACAGTAAATCCCTTTTTGGAATTTTCATAAAATCTAGACCAATGGGCACAACAGACATTTTGAAAGGATTTGGCCCCTGTGGGGGTGAGAATGATATTGGAAATTGCTGACAGAAGGGTAAAATTTGAGATAAAGTGGCTGAAATCCATATTGAACGCTATCCAGATTGTTTTCTTGAGAAACTATTTTGAATTTTAGAGTCCTGGGGGTAGAATGGGAAGAATTGATGATTTTGAAGACCCAGGGTTTTAAAATCAATTTTGAAAAGAGTTGAAATTCGAATATGGATTGAAAATTTTGAAATCGAGAGTTCTGGACCTCGAAATGACATGCTGTGCAGTGCAAAGATATGAAATGTTCATGCAATGCTATGCAATGACATGTCTTATGAAATGTAATCTTGAATCAGGATTTGGAGATTTCAGTCTCCTATCAGGGATAAAACTTTGAACATCTGAGTTAAAATAGAGAAATTTTGAGAGTTGCAGATGCAATTTGGACTTTTGCAAGTTCCGAGCTCAGAAAATGACCATTTTGCTTGTTATCATCGCAAAATTTTTACTTTTGCAAGTCAAACTGACCTTTGAAAAAGATTTTGAAAATAACTCGCCTCCGTTTTAAAATGCAGGACAATTCCGAAGAATGGGACTCGCCTGTCAGTACGAGGTTCAACCATTCCTGGCGCCTTTACCAGGGGTAATTGAACCAAGGATCAATTGTATGCTTAACTTTGCTCAACTTGTCTAAATCATATTCTATTTCCGAAATGCACAAAGAATCAGACATGTGCTATGAAGTTCTAAAAATGCATATTTGAAAACATGATGTTTGATTTGAATATTGGAAAATATTTGGAGAATTCTTGGAAAAGATGTCCTTTGGAAAATCGTGAGCTTTGTGAGAGAATATTTCTGAGGAAAAGTGAAAACCGATTTCTGAAGAATTCAAGTGTTTTAGGAAAATCGATTTCTGAGAAATTTCTAAATTTGGAAAAACTTGATTTTTGTGAATTCAAACTTTGTCATTAAAGCTATAACTTGGAAAATTGAATTTTGAACTTTGAAAAATACTTGAAATATCATTTGAAAACTTAGAGTTTTGAGAAAATTGATTTCTGAATAAGACTTAGAAAATTTTTGAGAAAATTAATTTTTCTGATTTGGAATTTGAACTTGCAAATAAATGAAATGAATGAATATGGACTTGAGAAACTTGATTTTGAGTTATTGAGAAAATCCTTTTTGTATTTTTGATAAATGCAATGCATTTTGAAGTTAGCCTAAGAGTGTAGGCTGAATGTAGCTAATACGAAGATTATAAATCTGGATATCATTCGTATTCTGACTATGACCATAAATACAAATTCCACCAAGTTTGTCAACTCCAAAAGAGCTAGTGCACGTGCCATTCGTGTAGACCATAGTGAATTGGTAAAAATCTGCATGAATTGGCATACATAGCAGTTATATATCAAAGTTAAAAACTATATGTGATGCATCCTATTCTATGCAGGAATTGAAATCCTTATTCCAAAATTAATTACAATTTACATCACTAATCAAATTTAAATACAGGAAAATAAAGTCTTCAATATCTCTGCAAAACTAGAAAACTTGTTAGTGAAGAAATGTCGGCTTTTCTAGGTTTATCCAGTAATATCTAGAAATTACAGGATTTTGCTAGATATAAGCCTTTTTCCATGATTCCCTGATATAAACTTAATAAAATATGACATAAAACTAAATAAATGATAAATATGAGATTTGAAAATTCAAAATTGGGGTTAAAATGACCAAAATACCCCTAATAGCAAGACTATGGTCTTGAAATCAAGGTTTTCAGAAAGATATTTTGTAAAATGCAACTTTTGAAATGCAAATAATGATAAATTGAACTAAGTATGATATGACATGATTAAAAACATAAAAATTAGGGTTTAGAATTTCGAAATTTAGGTCAAATGACCAAATTACCCCTAATAGCAAGACTATGGCCTTGAAATTAGGGTTTTCTGAAATAGATTTTGGTAAAAACTTGAGATTTATGATTGAAATAAACATAAAATCCAACATGAAAGACCCTAATATGATTCTAGACATGAACCAACCCTAAAAACATGAAATTATACACAAAAATAAAAAAATATTACAAATATCATGATTTTGGCAGTGTTTTTGGATCTTTCAGGTACCCTGTTTTGCAATTTGATCTATTCAAACATCAAATGAATTCCAAATCTCATAAAAATTGGCACATACACTTATTATAACCCTAAAATCAGATTTAAATTGCAAAAACATATTTTTGAAATTATTTTAATTCAAAAATTGCATTAACAACCTAAAATAAGCTATTTTTACCCAAGTTCACAGACCAGTTTCAATGTTAGACCTGAATCAGGGAACAAATCACCATGAAAATTTCTGAAATGTTACAGAGACTAACTAGACAGAAAAACAGAAATTTCTCCTTTTACAGATCAGAAAAAGCATCTTCGTTAAGGGATAAACCCTTTCGACAATCTGAACTAAAATATAACAAATCTAACAGGGGTTAAAACAGCTACTTCGGATTGAAAATACAGAAATAAATAGCAAACTTAATCAAAAATTTTTGAAATTTTAGCATTGAACCGTAGACAAAAAAATAATAAAAATCCTTTTTTACAGATCATGAATCGGATTTGTGGTTTGATATCTATGATCATTACAAGTCAGATTAGGGTTTTGGTAAACCCTAAGGAGTTTTAAATTTTAAATCTGATTCTCTGATAGAGGAAAAATACTAAACAAAACTAAAAATCATCAAAATTTCACAGTAAATAGTTCACATCAATAAAAATCCACTGCACTTTACGGATCTCAAATCAGATATCAAATGAGAGAAATATCACAACTGCAAGTTACCTCTTGAATTTTAACAATGATTTTAAAGATTGAAAATCACGGTTTAATGCCTGATTTTTCTAACAGAGTTCCGAAATCCCAAAACACATGAATTTTTTACAGTAGTTCACTGACATATCCATGCATCACATATTAAAAAATCCAAAATTTACAGTGAATGCTTCAATACGAAATAACATATTCTTTGCTGATCCATTCTTAAAAACACACAGAAATCTAATGAAACCTAATAAACCATGCATTAATTAATGAAAACAATAAGGAAAATACCAAAACAATAAAATAAAATTGATTTTTATTCTGGAAAACGTGTAATAAACATAAATAAGCAAATAAATAAATAAAATACAGGGAATCCATGACTGGAATTTGATTTTACCTTTAAAACCATGGATTTAACCCATTAAAAGGGTAAATCTCATGTTTTATTGGTTAATAATATGAAAATCGATGCACTAATTGATTCTAATGGATTAGAATCCCAGTAAAAATAGTGAAACAATGTTAAATCATCTTCTTGGACCTCTCTTGAGGTTCTTGGACTTGAATCCATGGTTTAATCCATGGAATAGATGGAGCCAATGGCTAAAATTGATTTAAAACGATTAAAAACATTGAATAAAAAACTAAAAATTAAAAAAATAATTACCTTGAGGTTGATGAAATGGAGAAAGGGCTGGATAGGAGAGAGAAGCTCCAAGAATCTCTAAATAGGGTGAATGGAAAAATCATCCCCCCTATGACATCTATTTATAGAATTTTTTTAGGTTTAAAAATTGAGAATTTTGAAAATTTTGGACTCTAAAGGGAGGGCGATTTTTGGGTGGAGTTAGTATTATACCCCTAACCTAATTAATCTAATTAACACCTAATTGAAGTCCTAACTAAACCTAAAGACCCCCAAATGTGGCACCACTTGGCTTTTTCCACATTTGGTTTTTAAAGTTTTAACTAAAACCTTTAAAAACAATGATTTTAAACTAAATTTTAAAATGCATTTTCAAAAGGGATTTGGACTCTTCTAATTTTCTAAAATCAACCAAGATATTGACTAACCCTAGTCTAACCCTGACTTTCTCAAATGTGGCACCACCTCGAGTCGACCCCACTTGAATTTTCAAAAACGATTTTAAAGCTTGAAATTGAGAGAATTTTCAAAAAATCTTCAAAAATAATCCTGAAATTAAAAGTTTTGAAATGGCATAGAGTTCCAACTGGATCAAAACTTCTCTGGATATGGCGCCAACTGGGTGGGCCCACATCAGGTTTTGAGAAATTTGAAATAAACTTTGAAAATAGCCTTGAAAAGGGGTTAAAATCAATAGTTGAAATTCAAAGTTTTGAAAGTAGAGTTTCAAGCGAACTAGAACTTCGGGTTAGAGTCCTAAAATTTTAAGACTCTAAGATTTTGGATTTAAAAAGCCAAATGAAAGAGTTTTTGAAAAGATTTCATCGAAAATGGTGAAACAAGTCAGAAAATACAGTCAGGGTTAGACTCCTAACTCAACCAAAACTCTGAAATAGAGTCCTGAATTAACTGGACTCTATTAAATGACCTAATTTTTGAAAAACAAATGAAAATAGAAGTAAAAACAGACTCTAGAACAAACTCTTAACTGGATTAGGACTCTGGAACAGAGTCCTGATCGGACTGAACCTCTAGATTTTTTTGGTATTTTCTGAGAAAATAAATGAGAGAATTTTGAAAAAAAGTTAAAAACAGGATGAAATGAAAGTTTTAGTTCAAAGTCCTGATCTGATTAGGACTCTGAGAAAGAGTCCTAATTCGATCAGAACTCTAAGAATTTTTGGTTTTCTGGTAAGTAAATGATGAAATTTAAGCAAAGCTTTTGAAAACCAGTGAAAATGAAGTATGAAAACCAATTTTGAATAGAGTTTTGATTCGATCAGGACTCTTGGGTAGAGTCCTGATTTGATCAAGACTCTGGGATAAAACCTCAAGATTTTGAAATTCTTTGATAAAAGTGTAACAGTTTTGATAGATGGAAAGAATTTTGAAATATTCTCTCAAAATTGAAATCAGGATCAGAGTCCTGATCCAACTAGGACTCTCTGAACAGAGTCCTGTTTTGACTAAAACTCTGAGTTTCTGACTCATTTTGAAAGATTTGATTGTAAATGGATAAAATAGCTGTAGAAGATTAGAGTCCTAATCCAATTAAAACTCTGAAGAAGAGTCCTGATCCGACTGGACTCTTGAAGAAGAGTCCTGATCCAACTAAGACTCTGAAATTTTGGCCAAAATAGAAGATTTTGAAAGGTTTTCTCCGAAAACAGGTAAAAAGGTAGTGAAAAGTAGAGTTCTGATCTGACTGGACTCTGGAAAAAGAGCCCTGATCCAACTAGGACTATGAATTTTTTGTAGATTTTTGACAAGTAAAGGAATCCAGAAGCGACACCACCTAAATGGGTTTTATCTGAGAATTGAAATCAGTTGAAAATTGAGTTTAAAACAAATCCAGATTGTTTTCTGAGAAAACATTTCAAAATATAAGGTCCTGGGGGTTGGCAAATGACAGAATGCTGATTAAAAACCCATGTTTTAAAATTGATTTTGAAAGAAAAGTTTTAAAACCTGAATCTGGATTAAATATTTTGAAAACAAGAGTGCTGGATCTCGAAAATGAGATGTAATGACATGCAATGCCATGCAATGCAATGAAATGGTATGCCAAATGCATGCAATGATATGCAATGACACATGAAATATATAAACACGGGATAAGAGTGAAAATTTGTGGTGTTTACAGATGCCCCTCTTTGCTACTAAGCCGGTTGTAAGCCGAGCTTAGTGGCAAAGAAAACACACCAAATTTGGACTATATATATAAAAAAATGCCCCAGTTAGAAGAATCTGACCGGGTATGAAAGAATTAGCTCTGACAGTGATCATGATAGGTATGGGATGGAGAATAAAGTAGAAAGAATCACCTCATCGAAATGAGGTGATGATGCATAAATAATACATTTTATTATCATGTTTTCACTGCATAAATGCATCATCTATAGGTTTAAAGTATACACTTAGGTGCATAATGATATTATAGAGCTCTGGTTCGAATTTCATCGAAATCAGAGTTAATTTGAAAGAATTAATGCATTTACAGTGTAGCGGGTCAAATCTCGGAGCAGAATTGAGAGATCTGGATCCAGACGCCCATTTGGATCCTGGATTTGGGTCAAATTACATAGAATCCACCCAGATCCAAACCCATTCATGTTTTCATAAAACCTTTTCTGAAAACCCCCTGCAAAATGAGGCGCCCAGCAAATCTTTTGTTTTTAAACCTGTTTTTGTAAAAATGCCCAAAGAAGCCAAAACGTCAAAAGGAGAGGGGCGCCCATGGATGCCTTGTCTTTGCTTTGGATTTCGTGCCCTAGGGGCACGATTCTAACTCTAGCCCCCTTCTCATCCTCCACCTCATGCCATCTCCATTAGATCATGAAAACAAGCTTGAGATCCAAGCTTTTTCTTGCCTTCTTTCACAACCTCGCCATTTCTTTATCTTCCTTGTTGGTTAATCCCCATGGTTGCTGTGTTTTGCAGGTGCAGCAGAGGTGGAAAACATCTTTTCTCGTGTGGAAGTGCGAAACACTCCAACGAGAAGGGCCGACTCTACCTCCATCCGGTCTTCTACGCCCCCCGATCGAGAATCGGTTCACATTTCATCTTCAGTGGATTTCCAACGTGTATTTCCAGCATCAACAAGGTTCCGAACAGTGCGAAGCCAAGCAAAGTCCGCTCTCTTCTCCCCCTCAGTCGCTGGATCGCTCTGGAGGTTGGTTCTCTCATCCCTCTCTTCTAGATAAAACCTAATCATGTGCGTGAGTGATGTTGCTGTGTTTTTTTGTATGTTCGTCAGCCTTAGCATAGAAGTGTCATGCATAGACCAGCATGTAGATTGTTTAGGTGGTTTGGTTTATTAAAAATAATGTTTTTCATCCAACATTGGTATGTTTTGGGTGTGTGCGTGTGATCTCAATTGGCTATTTCTGTGTACTTGCGTTTTCTAGTATATCCCAGTCCAGTTATCTTGTTTTAATCGAGTTTAGTATTTTAGGAGTTGTGCAATTGTTCTCTTAGGTGTTTGACGTTTTTAGATTTTGATAAAAGTAAGTGTCGATTGCTGTGTTTTTGGTTTTTAGGTAGAACGTCCAGCCGGTTGTATTGTTTAAGTTAATTACATTTTGATAAATTAGTTTAATGTGTTTAGTTACTGTTAGACTTAGCCTTAATCATGTAGCATCATTTGTTATTTCTAAATTTTTGTTTTGTATTTAGGTTAGCTGATTATCTTAAGTTGTTAATTTAACATTTTCTGTGTTGTTTCAATTCCCAGCTGTGTGTGAACACCCCAAAATTTTCAAAATCTTTTAAATATTCCCTTCTTGCCCCTAAATTCATCTTTTGAGCAAATGAGTCATTTTAAAATCTAAATTCTAGTTCTTTTCTCAAGCTTTACTGAAATTAAATTCATTTTATATATTTAAATTAATTTTAGATCCGGATCCATTGTCCAGATCCAAAATTGAGTCTCATTATCCAATTTTTAAGAAAATACCAAAAATAGTTTTCAAGTAGCTCGGACAGATCGTCCGACATCAGTTTGGATCCATCACATTGTATTTTTTTATTCGAGTGTCAAAAACTCAGACATTTTTTTTTTAACCTGGGGTCCAAACCCATTTTCTGAAGAAATTTTCTCAAAATAGCCTTGAACTCTCAGAAAAATTCTCTCTTGTAAATACTTTGCAAAAATACAAAAAATTAGTGTCCAATCTTTGTTTTCTCGTAAAGTCTTAAATTTCTCTTCCAAAAATACAAAAAAAAAATGAATGAAAAATAATTGGAAAAATCACAAGGCAAACAAATGAGTTTTACTAAAAACCTCGTTTTCTTTTTGAAAAAAAAAAAAGAACACTTTTGTAAAAATCCTAAAAACAAAGGGGCCCCTTTCGTAAATTTTCTTTTTAGGGTTTCTTTAGAAAACCTTCGTAAGAAAAGAGGGGAGGCGGCGCCTCTCTCCCTCTCTCAGTCTCCTTCTTCCTCTCACCGAAACCCTTTCCTTCATGAAGCTTCCATCCCCATGTGCGTTTCCCCTCCATGAACCCTCCGATCATCTCACTTCCTCCGCCTTCGTCCATCTCCAACGAACTCGCACGCCCCTTTCCTTCACGAAGCTTCCACCTCCCATGTGCAATCTGCTCTCTACCGCCCTCCGATCCTCTCCTTCTCCCATCCTCGAGCAATCACCCACCCTGGGATCGTCCATGGCCTTCTTCAACCCTTCATCGCCAACCATCTTCTCTCAGCCACCGATTTCTAACAACTCCTCTTCTCAATTTTTCCTGGACTTCCTATATAAACAACTGTAGGGATCAGGAGTGGGGGGACCGACCTTTGCATTATTGCCCCTTGCTTCCTGATCGAAGAAAGGAGTTCCACAAAAAAGAAGAAAGGAGAGTTTCTCTCCTTCAGAGTCCCTGCAACGCTTCGAAACTTTGAGCCATTCCCTGTGGTTGAGAGTGGCGATTCATCGATCCACCGGATGATTTGATCCAACTCGTCCACACCGGCCATCTCTTCTTCTGCCGAAATAGGAGACCTCCATCGCAGAAGGAAGGGAAACCCCTCTTTCAGAACTTTGATAGAATCCCGGTGAGTAGCCATTCAAACTCCATTTTGATTCCTCTTTGGATTTTTTTCTGAAGCCTTCCCATTTCTCTCCCATTAAGGCACTCTCGAGGGTGTTAGATTGTTTGTAGCAATCTCAACCCTTCTCCCGTGCAACAACGATGGAACAGTCGTTCCGACATTTTATTTTGATTTTTTTTTTTGTTTGCTCTGTTACGTTTTCATGACAACTGATGTTTAGCTTGATTTGGTTCGAATGCATATCTATACCATCTTGTTTAAACTTCCATCTCTAAATGAATGGTTCAGCCATTCGTCTTTTTTATAGTTACATTTAATATCCTGCATTTTAAACTCCTGATGAATTTTAGTTTTTCGTCTGAAACCTTGCTCTTCATTCCACAAATTGACCCTCTGTTATGGATCGGCCCCACCATGGCCTCCGATCCCAGCTTGTTTGTTTGTTTCTTTTTGATGGATCATACCATTAGGAATTTGTAGTTCTTTTACAATAGATTCCCTGTCTTATATCCATGATTTAGTTCAGTTTATTTGCTTATTTAAATTGTCTTCTTTAAGATTTATTTGATCTAGACATTCAAAGATTTCCCCAATGTTATATAACTCAGATCACTGCGTGGCATGGTCTAGATTATCAGCTGCCTCTAGGCAATGCCTATGTTTTGTCGCCCTATCCCCATCTGTGTCTACTATGGGAGCCATTCACGTCTGATGCTCACGGCTTTCCCCTTTCCCATAGAACTTTATTTCACGGCATTACATTTTATAATAACTCTCATAACATGCTATCCTAATGACCATTTATGATTCATTATCTGTTCATTATTTGTACCTGTGCATCCCCAGGTTCCAGTCTCCACTTTAGTAATTTTTCTGAATTGATGTTGCTTATCTGAATTTTTAGTGGATGCATTTAACGCATCTGCCTTCCCCTATCACATTCTACAGATTCAATGAAGTTGCCTTGATGGATACTCCAATTTCACTGCATACTTATAAGTTATGAAAGCCTTGATGAAATATTAAATCAACCATCACAGTTAAGCTTGGTGGATGAAACTCGTGGGTGGTGGCGTTTCATTTTTTTTTAGCTCATAAATTCAAATTAGAGGATGATGAGTCGGTAACAAGTGATTTTGCAAACAGATTCGTTGGTGCTAATGATCTTAATGGTGATGCTAAATTCATAACATGAGTCACAAATTTTCAATATCTTGGTTGAACTCAAGTTATTGGCCATGTTTTCTCATAACTGTGTGGTTAAAACAATAAACGTTGTTTTGTCAAATATAAAAGTGAAAGGAACAATGCTATGTCAAACTATACTCTTAACGCATGTGTTAAGATGGACCGTTCCTCACAGCTTCACACAAGAACGGCAGCTGGCGTCCTATCTGATTTCACCATCAGAGGAGCTTCAGGTAACCTCTTGAACACTGAGAAATATGAAGATCAAGGAAATCCAGGAGCATTTCTTTTCCTTTCTTTAATGAAATAGGCCATATGAAGAGGGCCGATGCTATGGAGAATTTTTTTTTTTAGAATGCACAGATACAACTCTCTCTTTCACTATATCATCAAGTTTTAAGACCCCTTTTTCTATGCTGAAATATCTATACATCGCATCATACATCCACGGTTCATCATCATCATTTTTTTTGTTTTTTGTTTGCTTTGCTTATCCACATTGATAACACCTTTAGCCTTGGATTGCCATTACTGAATCTACTGTCTGTAATAGCAAATTCTCTCTCCCTCACTTCAAGCCTTCTTGGTGGACCTGTGACCCAACATATTTGGAGACTGTTAAGTCTTGAGAATTTGGAAATATAGCAATACTAACTTGGTTGCTCATTTATTCGCAGGAGTCTGTATATTAAGTTGCTCTTGGATATCGGGCATTCATCGGTAAAATATGTTGCTCTTCTCTTTACCTTAAAATGCTGAATTTTGATGATTTCTTTTTTTTTCTTTCTTTTCTTCCATGCACAAGTGGTTCTCTACCTACATTCGTGTAATTACATCTGCCTTTGATATACATCACTTAGGATATGATCATTGTCCTAGCATATTCTGAATAGTATTGGAAAATTGATGCTCCATATGGGGATATAAGTTGTATGTCAAAGTCGTCAGTTGATTAGTAACCCAATGTATGTACTCAGGATCAGTGGGTTAGTAACCCAAAACTGTCTTAAACCATGTTTAGGTTGCCAATTAATTCAGACAACTTAAAGGTAGCAGTCTTTAGCATTAACAGCTGGTTTGAAGCATCTCTAATACGCGTTAACTGGAAGCGAGATTGTTATCTTTGTGACAGCATCACCTGAAACTCAAGTCTGATAAGGTCATTTCAGACGGCTGTGCTATAGAAGAACCAGTGATTGAACGTGTAAATATCTCAGTTATTCCATTCACAACCAATAGGGTTTAGCTGTGATGATCCTAATTGTCTAAAACATTGGATGTTCCTACCTTAGTGGTCGAAATGTCAGCATTTTATTAAATTTCTGTAAGGAAGTTGTCCGCTACTGTGGTATTCTTCTGTAAAATGGCCGGGATAGTTGTGAGCAGTATCAATCACTTGTCATTGACTGAGGGCGATGGGGCAGATGACGTGTCCATGATCTAGATAGTTGATGTTGGAGTCGGAGGGGTGGTCACGGTCAAGAAAGATGCCCAGGATATCATGGCATCGGGTCTTACTGTGAGTCGGTTTAGACCTCTAAATAGATCACTATTTGCCCATGGGACATCCGCTCAGGGTGTAGAAAATATTATCCTACATAGGTTTGGCTTAGTCACAATCAGTTGTGGTCCTAATTTTTTTTTTCTTGGGCATTGTGGCATCTCCAAGAACAGTCTCATCTAAGTGTGTCTAATGCAGAGCCTGATGATAACCATGTGTGAACACCCCAAATTTTTCAAAGTTTTGTAAAAATGACCCTTTTGCCCCTAACCCCATTTTCTGAGAAAATCAAGTCATTTCTTCAGATTTTCTGGACTAAAAACCATATTGATCCATTCAAAATTGATTTCGGGTCCGAACTCAGTGTTCTAAATCCAAATCTGGGTCCCGTTGTCCGATTTTCAAATTAAAATTATAAAAATACCAAAAATGGTTCTAAATGGCTTAGGCAATTCATCTGGCATTCTGTTGAATCCCCAACCCTATATTTCTCACTTCGAGGTTGTAAACCTCGGATATTTCCTAAAAATCCGGACATAAATCCACTTTTTGAAGAAATTTTCTAAAAAAAAAATCGCCTTGAGTTCTCAGAAAAACTCTCTTTTGTAAATATTTTACAAAAACACAAAAAATAGTTTTAATCCTCGTTTTCTCATAAAACTTTAGGATTTTATTCTAAAAATACAAAAAAATAGAAAAATAACATAAAAACCAAAAAAAATGGGAAAAACTACAAGAAAAACGGATGATTTTCATGCTTTTTGAAGCCATTTTTACCAAAAACCTCATTTTAAACCACTTTTCAAAAGTTTTTCTAAAAGGGGACCTCCTTTTTGAAATGGAGAAGATTTGCAACGGCTGCAGGCTCGCTGCCTCCCTCCACCGTTGATCTTCCAACAGCCTCCTCTCTCCTCAACCTTCAATCCGAAACGACCTCCATTCTGGAATTTTCCATTCCCTCTTTAAAAAGAGGCGAGCTCCTGTCTTTAGGGATCCATTATCCACATCTCTGTCACCGAGCTTCCTCTGCAAAAATTCATCATCCTTCCCTCTCTCAGCATTGCATACAACAATCCATTCTTCACCTCTCCACTGATCGACTTCCTTTGGCATCCATCTGTTATCGATATCAACTCATACTCACTCGGCTCTTCTCCTTTGCAAGTTAATCGGATCTTGCCTCTTCCATCACTAAGGATCACCCTCATCCACTCTTCCGAAGAGTCATGCAAGCAAAAGAAGACGGAGAGCTTTTTTCTCCTCTCCTCCAACAGAAGGAAAATCCCCTCTGAAGGAGCATTGACTACCTCTTTCCGATTCTCTGCAAAAACCAGGTAAACGCCTCTCTTCTTTCTTAGTTTTATCTGAGATTTCCTGTTGATTTCTTATTTTCGGCATCCATTAATGCACCCTTGAGGGATTGGATTGTTTATAGCAATGCCAATCCCTCTCTTGTGCGATAGCGACGGAGCAATCATGCTCCAATATTTTTTTTTCTTTCTCTTCATTTTACTTATATTGTGATTTTGGGCTCAGAATGTCAGATTCAATAATCTGACAGGGTTCATCAAAACCCCAACCCGAAATTCTCGGTTGAATTCCATTTTCATTTTCTATCGATTTTTGGATTCTCTGTGCAATCCCTGCTTCAATGTTCGATCCTTTACCCTTGCTAGTCTTGATAAATCTGTTTTTCGTCAATATTAATTGTTGAAAGCCAGTGCTCATCACAGTCAATATTCATAGTTTTTTTTTTGAAATTCGTGTTTATGCTTCATATTTTTGGTTAGCTATCTCCCCTGTCCCTTCCCTCAGATGATTTCATCTGTTCATTTTAGCTTGAGTTCAATTTCGGTATTTTTGAAGCAAGGATACTCGATCTGATCCAGTATCAGATCGGGTTCATCCTATGGGAGATTACAATCCATCCTCTGCCTTCCAGTATTTTTGTGGTTATCGTTATCCAGCATTAACCCCAGGTTCTGAATTTTCTTTTTCTCTCTGGCATTTCCTGCACCGGTTTGAAAACTTAGGGATCATTGATCTAGTTGTTTCTGTTATTATCTTACCCTGACTTGATCGTTTTGAGTTACTATCCTCCCCTTTTTTTTTTCCTTTTTTTTTTTTGATTATCAATTACATTGAGAGATCGAGAATTTTAGTAATTGTGCGATCTACTGCTCCTCCGACCATCTATTGCATTTATGTAATCCTCTTTCGGCCTTTATACTCACAATAAGGTCAGATCTGGCCCCAGGCTTATCAATGGTACATATACATCTGGTGAAGTCCAGGTTAGCCTTAATTGGTGTTGGCCATAGTGGTCCATGAAGGGAATAAAGGAGAGGATTCCAGTTCTTCTGCATTTTCATGTTTTTTTTTATTATTGTCATCTTGTATATAACTAATTTCTCTTTCTATTATATATGTACATAATTTCCTATCCACATGCTAATCTTCCATGTTCATTTTGATGTATGAACAACATTATACTTCCTATATGCATATACACAATCAACATGATCATTCAGACCATCATCCTCTGCTAAGAGTCTTGTCTTGACATTTTAAATCCGACAGCCCTGGTTCCAAGCCAAATCCTCTCTCTCAAAGAGAGGAGATATGTTGTTTCTGATGGATATCGACCTGCAAAGGCATCTGCAAGACCTTCGACAGGAAGTTTGGATTGAGCCAACATATAGGGGATTTCTTTTGCACTGATGGAGAATTGCCTTGAAAAGTTTTTTTTGTTAATGATTTAATTTACACTGATTAACAGGCATCGACTTGGGGTGTGTGTTGATCAAGCAGGTTACCAATGATAAGGACTTTCAGAGGATCCTAAGAAAATTTTAGTCCCTGTCTAAAGCTTAGTGTTGTCATCCCTGTCTATTCACAATGGATGTTAGTCTAGCTGTTACAAACACTTTACATGAAGCTTGGTCTACCCGCAGTCGAACATTGGTAAGCATATAAAGGTGGCGCTCGTTTTTCCACGGCAAAATCTAGGCAAGTTAGAATTCAAGTGTCGTGGTAGCTGCTCAACAACTTACTCAGCAATAGGATTGGGTTATGTAGGAAAACCTTCAGTCCCCTGGTAAACTGGGCCCTGGCCAGAACAGTTAAAGGTGCTGCTCAGAAGCAACTCCAGCGACAGTTTCCTTCCCACTAACCTCATCGTCTGTTATGCTTAAGTGCCCCTCACCAGAGCTTTCCAGCATCGACCAGTAGTCGATTACATCACCATGCTGGCCCAGGGGCTTGGGAGTTAGTCCACCCGAGTCTAAGGTTCTTCTTGACCCATTTGGGAAATTGCCTATGAAATCTAAAATCCAAATGCAGCCTAACAATTAGTAGAGCTGGCAAGGAAATCCTTTTTCTGCAGCATTCTTACCCCCCTCAGTGCTTCCTCTACCACAGATTGTGATTTTGGGTCTCTTGCCGAAATATGTTAAATCTAGATCAGCCAACTAGGCGAAGAAGCCATTAAGAGCAGTGATTCTTCTTCAATATTTTCCAAGAATGTCTAGGTTTATCCCTCTGCTTGTTGGACAATCCCCAAGTGGATTCATATTTAAGTCAGCATGGGCTGATTTTGCCATTGATCTTTTAATTTTCGTGCTGGCTGGGCATGTGGTTGGCTCTTGCTGGTACCCTTTTGCATTACAGAGGGTGAATCAGTGTCTCTCAGAGGTTTACACAGCATCCAAAAATATCATGCTCTAATTTTGTTGATTGTGAACGTGACAACGTTGAAAATTTTAGAAATAATTCAAGTTGGAATCTTTGGATAAATAGTCCTGATAGAAGTAATTGCTTTAACACATCTGGTGGCCACTTACCTTGATCACTGTTAAACACTGTTGCATTATTGCATTCTGCATATGTTAAAGTGGTTATACCAAAAAAAAAAATATGTTATGTTGTACACACCTGCCTTCACCAGCCTTCAACCCAATTATCTTTGCACCTTTGCACATACTGTCATAAAGATTTTTTCATCACCTGAATCGTTAAAGCTGTTTTTTTTAGTTGCAATGATGGGGTTGAGATTGTTTCTCACAATGATGTAAAATATGCTGGAGAAGTTCTGATCTTACCTGCAGAATTTTGGACAGAATGCTTCAATTCCAGATCTAGGAAGTTTTAGGTTTTTAGCTGCAAAATTTTTCATACACCTCATATTTATTATACAAGTATATGCATATATATGTAGGCATGTTGGTATATATGTCATCTCTTCTTTCTTTCCATCATAAATAACTTGGTACATGAGCCTTTTTACTATTGACATTCATATGATATGTATAAACTTACTTCTATTTTTAGGCTAACCAAGTTGTTTTGCAGGAAATATGTAGATAAAGTCATTATTTGAAGTTGTAAATTTGATTTTTTGTAATAGATAGATTTTAATGAAAAATTTACATTTCTTGCTTTAGGTAGAATGGATGAGCATTCTAAAATGCCATGAATTGTTTATTCCATGCATTTTTTTTCTTTTTTTCTCAAAATTCCCACAATGGTGAAACACGAATGGCACATGCACCATTTCGTAAGAGGTAAGCTAATGCTAAGTTGACGATTTACATCAACGGCCATAGTCGGGGTGTAAACAAAACTTAGAATTTCTATCTTTTACAAAATAACACTGGATCCACTTTCAAAAATCATCATATTTTCTCAAAATGTTTTATTTCTTTTATCAGAATTTAATTTAGGATTAACTCAAAATGTATACCAATGGCCATAGTCAGGGTATATTGAGAGTTAATTTCATTTTAAATTCTATAAAAGCACCAAAAGATATTTTATTTTTCATCTGAATTTAGATATGACTATCATATAATACATTCAATGACCACAGTCAGGAGTGTATTATATCATTAGTCTTATTTAAATTCATTTGAAGAATGAAATATGATTTTCAAATCCGATTTCAAACTTATTTTAATTCGTTCATCATATAGGATAGAATTGCATCATATTTTCAAAACTTCTTTTTTTCAAAATCCCAAGTGTTTTTCTTCTTCATCATCAGATCTTATTCAAATCCAATTCTGTCTCACTTCAAGATTCAAGAATTCAATTTCAAAGTCCAATTTGACCTTGAAACTCCAAAATCATTTTATATTCAAAACTTCAAATTTCCAACTCATTTCAAAATTCAATTTCAAAGTTCAATTTAACTTTGGAATTTCTGATTCATCTTCAAATCAAGTTTATCTTCTTATCTTCAAAATCAAGGTTTGAGATTGATTTTGAATCTTGACTCTTCTTAAATTTTAAATTCAATCTGGGTCTTCAAAACCCAGATCCATCCTCAAAAGCTCCATTTAGACTTTCAAAATCCAAATCAAAGGATCAACTTGGATCCAGATTTCCAAGTATAAACTCCATTCTGCTTTGGATCTCCAATTAACAGATCCAAAATTCCATTTAGGATCCAGATCCTCATTCCATTTTGGATCTCCGATGACAGATCCAAAATCCACTTAAAGATCCAGATCCTCATTCCCCTTTCGGATCTTAGATCACAGATTCAAATTCTATTTAGGATCCAGATCCTCATTCCATTTTGGATCTCCAATTACAGATCCAAATTCCATTCAGGATCCAGATCCCTACTCTACCATTGGATCTCAGACTTCAGATCCAAAATCCATTTCTTTAGGGTCCAGAATCCAATTCTACCTTGGATCTCAGACTTCAGATCCAATTTCATTCTAGGATCCAGAATCCAATCTACTTTGGATCTCAGATTCAGATCCAAAATTCATCTTGGATTCCAAATATCGGATCCGATTCCATTCAAAGCTTCAGATCCAAAATCCATTTCTTTAGGGTCCAGAACCCAATTCTACCTTGGATCTCAGACTTCAGATCCAAATTTCATTCTAGGATCCAGAATCCAATCTACTTTGGATCTCAGATTCAGATCCAAATTTCATCTTGGATTCCAAATCTCGGATCCAATTCCATTCAAAGCTTCAGATCCAATTCCATCTAGGATCCAAAGATCCAACTTTACTTTGGATCTCCAACTTCAGATCCCAATTCCATTGGATTCGATTCAAAATTCCAAATCCAAAATTCCACTGTAAATTCCAATTCTCAAAGCCAGTCCCATTGTCATTCAAACCAAAGTTCCTATTTTAGATCCTAAATCCAAAAATCAACTCAAAACTCTATTCAGAATCCAGAATTTGGATTCGGATTTCATCTTGAAATTCCAACTGTTCCAAATCCCATTCCTCAATTCCTTTAGATCCCCCACATTTCCTTCTAACTTCAAAACTTCAAAGTTAGAATTCAATTCCATTCCAAATATTCATCCAAGTTCAAACTTCCAAATTCAAAGTCCATTTATGACTTTGAGATTTTCTTTCTTTCAGTTTCAAGATCATTTCTCTCAAAGATCCAAATTCATTTTCCTAAAGCTCTGATTATTCTAAAAACTTAGAACTTCAAATCTTAAGTTCTAAGTTAGAAAACATTTCTTCACTTTATCTGATTCACTTGGAAATTCTTCAAAATATTTTCAAAAAGAGCATACATCTTTGCATTTGCACAAGCATGATTCATTGTGTATTTTTTAGACTTAGGATAAATACTTAGATAATTTCTTAGCAAAGCAAAAGGCATTAATTCGACCCTTGGTTCGATTACCCCTGGTAAAGGCGCCAGGAACGGTCGAACCTCGTACCGACGAGCGGATCCCGTCTCTCAATTTTCCCGCAAATATTTCAAAAACGGAGGCGAGTTATTTCAAAATATTTTCAAAATTAAGGTCAAGTGAGACCCGCAAAAGAGTTCTTCTTCTCTTCTCTTCTTTCTTTTCTCTTCCCTCCTTCTTTCCGTTCTTTTATCTTTTCTCCCTTCAAAAAGGAGGAAAATAAGAGGTTGGAAAGGAAAAGAGAAAGAAGAGAGAGAATATTACGAGAGGAAAAATTTTGCGATGATCACAGGTTTGGCGACCGTGATGGGACCCGTCTCCGTCCGGTCGAATTATGCCTTTTCCTTTGCTTTGATAGTATCTAAGTCTTTATTCTACATATGTCAGCTACATTTTCGTGCAAACCTTAGGAGCCTAGACTCTGTCCTAAAGCTGACATCATTGCATATAGGATTTAAGTATGGTTTGGTAGGACCATATTGAGGAGATTATTCCATGCTCACATTAGACTTAGGCCTGAAATACAACTCTCCTCAATTTTAGGGATTGAATGTAAACAATGTATGCAAGTGTATGCTTCCTTTCATTTTAATCTATCTCTTTAGGACTTGCATTAGAGCCATTTGATTTTTTGCATGTTGCACATGTTTTCAAAAACATCCCTTACCTATATTGTCCCGGTCTTCACGTTGCTGGGCTGTCTCACTGAACCATAGTTCGGGAGAGAGCCTCACAACTGGACCACTTATTTGGGTTTGCGCCCCCCTACCACGTACCTAAGGGCCATAGTACGAGGTATATCGGTAGGTGCTCAAGGATGTTGGGAAGCCATTACCTTAGAACCGAAGAAATATTTCTATGTCACGTACTTCGAGCTTCGGCTTGGGTATATCGACGTATCTTGATCGGAATCAGATAATTTGAACCTTAGAGTTAGGATTAAGGTCCTACAAGCCATTTCAACTATTGCATTTAGAGTCAGCCTTTAGGGAGTGTTGTGTGCGCATCCTTGTTTGTGCAGCTTTAGTTGTATGATAAATTCTCTTATTCTCTCATACATGTATCAAACCTTTTTAAAAAAAAAAAACCTGGGTGTATTATTCAAAACTTACCCTTATTTCCAAAAACCCCAGGTGTATATTTTTCTCTACCTACATTTTCTTTTTCTCTTTTAGATCAAATTTTCTTCAAAACCCTGAAAAATTCTTTTTCCCCTCAATCTTTTAAAATTTCCAGGTTTGATTCTTTAAAAAGTCTATCCGTAAGTCCTACATTCTATCTGACTCCCTTCCTCTTTTTGCCTCAGTATCACTCCGATGGCATCTGAATCTCCCGATACTATCTTTCCTTGGGATCATATCTTCTATCAAATAAGGGATGGAACCCCAGATCTGCGGGTCATCCAGTCTTGTACTTTCTTCCCACGGTGGTATTATTCTTGGTTCGCCACCTTCTCACGTATGTTCCCAGACCACTTGGATGACTGCGGGATGGAGATGGCATCAGCGGTAGGCAAGCGAGTCATCAATGGAGCGTTGATTCAGGCCATGGCAGAATGGTGGAATCCACGTACCTGCACATTCTGGTTTCCTTGGGGGGAAATGACTCTACTGATGGATGAGTTCAATGATATTATGGGATTGCCCGAACCAGCTGGTCAACCAGATGATCCTGTCGAGCAACAGTTTTTTATCAACATCAAAGGGGTAGATGTTCGAGAAGCCTTAGCAAGAGCAACAGGGAGCAGGTCTTGGCCTCTCACTAAGATCGGTGGAAATCAGTTCATCGACCTATTTGAACTATATCAAAAGTATGGAGCCTACAAAGAGGTTGACACTCTGTCTCGAGCAGCGAAGGACAGGATTCAGCATGCCATGATCCTGTGTACAGTGGGGTTAGCTTTCTTCCAAGATGGCCAGAATTTCATAGATATCAGAGTCGCTCAGCTCTTTCGGAGATGGGGAAGCAAGCAGACCCGTCAGCTCTCAGTCTCCATGGCCGCATTAGCTTTCCTTTACAGAGGTTTGGCTCGATTTGCTCTTGGGGAGACCATTATGGTAGAAGGATGCACTTATGCCTTGCAGTCGTGGTTCCTACGCCACGTTCCCTCGAAGGCCAGTTCTTTCAGATTCAACAGTAAGCAGCCGAAGACAGTCATCCAATGCCGAGCTCTGATCGAGAAGCTGCATCAGGAGGAGATCACCTGGGATTTCTTTGACAGAAAAGAGACTGTTCCTCGATACACTTATGCCTGTGACAAGCGCTACAAGTTGATGGGCCCTTTCTTTTGTGTCGATTATCAGCCGGAACGATGTTTGAGGCAGTTTTCACAGCGGCAGGTCCGTGCCAACACCCGTTTCCCGACAGGCAACGTGTCAGAATTCAACCTGCAGTCGGATCAGTGGTCTGGGGCATATCATGTCGCAAAATATACCTGGAATTCCTTTATTTCTCTCTCTATGTTTCCTGGGCCAAATGTATCATCTGAATATCAGGAGTGGTGGCAAACTGTCTGTCCACCCTCTCTTTGTCTTTGAAAGTTAAAAATATCAATAAAAATTTACTTTTTGGCCAAAAATGTTGTTCTCTATATTTTGTTTATAGCACAAATAAAAGTCACAAATCTTAAGTGACGACCTCATCCCGGGTAGATGGGACATTCCTTCCACATTTTCTTCAAATATATTTTTTCTCATGGTTGACGACCTCGCCTAGGTAACAAGGCACATTTCTCTGTTATCATCAAATGGTAATACAATTATCACAAATCGTGTGATGACCCAATCCCGGGTAATGGGATAATCTCTTGAAATTGTCTACCAAATCCCTTCATTTCTTGCTTTCTCTCAAAGAAATTATGATTTTCAAAAAAGCTTCTCCATACTCTAACCATTCCCATATTCTCCAGGAAAGCTTTGGCATCTGAAAAATGGTTCAGACAAGGGCTGACAAGAGGGCTGCTCAACAACACAGTGACAACGAGTCAGAGAAGATGAATTCTCCTAGATTGTCCAAGAAGCCTGACTCCGAAGATGAAAGCGATGTTGATCAGGCCATGTACCGGGTTTTTCAGAAAATGATGACTAAAATGATGGCCGAGCAAGCTAAGGCAGCTCCAAAGAAGGCGGCTTCTAAGACCAAAGCGAAGAAAAAGCCCATAAAAAAGCCGGTTAAGATCAGCAAGCAGAAAGTACAGCGTGACAGCACCTCTGAGGGTTCTGGGTCAGAAGAAGTCTCTGAGGAAGAAGAGCAGCTAATCTACATCCCGAAACATCTGCGGCAGCCCAAGAGGCCGGTAGAGGAGCCAGTGTCAGTGAACAAGCCCAAGCATGGGGCCCCCACAGAGGACTCGATCCAGGCACTGACCAAAATTGTCAAAGACCTGCAGGTCCGGGATAAAGGAAAAAGGTCATACACCAGACAGGATTTCTACCTTGGTTTGGAAGGAGACATCAATTTGAAGAATCTCCCCCGAAAATTCATTAAATTCGATGGATCCGGAGACCCCAAGGCCCACCTTGCCATGTTCTTCGCAGAATGCGCCCGGTTCAGCGAAGACAACCGTGCCCTCTTCCTCTGTTTTCCCCGCAGTTTGGAGGGAATAGCCGCCAAATGGTATGCCGAGCATGTCAATCCCATCGAGTTAAGGGATTTTGACAAAGTCGTTAATATGTTTGTGGAACGCTTCCTATTCAACACGGAAGCTCTGCCCACCCTGAACCACCTGTGCAACTTGAAGCAGGAGCCCAATGAGAAGGCTAGGGATTTTATCCACAAGTGGAGAAGCCTGTGCAACAAAATGAGAAATCCTATCTCTGAGGAACATGCCCTCCAAGTCATCCTCAATAATTTCTCTCAGCCCCTAAAAAGCCTTGTCTTCCCATACCCCTCCAAATCCTTTATTAAACTGACGGAGCGAGCAGAATGGCTCGAGATGGGGGTAGAGAACGGGATGTATGAAGGTGTCGCCTTAGCCAAAAATGTGCAAGACCCAAAGAAGAAGGCACACTTCACCTACTCCGCCGAGGTTCCAGGGGATGATCAGGGCAGTAGCAGCAAACAGGGCAGTGGCAGTGGCACAAAGCCGGAGTAGAACAGGGGAAGAAAGGGCAAATTCTTCAAGAACAATGATAAGCCTCTTCCGGTCGGTCCTCAACAAAAGGGGGACCTTCAAGAAAAGCCCAAACATATAAACTGGAGTAGGGATCAGAAGTTCACTCCCCTCGACCAGCCTTTGGAGAAAATTCTGGAATACTTGCTGTCTCACAGGATGGTAATACTTCCCAAGGTGGCAGATCCACCAGTGCTCATGGGAAGATTTAAGGAACAGTACTGCAAGTTCCATAGGGCAATGGGCCATGACACCGAGTATTGCTTCGTCCTGAAGCATCTGATTCAGGATTGTATTGATAAAAGCATCCTCATCGAGGATGAAGAAGAGGGCAAAATGGACATCCTGTCCGCCCCATTTCCAAAGCATTCCGCATCAACCGTTTCAGAAGATTCTTTTCTCCCGCAGAGTCACATACATCCTTGTTCCGAAGAGGAGATGAGTCTGCAGCATCAGGTAATGGTTCTACGCCAGGATCAGCTTGCATCTCAGAGAGGGGATATCCTCTCATTTTTAAACATCAGAAATACGTCAGTAGAAAATGGGAAAATCCAAGTTTTTCCAAAAAGATTTCTAAGAAAGGAGACCTGCACAGAGGAAGCAGAAACCTCAGAAGCAGCGGAAGAACGGGCCAAAAGCCTTCAGAAGCCGATTACAGCGCTCTCCAACATCTTCATTTTTTAGTTAACTCATGACTCTCCCCAGCATAAAGAAAAACTAGATGATCTATTGAGGAAGATCAAGGTGAAACCGGGTACCACGCCCGATGACATGGCGCAGATAGTGAACCAAGCAATGACTAATGCGCCTATCACTTTCTCTGATGAGGACCTGCCTAAGCCTCATTCATTCCACAACAATGCATTGTATATAGTGGTCAGGACCAGGGGCATGACTGTCCCACACGTACTTGTGGACGGGGGCAGCAGTCTGAATATTTGCCCAGAAATGACAGCGAAAGCATTGGGATTAAAAGAGGAAGAATATGTGCCTGATCCCATCACCATCTATGGCTTCGATAATCATGGGCAAACTGCCAAAGGCAAAGTCTTTTTGGAAATCTTCATCAACTACTCAGTGCATACTGTGTTGTTCCATGTCGTCAATGTGCCGCCAACTTACAATCTATTATTGGGATAAACATGGATCCACAACGCCAATGCAGTTCCATCAACTCTCCACCAATGCATAAAGTGGTCCAAAGGTGGAATGATCACCACCATTTTGGGTGAAGATCCTGAAGAGAGGCTGCCACAACCTATGATTCCTCGTCCGACATTCACAGTTGATATTCCAAGCATCCGAGAAGCGGATGAGATCAATCTCAGTGACAGTCTAGAGATGCTGAAGCTAAAAGATGTCATGGGAGAGGAAAATGTTGCAGCCACGGTCCAATGGCAGGGACCTTGTTTCTTCAAGCTAGGAGGACGCATTGATTACGCCTCCTTCAAAGATCATCCCTTATTTCCTCAATTTTCTAAAGCAAGAAAGGGATTTGATCTGCTGATAAAACACGGATACCAGCCATTCCGAGGCATGGGGAAAGATGAAGACGGCATGATAGAGCCCATCATTCCAGTTCGGCACGCGGACAGTTCAGGGTTGGGGTTCACCGGCCAGGATTCCAGCAAAAAGACAGTTTTTGTCAAAGGAAACAAATGAAGATGATGCCTTAGTTTTCCTGCTTTCTTTTCTTATCCTTTGTTAAATCTTGTAGGGACAACGTGATCCCATCTTTTGTCAATGTCTTGTAAATACTTCATTTCCAATCAATGAAAGATCAACTTTTTCTTCACATTTTTGAGCATCTATCATTTCTTCTTATATTTTGTCTATATCATTGTTCTTTACTTACACAAAAGTTTGATTTGGCTCATACCTTCTCTTAAATAAAAACCTTTCTTACATTTTCAGGACCATTAACTCCTGAATCAATGACAAGATTTGTTATCAATCCCAAGTATCTAAAATTGGCAAGGTTTCCTGAGATGAAAAACAGAGCAGAGATCAGTCAGACAGCGGAACAGACTGAAGAGCCAGCTGAATTTGATTCCACTATCCAGGATTTGCCAGAATTTGCTCACATTCAGAAGCAGGATGAACCATCAGCCTTGGTTCAAGATCCAACGGAGGATATCAACATTGGGTCAGAAGATGATCCGAAAATTCTCAAAATCGGGTCGAGTCTAAACGAAATTGAAAAAGCTAGACTCATCCAATTCCTCAAAAAGCATCAAGAAGTATTTGCCTGGACTTACGAAGACATGCCAGGATTGGATATCAAGCTGGTTGAGCATCGACTCAAATTAAAACCAGAAGCCAGACCAATCAAACAAAAACTGAGGAAATTAGACCCTCGAATTGAACAACAAGTCAAAGAAGGATTTAAAGATTTGTTAAAGGCAGGCTTCATCCGGGCCATTGATTATCCAGATTGGTTGGCAAATATCGTAGCAGTCCCTAAAAAGAACGGAAAAATTCGGATTTGCATTGATTTCAGGGACCTCAATAAAGCCACCCCGAAAGACGATTATCCGCTTCCCAATATTGACCTATTGATCGATAGCACAGCAGGTCATGCCATGTTTTCTTTCATGGACGGATATTCAGGTTATAATCAGATTAAGTTGGCCGTTCGTGATCAGTCGAAGACCTCATTTACTACCCCATGGGGAACCTTCTGTTATACAGTCATGCCATTTGGGCTCAAAAATGCCGGGGCAACTTATCAAAGGCAATGGCTGTTATTTTCCACGATCAAATGCACAAGAATATGGATGCATATGTGAATGACATTTTGGTTAAGTCTAAAGAAGAAGAGGATCATCTCGATGCTCTTAGTCAAGTTTTTGAAAGACTTATTCTTTACAAATTGAGACTTAACCCTCAGAAATGTGTTTTCGGAGTAGAGTCCGGCAAACTGCTCGGCTTCATCATCAGCAAGAAAGGGATCGAAGTAGATCCAGCCAAAGCAAAAGCCATTATTGACATGCCGCCTCCAACTAATCTCAGGGAACTGCGAAGCCTTCAAGGGCGTATTCAGTCTATTCGCAGATTCATCTCTAATCTGGCCATGAGATGCGAGCCTTTCAACCATTTGCTAAGAAAAGGAGTTAAATTTGAATGGGGATCGGAATGTCAGCTCTCGTTTGAGCGCATCAAGCAGTATCTCCTTAATCCACCAGTTTTGAAGCCGCCTAAGCTGGGAAAGCCTCTCTTGCTATATATTTCAGTCAATCAGAATGCCTGTGGTGGATTCCTCGCTCAGTACGAAGAAGGCAGCCTGATAGAGCACGCCATCTACTACGTGAGCAAAACATTCATTGATTATGAAAAGAAGTATTCTCAGATGGAGAAAACTTGTCTAGCTTTGGTTTGGATGTGCCAGAAATTAAGACATTACTTGTTGGCTTCTGAAATTAAGTTCTTATCAAAGCTTAATCCTCTCAGATACATTTTGGAACAACCCTTTCTCACTGGGCGGATTGCAAAGTGGCAAGTCCTTCTAATGCAATATGACTTAGAGTATGTTTCTCAAAAGTCGATTAAAGGTCAAGCGATCGCAGATCAGTTGGCAGATTTCCCTTTGACGGAAGAAATTAAAGCAGAAGATGATTTTCCTGACGAGCACATCTGTAATATCCAACAACTCCCAGTGTGGAACTTGTTCTTCGATGGCTCTAAAAACATGTCTGTTATCGGAATTGGAGTCTTGTTAATTACTCCAGAAAAAGAAATGATCCCTTATTCTCTCAAGCTTGGTTTCCAATGCACTCATAATATGGTCGAGTATGAAGCTCTAATACAAGGCCTTAAAATCTTGCAAAATTTTGATGTCAAAAGAGTACATGCCTTTGGTGATTCCCTACTTGTTGTCAGTCAAGTTAACACTGAATGGCAAGTGAAAGATTCCAAATTGATTCCGTATCAGAAGATCATCCTCGCTCTTGTGGACGGCTTCGAAGAATTTCAGCTCAGTCATATCAGAAGAGAGCACAATCAGATAGCCGATGGTTTAGCCAGTCTGGGCTCCATTCTATCCTTTAAAGATGGTGAGTCATGTCGTTCTTTCGAAGTTGACAGACTCGAGCAACCTGCTTTCGATTCAATTATGCAAGTAAACCAGGTCAATCAGAAAGAGAAGACTTGGTATCAAAATATCAAGAATTTCATCGAGTCTGGTGAATTCCCACCAGAGATGCCAAAAAGGGAGCAACGCGCGATTCAGCGTATGTCTACCCGTTATTTCATTCTTGCCAATGTCCTCTACCGCCGTGGGTTCAGTTCTGAATATGCCAGATGTTTAGACAAAGAAGAAGCTATGGAAGTTATCCAAGAGGCACATGAAGGGATTTGTGGAGGCCATGCTGGCTATCAGACTCTTGTCAAACAGATCGTCCGAGCGGGATACTATTGGAATACCATGCAGCAGGACTGTCATAGATTTGTAAAGAAGTGTTTCAAGTGCCAATTGCACGCGCCTTATATTCATGCTCCGGCCGCGTATCTACAATCAGTTGTTTCTCCTTGGCCATTTTCTATGTGGGCATTCGACGTCGTCGGCCCGATTACTCCTTCTGCTTCTAACGGCAACAAGTATTTCCTGGCTGCGACAGAGTACTTCACGAAATGGGTTGAAGCCGTTACTCTACGCACAGTAGAAGGCCGCCATGTGGTTTCTTTCATTCATAAGAACATTCTTTGCCGCTTCGGCATACCACATGATATTGTATCAGATAACGAAACCCATTTAAAAAATGAGAGGATGAAAACCTTCTGTTCTAAATTCAGAATTTCCCATCATTTCTCAGCTCCCTATTATCCTCAAGGGAACGGCCAAGCAGAGGCTACCAATAAGATCTTGATTCGTATTTTGGAAAGGACTGTGAAGACATGCCGAGACTGGCATGAGAAAATTCATGACGCGCTTTGGGCATATCGAACCACCATTCGGACTCCGACTAATGCCACTCCTTCAGAACTTGTTTACTGGACTGAAGTGGTGTTACCTCTCCATATCCAAAAGCCCACTCTCAAATTCGCTTCTCTCGTAGAATTGCCACTTGATCAGTATCAGCAGCAGAGATTGGTGCAGCTAGATTTACTGGATGAAAAGAGGCTCAAAGCAGCAGAGCACGCTCAAGCTTATCGACAGAGGATAGCTCGACATTATGCCAAGTCTGTCATTGAGAGAAAATTTCGAGTTAACGATTTGGTGCTCAGATCGACAGCTCATCTCAAGCATCGACCACAAGGCAAGTGGTCACCCAATTGGGAAGGCCCTTATGTGGTTAAGGAAGCTTTGCCTCGCAATTCGTATCGTCTAATCAATGCAGATGAAGTGGAGATGCCAGATTCCATCAATGCTCTGCATTTGAAGAAATTTTATACTTAGAATTTTCATTCAAAAATCTTTTGTACTATTCAAAGAGCCATTTCAATAAAAATAATGATCTTCTATCAATTCTTACATTCTTCTCCATGATACTGGGGCATTTTATTTTAATTCATAAAAATCTTTCTCATCATATGCAGGCAGGATTTGACGAAAGTTCTTTTCCTCAAAACTTTGTTAATTCTTAATTGATCTTGTGATCTTTACTTTCATTTGATTCATTTTGCTTTGATCAGATTTACATCAAGCTAATGCTCGTTTATGTCAAGTTTTAACAAATTTTTCAATCTTATTAAAATTTCATCTACCTTTATCTTTAAAAAGCACCCTTTCAGGATAAGGGATAAACCTGATGCCTCCTTTCAATGAGGTATTCTTCTTTTTTATTTCCCCCGTTCAGGATAAGGGGATAAATCCTGAATTATCTTCTAAAAACTCATTTTGAAAATCTAAGCTCATCTTCAAAACCCAGTTCTTGCACTGGTTGTTTTTCAGACTTTTCAATCATATATAGAGCACATTTGAAAAACCCAGTTCTCACACCGGTAACCTTTTAAAATCAGTCTTCTGACCGAAGACCTTTCTCCTTCTAAAAATTCAAGTTCTGACTTAAATCTCTCAAAATTTCATGTATTTCCAAAAGATCCAACACTCATTGGTCATATATTTCCAAAAGATCCAGCATCTCGCTGGTCATGAATTTCCAAAAGGATCCAACACTCGTTGGTCATATCTTCCAAAAGATCCAGCTCCCGCTGGTCATGTATTCCAAAAGATCAAGCCCTTAGGGTGCGACTCCTCAATTCTATCATTTCCAAGATGTTCAATCTCACCATTCTATCAGTTTCCCAACCTCCTGTTGTAATATCCTCAAAATCTTATCATTTTCTCAAACCCTCGAGTTATAATTTCTCAAGTTCAGTCATTTTTCAAACCATCAGGTTAAATCCTTCATATTTGAAATCCAGTTTTTATAACTGGTCGGGATTTGAAATCCAGTTTTCATAACTGGTCAGGATTTAAAATCCAGTATCTTTCACTGGTCGGGATTTGAAATCCAGTTCTCATAACTGGTCGGGATTTAAAATCCAGTTTCTATAACTGGTCGGGATTTTCAAATCCAGTTTTTATAACTGGTCGGGATTTTCAAATCCAGTTTTATAACTGGTCGGGATTTGAAATCCAGTTTTCATAGCTGGTCGGGATTTAAAATCCAGTATCTTTCACTGGTCGGGATTTGAAATCCAGTTCTCATAACTGGTCGGGATTTAAAATCCAGTATTTTTCACTGGTCGGGATTTGAAATACAGTTTTTTATAACTGGTCGGGATTTTTAAATCCAGTTTCTATAACTGGTCGGGATTTTCAAATCCAGTTTTTATAACTGGTCGGGATTTTCAAATCCAGTTTTATAACTGGTCGGGATTTTCAAATCCAGTTTTTATAACTGGTCGGGATTTGAAATCCAGTTTTCATAACTGGTCGGGATTTGAAATCCAGTGTTTTCACTGGTCGGGATTATCAAAATCCAGTTTCTCATAAACTGGTCAGGATTCCCAAAACCTAATATATTTCATCAGTCCAGTTTTCTAAAGTCTGATTTCTTGCACCATTTCTTTTAAATTACAACTCAAGGTCTCATCAAGATCTATATTGATTGATTATTTCACAAAGAATTCGTGAAAACTTTGTCAATTTGCTAAAAGCATTTGTTGATTCTAAATATTCTTACTGCACATAGAGAATTTTCTCATATTACCTCCAGTACTTTCTTCCAAAAGGTGAAACTTTTTGCGAAAAGAGGTAAAATTCAAATCTTTTCTTGTTGATCAACCAAAAGGATGTAAGAAATGTCCTCGATATGATCACTGAAAGAAATCTTCAATGACGTAGAAAAGTCAGAAGCGAATTGATATTGATCTTGGCTATGGTGCATGTTTCAAAAATGATTTTCTGACAATCAGGCAGTGGAAATATCTTGAGCTATAAAAAGAATCCACTCAACCCATCCTTTCTCATTTTCGTTTAAAAGTTGCAATCAAATATCCACAAAAGGGATCTCTCAATTGTCGTCAAGATGAAGGCGAATTAGGCGAGTAGATCCCCGGGGCCAAAGAAGATTTGAAACATCTCCAAAATGATGGAGTTTGTGACGGATCCTTCCAGGGAAAGTTCGGATCACTGTCGAGATGAAGGCAGATGCGATGAACCTACCAACAAACCCTAAAAGATATTTGATTCCAGCTATCATATAAAGACCTTTTGAGCCAATATCATATAAAATCCCTGAGAGAAAGAAGGATCGGAGCATCTCCAAGATGAAGGAGCTTGTGACGTACCCTTTCCTGAAAAAGAGAGAAAAGTCAGGACATCCAAATAAAGGATGATGTGAAAAAAAAAAAAAAAAAAACCGAGAAAGCCCAATGACTCAAAAGAGTGCAAAAAAAGACCATCGTGGGAAAATACCTAGATATCAAACTGCCGAAGTTGCCAGAAGTCATCTTTTCTCATGCAAAATTCTTTTATCAATATCTCTTCACTTCCTGCTTTTATGAAATTAAGAATATTTCTTTTATTCTCATATCAGGGAAATGGATAGCTTCCTTGAAGAAAATCATCAGTGCTAATTTTTTTTTTTTTTTTGACTCTTAAAAACCGAAGAGCTAACCTCACTAGAAGAAATACTCTAGGTAAAAGAGGGAATATCTTTGCACACACATGCACATTTAGAAGCATCAGAATCTGCTATGATTTTATCTTATTGGCAAAATTTTCTAGCTATTCCAAGAATTAAATAAACATTCAATATTCATTTTGATGCAACCTAGCGTTGTTTGTATTTCCCAAAAGAGTTGCCTCAGAAGAAGTATCTCTTCCTATCCCATCACAGTTTTCTCATTAACGAATTCCGTATGGGTGACCCACTCAGGATAAGGGTCAAACCTGAACCATTTGCGAAAGATCATTTAATTTCAAAAGCTATTTCAGTCTCAGCAATGAGACGCCCAATTTCTTCCCCTTTTCAAAGCTTTAGGGACCCTGTATTTCCTCCTTTCGCAAAAACCCCTCTCGGATTTGTTCGTCCAAATTCCGAAGGTCCCATCGTGCTTTCTCCATTTTGAGAAACCTGTATGGTAGATTTCCCCCACTCAGGATAAGGGTCAAACCTGAACCTTCTGCGAAAGATTCTTAGATTTCAAAAGCTATTTCAGTCTCAACAATGAGACGCCCAATTTCTTCCCCTTTTCAAAGCTTTAGAGACTCTATATTTCCTCCTTTCGCAAAAACCCCTCTCGGATTTGTTCGTCCAAATTCCGAAGGTCCCATTATGGTTTTCTCC
This sequence comes from Nuphar pumila, assembly GCF_984573655.1. Taxonomy (NCBI): domain Eukaryota; kingdom Viridiplantae; phylum Streptophyta; class Magnoliopsida; order Nymphaeales; family Nymphaeaceae; genus Nuphar; species Nuphar pumila. Next base: position 44,185,726 of record NC_143257.1, read on the forward strand.
ATTTTTGAGAAACCTGTATGGTAGATTTCCCCCACTCAGGATAAGGGTCAAACCTGAACCATTTGCGAAAGATTCTTTGATTTCAAAAGCTATTTCAGTCTCAACAATGAGACGCCCAATTTCTTCCCCTTTTCAAAGCTTTAGAGACTCTATATTTCCTCCTTTCGCAAAAACCCCTCTCGGATTTGTTCATCCAAATTCCGAAGGTCCCATCGTGCTTTCTCCATTTCTGAGAAACCCATATGGTAGATTTCCTATCCAGATTAAGAGTTAACCCGGAACCTCGCTTTGCGAGGTATCTTCCTTGCAGGTTTGGGTTAAACCTGAGTCACATTCCAATGAGATTCCTCGTTTTTGACGAGATTGTTTTCTTCCAGTCCCACCATGGTTCTTCCCATCAAGGAACCCTTGCTTCATATATTCCTCCAAAGAAAGGATCATACTCGAGCTTCATTTCACAAGGCCTTTTTCAAAATGTCCCATCAAGGTCCTCATGTATTCCTCTCCTTATTTCCAAATTAATTTTTTTGATATATCTTCGTCCCATCCAGGTTAAGGGCTAAACCTGAATCATTCCAAATAATAGTATCTGGTATCACCCATGAGACCTGATCAAAATTTTCATTTTCCATCATTTCAGAATTTCCATCTAAAGTCCCATCACGATTTTCTCATTTTCTACTCAATCATATCATTTTCGAGGATTTCGTCTCCCCAAAATCATTCAGGATAAAGTTTCAAAGCCTGAAAAATCATATTTTCAAAAATAATTCTTCCACACCCAGTTTAGATCTGCTGACTGGGGCGTTTTCAAAATTTGGAGTGTTGTCTTTGCCACTAAGCTCGGCTCTCAACCGGCTTAGTAGCAAAGAGGGGCATCTGTGAACACCCCAATTTTTTCAAAGTTTTGTAAAAATGACCCTTTTGCCCCTAACCCCATTTTCTGAGAAAATCAAGTCATTTCTTCAGATTTTCTGGACTAAAAACCATATTGATCCATTCAAAATTGATTTCGGGTCCGAACCCAGTGTTCTAAATCCAAATCTGGGTCCCGTTGTCCGATTTTCAAATTAAAATTATAAAAATACCAAAAATGGTTCTAAATGGCTTAGGCAATTCATCTGGCATTCTGTTGAATCCCCAACCCTATATTTCTCACTTCGAGGTTGTAAACCTCGGATATTTCCTAAAAATCCAGACATAAATCCACTTTCTGAAGAAATTTTCTAAAAAAAAAATCGCCTTGAGTTCTCAGAAAAACTCTCTTTTGTAAATATTTTACAAAAACACAAAAAATAGTTTTAATCCTTGTTTTCTCGTAAAACTTTAGGATTTTATTCTAAAAATACAAAAAAAATAGAAAAATAACATAAAAACCAAAAAAAATGGGAAAAACTACAAGAAAAACGGATGATTTTCATGCTTTTTGAAGCCATTTTTACCAAAAACCTCATTTTAAACCACTTTTCAAAAGTTTTTCTAAAAGGGGACCTCCTTTTTGAAATGGAGAAGATTTGCAACGGCTGCAGGCTCGCTGCCTCCCTCCACCGTTGATCTTCCAACAGCCTCCTCTCTCCTCAACCTTCAATCCGAAACGACCTCCATTCTGGAATTTTCCATTCCCTCTTTAAAAAGAGGCGAGCTCCTGTCTTTAGGGATCCATTATCCACATCTCTGTCACCGAGCTTCCTCTGCAAAAATTCATCATCCTTCCCTCTCTCAGCATTGCATACAACAATCCATTCTTCACCTCTCCACTGATCGACTTCCTTTGGCATCCATCTGTTATCGATATCAACTCATACTCACTCGGCTCTTCTCCTTTGCAAGTTAATCGGATCTTGCCTCTTCCATCACTAAGGATCACCCTCATCCACTCTTCCGAAGAGTTCTGCAAGCAAAAGAAGACGGAGAGCTTTTTTCTCCTCTCCTCCAACAGAAGGAAAATCCCCTCTGAAGGAGCATTGACTACCTCTTTCCTATTCTCTGCAAAAACCAGGTAAACGCCTCTCTTCTTTCTTAGTTTTATCTGAGATTTCCTGTTGATTTCTTATTTTCGGCATCCATTAATGCACCCTTGAGGGATTGGATTGTTTATAGCAATGCCAATCCCTCTCTTGTGCGATAGCGACGGAGCAATCATGCTCCAATATTTTTTTTTCTTTCTCTTCATTTTACTTATATTGTGATTTTGGGCTCAGAATGTCAGATTCAATAATTTGACAGGGTTCATCAAAACCCCAACCCGAAATTCTCGGTTGAATTCCATTTTCATTTTCTATCGATTTTTGGATTCTCTGTGCAATCTCTGCTTCAATGTTCGATCCTTTACCCTTTCTAGTCTTGATAAATCTGTTTTTCGTCAATATTAATTGTTGAAAGCCAGTGCTCATCACAGTCAATATTCATAGTTTTTTTTTTTGAAATTCGTGTTTATGCTTCATATTTTTGGTTAGCTATCTCCCCTGTCCCTTCCCCCAGATGATTTCATCTATTCATTTTAGCTTGAGTTCAATTTCGGCATTTTTGAAGCAAGGATACTCGATCTGATCCAGTATCAGATCGGGTTCATCCTATGGGAGATTACAATCCATCCTCTGCCTTCGAGTATTTTTGTGGTTATCGTTGTCCAGCATTAACCCCAGGTTCTGAATTTTCTTTTTCTCTCTGGCATTTCCTGCATCGGTTTGAAAACTTAGGGATCATTGATCTAGTTGTTTCTGTTATTATCTTACCCTGACTTGATCGTTTTGAGTTGCTATCCTCCCCTTTTTTTTTTTTCTTTTTTTTTTTTGATTATCAATTACATTGAGAGATCGAGAATTTTAGTAATTGTCGGATCTACTGCTCCTCCGACCATCTATTGCATTTATGTAATCCTCTTTCGGCCTTTATACTCACAATAAGGTCAGATCTGGCCCCAGGCTTATCAATGGTACATATACATCTGGTGAAGTCCAGGTTAGCCTTAATTGGTGTTGGCCATAGTGGTCCATGAAGGGAATAAAGGAGAGGATTCCAGTTCTTCTGCATTTTCATGTTTTTTTTTTATTATTGTCATCCTGTATATAACTAATTTCTCTTTCTATTATATATGTACATAATTTCCTATCCACATGCTAATCTTCCATGTTCATTTTGATGTATGAACAACATTATACTTCCTATATGCATATACACAATCAACATGATCATTCAGACCATCATCCCCTGCTAAGAGTCTTGTCTTGACATTTTAAATCCGACAGCCCTGGTTCCAAGCCAAATCCTCTCTCTCAAAGAGAGGAGATATGTTGTTTCTGATGGATATCGACCTGCAAAGGCATCTGCAAGACCTTCGACAGGAAGTTTGGATTGAGCCAACATATAGGGGATTTCTTTTGCACATATAGGGGATTTCTTTTGCACTGATGGAGAATTGCTGTAAGACCCGCAATTTTTCAGAAAATATCTGAATAAAATTCATGAGGCATTTACCGGTAAAAATAGCATTTCTTCTCAGAATGCGAAACGAATCAATTCCTGCGAACCAGTTATACTTAGGGTATTCGTCGAATTGCGAATATATGCTCAAATACTCGGGAAGCCATAACTTCCTAACTAAACGAAATCAATAGATTCGTACGAGCCAACTTTCTTAGTTACGTCAATACGAAGAAAATGGCGTACTCAGAATTTTTCGGAAAAAATCGCCGGAAACCCGAAATTCTTGCGGGACCCACGGAAATATTGGTGGGACCCACAGAAATATTCCTCAGAAAATATCTGGTGGGACCCACAAAAATATCCCATGGAATATCCAAGTGGGCCCCACACCAAGGAACCTCTTGGAATTAAAAAGAAGCCAAGGGGGTAGTTTGGGCATGAGAAAACCCAAGAGGAGGTGGGCTTGGGCTATAAATAGCCCTCCCCACTCTCTCTCTTCTCATAAAAATCGACCCCCCCTCTCTCTCTTGCCTTCTCTCTCTCTCCTAAACCTCCCCTACCTAGCCTAGCCCACCTGAGCCCACCTGACCTGGTCTGAGCCTGCCTGACTTAGCCTGAGCCTGCCTGACCTGGTCCTAACCCACCTGACCTGGGTCTGAACCCACTTGACCTGGTCCAAACCCAGTTGACTTGACTTGAACCTAGTTGGGTTTAAAGTCAAAGTCAAAGTCCTTTTTGGTCCAGATTCCGGTTTGGATTTCTGAACCCAGACTTAGCCTACTTGAGCTGAGTTCGAACCTACTGAACCCAGTTGACTTGGATTGAACCCTGTTAGGTTCAAACCACTTAGGTTGAGTAGCTTGACCTGCTCTACCTCTTTCTCAACTAAGTCAGCTTCATCTGACTTAGTCTGACCTCTCGAAGGAAGGCTCGAAGCCAAAGAAGCAACCCGGAGCCGTTTCTTCTACGATTTGAAGTAAGTTCGCTTCGTTGATCCATCTCTCTCAAGTATTTGACTGTTTGTATATAGAATATACTTTCTGAAGTAGTATCTTGCTTTAGTTCTTGGTTGAGCCCTCTAGGACACTTCGGTGTTCACGCGCTCGCCTCGTAACTATCGTCGGATATATATGTTCGAATACGCAGTATATGCGTTCTTCAAAATAGTATCTCACCCTAGTTCTTGGTTGAGCCCTCTAGGACACTTCGGTGTTCACTCGCTCGCCTCGTAACTATCGTTGGATACAGATCTAGGTGTATATCTGCTGATACTGCCGACGCGTCTTATATCGCACAGGCCATGTAATTTACCTTTGCCGTCGCGTCGTATGATGCCAAGGCTCCCTGTTTTCTGCACTTCCGATTACTGCACTTCCGATTATGCATTTACTTACGCCGTCGCGTCGAACGATGCCAAGGCTCCTGCTTTCTGCAATGTATTTACTTACGCCATCGCGTCGAACGATGCCAAGGCTTCTGCTTTGTTATATATGTAGAATATTTCGTTCAGTTACACACCCTGAACAATAGTATATGCATTTCTTTACGCCGCCGCTGTATAAAGCACAGGCTTCTGCTTATATTACATATATGGCGCGTAAGTGAGCGTTCAAACGGAGATCAACTCCAAAATCGCCCATGCGATTCCCTTACCGCTCCTCGTACAAGATTCTGCTTGACGAATGAAGCCCCTATTGGAAAGGCTTCGCCTTTTGGCAAAATGCTCTTTACGTAAAGACTAAATCAATTACGTATGGCCTAGCTATGGCCCAAGGTTCCTGCAACCTTGATGGATGCAAAGTACGCACAACGGTGCGCATCCATTTCCCGAGTTAAGCGTAGCGATTTCCCACCAAAGAGGGGAGATGCCGCTGAAATGGATAAAAGAAACGCACGCTTTCTCCGTAAAAGAGAGGAAGTGCTGCTGAAATTCTTGAAGGAGCTAAGAATGACTCAGAAAGAACGTAGCAGAAGTGCTACCCAGTTATGAAACGCCTTCTACAATGTAGAAAGGTTCGTCGCACCACTGCCGGTAGAGCAGAGAAGGTGTTGACAGAATGGTTGGCAGAAGAGCTGCCAAAACCAGTTAAGTGGCACAATGATGTCCTTTGTTGGAACGATGTCAGAATGACTCGTCTCCCTGACACCTGCAAGGGCATCATACTTGTAAGAGCCGTTGCGCCAAAGTAGTGGTAGCGCCTTGACGAGGTCCTGAGCTCGTTGCGTAAAAATACGCCGAGTAGCCGATCCGTAGAGATCGAGTCATGTGCATGCTCATTGAGAATTTTCAGACAACCAGACTCGTAAGGGCCGCTGAGCCGGAGTGTGTTGTTTCCACCGAAAGAGGTGAAGTGCTCGTCAAGGCCGAAGTGCCGAGAGCAGAGTTAAGCATGCATATGAATAAAACCTTTGTTCCACGGTGAAAACCGTGTGGTTGATTGGGGTCGGGTACATACTTCTCAAAGGCTGCCCTATAGGCATGCAATGTTCGTCAAGTAATTGTAAGACCGGCAGGCCCCTTTCAGAATTTCTCACCGAGGAAGACGGTGATGGCGCAGCCTTGAGTGACATATATTTCACCCGAACCTGATAGAGTTCATTGATGGCCTTCGTCACTCAGAGGTATGGAGGTCGTGGTTATCCTTAAATATCTAAGGATTGAACCCAACTACTGCAGTAGCAGAATGCATTCGGATACCTAGTAAGGATCTCTTCCGGTATGCTGTACCGTCCTACTAGGGGGATGGGGTCAACAGGCCTCTGGGGTATCTAAAATACATAGAATAATCAACCCCCAGATCGTCGCGTTGTCGCCCAGATATGAGTCCTCTAAGCCCAGGGGGAGGTGCAATTATCGAAACAAAGCATTAGCTTAGGTACAGCGCTACTTTGAATGTATGAGTGGATGACGTTGTTGAGTCAGTCCTGCATAACCTTTGTGAAGGTGTCATGGTCGGTATACTACTGGACCGATTGGGAAAGAACCCCATTGATATCCGTACGACTAAGTGAAGCTCGGAGAGCTGTCCTTAGATTCGTAGGATACGGATGTGCCAAGCACAAAGGCTTGAGCTAGACATTCATTCGTGACTCTGAGGAAGTCAAGGCTAAGTCGTAGAGACTTGAGAGGTTATTCTAACTCACAGCCCTGAAGAGGCTTATGCGAAGTCATGACGACTTGCGTGGATGTTCAACTCATAGCCCTGATGAGGCTTGTGCGATATACGCTAAGTCATGGAGGCTTGAGCGTCGTATTACGAACTGCGACCCTGAGTGGTCTATGCATTTACTTGAGTTGAATAGATAGGTGTTTGCCTACTTACCAGACCATCAGTGGTTCTGACCCCGTTTTATGGGGATTTCAGGTGTTGAACCTGCGTGGCGATATGCGGAGCAAGGCGGCATCAAGTTCCAGGGTTTCTCTAGACAGAGTTGTACTGCTTCCTTTTTATTGAACCTACACTGCTTTTCTAAGCAGTAGTGTTGTAATAAACATGTGCTTTCGATAAAATGGAACACTTTGGTGGTCAATGAGTTGCTTGGCCACATACCTGCAACGTGCTCGGAGTTTTCTAAAACCGACGACTCATTATCGTCTTATTCCGCTGCTAAAAGCTTTTCTAAGTTCCGCTGCAAAGAAAAAAAAAAGAAATCCATGAAAATTTTAACTTAGCTTTGTTTTGGAAATCCGGGGCGTTACAGAATTGGTATCAGAGCATGAGTCTGAGAAACCTGGTTCAAGATCCGTCATGGTACCGATATCGCACTGTAAGTATATGTTTTATACTTTTGTTCTGATCTGGGTGCATCTTTGTATAGATGGCAACTCATGACTCGCGTGGATATTGCTATCGCTGCAAGGTCATGCACGATGAGTGGATATGCCCGTATGAAGTCCAAGACTGCCAATATTGTGGCGAAGATGGGCATTCCGCCAACGAATGCCAAAGGAAATATACCGCCGATATGGGTCGGCGGGCTTCAAAGGGTCTCAGGGATGAGACTTCGCGTGTCAGTGGACCGCATCACTCTAGTGTTGGGAGCAACCATACCCCAACATCTTTTGATGAATTACCAAGGCTAAGGGATTTTGATTTGAACTTCCCTGCAGAAGTCTATCACTCGCCAAGCTACCATCCGGCATCACATATGCCGAGCTTAAATGGCAGGAACAAAAGAGGAGATTCTTTCTGTTCGCCAATCATTATTCCAGACTCCCAGAGTCTTGATCTTGCTGACTGGGAAAGTGGACTGGAGTCTCTCATATATCCCCAGTATTCGCTTGCTAGTGCGGAAGTGCCGCCCAAGCCAAAGCTAGTAGTGCCTGCACCAAGGCCATGTGGCAATAGATGGACCTTTTGGAGTTCGTCTTCATCAAAGAAATCCAAGTCTTAAAGAGACTGGTGATGTTTTGGAGTCAGTAGACTCATGTATATAGTTTCTCATTGCCTAAAGTCTGCCAGTGCGGCATGACGTTTTGTTTAAGGCAATGCTTGTGTAAATGTGATGTATATTAAGTAAATAAAGCTTTTACTTCCTCATATACATCGAGAAACTAAAAACAAGTGCTTGTGTGTGCATAGATAAATGGCTCCTACGACGAGGAGAACCATACCAAGCGATGAGTCCCATACGCAAGGATTCCTGTTGGAGACACTCAACAACCTGGTTACCGCCATCCGTGAAACGAGGCCAGAACCAGTCGCACCACGAAACGAGCACCTGGGAGGAGTGACTTATGAGAAGTTCCTCAAGCTTGACCCGCCAGTTTTCATTGGCAGAGCCGATCCTGAGCTCGCGGAAAGTTGGGTCGAAGAAACCGAACATGCCTTCCTGGTGCTGGGAGTACCAGAAGAAAAGAAGACCAACTTTGGCACATACAGGCTGAAAGACAACGCACGGAAGTGGTGGGATACCACTAAGATTATCCAGTTCTCGGAAGTTGAAGTCATTCCTTGGACTGACTTCCGGAGAGCTTTCATGGATAATTACTTTCCATTACACTCCAGAAACAAGAAGAAGATGGAGTTTCTGGAATTGGAGCAGGGTGGCATGAATCTGATTGACTATACCACCAAATTTCAAAATCTTGAACGGTACTGCTCCCGGTTATTTGAGACCGACCAAGAAAGGGCCGACAAGTACATCAATGGACTGCGAGAAGGGCTAAGGTCACGGGTTATCACCAGCATGCCCCAAACGTTTCAAACGGCTGTGACAGCAGCTTCAAAAATACAAGTGGATTGGGAGCGATCAAAAGTGATCATAGCAAAAAGGCCCATAGTTGATGGTGGGAACAAGAAGAGAATGTTTCCAAGTGGCCAGGGTTCACGACAACCCTTTCAGAAGAAAAGGTTCCAAGGTGGGAATAACACTCAACAAGTTGTAAGGCCAAGGCAGAACATGGCTCCAAACAACCTGCAGTCCAACCCAAACTGCCCAAAATGCCATGTTAATCACGCAAGAGGACCATGTCCACGTGACACAGGTGGATGCTTCTACTGTGGCAAAGTGGGCCACATTGCAAGACAATGCAGGAAGAAGCTTATTGATGAGCAGAGGAGGAATGCCGGATCTGCCGGACCCTCTCAACAAATACCACAACGAACACTAGTCCAACGACCCCCACCTAGAGTAGAACAAAGGCCTGCTGCAGGTCGTGTATACGCTGTAACGACTGAACAAGTCGAAACCGGTGACCTCATTGAAGGCACCATACCTGTTAATGGACATGCAGCTTACGTCTTGTTTGATTGTGGTGCTACTCATACGTTTATCTCTGACGATTTCACCGAACAACTCCACGCTTCGGTGCAACCGATTGATAAAATGATCGAAGTATATAACCCGTTGGGTTCACGCACCAAATGTATCCGGTGTGTGAAAATTTTGGATATTGAGATAGCAGGGCAACACTTGCCTACTGATGCCATCCTGATCGATATGATACAGTACGATGTCATTCTGGGAATGAATTGGTTGGCTCAGAATAATGCCAAGATTCTGTGCCGCGAGGGCAGAGTGATTCTATCTCGACCCGGATTACCTAAGATGGAATACCGGTTATCCAAACCAGTTCCACAGAAAAGGCTCATATCAGCACTTAAGGTACAAAAATACCTTATGAAGGGTTGTGTGGCCTTCCTGTTGAGTCTCTCGGTAGAAAAATCCAACGACCAACCCCTTGAGAGTTTGGAAGTAGTGCGGGAGTTTCCCGATGTGTTTCCTGAGGAATTGCCAGGACTTCCGCCACTTCGTGAGGTTGAATTTGGAATTCAATCCTTACCTGGAACAGCGCCGATATCCAAAGCCCCGTATCGAATGGCGTCAGCTGAACTCAGTGAGTTGAAGTGTCAGTTGGAAGAACTGATGGAACAAGGGTTCATCCGACCAAGTATGTCACCATGGGGAGCCCCGGTACTATTTGTAAAGAAGAAGGATGGATCCCTTCGGTTATGCATCGATTATCGGATGCTTAACCAGGCAACCATTAAAAATAAGTACCCATTGCCTCGGATTGAGGACTTATTCGATCAACTCAGAACAGCGAGGGTGTTCTCCAAGATCGACCTCAGGTCTGGATACCATCAGCTCAGAGTAAAGGAAGAGGATATACCCAAGACAGCCTTCAGAACGAAATACGGCCATTATGAGTTCGTAGTAATGCCCTTCGGACTCACTAATGCGCCTGCTGCCTTTATGGATCTAATGAACCGGATATTCAGACCATATTTGGATAGCTTTGTCATCGTCTTTATTGATGACATTCTCGTATATTCTGAGAACAAGGAACAACACGTGGAGCACTTGAAAATCGTCTTGAAAACCCTTCAAGATAACCAACTCTATGCTAAGTTTTCAAAATGTGAATTCTGGCTAGATAAAGTGATGTTCCTTGGTCATGTGATCTCAAAAGATGGAATCGCAGTGGATCCTGCGAAGGTGGAAGCTGTGATGGACTGGAAGCAGCCAGAAAATATCACTGAGGTTCGTAGCTTCCTTGGACTTGCCGGATATTATCGGAAGTTCATACAAGACTTCTCCCGAATCGCCGTACCGATGACGAAATTACTTAAAAAGGGAGTCAAGTTTGAATGGACTGACCAGTGTAAGGAGTGCTTTGAGGTTCTCAAACAGAGGCTTACCACTGCCCCTGTCCTTACCTTACCTTCTGGTCAGGGAGGCTTCGTGGCATATACCGATGCCTCAGGAACAGGTCTGGGTTGTGTGTTGATGCAGCATGGCAAAGTAATCGCCTATGCATCACGACAGTTGAGGGTCCATGAGAAAAACTATCCAACCCACGACTTGGAGCTTGCCGCGGTAGTGTTCGCGCTTAAAATCTGGCGACACTACCTGTATGGAGAGAAATTTGAGGTCATGTCGGACCATAAAAGCCTAAAATACCTCTTTTCTCAAAAAGAACTCAATATGCGGCAACGGCGATGGCTGGAATTCCTCAAAGATTATGAATTCACGCTTTCCTATCACCCTGGAAAGGCGAATGTTGTAGCAGATGCCCTTAGTCGCAAGACTGTTGGCACTCTGGCCAGCCTAACCGGACAATGGAAGTTGATGGAGGATTTCGTCAAGTGGAAGCCATTTTTGGCTGATTCAGGTAGAATCAAAATGTCATGTTTGACGATCCACATTGAGTTCCTCGATCGCATCGTAGCCGAACAGTTCAAGGATCCCCAGTACTTGGAATTGAAAGCTCGTGCTGAAAAAGATAACACTTTCTTCCATTTGAAAGAAGATGGAGGAATATGGATGGAAGAAAGAATTTGGGTTCCAAATAACCCTGAGCTAAGACAGGAAGTACTCCAGGAGGCCCATAGTAGCAAATATACTATCCACCCTGGGGGTACAAAGATGTTCCGAGATTTGCAGAGAAAGTACTGGTGGAAGGGTATGAAGCGTGATGTGGCTACGTTTGTCTCAAAGTGTTTGATCTGCCAGCAAGTTAAGATCGAACATCAGCGACCTGGTGGAAAGATGCAACGGATCGAGATTCCAGAATGGAAATGGGAAGGCATTACGATGGATTTCATCGTTGGATTGCCTCGATCCAAGAAACAACACGATTCGATATGGGTGATCGTGGACAGACTCACCAAGTCGGCTCACTTCCTGCCAATCAACACTCGATACTCAACTGAACGATTGGCGGAGATCTACATTCGGGAAATCGTTAGACTCCATGGAGTGCCGATTTCGATCATATCTGATCGTGACCCGAAGTTCACCTCTCACTTTTGGGAGCAACTTCAGAAAGCCCTGGGGACGAAACTCAAGTTCAGTACAGCATTCCATCCCCAAACAGATGGGCAATCAGAACGAACCATACAGACTCTTGAAGATATGCTAAGAGCCTGTATGCTGGAATGGAAAGGTGATTGGGATTCCCACCTAGTGTTGGCTGAATTTGCTTATAATAATAGCCACCACGCTAGCATTGGGATGGCGCCGTATGAAGCCTTGTATGGACGACCCTGTAGATCACCAATCCATTGGGGTGAAGTGGGTGAGCGAACCTTGGACTCGCCCATTGTGTTGCAGCATTACACTGAGCAGGTCCACATGATCAGAAAGAAGCTACTGACCGCTCAGAGTCGACAGAAGAGCTACGCCGATCAGCGGCGTAGGGAACTCACTTTTGCGGTTGGAGATAAGGTTTTTATCAAGGTCTCTCCAACCAAGAGTGTGTTTCGTTTTGGAAAGAAGGGGAAGCTCAGCCCTAGATTCGTTGGTCCCTTCGAAGTTTTGAGCCGAATCGGAGAGACTGCCTACCAAGTAGCATTGCCACCACAATACGCGCAAATACATGATGTATTTCACGTATCAATGCTTCGAAAGTACGTTCATGATCCTTCTCATGTCATTCAACATAAGGACATTGACATCCGAGAAGATATGACGGTAGAAGAAAGGCCAGTGGAGATCATGGACCGACGGGAGCAAGTGCTAAGAACGAAGGTCATCCCACTTGTTAAAGTGAGATGGCAACATCACGGAGTCGATGATTGCACTTGGGAGCCCGAATCAGATATGCGGGATAAATATCCTGAACTCTTCACTTTGTAATCTTAACTGAATTTCGCGGACGAAATTCCTTTAAGGGGGTAATGATGTAAGACCCGCAATTTTTCAGAAAATATCTGAATAAAATTCATGAGGCATTTACCGGTAAAAATAGCATTTCTTCTCAGAATGCGAAACGAATCAATTCCTGCGAACCAGTTATACTTAGGGTATTCGTCGAATTGCGAATATATGCTCAAATACTCGGGAAGCCATAACTTCCTAACTAAACGAAATCAATAGATTCGTACGAGCCAACTTTCTTAGTTACGTCAATACGAAGAAAATGGCGTACTCAGAATTTTTCGGAAAAAATCGCCGGAAACCCGAAATTCTTGCGGGACCCACGGAAATATTGGTGGGACCCACAGAAATATTCCTCAGAAAATATCTGGTGGGACCCACAAAAATATCCCATGGAATATCCAAGTGGGCCCCACACCAAGGAACCTCTTGGAATTAAAAAGAAGCCAAGGGGGTAGTTTGGGCATGAGAAAACCCAAGAGGAGGTGGGCTTGGGCTATAAATAGCCCTCCCCACTCTCTCTCTTCTCATAAAAATCGACCCCCCCTCTCTCTCTTGCCTTCTCTCTCTCTCCTAAAACTCCCCTACCTAGCCTAGCCCACCTGAGCCCACCTGACCTGGTCTGAGCCTGCCTGACTTAGCCTGAGCCTGCCTGACCTGGTCCTAACCCACCTGACCTGGGTCTGAACCCACTTGACCTGGTCCAAACCCAGTTGACTTGACTTGAACCTAGTTGGGTTTAAAGTCAAAGTCAAAGTCCTTTTTGGTCCAGATTCCGGTTTGGATTTCTGAACCCAGACTTAGCCTACTTGAGCTGAGTTCGAACCTACTGAACCCAGTTGACTTGGATTGAACCCTGTTAGGTTCAAACCACTTAGGTTGAGTAGCTTGACCTGCTCTACCTCTTTCTCAACTAAGTCAGCTTCATCTGACTTAGTCTGACCTCTCGAAGGAAGGCTCGAAGCCAAAGAAGCAACCCGGAGCCGTTTCTTCCACGATTTGAAGTAAGTTCACTTCGTTGATCCATCTCTCTCAAGTATTTGACTGTTTGTATATAGAATATACTTTCTGAAGTAGTATCTTGCTTTAGTTCTTGGTTGAGCCCTCTAGGACACTTCGGTGTTCACGCGCTCGCCTCGTAACTATCGTCGGATATATATGTTCGAATACGCAGTATATGCGTTCTTCAAAATAGTATCTCACCCTAGTTCTTGGTTGAGCCCTCTAGGACACTTCGGTGTTCACTCGCTCGCCTCGTAACTATCGTTGGATACAGATCTAGGTGTATATCTGCTGATACTGCCGACGCGTCTTATATCGCACAGGCCATGTAATTTACCTTTGCCGTCGCGTCGTATGATGCCAAGGCTCCCTGTTTTCTGCACTTCCGATTACTGCACTTCCGATTATGCATTTACTTACGCCGTCGCGTCGAACGATGCCAAGGCTCCTGCTTTCTGCAATGTATTTACTTACGCCGTCGCGTCGAACGATGCCAAGGCTTCTGCTTTGTTATATATGTAGAATATTTCGTTCAGTTACACACCCTGAACAATAGTATATGCATTTCTTTATGCCGCCGCTGTATAAAGCACAGGCTTCTGCTTATATTACATATATGGCGCGTAAGTGAGCGTTCAAACGGAGATCAACTCCAAAATCGCCCATGCGATTCCCTTACCGCTCCTCGTACAAGATTCTGCTTGACGAATGAAGCCCCTATTGGAAAGGCTTCGCCTTTTGGCAAAATGCTCTTTACGTAAAGACTAAATCAATTACGTATGGCCTAGCTATGGCCCAAGGTTCCTGCAACCTTGATGGATGCAAAGTACGCACAACGGTGCGCATCCATTTCCCGAGTTAAGCGTAGCGATTTCCCACCAAAGAGGGGAGATGCCGCTGAAATGGATAAAAGAAACGCACGCTTTCTCCGTAAAAGAGAGGAAGTGCTGCTGAAATTCCTGAAGGAGCTAAGAATGGCTCAGAAAGAACGTAGCAGAAGTGCTACCCAGTTATGAAACGCCTTCTACAATGTAGAAAGGTTCGTCGCACCACTGCCGGTAGAGCAGAGAAGGTGTTGACAGAATGGTTGGCAGAAGAGCTGCCAAAACCAGTTAAGTGGCACAATGATGTCCTTTGTTGGAACGATGTCAGAATGACTCGTCTCCCTGACACCTGCAAGGGCATCATACTTGTAAGAGCCGTTGCGCCAAAGTAGTGGTAGCGCCTTGACGAGGTCCTGAGCTCGTTGCGTAAAAATACGCCGAGTAGCCGATCCGTAGAGATCGAGTCATGTGCATGCTCATTGAGAATTTTCAGACAACCAGACTCGTAAGGGCCGCTGAGCCGGAGTGTGTTGTTTCCACCGAAAGAGGTGAAGTGCTCGTCAAGGCCGAAGTGCCGAGAGCAGAGTTAAGCATGCATATGAATAAAACCTTTGTTCCACGGTGAAAACCGTGTGGTTGATTGGGGTCGGGTACATACTTCTCAAAGGCTGCCCTATAGGCATGCAATGTTCGTCAAGTAATTGTAAGACCGGCAGGCCCCTTTCAGAATTTCTCACCGAGGAAGACGGTGATGGCGCAGCCTTGAGTGACATATATTTCACCCGAACCTGATAGAGTTCATTGATGGCCTTCGTCACTCAGAGGTATGGAGGTCGTGGTTATCCTTAAATATCTAAGGATTGAACCCAACTACTGCAGTAGCAGAATGCATTCGGATACCTAGTAAGGATCTCTTCCGGTATGTTGTACCGTCCTACTAGGGGGATGGGGTCAACAGGCCTCTGGGGTATCTAAAATACATAGAATAATCAACCCCCAGATCGTCGCGTTGTCGCCCAGATATGAGTCCCCTAAGCCCAGGGGGAGGTGCAATTATCGAAACAAAGCATTAGCTTAGGTACAGCGCTACTTTGAATGTATGAGTGGATGACGTTGTTGAGTCAGTCCTGCATAACCTTTGTGAAGGTGTCATGGTCGGTATACTACTGGACCGATTGGGAAAAAACCCCATTGATATCCGTACGACTAAGTGAAGCTCAGAGAGCTGTCCTTAGATTCGTAGGATACGGATGTGCCAAGCACAAAGGCTTGAGCTAGACATTCATTCGTGACTCTGAGGAAGTCAAGGCTAAGTCGTAGAGACTTGAGAGGTTATTCTAACTCACAGCCCTGAAGAGGCTTATGCGAAGTCATGACGACTTGCGTGGATGTTCAACTCATAGCCCTGATGAGGCTTGTGCGATATACGCTAAGTCATGGAGGCTTGAGCGTCGTATTACGAACTGCGACCCTGAGTGGTCTATGCATTTACTTGAGTTGAATAGATAGGTGTTTGCCTACTTACCAGACCATCAGTGGTTCTGACCCCGTTTTATGGGGATTTCAGGTGTTGAACCTGCGTGGCGATATGCGGAGCAAGGCGGCATCAAGTTCCAGGGTTTCTCTAGACAGAGTTGTACTGCTTCCTTTTTATTGAACCTACACTGCTTTTCTAAGCAGTAGTGTTGTAATAAACATGTGCTTTCGATAAAATGGAACACTTTGGTGGTCAATGAGTTGCTTGGCCACATACCTGCAACGTGCTCGGAGTTTTCTAAAACCGACGACTCATTATCGTCTTATTCCGCTGCTAAAAGCTTTTCTAAGTTCCGCTGCAAAGAAAAAAAAAAGAAATCCATGAAAATTTTAACTTAGCTTTGTTTTGGAAATCCGGGGCGTTACAATTGCCTTGAAAAGTTTTTTTTGTTAATGATTTAATTTGCACTGATTAACAGGCATCGACTTGGGGTGTGTGTTGATCAAGCAGGTTACCAATGATAAGGACTTTCAGAGAATCCTAAGAAAATTTTAGTCCCTGTCTAAAGCTTAGTGTTGTCATCCCTGTCTATTCACAATGGATGTTAGTCTAGCTGCTACAAACACTTTACATGAAGCTTGGTCTACCCGCAGTCGAACATTGGTAAGCATATAAAGGTGGCGCTCGTTTTTCCACGGCAAAATCTAGGCAAGTTAGAATTCAAGTGTCGTGGTAGCTGCTCAACAACTTACTCAGCAATAGGATTGGGTTATGTAGGAAAACCTTCAGTCCCCTGGTAAACTGGGCCCTGGCCAGAACAGCTAAAGGTGCTGCTCAGAAGCAACTCCAGCGACAGTTTCCTTCCCACTAACCTCATCGTCTGTTATGCTTAAGTGCCCCTCACCAGAGCTTTCCAGCATCGACCAGTAGTCAATTCCATCACCATGCTGGCCCAGGGGCTTGGGAGTTAGTCCACCCGAGTCTCAGGTTCTTCTTGACCCATTTGGGAAATTGCCTATGAAATCTAAAATCCAAATGCAACCTAACAATTAGTAGAGCTGGCAAGGAAATCCTTTTTCTGCAGCATTCTTACCCCCCTCAGTGCTTCCTCTACCACAGATTGTGATTTTGGGTCTCTTGCCGAAATATGTTAAATCTAGATCAGCCAACTAGGCGAAGAAGCCATTAAGAGCAGTAATTCTTCTTCAATATTTTCCAAGATTGTCTAGGTTTATCCCTCTGCTTGTTGGACAATCCCCAAGTGGATTCATATTTAAGTCAGCATGGGCTGATTTTGCCATTGATCTTTTAATTTTCGTGTTGGCTGGGCATGTGGTTGGCTCTTGCTGGTACCCTTTTGCATTACAGAGGGTGAATCAGTGTCTCTCAGAGGTTTACACAGCATCCAAAATATCATGCTCTAATTTTGTTGATTGTGAACGTGACAACGTTGAAAATTTTAGAAATAATTCAAGTTGGAATCTTTGGATAAATAGTCCTGATAGAAGTAATTGCTTTAACACATCTGGTGGCCACTTACCTTGATCACTGTTAAACACTGTTGCATTATTGCATTCTGCATATGTTAATGTGGTTATACCAAAAAAAAAAAAAAATGTTATGTTGTACACACCTGCCTTCACCAGCCTTCAACCCAATTATCTTTGCACCTTTGCACATACTGTCATAAAGATTTTTTCATCACCTGAATCGTTAAAGCTATTTTTTTTTAGTTGCAATGATGGGGTTGAGATTGTTTCTCACAATGATGTAAAATATGCTGGAGAAGTTCTGATCTTACCTGTAGAATTTTGGACAGAATGCTTCAATTCCAGATCTAGGAAGTTTTAGGTTTTTAGCTGCAAAATTTTTCATACACCTCATATTTATTATACAAGTATATGCATATATATGTAGGCATGTTGGTATATATGTCATCTCTTCTTTCTTTCCATCATAAATAACTTGGTACATGAGCCTTTTTACTATTGACATTCATATGATATGTATAAACTTACTTCTATTTTTAGGTTAACCAAGTTGTTTTGCAGGAAATATGTAGATAAAGTCATTATTTGAAGTTGTAAATTTGATTTTTTGTAATAGATAGATTTTAATGAAAAATTTACATTTCTTGCTTTAGGTAGAATGGATGAGCATTCTAAAATGCCATGAATTGTTTATTCCATGCATTTTTTTTCTTTTTTTCTCAAAATTCCCACTATGGTGAAACACGAATGGCACGTGCACCATTTCGTAAGAGGTAAGCTGTAAGACCCGCAATTTTTCAGAAAATATCTGAATAAAATTCATGAGGCATTTACCGGTAAAAATAGCATTTCTTCTCAGAATGCGAAACGAATCAATTCCTGCGAGCCAGTTATACTTAGGATATTCGTCGAATTGCGAATATATGCTCAAACACTCGGGAAGCCATAACTTCCTAACTAAACGAAATCAATAGATTCGTACGAGCCAACTTTCTTAGTTACGTCAATACGAAGAAAATGACGTACTCAGAATTTTTCGAAAAAAATCGTCGGAAACCCGAAATTCTTGCGGGACCCACGGAAATATTGGTGGGACCCACAGAAATATTCCTCAGAAAATATCTGGTGGGACCCACAAAAATATCCCATGGAATATCCAAGTGGGCCCCACACCAAGGAACCTCTTGGAATTAAAAAGAAGCCAAGGGGGTAGAAGGGGCATGAGAAAATCCAAGAGGAGGTGGGCTTGGGCTATAAATAGCCCTCCCCACTCTCTCTCTTCTCATAAAAATCGACCCCCTCTCTCTCTTGCCTTCTCTCTCTCTCCTAAACCTCCCCTACCTAGCCTAGCCCACCTGACCTGGTCTGAGCCTGCCTGACTTAGCCTGAGCCTGCCTGACCTAGTCCTAACCCACCTGACCTGGGTCTGAACCCACTTGACCTGGTCCAAACCCAGTTGACTTGACTTGAACCTAGTTGGGTTTAAAGTCAAAGTCAAAGTCCTTTTTGGTTCAGATTCCGGTTTGGATTTCTGAACCCAGACTTAGCCTACTTGAGCTGAGTTCGAACCTGTTGAACCCAGTTGACTTGGATCGAACCCTGTTTGGTTCAAATCACTTAGGTTGAGTAGCTTGACCTACTCTACCTCTTTCTCAACTAAGTCAGCTTCATCTGACTTAGTCTGACCTCTCGAAGGAAGGCTCGAAGCCCAAGAAGCAACCCGGAGCCGTTTCTTCCACGAATTGAAGTAAGTTCGCTTCGTTGATCCATCTCTCTCAAGTATTTGATTGTTTGTATATAGAATATACTTTCTGAAGTAGTATCTTGCTTTAGTTCTTGGTTGAGCCCTCTAAGACGCTTCGGTGTTCACGCGCTCGCCTCGTAACTATCGTCGGATATATATGTTCGAATACGCAGTATATGCGTTCTTCAAAATAGTATCTCACCCTAGTTCTTGGTTGAGCCCTCTAGGACACTTCGGTGTTCACTCGCTCGCCTCGTAACTATCGTTGGATACAGATCTAGGTGTATATCTGCTGATTCTGCCGACGCGTCTTATATCGCACAGGCTATGTAATTTACTTTTGCCGTCGCGTCGTATGATGCCAAGGCTCCCTGTTTTCTGCACTTCCGATTACTGCACTTCCGATTATGCATTTACTTACGCCGTCGCGTCGAATGATGCCAAGGCTCCTGCTTTCTGCAATGTATTTACTTACGCCGTTGCGTCGAACGATGCCAAGGCTTCTGCTTTGTTATATATGTAGAATATTTCGTTCAGTTACACACCCTGAACAATAGTATATGCATTTCTTTACGCCGCCGCTGTATAAAGCACAGGCTTCTGCTTATACTACATATATAGCGCATAAATGAATGTTCAAATGGAGATCAACTCCAAATCGCCCATGCGATTCCTTGACCGCTCCTCGTTCAAGATTCTGCTTGACGAATGAAGCCCCTATTGAAAAGGCTTCGGTTTTGGGCAAA
This sequence comes from Nuphar pumila, assembly GCF_984573655.1. Lineage (NCBI taxonomy): Eukaryota > Viridiplantae > Streptophyta > Magnoliopsida > Nymphaeales > Nymphaeaceae > Nuphar > Nuphar pumila. The sequence continues at coordinate 44,205,540 of NC_143257.1, forward strand.
ATGCTCTTTACGTAATGACTAAGTCAATTTCGTATGGCCTGGCTATGGCCAAGGGTTCCTGCAACCTTGATGGATGCAAAGTACGCACAACGGTGCGCATCCATTTCCCGAATTAAGCGTGGCGATTTCCTACCAAAGAGGGGAGATGCCGCTGAAATGGATAAAAGAAACGCACGCTTTCTCCGTAAAAGAGAGGAAGTGCTGCTGAAATTTCTGAAGAAGCTATGAATATCTCAGAAAGAACGTAGCAGGATACTCTGACATATAGCAGAGTGCTACCCATTTCATGGTTTGCCCTCTACAACGTAGAAGGGTTCGTCGCACCACTGCCGGTAGAGCAGGGGAGGTGCTGACGAAATGGTTGGCAGAAGAGCTGCCGGAACCAATAGAACGGCATAATGATGTCCGTTGATGGAACGATGCCAGATCGGCTCGTATCCTTGTGCCTGCAAGGGCACCTTGCTCGTAAGGGCCGCTGAGCTGGAGTAGAGGTTGCGCCTTGGCTAGGTTTGGACTCGTTGCGTAAAAATACGCCGAGTAGCCGATCTATTTAGATCGAGTCATATGCATGCTCATTGAGAACGGTTACACAACCAGACTCGTAAGGGCCGAAGAGCCAGAGTGTGTTGTTTCCACCCAAAGAGGTGTGATGCTCGTGGTGGCCGAAGTGCCAAAGAGCGGTGTTCTGCATGCATATGAATAAGACTTAAGGTCGCACATACCCCGCGGTTGAAGATCGTGTTAGGGGTACCCCCTCAGTAATGACTGTGTTGGGGCAGACTGAATGGGGTCGGGTACATACTCCCGTAGTGCTGAAAGCACAGGCTGCCTAAATGGCATGCAGATTCTGTCCAAGTAATTGTAAGACTGGCAGACCCCTTCAGGAATTATGCTCACTGTGGAATGACAGTGATGGTACAGCCTTGAGTGACATGTATTTTACTTTGGACCTGATAGAGTCCACGATGGCCTCAGTCACTCATGGGTTTTGGGGTCGTGGTTATCCTTAAGATCTAAGGATTGAACCCAACTACTGCAAGTAGAGGATGCATCCGAATATGGGCCTAGTAGGATTCTCCCAGTTGAAACACACTGCCCTACTATGGATAGGGTCAACAGGCCTCTGGGGTATCTAAAATACATAGAATAATCAACCCCCAGAATGTCGCGTTGATGCCCGGACAATAGCTCTACCTGCGTACCAAAGGCGGGAGCGGTTAATTATCAAACAATGCATTAGCTCTAGGTACAGCGATGTTTTGAATGTATGAGTGGATGACGTGTTGAGTCAGTCATGCATAACCTTTGTGAAGGTGTCATGTTCGGTATACTACTGGACCGACTGGGCAAAGACCCGTGTTGTATCCGCACGACTAAGCGAAGCTCGAGGAGTTGTCCTTAGATGCGTGGGATACGGATGTGCCAAGTATGAAGACTTGAGCTAGACATCACTTTGAGACCCGAAAGAGGTCATGGCTAAGTCGTGGAGACTTAAGCGGCGATTCAAATCACAGCCCTGAAAAGGCTTGCTCTAAGTCATGAGGACTCGAGCGGATGTTCAACTCATAGCCCTGAGGAGGCTCTTGCGATATACGCTAAGTCTTGGAGACTTGAGCGTCGTTATTGCGCATTGCGACCCTGAGTGGTCATTATCGTACTTGAGTTGAATGGATGTATGACTGCATGCTTACCAGACCATCAGTGGTTCTGACCCCGTTTTATGGGGATTTCAGGTGTTGAACCTGCGTGGCGATATGCGGAGCAAGGCGGCATCGAGTTCCAGGGTTTCTCTAGACAGAGTTGTACTGCTTCCTTTTATTGAACCTACACTGCTTTTCTAAGCAGTAGTGTTGTAATAAACATGTGTTTTCGATAAAATGGAACACCTTGGTGGTCAATGAATTGCTTGGCCACATACCTGCAACGTGCTCGGAGTTTTCTAAAACCGACGACTCATTATCGTCTTATTCCGCTGCTAAAAGCTTTTCTAAGTTCCGCTGCAAAGAAAAAAAAAAAGAAATTCATGAAAATTTTAACTTAGCTTTGTTTTGGAAATCCGGGGCGTTACAGAATTGGTATCAGAGCATGAGTCTGAGAAACCTGGTTCAAGATCCGTCATGGTACCGATATCGCACTGTAAGTATATGTTTTTATACTTTTGTTCTGAACTGGGTGCATCTTTGTATAGATGGCAACTCATGACTCGCGTGGATATTGCTATCGCTGCAAGGTCATGCACGATGAGTGGATATGCCCGTATGAAGTCCAAGACTGCCAATACTGTGGCGAAGATGGGCATTCCGCCAACGAATGCCAAAGGAAATATACCGCCGATATGGGTCGGCGGGCTTCAAAGGGTCTCAGGGATGAGACTTCGCGTGTCAGTGGACCGCATCACTCTAGTGTTGGGAGCAACCATACCCCAACATCTTTTGATGAATTACCAAGGCTGAGGGATTTTGATTTGAACTTCCCTGCAGAAGTCTATCACTCGCCAAGCTACCATCCAGCATCACATATGCCGAGCTTAAATGGCAGGAACAAAAGAGGGGATTCTTTCTGTTCACCAATCATTATTCCAGACTCCTAGAGTCTTGATCTTGCTGACTGGAAAAGTGGACTGGAGTCTCTCATATATCCCCAGTATTCGCTTGCTAGTGCAGAAGTGCCGCCCAAGCCAAAGCTAGTAGTGCCTGCACCAAGGCCATGTGGCAATAGATGGACCTTTTGGAGTTCGTCTTCATCAAAGAAATCCAAGTCTTAAAGAGACTGGTGATGTTTTGGAGTCAGTAGACTCATGTATATAGTTTCTCAACGCCTAAAGTCTGCCAGTGCGGCATGACGTTTTGTTTAAGGCGATGCTTGTGTAAATGTGATGTATATTAAGTAAATAAAGCTTTTACTTCCTCATATACATCGAGAAACTAAAAACAAGTGCTTGTGTGTGCATAGATAAATGGCTCCTACGACGAGGAGAACCATACCAAGCGAGGAGTCTCATACGCAAGGATTCCTGTTGGAGACACTCAACAACCTGGTTACCGCCATCCGTGAAACGAGGCCAGAACCAGTCGCACCACGAAACGAGCACCTGGGAGGAGTGACTTATGAGAAGTTCCTCAAGCTTGACCCGCCAGTTTTCATTGGCAGAGCCGATCCTGAGCTCGCGGAGAGTTGGATCGAAGAGACAGAACGTGCCTTCTTAGTACTGGGAGTACCAGAGGAAAAGAAGACTAACTTTGGCACGTATCGGTTGAAAGACAATGCACGAAAGTGGTGGGATACCACTAAACTTATCCAGTTCTCACAAGTCGAAGTCATTCCTTGGACTGACTTTCGGAGGACTTTTATGGATAACTACTTCCCGTTGCATTCCAGAAACAAGAAAAAGATGGAGTTTCTGGAGTTGGAACAGGGCGGTATGAGTCTAATGGACTATACCACCAAATTTCAGAATCTAGAGCGCTACTGCTCTCGATTGTTCGAAACAGACCAAGAAAGGGCCGACAAATATGTGAATGGTCTGCGCGAAGGGCTGCGATCTCGAGTGATAACAAGCATGCCTTCGACTTTTCAGGCTGCGGTAGCAGCAGCTTCAAAAATCCAAGAGGACTGGGCACGATCTAAAGTGATCGTAGCAAAGAAGATCATAGTGAATGGTGGGAATCGTAAAAGGACGTTCCCAAGTGGCCAGGGTTCACGACAACTCTTTCAAAAGAAGAAGTTCCAAGGAGGGAACAACACTCAGCAAGTCGTGAGGCCAAGACAGAACCCAACTCCGAATGGTCAGCAGTCCAACTTCAGCTGCCCAAGGTGTCGTATGAACCACCCCGGAAAGCCATGTCCTCGTGACATTGGTGGGTGCTTGTATTGTGGCAAGATGGGCCACTTTATAAGGGATTGCGCCAAGAAGGCTGCAGATGAACAGAGGAGTAATGCCGGATCTGTCGGACCCTCTCGACCAGCACCACAACGTTCTCAGTTTCAACGACCTCCACCTAGAATAGAACAAAGGCCTGCTGCAGGTCGTGTATATGCTGTAACGACTGAACAAGTCGAAAATGGTGACCTGATTGAAGGCACCGTACCTGTTAATGGACATGCAGCTTACGTCTTGTTTGATTGTGGTGCTACTCATACGTTTATCTCTGACGATTTCACCGAACAACTCCACGCCTCGGTGCAACCGATTGATAAAATGATCGAAGTATATAACCCGTTGGGTTCACGCACCAAATGTATCCGGTGTGTGAAAAATTTGGATATTGAGATAGTAGGGCAACACTTGCCTACCGACGCCATCCTGATCGATATGATACAGTACGATGTCATTCTGGGAATGAATTGGTTGGCTCAAAATAATGCCAAGATTCTGTGCCGCGAGGGCAGAGTGATTCTATCTCGACCCGGATTGCCTAAGATGGAGTACCGGTTATCCAAACCAGTTCCACAGAAAAGGCTCATATCAGCACTTAAGGTACAAAAATACCTTAGGAAGGGTTGTGTGGCCTTCCTGTTGAGTCTCTCGGTGGAAAAATCCAATGACCAACCCCTTGAGAGTTTGGAAGTGGTGCGGGAGTTTCCTGATGTGTTTCCTGAGGAATTGTCAAGACTTCCGCCACTTCGTGAGGTTGAATTTGGAATTCAATCCTTACCTGGAACAGTGCCGATATCCAAAGCCCCGTATCCAATGGCGCCAGCTGAACTCAGTGAGTTGAAGTGTCAGTTGGAAGAACTGATGGAACAAGGGTTCATCCGTCCTAGTGTGTCACCGTGGGGAGCCCCGGTACTGTTTGTAAAGAAGAAGGATGGATCCCTTCGGTTATGCATCGATTATCGGATGCTTAACCAGGCAACTGTTAAAAATAAGTACCCGTTGCCTCGGATTGAGGACTTATTCGATCAACTCAGAACAGCGAGGGTGTTCTCCAAGATCGACCTCAGGTCTGGGTACCATCAGCTCAGAGTAAAGGAAGAGGATATACCCAAGACTGCCTTCAGAACGAGATACGGCCATTATGAGTTCGTAGTAATGCCCTTCGGACTCACTAATGCGCCTGCTGCCTTTATGGATCTAATGAACCGGATATTCAGACCATATTTGGATAGCTTTGTCATCGTCTTTATTGATGACATTCTCGTATATTCTGAGAACAAGGAACAACACGTGGAGCACTTGAAAATCGTCTTGAAAACCCTTCAAGATAACCAACTCTATGCTAAGTTTTCAAAATGTGAATTCTGGCTAGATAAAGTGATGTTCCTTGGTCATGTGATCTCGAAAGATGGAATCGCAGTAGATCCTGCGAAGGTGGAAGCTGTGATGGACTGGAAGCAGCCAGAAAATATCACTGAGGTTCGTAGCTTCCTTGGACTTGCCGGATATTATCGGAAGTTCATACAAGACTTCTCCCGAATCGCAGTACCGATGACGAAATTACTTAAAAAAGGAGTCAAGTTTGAATGGACTGACCAGTGTAAGGAGTGCTTTGAGGTTCTCAAACAGAGGCTTACCACTGCCCCTGTCCTTACCTTACCTTCTGGTCAGGGAGGCTTCGTGGCTTATACCGATGCCTCGGGAACAGGTCTGGGTTGTGTGTTGATGCAGCATGGCAAAGTAATCGCCTATGCGTCACGACAGTTGAAAGTCCATGAGAAAAATTATCCAACCCACGATCTTGAGCTTGCCGCGGTAGTGTTCGCACTTAAAGTTTGACGACACTACCTGTATGGAGAGAAATTTGAGGTCATGTCGGAACATAAAAGCCTAAAATACCTCTTTTCTAAAAAAGAACTCAATATGCGGCAACGGCGATGGCTGGAATTCCTCAAAGACTATGAATTCACGCTTTCCTATCACCCTGGAAAGGCGAATGTTGTAGCAGATGCCCTTAGTCGCAAGACTGTTGGCACTCTGGCCAGCCTAACCGGACAATGGAAGTTGATGGAGGATTTCGTCAAGTGGAAGCCATTTTTGGCTGATTCAGGTAGAATCCAAAAGTCATGTTTGACGATCCACATTGAGTTCCTCGATCGCATCGTAGCCGAACAGTTCAAGGATCCCCAGTACTTGGAATTGAAAGCTCGTGCTGAAAAAGATGATACTTTCTTCCATTTGAAAGAAGATGGAGGAATATGGATGGAAGAAAGGATTTGGGTTCCAAATAACCCTGAGCTAAGACAGGAAGTACTCCAGGAGGCCCATAGTAGCAAATATACTATCCACCGTGGGGGTACGAAGATGTTCCGAGATTTGCAGAGAAAGTACTGGTGGAAGGGTATGAAGCGTGATGTGGCTACGTTTGTCTCGAAGTGTTTGATCTGCCAGCAAGTTAAGATCGAACATCAGCGCCCTGGTGGAAAGATGCAACGGATCGAGATTCCAGAATGGAAATGGGAAGGCATTACGATGGATTTCATCGTTGGATTGCCTCGATCCAAGAGACAACATGACTCAATATGGGTGATCGTGGACAGACTCACCAAGTCTGCTCATTTTCTGCCAATCAACACTCGATACTCAACTAAACGATTGGCGAAGATCTACATTCGGGAAATCGTTAGACTCCATGGAGTGCCGATTTCGATCATATCTGATCGTGACACGAAGTTCACCTCTCACTTTTGGGAGCAGCTTCAGAGAGCCCTGGGGACGAAACTCAAGTTCAGTACAGCATTCCATCCCCAAACAGATGGGCAATCAGAACGAACCATACAGACTCTTGAAGATATGCTAAGAGCCTGTATGCTGGAATGGAAAGGTGATTGGGATTCCCACCTAGCGTTGGCTGAATTTGCTTATAATAATAGCCACCACGCTAGCATTGGGATGGCGCCGTATGAAGCCTTGTATGGACGACCCTGTAGATCACCGATCCATTGGGGTGAAGTGGGTGAGCGAACCTTGGACTCGCCCATTGTGTTGCAGCATTATACTGAGCAGGTCCACATGATCAGAAAGAAGCTACTGACTGCTCAGAGTCGACAGAAGAGCTACGCCGATCAGCGGCGTAGGGAACTCGCTTTTGCGGTTGGAGATAAGGTTTTTATCAAGGTCTCTACAACCAAGAGTGTGTTTCGTTTTGGAAAGAAGGGGAAGCTCAGCCCCAGATTCGTTGGTCCCTTCGAAGTTTTGAGCCGGATCGGAGAGACTGCCTACCGAGTAGCATTGCCACCACAATACGCGCAAATACATGATGTATTTCACGTATCAATGCTTAGAAAGTACGTTCATGATCCTTCTCACGTCATTCAACATGAAGACATTGACATCCGAGAAGATATGACGGTAGAAGAAAGGCCAGTGGAGATCATGGACCGACGGGAGCAAGTGCTAAGAACGAAGGTCATTCCACTTGTTAAAGTGAGGTGGCAGCATCATGGAATCGATGATTGCACTTGGGAGCCCGAATCGGATATGCGGGATAAATATCCTGAACTCTTCACCTTGTACTCTTAGCTGAATTTCGCAGACGAAATTCCTTTAAGGGGGTAATGATGTAAGACCTGCAATTTTTCAGAAAATATCTGAATAAAATTCATGAGGCATTTACCGGTAAAAATAGCATTTCTTCTCAAAATGCGAAACGAATCAATTCCTGCGAGCCAGTTATACTTAGGATATTCATCGAATTGCGAATATATGCTCAAACACTCGGGAAGCCATAACTTTCTAACTAAACGAAATCAATAGATTCGTACGAGCCAACTTTCTTAGTTACGTCAATACGAAGAAAATGGCATACTCAGAATTTTTCGGAAAAAATCGCCGGAAACCCGAAATTCTTGCGGGACCCACGGAAATATTGGTGGGACCCACGGAAATATTCCTCAGAAAATATCTGGTGGGACCCACAAAAATATCCCATGGAATATCCAAGTGGGCCCCACACCAAGGAACCTCTTGGAATTAAAAAGAAGCCAAGGGGGTAGAAGGGGCATGAGAAAATCCAAGAGGAGGTGGGCTTGGGCTATAAATAGCCCTCCCCACTCTCTCTCTTCTCATAAAAATCGACCCCCTCTCTCTCTTGCCTTCTCTCTCTCTCCTAAACCTCCCCTACCTAGCCTAGCCCACCTGAGCCCACCTGACCTGGTCTGAGCCTGCCTGACTTAGCCTGAGCCTGCCTGACCTGGTCCTAACCCACCTGACCTGGGTCTGAACCCACTTGACCTGGTCCAAACCCAGTTGACTTGACTTGAACCTAGTTGGGTTTAAAGTCAAAGTCAAAGTCCTTTTTGGTCCAGATTCCGGTTTGGATTTCTGAACCCAGACTTAGCCTACTTGAGCTGAGTTCGAACCTGCTGAACCCAGTTGACTTGGATCGAACCCTGTTTGGTTCAAACCACTTAGGTTGAGTAGCTTGACCTACTCTACCTCTTTCTCAACTAAGTCAGCTTCATCTGACTTAGTCTGACCTCTCGAAGGAAGGCTCGAAGCCCAAGAAGCAACCCGGAGCCGTTTCTTCCACGATTTGAAGTAAGTTCTCTTCGTTGATCCATCTCTCTCAAGTATTTGATTGTTTGTATATAGAATATACTTTCTGAAGTAGTATCTTGCTTTAGTTCTTGGTTGAGCCCTCTAGGACGCTTCGGTGTTCACGCGCTCGCCTCGTAACTATCGTCGGATATATATGTTCGAATACGCAGTATATGCGTTCTTCAAAATAGTATCTCACCCTAGTTCTTGGTTGAGCCCTCTAGGACACTTCGGTGTTCACTCGCTCGCCTCGTAACTATCGTTGGATACAGATCTAGGTGTATATCTGCTGATTCTGCCGACGCGTCTTATATCGCACAGGCTATGTAATTTACCTTTGCCGTCGCGTCGTATGATGCCAAGGCTCCCTGTTTTCTGCACTTCCGATTACTGCACTTCCGATTATGCATTTACTTACGCCGTCGCGTCGAACGCTGCCAATGCTCCTGCTTTCTGTAATGTATTTACTTACGCCATCGCGTCGAACGATGCCAAGGCTTCTGCTTTGTTATATATGTAGAATATTTCGTTCAGTTACACACCCTGAACAATAGTATATGCATTTCTTTACGCCGTCGCTGTATAAAGCACAAGATTCTGCTTATACTACATATATAGCGCATAAATGAGCGTTCAAATGGAGATCAACTCCAAATCGCCCATGCGATTTCTTGACCGCTCCTCGTTCAAGATTCTGCTTGACGAATGAAGCCCCTATTGGAAAGGCTTCGGTTTTTGGCAAAATGCTCTTTACGTAATGACTAAGTCAATTTCGTATGGCCTGGCTATGGCCAAGGGTTCCTGCAACCTTGATGGATGCAAAGTACGCACAACGGTGCGCATCCATTTCCCGAATTAAGCATGGCGATTTCCTACTAAAGAGGGGAGATGCCGCTGAAATGGATAAAAGAAACGCACGCTTTCTCCGTAAAAGAGAGGAAGTGCTGCTGAAATTTCTGAAGAAGCTATGAATAGCTCAGAAAGAACGTAGCAGGATACTCTGACATATAGCAGAGTGCTACCTAGTTCATGGTTTGCCCTCTACAACGTAGAAGGGTTCGTCGCACCACTGCCGGTAGAGCAAGGGAGGTGTTGATGAAATGGTTGGCAGAAGAGCTGCCGGAACCAATGGAACGGCATAATGATGTCCGTTGATGGAACGATGCCAGATCGGCTCGTATCCTTGTGCCTGCAAGGGCACCTTGCTCGTAAGGGCCGCTGAGCCGGAGTAGAGGTTGCGCCTTGGCTAGGTTTGGACTCGTTGCGTAAAAATACGCCGAGTAGCCGATCTATTTAGATAGAGTCATATGCATACTCATTGAGAACGGTTACACAACCAGACTCGTAAGGGCCGAAGAGCCAGAGTGTGTTGTTTCCACCCAAAGAGGTGTGATGCTCGTGGTGGCCGAAGTGCCAAAGAGCGGTGTTCTGCATGCATATGAATAAGACTTAAGGTCGCACATACCCCGCGGTTGAAGATCGTGTTAGGGGTACCCCCTCAGTAATGACTGTGTTGGGGCAGACTGAATGGGGTCGGGTACATACTCCCGTAGTGCTGAAAGCACGGGCTGCCTAAATGGCATGCAGATTCTGTCCAAGTAATTGTAAGACTGGCAGACCCCTTCAGGAATTATGCTCACTGTGGAATGACAGTGATGGTACAGCCTTGAGTGACATGTATTTTACTTTGGACCTGATAGAGTCCACGATGGCCTCAGTCACTCATGGGTTTTGGGGTCGTGGTTATCCTTAAGATCTAAGGATTGAACCCAACTACTGCAAGTAGAGGATGCATCCGAATATGGGCCTAGTAGGATTCTCCAAGTTGAAACACACTGCCCTACTATAAATAGGGTCAACAGGCCTCTGGGGTATCTAAAATACATAGAATAATCAACCTCCAGAACGTCGCGTTGATGCCCGGACAATAGCTCTACCTGCATACCAAAGGCGGGAGCGGTTAATTATCAAACAATGCATTAGCTCTAGGTACAACAATGTTTTGAATGTATGAGTGGATGACGTGTTGAGTCAGTCCTGCATAAACTTTGTGAAGGTGTCATGTTCGGTATACTACTGGACCGACTGGGCAAAGACCCGTGTTGTATCTGCACGACTAAGCGAAGCTCGAGGAGTTGTCCTTAGATGCGTGGGATACGGATGTGCCAAGTATGAAGACTTGAGCTAGACATCACTTTGAGACCCGAAAGAGGTCATGGCTAAGTCGTGGAGACTTAAGCGGCTATTCAAATCACAGCCCTGAAAAGGCTTGCTCTAAGTCATGAGGACTCGAGCGGATGTTCAACTCATAGCCCTGAGGAGGCTCTTGCGATATACACTAAGTCTTGGAGGCTTGAGCGTCGTTATTGCGCATTGCGACCCTGAGTGGTCATTATCGTACTTGAGTTGAATGGATGTATGACTGCATGCTTACCAGACCATCAGTGGTTCTGACCCCGTTTTATGGGGATTTCAGGTGTTGAACCTGCGTGGCGATATGCGGAGCAAGGCGGGGCATCGAGTTCCAGGGTTTCTCTAGACAGAGTTGTACTGCTTCCTTTTATTGAACCTACACTGCTTTTCTAAGCAGTAGTGTTGTAATAAACATGAGTTTTCGATAAAATGGAACACCTTGGTGGTCAATGAATTGCTTGGCCACATACCTGCAACGTGCTCGGAGTTTTCTAAAACCGACGACTCATTATCGTCTTATTCCGCTGCTAAAAGCTTTTCTAAGTTCCGCTGCAAAGAAAAAAAAAAAGAAATTCATGAAAATTTTAACTTAGCTTTGTTTTGGAAATCCGGGGCGTTATATAAGCTAATGCTAAGTTGACGATTTACATCAACGGCCATAGTCGGGGTGTAAACAAAACTTAGAATTTCTATCTTTTACAAAATAACACTGGATCCACACTGGGTCCACTTTAAAAAATCATCATATTTTCTCAAAATGTTTTCTTTCTTTTATCGGAATTTAATTTAGGATTAACTCAAAATGTATACCAATGGCCATAGTCAGGGTATGTTGAGAGTAAATTTCATTTTAAATTCTATAAAAGCACCAAAAGATATTTTATTTTTCATGTGAATTTAGATATGACTATCATATAATACATTTAATGACCACAGTCAGGAGTGTATTATATCATTAGTCTTATTTAAATTCATTTGAAGAATGAAATATGATTTTCAAATCCGATTTCAAACTTATTTTAATTCGTTCATCATATAGGAAGAATTGCATCATATTTTCAAAACTTCTTTTTTTCAAAATCTCAAGTGTTTTTCTTCTTCATCATCAGATCTTATTCAAATCCAATTCTGTCTCACTTCAAGATTCAAGAATTCAATTTCAAAGTCCAATTTGACCTTGAAACTCCAAAATCATTTTATATTCAAAACTTCAAATTTCCAACTCATTTCAAAATTCAATTTCAAAGTTCAATTTAACTTTGGAATTTCTGATTCATCTTCAAATCAAGTTTATCTTCTTATCTTCAAAATCAAGATTTGAGATTGATTTTGAATCTTGACTCTTCTTAAATTTTAAATTCAATCTGGGTCTTCAAAACCCAGATCCATCCTCAAAAGTTCCATTTAGACTTTCAAAATCCAAATCAAAGGATCAACTTGGATCCAGATTTCGAAGTATAAACTCCATTCTGCTTTGGATCTCCAATTAACAGATCCAAAATTCCATTTAGGATCCAGATCCTCATTCCATTTTGGATCTCCGATGACAGATCCAAAATCCACTTAAAGATCCAGATCCTCATTCCCCTTTCGGATCTCAGATCACAGATTCAAATTCTATTTAGGATCCAGATCCTCATTCCATTTTGGATCTCCAATTACAGATCCAAATTCCATTCAGGATCCAGATCCCTACTCTACCATTGGATCTCAGACTTCAGATCCAAAATCCATTTCTTTAGGGTCCAGAATCCAATTCTACCTTGGATCTCAGACTTCAGATCCAATTTCATTCTAGGATCCAGAATCCAATCTACTTTGGATCTCAGATTCAGATCCAAAATTCATCTTGGATTCCAAATATCGGATCCGATTCCATTCAAAGCTTCAGATCCAAAATCCATTTCTTTAGGGTCCAGAACCCAATTCTACCTTGGATCTCAGACTTCAGATCCAAATTTCATTCTAGGATCCAGAATCCAATCTACTTTGGATCTCAGATTCAGATCCAAATTTCATCTTGGATTCCAAATCTCGGATCCAATTCCATTCAAAGCTTCAGATCCAATTCCATCTAGGATCCAAAGATCAAACTTTACTTTGGATCTCCAACTTCAGATCCCAATTCCATTTTGGATTCCAAATCTTAAGTTGGATTCGATTCAAAATTCCAAATCCAAAATTCCACTGTAAATTCCAATTCTCAAAGCCAGTCCCATTGTCATTCAAACCAAAGTTCCTATTTCAGATCCTAAATCCAAAAATCAACTCAAAACTCTATTCAGAATCTAGAATTTGGATTCGGATTTCATCTTGAAATTCCAACTGTTCCAAATCCCATTCCTCAATTCCTTTAGATCCCCCACATTTCCTTCTAACTTCAAAACTTCAAAGTTAGAATTCAATTCCATTCCAAATATTCATCCAAGTTCAAACTTCCAAATTCAAAGTCCATTTATGACTTTGAGATTTTCTTTCTTTCAGTTTCAAGATCATTTCTCTCAAAGATCCAAATTCATTTTCCTAAAGCTCTGATTATTCTAAAAACTTAGAACTTCAAATTTTAAGTTCTAAGTTAGAAAACATTTCTTCACTTTATCTGATTCACTTGGAAATTCTTCAAAATATTTTCAAAAAGAGCATACATCTTTGCATTTGCACAAGCATGATTCATTGTGCATTTTTTAGACTTAGGATAAATACTTAGATAATTTCTTAGCAAAGCAAAAGGCATTAATTCGACCCTTGGTTCGATTACCCCTGGTAAAGGCGCCAGGAACGGTCGAACCTCGTACCGACGAGCGGATCCCGTCTCCCAATTTTCTCGCAAATATTTCAAAAACAGAGGTGAGTTATTTCAAAATATTTTCAAAATTAAGGTCAAGTGAGACCCGCAAAAGAGTTCCTCTTCTCTTCTCTTCTTTCTTTTCTCTTCCCTCCTTCTTTCCGTTCTTTTATCTTTTCTCCCTTCAAAAAGGACGAAAATAAGAGGTTGGAAAGGAAAAGAGAAAGAAGAGAGAGAATATTACGAGAGGAAAAATTTTGCGATGATCACACCATGACAGCATATATTTCTTTGCCGCATCATTTCGGGAAATATGGAGCAAGCCCAGTCCATGTCTCATCAGTTTCACCTAGATGATAAATATATATATATATATATATACTTTGACAGTGGTATTGATAATTGGAATAAATTCAAAAACATTACATGGACTGGAATATTTGCACGGCTGTATGTATTCTTCCCAAAATATGTTTTGAATTGCAGACTTGCTGATAAGTCTTAAAGGAATATCGAAGGGAAGGAGTTTAATGAGCATTTCATGTGGGGTAATCATCAACTCTTCAGCAAAAATTGTTCATTTAGCTTCAAAGCCTCCTGTACAAGTTTACAGCTGCTGTAACACTTTCCATGCTTTTCAGCTACATCTTATAAGCAGCATGAACTTCATATCTATAGCCCCCCCCCCCCATGGTCATACATATGTAAAGCCACCTTGATTCTCTGTTTCAGCTTCATTTTGCGTAATCACTGACATAACCGTTGCATCATATTTAGGAATCCCCTGCACCTCCACTGTGTATCTCCCACAAGTACCACTCTGCTCGCACCATCATCATTCTTATCCGCCTATGTTATATACCTGCTATATATATACATATATATATACATATATATATATATATATGTATATAGGTGTATATGTAAATATATATATGCGCACACATATATATATGTATTGGCATGCCTATATATATATGTAAGTGTATATTTACACATCACCCCTTGTCTTCTCACATTTTAAATGTCTGGGCACGTGAGCCTTTTCCATTAGCCTCCATATGAGATGTACAATGTTCTTCCAATTTTCATACTAACCAAGTGTTTTTGCAGGAAATATGTGAAAAATATCATTACTTGGAGTTGTAAATTCATCTTTATGCATTGTAATAGTTAGATCTTAATGAGAATTTAGATTTGTTATTTTAGATAGAATGAATGAGCATAGTAATATCATAAATTGTTTGTTCTCATGCATTTTTGTCTTTATTTCTCAAAATTCTCACAATGGTGAAACACGAATGGCATGTGCACCATTTTTTAAGAGGTAATTGATCCTAAGTTGATGATCCACATCAATGGCCATAGTCAGGGTGTGGACAAAACTTAGGATTTTTATCTTTTACGAAATAACACTGGATCCACACTGGACCCATTTTCAAAATTCATCATATTTTCCTTAAATATCTTCTTCTTTTATTAGAATTTAACTTAAAATTAATTCAAAATATATACCAATGGCCATAGTCAGGGTATATTGAGAGTTAATTTCATTTTAAATTCTATAAAAGCACCAAATGTGTTTTATTCTTTGCCTGAATTTAAATATAGATTATTACATAATACATTCAATGACCATAGT
Source organism: Nuphar pumila (assembly GCF_984573655.1). NCBI lineage: Eukaryota > Viridiplantae > Streptophyta > Magnoliopsida > Nymphaeales > Nymphaeaceae > Nuphar > Nuphar pumila. The sequence continues at coordinate 44,220,636 of NC_143257.1, forward strand.
CAAGGATGTATTATATCTTCAATCTTATTTTAATTCACCCAAAGAATGAAATAGCTTTTCAAAATCCAATTTCAAAATTCTTTTAATTCATTCATCATTTAGGATAGAATTGCATCATATTTTGAAAATTTCCTTTTCAAAATTCCAAATGATTCTTCTTCTTCATTTCTCAGATCAGATCCTATTCATAAATTCAAATTCAACTCTATTTTCTCAAAAGGATTCAAGAAATCAATTTCAAGGTCCCATTTGACTTTGAAACTTTAGAATCATCTTGTATTTCAAATTCCAAATTCTAAATCCAATTTAACTTTGAAATTCATTTGTGTGTTCAAGATCCAAATTCTAAAATTCGTTTTCCAAGTTCAACATAAACTTGGAAGTTGTTGATTCCTCTTCTGAATTTAACTCCAAATCCATTTTTAGGGTCCAGGATCCAACACTCATATTGGATCTCAGACTTAAAATCAAATCCTCTTTAGGATCTAGAGTCCAATTCCACTTTTGGATCTCAGACTTCGGATCCAATTTCCTTAGGATCCGGAATCCAACCTCATATTGGATCTCAGACTTCAGATCCAATCCCTCTTTATGATCCAAACCCCAAATTTCACTTTGGATCTTAGATTTCAGATCAAATTCCTCTTTAGGAATCAAAACTCCAAATTCCACTTCTGGATCTCAGACTTCAGATCCAATTTTCTTATAGGATCCAACATCAATTTCACTTTGGATCTTAGACTTCAGATCCAAATCCATTCTAGGATCCAGAACCTAACTCTACATTTGATCTTAGACTTCAGATCCAAATCCATCTTAGGATCCAGAACCCAATTCTATATTTGGATCTCAGACTTCAGATCCAAATCCATCTTAGGATCCAGAACCCAATTCTACATTTGGATCTCAGATTTTAGATCTAAACCCATCTTAGGATCCAGAACCCCATTTTATCTCAGATCTCAGATTTTAAATCCATCTTTAGATCCAACTCCATTCCCAATTCTAGATTTCAAATCCAATTCCATTTTCAGATCTCATATGAACTCCCTAACTCAATTTCTATTCTTAAATACCATTTGAGTTCCTCAATCTATTCCAATTTAAAACTTCAAAATCTAAATTCAAGTATTCATTTCCTTTCCTAAAATCAAATTCAAAGTTCAAAGTCCATTTCTGACTTTGAAACTTCATTTCCTTTCGTTTGAAAACTTCAAGTCATTCCTTCTCATTTATTCTTCTGAATCCTGATTTATTTCAAAGACTTAGAACTCCTCTGATCTATCTCAAGTTCTAAGTTAGATTCAATCATTTCGTCACTCCCTTATCAAGTTCATCTCAGAATAACTTGGAAACTTTCAAAACATTTTTCAAAAAGAGCATACATTATGGCATTGCACAAGCATGATTCTTTGTGCATTTGGATCCTTTAGAATAAATTCTTAGATTATATTTAGGCAAAGCAAAAGGCATAGATTCGATCCTTGGTTCGATTACCCCTGGTAAAGGCGCCAGGAACGGTCGAACCTCGTACCGACGAGTGAATCCCGTCTCTCCATTTTCCCGCAAAAATTTAAAAAAAAACGGAGGCGAGTTAAATTTCTAAATGTTTTCAAATTAAGGTCAAGTGAGACCGCGCAAAATAGTTCCTCTTCTTTCTTCCTTTCTTTCTTTTCTCTTCTCTTTCTCTTTTCTTTCTTTTATTTTCTTCCCTTCAAAAAGGAGAAAAATAGAGGTTAGAAAAGGGAAAAGAGAAGGAAGATAGAGAAACCAACAAGAGAGGAAAAATTTTGCGATGATCACAGGTTTGGCGACTGTGATGGGACTCGTCTTCGTCCGGTTGGATCTATGCCTTTGCTTTGCTTTTATATAATCTAAGTCTTTATTCTAACATATGTCAGCTATATTTCCATGCAAACTTTAGGAGCCTAGATCTTGTCCTAAGCTGACATCATTGCATATAGGATCTAAGTATGGTTTGGTAGGACCATATTGAGGAGATTATATCCATGTTCACATTAGATTTAGGTTGAAATACAACTCTCCTCAATTTTAGGGATTGAATGCAAACAATGTATGCAAGTGTATGCTTCTTCTTTATTTTAAATCTATCTTCTTTAGGACTTGCATTAGAGCCTTCTGGTTTTATCTGCATGTTGATCATATTTTGAAAACATCCCTACCTATATTGTCCCGGTCTTCACGTTGCTGGGAGAGAGCCTCACAACTGGACCACTTATTTGGGTTTGCGCCCCCCTACCACGTACCTAAGGGCCATAGTCCGAGGTATATCGGTAGGTGCTCAAGGATGTCGGGAAGCCCTTACATTAGAACCGGAGAAATATCTTATATGCCACGTACTTCGAGCTTCGGCTTGAGTACATTGGCATACCTTGATTGGAATCAGATGATCTGAGCCATAGAGTTAGGATTAAGGTCCTACAAGCTATTTCAAATATTGCATATAGAGTCAGACTTTAGGGAGTGCTGTGTGCGCATCCTTGTTTGTGCAGCTATGATTATGCGATGTTTTCCTTGTGTTCTCCTATATCGACCTCTTTTAAAACCCTGGGTGTACTCTTTAAAACTTCCTCTATTTTCAAAACCCCAGATGCATATTTTTCCCTTTGCCTATATTCTTTTCCCCTTTTGTATGTCAAAACTTTTCTTAAAAACCCTGGAAAGTCTTTTTCAAATCCCCTGTTCTTTCCAAAATTTCCAGGATTAATGTTTGTCCCCTTCTTTCATCGAAAAGTCTATCCGTAAGTCCTGCATTCTACCTGACTCTCTTCCCTTTTGCTCCAGTATCACTCTGATGGCATCAGAATCTCCCGATGCTATCTTTCCTTGGGATCATATCTTCTATCAAATAAGGGATGGAACCCCAGATCATCGTGTCATTCAGTCTCGTACCTTCTTCCCTCGGTGGTACTATTCTTGGTTCACCGCCTTCTCGCGTATGTTCCCAGACCACTTGGATGATTGTGGATTGGAGATAGCATTGGCAGTTGGCAAGCGAACCATCAACGACAGTCTGATTCAAGCTATGGCAGAGCGATGGAACCCGCGTACTTGCACGTTTTGGTTTCCATGGGGAGAGATGACTATGCTAATGGACGAGTTCAGTGACATCATGGGGTTGCCAGAACCAGCTGGTCAGCCAGATGATCCAGTCGAACAGCAATTCTTGATCAATGTCAAAGGGGTAGATGTTCGAGAAGCATTGGCCAGAGCTACAGGGAGCAGATCCTGGCCTCTCACAGAGATCAGCGGAAATTAGTTCATCGACCTATTCGAACTCTACAACAAATATGGGGCCTACGAAGAAGTCGATACCTTATCTCGAGCAGCGAAAGAAAGAATCCAGCATGCCATGGTCCTATGCACAGTGGGGCTGGCATTCTTTCAGGATGGTCAGAATTTCATCGATATCAGAGTCGCCCAGCTTTTTCGAAGATGGGGAAGCAAGCAGACTCGTCAGCTTTCAGTATCCATGGCAGTTCTAGCGTTTCTCTACAGAGGTTTAGCTCGTTTCGCCCTCGGAGAGACCATTTTGGTGGAAGGATGCACGTACGCCTTGCAGTCATGGTTCCTGCGACATGTACCGTCAAAAGCCAGTTCTTTCAGATTCAGCAGCAAGCAGCCGAAGTCAGCCATTCAGTGCCGAGCTTTGATCGAGAAACTGCATCAGGAGGAAATCATTTGGGACTTCTTCGACAGAAGAGAGACCATTCCTCGCTACACCTATGCTCGTGACAAGCGCTACAAACTGCTCGGCCCTTTCTTCTGCGTAGACTATCAGTCAGAGAGATGTCTCAGACAGTTTTCGCAGCGGCAGGTTCGTGCCAACACTCGCTTCCCGACAGGGCGCATGCCAGAGTTCGATCTACGGTCGGATCAGTGGTCTGGAGCATACCACGTCGCCAAATACACTTGGGACTCCTTTATTCCTTTGTCTATATTTCCTGGTCCTAATGTATCATCAGAGTATCGAGAATGGTGGCAAACTGTCTGCCCGCCTTCTCTTTGTATTTAAAATTTTGTCAATCAATGAAAATGCAAACTTTTATTTTTATGGCCAAATCTTATTTTGTTTCATATAGTTACGGATTCATCCCCAGTGATGAGACCCATTCTGTCTATTCTTGTATCCCTCGTCATAATAGACGACCTCGCCTAGGTCATAAGGTGCATTTTGTCACCATAAAAGGGTGACGCGATCATTGCAAAAAAATTTTGTCAATTTCTTCCCTCATGTCTTTTCCTAAAAGAAATCACATTTCCAAAAATTTACTCCAAACCCTAATCATTCTTTTCACCTTCACCAGGAAATCACTGGCATTTGCAAAATGGTCGTAACAAGGGCAGGAAAAGAAACAGTTCCTCAACACAGCGACAAGTGAGGCCGGAGGGATGGATTCCCACAAATCAGTTAGGGGACAGAATCAGAATCAAGCAGATGATATAGATCCAGCCATGTATAATCTGTTTAAAAGAATGATGACCAAAATGATGGCTGAGCAGGCCGAGGCCAGTCAGAAATAAGTTGTTCCAAAAAGCAAGCCAAAGAAGAAGGCTGTAAAGAAACCAGTCCGGATTGTTAGAAAGCAAGTACAGCCCGACACCACTTCTAAAGAAACAGAATCAGCTGAAGAATCGGAAGAGGAAGAGCAATATGTTTATCATCAGAATCCTCCACCGCAGTTGGTAAAAACCACTGCAGAGCCCGAATCAATCAACAAGCCCGTTTCGGTTAATGATCCGATGCAAGAGCAGATGAAAGAAATGAATCAAGCCATCAAGGATATTCAGGCAAAAGCAAGGGCAAGCAGACCTACTCCGGTGAAGATTTTTACCATGGCCTGGACGGGGATGACAATCTGGAGAATCTCCCTCGAAAATTCCTTAAATTCGACGGAACTAGCAACCCTAAGGCTCATTTGGCCACCTTTTATGCCGAATGCGGCCGTTTCAGGAAAGATAATCGGGCGTTATTCATCTGCTTTCCTCGCAGCTTAGAAGGGGTAGCGGCCAGGTGGTATGCAGACCACATTAATCCTATCGAACTAAGAGAGTTCGATAAAGTTGTGAATTTATTCATAGAACGCTTCATGTTCAATGTTGAAGCCTCACCAACCCTCAATCATCTGTACAATTTAAAACAGATGGAGAATGAGAAAGCCAGTGAATTCATCCACAGGTGGAGAAGCACCTGTAACAGAATGAAGGTTCCCATTCCGGAGGAGCACGCTCTGCAGATTATTCTGAATAACTTTGCCCAGCCTTTGAGAAACCTCATTTCCACTTCGCCTGCCAAGTCATTCATCAAATTGATTGAGAGAGCCGAGTGGCTCGAGACCGGACTGGACAATGGTCTATACGAAGGATATCCTTTTGTCAGAGGAAATCCTGATCAAAAGAAAAAGGCGCACGTCGCCTATGCCGCAGGATTGACAGATCAGGGTAGCAGTGGTTCCGACAGAAAGAAGAACAAGAAGGGCCACAGCAAGAACTCAGGACATCCCAGGGCCGAAAGGACAAACTCGGCAGCCCAGAAGGGAAAATTTGTTAAGCTCGTCCAACCAGCGCCCCAGCTAGAAGCGAAGCAGCCAGAAAAGCCGAAGCACGAAGGTTGGAGTTATAATCGGGAGTTCTCAGCCTTAGAACAGTCCCGCGAAGACATCTTAGAATATATGATGTCGAAAGGAATGATTAAGCTCCCCAAGGTGGCAGACTCTCCCATCGCTATGGGTAAATCGACTGACAAATTCTGCAAATTCCATCGGACTGTCGGACATGACACCGAGCATTGTTTTGTCCTCAAAAACATCATTCAGGATTGTATTGACAAAAATATGCTAATTGAGGACGAGGATGAGCAGCAGCCGGAAGTCTTGTCCAAACCTTTTCCTAAACATTCAGCTTCAGTCGTTACAGAGCAAGCATTCTCTCTGCAAGGCAGTATCCAACCGTGTTCTAGGCAGGACATTCATGATCAACATCAGGTCCTAGTCCTTCGCCAGGCACAGTCATCCGTCAAAAGGGCGGATGTCACCCCAACTTCCAGTAAAACAACAAAGGTAACAACAGAGATTACCAAAGTGGTCCCCAGGATCCCGAAGCGCTTTATCAAGGCAGTTTCGAAGAAAGAAGAGGCTTCAGGGTCAGTTCAGAAGCCGATTACTGCATTATCCAACATCTCTATCTTGGACCTGACTCACGCTTCATCTGAGCACCAGCGAGTGCTAGAAGATCTTCTCAGAAAGATCAAAGTCAAGCCTAACACGACTCCACAAGATATGGCTCAGATCGTCAATCAGGCCATGACGAATGCACCGATCACCTTTTCTGATGAGGATTTGCCAAAGCCTCATTCGTTTCATAACAACGCCCTATACATAGTAGTGCGGACCAGGGGCATGACAGTCCCTCATGTGCTCGTTGATGGAGGCAGCAGCCTCAATATCTGTCCTGAGATGACGGCCAAGGCATTGGGACTAAAACAAGAGGAATACACCCCAGATCCGATCACGATCTACGGTTTTGATAACCATGGGCAGACAGCCAAGGGAAAGATATTTCTCGAGATCTTCATCAACTATTTGGTGCATACTGTACTCTTCCATGTGGTTAATGTGCCACCTACATACAATCTATTGCTGGGATGCACCTGGATCCACAATGCCAATGCGGTCCCATCAACCCTGCACCAGTGTATCAAATGGTCGAAGGGGGGTATGATCACCACGGTCCTAGGAGAGGATCCGGAAGAACGACTCCCACAGCCAATGATTCCCCGTCCCACTTTCACTGCCGACATTCCGAGCATCCGGGAAGTCGAAGAGATTGATCTGAGTGAAAGTCTGGATATGCTAAATTTGAAAGAAATCCAGCCAACAGAAAATGTCACCGCAGTAGTTCAGTGGCAGGGACGTCGCTTCTTCAAGCTAGGAGGACGCCTCGATTGCACTTCATTTAAAGATCACCCTCTGTTTCCTCAATTCTCCAAAGCTAAGAAAGGGTTTGATCTTCTGATGAAGCACGATTATCAACCCTTCAGGGGTTTGGGCAAAAATGAAGACGGCATCTTGGAGCCGATCATCCCCGATCAGCATGTCACCGGCATAGGCTTGGGTTTCACAAGTCAGTCATCAGGCAGAAAGACCATCTTCGTCAAGGGAGCTCAGTAATGAAGACAATGCCAGTGTTTTCTGTTCTCTTTCCTTTTCGTCATCTTGTAAGGGCAAGATCCGCCCCAGTTTCTTTCTTTTCCTCAAAACAATTGCTTGTAAATATCAAAGTTTACTCAATCAATGAAAAGTTTGTTTGCTCTGTTCATTTTGGTGTGCACAAATTCTCTGCTTATATCCTTATCTATGTTGTCATTCTCTGTCTCTATACAAAAGGCTATTTTTTGAACATTTTACCTTTTCTCAAAAGGCCTCCTTTTCACTTACAGGATTGCCAGGATCATGGCTCCTAAATCGTTCAAAAAGCTCATTATCAATACCAACCTTTTTCAAAATAAAACAGCCAGAGCATGCAAAGCGAAGGCAGGGGCAGAAGTCAGCAAAATGACAGAGCAGATTAAAGAGTTGGCAGAATTCGACTCGACAATTCAAGATTTGCCAGAGTTTGCCAGCATTCAGAAGCAGGATAAACCATCGACATTGGTTCAAGATCCAACAGAGGATGTCAATATTGGTTCAGAAGATAATCCAAGAATCCTCAAAATTGGTTCCAGTCTAAGTTTAGATGAGAAGGAAAGGCTCATCTACTTCCTCAAACAGCATCAGGAAGTCTTCGCTTGGACTTATGAAGATATGCCAGGTTTAGACTCCAAGTTAGTCGAACATCGCCTTGCGTTGAAACCAGATTGCAAGCCAATCAAACAGAAACTCAGAAAAATGGATCCTCGAGTGGCACCACAAGTTAAAGAAGGGCTTGAAGAGTTATTAAAAGCAGGGTTCATTCAGACCATCGAATACCCAGATTGGTTGGCGAACATTGTGGCAGTCTCCAAAAAGAATGGCAAAGTTCGAATCTGCATCGATTTCAGAGATCTGAACAAAGCAACCCCGAAGGATGATTATCCACTCCCCAACATCGATCTTCTGATCGATAGCACGGCAGACCATGCCATGTTCTCCTTTATGGACGGATATTCGGGCTATAATCAAATCAAATTGGCCGCTCGTGACCAATCCAAAACTTCCTTCACCATGCCTTGTGGCACCTTTTGCTATACAGTCATGCCATTTGGACTCAAGAACGCTGGGGCAACCTATCAGAGGGCTATGGCAGTGATCTTTCATGATCAGATGCACAAAAACATGGATGCCTATGTGGATGACATCCTGGTCAAGTCCAAAGAAGGAGAGGATCATCTCGATGCTCTTGGCCAAGTCTTTGAAAGACTTATCCTCTACAAATTACGACTCAATCCGCAGAAATGTGTCTTCGGGGTAGAGTCAGGCAAGCTGCTTGGCTACATGATCAGCAAGAAAGGCATAGAGGTGGATCCTGCCAAAGCAAAGGCAATCATTGACATGCCGCCTCCCACCAACCTCAAGGAATTAAGGAGCCTTCAAGGGCGCATTCAGTCAATCCGGCGCTTCATCTCCAATTTGGCCATGAGATGCGAGCCCTTCAATCACTTGCTAAGAAAAGAAGTGAAATTTGAATGGGGACCAGAATGTCAGCTCTCATTTGAGCGCATCAAACAGTATCTTCTCAATCCACCAGTTCTGAAGCCCCCAGAACTCGGAAGGCCGCTGCTTCTGTATATTTCTGTCAACCACAATGCCTGTGGCGGATTTCTTGCGCAATATGAGGAAGGCAGCCGGATAGAGCACGCCATCTACTACATCAGCAAGACCTTCATCGACTACGAGAAGAGATATTCTCAGATGGAAAAGACATGTCTAGCCTTAGTATGGATGTGTTAGAAGCTGAGACATTATCTAATGGCATCAGAAATCAAGATCCTGTCGAGACTCAACCCTCTCAAGTACATCCTTGAGCAGCCTTTTCTTACTGGACGGATTGCGAAATGGCAAGTCCTCCTGATGCAGTATGACTTGGAATATGTTTCTCAGAAGTCAGTCAAGGGTCAGTCCATCGCAGATCAGTTGGCAGATTTTCCGTTAACAGAAGAGATCAAAGCAGAAGACGATTTTCCTGATGACCGCATCTGCAATATTCAGGAATCTCCAGTCTGGACTCTATTCTTTGACGGAGCCAAAAATATGTCCGGTATAGGGATTGGGATCTTGTTGATCACTCCCGAAAAGGAGATGCTCTCTTATTCCCTCAAGCTCAATTTCCAATGTACTCATAACATGGCCGAGTATGAATCTCTAATACAAGGCCTCAAAATTTTGCAAAGCTTTGATGTCAAGAAAGTACACGCCTTCGGCGACTCATTACTTGTTATCAGCCAAGTTAATGCTGAATGGCAAGTCAAGGATTCAAAGTTAATCCCTTATCAGAAGATTGCCTTAGCTCTCATAAGCGACTTTGAAGAATTTCAGCTCAATCATGTCAAGAGGGAATACAATCACATAGCCGATGGTTTAGCCTGCTTGGGCTCTATTTTGTCTTTTAAAGACAGTGAATCCTGTCGTTCCTTCGAGATCGGCAGACTTGATCAACCTGCCTACATTCCAGTTGAGCAAGTGAACCAGGCCGCTCAGAAGGAGAAGCCTTGGTATCAAGACATCAAAAGCTTTATCGAAACTGGTGAATTCCCACCAGACATGCCAAGAAGGGAGCAACATGCAATTCAACGCATGTCAGTCCGCTATTTCATCCTTGCCAATACTCTCTACCGTCGTGGGTTCAGTTCTGAGTATGCTAGATGCTTAGATAAGGATGAGGCCATGGAAGTTGTCCAAGAGGCACACAAAGGAATTTGTGGTGGTCACGTCGGCTACCAAACACTCGTCAAGCAGATTATCCGCGCAGGATATTACTGGAAAACCATGCAGCAAGATTGCCATCAATTTGTAAGGAAATGCGTCAAGTGTCAAATGCACGCACCTTCCATTCATGCGCCAGCCACATACTTGCAATCCGTGGTCTCTCCTTGGCCCTTTTCAATGTGGGCCTTCGACGTAGTTGGTCCGATCACTCCTTCTGCATCAAATGGCCACAAATACTTCCTCGCAGCCACATAATACTTCACCAAATGGGTCGAAGTTGTCACTCTGCGAACAGTAGAAGGCCGACACGTGGTTTCATTTATTCATAAAAATCTTCTCTGTCGCTTCGGCGTCCCACATGATATTGTGTCAGATAATGACAGCCATTTCAAGAATAAGAAGATGAAGACCTTCTGCTCGAAGTTCGGGATTCATCACCACTTCTCAGCTCCTTACTATCCCCAAGGGAATGGCCAGGCTGAGGCCACCAACAAGATTTTGATCCGCATTCTGGAAAGAACAGTGGAAACAGGCCGTGATTGGCATGAGAAGATGCACGATGCACTTTGGGCGTACCGAACCACCATTCGAACCCCAACCAATGCTACGCCTTCAGAGCTTGTTTATGGGACGGAGGTGGTGTTACCTCTACATGTTCAGAAGCCCGCGCTCAAATTTGCGTCGCTCACTGAACTTCCACTTGATCAGTATCAACAGCAGAGATTGGTACAACTTGATCTATTAGACGAGAAAAGACTCAAGGTAGCAGAGCACGCTCAAGCCTATCGTCAAAGGATAGCTCGGCACTACGCCAAATCGGTCGTTGAGAGAAGATTTCGAGTCAATGATCTTGTGCTCAGATCGACAGCTCATCTCAAGCATCGGCCGAAGGGCAAGTGGTCACCCAATTGGGAAAGCCCTTATGTGGTTAAGGAAGCATTGCCCCGTAATTCCTATCGTCTGATCAATGCAGATGGAGCGGAATTGCCAGATCCTATTAATGCTTTACATTTGAAGAGATTTTACACTTAAATTCCTAGCCTTTTGTACTCTTCAAAAAAATCTCTCTCAATAAAGCGACGATTTTCTATTAAATTCTCACATCTTCTCCCTGATACTGGGGCATTTTTATTTTTGATCTATACATGTCTTCTTTCGTCATATGCAGGCAGGATTAGACGAACTCTTTTTCTGAAAAACTTGTCAATTTTTCAGTTGATCTATTTTTATTTGGCATCTATTTCATTTTCCAATTTAATTGAATTTTCATCGATTTGTTCATTTTGTCAAGTTTTTATCAAACTTTTAAATTTTATCGATCTTTTGCTTTACCTCCCTTTCAGGTTAAGGGTTAAAACCTGAACTACTTTCCATAAACTTTTCAATTCATATCAACCTTTATTCATTCTTCTTCAGGATAAGGGAAAATCCTGAAGTAGTCAAAGTTCGGACCACCTTGGGTCAAGAATCTTAAATAAATCTTTGTAATCGTCAGAATCTATCAATGCATTTTGTCAATTCTTCTAAAAATCCGACTCTTGGGTAGGGATTACCTCCTTCTCATCTGGGTTCCGACTCAGAGTTTCCTTTTGTATATTCTTATTTTTGAAGTCTCAAGTTCCGACTTGAACTTCCTTTTGAATCCAATGCTCGTGTTGGACAATTCATTGTTTTGAGAATTCGAGTTTTTAAACTCGATTCTCACCTTCTTTCTGGTATTTAAAAAACGGGTTCCGAATCGGATTTTCCTTTTGTACATTCTTATTTTTGAAGTCTCAAGTTCCGACTTGAATCCAATGCGCGTGTTGGACAATTCATTGTTTTGAGAATTCGAGTTTTTAAACTCGATTCTCACCTTCTTTCTGGTATTTAAAAACCGGGTTCCGACTCGGATTTTCCTTTTGTATATTCTTATTTTTGAAGTCTCAAGTTCCGACTTGAATCCAATGCGCGTGTTGGACAATTCATTATTTTGATAATTCGAGTTTTTAAACTCGATTCTCACCTTCTTTCTGGTATTTAAAAACCGGGTTCCGACTTGGATTTTCCTTTTGTATATTCTTATTTTTGAAGTCTCAAGTTCCGACTTGAACTTCCTTTTGAATCCAATGCTCGTATTGGACAAATTGTGGTGTTGAGAATGCGAGTTTTCAAACTCAATTCTCATTCATTTTCTCATATTTAAAAACCGGGTTCCGACTCGGATTTTCCCTTTTTGTATATTCTCATTTTTGAAGTTTCAAGTTCCGACTTGAACTTCCTTTTGAATCCAATGCTCGTATTGGATAAATTGTGGTGTTGAGAATGCGAGTTTTCAAACTCAATTCTCATTTATTTTCTCATATTTAAAAACCAGGTTCCGACTCGGATTTTCCCTTTTTGTATATTCTCATTTTTGAAGTTTCAAGTTCCGACTTGAACTTCCTTTTGAATCCAATGCTCGTATTGGACAAATTGTGGTGTTGAGAATGCGAATTTTCAAACTCAATTCTCATTCATTTTCTCATATTTAAAAACCGGGTTCTGACTCGGATTTTCCCCTTTTATATATTCTCATTTTTGAAGTCTCAAGTTCTGACTTGAACCTCCTTCTTCCAATGCTCGTATTGGACAAGTTATTGTGAATTTGAGTTTTCACATTCACTCATTTTCTTCCCCTTCAGGATAAGGGATAATCCTGAAACACCGGCAATCATTCTCGCTTAATTCTCAAGCATCTTTGAATGTCGATCTCATTTTTCAAAATTCTCCTATTGAACCATCCAGTTCTCGTGCTGATGTGCATTTCGAAAACCCGGTGCTCGTACTGGTGTGTATTTCGAAAACCCAGTATTTGTGCTGGTGTGCATTTCGAAAATCCAGTGCTCGTACTGGTGTGCATTTTTCAAAAAACCCAGCGCTCGTACTGGGGCATTTTTTTTGAAATCCAGCACTCGTGCTGGTACATCTAGCGCTCGTACTAGTGTTTGGCTGACTAATCAGTTAGCCCTCTAGGTTCAGTCTTTGTGCTAACCAAACATTATCATTTCAAGCTATAAATTCTCAATTTCGACCTTCAGGTCATCATTTTATCAAAAAAGCAATCCTTTTTCTCTTGCGAAGGACCCTCTTCAGGGAGAGTTCGAGGGAGCTCGTTCCTTTCGCATACAACCATCTTTCGTTCGCAAGAACCCTTTTCCAGGGAGAGTTTGAAGGGACTCGTTTTCTTCGCGAACAGTTTGCAAAACAACAACCAACTTTACACAAGGGAACCCTTTTTCCAGGGAGAGTTTCGACGGAAGCTCGTTTCTTTTGTGGCCCCAGTCTTATCATCTTTGGCCAACCCCTTCACAGAGGACCCTCTTCTAGGGAGAGTGTGATGGACTCGTTCCTCTGTGATACTTTCTCAACTTTGTTTTTCGGCCACCTTTCCATAAGAGAAGCCTAGAGATAGGGAGTTTTGACGAAAACTTAATTTCTCTTCGAAAGTTCCATTTTGCAAACACCTCCTCTTTTAGGGAAGAGAGGAGTATTTCCAACTTCCCATTCAGGTAAGGGCTTAAGCCTGAGCCTCTCTTTTTAGGGAAAAAGAGAGGAGAATTTTGTCATGGATGTGTCGACTCGATATCAAGCGACCTTCGCCAAGGATTTTCTAGAATACGTTGCCAATTTGCTATCAAAAGTCATTGTTGATCTCAAAACTTTCATCACACAAAGAATTATCTCAAACTACCTTCGGTATCATTTTCAAAAGAGCAAGACTCTTGCGAAGTAAGAGCTAAATTCAAGCTTATTCTGTTGGTCAACCGAGAGGATGAAGAAAAATCTTCGATATGATCAGCAAAGGAAAATTCAATGATGTTGAAAAGCCATAAGTGAGCTGATATTGATCATAGCTGTGGCGCATTCTTAAAGATTTATTCTTTTGGCGGTAAGACAGTAGAAATATCCTGGGCAGTAAAAAGAACCTACCCAATCCATATATCCTCAGTCATCCAAGCTAAGCTGCAATCAAATATCCGCAAAAGGGATCTCTCAATTGTTGTCAAGATGAAGGCAAATTAAGCGAGTAGACCTCCGGGGCCAAAGAAGATTTGAAACATCTCCAAGATGACGGAGTTCGTGACAGATCCTTCCAGGGAAAGTTCGAATCACCGTCAAGATGAAGGCGGGTGCGATGAACCTACCGACAAACCCTAAAAGATATTTGATTTCTGCTATCATTTAGAGATTTCAACCCAAGAACCAATGTCATAATTCCCGAGAAAGAAAAAGAAGGATCGGAACATCTCCAAGATGAAGGAGTTTGTGACGTACCCTTCCTCGAAAAAGAGAGAAAAGTCAGGAGCATCTCCAAAATGAAGGAGGATGTAAAAGAACCCAGAAAAGATCCATGGTTCAAAAGAGTGCAAATAGATCATCATGGGAAATGGCCAGGATATCAAACTGCCCGAAACTGTCAGGAATCGTCTTTATCTATGTGAAATTCGTTATCAATGTCTTTTCACTTAATTGCTTTTATGAAGCTAAGAATGTTTTCCTCTCTTTTCATGTCAAGGAAATTGATATCTTCCTTAAAGAAACTCAACAACAACAAATTTGAATTTTAGATCTCAAATTCTACAGAGTTAGCCCGATTGAAGCTAATACTCAAGGTAAAAAGAGGTGATATTCTCACACATGAGCACAATTCAATCATTCCGAATCAACTACAATTTTGGCATCTTATTGGCAATATTTTTTGATTATCCCAACATGAAGTGTGAACTTGAAGATCGTTTTGACGTATCCTGACGTCATCCCTCCTTAGGACTGAAAGGTCCTTTCCTTCCGTCTGATCTGAGCGCTCTCAGATTCGCACACTTCCCTGTGTCCCCCACTGTCCCGCCATAGACAGTTCCCGCTCAGGATAAGGGTTAAAATCTGAACTTTTTGCAAAAGGTCTGTTATTGTCAAAAGCTATTTTCAGTCTCAGCAATGAGGCGCCCAAGAACAACCCCTTTTCAAGCTTTAGGGACCCCCATTTTTATCCTTTTGCGAAAACCCCTCTTGGACTTGTTGTGCAAAGTCTAGAGGCCCATCACAGTTTACCTCGCTCCTCGAGGATTCTGTATCCATTCAGGCTAAGGATTAAACCTGTTACCTCGCTCCTCGAGGTATCACCCAAACCTTCTGCGAGAGGTCGTCTGTTTTAGAAAGCTGATTTTTAGTCTCAGCAATAAGGCGCCCAAGATCATCCCCTTTCCAAGCTTTAGGGAATCCCTTGTTTTTCTCTTCTCGCAAAACCCCTTCCGGATTTGTTCGTCCAAATTCTGAAGGTCCCATCATGGTTTCTTCATCCGAGGATTCCGTGTGATCACCCCTTTCAGGTTGAGGGTTAAGCCTGAACCTCACTTCACGAGGTACCTTCCATTCAGGTTAGGGTTAAACCTGAGTCCCATTTCCGACTAGATATCCTTTCTAGTCCCATCACGGTTCCTCCATCCAAAGATTCCGCTTTATCTCCCACTCAGGTCAAGGGTTAAACCTGAATCCCGCTTCGACGATGCATCTGTTCTCCCATCACGGTTTCTTCACTCGAAGATTCTGTAAGGTCGTCCCTTTCAGGATGGAAATAAAGCCTGAACCTCGCTCCGCGAGTTACCTTCCTTTCAGGTTTGGGTTAAACCTGAGCCTCGTTTAGACGAGGTAATCCTTCCCATCCCATCATGGTTTTCCCTACAAAGGAATCCATGCTCTGTACATCCATTCAGGAAAGGATCATGTTTTAAATTTCATCTCACGAGGCATTTCTCTCAAAATGTCCCATCGAGGTCCGTTTATATTTCCTTTCTCCCATCCAAATGATCTTGATCTATCTTCGTCCCATCCAGGTTAAGGGCTAAACCTGAGTCATTCTAAAAGCCGCTCTTGTCTCACCCATGAAATTTGATTTAAATTCTTATCTTTCATCATTTGGGATCATCACCCAAAGTCCCATCACGATTTCCTCATCTCTATCATTCAGTCATATCATTGTCGAGGATTTCGTCCCCCCCAAGCCATTCAGAGCAAGGCTTTAAGCCTGAAAAGCCGTAATTCTTCCACGCCCAGTTCAGATCTGCTGACTGGGGCATTTTTCAAAGTTTGGAGCGTTTTCTTTGCCACTAAGCTCGGCTTTCAACTGACTTAGTAGCAAAGAGGGGCATCTGTGAACACCCCAAAATTTTCAAAATCTTTTAAATATTCCCTTCTTGCCCCTAAATTCATCTTTTGAGCAAATGAGTCATTTTAAAATCTAAATTCCAGTTCTTTTCTCAAGCTTTACTGAAATTAAATTCATTTTATATATTTAAATTAATTTTAGATCCGGATCCATTGTCCAGATCCAAAATTGAGTCTCATTATCCAATTTTTAAGAAAATACCAAAAATAGTTTTCAAGTAGCTCGGACAGTCCGTCCGACATCAGTTTGGATCCATCACATTGTATTTTTTGATTCGAGTGTCAAAAACTCAGACATTTTTTTTTTAACCTGGGGTCCAAACCCATTTTCTGAAGAAATTTTCTCAAAATAGCCTTGAACTCTCAGAAAAATTCTCTCTTGTAAATACTTTGCAAAAATACAAAAAATTAGTGTCCAATCTTTGTTTTCTCGTAAAGTCTTAAATTTCTCTTCCAAAAATACAAAAAAAAAATGAATGAAAAATAATTGGAAAAATCACAAGGCAAACAAATGAGTTTTACTAAAAACCTCGTTTTCTTTTTGAAAAAAAAAAAGAACACTTTTGTAAAAATCCTAAAAACAAAGGGGCCCCTTTCGTAAATTTTCTTTTTAGGGTTTCTTTAGAAAACCTTCGTAAGAAAAGAGGGGAGGCGGCGCCTCTCTCCCTCTCTCAGTCTCCTTCTTCCTCTCACCGAAACCCTTTCCTTCACGAAGCTTCCATCCCCATGTGCGTTTCCCCTCCATGAACCCTCCGATCATCTCACTTCCTCCGCCTTCGTCCATCTCCAACGAACTCGCACGCCCCTTTCCTTCACGAAGCTTCCACCTCCCATGTGCAATCTGCTCTCTACCGCCCTCCGATCCTCTCCTTCTCCCATCCTCGAGCAATCACCCACCCTAGGATTGTCCATGGCCTTCTTCAACCCTTCATCGCCAACCATCTTCTCTCAGCCACCGATTTCTAACAACTCCTCTTCTCGATTTTTCCTAGACTTCCTATATAAACAACTGTAGGGATCAGGAGTGGGGGGATCGACCTTTGCATTATTGCCCTTTGCTTCCTGATCGAAGAAAGGAGTTCCACAAAAAAGAAGAAAGGAGAGTTTCTCTCCTTCAGAGTCCCTGCAACGCTTCGAAACTTCGAGCCATTCCCTGTGGTTGAGAGCGGCGATTCATCGATCCACCGGATGATTTGATCCAACTCGTCCACACCGGCCATCTCCTCTTCTGCCGAAATAGGAGACCTCCATCGCAGAAGGAAGGGAAACCCCTCTTTCAGAACTTTGATAGAATCCCGGTGAGTAGCCATTCAAACTCCATTTTGATTCCTCTTTGGATTTTTTTCTGAAGCCTTCCCATTTCTCTCCCATTAAGGCACTCTCGAGGGTGTTAGATTGTTTGTAGCAATCTCAACCCTTCTCCCGTGCAACAACGATGGAACAGTCGTTCCGACATTTTATTTTGAAATATTTTTTTTTTGTTTGCTCTGTTACGTTTTCATGACAACTGATGTTTAGCTTGATTTGGTTCGAATGCATATCTATACCATCTTGTTTAAACTTCCATCTCTAAATGAATGGTTCAGCCATTCGTCTTTTTTATAGTTACATTTAATATCCTGCATTTTAAACTCCTGATGAATTTTAGTTTTTCGTCTGAAACCTTGCTCTTCATTCCACAAATTGACCCTCTGTTATGGATCGGCCCCACCATGGCCTCCGATCCCAGCTTGTTTGTTTGTTTCTTTTTGATGGATCATACCATTAGGAATTTGTAGTTCTTTTACAATAGATTCCCTGTCTTATATCCATGATTTAGTTCAGTTTATTTGCTTATTTAAATTGTCTTCTTTAAGATTTATTTGATCTAGACATTCAAAGATTTCCCCAATGTTATATAACTCAGATCACTGCGTGGCATGGTCTAGATTATCAGCTGCCTCTAGGCAATGCCTATGTTTTGTCGCCCTATCCCCATCTGTGTCTACTATGGGAGCCATTCACGTCTGATGCTCACGGCTTTCCCCTTTCCCATAGAACTTTATTTCACGACATTACATTTTATAATAACTCTCATAACATGCTATCCTAATGACCATTTATGATTCATTATATGTTCATTATTTGTACCAGTGCATCCCCAGGTTCCAGTCTCCACTTTAGTAATTTTTCTGAATTGATGTTGCTTATCTGAATTTTTAGTGGATGCATTTAACGCATCTGCCTTCCCCTATCACATTCTACAGATTCAATGAAGTTGCCTTGATGGATACTCCAATTTCACTGCATACTTATAAGTTATGAAAGCCTTGATGAAATATTAAATCAACCATCACAGTTAAGCTTGGTGGATGAAACTCGTGGGTGGTGGCGTTTCATTTTTTTTTAGCTCATAAATTCAAATTAGAGGATGATGAGTCGGTAACAAGTGATTTTGCAAACAGATTCGTTGGTGCTAATGATCTTAATGGTGATGCTAAATTCATAACATGAGTCACAGATTTTCAATATCTTGGTTGAACTCAAGTTATTGGCCATGTTTTCTCATAACTGTGTGGTTAAAACAGTAAACGTTGTTTTGTCAAATATAAAAGTGAAAGGAACAATGCTATGTCAAACTATACTCTTAACGCATGTGTTAAGATGGACCGTTCCTCACAGCTTCACACAAGAACGGCAGCTGGCGTCCTATCTGATTTCACCATCAGAGGAGCTTCAGGTAACCTCTTGAACACTGAGAAATATGAAGATCAAGGAAATCCAGGAGCATTTCTTTTCCTTTATTTAATAAAATAGGCCATATGAAGAGGGCCGATGCTATGGAGAATTTTTTTTTTTAGAATGGACAGATACAACTCTCTCTTTCACTATATCATCAAGTTTTAAGACCCCTTTTTCTATGCTGAAATATCTGTACATCGCATCATACATCCACGGTTCATCATCATCATTTTTTTTGTTTTCTGTTTGCTTTGCTTATCCACATTGATAACACCTTTAGCCTTGGATTGCCATTACTGAATCTACTGTCTGTAATAGCAAATTCTCTCTCCCTCACTTCAAGCCTTCTTGGTGGACCTGTGACCCAACATATTTGGAGACTGTTAAGTCTTGAGAATTTGGAAATATAGCAATACTAACTTGGTTGCTCATTTATCCGCAGGAGTCTGTATATTAAGTTGCTCTTGGATATCGGGCATTCATCGGTAAAGTATGTTGCTCTTCTCTTTACCTTAAAATGCTGAATTTTGATGATTTCTTTTTTTTTCTTTCTTTTCTTCCATGCACAAGTGGTTCTCTACCTACATTCGTGTAATTACATCTGCCTTTGATATACATCACTTAGGATATGATCATTGTCCTAGCATATTCTGAATAATATTGGAAAATTGATGCTCCATATAGGGATATAAGTTGTATGTCAAAGTCGTCAGTTGATTAGTAACCCAATGTATGTACTCAGGATCAGTGGGTTAGTAACCCAAAACTGTCTTAAACCATGTTTAGGTTGCCAATTAATTCAGACAACTTAAAGGTAGCAGTCTTTAGCATTAACAGCTGGTTTGAAGCATCTCTAATACGCGTTAACTGGAAGCGAGATTGTTATCTTTGTGACAGCATCACCTGAAACTCAAGTCTGATAAGGTCATTTCAGACGACTGTGCTATAGAAGAACCAGTGATTGAACGTGTAAATATCTCAGTTATTCCATTCACAACCAATAGGGTTTAGCTGTGATGATCCTAATTGTCTAAAACATTGGATGTTCCTACCTTAGTGGTCGAAATGTCAGCATTTTATTAAATTTCTGTAAGGAAGTTGTCCGCTACTGTGGTATTCTTCTGTAAAATGGCCGGGATAGTTGTGAGCAGTATCAATCACTTGTCATTGACTGAGGGCGATGGGGCAGATGATGTGTCCATGATCTAGATAGTTGATGTTGGAGTCAGAGGGGTGGTCACGGTCAAGAAAGATGCCCAGGATATCATGGCATCGGGTCTTACTGTGAGTCGGTTTAGACCTCTAAATAGATCACTATTTTCCCATGGGACATCCGCTCAGGGTGTAGAAAATATTATCCTACATAGGTTTGGCTTAGTCACAATCAGTTGTGGTCCTAAATTTTTTTTTCTTGGGCATTGTGGCATCTCCAAGAACAGTCTCATCTAAGTGTGTCTAATGCAGAGCCTGATGATAACCATGACAGCATATATTTCTTTGCCGCATCATTTCGGGAAATATGGAGCAAGCCCAGTCCATGTCTCATCAGTTTCACCTAGATGATAAAATATATATATATATATATATATATATATATATATATATATATATATATATATATATATATATATACTTTGACAGTGGTATTGATAATTGGAATAAATTCAAAAACATTACATGGACTGGAATATTTGCACGGCTGTATGTATTCTTCCCAAAATATGTTTTGAATTGCAGACTTGCTGATAAGTCTTAAAGGAATATCGAAGGGAAGGAGTTTAATGAGCATTTCATGTGGGGTAATCATCAACTCTTCAACAGAAATTGTTCATTTAGCTTCAAAGCCTCCTGCTCAAGTTTACAGCTGCTGTAACACTTTCCATGCTTTTCAGCTACATCTTATAAGCAGCATGAACTTCATATCTATACCCCCCCCCCCCCCCCATGGTCATACATATGTAAAGCCACCTTGATTCTCTGTTTCAGCTTCATTTTGCGTAATCACTGACATAACCGTTGCATCATATTTAGGAATCCCCTGCACCTCCACTGTGTATCTCCCACAAGTACCACTCTGCTCGCACCATCATCATTCTTATCCGCCCATACACAACATAACGGCCACTGCCCAAAGACTCCAACTGAGCCCACAACAAGTCATTTTTGTTTATTCATACCCTATGGTGTTCAATCTTCTATCTTTTCATTTTATTGAAGTAAGTGCACATGGTGCGCTTACCAATGCCTCAAGTGATGTACCTCCTCAGGGTACACACTACTCAGTAATAGTGTCAGGATGTGCCAAGTGCAAAGTGTAAGGGTATTACATGTTTCTAATTTGCACAAGTATAAACATTAGAGGCAATTACAATAGTTCTTGCAGTCAAAAAGTGTTATTTCACATTCTTCAGTGTCAAGATTTGCATTTAACAACATTTCCACATGTATGGGAATTACATTCTCATTGTCAAGGGTTCGGAAATAAATTTAACCAACATCTCGTCTAATGGGAATAACATTGGCTATTCCAGGGTGGATCGTCGCTCTTGCACTGAAGATGCAATTGCGACACAAAAGATCGTTACACGTGGTTCAACACACTTATGTGTTTATAGCGAAAATCGGGTATTCTGTCTTATGGGAATAACATTAGCTATTTCCACGGTATGGGGTGTCGCGCCTGCAGACCCGAACAAAGATATAATTCAACGTAGTTTCCAAATATGTGGATCTGCAAAAGTGTTCGTTTGTATATTTAACTAGACCGTTGTACGTAAATCAAAGCATAAGGATTTCCTTGCGCAGTACGACACTCGTGCGTGTCGAAGGTGATTCTGAAGTAACCCATCTAATGGGGATTACATTAGCATTACCACGGTTCGGGGTGCCGCGACCGCGGGCCCTAAACAAACCGCTTGCCAAATCGAATGTAGGACAACACTATGGAGTTCCTACCTAGTTCGGAGTGTAACATCATCTAAAGAAATTACTTGGACAGGACACCGGAGTGTCGCAGGTACATACGGTTACACTGAAATAATCACTTAAGTGTTTATAATATATATATATATATATATATATATATATATATATATATATATATATATATATATATATATATATATATATATATATATATATATATATATATATATATATATATATATATATATACATATCCATGTTACAACATACTCGAGGTTCCACCTACTTATATGTATGTTACACGTCAATGTATACATATTCGTATTAAAATATATATATATATATATATATATATATATATATATATATATATATATATATATATATATATTTATGTATATATATATATCTACCTATATATAAATATACATATAGCGAACTTATTGCAGCCCAAGGCATGCACTCATGCCAAAAACCTAACCGATTAACGGAAGGCACGGGGCGAAACCAAAAATCTAGTTTGAACCTAATAGGGTTCAACTTGAAATAGGTGCAGGCTGGATTATTATAGAGAAGTGTCGACAGCCACATGAGTGGCATTACGGGGCTGCAAGGGTGCCCACATGAGGATCCGCACACTTGCTGCCAACAGGTTCCAACCAGAACAAAGGTCTGGTCCTTCAGACCACGTTTCCATACTTACATTAAGGGTCCTGGTCTGACACTTGGTTCGGACCAGACTATCATAAAGATTCGGTTGGCGGCTGAGTCAAAAAACTGACAAGAGCAGTCGTGGCTAAGTTTGCGAGTTGAGCACAAGGAGTTGGACTCAGTTGGTCTGGTCTATAAGACCGGGCTGCAGTTAGCCAGCAATAGGTCTGAACCATTTGGTTCAAACTCGGACCCACAAGGGGTCAGCTCGCATGGCCCGGGTGCCCAGCACCATGCGGTTGGCACCCGACTCGTCTTAAAACAAAACCATGGTTGGCACCATGTGCCAGCCTGGTTTCTAACACATACACAGGTCTGAACCATGGTTCAGGCCTGCATGCAACCAAAAAAATGGCCGAATGAAGAGGGGCCTGGGTGCTCGGCACCACGAGGCTCCATCCGGCTCCCACAAAAAGGGTAGGTAGGGCTGGCACCTTGTGCCACGCCTAGGCTGTCAAACCATCAGGTTTGAACCTCGGTTCAGACCTGAACCGAAGGGTCTAGTCGAAAGCAATAACGAAAAAGGAAGGAATGCTAGGTGCCTAATTACTAAGCGCATGCACAGGCCACCCGTGTGGCGCCAGCACCATTCTTGGAGCGCAGAGAGTGGACAAGGGGTCTGGTCCACTGGACTAGACCGAGCCACCCTTGCTAGCGTGAACCAGAGCCCAAGGGCTCGGTTCCCAGCTGCTAAGAGGGTGTGTTGGGCACGCCTAAAGCCGGCCCAGCTTGCTCCAGTCCTGGTTCCAAAGAAAAACCGAAACAAATATATATAAAAAAAATGCAAGAGGTTAACACACCTCAACTACTGGCAACCTAGCCTCCCTACGTCCAAAATGAGTTGGTCACACCGTGACCAATGCTCACCAACACGGCTGCAACCCCCCAGTCCCAACGTGTTGGGACTGGGTTGCCCAAATATCAAAAGAGAAAGCACAAAAGTCAAAAAAAGGTGCTGATGGCTGGAACACACCAACTGGTGTTCCAACATCACTAGTGACTTGCCGAACGACCTGGGTGTAGGCTGGACGAGCTCAACTCAGTCCAACACACCCAGAAATTTCACAATGGCCATGAACTCTGAGAGAAAAAAAAAAAAGCAAAGCATAACAACATTATACTAATAAGGCAACCAGCAAATAAGCAAAGATAATGATTAAAACTGAAATGCAACTGAAAGAGAGTAAAAAGGAAAAGATTGCAAATGCATGCAGCAAGATGATAATGAAATCCATGGTGATTCCAGTTTAAAACTACAATTATTATAACTAAAATCCACCGTTTGGGCCTGCATTCATAGATGCACGGCACCGTCAGCTTCATGAGTGTTGAATCAAGAGCAAACTTAGCTGATATCTTCACCTTTGCTATTTTTTTGAAGAAGCTGGAAGAGGGTTAATACGTTGCCACTATTCACGCACAAGAGAGAGCCACGGCTGGAGTGAGGGAGCTTGAGAGAAGAGATGAAGTTTTGGGAGAGAGAAGAGAGAGAGATGAAGAAGAAAAGTCGCCCAAACCAGGGAGCCCATTTTTTTTTGTAAAGCTTTTATAGATGTTTGAAAAAGGTTGGACGGTTGGGATTTAATCCCTCCAAGATGGAGGGTTGGGGAGCTCCATGCCCCCCAACAGCCAATGCATGTTGGTCTTTCAAAAGGGTTTTATAAAACTTTAAAAAATGCCATCATTAAAAAGCAATAAAACTTTGGAATTTTACAAGGGGGCACCCTTGGCTGCCACCCAACTTGCCCAATGGGTTTAGTGGGTTTAAATTTTTTCAAAATCCTTACAATTTTGCCATGGGGCGCCAGCCCCATAGCTCTCTTTTGGAAAAGACGCCCCTCATGATGGATCCTAGGCTTCATCATGAGGGTGTTGGAATGATGCTTGGCCAATGAAGGCCTCTACTTTAAATCCATGTAACATAATTTCAAGATTGCGATCCAGCTGGTCAACCATGGCCATGGACGTCCACTATAGGGGTCGTCCATGGGTTTTGGATCCACTAGGTGCTCCGAATTCAAATCCAAAACCGTGTATTATATATATCATAATGAAACGCTTATTTAATGCATTAAAATAATATTTTAATTCCAACAAATTATTTTGTTCTCTTTATAACCTTAATTAACATAGGATGGATGTTGCCTCTTGAGGAAATCACCTCTCGTTCACTAAAATTAAGTGTTTTAAGTTTCGAGTTCAATATTAGGTCAAAACTCGTAATTCACATGCACTGACGAGGTTTTCTCATCGTTCGGATCTCATATTTGGGGTGTATCACTACAACCCCATTCCAAACTTACCCTAAAAGTTTTGGTGGTTGATTTGTTCTAGATTTCCTGAAATCGCTCTTTTTGCAAAAAATTACGTGATTTTACCCGATTATCAAAATAAGCAAATCTTCAGAAATTGCAAAACATAAAAATTCATTGATTTCCACATAATTACACAATATACATCAAAATAAAAATCATGGATCTTACATCCTCCCCTCCTTAAAAAGGATTTCGTCCGCGAAATCACCCTTAGGAGATTATAAAAAGTTTCGGCTAAGTCTCTCTCTGTAAGACCCACAATTTTTCAGAAAATATCTAAATAAATTCATGAGGCATTTACCGGTAAAAATAGCATTTTTCCTCAGAATGCGAAACAAATCAATTCCTGTGAGCCAGTTATACTTAGGATATTCGTCGAATCGCGAATATATGCTCAAACACTCTGGAAGCCATAACTTTCTATCTGAACAAAATCAAAGGATTCCTGCAAGCCAACTTTCTTAGTTGCATCAATACAGAGATAATGGCCTACTCAGAATTTTTCAGAAAAAAAATCGCCAAAAACCCAAAATTTTTGCGGGACCCACGGAAATGTTGGTGGGACCCACAAAAATATTTCTCAAAAAATATTCTAGAATATTTTAGAATATTACAGAGCCTTCCAGGACCTTCCAGCACCTTCCATGGAAGGAATTTCTGAAAAGTCAAGGGGTAAAGAGGTAAAAGTGAAACTTGGGGCCCAAGTTTCACTTCTTATAAATAGAGGAGCCCCCCTCTCTCTAAAAATTGCCAACCCCTCTCTCTCTCCTCCTTTTTCCAAACCTCCCCTACCTAGCCTAGCCCACCTGACCTGGTCTGAGTTTGCCTGACTTAGCCTGAGCCTGCCTGACCTGGTCTGAGCCTGCCTGACTTAGCCTGAGCCTGCCTGATCTGGTCTTAGCCTGCCTGACCTGGTCTGAACCTGCCTGACCTAGGTCTGAACCTGCCTGACCTAAGTTTGAACCCAGTTGACTTGACTTGAACCTGGTTTGGTTCAAAGTCAAAGTCCAAGTCCTTTTTCATCCGAAGTCCCGAGTTGATCCTTTTTCGAAGTCGAGCCTCGTTTAAAGCGTTTGAAGCAATCAGAGTTGTTTCTTCCTCAAATTGAAGTAAGTTCGCTTCATTAATCCATCTTTCTCAAGTATTTGATTGTTTGTATATAGCATATACTTTCTGAAGTAGTATCTTGCTTTAGTTCTTGGTTGAGCCCTCTAGGACGCTTCGGTGTTCATGCGCTCGCCTCGTAACTATTGTCAGATATATATGTTCGAATACGCAGTATATACGTTCTTCAAAAATAGTATCTCGCCCTAGTTCTTGATTGAGCCCTCTAGGACACTTCGGTGTTCACTCGCTCGCCTCGTAACTATCGTTGGATACATATGTAGGTGTATATCTGTTGATTCTGCCGACGCGTCCTATATCGCACATGCTATGTAATTTACCTTTGTCGTCGCGTCGTATGATGCCAAGGCTCCCTGCTTTCTGCACTTTCGATTATGCATTTACTTACGCTGTGGCGTTGAATGACGCCAAGGCTCCTGTTTTGTTATATATGTAGAATATTTCGTTCAGTTACACACCCTGAATAATAGTATATGCATTTCCTTTACGCCGCCGCTGTATAAAGCACAAGCTTCTGCTTATACTACATATATGGCGCGTAAATGAGCGTTCAAATGGAGATCAAACTCCAAATCGCCAATGTGATTCCCTTATCGCTCCTTGTTTAAGATTCTGCTTGACGAATGAACCCCCTATTGGAAAGGCTTCGGTTTTTGGCAAAATGCGCTTTACGTAAAGACTAAGTCAATTACGTATGGCCTGACTATGGCCCAGGGTTCCTGCAACCTTGATGGATGCAAAGTATGCACAACGGTGTGCATCCATTTCCCGAGTTAAGCGTAGCAATTTCCCGCCAAAGAGGGGAGATGCTGCTAAATGGATAAAAGAACGCACACTTTCTCCGTAAAAGAGAGGAAGTGCTGCTAAAAATTCTGAAGAAGCTAAGAACAACTCAGAAAGAACGTAGCAAGATACTCTGACATATAGCAGAGTGCTACCAAGTTCCTGGAATGCCTTCTACAACGCAGAAGGGTTCGTCACACTGCTACCGATAGAGCAAGGGAGGTGCTGACGAAATGGTTGGCAGAAGAGCTGCCAGAACCAATGGAACGGCATAATGATGTCCATTGATGGAACGATGCCAGATCGGCTCGTATTTCTATGCCTGCAAGGGCACCTTGCTCGTAAGGGCCGTCGAGCAAGAGTAGAGGTTGCGCCTTGACTAGGTTTGGACTCGTTGCGTAAAAATACGCCGAGTAGCCGATCTATTTAGATCGAGTTATGTGCATGCTCATTGAGAACGGTTACGCAACCAGACTCGTAAGGGTCGAAGAGCCAGAGTGTGTTGTTTCCACCCAAAGAGGTGTGATGCTCGTGGTGGCCAAAGTGCCAAGAGCGGTGTTCTGCATGCATATGAATAAGACTTAAGGTCGCACATACCCCGTGGTTGAAAATCGTGTTAGGGGTACCCCCTCAGTAATGACTGTGTTGGGGCGGACTGAATGGGGTCAGGTACATACTCCCGTAGTGCTAAGGCACGGGCTGCCTAAATGGCATGCAGATTCTGTCCAAGTAATTGTAAGACTGGCAGGCCCCTTCAGAAATTATGCTCACTATGGAATGACAGTGATGGTACAGCCTTGAGTGACACGTATTTTACTTTGGACCTGATATAGTCCACGATGGCCTCAGTCACTCATGGGTTTTGGGGTCGTGGTTATCTTTAAGATCGAAGGATTAAACCCAACTACTGCAAGTAGAGGATGCATCAGAATATGGGCCTAGTAGGGTTCTACCAGTTGAAACACACTGCCTTACTATGGATAGGGTCAACAGGCCTCTGGGTATCTAAAATACATAGAATAATCAACCCTCAGAACGTCACGTTGATGCCCGGACAATGCTTCGCCCGCGTACCAAGGGTGGAAGAGGTTAAATATCGA
This sequence comes from Nuphar pumila, assembly GCF_984573655.1. Taxonomy (NCBI): domain Eukaryota; kingdom Viridiplantae; phylum Streptophyta; class Magnoliopsida; order Nymphaeales; family Nymphaeaceae; genus Nuphar; species Nuphar pumila. The sequence goes on from NC_143257.1 coordinate 44,248,422, forward strand.
AACAATGCATTAGCTTAGGTGCAGCGATGCTTGAATGTATGCGTGGATGGCCGTTGTTGAGTCAGTCTTGCATAACCTTTGTGAGGGTGTCATGTTCGGTATACTATTGGACTGACTGGGCAAAGACCCGTGTTGTATCCGCACGACTAAGCGAAGCTCGAGGAGCTGTCCTTAGATGCATGGGATACGAATGTGCCAAGTATGAAGACTTGAGCTAGACATCCCTTTGAGACCCGAAAGAGGTCATGGCTAAGTCATGAAGACTTAAGCGGTTATGAAAATCACAGCCCTGAAAAGGCTTGCTCTAAGTCATGAAGACTTGAGCAAATGTTCAACTCATAGCCTTGAGGAGGCTCTTGCGATATACGCTAAGTCTTGGAGGCTTGAGCGTCGCTATTACGAATTGCGACCCTGAGTGGTCATTATTTGTACTTGAGTTGAATGGATGTATGACTGCTTGCTTACCAGACCATCAGTGGTTCTAACCCCGTTTCATGGGAATTTCAGGTGTTGTACCTGCATGGCGATATGCGGAGCAAGGCGGCATCGAGTTCCAGGGTTTCTCTAGATAGAGTTGTATTGCTTCCTTTTATTGAACCTACACTGCTTTTCTAAGCAGTAGTGTTGTAATAAACATGTGTTTTCGATAAAATGGAACACTCTGGTGGTCAATGAGTTGCTTGGCCACATACCTGCAACGTGCTCAGAGTTTTCTAAAACTGACGACTCATTATCGTCTGATTCCGCTGCTAAAAGCTTTTCTAAGTTCCGCTGCAAAGAAAAAAAAAGAAATTCATGAAAATTTTAACTTAGCTTTGTTTTGGAAATTCGGGGCGTTACAGAATTGGTATTAGAGCATGAGTATGAGAAACCTGGTTCAAGATCCGTCATGTTTGCGATATCGCACTATAAGTATATATTTTATACTTGTGTTCTGATCTGGGTGTATCTTTGTATAAATGGCAACTCACGACTCCCGAGGATATTGCTATCGTTGCGGGATCATGCACGATGAGTGGGTATGCCCATATGAGGTCCAAGACTGCCAGTTTTGTGGCGAAGAAGGGCATTCCGCCAATGAATGCCAAATGAAACATACTGACGATATGGGTCGGCAGGGATTGCTTGGTCTTAGGGATGAGACCTCGCGTGTTAGTGGGCCATATTACTCTAGTAGAGGGAGTAGCCGTACCCCAACAACTTCTGATGAACTACCATCTCTGGTAGAATTTGACTTGAACTTTCATGAGGGTTTCGGTCAATCGCAAGGCTATCAACAGGCATCATGTACGCCTAGCTTGCACAGTTGGGATGAGGCATGCAACAACTCCTTCTATAATCCCATTATGATTTCGGATTCCTCGGATCATAGTGCCATTATATGGGAGAACGGAGCGGCTTCACAAACGCCGAGCCTGAATGGCCAAGGAGAGGGATACAACCTATATCATCCCATTATGGTCTCGGATTCCCCGAGTCATGATGCCACTGAATGGGCAAGTGGACCAGCATCACTGATCTACCAACAAGATTCACTTGAGAGTGCGGAAGTGACGCCCAAGCCAAAACTGGTAGTGCCTACACCAAGGCAATGTGGAAGCAAACGATACTTCGGGTTGTTTGGGTCAAGAAAGAAATCCAGTTCCTAGAAGAGACTAGTAGTGTTTTGGAGTCAATAGACTCATGTATATAGTTTCTCAACGCCTAAAAGTCTGCCAGTGTGGCATGACGTTTTGTTTAAGGCGGTGCTTGTGTAAATGTGATGTATATTAAGTAAATAAAGCTTTGCTTCGATATATACATTGAAAAACTAAAACACGTTGCTTGTATGTGATAGATAAATAGCTCCTACGATGAGGAGAACCATGCCGAGCGAGGAGTCCCATACTCAAGGATTCCTGCTAGAAACGCTCAACAACCTGCTTACCGCCATTCGTGAAACGAGGCCAGAACCAGTCACACCACGAAACGAGCACTTGGGAAGAGTGACTTATGAGAAGTTCCTCAAGCTTGACCCGCCAGTTTTCATTGGCAGAGCCGATCCAGAGCTCGCAGAGAGTTGGATCGAAGAGACAGAACGTGCCTTCTTGGTACTGGGAGTACCAGAAGAGAAGAAGACCAACTTTGACACGTATCGATTAAAGGACAATGCACGGAAGTGGTGGGATACCACTAAGCTTATCCAGTTCTCACAAGTTGAAGTCGTTCCTTGGACTGACTTCCGGAGAACTTTCATGGATAACTACTTCCCATTGCATTCCAGAAACAAGAAAAAGATGGAGTTTCTAGAGTTGGAACAGGGCGGTATGAGTCTAACGGACTATAGCACCAAATTTTAGAATCTAGAGCGCTACTACTCTCGATTGTTCGAAACAGACCAAGAAAGAGCCGACAAATATGTGAATGGTCTGCGCAAAGGGCTGCGATCTCGAGTGGTAACAAGCATGCCTTCGACTTTTCAGGCTGCGGTAGCAGCGGCTTCAAAAATCCAAGAGGATTGGGCACGATCTAAAGTGATCGTAGCAAAGAAGCCCATAGTGAATGGTGAGAATCATAAAAGGACGTTCCCAAGTGGCTAGGGTTCACGACAACCCTTTCAAAAGAAGAAGTTCCAAGGAGGGAACAACAGTCAACAAGTCGTGAGGCCAAGACAGAACACAACCCTGAATGGTCAGCAGTCCAACTTCAGCTGCCCAAGGTGTCGTATGAACCACCCCGGAAAGCCATGTCCTCGTGACATTGGTGGTTGCTTGTATTGTGGCAAGATGAGCCACTTTATAAAGGATTGCACCAAGAAGGCTGCAGATGAACAAAAGAGTAATGCCGGATCTGCCGGACCCTCTCGACCAGCACCACAACGTTCTCAGTTACAATGACCTCCACCTAGAGTAGAACAAAGGCCTGCTGCAGGTCGTGTATATGCTGTAACGATTGAACAAGTCGAAAATGATGACCTGATTGAAGGCACCGTACCTATTAATGGACATGTAACTTACGTCTTGTTTGATTGTGGTGCTACTTATACGTTTATCTTCGACGATTTCATCGAACAACTCCACACCTCAGTGCAACCGGTTGATAAAATGATCGAAGTGTATAACCCGTTGGGTTCACACACCAAATGTATCTGGTGTGTGAAAAACTTGGATATTGAGATAGCAGGGCAACACTTGCCTACTAACGCCATCCTGATCGATATGATACAGTACGATGTCATTTTGGGAATGAATTGGTTGACTCAGAATAATGCCAAGATTTTGTGTCGCGAGGGCAGAGTGATTCTATCTCGACCCGGATTGCCTAGGATGGAATACCGGTTATCCAAACCAGTTCCACAGAAAAGGCTCATATCAGCACTTAAGGTACAAAAATACCTTAGGAAGGGTTGTGTGGCCTTTCTGTTGAGTCTCTCGGTGGAAAAATCTAACGACCAGCCCCTTGAGAGTTTAGAAGTGGTGCGGGAGTTTCCCGATGTGTTTCCTGAGGAATTGCCAGGACTTCCGCCACTTCGTGAGGTTGAATTTGGAATTCAATCCTTACCTGGAACAACGCCGATATCCAAAGCCCCGTATCGAATGGCGTCTGTTGAACTCAGAGAGTTGAAGTGTCAGTTGAAAGAACTGATGGAACAAGGATTCATCCGTCCGAGTGTATCACCGTGGGGAGCCCCAGTGTTGTTTGTAAAGAAGAGGGATGGATCCCTTCGGTTATGCATCGATTATCGGATGCTTAACCAGGCAACTGTTAAAAATAAGTACCTGTTGCCTCGAATTGAGGACTTGTTCGATCAGCTCAGAACAACAAGGGTGTTCTCCAAGATTGACCTCAGGTCTGGGTATCATCAGCTTAGAGTTAAGGAAGAGGATATACCTAAGACTGCCTTCAGAACGAGATATGGCCATTATGAGTTCGTAGTAATGCCCTTCGGACTCACTAATGCGCCTGCTGCCTTTATGGATCTAATGAACCAGATATTTAGACCATATTTGGATAGCCTTGTCATTGTCTTCATTGATGACATTCTCGTATATTCAGAGAACAAGGAACAACACGTGGAGCACTTGAGGATCGTCTTGAAAACTCTTCAGGATAACCAACTCTATGCTAAGTTTTTAAAATGTGAATTCTGGCTAGATAAAGTGATGTTCCTTGGCCATGTGATCTCGAAAGATGGAATCGTAGTGGATCCTGCGAAGGTGGAAGTTGTGATGGACTGGAAGCAGCCAGAAAATATCACTGAGGTCCGTAGCTTCCTTGGACTTGCCGGATATTATCGGAAGTTCATACAAAACTTCTCCCGAATCGTCGTACCGATGACAAAATTGTTGAAAAAGAGAGTGAAGTTCGAATGGACTGACCAGTGTAAGGAGTGCTTTGAGGTTCTCAAACAGAGGCTTACCACTGACCCTGTCCTTACCATACCTTCTGGTCAGGGAGGCTTCGTGGATTATACCGATGCCTCGGGAACAGGCTTGGGTTGTGTGTTGATGCAGCATGGCAAAGTAATCGCCTATGTGTCACGACAGTTGAGAGTCCATGAGAAAAACTATCCAACCCACGATCTGGAGCTTGCCGCAGTGGTGTTCGCACTTAAAATCTGGCGACACTACCTATATGGAGAGAAATTTGATGTCATGTCGGACCATAAAAGCCTAAAATACCTCTTTTCTAAACAAAAACTCAATATGCGGCAACGGCGATGGCTGGAATTCCTCAAAGACTATGAGTTCACACTTTCCTATCACCCTAGAAAGGCGAATGTCATAGCGGATGCCCTTAGTCGCAAGACTGTTGGCACTCTGGCCAGCCTCACCGTACAATGGAAGCTGATGGAGGATTTCGTCAGTTGGAAGCCATTCCTGGCTGATCCAGGAAAGATTCGATTGTCATGCCTAATGATTCATATCGAGATCCTCGATCGCATCGTAGCCGAATAGTTCAAGGATCCCTAGTACTTGGAATTGAAAGCTCGTGCTGAAAAAGATGACACTTTCTTCCATTTGAAAGAAGATGGAAGAATATGGATGGAAGAAAGGATTTGGGTTCCAAATAACCCTGAGCTAAGACAAGAAGTACTCCAGGAGGCCCATAGTAGCAAATATACTATCCACCCTGGGGGTACAAAAATGTTTCGGGACTTGCAGAGAAAGTACTGGTGGAGGGGTATGAAGCGTGATGTGGCTACGTTTGTCTCGAAGTGTTTGATCTGTCAGCAAGTAAAGATCGAACATCAACGACCTGGTGGAAAAATGCAACGGATTGAGATTCCGGAATGGAAATGGAAAGGCATTATGATGGATTTCATCGTTGGATTGCCTCGATCCAAGAGACAACATGATTCAATATGGGTGATCGTGGATAGACTCACCAAGTTTGCTCACTTCCTGCCATTTAACACTCGGTATTCAACAAAGCGATTGGCAGAAATCTACATTCGGGAAATCGTCAGACTCCGCGGAGTGCCGATATCGATCATATCTGATCGTGACCCAAAGTTCACCTCTCACTTTTGGGAGCAGCTTCAGAGAGCCCGGGGGACGAAACTCAAGTTCAGTACAGCATTCCATCCCCAAACAGATGGGCAATCAGAATGAACCATACAAACTTTTGAAGATATGCTAAGAGCCTGTATGCTGAAATGGAAGGGTGATTGGGATTCCCACCTAGCGTTGGCTAAATTTGCATATAATAATAGCCACCACGCTAGCATTGGGATGGCACTGTATGAAGCCTTGTATGGGCGACCCTGTCGATCACCAATCCATTGTGGTGAAGTGGATGAGCGAACCTTGGACTCGCTCATTGTGTTGTAGCATTACACTGAGCAGGTCCATATGATCAGAAAAAAACTACTGACTGCTCAGAGTCGACAGAAGAGCTACGCCGATCAGTGGCGTAAGGAACTCACTTTTGCGGTTGGAGATAAGGTTTTTATCAAGGTCTCTCCAACCAAGAGTGTGTTTTGTTTTGGAAAGAAGGGGAAGCTCAGCCCCAGATTCGTTGGTTCCTTCGAAGTTTTGAGCTGAATCGGAGAGACTGCCTACTGTGTAGCATTGCCACCGCAATACGCACAAATACATGATGTATTTCATGTGTCAATGCTTAGAAAGTATGTTCATGATCCTTCTCACGTCATTCAACATGAAGATATTGACATTCGAGAAGATATGACGGTGGAAGAAAGGCCAGTCGAGATCATGGACCATCGGGAGCAAGTGCTAAGGACGAAGGTCATTCCACTTATTAAAGTGAGGTGGCAGCATCATGGAATCATTGATTGCACTTGAGAGCCTGAATCGGATATGCGGGATAAATATCCTGAACTCTTCACTTTGTACTCTTAACTGAATTTTGCGGACGAAATTCCTTTAAGGGGGTAATGATGTAAGACCCGCAATTTTTCAGAAAATATCTGAATAAATTCATGAGGCATTTACCGGTAAAAATAACATTTTTCCTCAGAATGCGAAACAAATCAATTCCTATGAGCCAGTTATACTTAGGATATTCGTCGAATCGCGAATATATGCTCAAACACTCTGGAAGCCATAACTTCCTATCTGAACGCAATCAAAGGATTCCTGCGAGCCAACTTTCTTAGTTGCATCAATACGGAGATAATGGCCTACTCAGAATTTTTCGGAAAAAAATTGCCGAAAACCCGAAATTTTTGTGGGACCCACGGAAATGTTGGTGGAACTGTTATCGTTGCAAAATTTTCCCCGTCTTCCCTTCCTTGCGGAAGAGAGAGGGAAATGCTTTCGCGATTCAAACTTGACCGGATTTTGGAAATTTGTTTTGAAATACTCGCGTCCGTTTTGAAATTTGCGGGAAAATCCATGGGATGGGGCTCGACCTGTCGGTACGAGGTTCGACCGTTTCTGCCGCCTTTAACAGGGGTAATCGAACCAAGGACCAAAATTGTGCTTGACTTAGTTAAATCATCAAAATCGTGTTCTATCCTAAATGCACAGAGAATTCAGGCATGTGTTATGAGATTTTGCAAAATGTAAGTTGAAAAATATGATGTATGCTTAGAAAATATTTAGAGTTGAAAGATATTTCTCAGAGAAAAGGTGAAAGTCAATTTCTCAAGAAACTCAGATGAAAGTGGTTTTGAAATCATGAGAAAGTTTATGAAGATTTGGGAAAATCATGAATGGTTGAAAATCATGGGAAAATAGAAGTGATTCTTGAGAAAAAGGTGAACACTAGAAGGGAAAATGCTTGTCAGGAAAAGCTTCAAGTTTTGAAAGCTTTCTTTGGAAAATGGTTGAGATTCATTGGAAAATTCTTTGGAGAAGGAGAATTGAAACTCGGGAAACTGAAATCCTGAGAATCTTAGCCTTGAAACACTTGGAAATCGATTTTGATCTTTGAGAAAGGTGAGAGACTCCTTTTGAAAATCTTCAGAAAATAACCTTTTCCATGGAAAACTGTGGAAAAACTTGACTTGGGAAGACCAATTTTGAAAAAACCTCAGAGTTTCTTGAGAAATCGATTTTCTTGAGAATGAAGTTTTCTTGAAAAAATCATGAGAAAACCAATAATTTCATGATGCAAATGATATGAGTGAATGAATGCACTTTGAAAAGATTTTCTGAGAAATTTGTTGGAAAAATGTGCATTAAGTCAAAATAAATCCTTCACATATTCTGACTGTGGCCATGAACATGTTCAGAGCTTAATTGATTTAATGCACAATGTTTTGCAAAATTGGAAATATGATGTGCAATTTGGAAGGTAGCCTAAGAGTGTAGGCTCAATTTGACTGGTAGAAAGATGATGGATCTGGGTCTCGTCCATATTCCGACTAGGGTCGTAAATATGGACTCCATCGAGTTCATCAACTCTCTAAGAGTTGGTGCACGTGCCATTCGTGTTCATCCACGGTGAATTTTGAAAATTGAGATATATGCATCATAAAATCAGGATATTGTTGAAATCAAACTATATGAGATGCAGCCTAATCTAAGCAGTAAAAGTAAATATTATTCCAATTTGAATTATTACATCTTTGACATAAAGCAAAGTGAATAAGAGAAGTATAGAATTAAAATAGTCAGCATCCTCCAGATTTTCCTGCAAATGAGACTTAAGACAAGAAATGCAACATACAGAACGAAAATTGAAAGTCTGATGTAAATGACAAGACATAGGTGATTTGACATACATTAAAGTAGAAAGCTACAGAAAAGTTTATGATCAGGAGTGGAAAGGGAAGTATCTAGAAGTCATGCTAAAACTAAAGAGAGGTTATACATATGTGGGCCTAAATAACTAAAATTGCATTGAATGAAGTCTATATATGAAAACATCTTCATTGAAATAAATATGGAAATTATATCTACATAAATGCCTAAGATGATATCCACATGAGAAACAATGCACAGAAAATGTACATACATATCCTTATAATTGAGAACAGGAGACATGATCACACCTGTACATATAACATATAGATGCCTTGCATAATGTACTAAGGACAAAGTTCAATGATTCACTATATATGCTACCTAAATGCAATCAGTTCAAATGATACTGCTGGACCAAAGCAACAGCCGCTTCACTTACAAATAATTATATCATGATACAACGAATCTTCATTTATGCCGTGAACGCAGTAACAAGCAAAAGGCACAGGGTTTTAAAAATCAATTTGAAAAAGTTTTGAATACCCAGGGTTTTAAAAATCAATTTGAAAAAGTTTTAAAAATCAAATCTGGATGAACAATTTTGAAAATCAGGAGTTCTAGATCTCAAAATGACATGTTGTGCAGTGAAATGATATGAAATGTTCATGTAATGTTATGCAAAGACATGTTTCAAGAAATGCTACTCTGAGCCAGGACTTGGAAATTCTAGCTTTTGTCCAGAATGGGATTTTGAAAATCTTGCAGTTTGAAGATGTCTCTGAACCTAAATATAGAAATTTTGAGGCTCAAGAATGAAATTTTAGACTTTCTGCAAGGTTCAATCTCAGAAAATGACCATTTTGCCCTTTATTGCTTCCGGAGAACTGAAATATGATAATTGGTAGAGATGTCAGAAAGGTGAGTGAAAATTTGGGGTGTTTACAGATGCCCCTCTTTGCTACTAAGCCGGCTTGTTGCCGAGCTTAGTGGCAAAGAAAAACACACCAAATTTGGGCTACATATATAAAAAAAATGCCCCAGTTAGAAGGATCTGACTGGGTATGAGGGGAAATTAGCCCGGTGATCATGGTAGATATAAAATGGAGAATAAAGAGGAAAGATTTGCTTTATGAGAGTGAAATTCAGGTTTTTGCCCTTATCCTGGATGGGACAAAAATACCTCGTATGGAATGAAGCTCAGGTTTGAACCCTTGACCTGATTGGGGAATGAAATATCTCATTGAAATGAGATTCAGGTTTATACACTTAACCTGATTGGGTGAAATTCCTCTTTGAATGAGGCTCAGGTTTATACCCTTATCCTGATTGGGCGGAAAAGGGAATAGTATGATGGAACCTTCGGATTTTGCATAGTAAATCCGACAGGGTTTTGCAAAGGGAAGGAAATGGGATCCCTAAAGCTTGAAAAGGGGTTGATTTTGGGCATCTCATTGCTGAGACTAAATAGCTTTTGAAATTGCCTTTTGCAAGAAAATGATTGGTGGCTCAACCTCAAACTGAAATGGGACTGTCTATGGTTGGACAGTGGGGACACAGGGAAATGTGCAAATCTGAGAGCTCGCTCTCAAAGAAGGGAAGGAATCAAGTCCTTATGAGGGATTTAAAATTGGTGTCAGGATGTATCAAAACGGACATCAAGCTCTCACTTCACATCGGGATAGCTAGAAAATATTGTCAAAATGTTGGAAATTTTGCTGTTGATTCAAAGTTTTTGAAAATGTTGCACATTGTTGCAAAGATATTCTTTCTTTTCTACCCAAAGAATTACCTCCAAACAAGGTTCACTTCATGGAATCGAGACTTGAAATTCAAATTGCTTGCAATTGACCTTCTTCAAGGAAGCTATCAATTTCCTTGATATGAACAGGAAAGAGAATTTGATATCATGAAAGTAGTTGATGAAAGAATATTGATAATAGAATTTCAAAAAGTTAAAGAGGATTCTTGATAAATTTGGTAGTTTGATATCCTGGGAGCTTCTCTCATGATAATCTTTCTGCATTCTTTTGACTCTCTGGTGTTTTGGCTATATTCTCCTTCATTTTGGAGATGTTCTGACTTTTTTTTTCTTTCTTTTTTCTCTCTTGCTCTCTTTTGGAAGGGTACGTCACAAGCTCCTTCAACTTGGAGATGTTTCGATCCTTCTTGGACGATGGGTTTGGAGATCATTGGATGATAGCTGAAATTAAATATCTTTTAGGGATTGTCGAGAGGTTCATCGCATCTGCCTTCATCTCGACAGTGCTTTGGACTTTCCCTGGAAGGATCCGTCATAAACTCCGTCATCTTGGAGATGTTTTGAATCTTCTTTGGCCCCGAAGGTCTACTCGCCTAATTCGTCTTCATCTTGACGACAGGTGAGAGATCCTTTTTGCGGATATTTAATTGCAGCTTAGGTGATTTTGAGGAGACGGGGCTTGGCTAAATGCTCTCTTTTCTAGCACTGCCTCATTTTCTCAAGAATAGACTTTAAAGATGTGCCATTGACTGCAATCAATATCAATCATTTATGGCTTCGCAATAACACTGAATCGTCTTTGATGGCCATATCGAGGATTTATCCTTCATCCTTTTGGTTGGCCAATAGAAAGAATTCAACTTTTGAATCTCTTTTCGCAAAAGCATCACTCTTTTAGAAGTGATGCTAAAGGTAAATTGAGATAGGGATTTGTGCAATAAAGATTCTGAAATCAACACATAATTTGATTGACAGATTGACAAAATTTTCTTGAAATCCTTGGTGAAAGTGAGTATTTGAAGTTCGGCTCAACACATCCGTGACAAAAATTCTCCTCTCTTTCTCCCCAAAAAGAGAGACTCAGGCTTAGCCCTTACCTGAATGGAAAATGAGAAATACTCCTCTCTTCCCCTGAAAAGGAGGTGTTTGTAAAATGGACTTTCGAAGAGAAATTGAGCTTTTGTCAAAACTCCCTAATATTAGGCTTCTCTTATGAAAAGGGGGCCGATAATAATGAGGTCTGAAAATTGGGTCATGAAAGGAACGAGTCCATCACACTCTCCCTGCCAAGAGGGTCCTTCATGACGAAAATGGCCTAGTATGAAATTGGGGGGGGGGGGGGTCACAAGAAAAACGAGTCTCCGTCGAGCTTCTCCCTTAAAAAGGGTTCCTCGTGTGAAATTAGAAATTGTTTTGCAAACGGTTCACAAAGACGCGAGTCCCTTCAAACTCTCCCTGAAAAGGGGCTAAGTGAACGAATTGGATAGCATGCGAAAAGAACGAGCTCCCTCGAACTCTCCCTAAAAAGGGTCTCTCGCAAGAGAAAATGATTGAAATTGAATATTGAGGTTGATTGACCCAAAGGTCGAAATTGGAAAATTGGTTGCTGGAAATTGAATGACCCGAAGGTCGAAATTGGATGACCTGATGGTCGAAATTGAGAATTGGTTGACCAAAAGGTCGAAATTGAGAATTGAGTGACCTAAAGATCGAAATTGAGAATTGAGCGACCCGAAGGTCGAAATTTGGAAATTGAGTGACTCGAAGGTCAAAGATTGGAAATTGATTGACCCGAAGGTCGAAAATTGGAAATTGATTGACCCGAAGGTCGAAAATTGGAAATTGATTGACTCGAAGGTCGAAAATTGGAAATTGGTTGTCCCAAAGGTCGAAAATTGGAAATTGATTGACCCGAAGGTCGAAAATTGGAAATTGATTGACCCGAAGGTCGAAAATTGGAAATTGATAATTGAGATTGAGAATTGGAAATTGGGTGACCCGGAGGTCAAAGTTGAAGAATTGCCCGATTCGAAGATTTAAATTAGAATTTGGAGGGAAAAATATCAAATTCGAGCAATTGACAGACCCTGATGATTGAAATGACTTGAATTAACAAAGGAGAATAATGGTTTCGAGTCAGAGCTCAAAGAAAATACAGAGATCACGAGTCGGAATCCGGATCAACAAAAGAAAATGAAGAGCTCGAGTCAGGACTCGAGTAAATAAAGAGATCTCGAGTTGGAACCCGGATCAACAAAAGAAAATGAAGTGCTTGAATTAGAGATTGGATAAGATAAAGAGATCTCGAGTCGGAACCCGGATCAACAAAAGAAAATGAAGAGCTCGAGTCAGGACTCGAGTAAATAAAGAGATCTCGAGTCAGAACCCGGATCAACAAAATGAAGAGCTTGATTAAATAAAGAGATCTCGAGTCGGAACCCGGATCAACAAAGGAAAATAAAGAGGTCGAATCTGAGTTCAAACAAGGTATAGAGATCACGAGTCGGAACCCGGATCAACAAAAGAAAATGAAGAGCTCGAATCTGAGCTCGAATAAGGTAGAGAGATCGCGAGTCGGAACTCGGATCAACGAAGGAAGATAATTTTGAATAAAAACCCGAGTCGAAACTCGGTTTTCCAAGACCGACTTAAAAAGTTGGATTTTGAAAATGTACCAGTTTGAACACTGGATTTTGAAATAATACCAATTCGAGCGCTGGGTTTTGGTTCAGTACTGGTGATTATCTTTCGCTTTGAATCATTAGGAATTGTGATGGGACTGTTTGTTGAAATCCCAATACTGACCGAATTGATGTTAATGCAATTGGATGCAAATGAATGCAAATTGATGCGTATGAATGCACAAGTGCATGAAATGAGGAATTTGTTTATCCTGCTTGCATACAGGATGAAATTTTAAAAATGCCCTAGTGTAACTGAGAAAGAAAGTTTGATCATCATTTAAAGAAAATAGGAAGATTACAAAGAAAGAATAGAGGCTTCAAGTATAGAACTTTTTCAAGCATCGAGCATTAATGGAATCTGGTAATTCCACCCCATCAGCATTGATGAGTCGATATGAGTTGCGGGGTAATGCTTCTTTGACGACATATGGACCTTCCCAATTTGGCGACCATTTACCGCCAGGATGATGCTTGAGATAAGATGTGGATCGAAGTATTAAATCATTGACTTTGAATCTTCTTTCGATGACAGACTTTGCATATTGCCTGGCTACTCTCTGGCGATAGGATTGAGCATGCTATGTTGCTTTTAGCCTTCTCTCGTCGAGCAAGTCTAACTGTACCAGTCGCTGCTGCTGGTATTGATCAAGGGGTAATTGCAGAAGTGAAGCAAATTTCAAAGCGGGCTTCTGAACATGTAGCGGCAATACTACTTCTGTTCCGTAGACCAATTCTGATAGAGTAGCATTCGTTGGTGTACGAATGGTGGTCCGGTAGGCCCATAATGCATCATGGATCTTCTCATGCCAGTCACGGCCTGTTTCCACAGTTCGCTCCAAGATACGAATTAAAATTTTATTTGTAGCTTCTGCCTGACCGTTCCCTTGAGGGTAGTATGGAGCGGAAAAATGATGATAGATCTTGAATTTTGAGCAGAATGTTTTTATCTTTTCATTCTTAAAATGACTGCCATTATCTGACATGATGTCATGTGGGATGCCGAATCGGCAGATGATGCTCTTGTGAATAAAAGAGACCACATGTCGGCCTTCTACTGTGCGGAGAGTGATAGCTTCTACCCACTTGGTGAAATATTCTGTTGCTGCAAGGAAGTACCTGTGGCCATTTGAAGCAGAAGGAGTGATGGGACCTACGACATCGAAGGCCCACATGAAGAACGGCCATGGAGAGACAACAGATTGCAGATATGTTGTGGGAGCATGAATAGAAGGTTCGTGTATCTGACATTGCACACACTTCTTCACATAATGATAACAGTCTTGCTGCATAGTTTTCCAATAATAACCTGCTCTGATGATCTGCTTGACAAGGGTTTGGTAGCCGACGTGGCCGCCACAAATGCCTTCGTGTGCTTCTCGCACAACTTCTTTGGCTTCGTCTTCGTCTAAGCATCTGGAATATTCTGAACTGAATCCTCGACGATAGAGGACATTGGCCAAAATGAAGTATCGAGTAGACATACGCTGGATTGCTCGCTGCTCTTTCTTTGAGAGTTCTGGAGGAAATTCGCCAGTTTCTATGAAAGTTTTGATGTTGTAATACCAAGGCTTCTTCCTTTGCTCAGCCTGGTTTACTTGTTCCACTGGAAGGAAAGCAGGTTGGTCAAGTCTGCCAATTTCAAAAGAGCGACAAGATTCTCCATTTCTGAATGCCATAATGGAGCCTAAACTGGCTAGGCTATCGGCCACTTGATTAAAATCTCTCTTGATATGGAAGAGCTGGAATTCTTTAAACTTGCGGACAAGAGCTGCAACAATTTTCTGATAGGGGAATAACTTCTGATCTTTCACTTGCCATTCGGCTCGGACTTGATTGACAACGAGTAATGAGTCTCCGTAAGCGTGCACTTTCTTGACATTGAAGTCTAGTAGAATCTTTAGACCTTGAATCAGGGCTTCATATTTAGCCATGTTGTGGGTGCATTGAAAATCGAGCTTAAGAGAGAAGGGAATCATTTCCTTCTCTGGAGTGATTAATAGAATTCTGATGCCTATTCCGGCCATGTTCTTAGAACCATCGAAAAATAAATTTCAGACTGGAGATTGCTGGATATTGCAAATTTGCTCATCAGAGAAGTCATCTTCGGCTTTCACTTCTTCTGCTAGAGGAAAATCTGCCAATTGATCTGCAATTGATTGGCCTTTGATTGATTGCTACGAGACATATTCTAAGTCATACTGCATCAATAAGACTTGTCATTTTGCGACCAGTCCGTTGAGGAAAGGCTGCTCCAAGATGTATTTGAGAGGATTGAGTTTTGACAAAATTTTGACTTCTGATGCCAGCAGGTAGTGTCTTAGCTTCTGACACATCCATACTAGAGCTAGCCAGGTCTTCTCTATGTGACAGTATTTCTTTTTATATTCTATGAAAGTCTTACTCGCGTAATAAATGGCGTGCTCTATCAGGCTGCCTTCTTTGTACTGCGCCAAGAATCCGCCGCATGCGACTTAATTGACTGAGATGTATAACAGAAGCGATTTTCCCAATTCTGGCGGTTTCAGGATTGGAGGATTGAGAAGATACTTCTTGATTCGATCGAACGATTGCTGACACTCTGGTCTTCATTCGAACCTTACTCCTTTTCTGACTAAGTGGTTGAAGGGCTCACATCTCATCGCCAAGTTGGAAATAAACCGCCGAATTGATTGCATGCGTCCCTGAAGGCTACGCAACTCTTTGAGATTTTTCGGGGGTGGCATATCAATGATAGCCTTTGCTTTGGATGGGTCAACTTCAATTCCCTTTTTGCTGACCAGAAAACCCAAGAGTTTGCCTGATTCGACTCCAAAGATATATTTTTGCGGGTTAAGCTTTAACTTGTAAAGAATGAGTCGATTAAACACTTGGTCAAGAGCTTCGAGGTGATCTTCTTCCTCTTTAGATTTCACGAGGATATCGTCAACATACGCATCCATGATTATGCGCATCTGATCGTGAAAGATAACGGCCATTGCCCGTTGATATATTGCTCCAACATTCTTGAGCCCAAAAGGCATAACTGTATAGCAGAAAGTACCCCAAGGCGTAGTGAAGGAAGTTTTTGACTGATCGCGGGCGGCCAACTTAATCTTGTTATAGCCGGAATATCCATCCATGAAGGAGAACATGGCATATCCTGCTGTGCTGTGAATCAGAAGATCAATGCTTGGCAGTGGATAGTCATCCTTCGGAGTTGCCTTGTTGAGGTCTCTGAAGTCTATGCAAATCTTGGCTTTGCCACTTTTCTTTGGGACAACGACGATATTGGCTAACCAATCTGGATAGTCAATAGGTCGGATAAATTCTACTTTGAGCAGATCTTCAAGTCCTTCTTTGACTTGTTGTTCTATTCTGGGATCCATTTTTCTCAGCTTTTGCTTAACTGGCTTTACATCTGGCTTCAAAACGAGTCGGTGTTCGACCAATTTGGGATCTAAGCCTGGCATATCTTCATATGTCCATGCGAACACTTCTTCATGTTGCTTGAGAAAATTTGTAAGCCTTTCTTTCTCTTCCGGACTTAGACTGATACCGATCTTGAGAATCTTGGGATCTTCCTCTGAGCCGATATTGACATCTTCAGTAGGATCTTGTACTAGAGCAGATGGTTCATCTTGCTTCTGAACTGAGGCGAACTCTGGTAATTCCTGAAGAGACGGATCAAATTCTCCATAATCATCTAACTGCTTTGCAACCTTGCTATCTCCTGTGCTTGCTTTGACTCAGTGAATTGCTACCGATTTCTGGAAAGCCTTTGGATTGATAACGAGTTTCTTGATTGTTCGGGAAGACATTTCTGAAATTTTGGATAAGAAATTGGATTTAGGAAAATCGTCCATCATACGACAAACCATCATTTAAAAGAATTATGCATAAAATGACATTGAGTTATCAAATAAGGATATAGAGATAAAAGAGACAGATGGCATCCAGATAGACAAAGAAACTTGACATTTTATTGATTTGACTTTGATAAAAGACATTGAGACATTTATTTTGAAAGGAATAGAAAGGAAATGCAACAACGATTCTCAATGTGCCCCTTTAACAAAAACAGTCTTCTTTGGTGAGCTCCCGCCGGAAAACCCTAATCCTACCCTATGGGGACGATGCTTTTGGATCATTGGCTTGACACGACCATCTTCATTTTTGCCCAGTCCTTTAAAGGGTTGATAACCATGCTTCAAAAGTAAATCAAATCCGTTTCTTGCTTTCATGAATTGTGGAAACAATGGATGATCTTTGACAGTGTCGTAGCTGACACGACCTCCAATCTTGAAGAACTTGGGACCTGTGATCATCGCAAAATTTTTCCTCTCTTGGCGATTTCTCTCTCTTCCTTCTCTTTTCCTTTTCTAACATCTATTCTCCTCCTTTTGAAGGGAGAAGAATAAAAGAAAGAAAAGAAAGAGAGAAAAGAAAAGAAGAGAAAGAAAGAGAGAAGAGGAACTATTTTGCGCGGTCTCACTTGACCTTAATTTGAAAATATTTAGAAAATTACTCGCCTCCGTTTTTGAAATATATTGCGGGAAAAATTGGAGAGACGAGATTCGCTCGTCGGTACGAGGTTCGACCGTTCCTGGCGCCTTTACCAGAGGTAATCGAACCAAGGATCAAATCTATGCCTTTTGCTTTGCCTAAATATAATCTAAGAATTTATTCTAACTCTAAAATGCACAAAGAATCATGCTTGTGCGATGCAAGGATGTATGCTCTTTTGAAAATTGATTTAGAAATTTCCAAGTATTCTGAGATGAACTTGGTAAGGGAGTGAAGAAACGATTAAATCTGACTTAGAACTTTGAGATAGATCAGAGAAGTTCTAAGTCTTTGAAGTAAATCAAGATTTGGAAGAATAAATGAGAAGGAATGACTTGAAGTTTTAAAATAAAAGGAAATGAAGTTTCAAAGTCAGAAATGGACTTTGAATTTGAATTTGAATTTAGGAAAGGAAATGAATACTTGAGATGGAATTGAATTTGGATTTCTGAAGTTTGGAATGGATCAGAGAAATCCAAATGGTATAGAAATGAATTCAAGAAATCTAGACATGATTTGCAAAGGGATTTAGATTTGAAATCTGGAAATGAACTGGAATTGGATTTGAAAGTTGGATTTGAGAATAAAATTTGATCTGGAATTCTAATCCGAAGTTTGGATCTTAAGATGGATTTAAAATCTGAAATCTGAGATCCGACGTGAAATTGGGTTCTAGATCCTAGAATGGATTTGGATCTGATGTCTGAGATCCGAAGTGGAATTGGATTCTGGATCCTAAGATGGATTTTGGATCTGAAGTCTGAGATCCAAAAAGTGGAACTGGATTCTGGATCCTAAGATGGATTTTGGATCTAAAGTTTGAGATCCAATGTAGGGTTGGACTCTGGATCCTAAGATGGATTTGGATCTGAAGTCTGAGATCCAATGTGAAATTGGATTCTGGATCATATAAGGGAATTGAATATGAAGTCTAAGATTCAAAGTGAAATTGGAATCTCGATCCTAGGGAGGAATTGGATCTGAAATCTAAGATCCAATATGAGTGTACTGGATCCAAAAATGGATTTGGAGTTAAATTCAGAAGATGAATCAAGAATTTCCAAGTTTGAATTGAATTTTGAAAAATGAATTTTAGAAATTGAATCTTGAATATACAGATGAATTTCAAAGTTAAATTGTACTTTGAATTTGAGATAGAATTTGGAATTTGAAATACAAGATGATTCTGAAGTTTCAAAGTCAAATGGGACCTTGAAATTGAATTCTTGAATCCTTTTGAGGAGTAGAGTTTGAATTTGAATTTATGAATAGGATTTGACATGAGAAATGAAGGAAAGGAATTTTACTTGGATTGATAAAAAGGAATTTTGAAAATATGATGCCATTTTATCCTAAATGATGAATGAATTTGAATACGTTTGAAATTGTATTTGAAAATCATATTTCATTCCTCGAATGAATTTAAATAAGATTAATGATATAATACACTCCTGACTATGGTCATTGAACATATTATATAATAGTCATATCTAAATTCAAATGAAGAATAAAATACCCTTTTGGTGCTTTTATAGAATTTAAAATGAAATTAATTCTCAATATACCCTGACTATGGCCATTGGTATATATGTTGAATTAATTTTAGATTAAATTCTCATAAAAGAGGAAAATATTTAAAGAAAATATGATGATTTTGGAAAAAGGATCCAGTGTGGATCCATTGTTACTTCATAAAAGATAAAAATACTAAGTCTTGTTTACATCCCGACTATGGCCGTTGATGTAAATCATCAACTTAGGATTAATTTACCTCTTACGAAATGGTGCACGTGCCATTCGTGTTTCACCATTTGTGAGAATTTTGAAAGAAAAAGAGATGGTATGAAACAATCAATTCTAGAAGAGGTATATGCTCATACATTCTAATCTAGTACCAGAAATGTAAAATTTGCATCATAGTCTAGCTATTATAACTTGAATTTAAAATTACAAGGGTCCTTAATTCTAGGAAAGAAAATGGCAATTCTTCATGTATCTCCTGCAAAGTAGAATTAGCACAAGGTGGGGAAGATGGGAAATATTATGCTTAAACTGCCAAAACATTATACCTGAAATGTTAGAAAGATGCAGGTATGGCACTTATATATGTCAGATAAGAACTCATAGGGTGCATATATGACACCCGTGAGTTAATAGGAAGGTACATCTACATACCTGCACTAGGATTCTGTAGGTAAATGAGGTAGCTGCATGCTGCTGATGATGTTTGTGAAGATGTGGGCACAAAGCGAGGGGGGGGACTGAAGGTAATAGATGTTGTGGGTACTGTACCCCAAGCACAGGGAAAAATAATGGTGGTTTGTGCTGGGCAACAAGGGTGGTATTGTTATGTAACATCATGCCCAGTCAAGTGGAGAAAGATGCAGCGGCAAGTGAAAAGGGTGTTAGCAGAAATTGTACAGCAGCAGAAGCTACAAGGATGCTGGGGGTTAGATGATTTTGTACGAAATGGAGGTAAGCTAGATGAAATGGGGGGGGTGATGTGCAGCTGGAAGCAGCGAAATATTGTGGCTTGGTCAATGGAGGCCATGAGCGAGTGTCTTGTAAGGTATAAATGGAGAGACTACTACTGTAATCACCACAAGTGAATGTGCTATGTAAGGTAATGCAGGGGTGGACACAGCAATCATGGCATTACTTGGCAGTGGGACTACAGTATGAAAATGGTGGAATTAATACATGGACAGATAAGCATGTATGTCTTGGAGATTGAGAATTTTGAGCAAACTCTAGCCCTCTACAAGTTTCACAAAGCTCAGAAAAAGTTTTCGGCCTGCTAACTAATACCCTTTTATGTGCTGCAAATGCTTTCATGGATTTCACTGGCTACCTCAATCACACTCTCGTTGCTAGGCTATCTTCCATTACTATGCTAACGCAGATGATATCATACAGTCTGGACCTACACAATGCTAATACCTAGTGTTGACGCAAGTTATACTAACAAAGACCAATACACATATTATAACATAGATTTTACTATCTAACATCCTGCTAACAATGGTTCAACATGTTTACGCACACTGACTGCTAAGGCACATACTGACTTTTAAGGACTATCTACACTATCTTTTGATATTCAGAACCAACTCCCGCAATTATATGGTTTACATATGAATACAGACTACTTAACATTCATTCATAGTGGTTGAATCCTAATTCTAAACTCAGATGCAACACAAGAAAGCTCATATGTAGAAAAAGATTTCAGATATAATACACATTAAAAATCTACTACAAAACTCAAATGTAACAGTACCTAGTAACCACGACTGGTGAATGCAAAATATACCCCATCAGAGAACAGTAACACCGATTATCAGATTTATTTCTGGGAAGTAATGAATATCGACGAAGCTCAGTAATAATTGAATCACCACCAATAATTAATCATCAAAGGTTCCTTCAACTGGAACAGTTTTGGGGATATATCTGGGCACTCTTCAAATGTGTGGCCCTTGCAACAGTTTCACTAGAAACTACTAAACAGATCAACTCAGCAAACTTAATACAAGTACTCATTCTGACCTCTTTTCCATGGATACGCTCAGCAAAAAAAAAAGTTTTGTTGATTTAGATAATGTGTCATCAAAGCTTTTCCTTTTCAGCATAATGGGGGATGTTGTAGGGATGCCTGACTCAAATGCTAGTTAGGAAGGTTTGGTTAACCATGGAGGACCCTGGGTTCAAATTCATCTATACAGATTCATCATGTAAACCATCAGTTTTTTTTTTAGCAGGATTTCAATCAGAAGCGATTGCTCCTAGTTAAGGCTTCTAAATGTTTCCAGGTCTGGGTCAGAGATAATCAAACCATGTTTGGTTTCTGTCTGGCAGTGTGTTCTACATAAAGCTGACTGAGAGGACAAAACAACTTCAGGAGGTGAGGAACTAGCTACGTGTGCAAAGGGCTTTTGATAGGTTCTGTATTATATGAAAGAAAATGGGTTGGAACATAATCCTTCATCTGCTGGCTAGTCTAAATATGAAAATCTTTTCATGGAGGCATCTTGATAGGATTGTGATGTGGAGGTCTTTCTCAGACCTTAGTTTTTCACAACTTGTATGGGAAAGTGCTGAGTCAATGGCATTTACCTGACATCTGATGGCGCCCGAAAGCGTTGCTTGCTAAATACGACCCACACATTTGCTTCACATCATCGGATGGGTAAATATAAAAGACATCAAGTGATGTACATGGATGAATAAAGCTCAACAGACATTTCAGGGAAGCATGATGAAGATCCTCTAAATATTATATAGACAGGTCCTTGCATAACATGACATGAAACAATGGATGAGGCTATTACAATTTGACGCAAGGGGATAACAGAGGCATGAGGCAGGAAAACAATGCTAAGAAAAAAAAAATCATAAATCTAATGCTATATGAAATTGCAAAATGATAATAGGCCCATTGTAGAAGACCATCCATCGAATAAAACCACTCTTGTTGTAGCAATCGACCCAAACTAAATGGGATAAAAGTAATCTCACAATTGAAACCTGATGTTGGAAGGAGCATAACAAACATGATTGATAAACAAAATCGAGAGAAGAAAGAAAAAAAAAATGGATTGATGAATGCCTAAAAGAAAGAAAGATGCAGCCATGGTGATGCTGCTATGAAGTAACATACACATATTTGTGAAAATGAACGCCAATGCTGGTAGATGAAATCACAATTGCAGGATTAAAGATGATAAAAAAAGGTATTGAATCGTATGAACTCAATACAGATGGCCTTGATCGCAGTGATCTTACATTATTCAAGCGATCCTAAATAAGAAGCCAATGAAATAATGGAGGAAAAAAAAAATATTCTAAAGAAGCCAATGAAATAATGAAATAAGAAGCCAATGAGATGTAATGAAAATGTAAGACTATAGCTACCAAGAAGGAAGCTTTGCAGAATGATATTCTAAAGAAAACATGCGCATATTTATGAGATTGCAGGGGATAATCGAAAATGTGAACAGATGATCAAAATCCAAAAACCGATCATCCTGAAAACCAGAAATAAGAAGCCAAAGAAAATTGCAACAGAAGAAATAAGATGTTGGAACTTGAGAGTTCCATTGATGTAGCGACAGGGATGGATTGAGATTGCTATAGGCAATCCAACCCCATCTGTGGCGCATTGATAAAAAAAAAAAACTATGAACCTGCGTTAAAACCCATGGAAATCAAAGAAATTTGTGAGTAAACGATAAAGGGGAGGGAAGAGGAATGGTGACTTACCTTAGTTTACAACTCTGCTAGAGAGGATCGATCTTTTCTTGCTGATTGGGGAGAACCAGAGGAAATAAAAGAAGAAGAAGGAGGGATGAAGAAGAAGAAAAAAGGAGAAGGATGATAGCAGTGGAGAGGCAGGAGACGGATCCCTAATCCTCCTATGTGCTCTCTTTTTTAAAGGAGAAGCAGAGGATTCTAGAGAAGAATATCGTTGGAGATCGAAGGTTGAGGGATGAAGAAGCCGTTTGAAGATGGAGGGTAGGCAAGCGAGAGGGAGGATGCGCGAGAGATGGCTGTTGGAGATTTTTCTAAAATTCCCAGGGGGGTCTCCTTTTCAGAACTTTTCTAAAAAATGGTTTTCATCTTCAAAAGGAGGTTTTAAAAGGAGGGTTTTAACAAAAAAATAGTTTTCAAGAAAAGGTTTCGATTTGCATATTTTTCTGAATTTTTGGAATTTTTCTATTGTTTTCCTTTTTCGATTTTCTTATTTTTTTGTTCTTTTCTTTTTTAAATGTATATTTGTAAAACCAAAACTCTAAAACTAAGAAAGTTAATACTAATTTTACAAAATTTCAAAATATTCATAAAAAAAAAAGGTTTTTCTGAAAGATCAGGGTTATTTTGGGGAAAGTTTCTTCAGAAGAATGGGTTTGAACCCAGGTTTTGAGAAAATGTTTGAGTTTTGACACTTGAATCGAGAAATACAATGTGATGGATCCAAACGGATGTCGAATGGACTATCCGAGCTATTTAAAGGCTATTTTTGGTATTTTCTATAATTTTAATTTAAAATTTGAACAATGAGACTCGGGTTTGGATATGGACAATGGATCCAGATCCGAAATCAATTTAAACATATAAAATGAATTTAATTTCAGTAAAACTTGAGAAATAAACTGGAATTTATATTCAAAAAGTGGCTTAATTTCTCAGAAAATGATATCAAGGGCAAAAAAGGAATATTTAAAAGATTTTGAAAATTTTGGGGTGTTCACAGGTGCCCCTCTTTGCTACTAAGCCGGTTGAAAGCCGAGCTTAGTGGCAAAGAAAACACTCCAAATTTTGAAAAATGCCCCAGTCAACAGATCTGAACTGGGTGTGGAAGAATTTATTTGAAAGACATGGTTTCAGGCTTAATACCTTATCCTGAATGGCTTGGGGGAGCGAAATCCTCGACCATGATATGACTGAATGATAGAGATGAGGAAATCATGATGGGACTTTGGGTGATGATATCGAAATGATGAAAGATAAGGAATTTAGATCAAGTCTCGTGGGTGAGACCAGATCAGCTTTGTGGAATGACTCAGGTTTAGCCCTTAACCTGGATGGGTCGAAGATATCTCAAGATACCCTGAATGGGGAAAGGAATATGCGAGGACCTTGATGGGACATTTTTTGAGAGAATGCCTCACGAGATGAAATTCAAGTATGACCCTGTCCTGGATGGATATACGAAGCATGGATTTCTCGATGGGAAGAATCATGATGGGACTTGGAAGGAAAACACCTCGTGGAAACGAGACTCAGGTTTAACCCAAACCTGAAAAAGGAAAATACCTCGAGGGGCGAGGTTCAGGCTTAACCCTTAACCTGAAGGGGACGACCATATGGAATCCTCGAGTGAAGAGATCATGATGGGATATTCGGAGTTTTGGATGAACAAATCCGAAAAGAGTTTGCGAAAGGAGGAAGATGGAATTCCCTGAAGCTTTGAAAAAGGAATGGTCTTGGGTGTCTCATTGTTGAGACTAAATTAGCTTTTGAATTTAATGACCTCTCGCAGGAAGTACAGGTTTTGACCCTTAATCTGAGTGGGAACAACCATACGGATTTCTCAAAACCGTGATGGGACAGGAGAGATACTTCAACTGAATGAGGTAACTCTTCTGGAAGATATAAACAACGCTAGGTTGCACCAAAATGGATATTGAATATTTATTTTATTCTTAGAATATCTAGAAAATTTTTTGCCAATAAGATAAATTTATAGTTGACTTCAACGCTTGAAAATGTGCATATGTGTGCAAAGATATTCCCTCTTTTACCTAGAGTATTTCCTCCAACGGGGTTAACTCTTTGGTTTTAAGAGTCAAATTCAGAACTTTAGCGCTGATGATTTTCTTCAAGGAAGCTATCCATTTCCTTGATATCAGGAGAGAAGAAATATTCTCAATTTCATAAAAGCAAGTAGTGAAAAGATATTGATAAAAGATATTTTGCATAAGAAGAGATGATTTCTGGCAATTTAGGCAGTTTGATATCTGAGTGTTATCTCATGGTGATCTTCTTGCACTCTTTTTTAGTCATTGGGCTTTTTCGGGCTCTTTACATCATCCTTCATTTTGGAGATGTCTTGACTTTTCTCTCTTTTTCAGGGAAGGGTACGTCACAAACTCCTTTATCTTTGAGATGCTTCGATCCTTCTTTTATCTCAGGGATTATACATGATGGTATTGGCTCAAAGGTCTTTAGATGATAGCTGAAATCAAATATCATTTAGGGTTTGTCGGTAGGTTCATCGCACTCGCCTTCATCTCGACGGTGATCTGAACTTTCCCTGGAAGGATCTGTCACAAACTCCTTCATCTTGGTAGATGATCCAAATCTTCTTTGGCCCCGGGGGTCTACTCGCTTAATTTGCCTTCATCTTGACGACAATTGAGAGTTCCCTTTTGCCGATATTTGATTGCAGCTTTAAACTAGATAAGGTGATATGGATTAAGTGGATTCTTTTATGGCTCAGGATATTTCCACTATCCAATTGCCAGGAAATCGTCTTTAAACATGCATCATAGCTATGATCAATATCAATTCGCTTCCGACTTTTCAATGTCATCGAATATTTATTTCACTAATCATATCGAGGATATTTCTTTCATCCTTTTGGTTGATCAACAGGAAAAAGATTTGAATTTTACCTCTCTTTCGCAAAGAGTTTCACCTTTTATGAAGAAAATACTAGAGGTAATCCGAGGTAATTCTTTTGTGCAGTAAGATTTATTTGGAATCAACAAATATTTTTAGCAAATTGGCAATCATTTGAATTTTTCATAAAAGGCATTAAGATTTTAGTGAAGTGTCTCAATAGGAGGAAAAGGAAGACATGATAGAAATAGAGTGTACGTAATATATAACAAATGATATAGTAAAAATTATACGTAAAACATAACAACTAGATCTTTAGAAGAAGGTAAACCGAACTAAAAATATAATCATTCGATTTTGACTAAAATTTGAAAAGCAAGATTTCTAATAAAATAATAATGTTGAAGGTGAACCAACTTATCGTAAGAGAAGTTTTCACAAAAGGTTAAAAATAATAAAGGAGTTATGAGATGAGTGATGTGAACAATGTCATGATAGCTTTTACTTTAATATAATTTAGTTCTTATGGATATGAGTGAAAGGAAATAGGACAAGGAGTCATTATGGATGTGTACTTGAAAGATGACAAGTTGAAAGACATAAAGAATGTGTCTTATAAGAGTTTAGAGTATACGTGAATATGGAAACCTAGTTAGACTAACAAAAATTGATAAGAAAAAAAACCTTTTAAAATAAGATTTTAACAAAACTTATAAGAAGTATTAATTATAATACGTGTGATTAATTTATAAGTCACTTAGTTTGCATATTCCTAGTTCTCTTCTAATTCGTGTAAAGTCTTCATGTTTCAATGGTTTAGTGAATATATCTGCTAACTGTTGATTAGTGGGTATGAATTCGAGTTTAATTATGTTGTTTAGAACTTGTTCTCTTAAGAAGTGGTGTCTTATTTGAATGTGCTTAGTTCGTGAGTGTAAAATAGGATTCTTAGATAAGTTTATAGCACTAGTATTATCACAGAAAACAGTTGTATTTTCAAAATTTAAACCAAAATCTTTTAAGGTTTGTTTCATCAAGATAACTTGTGTACAGGCTAGGCTAGGAGCAATGTATTCGGCTTCAGTAGTTGATAAGGATACACAGTTTTGTTTCTTACTGAACCATGATACTAGTGAGTGCCCTAGCATATGACATGTTCCACTTGTGCTTTTTCTGTCAGATTTACTTCCAGCAAAGTCAGCATCGTTGTATGAGATTAGATCAAATGTAGAGGATTTTGAATAGAATAATCCAAAATCAACTGTGTCTTTTAAATATCTCATTATTCTTTTTACAGCTTTAAGATGTGGTTCTTTTGGATTTGACTGAAATCTAGCACACAAGAAAACACTGAACATAATATCTTGACGGCTAGCAGTTAAATATAGTAGTGATCCTATCATACCTCGGTATACCTTTGTATCCACAGACTTACCATCTTCATATTTGTCCAACACAGTAGTAGTGCTCATAGGAGTGGTTTTTGAAGCAGTTGAGTTCATGTTGAACCTCTTCAGAAGTTCACGAGCATACTTAGATTGATTGATGAAAACTCCATCCTTGGTTTGCTTAATATGCAGTCCAAGAAAGTAGTTGAGTTCTCCCATCATACTCATTTCGAATTCCTTCTGCATGGACTTAGAAAATTCTTCACAGAGAGTGTTGTTAGTAGATCCAAAGATGATATCATCTACATATATTTGAACAATTAGGGTATGATTATTCACTATTTTCACAAATAATGTCGAGTCTGTTTTGCCTACAGAAAAACCAGTTTTTAATAGAAAGGTTTTGAGTCTGTCATACCAAGCACGAGGTGCTTGTTTTAAGCCATATAAAGCACGTTTTAGTTTGAAAACATGATCTGGATATTGTTCATTTTCAAATCCTGGAGGTTGTTTTACATAAACTTCTTCATTTATAAAACCATTTAAAAAGGCACTTTTAACATCCATTTGATATAATTTGAAATCCATATAGCTTGCATATGCTAAAAACATTCTAATAGATTCAAGTCTAGCAACAGGAGTAAATGTTTCATCAAAATCAATACCTTCCTCCTGGTTGTATCCTTGAGCTACTAGTCTGGCCTTGTTTCTTATAACATTACCTGTTTCATCTAGCTTGTTTCTGAAGATTCATCTTGTCCCAATGATCGGATGATCCTTTGGTCTTGGTACAAGATCCCAAACTTCATTCATTTGGAATTGATTCTGTTCTTCAGTCATGGCTAGCATCCAGAACTCATCGATGATGGCTTCATCAATCTTCTTTGGTTCAAGTTGAGAAATGAATGCCATATTTGCAATCCGTTCTAGTTGAGCTCTAGTCTGAACCCCCTTTGTCAGGTCTCCCAAAATCTGCTTTTGAGGATGATCTTTGATATCGACAAATGTTCTTTGATGATCATCTTCTTTAGACTTAGCTGTGTTATCTAAAAATAAATCTGTATTTTCAACATCATCATCGTTAGTTTGCTTATGAACAGATTGATCAATAGATTCACAGAAACTAGCATGCATAGATTCTTCAATAGACTTAGAACTCTTACTGAAAACCCTGTATGCTTTACTATGACTTGAATATCCTAAAAATATGTCTTCAATAGATTTAGCATCAAATTTATCTAGGCTATCTTTTGTGTTTAGGATAAAGCATTTATATCCAAAGACTTTGAAATAGTCTATTCTAGGAGTCCTGTCATAAAATAATTCATAGGGAGTTTTATTTAATAAGGGTCTAATGAGAACTCTATTTGTTATGTAGCATGCAGTATTAACAGCTTCTGCCCAAAAAGATTTAGCAAGATTATTGTGTTGGAGCATAGTTCTAGCAGATTCCTGGAGGGTTCTATTCTTTCTTTCTACTACACCATTTTGAGGTGCAGCTCTAGGAAAGGCAAAGTTATGAGAAATACCATGCAAGTTACAAAAATTTACAAAAAGTTCATTTTCAAATTCTCCTCCATGGTCACTACGGATTTTAACAATAGAACAAGATTTTTCATTTTGTAATTTTTTACATAAAATTTCAAATTGACAAAACGTATCACTTTTGTTTTTCAAAAATATTACCCAAGTAAATCTTGAGTAGTCATCTACAATGACAAAAACGTATTTATTGTGATTATGACTAGCTACTCTAGAAGGACCAAAGAGATCCAGGTGGAGAAGCTCTAGAGGTCGTTTGCTTGAAATGATATTTTTTTGATTTAAAAGATGATTTAGACAGTTTTCCTAATTGACATGCATCACAAAAATAATCCTTTTTAAAAGATATTTTGGGTAACTCACGTACTAACTTATCTTTAGCTAATTTAGACATGTACTTAGAATTGACATGACCTATTCTCATGTGCCATAAATGTTGAGAGTCATTATTAGCTATGAGTCAATGTTCCGTGATGTTTTCTAGGTATAGTTCATATATATTATTTTTTCTTATACCTTTTAAGATAATATTTTCGTTGGTGTCTGCTATAAGACAAGTATTATGATTAAAGCTAACATTATAACCTGTATCACACATTTGACTAATACTTAGAAGGTTATGTTTTAAGCCTTTAACTAGGAGAACGTCTTTGATAAGAGGTTTATCTATATTTCCAATATTACCAATACCTATTATCAAACCTTTGTTGTTATCTCCAAAGGTGACGGTTCCTCCTTCTTTTTTATGAAGAACAGCAAAGAGGTCTGAATGTCCAGTCATGTGTTTTGAACATCCACTGTCTAGTATCCATCTGTTCTTCTTGTTTGGAGCCTGCAAATCATTAAGTAAAATTTCTTTTTGGTACCCAGTCGGGTCCCTTTTTGTTAGACTTTGGAACCCATATCCATTTAGATTTAGGTTTGTCTACATCCTTAGAGGAGTTCAAGAAGTTAAAATTATAATACTCCTTTTTAGGTTCAGAAGAACTTTTCACAAACGTGGTCTTTTGATTCATACAAGAAGGCTTGTTAAAATGAGAGTAGCCAATACCATTCTTGTAAAAAGACACTTTTTGAGAGGATAGGAGTTTATCCAAGTTCTCTTTTCCTTTAGTAAACTTGAAAACCGTTTTCATAAGGTTCTCAGTTTTACTTTTTAATTCTGCAATTTCTACTTGCAGATTTTTAGTCTTGGAGCTGGTAGAAGAGATTTCAGAAGTAATAAGAAGATTTTTCTTTTGTAACTCAGAATTTTCAATACTGAGTTTTTCATTTTTCAAAATGAGCTCTAGATTCTCAGATTTTAACTGTTTATTTTTTAGAATCGTTTTCCTTGATTCTTCAAAAAGTTCCTGAAAAGCATTTTAAAGTTCTTCAAAGGAGAAATCAAGAGATTCACTTACAGAGCTTTCTGCTATGAAGCACATGTTGGCGATTTCTGCTTCATCATCATTTGACTCTTCACTGGTGGATGGTTCTGAATCATCCCATTGAGCATGCAAAGCCTTTTTCTTGAAAAACCTTTTCTTTGGTTCCTCAGTCTTGGATTTTCTTTTGAGAATAGGACAGTCACGTCTCAGGTTACCTGGCTTATTACACTGGTAGCACATAGAATCTTCTTTTGGGTCTTTTCTTTCTTTGTGCTTATTTGGAAGTCGGTTCCTTCTCATAAAGCGCTGGAATTTTCTGGTGAGTAGCGCAATGTCAGTTTCTTTTTCTGAGTCCTCATCCTCAGAAAGGGCTGGGAAGGCTAGAGTTTTCTTCAAAGGTTGTTCTTCTTCCCTTCTTTCCTTCATATGGACTTCATAGGCCATAAGATTGCCTATTAAATCATCAAGGGTAAGTTTGGACAAATCTTGAGCTTCTTCAATAGCAGTAGTCTTTTTCTCCCAATCAGTTGTGAGAGATCTCAAGATTTTCTTCACCTTTTCTGTCTGAGAGTGGGTTACACCCAGAGATTTTAGATCGTTGGTGATATTGATAAATCTGGTGAACATCTCTGTGATGGGTTCATCTTTGTTCATTTTAAACAACTCATATTTTCTTACAAGAGATGAGATTTTGGCTTCTTTCACTTTGTTGGTTCCTTCATGAATAACCTCCAAAGAATGCCAAATATCATATGCAGATTCACATATAGATATTCTATTGAATTCATTCTGATCGATGGCACAATATAAGGCATTCATAGCCTTTGCATTTAGGTTTGCCATTTTCTTTTCTTCATCAGACCATAAGTTATAGTCTGCGGAAGGAGGTGTGTATGGATGCTCAACAATTTTCCATACAGCAAAATCTATGGATTTGAGAAATATAGCCATTCTGCACTTCCAGTATCCATAGTTGGAGCCGTTGAAGAAAGGAGGACGAGAAGCGTGTTGACCTTCAATATCACGAGCATAAGAGGTAGATGCCATATGTGTTGAAAGACTTGTTATGTCGAAACCAGCAAACCTGCTCTGATACCAAATGAAATTCCACTAGAGGGGGGATGAATAGTGAAATACGATGCAAGTTGATATAATAAAAATTAAAGCAATAAGGCACAACACAATAAACATAGGATTTATACTGGTTCGGTCGAAACCCTGACCTACATCCAGTCCCCAAGCAAACCACTTGAGCTTTCCACTATAACATCTGAGTCACCGGATAAATAGTACAACACTCTATTCCTCAGAGGTCTTCTTCTATCAATAGAGAAGGGGCACACCCTCTTCCATAGAGGTCTTCTTCTCTCAACAGAGAAGGACAACACCCTCTTACACAGAGGTCTTCTTCTCTCAACAGAGAAGGGCAACTCAGAAGATACTCTTTGTCAATGAGTTATTTTTTACTTTTTCTCTTTCTTTTATCTTTCTTTTTCTAGGCTCTCTTTCAAATATCGAATAGGTATTTTTCTCGTTGTAAGCTCACTTGTCTATTCCATTCCCTTCTGTTTTGAATAGTTCATTTGAGTGTGTTTTTATAGCTTAAAAAAATAGTCGTTGGCTTTTTGAAATCGTAGCCTTTTTGAGATGTGAAATGTCATGTCATATCAAAAAAACATCTTTAGAGAAATTCGAGAAAGTCTTCTTTCCATAAAAGTAAAATATAGGGTACACTAGTCGTTGTAATATTTTAGGTAATACATATTTTATGTAAAAAGTCTATTTTTTACAATAGTACATTGAACGTTGGATTGTAGGCTGTCATGTAGTTTTGTCTTTATCCTAATTAATGATTTGTGGTACATAAGTACTTCTTTACTTTAAATGAGTGTAAGTACAATAAATGCTTTGAGATATTTATTTGTACATAGTCATGTCAAGAGTTTTCTTTATGTTGTGTTTTTCAAAGTCTACAGAGAGAATGAAGACTACAAGTAAGTCGACATTCTTGAGAAAGATATTTAACAAGGATTTCTTACAGGAGGTATTTAATGCTATACAAAGAGAATGATGACTTCAAGTAAGTCGACATTCTATGGGTTTGTAAAAAGGTAACTAGAGTCTTTTCAAAATCAATATTATATTTGTTTTCTTTGTGTAGCCGATTTCATGTTTTGTCTTTTTCCTATATTTGAAATCATTTCTTTAAAGAAGGTAACTATAGTCTTTTCCAAACCAATATTATATTTGTTTTCTTTGTGTAGCCGATTTCATGTTTTGTCTTTTTCCTACTTTTAAAATTATTACTTTTCAAGTTGTCTTGTATATGATATAAGGTACAATTATTACATTTTGAAATCATGTCAAAATACCTTTTTCATAAAGGGTTGTAAGAAGGTACAATTATTTGTTTTCAAAAAGGAGCTTTTTGAAACTATTGTATACTTTTATGAAATAGCTTTTATGAATGAGTATGTAATATGCAATATGCATGCTTCTGAAGGTTCTTTTACATATGACTCTAAAGAAGAAAAAATCTTCAACTTGAGGTAGCCGATCTCTTTAGATGGTCTTTAGGAGTGTATGGCTCATCAAGCTTTTTCTTCAAGGAGTATGATTGCACAATAGTTGTACTTGAACAAGAGGTCTCCATCCTTTTTGAGTGAGATATCCTTGCATCAAATACTCGTTAGATATATGGCAAAACATATCCAGTCATTATATAACATTTTTCAAGAAGACATATTATCATATTATATGAAATCAAATAAGACAGTGTATCATATTATGTGACATCAAAACAGAGTTTCTCAACAAAAGACACATATTAGGAAGTGTGCACAGTGGTGAAGGTGTGATTGTTGTAAGCAAGGGGTGTTGGTGGATGTTATGGAATATGTATATTAGTGAGAAGATGACATGTGAAGGTGATGTGCTGAGAGCATTGTGGTGAAGCCTAATAGGACCTGCCTTGGTGATGAATACAGTAAACGAATGAAAATCAGTGTGTGTTATAAGGTGAGAAGGTGCAAGTGGTGGAAGTGAGATATTATTGTGAGAAGTAAAGAAAAGGATACAACTACAATAACAGCAGTGACAGATGGTGAAGATAATGTGCAGTGAAGTAACTAATGAAAGGGATCGAGTCTGCCACATTTGCTATACATATCCACAAGCGTTGCATTTTATATAGATGTTTTGAAACAACCCTAGCCAAAAGATGTACTCGTTTATGCTCTCACCGACTGCCAAAGAAACAGATATCATATTAACAAGGGTAATCTTATTAGGCTCAAATTCCATTTTAAGAAAGAGATTGATGGCTCTCCTAGTACATCCATTCTGCACAAGACCAGAGATTATCGAATTCTATGAACATAAATTCTAGCAAATATTGATTCTGCAACTTCAACAACCTTGCACCTATAATACATTAATATTAATGTGTAGCTTTTACGAAGATCAGAGTCTAATGCTGTTTTAAATGCACAGCCATGAATGACCATGCCATGACTAAGAGATCCTAGATGGACACAGCCTGATAGCATGCTACCAAGAGTGATCGAGTTGGGATGCGTTCCTGCACTAAAATATCCAAAGCATCTCTATAAAAGCTTAACTGGGTGTATTTCATAATGATTGTATTCCATGTAACTAAGTCTCGAGTTTGGATGCCCTAAAACAATAATGGCCCCAAACCAATTTTTTTTTTTCAGTTCTGATGATGAGAACGTAATCAGAATGGATTCACATTAAAATAAACTGTTGATGCTGATCTTGAAGGACTCTTGACCCTGGCAAATGCCTTGGTTGGGGAAAAAAGGGGGGGGGGCATTGCTCTTGTATACTGCTGCAGGAACTGACCACTTGGTTTATTGGTCTTCAATTCAAAAAGAAAAAAAAATACTGATGTCGTGTATCCAGTCATAATGTGAAGGCGTAAATGCTAATCAAGTGAATGATTGTAATGAGGAATGTAATCAAGGCCTAATGTTGTACAGTTTGCAATAGTTTTCACATAACCCATGATATTGCAATCCTACCATCATAATGCTAAACATCGATATATGCATTTGAGATAAACAAAAGAGAAGAATGAAAGATTATTTGCAGGAAGTAATGGATTAGATGATCGTGAACTTAGCAATTAAAGCATATAAGCAATTTAGCATCCATAAAATATAAAATAATATGACATGTAATGGTATATTATTGAAATAGGAAAGATCAAGCAGGAAATTGAAGTATATATCGATAACTGACAATCTACAAGAGAATCAAAAGAGGGAAAGAAACACAATAAGATTAAATTGAAAGGTTACACAACAGAAACAAGAATCCAGAAGTCAAGATGTAACCAATAATCGAAAGTCAACAAAAAAAATGAAACAAGACAATAACGAGATGCAGGGGACAGTGGAGCAAAACACAATAAAATGCAAGGTAATAAATGACAACCAATGAGACCTGATGCCAAGATGAAGATCAAATGCTGAACAGAAAGAAAGAACACTCTTATATCACAAATCGCAAGACAAAACAAGGGTTTAGCAAAAAGTGGGAGAAAACAACAAATCATAGAAACAACACTCTCATATCACAAATCAAAGAGATATGATCTTAGAAAGTGAAATTATCAAAACGAATGGTGTCTTCCCATCGTCTATGACCTTAGGCAAGAAAATGATGCTACCAATTACAAATGGCATCAGATCTAAAGAAATTTATACTTATATAAGTTGGATAGATCTGATAAATAAAAAATAAATAAATAAAAATAAATAAAACTGAAATTAACATGTAGGAACCTCTTGTTCCATTGGTATTGCACAAAGGGAAGGGTTAATGTTGCTATAGGCAAACCACCCCTCCACAGTGCGTTGATGAAAAAAAGAATTCAAGGAGAAAACATAAAATGATAGAGAAAAGAAGAGGAGGACGGAGGCGATTGCTTACTTGAGGCTGCCGGGTTTCTAAAGGGGGGAAAGAGGCCTTCCTTCAGTGGGGAGGAGAAATACTGTAGGAGAAAGGAATCGAGAGGGATGGCGAAGAAGCAAAGTGCGGAGGTGGAAAATGGATGTGAAAGAGGCGAGCCATGGCCTCTATTTTATAACAGAAGGCCGTTAGGCCTTCTTTGCATTTGGTCCTTATTTTTTTTAAAATTTCCAGATTGATGCTTTTTGAAACTAAGTTTTTTTTTTTTCAAAAGAGTGGTTTTCACTAAGAAGGATAAACAAAAACAGGGTTTTCTAAACTATTTTTTTGTATTTTTCTATTTTGATTTTTTTTTTTGCTCTTTGCATTTACTATTTTTTTTTGGTGTTTTTGAAATAAAAATTCTAAAACTAAGGGATTTTAAAACTAAATTTTCAAATATTTACAAAAGAAGGGTTTTCTAATATTTTGGGCTTATTTTTGAAATTTTCTTCAGAAAACAAGTTTGGATCTGGGGTTTTGAAGAAATATTCGAGGTTTGAACCTTGAACCGAGGAATATAGAGTCTCGAATCCAAGTCGATACTAGATCGACTATCTGAACATTTTAGAATTTATTTTTGGTATTTTTGCAAAATTTAATATGAAAATTGGATAGTGAAGCTCAGATTTGGATTTTAACATTGGATCTGGATCCGAGATCGAGTTAGATATATAAAATGAATTCAATTTCAGTAAAATTTGAGAAATAAAATGGAATTTAGATTTAAAACTAACTCAAATACTCAGAAAAATGGGATCAGGGGCAAAAAGGGAATATTTACAAATTTTTGAAAAAATTGGGGTGTTCACACCCCACCTACTTGTTGTTGTGCTTCATACTTCTAACAACTGAAACTACTTTGTATTCTCTGCAACCCTGTTACAACATTATCTTTATTACGACTATCTGTTGTCACATGTGCACATCTACTTTGTATTCTCACTACAACCATCGCATGGAATCTATCATCTCCATTTCATTGTTGAACATATCCACTATATGCTATCACTGTTGGATATACACCTCATATAATACACGTTCCTCTGCACTTTCCAACATGCCCTATTGATGGCATTTTGCATCTCCAGCACCTACCACCTGCATGGTATCTCCCACAGTGTGCACACCCACAGTGTGCTGATCATGCATATATTTTAGGGATATTTCATATAAAAATATGCATGATTTCATGAGAAAATTATTTAAAAACCCAATTTTATGTTAGTTTCGAGTTAATGTGCTAAAATAATATAAGAATAGGAAAATGCATGAAAAATAGTGTTATTTTACATTTTAATGCATATTTTAGTTTTTGACATAATTGTAGTAGTTTAGTTTTTGAAAATCATAAAAAAAATTAGAGTTAAAATAGACTTAGTTTTACAATTTCTAAAACATAGTCATTTTGAGTTGTTTTGCAAATACTTTTTGAAGAGAGGTTTGAAATGGAATTCTTTAAA
Source organism: Nuphar pumila (assembly GCF_984573655.1). NCBI lineage: Eukaryota > Viridiplantae > Streptophyta > Magnoliopsida > Nymphaeales > Nymphaeaceae > Nuphar > Nuphar pumila. The sequence continues at coordinate 44,284,403 of NC_143257.1, forward strand.
AATAGATGGACTTATGGAAAAACTCCAAACTCTTTAAATATGATACATAGGGGGGAAGAGAAGCTTGTCTTCTCTTTCTTGCCTAAGCCCTCTCTTCTTCCCCTTCCTCTCCACCTCTTACCTCTTTTTCTCCTTCTCCCTATTTTCCCCTCTTTTTCTCATCCTCTTTCTGGTGGAGAATTTCGACAACGGCTGAAGCAAGAGAGAGAATTCCAACCTCTCTTCTAACCCCTCCAGTAAAAGTGAGTTCTTCTTCTTATCATCTTCTTTCTCTTCTTCTAATTCTCTTCTTCTTCTTCTTTGAATTTTTGTTTTCATGTTTAGAATTCATATTCCATTATAGAAAAAAAAAAAAAAACATGTTGATTTAGATTTAGAAATTTCTAGCTTGCAAAATTCTCAAAATCTTTGAATCGTTTAAGTGTTTTTACTGTATTTGAATTTTTTTTAGTTTACTGTATTAGGAATGTTGTTTTTTATTGTATTAGCATCAATTCATTAACTCATCAGAAAACAAAAATCTGATCAATTAAATTCATACTTTGCTCTGTTTGAAATCCATTAGATCAAGCATAGAAAATCTAGATAGATTCTCAATTTTTTCGGCGATCATTCTTTTTCAAAGATCATTTGAGTAAGACTGCTGGCATTGATCAAATATTCATTGAATCCGATCAATGATTCTGATAGTGTAAATGATGAAATCAATTGGCTAGTCCGATCAATAATCTGAATTAGGAAAATTAGTAGGAGGAGTGTGCTTTTATTCCGATGGCTCTGATTCTATCAGATATCTGAGTCTGATTGGATCGATAAAAAAAATTGAGCTGACATCTAGTTGCCGGAATTCCCTGTTCCAGATCAGGAAATCTTGTCACGATTGGCATCCAACAGAGGGATGACGATGTGTATTTGATAACAGTGAAACATCTACTGAAATCCAGCAATCTGAGCCATGATTTTACTGTTTCTGGTAAAACTTTGAAATCCCGGTAGATTTCAATTTGAGATTCCGGCAGAGTCAGGTGAACAAATTTGAGATTCTGGAAGAGTCAGGTGAACAAATTTGATGTTCCGGCAGAGTCAGGTGAACATACGTTGAATGCTCTGTTTATCTCCAGTGAATATTGTGTTCATTTGAATCCAGTGAATGTCAATCTGAATCGTGTTTTTTTTCTTACTGGATCCATCGGCAATTGAAATTTCCTCTGGCCGTGTGTTTTTTTACTGATCTCTGGTGGTGAATGTCAATCTGAATCATGTTTTCTGTCACGATTTTCCCAGAAGTCCCCTACGATTTGACAGAATTTTCTATCACGATTTGCCATGGAGTGCATTTATCGATTTGCTGTTGATTATTGAAATTGATTTGCCGTGAATCCTCTATCAAGATTTGAGTTTAAATCCGGTGTTGCTGTTTGTTTTCGGCAAGTTCTGATGTATGTTGATCGCCTAGACTGCAATTGATTTTCGACACTGAGTGTTTATAAAGCAAATTGAATTGATCCAGCATTAATCGATTTACTAATACTGCCTGAGTTTTAATTTGTCGATGCTATGCTTTGCTTTAGTCATTTAGAATTTTTTTACTGTCTGTTTCATATATAGATTGTTAATTTAGATTGTTGTTTACTGAGTTTTCCAATTGAATAATAGGGTTAGTTCATTAATTAGTTAGTTGTTTAGTTAAATTGATTTGTTAGCTGTAGTTAGAGAATATGTAATTATTAATTGAACTGTCAGATGTTGTTAGTTAGTTTTTGATATTCCATTTAGTTCGTAGAATTACTTAGTTAATTGTCATTAGGTTTACCTAGTTATTGTCATTTAGATTTCATTTATCTTACTTTTCATTGTTTTAGTATTCTTCGTTTAGCACTGTTTCTACTTCTCTCTCTTTTACTGCTCGTGTTCATTTGACTTATGCAGGATCACACAGGAGTGGAGCTGAAGCACATACATGATGCGGAAGCACAAGAGTAGAAGCTTCTTGTTTTCAGTTTAGAATTTGGAATTTAATTGGGTTTGTAAATAATGCTTTTTACGCCCTCTGTGAAGGGTATTCATTTGTTGTAATAGTTAGTTGTTTTTACTTTTCTCGTACATTTTACATTTTATAATTCGGCAATAAAGAAATAGTTTAGATTTGTGTGCTTGAATACGAAATATTCTCGTTCCCTGAGTTCGACCCGATCTCATCCACTAGTGAGAACCGGTTTTTATTATTTGATGTCTGGTTTTCACATGTTTTACATATAAAAATCTTTCAAAATTACAACAATTTAAAAATAGATATCAAATTTTTTGCGCTGTTGTCGGGGAATGGCAAAATACTAGTATTCACTTTATTTCCTAGTGTTTGTTTGCATTTAGGAGTAGAACCACGTATGTGCATATCGTAGAGACAAGATTACTTTTCTGCACAGCCCACCCACTAAGATCTCCTTAGAGATGACTGTGTACGATTGGTACCGTACACATAGATTTCATATTTTCTTTGCATAATCTCTGCTATGTGCAATTGTTTGGTGTTTGTTTATTTTTTGTTGTTTTTAGTTTACTCGCTTTGTGGTTTGCGTGGTTTGACCGCTTAGTGCGTTAGTTAGGTAGAAAACCTAAAGTTAGGATGTGTGCTACACTGGTCTACTCCAAGGTGTAAGTAATGGCTGACGATCATCATTTGATCCGTCCTTTGAGGGAGTACTTTATGCCAAATACGTATACTCCCACCTCCTGCATCATGAGACCTGATGTAGGAGCGAGTCATTTTGAGATTAAGGCCAGTGTGATTCAAATGCTACCTTCGTTTTATGGCCTTAGCAATGAGGACTCATATCGTCATCTCGACGAATTCCTTGAGATTTGCTCGACAGTGTGAATCAATAACTTTGGAGATGATGCTATGAGGTTAACTTTGTTTTCGTTCTCCCTCAAAGATAAAGCCAAGCACTGGCTAAAAGCTCTTTAGACGGTTCATATTACTACTTAGGAAGGAATGCAGTGCAAATTCCTCAAAAAGTACTTAATTGGTAAAATGAATCAATTTCGTAAAGCTATAACCAGTTTTTCTCAAATTGAGGGAGAACAGTTTCACGAGTCTTGAGAGAGATTGAAAGATCTTCTCCGCAAGTGTCCCCATCACCAGGTGCCTCGTTGGCAGTTGGTGCAATATTTCTATGACAGGCTTACTAAGAAGCACCGTCAAATGGTTGATTTGTCTTGTGGGGACACTTTTATGCTCAAGAGTGAGGATGAGTCGTGGTCTCTATTTGAGACCTTGAGTGAAAACACGATGCATCATGCTTTGTCTTCACAACTCGATAGGACTATATCTCTGTCTAGTGGTCCTAGGAAAGTTGGGATTTTTGAAGTTGGGTCTGACTTAGATTTGCGTACCAAGGTTGACCAGTTGACTAGGAAGTTAGATCAATTCCTAGCCAATGCTTCGCGAAGTCCAGTAGGAAGAGTGTGCGAGCTATGTGCTAGCCCTTCACATTGTGTTTCTGATTGTCCGGCAGCACCGCTATATCCTGAATTCGTTCAGAAGCAGGTGAATGCTGCCCAAGGTTTCGCTAGACCCATGCCTAATTCATGTACACCATCATATAACCCGGGTTGGCGAAACCAGTCCATTTTTCCATCCCATCTACCCTCCCAGACACAGTATAGACATAGTAACCCTTCACACGGTTACTCGCAGCCCATATTTCCACAAGTTCGTCCCCAGTATTGTCTACCTTCTCCTGAGGAGCCCGATCCAAGTTCATCATTTCAAGAAAAGATGTTAGAGGCCTTTTCTGATATCAAGGCCACTCTTTTCTCCCATACGCAGTCAATCGCCAACCTAGAGACTCAAATGGGACAGTTAGCTTAGACATTGAGTAGACAAAACCAGTTGAACCTTCATAGTCAGTCTGTTATCACATCCAAGGGAGAGGAGCCCATATCATTTGACTTGCACTCCACAGATTCACACCCTGTGCAAGTCAAATCTGTTACATCCCTTTAGTATGGGAAGGCGTGTCACCCCACTCGGGAATCGACTCATGAGCCCCATATCATTTCTACTGACGAGTCGATTTCCATTATACCTCAGCAGAAGGGGAAGGACCTCAGTTGTTACATTCTTCACATATTCATAAAGCCCCGTTTTCTCAGCCTTTAGGATCACTGATTGCTTTTAATAAGCAAGAGGTACAGATGCAAAAGGTGCTTGACCAAGTCAAGCCAGATCATATTTACCACTTATCTGAAGTTGTATTTATTGATAGTCGGTCGGTCCTAGACTCTCATTTCTTGACCAGTCTCTCAGATGAGACTAATTTTCGTTCTTCATGTCGAGGGAGTCATGATATCACAATTAGAGGTAGACAGGATGGTAACACAGTACGCAATGTCACAGATGACACTTTTTTCTTCATAGACACCAATTGAGCCTGACTTCATGTTCAATGATCTCATGGACGATGAAGGTTTTTCCAGGGATCCGTCTGGCTGGGGACGTGAAACTTAGCGCTTTATGGGAGGCAACCCATATCTTGTATATTATTAGATTTGCTTAGAATTTGTAGATTTTTTTGTTTTTCCTTTTTTGTTTTATTCATGAGTTTTTCATGTCATGTCATGTCATGTATACATTGCATTCATTATATTCATAGATCGTGCATTTATAATTCATGACAAGTTGTTTCTACTCTTTTCCCTCATTTATTTCCTCTTAAGTGCATTCACTTAGTTTCATATAAGCATGGGGGAGTGCCACTAGGACAGTGTCATTCAAGCATGGGAGAGGGTGTAGTTTGCACACCTTGATATTTCTGTTCACGTTCTTGCACATGTTTACACATTTCTCATAAAAAGTAAGTTTTTAAAGAAAAAGTTTGAACTTATATGAATATTATTTCAAATCTGATGTTTTTAGAGGATTTTTAAGCCCTACGAAAAAAAATTCTGACATAGATTTAAAAATTATGGTTGTTTATGTGGATTTCGAAGAAATGATGATAAATACATGTTAGAGTTTATTTTGAATCATGAATATGAATATGCATAGTTCTATTTTTGAAAAACTAAGCAAATGAACAAAAGGGTAAAAATGAGCTCAAAAAGTAAAAAAGAGCATGCGTTAGGTTGTTTGGATAATTCCACAATCCTTAGTAGATAGGACTTAGATGCAAGTTGAAACTTTTGAATTCCATTTCACAAAGGATAGTGGAAAACTTTGTGATCTTCAGTAGCTGAGACCAAATACAAGTTGAAGTGTTTGACTCTCACGTTACAAAGGTGAATAAAGGAAGTCACTTTTATGTCTTAGTTGATATCTTTTGGTATGCATTGAAAAAGTATAGAAGATATTGACATTGCACAAGGCATAAAAGCAGACCACACGCAAGCTATAAGAGAAGAATGAATGCACAAAAAGAAAAAGAAAAAAGCATGAAAAATGAAAAATCAAGAAAAGAGCTTAAAAAGAAAGAAAAGTTCAGTGCTTAGAAGTGTGATTGAGAAAATCTGTGCAGAAAACATATGAGTGAGGATAAGTAAATAATAACTTGTTTTTATTGGATTTTCTAAGAATAAAACATAAATAATTGTGATATTTAGAAAAGTGAAAGAAATTCTTTTTCTGTGGTGGTATATAAAAGATCTAATTATGTTTTGATTTTGAAATAACAGGAAATATTTGTGAAAACAAAGTCTTTAATTAACTACTACTTGTGAAGATGTGCAATATTTTGCATACATGACAAAGATGTTTGTGGGTAGCATCACTGCAAACCCTCACGAGACCTTACTCGTCCACTGGGGTAACCCAGGGGTTGAAAGGGCTTGTTGCATGAGCTAAATGCAACCATGATTCTTACAAAAGTGAGTTAGTTGATAGCTTTGATTTCATGCATTTGTCTAGTTTGCTCTAGGACTAGCAAAACATAAGCATGGGGGTATTTGATCATGCATATATTTTAGGGATATTTCATATAAAAATATGCATGATTTCATGAGAAAATGATTTAAAAACCCAATTTTATGTTAGTTTCGAGTAAATGTGCTAAAATAATATAAGAATAGGAAAATGCATGAAAAATAGTGTTATTTTACATTTTTATGCATATTTTAGTTTTTGACATAATTGTAGTAGTTTAGTTTTTGAAAATCATAAAAAAAAATTAGAGTTAAAATAGACTTAGTTTTACAATTTCTAAAACATAGTCATTTTGAGTTGTTTTGCAAATACTTTTTGAAGAGAGGTTTGAAATGGAATTCTTTAAAAATAGATGGACTTGTGGAAAAACTCCAAACTCTTTAAATATGATACTTAGGGGGGAATAGAAGCTTGTCTTCTCTTTCTTGCCTAAGCCCTCTCTTCTTCCCCTTCCTCTTGATCATGCATAGATTTTAGGTACATTTTACATAAAAACATGCATGATTTTATATTAAAATCAATTAAAAAACCCATTTATATGCTAGGATAGAGCATTTTAATAAAAAATAGAGAAAATAGAGAAAAATAGCTTTATTTTGCAATTTAGTATACATTTTTATATTGTTACTAAAATTGTTTTAGTTTTCTTTATAGAAAAGAAAAAAATTAATTAAATATAAATAGTTATAAAAATGTTACAGTAGTTATATTTTTTAAGTCAAATGAGTTTTTCTGCAAATAACTTTTCTTGTAGCTTTTCTTTTAATTTTTGAAAAATAATAACAAACCGGTTTGCTCTTTAAAAACCCACGAAGGGGAATTTTCAAATTCGTCTTCCTCTGTGCGCCTTCTCCTTCTCTCCTAACCTTTTCCCTTTACCTCTTCTTACCTCCTTCTTCTCCTTCTCCCTATTTCTCTCTTCTCTTTTCAGGTGGAGGTTTTTCTCAGTCCGGTGGCGGCGTATGGAAGGAGTCTGATCTCTTCTAACCCCTCTCAAGTCATGGTAAGTTTTTCTGCAACTTCTTCTTCTTCTTCTTCTTTTTGAATTTTAATCTTCGTAATGTTTGAATTTTATGTGGAAAATATAAAAAAAAGAAAGAAAGAAAACATAAAAAGAAAAAAAATGTCTGAAAAGGAATTCCGGCGATTGACAGGGATCTACCGGAATAGTGTTTCTGATGAATAATTTTTGATAACTTCCTGCATTAATTTTTGATAGAAATTTTGGTCGGGATCTGCTGGAGTAATGTCCGTATAATGATGATCTGAATCAACATTAGAATAAGATGAATTTTCTTACTCAGAATTCTGTTGATTGTCAAGAATGGAATATGACTTCCGGCGAGTGAAGCTGAGCCTGAATGAATCTTCCGGTGCTTGATTGCTAGAGTTTGATCAATTCTAGTTTGTCAGAAATATGTAATGTCTGGTTTAATTGAAGATCTGTGAAATTTAGATTGATTGATCTCCAATAATCAACTATCTGAGTGTTGATCGGCTGTTGATTAATGTTTTCCGGCAATGATCTGAATCAATTGAAAATCCGGTGATAGTTTTGTCCAAAGTCCATCGGCTGGATTAATTTTCTGTAGCAATTAGAGAGATGGATACAGTCCAGCCGATTGAAATCTCCTGATTCACTGCACGCAAAGAGGAAATAGGCAATTTCATTCTTGAACCACCGTGAAATTCAGTTCATGGTTTATTGTTTCTTTAGATTTTTTGAGTTCCGGCAATTCTGGCGGTTGTTGGAAGTTTCCAGTGGATTTTTTGGTTATTTGAAATTCCAGCATGTATTTTTAAAAAAAAAAAATTTAATCGGATGACTGAATCCGATATGAATATTGAGAGCAACTGACTTTTGAATCAGTGATCTACTGATTTCTGATAAAAGCAATGGGAGCATCGTATCTTCATTGATTTCAAGCAAAGGGGAATGTTCTTTGACAGCCGTTTGAAGGCTATCTGTTTTTTAAATTTACTGAATGAATTGCTACACGGTTGATGGATATTAAATTTACTGATCAATTAAGTGTTGATTTACCTAATACAAGAGATTGATTTGCTGAAGCTCCAGAGGATTTTAAGGTTGTTGAATATGTTGTCTGAAATTGATGCATTGTATACCGAATTTGCGTAACAGTTTAATCAAACCTGTGTAACACTGAAATTGGAGTAATGCTGTTAGTTAAATAAGTTGTTAGATATTATCTCAGTAGTTAGTTAGTGGTGATTTGCATTATAATTAGATGATTTAATTACTTAGTAGTTAGATTTAATTAGCATCTTTGTAATAAGATGACTTTAGTACTTTGATATTAGATTTAATTATTGTTCCATTATTAGGTACTTAGTTCATTTGAAATAATTAGCATTGTTATTTAGATTTCTTGCATAATTGTTTTTGTAATTAGCATTTAGTTAGTTTAGTATAGTTTTAGTTTCTATATTTCTCTCTTGTGCTGCTTGTGTTCCTTTGAATTGTGCAGGATAGCACAGGAGTGGAGCTGAAGCGCATACGTGACACGGAAGTGCAAGAATAGAAGATGTTTTTCTTTTATTTTAGAATTTAGGCATTTAATTGGGTTTGTAAATATCATTTTTTACACCCTCTGCGAAGGGTATTCATTTGTTGTAATAGTTTGTTGTTTTTACTTTTCTCGTACACTTTACATTTCATAATACGGCAATAAAGAATAGTTTAGATTTGTTTGCTTGAATACAAAATATTCCCGTTCCCTGAGTTCGACCCGGTCTCATCCACTAGTGAGAACCGGTTTTTATTATTTGATGTCTGGTTTTCACATGTTTTACATTTAAAAATCTTTTCAAAATTACAACGATTTCAAAATAGACATCAAATTTTTGGTGCCGTTGCCGGGGAACGGCGTAATATTAGTATTCACTTTATTGCCTAGTGTTTGCTTGCATTTAGGTTTAGAACCACGTATGTGCATATCTTAGACACGAGCTTACTTTTCTGTATAGGCCACCTACTCGGATTCCCTTAGAGGTGACTGTGTACGATTGGTACCGTACACATAGATTTTATATTTCTTTTGCATAATCTCTGTTATGTGTACTTGCGTGATAATTGTTTAGTTTTTGTTGTTTTTAGTTTACTCGCTTTGTGGTTTACGTGGTTTGGCCGCTTAGTGCGTTAGTTAGGTAGAAAACCCACAGTTAGGGCGTGTGCTACACCAGTCTATTCCAAGGTGTACGCAATGGCTGACGATCATCATTTGATCCGTCCTTTGAGGGAGTACTTCATGCCAAATACGTATACTCCCGCCTCTTGCATCACAAGACCTGATGTAGGAGCGAGCCATTTTGAGATTAAGGCTAGTGTGATTCAAATGCTACCCTCGTTTTATGGCATTAGCAATGAGGACCCATATCGTCATCTCGACGAATTCCTTGAGATTTGCTTGACAGTGCGAATCAATAACTTTGGAGACGACGCTATGAGGTTGAATTTGTTTTCGTTCTCTCTCAAAGATAAAGCCAAGCACTGGCTAAAATCTCTTGAGACGGTTCGTATTACTACTTGGGAAGGAATGCAGTGCAAATTCCTCAAAAAGTACTTCCCAATTGGTAAAACGAATCAGTTTCGTAAAGCTATAACCAGTTTTTTTCAAATTGAGGGAGAACAGTTTCACGAGTCTTGGGAGAGATTGAAAGATCTTCTCCGCAAGTGTCCCCATCACCAGGTGCCTCGTTGGCAGTTGGTGTAGTATTTTTATGATGGGCTTACTGAGAAGCATCGTCAAATGGTTGATTCGTCTTGTCGGGGCACTTTTATGCTCAAGAGTGAGGACGAGGCGTGGTCTCTATTCGAGACCTTGAGTGAAAACACAATGCATCATACCTTGTCTTCACGGCTCGATAGGACTACATCTTTGTGCAGTGGTCCTAGGAAAATAGAGATTTCTAAAGTAGGGTCCGAGTTAGATTTGCGTACCAAGGTCGACTAGTTGACTAGGAAGTTAGATCAATTCCTAGCCAATTCTTCGAGAAGTCCAATAAAAAGAGTGTGTGAGCTATGTGCTAGCCCTGCACATTGTGTTTCAGATTGTCCGACAGCGCCATTATATCCTGAATTCGTTCAAGAGCAGGTGAATGCTGCCCAAGGTTTCGCTAAACCTATGCCTGATTTATTTGCACCATCATATAACCCAGGTTGGCGAAACCAGTCCATTTCCTTATCCCATCAGCCCTCCCAGACACAGTATAGACCGAGTAACCCTTCACAAGGTTACTCGCATCCCATTTTTCCACAGGTTCATCCCCCAGCCCAACCGGCTTATACTCAACCCCATTCTCATGAGCCTTCACCTAGTCAATCCTTCCAAGATAGGATATTACAAGTTCTGAGCTCCCATACGCAGTCAATAGCCAAACTAGAGACTCAAATGAGACAGTTGGTTGAGACTTTCAGTAGGCAAAGTCAGGGGAACCTTCATAGTCAGTCTGTTGTCACATCCAAGGGAGAGGATTCCATGTCATTTGACTTGCATCCCACTGCTTCACATCATGAGCAAGTCAAATCTGATACATCCCTTCAGAGCGGGATGGTGTATCATCCTATTCAGGAATTGACTCATGAGCCCCATATCACTTCTACTAACGAGTCGGTTTTCATGATACCTCAGCAGAAGGGGAAAGGCCCTCAGTTGTTACAGTCTTCACATAAAGCCCCATTTTCTCAGCCTTTAGGATCATCGATTTTTAGTAAGCAAGAGGTACAGATGCAGAAGGTGCTTGACCAAGTCAAGCCAAATCAAATTCACCACTTGTCTGAAGTTGCATTCATTGATAGTCGATCGGTCCTAGACTCTCATTTCCTGACTAGTCTCTCAGATGAGACTAATCTCCATCCTTTATGTCGAGAGAGTCATGATACTACATTTAGAGGTAGACGGGATGAAAACACAGTGCGCAGTGTCACAGATGACACTCTTTTCTACATAGAGCCCGGTTGAGCTTGACTTCATGTCCATTGATCTCATGGATGATGAAGTTTTTTCTAGGGATCCGTCTGGCTGGGGACGTGAAACTTAGCACTTTATGGGAGGCAACCCATATTTTGTACAGTATTACATTCGTTTTTAGGATTTGTAGATTTTATTTGGTTTTATTTTTCGTTTTCTATTTTTTTCTATGAGTTTTATGTTTTGTCATGTATACATTGCATTCATAGAACGTGCATTTTTAATTCATGTCAGGTTATTCTACTCTTTTCCCTCATTTATTTCCTCTCATGAGCATTCACTTAGTTTCATATAAGCATGGGGGAATGTCACTGGGACAATGTCATTTAAGCATGGGGGAAGGTGTAGTTTGCACACCTTGATATTTTTGTTTACGTTCTTGTACATGTTTACACATCTCTCATGAAAAGTAGATTTTTAAGGAAAGAGTTTGAACTTATATGAATGTTATTTCAAATCTGATGTTTTTAGAGGATTTTTAAGCCCCACGAAAAAACTTTCTGACATAGATCTAAAAATTATGGTTGTTTATGCGGATTTCGAAGAAATGATGATAGATATATGTTAGAATTTATTTTGAATCGCAAATATGAATATGCATAGTTTTATTTTTGAAAAACTAAGCAAATGAACAAAAGCGTAAAATGATCTCAAAAGTGAAAAAAGAGCATGCGTTAGGTTGTTTGGATAATTCCACAATCCTTAGTAGATGGAACTTAGATGTAAGTTGAAACTTTTAATTCCATTTTGAAAAGGAGAGTGGAAAACTTCGTGATCCTAAGTAGCTGAGAACAGATACAAGTTGAAATGTTTGACTCTCACGTTATAAAGGTGAATGAAGGAAGTCACTTTTATGTCTTAGTTGATATCTTTTGATATGCATTGAAAAAGTATAGAAGATATTGACATTGCACAAGGCATAAAAGTAGACCACACACAAGCTATAAGAGAAGAATGAAGGCGCAAAAAGAAAAAGCGTGAAAAGAAAAAAAAAAAAAAAGAGAAAAGAGCTTAAAAAAAAAGAAAAAAAAGTTCAGTGCTTAGAAGTGTGATTGAGAAAACCTGTGGAGAAAACATATGAGTCAGGATAAGTAAATAATAATATGTTTTTATTGGATTTTCTAAGAATAAAACATAAATAATTCTGATATTTAGAAAAGTGAAAGAAATTATGTTTCTGTGGTGGTATATAAAAGACTCTAATTATGTTTTGATTTTGAAATAACAAGAAATATTTGTGAAAATAAAGTCTTTAATTACCTACTACTTGTGAGGATGTGTAATATTATGCATACATGACAGAGATGTTTGTGGGTAGCATCACTGCAAACCCTCACGAGACCTTACTCGTCCACTGGGGTAACCCAGGGGTTGAAAGGGCTTATTGCATGAGCTAAATGCAACTGTGATTCCTACGAAAGTGAGTTAGTTGATAGTTTTGATTTCGTGCATTTGTCTAGTTTGCTCGAGGACTAACAAAACATAAGCATGGGGGTATTTGATCATGCATAGATTTTAGGTACATTTTATATAAAAACATGCATGATTTTATATTAAAATCAATTAAAAAACCCATTTATATGTTAGGATATAGCATTTTAATAAAAAATAGAGAAAATAGAGAAAAATAGCTTTATTTTGCAATTTAGTATACATTTTTATATTGTTACTAAAATTGTTTTAGTTTTCTTTATAGAAAAGAAAAAAATTAATTAAATATAAATAGTTATAAAAATATTAGAGTAGTTATATTTTTTAAGTCAAATGAGTTTTTCTGCAAATAACTTTTCTTGTAGCTTTTCTTTTAATTTTTGAAAAATAATAAGAAACTGGTTTAACAAACCGGTTTGCTCTTTAAAAACCCACGAAGGGGAATTTTCAAATTTGTCTTCCTCTGTGCGCCTTCTCCTTCTCTGCTAACCTTTCCCCTTCACATCTTCTTACCTCCTTCATCTCCTTCTCCCTATTTCTTTCTTCTCTTTTCAGGTGGAGGTTTTTCTCAGTTCGGTGGCGACGTATGGAAGGAGTCTGATCTCTTCTAACCCCTCTTAAGTCACTTTAAGTTTTTCTGCAACTTCTTCTTCTTCTTCTTCTTTTGCTTCTTCTTCTTCTTCTTCTTTCTGAATTTTAATCTTCATAATGTTTGAATTTTATGTGGAAAATATAAAAAAAAGAAAGAAAGAAAACATAAAAAGAAAAAAAATGTCTGAAAAGGAATTCCGGCGATTGACAGGGATCTACCGGAATAGTGTTTCTGATGAATAATTTTTGATAACTTCCTGCATTAATTTTTGATAGAAATTTTGATCGGGATCTGCTGGAGTAATGTCCGTATAATGATGATCTGAATCAACATTAGAATAAGATGAATTTTCTTACTCAGAATTCTATTGATTGTCAAGAATGGAATATGACTTCCGCCGAGTGAAGCTGAGCCTGAATGAATCTTCCGGTGCTTGATTGCTAGAGTTTGATCAATTCTAGTTTGTCAGAAATATGTAATGTCTGGTTTAATTGAAGATCTGTGAAATTTAGATTGATTGATCTCCAATAATCAACTATCTGAGTGTTGATCGGCTGTTGATTAATGTTTTCCGGCAATGATCTGAATCAATTGAAAATCCGGCGATAGTTTTGTCCAAAGTCCATCGGCTGGATTAATTTTCTGTAGCAATTAGAGAGATGGATACAGTCCAGCCGATTGAAATCTCCTGATTCACTGCACGCAAAGAGGAAATAGGCAATTTCATTCTTGAACCACCGTGAAATTCAGTTCATGGTTTATTGTTTCTTTAGATTTTTTGAGTTCCGGCAATTCTGGCGGTTGTTGGAAGTTTCCAGTGGATTTTTTGGTTATTTGAAATTCCAGCATGTATTTTTAAAAAAAAAAAAATTAATCGGATGACTGAATCCGATATGAATATTGAGAGCAACTGACTTTTGAATCAGTGATCTACTGATTTCTGATAAAAGCAATGGGAGCATCGTATCTTCATTGATTTCAAGCAAAGGGGAATGTTCTTTGACAGCCGTTTGAAGGCTATCTGTTTTTTAAATTTACTGAATGAATTGCTACACGGTTGATGGATATTAAATTTACTGATCAATTAAGTGTTGATTTACCTAATACAAGAGATTGATTTGCTGAAGCTCCAGAGGATTTTAAGGTTGTTGAATATGTTGTCTGAAATTGATGCATTGTATACCGAATTTGCGTAACAGTTTAATCAAACCTGTGTAACACTGAAATTGGAGTAATGCTGTTAGTTAAATAAGTTGTTAGATATTATCTCAGTAGTTAGTTAGTGGTGATTTGCATTATAATTAGATGATTTAATTACTTAGTAGTTAGATTTAATTAGCATCTTTGTAATAAGATGACTTTAGTACTTTGATATTAGATTTAATTATTGTTCCATTATTAGGTACTTAGTTCATTTGAAATAATTAGCATTGTTATTTAGATTTCTTGCATAATTGTTTTTGTAATTAGCATTTAGTTAGTTTAGTATAGTTTTAGTTTCTATATTTCTCTCTTGTGCTGCTTGTGTTCCTTTGAATTGTGCAGGATAGCACAGGAGTGGAGCTGAAGCGCATACGTGACAGGGAAGTGCAAGAATAGAAGATGTTTTTCTTTTATTTTAGAATTCAGGCATTTAATTGGGTTTGTAAATATCGTTTTTTACGCCCTCTGCGAAGGGTATTCATTTGTTGTAATAGTTAGTTGTTTTTACTTTTCTTGTACGCTTTACATTTCATAATACGGCATTAAAGAATAGTTTAGATTTGTTTGCTTGAATACGAAATATTCTCGTTCCCTGAGTTCGACCCGGTCTCATCCACTAGTGAGAACCGGTTTTTATTATTTGATGTCTGGTTTTCACATGTTTTACATTTAAAAATCTTTTCAAAATTACAACGATTTCAAAATAGACATCACCTCTCCACGTCATCTTACCTCTTCTTCTCCTTCTCCGTATTTTCCCCTCTTTTTCTCATCCTCTTTCCGGTGGAGAATTCCGACAACGGCTGATGCAAGAGAGAGGATTCCAACCTCTCTTCTAACCCCTCCAGTTACGGTGAGTTCTTCTTCTTCTTATCATCTTCTTTCTATTCTTCTAATTCTCTTCTTCTTTGAATTTTTGTTTTCATGTTTAGAATTCATATTCCATTATAGAAAATAAAAAAAAACATGTTGATTTAGATTTAGAAATTTCTAGCTTGCAAAATTCTCAAAATCTTTGAATCGTTTAAGTGTTTTTACTGTATTTGAATTTTTTTTAGTTTACTGTATTAGGAATGTTGTTTTTTATTGTATTAGCATCAATTCATTAACTCATCAGAAAACAAAAATCTGATCAATTAAATTCATACTTTGCTTTGTTTGAAATCCATTAGATCAAGCATAGAAAATCTAGATAGATTCTCAATTTTTCCGGCGATCATTCTTTTTCAAAGATCATTTGAGTAAGACTGCTGGCATTGATCGAATATTCATTGAATCCGATCAATGATTCTGACAGTGTAAATGATGAAATCAATTGGCTAGTCCGATCAATAATCTGAATTAGGAAAATTAGTAGGAGGAGTGTGCTTTTATTCCGATGGCTCTGATTCTATCAGATATCTGAGTCTGATTGGATCGATAAAAAAATTTGAGCTGACATCTAGTTGCCGGAATTCCCTGTTCCAGATCGTGAAATCTTGTCACGATTGGCATCCGACAGAGGGATGACGATGTGTATTTGATAACAGTGAAACATCTACTGAAATCCAGCAATCTGAGCCATGATTTTACTCTTTCTGGTAAAACTTTGAAATCCCGGTAGATTTCAATTTGAGATTCCGGCAGAGTCAGGTGAACAAATTTGAGATTCCGGAAGAGTCAGGTGAACAAATTTGATGTTCCGGCAGAGTCAGGTGAACAGACGTTGAATGCTCTGTTTATCTCCGGTGAATATTGTGTTCGTTTGAATCCGGTGAATGTCAATCTGAACGTGTTTTTTTTCTTACTAGATCCATCGGCAATTGAAATTTCCTCTGGCCGTGTGTTTTTTTACTGATCTCCGGCGGTGAATGTCAATCTGAATCATGTTTTCTGTCACGATTTTCCCAGAAGTCCCCTACGGTTTGACAAAATTTTCTGTCACGATTTGCCATGGAGTGCATTTATCGATTTGATGTTGATTATTGAAATTGATTTGCCGTGAATCCTCTATCAGGATTTGAGTTTAAATTCGGTGTTGTTGTTTGTTTCCGGCAAGTTCTGATGTATGTTGATCGCCTGGACTGCAATTGATTTCCGACACTGAGTGTTTATAAAGCAAATTGAATTGATCCATCATTAATCGATTTACTAATATTGTCTGAGTTTTAATTTGTCGATGCTATGCTTTGCTTTAGTCATTTAGAATTTTATTATTGTCTGTTTCATATATAGATTGTTACTTTAGATTGTTGTTTACTGAGTTTTCCAATTGAATAATAGGGTTAGTTCATTAATTAGTTAGTTGTTTAGTTAAATTGATTTGTTAGCTGTAGTTAGAGAATGTGTAATTATTAATTGAACTATCAGATGTTGTTAGTTAGTTTTTGATATTCCATTTAGTTCGTAGAATTACTTAGTTAATTGTCATTAGGTTTACCTAGTTATTGTCATTAGGTTTACCTAGTTATTGTCATTTAGATTTCGTTTATCTTACTTTTCATTGTTTTAGTATTCTTCGTTTAGCACTGTTTCTACTTCTCTCTCTTGTACTGCTCGTGTTCATTTGACTTGTGCAGGATCGCACAGGAGTGGAGCTAAAGCGCATACATGACGCGGAAGCACAAGAGTAGAAGGTTCTTGTTTTCAGTTTAGAATTAGGAATTTAATTGGGTTTGTAAATAATGCTTTTTACGCCCTCTGCGAAGGGTATTCATTTGTTGTAATAGTTAGTTGTTTTTACTTTTCTCGTACATTTTACATTTTATAATTCGGCAATAAAGAAATAGTTTAGGTTTGTGTGCTTGAATACGAAATATTCCCGTTCCCTGAGTTTGACCCGGTCTCATCCACTAGTGAGAACCGGTTTTTATTATTTGATGTCTGGTTTTCACATGTTTTACATATAAAACTCTTACAAAATTATAACGATTTAAAAATAGACATCATGTGCACACTCCACCATTTCTCACACACACTCCACTGTCCCCTCTACATAAATATCTATACTTCACCTGCCAACATTCCATCATAACCCTGTATACAGCTTGTATACAACACCACTTCACTCAGATCCTCTATTATCTACCTTTCTCACCACCTCCAATGATTCTTGTATCTCATCAAGTTGCAGTGCCTGCGAAGTTTATCATCAGGGCCCTGCTGAGGTGCTTCACTAATTGCATCACTACTTGTAATTTCACACCCATCTTCCTGTCTTACAGTATATCCACTATTACCTTTTCCACCTCAGCAACACAATACCCTACTTTCATTTGATCTCCTGTACACTTCACTTTCACAACATCATTTGCCTTCTTCAAACTCCACTTATCATTTCACTTATATCACCACCTATGCATCCCTTTGCACATATCCATTAGCACAACCTCTACACAATAGCTACTTGTGCCACCCTGTAAACACCCCAAATTTTCACTCACCTTCTTGACATTTCCACCAAGCATCACATTTCGGTTCTCCAGAACCAAGGAAGGGCAAAATGGTCATTTTTCAAGATGGAACCTTGCAGAGAGTCCTAAATTCCATTCTCGAGTCTCAAGACTTCTCCATTTAGACTCAAAGACACCCTCAAATTGCAAATTCTCAAAATCTCATGCTTAACCAAAAGTCAGAATTTTCAAATTCAAGTTCAGAATGGCAACTTTGTAGGACATGTCTTTTGCATAGCATTGCACAAGCATTTCATATCATTTCACTGCACAGCATGTCATTTTGAGATCCAGAACTCCTGATTTTTCGAAATAGTCAATCCAGATTTGATTTTAAAACTTTTCAAAATTGATTTCAAAACCCTGGGTTTTTAAAATTATCAATTCTTCCCATTTTACCCCCAGGACCCCGAATTACGAAAAGTTTTTCTCAAGAAAACAATCTGGATGGTTTTGACATTTCAAAATTTCGCCAGTTGGAAAGAGGGGGACACAATTTCAAAATTCATAAGATCCTATTTCAAACTTTTACAAAAAGACTCAGAATTTCCCTACTTCTTTCAAAATTTCACCCCGAAGAGCCATTTTCTTTTAAACTTTTGAAATCAAGCCAAATTTGGCTTCGTGTTTTCCAAAACTAGCCTATTATTGTGAAAATTCCAAAATATCTTATTTGGCTCTTATTTCAAATAAAGGACGTGGGACCCGCCTCGAGGTGGTGTCACACTCAAATTCTCAAAATTTCCCTTATTTCCAAAATAGTGCCCACTCGAAAGTGGCACCGATTTATAAAATCCTTTTATTTTGATTTAAATTTTAATAAAATGTTTAGTGGGCCCACGTAGGTGGCGCCCCACTAAGGCTCCTTGCCAAGAAAAGCAAAATTTTTGTTTTTTTTTTAAAAAAAGGTTTTCAAATTCAGTTGAGGTGGCACCACCAAAACAAAATCCATTTTTTTTTTTACTCATTCTTCTTACTTTATGGTTATTTACTTTTCAGCCCCAAATAGAGCCACCGTGAAAACCCTACCAAAAACTTCACCTTACCTAAGTTTCTAATGCTAGCTGAAGAATAGGAGTCGCCCCCTCTCAAAATGGCGAGCCCCCCCCCCCCTTTTCAAGAGGATTTCAATTTTTTTTGAAAGTTTGTTGTTAAAAGCTATCAAGCTCGGCTAAAGGGGAGAAAAAGGAGGGGTTTTGAAAATCGGCTATTAAAGGAAGAGGAAGGAAGGGGGAAAGGAGAGGATCAGCGATCTCATTGAACCTCAGCCATCTCTCGCTCAAGGAGTGCCTGCTCTCATCTTCTTCAACCCATCAATCGGCAGGAGGCCGACTGCAACCCTCACTTGGTTCTCTTTTGTTTGTTGGGACCCCCCTTTCATCACGTTGCCTTCTTCCTTCCAGCAAAAGAGAAGACCAGCCATCTTCAGTCCGGCCAGCAGGAGATTCAACTCACCCTGTGAGAAGCACGTCTTCAGCATCTGCCAACTCAAGGTAATGCCCCCTTTTTATACCTACATTTGTGAGGATTAGGCACCGCGCAATGACATCTGCAATGCAAAACTTGTGACAACAAGGGGTATGGCTTACAACTTGGGTTTCCCAATGCACCTGGATTCGATGATGCCCCTTCAATGGCATTCACATTCCAGCATAACCCCAAAATCGTCATCCTTCTTTCTGCCTGAAGAGCCTGTGCATAATTCATCTCAGCATTGTTTAAAAATCGTCATTTTCGCATTTTTTTTTTTTTTGGTCTTGGCATCATTCATCCCAGCCCCTAAAATGTTTTCAGATGATCTCCGTTGCAATTCGTGACCGGCACATCTGAATCACGTTATTGCACATTTGTTAACCTTCTAAATTATTTTTTTTGGAAATGATATCAGTGGGTGTCGTTCTCGTTCTCCTTGAGGCAGCCCGGTTGTTCCCCATGTATTCCTATATAGTATTACTTACTATAACTTCTCTGCATTTCAAAATTTTCATTTTCATTTTTTTTTTCTTCGGATTGTTTTGAAAGCACACGCATGTCATAACCTCATGCGATGCCCTTATGGAGCTATCGTACAGAAAATAGCACCCTGAACCCAGGTGCAACATCGGAGTTTGATATAGACCCTACATTTCACGTTAACATAAGCCCTTACTCTGTTTTTTTTTATTTCTTTCTCTTCTCTGGACATTTCATTTCTTTCTAAGTTAACTGCAGGATGTTTAACTTCTGTCATTTTCCCCTATCGTAAGCATACAATCCCCATCTGCATTCTGGTTGTGGATCTTTCATGTGGGAAGGCAATTGTCACAGGCTATTGTTTTGTTGATAAGAGCCTCAGAAATGAGTATGAAGCCATACTGGTTGATGGCATAATGTATCTGAAAAGGCTATATGAAATCCAAACGCAGTGAATGGCTGTAAATTTTCTTTTGCAGAGATCAGTCCTTAATTCTTTTTACTGCTATTCAATCCATTTACTGTCCTGAATTTTTTTTTTCTTTTGTGATGCCTCCTTTTAATGTAATATGGCGCACCAGCTGGGTCATAGCATCCATATGAATCAAGCCAAAGCATTTTGGTTCCAACACTATGACGAACTACCCACTCAAATCACAAAACATACCTCCATCACATGTTTACCTCATCCAGCGTGGGTAGTCTCTGTGTAGGCACAAATTAACATATGTCCATACTTTGTATATATACAGCTCGTCCTGCTATTGTGGTGTTGTAGCCGTTACTTTTGCATATTCAAAATATCGTTTCTATGTTGAAACATCCTGTAACACAGGTTATAGCTCTTTGTATATCTTTGAGCTTATTTAGCTTTAAGTGTTGTCTTAGACAGTTTGCATTTTCCTTCAGCTATGCATGTTAGCTGCAGCTTATTTAGCTTTAAGTGTTTGTCTTAGACAGTTTGCATTTTCCTTCAGCTATGCATGTTAGCTGTAGCTTATTTAGCTTTAACCGTGTGTCTTAGATAGTTTGTATTTTTCCTTAGCTATGCATATTATCTGTAGTCTTGCTTGTTTTAGCTGTTGTCTTATATATAGCTGGCATTTTCTTTTAGCCAGGTCTTGGCTGCGGTTTGCTTGTTTAGCTATTTATCTTAGACACGGTTTGCCAACCTCTCTTTTTTTTTAGCAGTCCATATTAGGTACAATTTGCATGTTATAGTCCCTCATATTAGATGAAGCTCATATCTTTTCAACAGTTTATATTAGATATAACCCATTTCTTATTATATATACATATATTTTGCCTCTTATGCTTCACCAACGCCCGTATTCACTATCGTCCTGTAGGTTGTTTCTTATATCTGTCACATTTTTTTTTTAGGGCACCGAAATAGGCTATATGTTACTATAAATTTTTTTTGCATATACCTATACCCCCTTTTTTTTTTATTCTTCGAAGCATCAATCTTCATCTCATAACATGAGCCTTTAGCCACTTACATATATGGGTTTCTTATTTAGTCCAAATATGGCCTTTTGATAGTTTCATATATAGATATCCTATTCATTTAAATCTTCATCAAGTGGTGCACTTCCGTTATGATTCACATGTAATCCCTCATATATGGTCGTCAATCTGAGGTTTTCAATTTCTCGGCAGTATGGCATATTTCTCGTGCTAACTCTCATTTGTAGGAAGGAGCAGAAGATGTGGTTTCTATCAGCTTTATATATATACATATATTTTTTTTATTATTTCGCTTTATGCCAGAGATGTAATAATAAAAAAAATTTGGAATAATATTTACTTTACTGCTTAGATTAGGTTGCATCTCATATAGTTTGATTTCAGTAATATCCTGATTCTATGAACCATGCATTTTATTTCCAAAGCACTATGGATATACACGAATGGCACATGCACCAACTCTTAAGAAGTTGATGAACTCGGTGGAATCCATATTTACGGCCCTAGTCGGAATATGGACGAGACCCAGATCCATCATCTTCCTACTAGTCACATTGAGCCTACACTCTTAGGCTATCTTGAAAATGCACATCATATTTCTAAATTTTTCAAAATCTTGTGTATTAAATCAATTAAACTTTAAACATATTCATGGCCACAGTCAGGATATGTGAAGGATTTATTTTGAATTAATGCACATTTTCCAACAAATTTCTTAGAAAACCTTTCAAAGTGCATTCTTTCATTCATATCATTTGCATCATGAAATCATTGGTTTTCTTATGATTTTCTTAAGAAAATTTCATTCTCAAGAAATTGATTTCTCAAGAAACTCTAAGAATCTTTTAAAATCGGTTTTCTGAAGTCAAGTTTTTCCACAGTATTCCATGGGAAAAGGTCATTTTCTCAAGATTTTCAAGAGAAGTCTCTCACCTTTCTCAAAGTCAAAATCGATTTCCAAGTATTTCAAGGTCAAGATTCTCAGGTTTTCAACTTCCCAAGTTTCAATTCTCCTTTTCCACAAGGGCTTTCCAATGAATTTCCATCATTTTCCTAAGAAATGTCTCAAAGTTCGAGTTTTCCTGGGAAGTGTTTCCCTTTTCAAATGTTCACCTTTTTCTCAAGAATCACTTCTATTTTCCCAGGATTTTCAACCATTCATGATTTTCCCAAATCTTCATAAATTTTCTCGTGATTTCAAAACCTCTTTCATCTGAGTTTCTTGAGAAATTGACTTTCACCTTTTTCCTGACAAATAGCTTTCAACTCCAAATATTTTCCAAGCATACATCATGTTTTCCCAAGCTGCATTTTCCAAAATCTCATAGCACATGCCTGAATTCTTTGTGCATTTAGGATAGAACATAATTTTGATGATTTAACTAAGTTAAGCACAATTTTGGTCCTTGGTTCGATTA
Source organism: Nuphar pumila (assembly GCF_984573655.1). Classification (NCBI taxonomy): domain Eukaryota; kingdom Viridiplantae; phylum Streptophyta; class Magnoliopsida; order Nymphaeales; family Nymphaeaceae; genus Nuphar; species Nuphar pumila. The sequence goes on from NC_143257.1 coordinate 44,306,815, forward strand.
CCCCTGTTAAAGGCGGCAGGAACGGTCGAACCTCGTACCGATAGGTCGAGCTCCATCCCATGGATTTTCCCGCAATTTTCAAAACGGAGGCGAGTATTTCAAAACAATTTCCAAAATCCGGTCAAGTTTGAATCGCGAAAGCGTTTCCCTCTTTCTCTTCCGCAAGGAAGGGAAGACGGAGAAAAATTTCGCGACGATAACAGGTTTGGCGACCGTGATGGGACCTGTCCTTGTCTGACCTAAACTATGTTTGACTTAGTTCAATCATCAAAATTATGTTCACAAAATATCAGCTCTTTACTTTTGCTATCATGCGAACCTAGAAGCCTAGATTCTGACCTAGCTGACATTGACTGCATATAGACTAGGCATGGTTTGGTAGGACCAGATTGAGGAGAAATTTTCATGCTCACATAGACTTAGGTCTAAATACAACCCTCCTCAATTTAGGATCTGAATGCAAACAATGTATGCTTCTTCAAAGATTTTCAAAATCTATCTCTCTAGGACTTAGAGCCATCTATTTCTTGCATGTGATCATTTTTTCAAACCCCGATTACCTATCATTACCCGGTCTTTACGTTGCTGGGCTCTCTTCTAGAACCATAGTTCGGGACAGAGCCTCACAACTGGGCCAACTATTTGGGTTAACACCCCCCTACCACGTACCGCGGGCCACAATCCGAAGTATATCGGTAGGCGCTCAAGGATGTTGGAAAACCTTACCTTAGAACCGGAGTTGAAATTATATGCCACGTACCTCGAATTTCGGTTTGGGTATATCGGCATAACTGGATTGGACAAAGATGATCTGAACCTAGAGTTAGGATTAAGGTCCTACAACTGTTTCCAAAATAATGCATCTAGAGTCAGCCTTTTAGAGAGTGCTGAATGTGCATAAATGTTTTTGCAGGATGTGATTGTATGTATGATTTCCTCAATTTCTTATATTTCCCAATGTTTTCCAACTTATTAGGCCTTTTTCAAAAATATCCTTATTTTTCACAAAGTCTTTTTCTAAAACCCTGGATGATTTTCTCAAATATCCAATTTCTTTCAAAACTCTAGGTGATTTTACATTCTACCTTTCTACTGGATCTCAAATTTCCAGCCGCATTTTTTATCGTGCCTGCAAAAATTTTCAAAAATTTCCCATATTTTCCAAAGTCTCAATCTGAGTCTTTCTCTATTTTCAGTTCGATGGCATCCAATCAAGTCGATCCTATCTTTCCCGAAGGTCGCATCTCCTATGAGGTGCGACAAGGTCGTCCTGAACATCGAGCTCTCAGCACCGGAACTTTCATTCCCCGGTGGTACTATTCCTGGCTAAAAAGCTTTTCCCGAATGTTCCCGAACCATTTGAGTGAGTGCGGATTAGAACTGGCGTCAGCAGTCGGAAAGCAGACCATCAATGGCAACCTGATCCATGCAATCGCGGAGCGATGGAATCCTCGAACGTGTACCTTCTGGTTCCCATGGAGAGAGATGACCATTTTAATGGATGAATTTTCAGAGATCATGGGGTTACCAGAACCAGCCGGTCAACCAGGAGACCCATTAGAGCATCAATTCCTTATCAATGTCAAGGGTTTGGACCCCCGAGACTCCTTAGCTCGCATGACAGGTCGTCGATTCTGGCCCCTGATCCAGTTAGAAGGAAATGAATATGTTGACCTACTGGAGTTGTACCGCCAGTAAGGGACCTTCGTCGAAGTCAGCTCGCTATCAAGAACAGCCAAAGAAAGGATTCAAAATGCAATGGTTCTGTGCACTGTAGGATTATCCCTCTTTCCAGATGGACAAAACTACATGGACATCAGGATAATCCAACTTATGAGAAGATGGGGAAGTCGGCAAACCAATCGCCTCTCCATAGCCATGGCAGCGCTCGCCTTCCTATATCGAGGTCTGACTCGTTTCTCACTGAGGGAATCCATCTTGGTTGAAGGTTGCATCTACGCACTTCAATCCTGGTTCTTCCGGCATGTTCTAGCCCGAGCCAACTCTTTTAGATACAATGGACAAGAACTCCTTCCAGTGGCACAGTACCGGTCTATGATCAACAACATTCAAGAGGATGACGTAGTCTGGGACTATTTTGATCGGCAGTTGTCTCCTCCCAGATATACCTACGCTTATGGCAAGCGGTTCAAGTTGCTGGGACCTTTCTTATGCACTTACTACCAACCAGAGAGATGTGTTCGGCAGTTCTCTCAAAGGCAGCAGTACGTTGAAGCCCGACTGTTATCAGGAGCTATGGCAGAGTTCAATCTCACCTCCGCGCAATGGTCCGGGGCATATCATTCTGCCCGCTACAGCTGGGACTCCTTTGTATCTTTTAAAATCTTTCCTGGTCCTAGGGTGTCTGCTGATTATCGTGAATGGTGGCAAATTGTTTGTCCTCCACCTCTTTGTCAAGATCAATAAAAATTTAATCTTCTCATTTCAATAAAGTTTTCTTTCTCTCTATTGTGGTTTGACGACCTCGCCTAGGTAACAAGGCGCATTTTCGCTGTTTATTTCTGACAACACAATTGTCGTGATTCCCGCGACGACTCAATCCCTAGTAATGGGATAATTTTTCAAATTGTCTACCATATTTCCAACGAATATTTCTTCCAAAAGCCAATTCCTTCATAATCTAATCAGGTCTTTGCCCTGCAGAGAGCATCCATAACATTTGATGGTTGAGACAAGATCAGGCAAAAGACACACGGCATCCCAGTACTCGTCAGCCTTGGAAGAAGAAATGGGTTCCCCCCGCTCCGAGAAGAGTCAAGAGCAGCAACAAGAAGATGACGGCATAGACCCTCAAATGTATGCCATGTTCAGAAAAATGATGAATAAGATGATGAATGAACAGCCCGGGACCAGCTCAGAAAGGGATCCATTTAGAGAAAAGTTTCATGGTCGCAGAAGTAAGAAGGCTCCCAAGAAGCGGATTCAGCCAGAGGAAATCTCAGATGAATCAGACTCCATTAAAGATACAGATGAAGAATATGAAGTGCCTCCGGCATTTCAGAAACGTGGCCAAAGTAAAAGTCGCAAATCAAAGAGCCGAGATAAAGAAGAACCTTTGCAAGCGCAGTTCAAAGAAATGGCCCGAGTTGTCAAGGATCTCCAAGCCCGCGACAAGGGCAAGAAAGTCTTCACCAGTGAGGACTTTTATGACGGCTTAGAAGGGGATGATGATCTAGAGAATCTCCCTCGTAAATTCATCAAGTTCGATGGTTCTGGCGACCCAAAAGTGCATCTCGCCACGTTCTTTGCTGAATGCTCTCGGTTCAAAAGGGATAACCGAGCATTGTTTCTATGCTTCCCCCGCAGCTTGGAAGGAGTTGCAGCCAAGTGGTATGCTGAGCATATCAACCCCATCGAGCTCAAGGAGTTCGACAAAGTTGTGAATCTCTTTATTGAATGCTTCTTGTTCAACACAGAGGCGCTTCCTACATTAAGTCATCTCTGCAATTTAAGGTAGAATGAGAATGAAAAAGCACGGGACTTCATTCACAGATGGAGATCAGCCTGTAATAAGATGAGAGATCCTATCTCGGAAAGGCATGCATTGTCCCTGATCCTCAACAATTTTTCGCAGCCGTTAAGAGGATTGATCTCCACAATGCCACCCAGGACCTTCATTGAGCTGACTGAACGAGCCGAATGGCTCGAGCTGAGTGTGGAAAATGGAGTCTATGAAGGCTTCACCTTTTCCAAGAACAACTCCCAAGGTGAGCAGAAGAAGAAAGCTCACTTCACTTATTCTGCCAGCAACAACAACAAAGGCCAAAATCGATACAAAGGGCAGAAAAAAGATTACTGCTATGGCACAGGCAGTTCGAACAACAAGGATCAGAAAGCAAAGCCTGCTCCTCAGTACAGCAAGCCTCCTCAACAGGATCAAGGGCCGAAGCTGCGCGAGAAAACTAAGCATGAAGGATGGAGTTACGACAGAAAGTTTACTCCTCTTGACCAATCACTCGAGGATGTGCTCGAGTATATGCTATCAAAAGAAATGGTTAAATTGCCCAGATTGGCCGATCCCCCTGTGCCCATGGGAAAATGGAAAGATCAGTTCTGCAAATTCCACAGGACAGTGGGACACAACACCGAGAACTGCTTTGTTCTCAAAAATATCGTGCAAGACCTCATTGAAAAAAATCTTTTAGTGGAAGGAGAAGAAGAAGAAAAGATGGATATTCTCAATCAGCCATTTCCTCCACACACCACAGCTGTAGTGTCTGCACAACCATTTCTGCCACATGAGCATATCAAGCCATGTTCTGCACAAGACCTACAAGTTCAGCACCAGGTATCGGTACTACGACAAGCAGCTCCAGATTCCAAGAAGATGGATTTAATTTCAGCATTTGGCAAAATGAAGGTTTCTGAAGCACCTGTGAAGTCAGTCCCCAAATCAAAAGGAACTCCTGACTTCTTCAAGCAAATCGTTAGACCAAGGCCAGAGAATTCAAGTCAGAAGCCTCTGACCGCTCTATCCAATGTCTCCATCTTTGATTTGGCCAAAAATTCTAGCAAGCACCGACAAGTACTGGATGATCTGCTCAGGAAAATCAAAGTTAAGCCCAGTACCACTCCTGAAGACATGGCACAGATTGTGAACTCTGCCATGACCAATGCGCCAATCACCTTCTCAGAGGAGGACCTTCCAAAGCCTCATTCCTTTCATAATAATGCATTGTACATTGTCGTTCGAGTCAGAGGAATGACGGTTCCCCATGTACTGGTCGATGGAGGCAGTAGCCTCAACATATGTCCCGAAATGACCGCAAAGGCATTAGGGATCAAGGATGAAGAATATATTCCGGATCCCATCACTATCTATGGGTTTGACAATCATGGTCAAACGGCCAAGGGCAAGATATTCCTGGAGGTGTTCATCAACTATTCAGTGCATTCAGTGCTTTTTCACGTGGTTAATGTACCACCAACCTACAACTTGTTGCTCGGAAGGACGTGGATTCACAATGCCAATGCCGTGCCTTCCACCCTACATTAATGTGTGAAGTGGTCAAAAGGAGGAATGATTACCACAATACTGGGAGAAGACTCAGAAGAAAGGCTCCTGCAGCCAATGATTCCTCGGCCCTCATTCAATGCAGACATTCCCAGCATTAGGGAAAGTGAAGAAATCAGTCACGGAGAGAATCGAGAAATACTCCAGGCATCATCAGAGCCATCTCTGCACACGGTAGCCATGACCCGATGGAAAGGTCCTCAATTTTTCAAGGTTGGAGGCCGGATCAACTACAGTACCATTAAGGACCACCCATTGTTTCCCCAATTCATGAAGGCAAGAAAGGGATTCGATTTGCTCCTGAAACATGGTTATCAACCCTTTAAGGGACTCGGCAAGAATGAAGATGGCCGCATCGAGCCAATGATCCAGAAACATCGTCCCCACAGAGCAGGACTAGGGTTTGCCGGCGGAAGCTCGTCAAAGGAGACTGTTTTTGTCAAAGGGGCACAATAAAGACCATTTGTTATTGTCTTTCTGTTCTTTTCCAAATAAATGTCTCATTTTATCAATGTCATTGATAAATCAATAAAATTTCAAGTTTCTTTGTCTATCTGGATGCCATTTATTCCTTTTTCCGTCTATCTCTTCATTTTATAATGTTAATGCCATTTTATGCATGAGTTCTCTTCAAATGATTGCTTGTCCTGCGGTGAGCAATTTTTATCTGAACCAAATTTCTTATCCAAATTTCAGAATGACTTCTCAGACAATCAAGAAACTCGTTCTCAATCCAAAGGCTTTCCCGAAGTCGGCGACAATCCACAGAGTCAAGGCAAGCGCCGAAAATGGCAAGAGTGCAAAGCAGTCAGATGATTATGCAGAATATGATCAGGCTCTTCAGGAATTACCAGAGTTCGCCACTGTCCAGAAGCAGGATGAACCATCTCCTCTAGTACAAGATCCGACTGAAGAGGTCAATATCGGTTCAGAGGAAGATCCCAAAATTCTCCAGATCGGAACCAGTCTGAGTCCGGAAGAAAAGAAAAGGCTTACAGATTTTCTCAAGCGGCATGAAGAAGTGTTCGCATGGACATATGAAGACATGCCTGGCTTAGACCCCAAGTTGGTCGAACACCGACTCATCTTAAAGCCAGATGCTAAACCAGTTAAGCAGAAGCTAAGAAAAATGGATCCAAGAATAGAACAACAAGTCAAGGAAGGACTTGAAGATCTGCTCAAAGCGGGATTTATTCGAGCTATTGACTACCCGGATTGGTTAGCCAATATCGTTGTTGTCCCAAAGAAAAGTGGCAAAGTAAGGATCTGCATAGACTTCAGAGACCTCAACAAGGCAACTCTGAATGATGACTACCCACTTCCAAGCATCGATCTGCTAGTCGATAGCACGGCAGGACATGCTATGTTCTCTTTTATGGATGGATATTCCGGCTATAATCAGATTAAGTTGGCCGCCCGCGACCAATCAAAAACTTCCTTCACTATGCCTTGGGGCACTTTTTGTTATACCGTTATGCCTTTTGGGCTCAAGAATGCCGGAGCAACATATCAACGGGCGATGGCCGTTATCTTTCACGATCAGATGCGCAAAATCATGGATGCGTATGTTGACGATATCCTCGTGAAATCTAAAGAGGGAGAAGATCACCTCGAAGCGCTTGATCAAGTCTTTAAGCGACTCATCCTTTATAAGTTAAGGCTTAACCCGCAAAAATGTGTCTTTGGAGTTGAATCAGGCAAACTGTTGGGTTTTCTGGTCAGTAAAAAGGGAATTGAAGTCGACCCGGCCAAAGCCAAGGCTATCATTGATATGCCACCCCCGAAAAATCTCAAAGAGTTGCGTAGCCTTCAGGGACGCATGCAATCAATCCGGCGATTTATTTCCAACTTGGCGATGAGATGTGAACCTTTCAACCACTTGCTCAGAAAAGGAGTTAAGTTCGAATGGGGACCAGAGTGTCAGCAATCGTTCGATCGAATCAAGAAGTATCTTCTCAATCCTCCTATCTTGAAGCCATCAGAATTGGGAAAACCTCTTCTGTTATACATCTCAGTCAATCAAGTCGCATGTGGCGGATTCTTGGCACAATACAAAGAAGGCAGCCTGATAGAGCACGCCATCTATTATGTGAGTAAGACTTTCATAGACTATGAAAAAAGATACTCTCATATAGAGAAGACCTGCCTAGCTCTGGTATGGATGTGTCAGAAGCTAAGACACTACCTGCTAGCATCTGAAGTCAAAATCTTGTCTAAACTCAATCCTCTCAAGTACATCTTGGAGCAACCTTTCCTAAGCGGACGAGTCGCAAAATGGCAAGTCTTATTGATGCAGTATGACTTAGAATATGTTTCGCAACAATCAATTAAAGGACAAGCAATTGCAGATCAATTGGCAGACTTTCCTTTGGCAGAAGAGGTGAAAGTCGAAGATGACTTCCCTGATGAGCAAATTTGCAATATCCAGCAATTTCCAGTATGGAATTTATTTTTCGATGGTTCTAAGAACATGGCCGGAATAGGCATCGGAATTTTATTAATCACTCCTGAGAAGGAGATGATTCCATTTTCTCTCAAGTTAGATTTTCAATGTACCCACAATATGGCTGAATATGAAGCCCTGATTCAAGGTCTAAAGATTCTACTAGACTTCAATGTTAAGAGAGTGCATGCCTATGGCGACTCATTACTCGTTGTCAATCAAGTTCGAACCGAATGGCAAGTCAAAGATCAAAAGCTACTTCCCTATCAAAAAATTGTTTCAGCTCTTGCCAACAAGTTTGAAGAATTTCAGCTCTTCCATATCAAGAGAGATTTCAATCAAGTGGCTGATAGCCTAGCCAGTTTAGGCTCCATTATGGCATTCAAGAATGGAGAATCTTGTCGCTCTTTTGAAATTGGCAGACTTGACCAACCTGCTTTCCTTCCATCGGAGCAAGTAAGCCAGGCTGAGCAAAAGAAGAAGCCTTGGTATTACAATATCAAAACTTTCATAGAAACTGGCGAGTTTCCTCCAGAACTCTCAAAGAAAGAGCAGCGAGCAATCCAGCGTATGTCTACTCGATACTTCATTTTGGCCAATGTCCTCTATCGTCGAGGATTCAGTTCAGAATATTCCAGATGTTTAGATGAAGTCGAAGCCAAAGAAGTCGTGCGAGAAGCACACGAAGGCATTTGTGGTGGCCTTGTCGGCTACCAAACCCTTGTCAAGCAAATCATAAGAGCAGGTTATTATTGGAAGACTATGCAGCAAGACTGTTATCATTATGTGAAGAAGTGTGTGCAATGCCAAATACACGCACCCTCCATCCATGCTCCGGCAACTTATTTACAGTCTGTTGTCTCTCCATGGCCATTTTCTATGTGGGCCTTCGATGTCGTAGGCCCCATCACTCCCTCAACTTCAAATGGCCATAAATATTTCCTTGCCGCAACAGAATATTTCACCAAGTGGGTAGAAGCTATCACTCTTCGCACAATTGAAGGCCGACATGTGGTCTCTTTTATTCACAAGAGCATCATTTGCCGTTTCGGCATCCCGCATGACATTGTATCAGATAATGGCAGTCATTTCAAGAATGAAAGAATGAACACATTCTGCTCAAAGTTCAAGATTTATCATCATTTCTCTGCCCCATATTATCCCTAAGGGAATGGTCAGGCAGAGGCCACCAACAAAATTTTAGTTCGTATCTTGGAGCGAACTGTGGAAACAGGCCGTGACTGGCATGAGAAGATCCACGATGCACTATGGGCCTACCAGACCACCATTCGCACTCCCACGAATGCTACCCCATCAGAACTGGTCTATGGAACAAAAGTAGTGTTGCCGCTACATGTTCAGAAGCCCGCTTTGAAATTCGCATCGCTTCTGCAATTACCTCTTGATCAATATCAGCAACAGCGACTAGTACAGTTAGACTTGCTCGATGAGAGAAGGCTGAAAGCAGCAGAACATGCTCAATCCTATAGCCAGAGAGTAGCTAGGCAGTATGCGAAGTCTGTCATCGAAAGAAGATTCAAAGTCAATGATTTAGTACTTCGATCCACAACTTATCTCAAGCATCGTCCCGGCGGTAAATGGTCACCAAATTGGGAAGGCCCATATGTCATCAAAGAAGCATTACCCCGCAACTCATATCGGCTCATCAACGCAGATGGGGTAGAATTGCCAGATCCTATTAATGCTCGACAATTAAAAAAGTTTTATACTTGAAACATTTATTCTCCTCTTGTAATCCTTTCTGTTTCCTTCAAATAATGATCCAACTTTCTTTTCCAGTTACACTGGGGCATTTTTAAAAATTTTGTTCTGTATGCATGCAGGATAAACAAATTCCTCATCTCACGCACGTGTGCCATATGCATCAATTCATATTCATTTGCATTCAACTGCATTAACAACAATCCGGTCAGTATTGGGATTTCAACAAATAGTCCCCTCACAATTTCTAAATGATTCAAAATTTGGAAGGTAACAATACTGAACCAAAACCCAGTGCTCGAACTGGTATTATTTCAAAATCTAGTGTTTAAACTGGTACATTTTCAAAATCCCAACTTTTCGAAAAACTGAGTTCCGACTCGGGTTTGTATTCAAATCATTTTCCTTTGTTGATACGAGTTCTGACTCGTGATCTCATTATCTTGTTTGAGCTCTGACCCGAGCTTGTCATCTTCTTTTGTTGATCCGAGTTCCGACTCGAGATCTCTCTATTTACTTGAGCTTAGATGCGAGCTCTTCATTCTCTTTTGTTGTTCCGGGTTCCGACTCGTGATCTCTATATTTTATTCGAGCTCTGACTCGAACTCATCATTCTCCTTTGTTTATCCAAGTCATTTCAATCATCAGAGTCTGTCAATTGCTCAAAATTTGATATTTTGCCCTCCAAATTCCAATTTAATCTTCAAATCAAGCAATTCTCCAAATTTTCGACCTTCGGGTCACCCAATTTCCAATTCTCAATTTCAATTACCAATTTCCAATTTTTGACCTTCGGGTCAACCAATTTCCAATTTTCGACCTTCGGGTCACCTTATTTCCAATTTTCGACCTTCGGGTCAATCAATTTTCAATCTTTGACCTTCGGGTCACTCAATTTCCAAATTTCGACCTTCGGGTCACTCAATTCTCAATTTCGACCTTTAGGTCACTCAATTCTCAATTTCGACTTTCGAGTCACACAATTTCGACCTTTTGGTCAACCAATTCTCAATCTCGACCGTCAGGTCATCCTATTTCGACCTTCGGGTCATCCAATTTCCAACAACCAATTTTCCAATTTCCAATTTCGACCTTTGGGTCAATCAATCTCAATATCCAATTTCAATCAGTTTCTCTTGCGAAAGACCCTTTTATGGAGAGTTCGAGGGAGCTCGTTCTTTTCGCATGCTATCCAATTTGTTCACTTAGCCCCTTTTCAGGGAGAGTTTTGAAGGGACTCGTGTCTTCGTGAACCGTTTGCAAAACAATTTCCAATTCCACACGAGGAACCCTTTTTAAGGGAGTGGCTCGACGGAGACTCGCTTTTCTTGTGACCCCCCCCCCCCCCCCCCAAATTTCATACTAGGCCATTTTCGTCATGAAGGACCCTCTTTGCAGGGAGAGTGTGATGGACTCGTTCCTTTCATGACCCAATTTTCAGACCTCACTATTATCGGCCCCCTTTCCATAAGAGAAGCCTAATATTAGGGAGCTTTGATGAAAGCTTAATTTCTCTTCGAAAGTCCGTTTTGCGAACACCTCCTCTTCAGGGAAGAGAGGACTATTTCCCATTTCCCATTCAGGTAAGGGCTAAGCCTGAGTCTCTCTTTTGGGGAAAAAAGAGAGGAGAATTTTCGTCATGGATGTATTAAGCAGGATTTCAAATACTCATTTTCACTAAAGATTTCAAGAAAATTTTGTCAATTTGTCAAATCAATTATTTGTTGATTTCAGAATTTTCATTGCAAAAATCTCTATTTAACTTCAGCATTACTTCCAAAAGAATAAAGCTTTTGCGAGAAGAGATTCAAAATTCAAATTTTTTCTATTGGCCAACCAAAAGGATGAAGGATAAGTCCTCGATATGGCCAGAAAAGAAGATTCAATGTTATTGAAAAGCCGTAGATGATCGATATTGATCGTAGTTATGGCACATCTTTAAAGGCTATTCTTGTAAAGACGAGGCAGTGAAAATATCCTGAGCGCTAGAAAAAGAGAGCATTCATCAAAACCCTGTCTCCTCAAAAATCACCTAAGCTGTAGTTAAATATCCGCAAAAGGGATTTCTCACCTGTCGTCAAGATGAAGGCGAATTAGGCGAGTAGACCCCCGGGGCCAAAGAAGATTTGAAACATCTCCAAGATGACGGAGTTTGTGACGGATCCTTCTAGGGAAAGTCCAAAGCACTGTCAAGATGAAGGCAGATGCGATGAACCTCTCGACAACCCCCAAAAGATATTTAATTTCAGCTATCATCCAAAGATCTCTAGCTCATGAGTCAATATTGCCCAAGAAGGATCGAAACATCACCAAGATGAAGGAGCTTGTGACGTACCCTCCCAAAAGAGAGAAAGAGAGGAAAAAGAAAGAGAGAAAAAGTAAGAACATCTCCAAAATGAAGGAGAATGTAGCAAAAAACCCAAGAGAGCCAAAAGAGTGCAGAAAAATTATCATGAGAGAAGCTCCCAGGATATCAAACTGCCAGATCTATCAAGAATCTTCTTTAAATTTGTGAAATTCTATTATCAATACTCTTACATCAATTGCTTTCATAATATCAAATTCTCTTTCTTGTTCATATCAAGGAAATTTATAGCTGCCTTGAAGAAGGTCAACTGCAAGCAATTTGGGTTTCCAATTTCGATTCTACGAAGTGAATCTTATTTGGAGGTAATGCTTCAGGTTGAAAAAAAAGAATATTTTGCAACAATGCGTATCATTTTTTTCAAAAACTTTGAGTCAACAACAAAATTTCCAACATATTGATAATCTTTTCTAGCTATCCTGACGTGAAGTGAGAGCTTGATATCCGTCTTTGATACATCCTGACACCAATTTTAAATCCCTCTTAAGGACTTGATTCCTTCCCTTCTTTGAGAGCATAAACTCTCAGATTTGCACACTTCCATGTGTCCCCACTGTCTCACCATAGACAGTCCCATTTCGGTTCAAGGTCGAACCAACAATCATTTTTCACAAGAGGCAATTTCAAAAGCTGATTTTAGTCTCAGCAATGAGACGTCCAAGATCAACCCCTTTTCAAGCTTTAGGGACCCCATTTTCCTTCCTTTTGCAAAACCCCTATCGGATTTATTGTGCAAAATCCGAAGGTTCCATCATACTATTCCATTTTCCACTCAATCAGGATAAGGGTATAAACCTGAGACTCATTCAAAGAGGTATTCCATTTTCCACCCGATCAGGATAAGGGTACAAACATGAGCCTCATTCAAAGAGGTATTCCATTTTCCGCCCAATCAGGATAAGGGTACAAACCTGAGCCTCATTCAAAGAGGTATTCCCTCTTCCGCCCGATCAGGATAAGGGTACAAACCTGAGCCTCCTATAAAGAGGTATTCCATTTTTTGCCCGATCAGGTTAAGGGTACAAACCTGAGTCTCATTTCAAAGAGATATTTCATTCCCCAATCAGGTCAAGGTTTAAAACCTGAGCTTCGTTCCGTGCGAGGTATTTCTGTCCCATCCAGGTTAAGGGCAAAAACCTGAACTTCGCACTCATAAAGCAAATCTTGCTTCTCCATTCTTCATTTCATATCTACCATGATCACCGGGCTAATTTCCTCACATCCAGTCAGATCCTTCTAACTGGGGCATCTTTTTATAGCCCAAATTTGGAGTGTTTTTCTTTGCCACTAAGCTCGGCCACAAGCCGGCTTAGTAGCAAAGAGGGGCATCTGTAAACACCCCAAATTTCCACTCACCTTCTTGACATTTCCACCAAGCATCACATTTCGGTTCTCCAGAACCAAGGAAGGGCAAAATGGTCATTTTCCAAGATGGAACCTTGCAGAGAGTCCTAAATTCCATTCTCGAGTCTCAAGACTTATCCATTTAGACTCAAAGACACCCTCAAATTGCAAATTCTCAAAATCTCATGCTTAACCAAAAGTCAGAATTTTCAAATTCAAGTTCAGAATGGCAACTTTGTAGGACATGTCTTTTGCATAGCATTGCACAAGCATTTCATATCATTTCACTGCACAGCATGTCATTTTGAGATCCAGAACTCCTGATTTTTCGAAATTGTCAATCCACATTTGATTTTAAAACTTTTCAAAATTGATTTCAAAACCCTGGGTTTTTAAAATTATCAATTCTTCCCATTTTACCCCCAGGACCCCGAATTACGAAAAGTTTTTCTCAAGAAAACAATCTGGATGGTTTTGACATTTCAAAATTTCGCCAGTTGGAAAGAGGGGGACACAATTTCAAAATTCATAAGATCCTATTTCAAACTTTTACAAAAAGACTCAGAATTTCCCTACTTCTTTCAAAATTTCACCCCGAAGAGCCATTTTCTTTCAAACTTTTGAAATCAAGCCAAATTTGGCTTCGTGTTTTCCAAAACTAGCCTATTATTGTGAAAATTCCAAAATATCTCATTTGGCTCTTATTTCAAATAAAGGACGTGGGACCTGCCTCGAGGTGGTGTCACACTCAAATTCTCAAAATTTCCCTTATTTCCAAAATAGTGCCCACTCGAAAGTGGCACCGATTTATAAAATCGTTTTATTTTGATTTAAATTTTAATAAAATGTTTAGTGGGCCCACGTAGGTGGCGCCCCACTAAGGCTCCTTGCCAAGAAAAGCAAAATTTTTGTTTTTTTTTTAAAAAAAGGTTTTCAAATTCAGTTGAGGTGGCACCACCAAAACAAAATCCATTTTTTTTTTTACTCATTCTTCTTACTTTATGGTTATTTACTTTTCAGCCCCAAATAGAGCCACCGTGAAAACCCTACCAAAAACTTCACCTTACCTAAGTTTCTAATGCTAGCTGAAGAATAGGAGTCGCCCCCTCTCAAAATGGCGAGCCCCCCCCCCCCCCTTTTCAAGAGGATTTCAATTTTTTTTGAAAGTTTGTTGTTAAAAGCTATCAAGCTCGGCTAAAGGGGAGAAAAAGGAGGGGTTTTGAAAATCGGCTATTAAAGGAAGAGGAAGGAAGGGGGAAAGGAGAGGATCAGCGATCTCATTGAACCTCAGCCATCTCTCGCTCAAGGAGTGCCTGCTCTCATCTTCTTCAACCCATCAATCGGCAGGAGGCCGACTGCAACCCTCACTTGGTTCTCTTTTGTTTGTTGGGACCCCCCTTTCATCACGTTGCCTTCTTCCTTCCAGCAAAAGAGAAGACCAGCCATCTTCAGTCCGGCCAGCAGGAGATTCAACTCACCCTGTGAGAAGCACGTCTTCAGCATCTGCCAACTCAAGGTAATCCCCCCTTTTTATACCTACATTTGTGAGGATTAGGCACCGCGCAATGACATCTGCAATGCAAAACTTGTGACAACAAGGGGTATGGCTTACAACTTGGGTTTCCCAATGCACCTGGATTCGATGATGCCCCTTCAATGGCATTCACATTCCAGCATAACCCCAAAATCGTCATCCTTCTTTCTGCCTGAAGAGCCTGTGCATAATTCATCTCAGCATTGTTTAAAAATCGTCATTTTCGCATTTTTTTTTTTTTTGGTCTTGGCATCATTCATCCCAGCCCCTAAAATGTTTTCAGATGATCTCCGTTGCAATTCGTGACCGGCACATCTGAATCATGTTATTGCACATCTGTTAACCTTCTAAATTTTTTTTTTTGGAAATGATATCAGTGGGTGTCGTTCTCGTTCTCCTTGAGGCAGCCCGGTTGTTCCCCATGTATTCCTATATAGTATTACTTACTATAACTTCTCTGCATTTCAAAATTTTCATTTTCATTTTTTTTTTCTTCGGTTTGTTTTGAAAGCACACGCATGTCATAACCTCATGTGATGCCCTTATGGAGCTATCGTACAGAAAATAGCACCCTGAACCCAGGTGCAACATCGGAGTTTGATATAGACCCTACATTTCACGTTAACATAAGCCCTTACTCTGTTTTTTTTTTTATTTCTTTCTCTTCTCTGGACATTTCATTTCTTTCTAAGTTAACTGCAGGATGTTTAACTTCTGTCATTTTCCCCTATCGTAAGCATACAGTCCCCATCTGCATTTTGGTTGTGGATCTTTCATGTGGGAAGGCAATTGTCACAGGCTATTGTTTTGTTGATAAGAGCCTCAGGAATGAGTATGAAGCCATACTGGTTGATGGCATAATGTATCTGAAAAGGCTATATGAAATCCAAACGCAGTGAATGGCTGTAAATTTTCTTTTGCAGAGATCAGTCCTTAATTCTTTTTACTACTATTCAATCCATTTACTGTCCTGAATTTTTTTTTTCTTTTGTGATGCCTCCTTTTAATGTAATATGGCGCACCAGCTAGGTCATAGCATCCATATGGATCAAGCCAAAGCATTTTGGTTCCAACACTGTGACGAACTACCCACTCAAATCACAAAACATACCTCCATCACATGTTTACCTCATCCAGCGTGGGTAGTCTCTGTGTAGGGACAAATTAACATCTGTCCATACTTTGTATATATACAGCTCGTCCTGCTATTGTGGTGTTGTAGCCGTTACTTTTGCATATTCAAAATATCGTTTCTATGTTGAAACATCCTGTAACACAGGTTATAGCTCTTTGTATATCTTTGAGCTTATTTAGCTTTAAGTGTTGTCTTAGACAGTTTGCATTTTCCTTCAGCTATGCATGTTAGCTGCAGCTTATTTAGCTTTAAGTGTTTGTCTTAGACAGTTTGCATTTTCCTTCAGCTATGCATGTTAGCTATAGCTTATTTAGCTTTAACCGTGTGTCTTAGATAGTTTGTATTTTTCCTTAGCTATGCATATTATCTGCAGTCTTGCTTGTTTTAGCTGTTGTCTTATATATAGCTGGCATTTTCTTTTAGCCAGGTCTTGGCTGCGGTTTGCTTGTTTAGCTGTTTATCTTAGACACGGTTTGCCAACCTCTCTTTTTTTTTAGCAGTCCATATTAGGTACAGTTTGCATGTTGTAGTCCCTCATATTAGATGAAGCTCATATCTTTTCAACAGTTTATATTAGATATAACCCATTTCTTATTATATATACATATATTTTGCCTCTTATGCTTCACCAACGCCCGTATTCACTATCGTCCTGTAGGTTGTTTCTTATATCTGTCACATTTTTTTTTTAGGGCACCAAAATAGGCTATATGTTACTGTAATTTTTTTTGGCATATACCTATACCCCCTTTTTTTTTTTATTCTTCAAAGCATCAATCTTCATCTCATAACATGAGCCTTTAGCCACTTACATATATGGGTTTCTTATTTAGTCCAAATATGGCCTTTTGATAGTTTCATATATAGATATCCTATTCATTTAAATCTTCATCAAGTGGTGCACTTCCGTTATGATTCACATGTAATCCCTCATATATGGTCGTCAATCTAAGGTTTTCAATTTCTCGGCAGTATGGCATATTTCTCGTGCTAACTCTCATTTGCAGGAAGGAGCAGAAGATGTGGTTTCTATCAGCTTTATATATATACATATATTTTTTTTATTATTTCGCTTTATGCCAGAGATGTAATAATAAAAAAAATTTGGAATAATATTTACTTTACTGCTTAGATTAGGTTGCATCTCATATAGTTTGATTTCAGTAATATCCTGATTCTATGAACCATGCATTTTATTTCCAAAGCACTATGGATATACACGAATGGCACATGCACCAACTCTTAGGAAGTTGATGAACTCGGTGGAATCCATATTTACGGCCCTAGTCGGAATATGGACGAGACCCAGATCCATCATCTTCCTACTAGTCACATTGAGCCTACACTCTTAGGCTATCTTGAAAATGCACATCATATTTCTAAATTTTTCAAAATCTTGTGTATTAAATCAATTAAACTCTAAACATATTCATGGCCACAGTCAGGATATGTGAAGGATTTATTTTGAATTAATGCACATTTTCCAACAAATTTCTTAGAAAACCTTTCAAAGTGCATTCTTTCATTCATATCATTTGCATCATGAAATCATTGGTTTTCTTATGATTTTCTTAAGAAAATTTCATTCTCAAGAAATCGATTTCTCAAGAAACTCTAAGAATCTTCCAAAATCGGTTTTCTGAAGTCAAGTTTTTCCACAGTATTCCATGGGAAAAGGTCATTTTCTCAAGATTTTCAAGAGAAGTCTCTCACCTTTCTCAAAGTCAAAATCGATTTCCAAGTATTTCAAGGTCAAGATTCTCAGGTTTTCAACTTCCCAAGTTTCAATTCTCCTTTTCCACAAGGGCTTTCCAATGAATTTCCATCATTTTCCTAAGAAATGTCTCAAAGTTCGAGTTTTCCTGGGAAGTGTTTCCCTTTTCAAATGTTCACCTTTTTCTCAAGAATCACTTCTATTTTCCCAGGATTTTCAACCATTCATGATTTTCCCAAATCTTCATAAATTTTCTCGTGATTTCGAAACCTCTTTCATCTGAGTTTCCTGAGAAATTGACTTTCACCTTTTTTCTGAGAAATAGCTTTCAACTCCAAATATTTTCCAAGCATACATCATATTTTCCCAAGCTGCATTTTCCAAAATCTCATAGCACATGCCTGAATTCTTTGTGCATTTAGGATAGAACATAATTTTGATGATTTAACTAAGTTAAGCACAATTTTGGTCCTTGGTTCGATTACCCCTGTTAAAGGCGGCAGGAACGGTCGAACCTCGTACCGACAGGTCGAGCCCCATCCCATGGATTTTCCCGCAATTTTCAAAACGGAGGCGAGTATTTCAAAACAATTTCCAAAATCCGGTCAAGTTTGAATCGCGAAAGCGTTTTCCTCTTTCTCTTCCGCAAGGAAGGGAAGACGGAGAAAAATTTTGCGATGATAACACACCCTCACAACTACCACCCCACTATATCTCATTGTATTAGTATGTTCCACTCCCACAGCATATGCATGAAATCTTCTATCTTTTCATTCTTATACCAATGCATCTTTCATAACATTTTCTGCTGATATTCAACATGAACATCATTCATGTCTCCTCATAGGCACCCTTTTTTTTTAAGCTTCTTATTCAAATATGTTTACATTGCCTCATATAGTATGAATATCATACTTAAATTCATATGCATGTTTGATTCAGTCAGTTTAGGATACCATGTATACATTTTCTGCCCACTTTCTTATTCACTTGGCATACTATATATGTTCATCATATATGTATATATACTGCTTATATGGATGCATATAGGCTCTTGGTATTATATTTGTCCATTATTTTCCACTTTTTATATCTTCTATCTTGTACTAACTTGGATTTTACAGGAATTAGGTAGAGATTGCTTTTTCCTTCTTAGTTTAGGAATTTGATTTCAATTTAAAATTCAATATTGTAATAGTTAGATTATAATGAGAAGTTTACATTCCATCACTAGAATAGAATGTTTGAGCATACATATCTTAGAAATTGCTTGTCTTCTCATTTTTCCCTTTATTGCAAAATTTCACAAATGGGCACACAAATGACACGTGCACCATTCTAATAGGAGGTGATTAACTCCTAAGTTGAGGATTTGCATCAATGGCCATAGTCAGGATGTGAACAAAACTTGTGATTTTCATCTTTTATGAAATAACACTGGATCCACACTGGATCGCTTTTCAAAAATCATCATATTTTCAAATATTTTCTTCTTCTATTAGAGTTTAACTTAAAATTAACTCAAAACATATATCAATGGCCATAGTCAGGTTATATTGAAAGTTAATTTCATTTTAAACTCTATAAAGGCACCAAAAATGTGTTTTATTCTTCACTTGAATTTAAATACGATTATTATATAATACATCTTATGACCATAGTCAGAGATGTATTATATCTTCAATCTTATTTCAATTCATTTAAAGAATGAAATATGCTTTTCAAATTCAATTTCAAAATTCTTTGACTCATTTTATCATTTAAGATAGAATTGCATCATATTTTCAAAATTCTTTTCATATTATTTCAAAATCCAAGTGATTTTTGAGATAATTCTTCAAATACCTTCTTCATTTTTCAAATCAATTCTTATTTATAAATTCAAAATTCAATTCTATCTCATTTCAAGATTCAAAATTCAATTTCAAAGTCCAATTTGACTTTGAAAATTCAAATTCATTTTTATATTCAAAATTCTATTTCAAATTCAAATCAAATTTCAAAGTTCAATTCAACATTGGAATTCCAAATTCATTTTCAGGATTCAATTTCAAATTCAAATTAACATCTCAAATCAAATTTCAAAGCTCAATTTAAACTTTGAAATTCCTGATTCATCTTCTAAAATTCAAACTTCAAAATCAAACTTATTTTTCATCTTCAAAGTTCTACCTAAAAATTGAGTCTTGATTCTCAATTCAAAATCAAAGTTTTGAGATTAATTCTAAATCTCAGAATTCGGTTTTTCCTAAATTTTAAATTTTCAAAATCCAGATCCATTTCCAAAATCCCATTTTGGATCTTCAAAAATCCAAATTCCATCTTGGGTTCTAAATTTAGAACCCAATTCCACTTTGGATTCAGATCTTCAAAAATCAATCTCATCTTGGATTCCAGACTTCGGATCCAATAACATTTAGGATTCTAGATCCCGGATTCAACTCCATCTTGGATTCCAGACTTCGGATCCAATTCCATTTAGGGCTCCAAACTTCAGATCCAATTCCATTTAGGATTCTAAATTTTGAATTCAACTTCATCTTGGGTTCCAGACTCTGGATCCAATCCCATTCAAGATTCTAGACTTCAGATTCAACTCCATCTTGGATCCTAGACTTCAGATCCAATTTTATTTAGGATACAGACTTCGGATTCAAATTCTGTCTTGGATTTCAGGTTTCAAAACCAATTCTATTCTCAACTTCAGATTTCAAAAGCAAATTCCATTTTCAGATCCTATCTGGACTTCTTAAATGCAATTTTATTTTGAAATTCCATTTGGATTTCTTAAATCCAAGTTCCATTCTGATTTCAAACTTCAAAACCGGAATTCAATTCCATTTCAAATTTCATTTCCACTTTGAAATCCAGATCCAGAATTCAAATTCAAAGTCCATTTCGACCTTTTGAAACTTCACTTTTTTCTATCTCAGCTTCAAATTCTCCTTTCTCTTCATTCTTTTCAAAATTCAAAATTTATTTTTTCAACTCTGATTATTTCAAAACTTAGAACTTTGAATATCTTTCTAAGATCTATCTCAAAAGTTCTAAGTTAGATTCAACTTTCAAAAATCGTTTCTTCATTCCATTATCACATTTATTTCAGAATCACTTGAAAAATCTCAAATTTTCAAAAGTGTTTTCTCAAAAGCATACATTTTTGCATTTGCATTGCACAAGCATGATTCTTTGTGCATTTTAGACTTAGAATAAATTCTTAGATAATATTTTAGCAAAGCAAAAAGGCATAAATTCGATCTTTGGTTCGATTACCTCTGGTAAAGGTGCCAGACGCAGTCGAACCTCATACCGACGAGCGAATCCCGTCTCTTCATTTTTTCCGTAAATTTTCAAAATGGAGGCGAGTAAAATTTTCTAAATATTTTCAAAATTAAGGTCAAGTGAGACCTTCGCAAAAGAGTTCCTCTCTCTCTTCTTTTATTTTCTCTTCTCTCTTCTTTTTCTGTCTTTTATTTCTCCTTCAAAAAGGGAAATAAAGGTTAGAAAGGAAAAGAGAAGGAAGAGAGAGAAACCAAAGAAGAAAATTTTTGCGATGATCACAGTTTTGGCGACTGAGATGGGACTCGTCTTTATTCGGTGGAATCTATGCCTTCGCTTTGCTTTGATATTATCAAAATCTTTATTCTTCAAAATGTCAGTTTCATTTTTTATGCAAACCTTAGGAGCCTAGACTCTGTCCTAGCTTACATAATGCATATAGGATTTAAGTATGGTTTGACAGGACCATATTGAGGAGATTATTCCATGTTCACTTAGACTTAAGTCTGAAATACAACTCTTCTCAATTCTAGGGATTGAATGCAAACAATATATACAAGTGTATGCTTCTATTCATTTAAATTCTATCTCTTTTAGGACTTGCATTAGAGACATCTGGTTTTATTGCATGTTGAACATGTTTTCAAAAACATCCCTACCTATATTGTTCCGGTCTTCAAGTTGTTGGGCTGTCTCACTGAACTATAGTTTAGGAGAGAGCCCCACAACTGGACCACTTATTTGGGTTAGCGCCTCCCTACCACGTACCTAAGGGCCATAGTCTGAGGTATATCGGTAGGTGCTCAAGGATGTTGAGAAGCCATTACCTTAGAATCGAAGAAATATCTATGCCACGTACTCCGAGCTTCGGCTTGAGTATATCGTCATACCTTGGTTGGAATCAGATGATCTGAACCATAGAGTTAGGATTAAGGTCCTACAAGCCATTTCAAATATTGCATTTAGAGTCAGCCTTTAGGGACTGCTGCTTGCGCATCCTTGTTTGTGCAACTATGATTATGCAATGTTTTGTATTCCTCCTATATATATCAAACTTTTTCCAAACCCTGGGTATATTATTCAAAAATTTCCCCTTATTTTCAGAAACCCAGGTGTATGCTTTTCCTATGACTACATTCTTTTCTCTTTTATATATCAAGCTTTCTTCAAAAACCCTGGAAAATTATTTCAAAATTTCCTCAATCTTTCAAAAATTTCCAGGATTTATATCTATTCTCCTTTCCTCTAAGAGTTTATTTGTAAGTCTTGCGTTCTATCTAATTCTCCTCGTTCTTCTTTGCCCCAGTGTTATTTTTGATGGCGTCAAATTCCCCCGATGTTGTCTTTCTTAGAGATCATGTCTTTTATCAGATAAAAGATGGATCCCCAGATCATTGGGTTATCCAGACTCATTCCTTCTTCCCCATATGATATTATTCTTGGTTCGCCACCTTCTCACGTATGTTCCCAGACCACTTCGATGACTGTGGATTGGAGATGACATCGGCAGTAGGCAAGCAAACCATTAATGGAAGTCTGATTCAGGCTATGGCAGAGCAGTGGAATCCACGTACCTGCACATTTTGGTTTCCATGGGGAGAGATGACTCTACTGATTGACGAATTCAATGACATTATGGGATTGCCCGAACCAGCTGGTCAACCAGATGATCCTGTCGAGCAACAGTGCCTGATCAACATCAAAGGGGTAGATGTTTAAGAAGCCTTAGCCAGAGCAATAGGGAGCAGATCTTGGCCTCTCACCGAGATCAATGAAAGTCAGTTCATCGACTTGTTCGAACTCTATCGCAAGTATGGAGCTTACGAGGAAGTTGACACCTTGTCCCGAGCAACAAAAGATAGAATTCGGCATGCCATGGTCCTATGCACAATGGGATTAGCATTCTTTCAAGATGGTCAAAATTTCATAGATGTCAGAGTCGCCCAACTCTTTCGAAAATGGGGAGGCAAGCAGACCCGTCAACTTTCAGTTTCCATGGCAGCTCTAGCCTTTCTTTACTGAGGCTTGACTCATTTTGCTCTTGGAGAGACCATTCTGGTGGAAGGATGCACTTACGCTCTGCAGTTGTTGTTCTTGTGACATGTACCATCAAAGGCCAGTTCCTTCAGGTTCAACAACAAAAAGCCAAAGTCTGTCATTCAGTATCGAGCTTTGATTGAGAAACTGCATTCGGAGGAGATCGTTTGGGATTTCTTCGACAGGAGAGAATCAGTTCATCGCTACACTTATGCTCATAGCAAGCGCTACAGATTGCTTGGCCCCTTCTTCTGTGTCAATTATCAGGCAGAAAGGTGTCTCAGACAGTTTTCATAGCGGCAGGTTTGTGCCAACACTCGCTTCCCGATGGGTAACATGCCAGAATGCAATCTGCAGTCGGATCAGTGGTCTGGGGTATACCATGTAACCAAATATACTTGGGATTCCTTCATTTCTCTATATGTATTTCCTGGATCAAATGTATCTACTGAATATCAAGAATGGTGGCAAACTGTCTGTCCACCTTCTCTTTGTCTCTGAATCTATTATCAATAAAATTTACCTTTTGCTCTTTTGAAAAGCTGTTTGGGCCAAATTTTTATTCTTTTATTTTACAAATGGTCATGATTCTTGTGACGATCTTATCCTTGGTAATGGGATATTCCTTGTATTCTTCTTCAAAATCTTTTATCATGGTTGACGACCTCACCTAGGTAACAAGGCACATTTTTTCGTCATCATGAAAATGGTGACACAATTATCACAAGTCTTGTGATGACCCGATCCCAGGTAATGAGATGACCTTAAAAACTGTCTACCAAACCCACCAATTTTTAAAATAGCCTCCTCCGCACTCTAACCATTCCCTTATTTTGCAAGAAAACTTTGGCATCTCAAAAATGGTTCAGACAAGAACTGGCAAGCAAACCGTTCAGCAGCATAGTGACAGTGAGAAAGAGGAAACAAACTCTCCCAGATTGTCTAGGGGACATGACTCAGAAGAGGAAGATGATATTGATCCTGCCATGTACAAAGTGTTTCAGAAAATGATGTCAAAGATGATGTTTGAGCAAGCTGGTGTCGGTCTGAAGAAAGCAACATCTAAAAGCAAAATCAAGCGAAAGCCCATAAAGAGGCATGTTAAGATTAGTAAACAGAAGGTCCAGCGTGACACCACCTCTGAGGACACAGAGTCAGCAAAAGAGGATTCTGAAGGGGAAGAGAAGCTAATGTATATCCCGAAACATCTGCGACAGTCTAAGAGGGCAGTTGAAGAGCCTGTATCAGTGAACAAACCCAAGTACGGGGCCCCCACAGAAGACTCAATCCAAGCATTGACCAAGATAGTCAAAGATCTGCAAATTTGAGATAAAGGAAAGAAAGTGTATACCCGACAGGATTTCTACCTTGGATTGGATGGAGATAGTAGCTTGGAGAACTTCCCCAGGAAGTTTATTAAGTTTGATGGATCCGGTGATCTCAAGGCCCATCTTGCAATGTTTTTCGCAGAATGTGCCAAGTTCAGCGAAGATAACCGTGCGCTTTTCCTATGCTTCCCCCGCAGTTTGGAAGGCATAGCTGCCAAGTGGTATGCAGAGCATGTCAACTCCATTGAATTGAGAGATTTCGACATAATCGTTAACATGTTCATTGAGCGATTTATGTTCAACACGAAAGCTCTACCCATTCTCAATCATTTATACAACCTCAAGCAAGAAAGCAATGAAAAGGCCAGAGATTTCATCCGTAAATGGAGAAGTATTTGCAACAAAATGAGGAATCCCATCTCTGAGGATCATGCCCTCCAGATTATCCTTAATAACTTCTCGCAACCTTTGAGAGCCTCATTTTCACATACCCGTCTATGTCATTCATTGAGTTGACAAAACAAGCAAAATGACTCGAAATGGGAATAGAAAACGGGGTGTATGAGGGCATTACTCTAGTCAAGAATGCTCAGGATCTAAAAAAGAAGGCACATGTCGCTTGCTCAGCCGATACCCCAGGTAACAGTCATGGCAGTGGCAACAAGAACAACAATAACAGTGGCACAAAGCCTGATCAGAACAGAGGACGGAAAGGAAAGTTCTTCAAGAACAGTGACAGACCTCTTACAAGCGGTTCTCAACAAAAAGGGGATCTCCAAGAAAAACCCAAGCACATCAATTGGAGTAGGGATCGCAAATTCACTCCTTTGGATCAACCTCTGGAGAAAGTCCTAGAATATTTGTTTTCCCAAGGGATGGTTAAGCTCCCTAAAATCGCAGATCCTCTAGTAATCATGGAAAGATTCAAAGAGCAATTCTGCAAGTTCCACAGGGAAATGGGGCATGATACAGAATATTGCTTCATCCTTAAACACTTGATCCAAGATTGTATTGACAAGAACATCCTCATAGAAGATGAAGAGGAAGGAAAGATGAAAATCTTGCCAGCTCCATTTCCGAATCATTTCACAGCAACCATCTCAGAATGCTCATTTTTTCCACAAATCCATATATATCCATGCTACAATGAGGACATAAGTCTCCAGCATCAGGTCATGGTCTTGCATCGAGACCAGTGCGCGCCCAAAAAGATGAACATCATCTCCATCCTGAGTCAGAGGAATTTGTCAGCTAAGGACAAAAGGGTCCCTGGATTCCCCAAGAAATTCATCAAAAAGCAAGTCCCTGCAGAAGAAGTAGAAATGTAAGACCCACAATTTTTCAGAAAATATCTGAATAAAATTCATGAGGCATTTACCGGTAAAAATAGCATTTCTTCTCAGAATGCGAAACGAATCAATTCCTGCGAGCCAGTTATACTTAGGATATTCGTCGAATTGCGAATATATGCTCAAACACTCGGGAAGCCATAACTTCCTAACTAAACGAAATCAATAGATTCGTACGAGCCAACTTTCTTAGTTACGTCAATACGAAGAAAATGGCGTACTCAGAATTTTTCAGAAAAAATCGCCGGAACCCGAAATTCTTGCGGGACCCACGGAAATATTGGTGGGACCCACAGAAATATTCCTCAGAAAATATCTGGTGGGACCCACAAAAATATCCCATGGAATATCCAAGTGGGCCCCACACCAAGGAACCTCTTGGAATTAAAAAGAAGCCAAGGGGGTAGAAGGGGCATGAGAAAATCCAAGAGGAGGTGGGCTTGGGCTATAAATAGCCCTCCCCACTCTCTCTCTTCTCATAAAAATCGACCCCCTCTCTCTCTTGCCTTCTCTCTCTCTCCTAAACCTCCCCTACCTAGCCTAGCCCACCTGAGCCCACCTGACCTGGTCTGAGCCTGCCTGACTTAGCCTGAGCCTGCCTGACCTGGTCCTAACCCACCTGACCTGGGTCTGAACCCACTTGACCTGGTCCAAACCCAGTTGACTTGACTTGAACCTAGTTGGGTTTAAAGTCAAAGTCAAAGTCCTTTTTAGTCCAGATTCCGGTTTGGATTTCTGAACCCAGACTTAGCCTACTTGAGCTGAGTTCGAACCTGCTGAACCCAGTTGACTTGGATCGAACCCTGTTTGGTTCAAACCACTTAGGTTGAGTAGCTTGACCTACTCTACCTCTTTCTCAACTAAGTCAGCTTCATCTCACTTAGTCTGACCTCTCGAAGGAAGGCTCGAAGCCCAAGAAGCAACCCGGAGCCGTTTCTTCCACGATTTGAAGTAAGTTCGCTTCGTTGATCCATCTCTCTCAAGTATTTGATTGTTTGTATATAGAATATACTTTCTGAAGTAGTATCTTGCTTTAGTTCTTGGTTGAGCCCTCTAGGACGCTTCGGTGTTCACGCGCTCGTCGCGTAACTATCGTCGGATATATATGTTCGAATACGCAGTATATGCGTTCTTCAGAATAGTATCTCACCCTAGTTCTTGGTTGAGCCCTCTAGGACACTTCGGTGTTCACTCGCTCGCCTCGTAACTATCGTTGGATACAGATCTAGGTGTATATCTGCTAATTCTGCCGACGCGTCTTATATCGCACAGGCTATGTAATTTACCTTTGCCGTCGCGTCGTATGATGCCAAGGCTCCCTGTTTTCTGCACTTCTGATTACTGCACTTCCGATTATGCATTTAGTTACGCCGTCGCGTCGAACGATGCCAAGGCTCCTGCTTTTTGCAATGTATTTACTTACGCCATCGCGTCGAACGATGCCAAGGCTTCTGCTTTGTTATATATGTAGAATATTTCGTTCAGTTACACACCCTGAACAATAGTATATGCATTTCTTTACGCCGCCGCTGTATAAAGCACAGGCTTCTGCTTATACTACATATATAGCGCATAAATGAGCGTTCAAATGGAGATCAACTCCAAATCGCCCATGCGATTCCTTGACCGCTCCTCGTTCAAGATTCTGCTTGACGAATGAAGCCCCTATTGGAAAGGCTTCGGTTTTTGGCAAAATGCTCTTTACGTAATGACTAAGTCAATTTCGTATGGCCTGGCTATGGCCAAGGGTTCCTGCAACCTTGATGGATGCAAAGTACGCACAACGGTGCGCATCCATTTCCCGAATTAAGCGTGGCGATTTCCTACCAAAGAGGG
Source organism: Nuphar pumila (assembly GCF_984573655.1). Classification (NCBI taxonomy): domain Eukaryota; kingdom Viridiplantae; phylum Streptophyta; class Magnoliopsida; order Nymphaeales; family Nymphaeaceae; genus Nuphar; species Nuphar pumila. Next base: position 44,333,936 of record NC_143257.1, read on the forward strand.
GAGATGCCGCTGAAATGGATAAAAGAAACGCACGCTTTCTCCGTAAAAGAGAGGAAGTGCTGCTGAAATTTCTGAAGAAGCTATGAATAGCTCAGAAAGAATGTAGCAGGATACTCTGACATATAGCAGAGTGCTACCCAGTTCATGGTTTGCCCTCTACAACGTAGAAGGGTTCGTCGCACCACTGTCGGTAAAGCAGGGGAGGTGCTGACGAAATGGTTGGCAGAAGAGCTGCCGGAACCAATGGAACGGCATAATGATGTCCGTTGATGGAACGATGCCAGATCGGCTCGTATCCTTGTGCCTGCAAGGGCACCTTGCTCGTATGGGCCGCTGAGCCGGAGTAGAGGTTGCGCCTTGGCTAGGTTTGGACTCGTTGCGTAAAAATACGCCGAGTAGCCGATCTATTTAGATCGAGTCATATGCATGCTCATTGAGAACGGTTACACAACCAGACTCGTAAGGGCCGAAGAGCCAGAGTGTGTTGTCTCCACCCAAAGAGGTGTGATGCTCGTGGTGGCCGAAGTGCCAAAGAGCGGTGTTCTGCATGCATATGAATAAGACTTAAGGTCGCACATACCCCGCGGTTGAAGATCGTGTTAGGGGTACCCCCTCAGTAATGACTGTGTTGGGGCAGACTGAATGGGGTCGGGTACATACTCCCGTAGTGCTGAAAGCACAGGTTGCCTAAATGGCATGCAGATTCTGTCCAAGTAATTGTAAGATTGGCAGACCCCTTCAGGAATTATGCTCACTGTGGAATGACAGTGATGGTACAACCTTGAGTGACATGTATTTTACTTTGGACCTGATAGAGTCCACGATGGCCTCAGTCACTTATGGGTTTTGGGGTCATGGTTATCCTTAAGATCTACGGATTGAACCCAACTACTGCAAGTAGAGGATGCATCCGAATATGGGCCTAGTAGGATTCTCCCAGTTGAAACACACTGCCCTACTATGGATAGGGTCAACAGGCCTCTGGGGTATCTAAAATACATAGAATAATCAACCCCCAAAACGTCGCGTTGATGCCCGGACAATAGCTCTACCTGCGTACCAAAGGCGGGAGCGGTTAATTATCAAACAATGCATTAGCTCTAGGTACAGCGATGCTTTGAATGTATGAGTGGATAACGTGTTGAGTCAGTCCTGCATAACCTTTGTGAAGGTGTCATGTTCGGTATACTATTGGACCGACTGGGCAAAGACCCGTGTTGTATCCGCACGACTAAGCGAAGCTCGAGGAGTTGTCCTTAGATGCGTGGGATACGGATGTGCCAAGTATGAAGACTTGAGCTAGACATCACTTTGAGACCCGAAAGAGGTCATGGCTAAGTCGTGGAGACTTAAGCGGCTATTCAAATCACAGCCCTGAAAAGGCTTGCTCTAAGTCATGAGTACTCGAGCGGATGTTCAACTCATAGCCCTGATTAGGCTCTTGCGATATACGCTAAGTCTTGGAGGCTTGAGCGTCGTTATTGCGCATTGCGACCCTTAGTGGTCATTATCGTACTTGAGTTGAATGGATGTATGACTGCATGCTTACCAGACTATCAGTGGTTCTGACCCCGTTTTATGGGGATTTCAGGTGTTGAACCTGCGTGGCGATATGCGAAGCAAGGCGGCATCGAGTTCCAGGGTTTCTCTAGACAGAGTTGTACTGCTTCCTTTTATTGAACCTACACTGCTTTTCTAAGCAGTAGTGTTGTAATAAACATGAGTTTTCGATAAAATGGAACACCTTGGTGGTCAATGAATTGCTTGGCCACATACCTGCAACGTGCTCGGAGTTTTCTAAAACCGACGACTCATTATCGTCTTATTCCGCTGCTAAAAGCTTTTCTAAGTTCCGCTGCAAAGAAAAAAAAAAAGAAATTCATGAAAATTTTAACTTAGCTTTGTTTTGGAAATCCGGGGCGTTACAGAATTGGTATCAGAGCATGAGTCTGAGAAACCTGGTTCAAGATCCGTCATGGTACCGATATCGCACTGTAAGTATATGTTTTTATACTTTTGTTCTGATCTGGGTGCATCTTTGTATAGATGGCAACTCATGACTCGCGTGGATATTGCTATCGCTGCAAGGTCATGCTTGATGAGTGGATATGCCCGTATGAAGTCCAAGACTGCCAATACTGTGGCGAAGATGGGCATTCCGCCAACGAATGCCAAAGGAAATATACCGCCGATATGGGTCGGCGGGCTTCAAAGGGTCTCAGGGATGAGACTTCGCGTGTCAGTGGACCGCATCACTCTAGTGTTGGGAGCAACCATACCCCAACATCTTTTGATGAATTACCAAGGCTGAGGGATTTTGATTTGAACTTCCCTGCAGAAGTCTATCACTCGCCAAGCTACCATTCGGCATCACATATGCCGAGCTTAAATGGCAGGAACAAAAGAGGGGATTCTTTCTGTTCGCCAATCATTATTCCAGACTCCTAGAGTCTTGATCTTGCTGACTGGGAAAGTGGACTGGAGTCTCTCATATATCCCCAGTATTCGCTTGCTAGTGCGGAAGTGCCGCCCAAGCCAAAGCTAGTAGTGCCTGCACCAAGGCCATGTGGCAATAGATGGACCTTTTGGAGTTCGTCTTCATCAAAGAAATTCAAGTCTTAAAGAGACTGGTGATGTTTTGGAGTCAGTAGACTCATGTATATAGTTTCTCAACGCCTAAAGTCTGCCAGTGCGGCATGACGTTTTGTTTAAGGCGATGCTTGTGTAAATGTGATGTATATTAAGTAAATAAAACTTTTACTTCCTCATATACATCGAGAAACTAAAAACAAGTGCTTGTGTGTGCATAGATAAATGGCTCCTACGACGAGGAGAACCATACCAAGCGAGGAGTCTCATACGCAAGGATTCCTGTTGGAGACACTCAACAACCTGGTTACCGCCATCCGTGAAATGAGGCCAGAACCAGTCGCACCACGAAACGAGCACCTGGGAGGAGTGACTTATGAGAAGTTCCTCAAGCTTGACCCGCCAGTTTTCATTGGCAGAGCCGATCCTGAGCTCGCGGAGAGTTGGATCGAAGAGACAGAACGTGCCTTCTTAGTACTGGGAGTACCAGAGGAAAAGAAGACTAACTTTGGCACGTATCGGTTGAAAGACAATGCACGGAAGTGGTGGGATACCACTAAACTTATCCAGTTCTCACAAGTCGAAGTCATTCCTTGGACTGACTTTCGGAGGACTTTTATGGATAACTACTTCCCGTTGCATTCCAGAAACAAGAAAAAGATGGAGTTTCTGGAGTTGGAACAGGGCGGTATGAGTCTAATGGACTATACCACCAAATTTCAGAATCTAGAGCGCTACTGCTCTCGATTGTTCGAAACAGACCAAGAAAGGGCCGACAAATATGTGAATGGTCTGCGCGAAGGGCTGCGATCTCGAGTGATAACAAGCATGCCTTCGACTTTTCAGGCTGTGGTAGCAGCAGCTTCAAAAATCCAAGAGGACTGGGCACGATCTAAAGTGATCGTAGCAAAGAAGCCCATAGTGAATGGTGGGAATCATAAAAGGACGTTCCCAAGTGGCCAGGGTTCACGACAACTCTTTCAAAAGAAGAAGTTCCAAGGAGGGAACAACACTCAGCAAGTCGTGAGGCCAAGATAGAACCCAACTCCGAATGGTCAGCAGTCCAACTTCAGCTGCCCAAGGTGTCGTATGAACCACCCCGGAAAGCCATGTCCTCGTGACACTGGTGGGTGCTTGTATTGTGGCAAGATGGGCCACTTTATAAGGGATTGCGCCAAGAAGGCTGCAGATGAACAGAGGAGTAATGCCGGATCTGCCGGACCCTCTCGACCAGCACCACAACGTTCTCAGTTTCAACGACCTCCACCTAGAATAGAACAAAGGCCTGCTGCAGGTCGTGTATATGCTGTAACGACTGAACAAGTCAAAAATGGTGACCTGATTGAAGGCACCGTACCTGTTAATGGACATGCAGCTTACGTCTTGTTTGATTGTGGTGCTACTCAAACGTTTATCTCTGACGATTTCACCGAACAACTCCACGCCTCGGTGCAACCGATTGATAAAATGATCGAAGTATATAACCCGTTGGGTTCACGCACCAAATGTATCCGGTGTGTGAAAAAATTGGATATTGAGATAGCAGGGCAACACTTGCCTACCGACGCCATCCTGATCGATATGATACAGTACGATGTCATTCTGGGAATGAATTGGTTGGCTCAGAATAATGCCAAGATTCTGTGCCGCGAGGGCAGAGTGATTCTATCTCGACCCGGATTGCCTAAGATGGAGTACCGGTTATCCAAACCAGTTCCACAGAAAAGGCTCATATCAGCACTTAAGGTACAAAAATACCTTAGGAAGGGTTGTGTGGCCTTCCTGTTGAGTCTCTCGGTGGAAAAATCCAATGACCAACCCCTTGAGAGTTTGGAAGTGGTGCGGGAGTTTCCCGATGTGTTTCCTGAGGAATTGCCAGGACTTTCGCCACTTCGTGAGGTTGAATTTGGAATTCAATCCTTACCTGGAACAGCGCCGATATCCAAAGCCCCGTATCGAATGGCGCCAGCTGAACTCAGTGAGTTGAAGTGTCAGTTGGAAGAACTGATGGAACAAGGGTTCATCCGTCCTAGTGTGTCACCGTGGGGAGCCCCGGTACTGTTTGTAAAGAAGAAGGATGGATCCCTTCGGTTATGCATCGATTATCGGATGCTTAACCAGGCAACTGTTAAAAATAAGTACCCGTTGCCTCGGATTGAGGACTTATTCGATCAACTCAGAACAGCGAGGGTGTTCTCCAAGATCGACCTCAGGTCTGGGTACCATCAGCTCAGAGTAAAGGAAGAGGATATACCCAAGACTGCCTTCAGAACGAGATACGGCCATTATGAGTTTATAGTAATGCCCTTCGGACTCACTAATGCGCCTGCTGCCTTTATGGATCTAATGAACCAGATATTCAGACCATATTTGGATAGCTTTGTCATTGTCTTTATTGATGACATTCTCGTATATTCTGAGAACAAGGAACAACACGTGGAGCACTTGAAAATCGTCTTGAAAACCCTTCAAGATAACCAACTCTATGCTAAGTTTTCAAAATGTGAATTCTGGCTAGATAAAGTGATGTTCCTTGGTCATGTGATCTCGAAAGATGGAATCGCAGTAGATCCTGCGAAGGTGGAAGCTGTGATGGACTGGAAGCAGCCAGAAAATATCACTGAGGTTCGTAGCTTCCTTAGACTTGCCGGATATTATCGGAAGTTCATACAAGACTTCTCCCGAATCGCAGTACCGATGACGAAATTACTTAAAAAGGGAGTCAAGTTTGAATGGACTGACCAGTGTAAGGAGTGCTTTGAGGTTCTCAAACAGAGGCTTACCACTGCCCCTGTCCTTACCTTACCTTCTGGTCAGGGAGGATTCGTGGCTTATACCGATGCCTCGGGAACAGGTTTGGGTTGTGTGTTGGTGCAGCATGGCAAAGTAATCGCCTATGCGTCACGACAGTTGAAAGTCCATGAGAAAAATTATCCAACCCACGATCTTGAGCTTGCCGCGGTAGTGTTCGCACTTAAAGTTTGGCGACACTACCTGTATGGAGAGAAATTTGAGGTCATGTCGGACCATAAAAGCCTAAAATACCTCTTTTCTCAAAAAGAACTCAATATGCGGCAACGGCGATGGCTGGAATTCCTCAAAGACTATGAATTCATGCTTTCCAGTCACCCTGGAAAGGCGAATGTTGTAGCAGATGCCCTTAGTCGCAAGACTGTTGGCACTCTGGCCAGCCTAACCGGACAATGGAAGTTGATGGAGAATTTCGTCAAGTGGAAGCCATTTTTGGCTGATTCAAGTAGAATCCAAATGTCATGTTTGATGATCCACATTGAGTTCCTCGATCGCATCATAGCCGAACAGTTCAAGGATCCCCAGTACTTGGAATTGAAAGCTCGTGCTGAAAAAGATGATACTTTCTTCCATTTGAAAGAAGATGGAGGAATATGGATGGAAGAAAGGATTTGGGTTCCAAATAACCCTGAGCTAAGACAGGAAGTACTCCAGGAGGCCCATAGTAGCAAATATACTATCCACCTTGGGGGTACGAAGATGTTCCGAGATTTGCAGAGAAAGTACTGGTGGAAGGGTATGAAGCGTGATGTGGCTACGTTTGTCTCGAAGTGTTTGATCTGCCAGCAAGTTAAGATCGAACATCAGCGCCCTGGTGGAAAGATGCAACGGATCGAGATTCCAGAATGGAAATGGGAAGGCATTACGATGGATTTCATCGTTGGATTGCCTCGATCCAAGAGACAACATGACTCAATATGGGTGATCGTGGACAGACTCACCAAGTCTGCTCATTTTTTGCCAATCAACACTCGATACTCAACTGAACGATTGGCGGAGATCTACATTCGGGAAATCGTTAGACTCCATGGAGTGCCGATTTCGATCATATCTGATCGTGACCCGAAGTTCACCTCTCACTTTTGGGAGCAGCTTCAGAGAGCCCTGGGGACGAAACTCAAGTTCAGTACAGCATTCCATCCCCAAACAGATGGGCAATCAGAACGAACCATACAGACTCTTGAAGATATGCTAAGAGCCTGTATGCTGGAATGGAAAGGTGATTGGGATTCCCACCTAGCGTTGGCTGAATTTGCTTATAATAATAGCCAGCACGCTAGCATTGGGATGGCGTCGTATGAAGCCTTGTATGGACGACCCTGTAGATCACCGATCCATTGGGGTGAAGTGGGTGAGCGAACCTTGGACTCGCCCATTGTGTTGCAGCATTATACTGAGCAGGTCCACATGATCAGAAAGAAGCTACTGACTGCTCAGAGTCGACAGAAGAGCTACGCCGATCAGCGGCGTAGGGAACTCGCTTTTGCGGTTGGAGATAAGGTTTTTATCAAGGTCTCTCCAACCAAGAGTGTGTTTCGTTTTGGAAAGAAGGGGAAGCTCAGCCCCAGATTCGTTGGTCCCTTCGAAGTTTTGAGCCGGATCGGAGAGACTGCCTACCGAGTAGCATTGCCACCACAATACGCGCAAATACATGATGTATTTCACGTATCAATGCTTAGAAAGTACGTTCATGATCCTTCTCACGTCATTCAACATGAAGACATTGACATCCGAGAAGATATGACGGTAGAAGAAAGGCCAGTGGAGATCATGGACCGACGGGAGCAAGTGCTAAGAACGAAGGTCATTCCACTTGTTAAAGTGAGGTGGCAGCATCATGGAATCGATGATTGCACTTGGGAGCCTGAATCGGATATGCGGGATAAATATCCTGAACTCTTCACCTTGTACTCTTAGCTGAATTTCGCGGACGAAATTCCTTTAAGGGGGTAATGATGTAAGACCCACAATTTTTCAGAAAATATCTGAATAAAATTCATGAGGCATTTACCGGTAAAAATAGCATTTCTTCTCAGAATGCGAAACGAATCAATTCCTGCGAGCCAGTTATACTTAGGATATTCGTCGAATTGCGAATATATGCTCAAACACTCGGGAAGCCATAACTTCCTAACTAAACGAAATCAATAGATTCGTACGAGCCAACTTTCTTAGTTACGTCAATACGAAGAAAATGGCGTACTCAGAATTTTTCGGAAAAAATCGTCGAAAACCCGAAATTCTTGCGGGACCCACGGAAATATTGGTGGGACCCACAGAAATATTCCTCAGAAAATATCTGGTGGGACCCACAAAAATATCCCATGGAATATCCAAATGGGCCCCACACCAAGGAACCTCTTGGAATTAAAAAGAAGCCAAGGGGGTAGAAGGGGCATGAGAAAATCCAAGAGGAGGTGGGCTTGGGCTATAAATAGCCCTCCCCACTCTCTCTCTTCTCATAAAAATCGACCCCCTCTCTCTCTTGCCTTCTCTCTCTCTCCTAAACCTCCCCTACCTAGCCTAGCCCACCTGAGCCCACCTGACCTGGTCTGAGCCTGCCTGACTTAGCCTGAGCCTGCCTGACCTGGTCCTAACCCACCTGACCTGGGTCTGAACCCACTTGACCTGGTCCAAACCCAGTTGACTTGACTTGAACCTAGTTGGGTTTAAAGTCAAAGTCAAAGTCCTTTTTGGTCCAGATTCCGGTTTGGATTTCTGAACCCAGACTTAGCCTACTTGAGCTGAGTTCGAACCTGCTGAACCCAGTTGACTTGGATCGAACCCTGTTTGGTTCAAACCACTTAGGTTGAGTAGCTTGACCTACTCTACCTCTTTCTCAACTAAGTCAGCTTCATCTGACTTAGTCTGACCTCTCGAAGGAAGGCTCGAAGCCCAAGAAGCAACCCGGAGCCGTTTCTTCCACGATTTGAAGTAAGTTCGCTTCGTTGATCCATCTCTCTCAAGTATTTGATTGTTTGTATATAGAATATACTTTCTGAAGTAGTATCTTGCTTTAGTTCTTGGTTGAGCCCTCTAGGACGCTTCAGTGTTCACGCGCTCGTCTCGTAACTATCGTCGGATATATATGTTCGAATACGCAGTATATGCGTTCTTTAAAATAGTATCTCACCCTAGTTCTTGGTTGAGCCCTCTAGGACACTTCGGTGTTCACTCGCTCGCCTCGTAACTATCGTTGGATACAGATCTAGGTGTATATCTGCTAATTCTGCCGATGCGTCTTATATCGCACAGGCTATGTAATTTACCTTTGCCGTCGCGTCGTATGATGCCAAGGCTCCCTGTTTTCTGCACTTCCGATTACTGCACTTCCGATTATGCATTTACTTACGTCATCGCGTCGAACGATGCCAAGGCTCCTGCTTTCTGCAATGTATTTACTTACGCCATCGCGTCGAACGATGCCAAGGCTTCTGCTTTGTTATATATGTAGAATATTTCGTTCAGTTACACACCCTGAACAATAGTATATGCATTTCTTTACGCCGCCGCTGTATAAAGCACAGGCTTCTGCTTATACTACATATATAGCGCATAAATGAGCGTTCAAATGGAGATCAACTCCAAATCGCCCATGCGATTCCTTGACCACTCCTCGTTCAAGATTCTGCTTGACGAATGAAGCCCCTATTGGAAAGGCTTCGGTTTTTGGCAAAATGCTCTTTACGTAATGACTAAGTCAATTTCGTATGGCCTGGCTATGGCCAAGGGTTCCTGCAACCTTGATGGATGCAAAGTACGCACAACGGTGCGCATCCATTTTCTGAATTAAGCGTGGCGATTTCCTACCAAAGAGGGGAGATGCCGCTGAAATGGATAAAAGAAACGCACGCTTTCTCCGTAAAAGAGAGGAAGTGCTGCTGAAATTTCTGAAGAAGCTATGAATAGCTCAGAAAGAACGTAGCAGGATACTTTGACATATAGCAGAGTGCTACCCAGTTCATGGTTTGCCCTCTACAACGTAGAAGGGTTCGTCGCACCACTGCCGGTAGAGCAGGGGAGATGCTGACAAAATGGTTGGCAGAAGAGCTGCCGGAACCAATGGAATGGCATAATGATGTCCGTTGATGGAACGATGCCAGATCGGCTCGTATCCTTGTGCCTGCAAGGGCACCTTGCTCGTAAGGGCCGCTGAGCCGGAGTAGAGGTTGCGCCTTGGCTAGGTTTGGACTCGTTGCGTAAAAATACGCCGAGTAGCCGATCTATTTAGATCGAGTCATATGCATGCTCATTGAGAACGGTTACACAACCAGACTCGTAAGGGCCGAAGAGCCAGAGTGTGTTGTTTCCACCCAAAGAGGTGTGATGCTCGTGGTGGCCGAAGTGCCAAAGAGCGGTGTTCTGCATGCATATGAATAAGACTTAAGGTCGCACATACCCCGCGGTTGAAGATCGTGTTAGGGGTACCCCCTCAGTAATGACTGTGTTGGGGCAGACTGAATGGGGTCGGGTACATACTCCCGTAGTGCTGAAAGCACGGGCTGCCTAAATGGCATGCAGATTCTGTCCAAGTAATTGTAAGACTGGCAGACCCCTTCAGGAATTATGCTCACTGTGGAATGACAGTGATGGTACAGCCTTGAGTGACATGTATTTTACTTTGGACCTGATATAGTCCACGATGGCCTCAGTCACTCATGGGTTTTGGGGTCGTGGTTATCCTTAAGATCTAAGGATTGAACCCAACTACTGCAAGTAGAGGATGCATCCGAATATGGGCCTAGTAGGATTCTCCTAGTTGAAACACACTGCCCTACTATGGATAGGGTCAACAGGCCTCTGGGGTATCTAAAATACATAGAATAATCAACCCCCAGAACGTCGCGTTGATGCCCGGACAATAGCTCTACCTGCGTACCAAAGGCGGGAGCAGTTAATTATCAAACAATGCATTAGCTCTAGGTACAGTGATGCTTTGAATGTATGAGTGGATGACGTGTTGAGTCAGTCCTGCATAACCTTTGTGAAGGTGTCACGTTCGGTATACTACTGGACCGACTGGGCAAAGACCCGTGTTGTATCCGCACGATTAAGCGAAGCTCGAGGAGTTGTCCTTAGATGCGTGGGATACGGATGTGCCAAGTATGAAGACTTGAGCTAGACATCACTTTGAGACCCGAAAGAGGTCATGGCTAAGTCGTGGAGACTTAAGCGGCTATTCAAATCACAGCCCTGAAAAGGCTTGCTCTAAGTCATGAGGACTCGAGCGGATGTTCAACTCATAGCCCTGAGGAGGCTCTTGCGATATACGCTAAGTCTTGGAGGCTTGAGCGTCGTTATTGCGCATTGCGACCCTGAGTGGTCATTATCGTACTTGAGTTGAATGGATGTATGACTGCATGCTTACCAGACCATCAGTGGTTCTGACCCCGTTTTATGGGGATTTCAGGTGTTGAACCTGCGTGGCGATATGCAGAGCAAGGCGGCATCGAGTTCCAGGGTTTCTCTAGACAGAGTTGTACTGCTTTCTTTTATTGAACCTACATTGCTTTTCTAAGCAGTAGTGTTGTAATAAACATGAGTTTTCGATAAAATGGAACACCTTGGTGGTCAATGAATTGTTTGGCCACATACCTGCAACGTGCTCGGAGTTTTCTAAAACCGACGACTCATTATCGTCTTATTCCGCTGCTAAAAGCTTTTCTAAGTTCCGCTGCAAAGAAAAAAAAAAAGAAATTCATGAAAATTTTAACTTAGCTTTGTTTTGGAAATCCGGGGCGTTACAAGAAACCTCTAAAGCAGTTGAAGAGCGAGCCAATCTATTGTAGAAGCCAGTTACAGTGCTCTCCAATGTCTTCATCCTGGAGCTAACTCATGATTCTCCAAAACATCAAGAGGTTCTAGACGATCTGTTGAGAAAGATCAAAGTGAAACCAAGCACTACGCCAGAAGATATGGCACAAATAGTGAATCAGGCAATGACCAATGCGCCTATCACCTTTTCCAATGAGGATTTGATGTAAACACCCCAAATTTTCCTCATCCATTCTTAAATAACCCTCCTCATGCAGTGCCAACTCTGTCAGGTCGGTGTAGGAGTCAAACCCCGAGTCAGTTTAAGAAAATCACCATTTTTCCAACATTTTCATTAGGAAAATTACCATTTTACCTTTAGGTCATCCCGGACCCCAGTCAGTCGGAGTCAACAAAGCTCACTGGTCAGTTCGGAGCATTTAGAATATCATTCATTTCAAGCTCATCTGAGCTCACAATGAACAGACCATTTCCATTTTTGACCATTCCTGCCAAAATGGGATCATTTCTTCAGAAATAAGCTTATTTCTCACTCAAATCCAAGCCAATTGTCTCTGAGTCAGTCAGTCATATTCTCCAGAGTCTAACTTAAGCTCACTAGAAGTTCGAGTGCTCCAGTTTCAGTTCAAAACCATTTCTAAGTGTACTAGAGCCCATTTTAGTGCATTTCAGCTCTTTCAGCTGAAATTGAGCTGAGTTCAACCAATTGAGCTAGTGTTCCAGCTTTGATTTTAGTTCATGTCAGTATTACTGACCTTTGTCCTAGCTCGAAGCCAACTTAGATCCCTAATTCACTTCACTCTAGTGACCATTTCGTACCATTTCTCTAAAAATGACACTATTTTTTGAAGATTCAGTCGGAAAGGTCAGTTGAGTCAGTGTCTGGTCAGTTCATTTGAGTTCTGAAACTCTAGAATCCAGCTCATCTCAGTTCAATCCAGATCGAACCCCAATTTTCAGTGTCACTTTAACCCAGTAGAGTCCAAAAACCATTTCTTCAACCATTTTGTAAATTTTATCAATTTTAATGCTTTTTAAGCTGGTACGACTACCAATCGGGGTTTAAAATCCAAAATTCTCCATTCAGGGTTAGCATTTCGCATGTCATTTCATGTCATTTCTCATTATTTCATATCATTTCTCAGCATTTCATAACATTTCATTTCATTTCATTTTCGAAGTCCAGAACTCGAGTTTTATAAATTTCAATCCAGATTGAGTTTTAAAAGTTTTCAGAAATCAATTTCAAACCCCGGGTTTCCAAAATTGACATTTTTACCCCCAGGATTCTAAAATTGGAAATATTTTTTTGAGAAAAACAATCTGGATTTATTTCAAACTCAAATTTTCAAAATCTATGCTGGATTTGATTCACAACGGGGTGTTGAACTTCAAAATCCGAGCTCGTTTCAAAAACTGCCAAAATAGCTCGTTTCTGGAAACTTTTTGAAAAGACTATTTTACCCCTCTAATCTTCAAAATGAATTTCAAAATTGAAATTTGGACCCGCTTTGAGATGGCCCATTCATTTACATTTCTATTTTATTAAAAAAAATGATATTTCTTTTTATTTGCTTGTTTTTGTTTTTATTGATTTTTATTTATTTATTTTATTTTAGAGAGGTGGGACCCACAAGGTGGTCGCCCAAACCTCCAGCCCCACTATTTCTCCATTTCCTTTCTTTCCTCCTCTCATTTCCCTTTCCTCCTTCCTTTCTTTCCTTCTTTCTTTCTTCTTTTCCTTCTTTCTTTCCTTTCATCCTTTCTTCTTCCTTTTTCTTTTCTTTCTTTCTTTCTTTATTTCTTCCTTTCTTTTCACTCCCTCCATTCATGTATAGCATTCTCCAGCCCCTTTTTTTTCTTCCTCTTTCCCTCTCCTTTCTTCCCCTTTCTTTCCTTTTCCTTCTTCCCCTCTTCTTTCCTTTTCCTTCCCTTCCTTCTTTCCCCTTTCTTCCTTACCTCATTTCCATCTCTTCCAAGGCCATAAGACTCTAGCCATTCACGTATGGCTGTACACAAAAAAAAGTTTAGCTATTATTATTAGCAACTTAGGTTTTAATGGATTAAAACCTAAGTTATCAAAAGGAAAAAGAACGGCTGCCCCAAAAGAGATCCTATATCACGCCCTCTCTCTCTCTCTCTTTCTCCTTTTTACCTCTCTTCTTCTCTCCTTGGCTGCTACAGCCACAACAGCCTTCCAGCCTCTCTATTGCAGCCCCCAAAGAGGAACACCAGCCTACAGCCACCTTCAACTTCCTTCCTCCAGCCAACCGCCACCAGCCAACAACTTCCTCCATCAGTTCCTGCCTCCCTCCAGCCTTGGCAGCCACCATCAACCTTTGACGCCCAGCCCAAACAAGCTTTGCAGCAGCCTTTGCACAACAGCCTCCTTCAGCAGCATCTTCATGTGATGCCACCATCATATTAAGCCCCCCTCACCACCGAAGTTCCAGCATGTACAAAGTGTTGTCCATCTCTACATTTGTTCCAGCCGCCTACAAGCAATCCACCTTCAACGCCAACACCAACACCTGTGTCGGTGCACCATTGCAGCCTTAGCACCTCCAATGTTACCCTTTTCAAGACCTTTGCCAACCATAACAGCACCTCTATTGCTGTATATACCATTCCAGCTGGCGCCCAACAACCAAGGTAAAACCCTCATTTTCAACTTTGATCTTCTTAAACCCAAGGATTGATCATGATGCAATGGGATTTTTCGTGAGGCATTCTCATAAATACAACTTGAGATCAGTTCAAAAAAAAAAATTGGGTTTGTATGGCTGGAAAAACAATCAAAGCATGAAGCATTGATTGTTTATGATGAAAGCTACGTAGAGAAAGGGATCCATCTGATAGATGGATCAGATCTCCTCTCATCAATAGCATACATTAAACAAAGTTCTACCACACTTTAATAGTTTTTTTTAATTTATTTTATCATTTTTGAAAAGATTCCATGATTATGAGCATTGCATTTGATTTTATTTCATCATTTTGCATTGCTTAGTTTAGTTATATTAGCAGTTTATCATGTTTTAGCTTAGACGTACAGTCCAATCATTATTTCATGTATGAATTTTCATCCATAAATTCTGAAATTTTTGTGGTAGTCATGTTCATTTGTCTGTGATATTCTGCCAAAAATGTGATTGAGTTTGGGTTTCAGAACTCATCTAAACCAATCAAACTCTAAATCGGGTTTTTTGTCTCTCCGAACTTCCAGTTTGTGCTTTAGTAGACAAAAACCTCTGGCACCACCCTTGTGGGAGATTAGGATTGTCCTCCAAAAATCACAGTGGATTAATAATTGAATCTACTAATGATCTAGAAATTTTGAAGTTTTTCCAATTAGTTTTGACCTCTGTCAAAAATCAGATTTTCTCAGACCTTTGGGAAAATATCGATTTTCCTTTGTCAGGGTGTAGATAGACCCTAATGCTACGAGTCCGTTCAATCCATAGCCCGTCTACAAAAACTTTCAACATAAAAGTTGTTTCTAACATGTTTTACTGTCATTTCCCAAAAAGTAGGGATTTTTGGAATTGTTTCAGTATTTTTCCCAAAAACTTCTTTTCTGTCTGACAAATTCCAATATCCAGAAATTTCAGAGATTTGGTCTCTGATAACAGTGTGCCCTTTTCCAAACCGTAACCCGAATTCCAATGATGAAAAAATATCAAATTTTACCCTATTTGTCAAGAATATTTTACCATAATTTTAGACTTTTTCCCATCTATTTACTATTTTTCCTACATTTTATACCAAAACATGTATGTTTCCCCTAAATCCTAGAGTCGTCGGATTCCGATCCGACTTGACGGAGCTATACAGCTCCGAACATAGGTCAAAATCAAAAAGTGTAAAAGGAAAAAAATTTTAATAACTGTCCTCTGTCACTCCATAAAATTTGGGAAATTTTTATGGAAGTTTGATATCCTAAATCTCCTTTAGAATCAACATTTTAGGGAAAATTTTGATTTTCTTAGGATTTTAACTATTTTTCATATTAAGAAAATACAAAAAAATAAATTTTCAAGCTTCATTATGTTCCTAAGATTAGTTTAGGTTTCCATGACAAATTTGGCTCAATTCCAAGTTCATGTGATTGATATGATAGTTTATCTTTAAATTCAGAAGCGAAAATCAAGTTGAAATTGATATTTTATGATATTTTCGCCATTTTAGGGTTTTAATCATGTAAATAAGCATGTAGAATCATATTAAGGTTAATTTTAATCTCATTTTCATTTCATATTTTTCAATTTTTCAATTTTTTTTTCAGAAAACCCTGGTTTCAAGGCCATAGTCTTGTTATCAGGGGTATTTTGGTCATTTTGACCTAAATTTCAAAATTTCAATCTTTAATTTCATAAATTTTCATGCATATCATCATATTTCATCATATTGTATTTGATTTATTTCATTTGATTTTCAAAATTCCAAAATTTACAAAATTTCTTTCAAAAAACCCTAATTTCAAGGTCATCAGGGGTATTTTGGTTATTCTGACCCCAATTTCGGATTTTCTTATGTATTTTCAAAATTTATTCATTATTTATCATGTTTATATCAAAGGAGGTATGAATTTGGGTTTATATCTGAATAATATCTGATAATTTCTCATATTTTTGGATAAATTCAGAAAAACCTACATTTTTGTGCTAACCTTGTTTTCTAGTTTTGCAAGAACATTCAAGAAGAAGGCTTAGTTATTTTATTTCTTTATTTTATTCAATTCAATGTAAAAAGCAATGTAATATTTGGAATAAGAGTTACATTTCTGCTTAGAATAGGGTTGCATTGCATATAGTTTAATTTCTGCAAATTTCAATATTTGATGTATGATTCATATACATTTATTTCAAAATCACTATGGTTGACACGAATGGCATTTTCATAAGCTCTTATAGAGTTTATAAACTTGGTGAAATTTGTATTTTTGGCCATAGTCAGAATACGAATGAAACCTAGAATTATGATCTTCATATTAGCCACATCCAGCCTACACTCTTAGGCTAACTTAAAAAATGCACTGCATTTCTCAAAGTTTCAAAAGGATTTCCCAATTCCTCAATTGAAATTCCTTTTTAAACTCATATTCATTCATTCATGTCATTCAAATTGCATTATTTTCAAATTCATTTTTTTTAATTTCAATTTTAGAAAAATCAATTTTCTCAAGGATTTACCAAGTCTTTCTCAGGATTGGATTTTCTCAGAACTCTAAGTTTAAATATGAGACTTCAAAGTATTTCCCAAGTTCAAATCAAGATTTTCCAATGTTTTAAAATTCTTGAATTTCAAAATCCCAAGTTTTCATACATCGATTTTCTCAAAAATCTAATTTTCCTGAGAATCCATTTTCCCTTTCAAAAATCATTTTCCAATGAATTTCCTGATTTTCTCAAGATTCTCAAATCCATTTCCTCAGAAAAGCTATTCAAATCTCAAATCGATTTTCCTAAAGTTCAAGTTTTCTTGAGAATTCATTTTCCAATGAAAATTTCTGATTTCCAATGAAATTCAATGACTTTCCCAAATATTTCTCCAACATTTTTCAAGCATATTTCAATTTTCCAAAGCAAACATCATATTTTTCAAATTTGCATATTTTCAAAATTTCACAGCATAAGTCTGATTCTTTGTGCATTCTACGTAAAATAGAGCATAATTTAGATAATTTAACTTAGTCAAAGCACACATTTGATCCTTGGTTCGATTACCTGTGGTAAAGGGACCAGGAACGGTTGAACCTCGTACCGACAGGCGGATCCCATTCCACGGATTTTTCTGCAAATTTTTAAAATGGAGGTGAGTAATTTTTAAAATCATTTTCAAAACTTTGGTCGAGTTTGACTCGCAGGATCGTTTCTCTCTCGCAAGGGAGGGGAAAAATTTTGCGATGATAACAGGTTTGGCGACCGTGATGGGTCCTGTCTTCGTCTGATCAATTATATGCTTGACTTAGTTCAAAATATCAAAATCGTGTTCTATGGAATGTCAGCTTTTATTTTTTGATATCATGTGAACCTAGGAGCCTAGACTTGAACCCAACTGACATGCATTGCATGTAGACTAGGCATGGTTTGGTAGGACCATATTGAGGAGAATTATTCATGCTCACTTAGACTTATGTCTGAAATACAACACTCCTCAATCTAGGAATTGTATGAAAACAATGTTTGCTTCTTCAAAAAAATTCAAAATCTCTATCTCTTTAGGTCTAGAGCCCTCTGTTTGCTTGCATGTGTTCATGTTTTCAAAGACCACCCCACCTATGTCTACCCGGTCTTCACGTTGCTGGGCTCTCTTCTAGATCCATAGTTCAGGACAGAGCCTCACAACTGGGCCACTAATTTGGGCTAACGCCCCCCTGCCACGTACCAAGGGCCATAGTCCAACGTATATCGATAGGTGCTTAAGGATGTTGGGAAAACACAAGTCTAGACCCGGAGATGAGTTTTATGCCACGTACATCGAACCTCGGCTAGAGTATATTGGCATAGCATGATTGGGCACAGTTTATCTGAGCCTAGAGTTAGGATTAGGGTCCTAAAGCTCTTTCAAAATCGATGCATTTAGAGTCAGCTTCTTAGGGATTGCTGTATGTGCATAATTGTTTGTGATTGAATGTATGATATTCATTTTTGTCTTATTTTCTCATATTTTTTCAATTTTTCCAAAATACCGGATGATTTTCCAAAATACTTCATTTTCCCATTTATAAAGCATTTCTTTGTAAACCCTGGATGATTTTTCCAAATTATTCACTTTTTCTTCAAAACTCCAGGTGATTTTTCATTCTTTCGTTCATCTGGACTTTGAATTTTCAGCATTTCACTTTATCCTGCCTGCAATTTTCAAAATTCTTGTATTTTTCTAAAGTCTAATTCCAATCTTCCTATCTTTCAGTCCTATGGCATTCAGTCAGCTCGACTCTGTCTTTCCTGAGGGTCACATCTCCTATGAGGTGTGACAAAGTCTTCCTAAGCATCGAGCTCTTAGCACATGACCCTTCTTTCTCCGGTGGTACTATACTTGATTCAAGAACTTCTCTCATATGTTTCCGGACCACTTGAGCGGTCATGGGTTGGAACTAGCATCCGAGTGGAAAAGTTGACAGTCAACGACAATCTGATCCATGCATTGGCAGAGCGGTGGAATCCGCACGCTTGCATAGTCTGGTTCCCGTGGGGCGAGATGACCCTGTTGATGGATGAGTTTTCAGAGATCATAGAATTGCCCGAGCCAGCCGGTCAGCCTGGAGAACCATTGGAGCAACAATTTTTTATCAACGTCAAGGGTCTGGACCCTGAAGATGCTTTAGCTCGCATGACAGAGCTTAAGTCTTGGCCACTGATTGAGGAAAATAGAAATGAATATGTGAAACTGATCGAGATCAATCGATAGTATGGGGCATTTACAGAAGTTAGCTCATTATCCAGAACAGCTCGAGAAAGAATTCAGTATGTGATGGTCGTATGCACTGAAGAGCTCGCTTTTTCCTTAGATATACATATGTGTATGGCAAGCAGTTCAAGCTACTTGGCCAGTTTCCTGTACCTACTACTATTCAAGGTGAAGCGTCAGGCAATTTTCTCAGAGACAGAAGCATGTAGAAGCTCGACTACTATCAAGGGTTATGCCAGAGTTCAACCTTGCATCAGCGCAGTGGTCTGAAACATACCATTCTGCCAGATATGGCTGGGACTTTTTTGTTTGGTGGCAAATTGTCTGTCTGCCCCCCTCTTTCCCAAGTTTACTATTGATGCAATCATGTTTTCCTTTTAGTAAATAAAAATCTTGCAAATTCTTCAATCCTTGGTTTGACGACCTCGCCTAGATAACAAGGCATGATTTACAGTTGTTTATTATCTTTGCAAAGGAATGACAACACAATTGTCGTGACTTCAGCGACGACCCAATCCCTAGTAATGGGATGTTCTTCCAATCATCTACCAAATTCTCATCAAATATTTTTCTTATATTCATTTCTATCCTCAATCTTCATCATCAAAATTTAATCATCCATCATATTCTGCAGAGAATATCAGTATTTCCAAGTGGTTCAGATTAGTTCAAGCAAGAAGACACCACTGTGTTAGTGCATCAGTGATTTTAGAAGCAAGCAAGAAGAAATGAATTCTCCAAAATCTGCCAAAAGATAGAGTCTGAATGATAGGGATGACATTGATCCTGCTACATATCAGATGTTCAAGATGATGTCTGAGCAAGATGAAGACAGTCTCAGAAAGGCTCCCATCAAGGAGAAGACATTTGTCTCCTTCTCTCAGAATATCACTGGCAAGAGTAACGAGCGATTTGGCGTGTGTTTGCCCGATATTTTATTCTCGCTGATGTCCTCTATCATCGTGGATTCAATTCTGAATATTTCAGATGTCTGGACGAAGAAGAAGCCAAAGAAATTATGCAAGAGGCACACAAAGGCAATTGCGGTGGTCATATCGGCTACCAAACTCTTGTCAAACAAATCATCCGAGCAGGATATTATTGGAAGACTATCCAGCAAGATTGCTACCATTTTGTGAAGAAGTGTGCTCTATGCCAGATACATGCACCTTTTATTCATGCGCCCGCAACATATTTGCAAACCGCCATCTCTCCATGGCTATTTTCTATGTGGGCATTTGATGTTGTGGGCCCCATCACTCCTTCTGCTTCAAAAGGCTATAAATATTTTTTTGCCGCAATAAAATATTTTGCTAAATTGGTCGAAGCTATCACTTTACGTACAGTAGAAGGTCGACACATGGTCTCATTCATCCACAAGAACATCCTTTGTCATTTCGGCATACTGCACGATATCGTGTTGAACAATGACAGTCATTTCAAGAATGAGAGAATAAGGACATTTTGCTTGAAGTTCAGAATTAAACATCATTTTTCTACTCCCTATTATCCTCAAGGGAATGGTCACGTAGAGGCCACCAATAAAATTTTGATTAAAATCTCGGAGCAAACTTTGAAAACAGACCATGACTGGCATGAGAAGATCCATGATGCATTGTGAGCATACAGAATCACCATTCAAACTCCAACTAATGCTACTCCGTCAGAACTTGTCTACGAAACTGAAGTAGTACTGCCTCTACATGTTCAGAAACCTGCTCTGAAATTTGCATTACTTTTTAGAGTTCTTGATCAGTATCAACAGCAGCGACTGGTGCAACTCAATTTAATCAATAAAAGAAGACTCAGAGCAGCAGAGCATGCTCAATCATATTGACAGAGGGTAGCCAGACAATATGCAAAATTTCTCATTGCAGGGAAATTTTGAGTCAATGATCTAGTGCTCAGATCCATGGCTTATCTCAAGCACCGCCCAGGTGGCAAATGGTAGCCGTATTGGGAAGGGCCCTATATTGTCGAGGAAGCATTACTTCGCAATTCATATCTGCTCATCAATGCCGATGGTGTGGAATTATCAGACACAATCAATGCTCAACATTTGAAAACTTTTTATACTTAAATCCTCTATTTCATCCTTTATAATTCCTCAATATATTTTCTTCAATAATGGTCAAATTCTTCTTTCCCAATTACACTGGGGCATTATTTTGAAAATTGTTTTCAAAACGTTCTGTATGCAGGGAGGATCACACAAATCTCTCATTTGGCAAGCATGTGCACCCATTTACAGCATTTGCATGCATTCATTCACATTTATTTGCATTCATCCGCATCAATTTGCATTTGCATCAAGTTTCCCCTTCAGGTTAAGGGATAAACCTGAACTACCCATTCAGGATAAGGGATAAATCATGAGACCCCGACAGTTGTCTAAGTCATTGTGAGGATGAAGGCTGAAAATCTCAGTTGGGTAAATTTTCAAAAATCCAGTGTTCGTGCTGGTAAGAATTTCAAAAACCAGTGTTCGTGCTGGTAAAATTTTCTAAATCCAGTATTCGTGCTGGTAAATTTTCAAAATTCAGTGTTCGTGCTGGTAAATTTTCAAAATCCAGTGTTTGTGTTGGTAAATATTCAAAACCCAGTATTTTTGCTGATAATTCTTCCAAAAACAGTATTCGTACTGATCCATTTTCAAAATCCAGAACTTATACTGGTTCATTTCCAAAATCCGGTATTCACACTGGTACATCTTTCAAAATCCAAGTTTTATTGGTCAAACTTTCTAAATCTGGTTTTACTGGTTAATGTTTTCAAACCTAATCCATGTTGGTCTAGTCTTCTTGCGGGATTCGAGTTTCGACTCGAATTTTCTTTCCTTCTAATTAGTCTAGTTTTCCTTCGGGATTCGAGTTTCGACTCAAATCTCCTTTCCTTCTTTTTATCTAGTTTTCCTTCGGGATTCGACTTCCGACTCGAATTTCCTTTCCTTCTTTTTGTCTATTTTTCCTTCGGAATTTGAGTTTCGACTCAAATCTCCTTTCCTTTCTTTTATCTAGTTTTCCTTCGGGATTCGAGTTCCGACTCGAATTTCCTTTCCTTCTTTTTGTCTAGTTTTCTTTCAAGATTCGAGTTCCGACTCGAATCTCCTTTCCTTCTTTTTATCTAGTTTTCCTTTGAGATTCGAGTTTCGACTCGAATTTCCTTTCCTTCTTTTTGTCTAGTTTTCCTTCGGGATTGGAGTTCCGACTCGAATCTCCTTTCCTTCTTTTTGTCTAGTTTTCCTCCACGATTCGAGTTGCGACTCAAATTTCCTTTCCTTCTAACCAATCTAGTTTTTCTTTGGAATTTGAGTTCCGACTCGAATTTCCTTTCCTTCCAAAGTGATCTACTTTTCCTTCAGGATTCGAGTTCCGACTCGAATTTCTTTTCCATCCACAATGGATCTAGTTTTCCTTCGAAGATTCGAGTTCCGACCCGAGTTTTCTTTTCCTTCTGAATTGGTCTAGAAAATTAGAGTTTCGACTCGAATTTTCTTCCAAATCTAATTCAAATGCCTGGAATCGGTCTACAAAATTAGAGTTCTGACTCAAATTTTCTTCCAAATCCAATTTGCTTGGCTTTCCTTTAAAGGTTTGAACTCCTACTCAAACTTTTCTACAATTTAGTAATTGGTCTAGAAGATCCAAGTTCCGACTCGAATTTTCTTTCAAAACCCAATTTATTTAGTTTTTCCTTGAAGATTTGAATTTTGATTCGAATCTTCCCTCAAAACTCTGTTTAGCACCTGGTCCATTCAAAGCTCACAAGTTGAATCCTTCCTTATTAAACTAGGGTTCTTAGTTTAAATCCCAATGGAATTGATAGTTTGTAGGTCGAACCCCTACTGAACCGATGTGATCCCTAGGTTAAATTCCTATGGAATTGATAGTTCTTAGGTTGAATCCCTATTGAACCCAGGTCGTTCCCAGTGAGCCAATGTTGTTCTCAATAGAACCAATGTCGTTCTTAGGCTGAATTCCTATTGAACCCATATTTTTCCCAGTAAACCAATTCTCAATTTCGGCTTCCAGGTCATCCAATTTCCAATTTCCAATTTCCAATTTCTAATTTTTCAATTTCCAATCCCAATTTTGACCTTCGGGTCAATCAATTTCCAAATTTCCAATATTCGACCTTCGGGTCAATCAATTTCCAAAATTCCAATTTTGATCTTCGGGTCAATCAATTTCCCAATTTCCAATTTCCAATTTTCAAATTCCAAATTTCCAATTTCGACTTTCGGGTCAACCAATTTCCAATTTCGACCTTCGGATCAATCAATTTCCAATTTCCAAATTTCTAAATTTCAAATATCAAATTTAAAATTCAAAATTTTAAAATTTCAAATTCCAATTTCGACCCTTTTGGTCACCCAATACCAATTTCAGTCATTTCCTCTTGCGAGAGACCCTTTTTACTATGAGAGTTTGAGGGAGCTCATTCTTTTCGCATGCTATCCTTTGTTCACTTAGCCCCTTTTCAGGGAGAGTTTGAAGGGACTCGTGTCTTTGTGAACCGTTTGCAAAATAAAATTCCAATTTCATACAAGGAACCCTTAGTTCAGGGAGAGCTTCGACGGAAGTTCGCTTTCCTTGTAACCATAATTTCATACTAGGCCATTTCATCATGAAGGACCCCCTTTTCAGGGAGAGTGTGATGGACTCGCTTCTTCATGACCAATTCACCGACCTCACCATTATCGACCCCCTTTCCATAAGAGAAGCCTAATGTTAAGAAGTTTTGACGAAAGCTTAATTTCTCTTCGAAAGTTCGTTTTGCAAACACCTCATCTTCAGGGAAGAGAGGACTAATTTATATTTCCAATTTCTGAATCTTCTCTTTTGGGTAAAGGAGAAGAAAATTTTTGTCATGGATGCGTTGCGTTGTGCTTCAAATGCTCGCTGTCACAAAGAATTTTAAGAAAATTTTGCCAATTTGTCATTAAATACTTGTTGATTTCAAAAATCTTTATTGCACAAAAACATTACCTCAGAATACCTTCAGTATTACTTCCGAAAGGATAAAGCTTTCACGAAGAAAGATTCAAAATTCAAAATCTTTCTATTGGCCAACCAAAAGGATGAAGAATAAATCCTTGATATGGTCAGCAAAAGAAATTCAATGTTGTTGTAAAGCCATAAGTTATCGGTATTGATCGTAGTCAATGGCACATTTTTAAAGATCATTCTTGGAAAATAAAGCAGTTGAAATATCCTGGGTGATACAGAAAAATCCGCTCAATTGCCATATCTCCGCAATCATTTAAGCTGCAATTAAATATCTGCAAAAGGGATCTCTCAATTGTCGTCAAGTTGAAGACGAATTATGCGAGTTAGACCTCCAGAGCCAAAGAAGATTTGGATCAACTCTAAGATGAAGGGGTTTATGATGGATCCTTCCAGAAAAAGTTCAAAGCACTTTCAAGATGAAGGCGACTGCGATGAGCCTCCCGACAAACCCTAAAGGATATTTAATTTTTGCTACCATCAAGAGATTTCCAACCAAAGAGCCAATAACAGTCAATATAGTCCCTGAGAGAAAAGAAGGATCAGAGCATCTCCAAGATGAAGGAGTTTGTGATGTACCCTTCCAAAAAAAAAGAGAGAGAAAAGTCAAGACATCACCAAAATGAAGGATGATGTAATCCCCCCCCCCCCAAAAAAAAAAACCAAGAGAGCTCTAATTCTGCCAAAAAAAAGAAAAGAAAAAAAAAAGAGTGAAGAAAGATCATCATGGAAAAGAATCTCAGGATATCAGACTGTCGAATCTGCCAAAGAATCCTCTTTAAATTTTGTGAAATTCTATTATCAATATTCTTTCACCAATTGCTTTCACAATATCAAGAATACTCTCTTTTCTGTTCATATCAAGGAAATTAATAGCTTATTTGAAAGAAAGTCAATTGCAAGCAATTTGAACTCGAATCCTGATTCTACGGAGTTAAGCCCAGTCGGAGGTAATACTTTAGGTAGAAAAGAGAGAATATTTTCAAAATAATGTGCATCATTTTCAATTATTTTGAATCAACAACAATTTTCAATATTTTGACAATATTTTCTAGTCATCCTGGCGTGAAGCGAGAGCTTGAGGTTCATCTTTGACACATACTGACATCAGTTGTTATCCCTTTTAAGGACTAGATTACAGGAGTTTTCAAGGTTCCTTCCCTTCTGTTGGTATAATCTGAGCGCATAGGCTCTCAGATTCGCACACTTCCCTGTGTCCCCACTGTCCCACCATAGACAGTCAAATTTCGGCTTGAGGTTAATCCACCAATCATTTTCTCGCAAAAGGTCATCAATTTCAAAAGTTATTTAGTCTCAGCAATGAGGCACCCAAAATCAAACCCCTTTTCAAGCTTTAGGGACCCCAATTTTATCCTTTTGCAAAACCCCTATCGGATTCATTGTGCGGAAGTTCGAAGGTTCCATCATGGGTTCTTCTTTCAAGAATCTCATCATTTTCCTCCCAATCAAGATAAGGGTTAAACCTGAGCCTCATTTTAATGAGGTATTTCATCTCCCGGTCAGGTTAAGGGTTAAACCTGAGCCTCATTTTAATGAGGTATTTTATTTCCCACTCAGGTTAAGGGTTAAACCTGAGCTTTGTTTCTATGCGAAGTATTTTTCGTCCCATCCAGGTTAAGGGAAAAACCTGAATCTCACTTCTTTTGAAGTAAAATTTTTCTTCTTTATTCTCCATTTCATATCTACCATTTTCATCAGGGCTAATCTCTTCATAACCAGTCAGATCCTTCTAATTGGGGCATTTTAATAGCCCAAATTTGGTGTGTTTTCTTTGCCACTAAGCTCGTCTTCAAGCCAACTTAGTAGCAAAGAGGGGCATCTGTAAACACCCCAAATTTTTCTCATCCATTCTCAAATAACCCTCCTCGTGCAGTGCTAACTCTGTCAGGTCGATGTAGGAGTCAAACCTCAAGTCAGTTTTAGAAAATCACCATTTTACCAACATTTTCAATAGGAAAATTACCATTATACCCTTAGGTCATCCCGAACCCCAGTCAGTCGGAGTCAACAAAGCTCACTGGTCAGTTCAGAGCATTTAGAATATCAGTCATTTCAAGCTCATATGAGCTCACAATGAACAGACCATTTCTATTTCTGACCATTCCTGCCAAAATGGGATCATTTCTTCAGAAATGAGCTTATTTCTCACTCAAATCCAAGCCAATTGTCTCTGAGTCAGTCATTCATAGTCAGTCATATTCTCCAGAGTCTAACTTAAGCTCACTAGAAGTTCGAGTGCTCCAGTTTCAGTTCAAAACCATTTCTAAGTGTACTAGAGCCCATTTTAGTGCATTTCAGCTCTTTCAGCTGAAATTGAGCTGAGTTCAACCAATTGAGCTAGTGTTCCAGCTTTGATTTTAGTTCATGTCAGTATTACTGACCTTTGTCCTAGCTCGAAGCCAACTTAGATCCCTAATTCACTTCACTCTAGTGACCATTTCGTACCATTTCTCTAAAAATGACACTATTTTTTGAAGATTCAGTCGGAAAGGTCAGTTGAGTCAGTGTCTGGTCAGTTCATTTGAGTTCTGAAACTCTAGAATCCAGCTTATCTCAGTTCAATCCAGATTGAACCCCAATTTTCAGTGTCACTTTAACCCAGTAGAGTCCAAAAACCATTTCTTCAACCATTTTGTAAATTTTATCAATTTTAATGCTTTTTAAGGTGGTACGACTGCCAATCGGCGTTTAAAATCGAAAATTCTCCAATCAGGGTTAAGATTTTGCATGTCATTTCATGTCATTTCTCATCATTTCATATCATTTCTCAGCATTTCATAACATTTCATCACATTTCATTTCATTTTCGAAGTCCAGAACTCGAGTTTTATAAATTTCAATCCAGATTGAGTTGTAAAAGTTTTCAGAAATCAATTTCAAACCCCGGGTTTCCAAAATTGACATTTTTACTCCCAGGATTCTAAAATTGGAAATATTTTCTCGAGAAAAACAATCTAGATTTATTTCAAACTCAAATTTTTAAAATCTATGCTGGATTTGCTTCGCCATTGAACTTCAAAATCAGAGCTCATTTCAAAAACTGTCAAAAATAGCTCGTTTCGTCTGGAAATTTTCTGAAAAGACTATTTTACCCCTCTAATCTTCAAAATGAATTTCAAAATTGAAATTTGGACCCGCTCTGAGATGGCCCATTTATTTACATTTCTATTTTATTAAAAAAAAAGATGTTTCTTTTTATTTGCTTGTTTTTGTTTTTATTGATTTTTATTTATTTATTTTATTTTAGAGAGGTGGGGCCCACAAGGTGGTCGCCCAAACCTCCAGCCCCTCTATTTCTCCATTTCCTTTCCTCCTTCCTTTCTTTCCTTCTTTCTTTCTTCTTTTCCTTCTTTCTTTCTTTTCTTCCTTTCTTCTTCCTTTTTCTTTTCTTTCTTATTTTCTTTATTTCCTCCTTTCTTTCCTCTCCCTCCATTCACGTATAGCATTTTCCAGCCCCTTTTTTTTCTTCCTCTTTCCCTCTCCTTTCTTCCCCTTTCTTTCCTTTTCCTTTTTCCCCTCTTCTTTTCTCTTCCTTCTCTTCCTTCTTTCCCCTTTCTTCCTTACCTCCTTTTCATCTCTTCCAAGGCCATAAGACTCTAGCCATTCACGTATGGCTGTACACAAAAAAAAAGTTAGCATGGATTAAAACCTAAGTTATCAAAAGGAAAAAGAACGGCTGCCCCAAAAGAGATCCTATCTCACTCTCTCTCTCTCTCTCTCTCTCTCTCTCTCCCTTTTACCTCTCTTCTTCTCTCCTTGGCTGCTACAGCCACAGCAGCCTTCTAGCCTCTCTATTGCAGCCCCCAAAGAGGAACACCAGCCGGCAGCCACCTTCAACTTCCTTTCTCCAGCCAACGCCACCAGCCAACAGCTTCCTCCATCGGTTCCAGCCTCCCTCCAGCCTTGGCAGCCACCATCAATCTTTGACGCCCAACCCAAACAAGCTTTGCAGCTTCCCCTGCACAACAGCCTCCTTCAGCAGCATCTTCATGTGATGCCACCATCATATTAAGCCCCCTTCACCACCGAAGTTCCAGCACGTACAAAGTGTTGTCCATCTCTACATTTGTTTCAGCCGCCTACAAGCAATACGCCCTCAACGCCCACACCAACACCTGTGTCGGTGCACCATTGCAGCCTTAGCACCTCCGGTGTTACCCTTTTCAAGACCCTTGCCAACCATAACAGCACCTCTATTTCTGTATATACCATTCCAGCCGGCGCCCAACAACCAAGGTAAAACCCTCATTTTCAACTTTGATCTTCTTAAACCCAAGGATTGATCATGACTCAATGGGATTTTTCGTGAGGCATTCTCATAAATACAACTTGAGATCAGTTCAAAAAAAAATAAAAAATTGGGTTTGTATGGATGGAAAAACAATCAAAGCATGAAGCATTGATTGTTTATGATGAAAGCTACGTAGAGAAAGGGATCCATCTGATAGATGGATCGGATCCCCTCTCATCAATAGCATACATTAAACAAAGTTATACCACTTTTTAATAGTTTTTTTTTATTTATTTTATCATTTTTGAATAGATTCCATGATTATGAGAATTGCATTTGATTTTATTTCATCATTTTGCATTACTTAGTTTAGTTATATTAGCAGTTTATCATGTTTTAGCTTAGACGTACAGTCCAATCATTATTTCATGTATGAATTTTTGTCCATAAATTCTGAAATTTTTGTGGTAGTCATTTTCATTTGTTTGTGATATTTTTTCGAAAATTTGATTCAGTTCGGGTTTCAGAACCCATCTAAACAGATCAAACCCTAAATCGGGTTTTCTGTCTCTCTGAACTTCCCGTTTGTGCTTTAGCAGACAAGAACCTCCGGCACCACCCTTGTGGGAGATTTGGATTGTCCTCCAAAAATCACAGTGGATTAATAATTGAATCTACTAATGATCTCAAAATTTTGAGGTTTTTCAAATTAGTTTGGCCTCTGTCAAAAATCAGATTTTCCCAGACTTTTGGAAAAATCTCGATTTTCCTTCGTCAGGGTGTAGACAGACTCTAATGCTCCGAGTCCATTCAATCCATAGCCTGTCTGCAAAAACTTTCAACACAAAAGCTGTTTTTAACATGCTTTACTGTCATTTTTTAAAATTTAAGGATTTTTGGAACTGTTTCAGTATTTTTCCCGAAAATTTCTTTTCTGTATGACAAATTCTAATATCCAGAAATTTCAGAGATTTGGGTCTCTGATAACAGTGTGACTTTTTCCAAACCGTAACCCAAATCCCAATGATGCAAAAAAATAAAATTTTACCCTATTTGTCAAGGATATTTTCCCATAATTTCATACTTTTTCCCATCTGTTTACTATTTTTCCTATATTTTATACCAAAACATGTTCGCTTCCCCAAAATCCTAGAGTTGTCGGATTCCGATCCAACTTGTCGGAGCTATACATCTCAGACCTTAGGTCAAAACCAGAAAGTGTAAAAGAAAAAAATCTTTCCCTAACTTTCTTATGTCACCCCATAAAATTTGGGAAATTTTTATGGAAGTTTGATATCCTAAATCTCCTTTAGAATCAGCATTTTAGGCAAAATTTTGATTTTCTTAGGATTTTAACTATTTTTAATATTAAGAAAATACAAAAAAAATAAATTTTCGAGCTTCATTCTGTTCCTAGGGTTAGTATAGGTGTCCATGCCAAATTTGGTTCAATTCCAAGTTTATTTGATTGATATGATAGTTTATCTTTAAATTCAGAAGCGAAAATCAGGCAAAAATAAAGTTGAAATTGATATTTTATGATATTTTCGCCATTTTAGGGTTTTATTCATGTAAATAAGCATGTAGAATCATATTAAGGTTAATTTCAATCTCATTTTCATTTCATATTTTTTAATTTTGCAAAATTTATTTCAGAAAACCCTGG
This sequence comes from Nuphar pumila, assembly GCF_984573655.1. Classification (NCBI taxonomy): domain Eukaryota; kingdom Viridiplantae; phylum Streptophyta; class Magnoliopsida; order Nymphaeales; family Nymphaeaceae; genus Nuphar; species Nuphar pumila. The sequence continues at coordinate 44,363,448 of NC_143257.1, forward strand.
TTTCAAGGCCAGTCATGTTATCAGGGGTATTTTGGTCATTTTGACCTAAATTTCGAATTTTCAATATTTAATTTCATAAATTTTCATGCATATCATCAAATTTCATCATATTTTATTTGATTTATTTTATTTGATTTTCAAAATTCCAAAATTTATAAAATTTCTTTCAAAAAACCTTGATTTCAAGGTTATCAGGGGTATTTTGGTCATTCTGACCCCAATTTCGGATTTTCAAGTTTATTTTCAAAATTTATTCATTATTTATCATGTTTATATCAAAGGGGGTATGAATTTTGGTTTATATCTGAATAATATCCGATAATTTCCCATATTTTTGGATAAATTCAAAAAAACCTACATTTTTATACTAACCTTGTTTTCTAGTTTTGCAGAAACATTCAAGAAGAAGGCTTAGTTATTTTATTTCTTTATTTTATTCAATTCAATGTAAAAATCAATGTAATATCTGGAATAAGAGTAACATTTCTGCTTAGAATAGGGCTGCATTGCATATAGTTTAATTTCTGCAAATTTCAATATTTGATGTATGATTCATATACATTTATTTCAAAATCACTATGGTTGACACGAATGGCATTTGCATAAGCTCTTATAGAGTTTATAAACTTGGTGAAATTTGTATTTTTGGCCATAGTCAGAATACGAATGAAACCTAGATTTATGATCTTCATATTAGCCACATCCAGCCTACACTCTTAGGCTAACTTAAAAAATGCACTGCATTTCTCAAAGTTTCAAAAGGATTTCCCAATTCCTCAATTGAAATTCCTTTTTAAACTCATATTCATTCATTCATGTCATTCAAATTGCATTATTTTCAAATTCATTTTTTTTAATTTCAATTTTAGAAAAATCAATTTTCTCAAGGATTTACCAAGTCTTTCTCAGGATTGTATTTTCTCAGAACTCTAAGTTTTCATATGAGACTTCAAAGTATTTCCCAAGTTCAAATCAAGATTTTCCAATGTTTTAAAATTCTTGAATTTCAAAATCCCAAGTTTTCATACATCGATTTTCTCAAAAATCTAATTTTCCTGAGAATCCATTTTCCCTTTCAAAAATCCTTTTCCAATGAATTTCCTGATTTTCTCAAGATTCTCAAATCCATTTCCTCAGAAAAGCTATTCAAATCTCAAATCGATTTTCCTAAAGTTCAAGTTTTCTTGAGAATTCATTTTCCAATGAAAATTTCTGATTTCCAATGAAATTCAATGACTTTTTCAAGTATTTCTCAAGCATTTTTCAAGCATATTTCAATTTTCCAAAGCAAACATCATATTTTTCAAATTTGCATCTTTTCAAAATTTCATAGCACAAGTCTGATCCTTTGTGCATTCTAGGAAAAATAGAGCATAATTTAGATAATTTAACTTAGTCAAAGTGCACATTTGATCCTTGGTTCGATTACCTCTGGTAAAGGCACCAGGAACGGTTGAACCTTATACCGATAGGCGGATCCCATTCCACAAAATTTTCCAGCAAATTTTCAAAACCATTTTCAAAACTTTGATCGAGTTTGACTCGCAGGATCATTTTTCTCTCGCAAGGGAGGGGAAAAATTTTGCGATGATAACAGGTTTGGCGACCGTGATGGGACCTGTCTTTGTCTGATCAATTATGTGCTTGACTTAGTTTAAATTATCAAAATCGTGTTCTATGGAATGTCAGTTTTTATTTTCTGATATCATGTGAACCTAGGAGCCTAGACTTGAACCCAACTGACATGGATTGTGAAATTCCACTAGAGGGGGGGTGAATAGTGAAATATGATTAAGATCGATAAAATAAAAAAATAAGGCAATAAGGCACAACACAAAAAACACAGAATTTATACTGGTTCGGTCAATACCCAGACCTACATCCAGTCCCCAAGCAAACCACTTGAGCTTTTCACTATAACATCCGAGTCACCGGATAAATAGTACAACACCCTCTTCCTCAAAGGTCTTCTTCTCTCAACAGAGAAGGGGCACACCCTCTTCTACAGAGGTCTTATTCTCTCAACAGAGAAGGGCAACACCCTCTTTCTCAGAGGTCTACTTCTTTCAACAAAGAAGGAAAATAGTGAATAACAGAAAGTTACAATACTTCCTATAGAACCTTCAGAATGATATAAATGGATGAATGAAGGATTCTCAGAATGTTCTGTTTGTCACTCAGAAGATACTCTTTGTCAAAGAGCTATACTTGACTTTTTCTCTTTTCTTTCTTTCCTTTTTCTCTTTCTTTTTCAAGGCTCTCTTTTTCAAATAATGAATATGAATTTTCCTCGTTGTAAGCTCACACGTCCATTCCATTCCATTCCATTCCATGATGAATAGTTTATTTGAGTGTGTTTATATAGCATTCAAAAAAGTAGTCGTTACATTTTGAAATTGTAGCCTTTTTGAAATGTGAAATCTTATGTCATTTCAAAAACATCTTTTAGAGAAATTCGAGAATGCCTTTTTCCATAAAAGTAAAATATAAGGTACACTAGTCGTTGTAATATTTTAGGTAATGCATATTTTATGTAAAAAGTCTATTTCTTACAATGGTATATTGAACGTTGGATTGTAGTCTTGTCTTTATTCTAATTAATGATTTGAGGTACATAAGTACTTCTTTACTTTAAATGAGTGTAAGTACAATGAGTGCTTTGAGATATTTATTTGTACATAGTCATGTCTAGTATTTTCTTTATGTTGTGGTTTTCAAAGTCTTCAGAGAGAATGAGGACTACAAGAAAGTCGACATTCTTGAGAAGGATATTTAACAAGGATTTCTTACAGGAGGTATTTAATGCTTGTACAAAGAGAATGATGACTTCAAGTAAGTCGACATTCTATGGGTTTGTAAAAAGGTAATTAGAGTCTTTATCAAAACCTTTATTGTATTTGTTTTCTCTGTGTAGCCGATTTTCATGTTTTGTCTTTTACCCATATTTAAAATCATTTCTTTAAAGAAGGTAACTAGAGTCTTTTCAAAAACATATTATATTTGTTTTTCTTTATGTAGCCGATTTCATGTTTTGTCTTTTTCCTACATTTCTTTTCATGTTGTCTTGTATATGATGTAAGGTACAATTATTACATTTTGAAATCATGTCAAAATACCTTTTTCATAAATGGTTGTAAGAAGGTACAATTATTAGTTTTCAAAAAGGAGCTTTTTGAAACTATCGTATACTTTTATGATATAGTTTTTATGAATGAGTATGTAATATGCAATATGCATGTTCCTGAAGGTTCTGTTACATATGACTCTAAAGAAGAAAAAAATCTTCATCTTGAGGAAGCCGGTCTTTTCAGTTGAACTTTAGGAATGCATGGCTCATCAAGCTTTTTCTTCAAGGATTATGATTGCACTAGTTGTACTTGAATAGGAAGTCTCCATCCTTTTTGGGTGAGATATCCTTGCATCAAATACTCGTTAGATTTATGGCAAAACATATTCAGTCATAACATAACATTTTTCAAGAGGACATATTATCATATCATATAAAATCAAATACGACAGTGTATCATATTATGTGACATCAAAACAGAGTTTCTCAACATTCTCCCCCTTTGTGATGATGACAAAATATGCTCCCCCTGTCAAAAAGACATTATGCATAGAAATAATAATATGATAAAATATTGAAAAAAGTTTAAAGAGAGTATTTCTCCAATAATGGAGACAGGTGTTCTCCCCCTTTGTCATAGACAAAAAGGAAGGGATCAGAGTAAGAGAGTTATTACAGATCAAAAGTAATTAAAAGTTATTACAGACAAAAAAAAAAAAAGTTTATTTTGAGCCGGAGGAAGGGTGAAACTTTTGAAGTAATGCATCTTGGCCGAGTTGTAGTGAAGCTTGATTCTCTAGAAGGAGATCCTGGGTGTTCTGAATATTGACAATAGCTGTGAAGATGTCAAGGTCAGAAGTTGCTGCTTGATCTGCTTTTTGAGGGCCTTCGTCGTCAGAGTTTAGAGGAGAGGACTCTTCTTCATGAAGAGAGGAGTCATCAATTATATTGTTTGAGTAGTAGACGACATCGGTTGCAAGAGGAATCTGGAAGAATTCAAGAGTGAGTGAGATGAAGTATCTGAAGGGAAGAGACTTAAAAGAATGAAAGTTGATTATGTTGTGGAAGATGACACTGGACCAGTTGATAGGAAAGGCAGAGAAGATGGCATAAAGAAGAAGGGAGACTTCATTTGCAATAAATCCCCTGGAGGGCGACTTGGGGACGATATTGGAGGAAAGAATTTTGGACAACAACAGAGCATGAGGTTGGAGATTGCTCTCATGCCATGGGAAGTGAGTGGAGCGAGTGGAGAGGAGGATTTTCTGAAACACAGAGTGGTCGAGAGGAACAACGTTGGGAAGTTCAATACCGTAAGAAGAAATATTCAAAATATTGCCTAACTGAGATATGTCAAAGGAGAAAATTTTTCCATGTACCATGGAAGTGATAGAAGAGTGATCATGGTCGATAGAAAGGTTGGTGTAGAAAACTTTGATAAGGTGAGGATAGATAGGCATTTGTTTTGGAGAGGCTAGAACATGAATAAGTTCAGAAAGAGAAGTTTGTAAGTCAAATGCTGGAAGGGCTTCAAGGTGAATTAAGCTGCCTGGTAGGATGGTCAAAGATTTTATGGAGTGATAAGTGTGAACGAGATCAGGAAATCTCAACTCAGAAGCTTGGAGTAAGTCGAATGTGCCAGAGAACGCCATTGCAAGAGCAAAAAAAAAACGAGCAAGAGAGAAGATCTTGGAATGAGTGAGGGTTTGTAAGAGAATAGAGAAAATTGTGGGAATGAGATATGAATCAATCTAATAAATAGAAGAAGAGAAATAATGGTGATAAGAAATGAATGATATTGGAAGTGAAGGATTTTTGGATTGTAGTTTGAATAAGAAAATTTGTGAGTTGTAAGTTAAGGGGCTTGTGAATGACAAATCAAATCAATGGTGGAAGATAGTGTATCATATTGGTATGTAAGTTAAGAAGGACATAGATTTGAACAAATATACTATGGGAGAGTGTATCGAGTAGTGAGAAAAGTTATGAATGGAGTATGGAGTGACCTATTTAAGAGAGTGAAGAAAATAGTGGCCTAATAAAACAAACAACTTTAACTACATGATATTACTTGATATGGAAGCATTCCAAATTCGTGAAGTGTGATTTTGGAATAAGACAAACAAAGATGAGTGAGTGAGAGGCAATAATTGGTTATTTAATAAATATATATTTTGATAGGCGTGGAAGAAGAATGAATAGACATAAAGAACGGTGATACGGATATGTGGTTTGAAAGATATGACATTTTTGAAGGAAAAGAATGCTTAAAAAAAATGTGTCATGATTAATGTGTCTTCACATTTGTATTGTTTTATGAGTATACGTAAAGATGAGAGGGACACATTTTGACTATAAATAGTGATGAGACAAAAAGATATTTATGAATGAAGAGTAATAATTGTTTATAAAAAAAATTTTTATGGATATGTGTAGAAGGAGTGAGAGTAGTCATGGAGAAAAGTGAGATGACATATATGAATTGTCGAGTAGGATAAGAAGTAATAAAAAAACATGATTGATAAAAGACATAAAGTTATGATTGATATGAATTATTGTTTATTCGATAAACATATTTTTAAAGAAACTCGATTTGAGGAAGTTCATAGAGAATAAAGTTAAGTTTTAAAAGTAGTAACGGAGTCATACACACGGGTCAATATGTTATGAGAGAGAGAAAGTACTAAAGGGTGGAGTACGAGTGTTTTTACAATACTTTTTGTAAAAGATGTAAAATAAGAAGAGATGATAATAGATAGTTCTTTAGGCTATGATATAAAAGATGATATAGTAAAACTTTACGTGAGAACATAGTAACTAGACCTAAAAAAAATCATCCGATTTTAACTAAAAATTTGAAAAGCAAGATTTTTCATAAACTAATTATGTTATTATGTTGAAGGTGAATCAATTTATCGTAAGAGAAGTTTTCCCAAAAAAACAAAAAAAATAATAAAGGAGTTATGATATGAGTGATGTGAACAATGTCATGATAGCTTTTAATATAATTATTTTTTTTATGGATATGAGTGAAAGGAGATAGGACAAGAAGTCATAATGGATGTGTACTTGAAAAGATGACAAGTTGAAAGACATAAAGAATGTGTCTTATAAGAGTTTTGAAGTGTACGTGAATAGGGAAATCTAGTTTGACTAACAAAAATCGATAAGAAGAAAAAAACTTTTAAAATAAGATTTTAACAAAACTTATAAGAAGTATTATAATAAGTGTGATTAATTTATAAGTCACTTAGTTTGCATATTCTCAGTTCTCTTCTAATTCGTGTAAAGTCTTCATGTTTCAATGGTTTAGTGAAAATATCTGCTAACTGTTGATTAGTGGGTATGAATTCCAGTTTAATTATTTTGTTTAAGACTTGTTCTCTTAAGAAGTGGTGTCTTATTTGAATGTGCTTAGTTCGTGAGTGTAGAATAGGATTTTTAGATAAGTTTATAGCACTAGTATTATCATAGAAGATAGTTGTATTTTCAAAATTAAAACCAAAATCTTTTAAGGTTTGTTTCATCCAGATAACTTGTGTACAGGCTAGGCTAGCAGCAATATATTCGGCTTCAGTAGTTGATAAGGATACACAATTTTGTTTCTTACTGAACCATGATACAAGAGAGTGCCCTAGCATATGACATGTTCCACTTGTGCTTTTTCTGTCAGATTTACTTCCAGCAAAGTCAGCATCGCTGTATGAGATTAAATCAAATGTAGAGGATTTTGAATAGAATAATCCAAAATCAACTGTGTCTTTTAAATATCTAATTATTCTTTTTACAGCCTTAAGATGTGATTCTTTTGGGTTTGACTGAAATCTAGCACACAAGCAAACACTGAACATAATATCTGGACGGCTAGCAGTTAAATATAGAAGTGATCCTATCATACCTCGGTATACCTTTGTATCAACAGACTTACCATCTTTATCTTTGTCCAAAACAGTAGTAGTGCTCATAGGAGTAGATTTTGAAGCAGTTGAGTTCATGTTGAATCTCTTCAGAAGTTCACGAGCATACTTAGATTGATTCATGAAAACTCCATCCTTGGTTTGCTTAATATGCGGTCCAAGAAAGTAGGTGAGTTCTCCCATCATACTCATTTCGAATTCCTTCTGCATGGACTTAGAAAATTCTTCACAAAGAGTGTTGTTAGAAGATCCAAAGATGATATTGTCTACATATATTTGAACAATTAGGGTATGATTATTCACTATTTTTACAAATAATGTAGAGTCTGCTTTGCCTACAGAAAAACCAGTTTTTAACAAAAAGGTTTTAAGTCTATCATACCAAGCACGAGGTGCTTGTTTTAAACCATACAAAGCACGTTTGAGTTTGAAAACATGATCTGGATATTGTTCATTTTCAAATCCTGGAGGTTGTTTTACATAAACTTCTTCATTTATAAAACCATTTAGAAAGGCACTTTTAACATCCATTTGATATAATTTGAAATCCATATAGCTTGCATATGCTAAAAGCATTCTAATAGATTCAAGTCTAGCAACAGGAGCAAATGTTTCATCAAAATCAATACCTTCCTCCTGGTTGTATCCTTGAGCTACTAGTCTGGCCTTGTTTCTTATAACATTACCTGTTTCATCTAGCTTGTTTCTGAAGATCCATCTTGTCCCAATGATCGGATGATCATTTGGTCTTGGTACAAGATCCCAAACTTCATTCCTTTGGAATTGATTCAGTTCTTCAGTCATGGCTAGCATCCAGAACTCATCGATGATGGCTTCATCAATCTTCTTTGGTTCAAGTTGAGAAATGAATGTCATATTTGCAATCCATTCTAGCTGAGCTCTAGTTTGAACCCCCTTTGTCAGTTCTCCCAAAATCTGCTTTTGAGGATGATCTTTGATATCGACAAATGTTCTTTGATGATCATCTTCATTAGACTTAGCTGTGTTATCTAAAAATAAATCTGTACTTTCAACATCATCATCGTTAGTTTGCTTATGAACAGATTGATCAATAGATTCACAGAAACTAACATGCATAGATTCTTCAATAGACTTAGAACACTTATTGAAAACCCTGTATGCTTTACTATGACTTGAATATCCTAAAAATATGCCTTCAATAGATTTAGCATCAAATTTATCTAGGCTATCTTTTGTGTTTAGAATAAAGCATTTACAACCAAAGACTTTGAAATAGTCTATTCTTGGAGTTCTGTCATAGAATAGTTCATAGGGAGTTTTATTTAATAAGGGTCTAATGAGAACTCTATTTGTTATATAGCATGCAGTATTAACAGCTTCTGCCCAAAAGGATTTAGCAAGATTGTTGTGTTGGAGCATAGTTCTAGCAGATTCCTGAAGGGTTCTATTCTTTCTTTCTACTACACCATTTTGAGGTGCAACTCTAGGAAAGGCAAAGTTATGAGAAATACCATGCAAGTTATAAAAATTTTCAAAAAGTTCATTTTCAAATTCTCCTCCATGGTCACTACGGATTTTAACAATAGAGCAAGATTTTTCATTTTGTAATTTTTTACATAAAATTTCAAATTGACAAAACGTATCACTTTTGTTTTTCAAAAATATTACCCAAGTAAATCTTGAGTAGTCATCTACAATGACAAAAATGTATTTATTGTGATTATGACTAGCTACTCTAGAAGGACCAAAAAGATCCAGGTGGAGAAGTTCTAGAGGTCTTTTGCTAGAAATGATATTTTTTGATTTAAAAGATGAATTGGATAATTTTCCTAATTGACATGCATCACAAAAATAATCCTTTTTGAAAGATATTTTGGGTAACCCACGTACTAACTTATTTTTAGCTAATTTAGACATGTACTTAGAATTTACATGACCCATTCTCATGTGCCATAAATGTTGAGAGTCATTATTAGCTATAAGGCAATGTTCTATGATGTTTTCTAGGTATAGTTCATATATATTATTCTTTCTTATACCTTTTAAGATGATGTTTTCGTTGATGTCTGCTATGAGGCATGCATCATGATTAAAGCTAACATTATAACCTGTGTCACACATTTGACTGATACTTAGTAGGTTATGTTTTAAGCCTTTAACAAGGAGAACGTCTTTGATAAGAGGTTTATCTATATTACCAATATTACCAATGCCAATTATCAAACCTTTGTTGTTATCTCCAAAGGTGACGGTTCCTCCTTCTTTATGATGAAGAACAGCAAAAAGGTCTGGATGTCCTGTCATGTGTTTTGAACATCCACTGTCTAGAATCCATCTGTTCTTCTTATTTGGAGCCTGCAAATCATCAAGTAAAATTTCTTTTTGGTACCCAATCAGGTCCCTTTTTGTTAGACTTTGGAACCCATATCCATTTGGATTTGGGTTTGTCTACAACCTTAGAGGAGTTAAAAAAATTAACATTATAATACTCCTTATTTGGTTCAGACGAACTTTTCACAAAAGTGGTCTTTTGATTCATACAAGAAGGCTTGTTGAAATGAGAGTAGCCAATACCATTCTTGTAGAAAGAGACTTTTTGAGAAGATAGGAGTTTATCCAAGTTCTCTTTTCCTTTGGTAAACTTGAAAACCGTTTTCATAAAGTTTTCAGTTTTACTTTTTAAATCTGAAATTTCTACCTGCAGATTTTTAGTCTTGAAGCTAGTAGATAAGATTTCAGAAGTAATAAGAAGATTTTTCTTTTTCAACTTAGAGTTTTCACTACTGAGTTTTTCATTTTCTGGGAAAGCTCTAGATTTTCAGATTTTAAAGTTTTATTTTTGAAGCTTAATTTTCTAGATTCTTCAAATAGTTCTTGAAAAGCATCTAGAAGTTCTTCAAAGGAAAAATCAGAAATTTCACTTACAGAGCTTTCGTTTGCCATGAAGCATATGTTTGCAGTTTCGGCTTCATCATCTCTTGACTCTTCACTGGTGGATGGTTCTGAGTCATCCCATTGAGCATGCAGAGCCTTTTTCTTGAAGAACCTCTTTTTTGGTTCATCGGTCTTGGACTTTATTTTGAGAAGGGGATAGTCACGCCTCAAGTGACCTGGCTTATTACATTGATAGCACATGGGATCTTCCTTAGGGTCTTTTCTTTCCTTGTGCTTGTTTGGAAGCCGGTTCCTTCTTATGAAGCGCTGGAATTTTCTGGTTAGTAGCGCAATTTCAGATTCTTTATCTGAGTCTTCATTCTCAGATAGAGCTGGGAAGGCTAGAGTTTTCTTTATTGGTTGTTCTTCTTCCCTTCTTTCTTTCATGTGGACTTCATAGGCCATAAGATTGCCTATTAAGTCGTCTAGAGTAAGCTTAGATAAATCTTGAGCTTCTTCAATAGCTATAGTGTTTTTCTCCCAATCAGTTGTGAGAGATCTCAAGATTTTCTTCACCTTTTCTGTCTGGGAATATGTTACACCCAGAGATTTCAGATCGTTGGTGATGTTGGTGAATCTGGTAAACATCTCTGTGATGGGTTCATCTTTGTTCATTTTGAACAACTCATATTTTCTGACAAGAGATGAGATTTTGGCTTCTTTTACTTTGTTGGTTCCTTCATGAATAACCTCCAAAGAATGCCAAATATCATATGCAGATTCACATATAGATATTCTGTTGAATTCGTTCTGATCAATGGCACAATATAAGGCATTCATAGCCTTTGCATTTAGGTTTTCCATTTTCTTTTCTTCATCAGACCATAAGTTATAGTCTGCGGAAGGAGATGTGTATGGATGCTCAACAATTTTCCATACAGCAAAATCTATGGATTTGAGAAATATAGCCATTCTGCACTTCCAGTATCCATAGTTGGAGCCATTGAAGAAAGGAGGACGAGATGCGTGTTGACCTTCAATATCACGAGCATAAGAGGTAGATGCCATTTGTGCTGGAAGACTTGTTATGTCGTAACCAGCAAACCTACTCTGATACCAAATGAAATTCCACTAGAGGAAGGGTGAATAGTGAAATATGATTAAGATCGATAAAATAAAAAAATAAGGCAATAAGGCACAACACAAAAACCACAGAATTTATACTGGTTCGGTCAATACCCAGACCTACATCCAGTCCCCAAGCAAACCACTTCAGCTTTCCACTATAACATCCGAGTCACCGGATAAATAGTACAACACCCTCTTCCTCAGAGGTCTTCTTCTCTCAACAGAGAAGGGGCACACCCTCTTCCACAGAGGTCTTCTTCTCTCAACAGTGAAGGGCAACACCCTCTTTCTCAGAGGTCTACTTCTTTCAACAAAGAAGGAAAACAGTGAATAACAGAAAGTTACAATACTTCCTATAGAACCTTCAGAATGATATGAATGCACGAATGAAGGATTCTCAGAATGTTCTGTTTGTCACACAGAAGATACTCTTTGTCAAAGAGCTATACTTGACTTTTTCTCTTTTCTTTCTTTCCTTTTTCTCTTTCTTTTTCAAGGCTCTCTTTTTCAAATAATGAATAGGAATTTTTCTCGTTGTAAGCTCACACGTCCATTCCATTCCATGTTGAATAGTTTATTTGAGTGTGTTTATATAGCATTTAAAAAAGTAGTCGTTACATTTTGAAATTGTAGCCTTTTTGAAATGTGAAATGTTATGTCATTTCAAAAACATCTTTTAGAGAAATTCGAGAATGCCTTTTTCCATAAAAGTAAAATATAGGGTACACTAGTCGTTGTAATATTTTAGGTAATGCATATTTTATGTAAAAAGTCTATTTCTTACAATGGTACATTGAACATTGGATTGTAGTTTTGTCTTTATTCTAATTAATGATTTGAGGTACATAAGTACTTCTTTACTTTAAATGAGTGTAAGTACAATGAGTGCTTTGAGATATTTATTTGTACATAGTCATGTTAAGTGTTTTCTTTATGTTGTGGTTTTCAAAGTCTTCAGAGAGAATGAGGACTACAAGAAAGTCGACATTCTTGAGAAGGATATTTAACAAGGATTTCTTGCAGGAGGTATTTAATGCTTGTACAAAGAGAATGATGACTTCAAGTAAGTCGACATTCTATGGGTTTGTAAAAAGGTAACTAGAGTCTTTATCAAAACCTTTATTGTATTTGTTTTCTTTGTGTAGCCGATTTTCATGTTTTGTCTTTTACCCATATTTAAAATCATTTATTTAAAGAAGGTAACTAGAGTCTTTTCAAAAACATATTATATTTGTTTTTCTTTATGTAGCCGATTTCATGTTTTGTCTTTTTCCTACATTTCTTTTCATGTTGTCTTGTATATGATGTAAGGTACAATTATTATATTTTGAAATCATGTCAAAATACCTTTTTCATAAATGGTTGTAAGAAGGTACAATTATTAGTTTTCAAAAAGGAGCTTTTTGAAACTATCGTATACTTTTATGATATAGTTTTTATGAATGAGTATGTAATATGCAATATGTATGTTCCTGAAGGTTCTGTTACATATGACTCTAAAGAAGAAAAAAATCTTCATCTTGAGGAAGCCGATCTCTTCAGTTGAACTTTAGGAATGCATGGCTCATCAAGCTTTTTCTTCAAGGAGTATGATTGCACTAGTTGTACTTGAACAGGAAGTCTCCATCCTTTTTGGGTGAGATATCCTTGCATCAAATACTCGTTAGATTTATGGCAAAACATATTCAGTCATAATATAACATTTTTCAAGAGGACATATTATCATATCATATAAAATCAAATACTACAGTGTATCATATTATGTGACATCAAAACAGAGTTTCTCAACAGATTGCATGTAGACTAGGCATGGTTTGGTAGGACCATATTGAGGAGAATTATTCATGCTCACTTAGACATAGGTCTGAAATACAACACTCCTCAATTTAGGAATTTTATGAAAACAATGTTTGTTTCTTCAAAAAATTCAAAATCTCTATCTCTTTAGGTCTAGAGCCCTCTGTTTGCTTGCATGTGTTCATGTTTTCAAAGACCACCCCACGTATGTCTACCCGGTCTTCACGTTGCTGGGCTATCTTCCAGAACCATAGTTCGGGACAGAGCCTCACAACTGGGCCACTAATTTGGGCTAACGCCCCCCTGCCACGTACCTAGGGCCATAGTCCAACGTATATCGGTAGGTGCTTATGGATGTTGGGAAAACACAAGCCTAGACCCGGAGATGAGTTTTATGTCACGTACATCGAACCTGGGCTCGAGTATATTGACATAACATGATTGGACATAGTTGATCTGAGCCTAGAGTCAGAATTAGGGTCCTAAAGCTCTTTCAAAATCGATGCATTTAGAGTCAGCTTCTTAGGGATTGCTGTATGTGCATAATTGTTTGTGATTGAATGTATGATATTCATTTTTGTCTTATTTTCTCATATTTTTTCAATTTTTCCAAAATACCAGACAATTTTCCAAAATACTTCATTTTCCCATTTATAAAGCATTTCTTTGTAAACCCTGGATGATTTTTCCAAATTATTCACTTTTTCTTCAAAACTCCAGGTGATTTTTCATTCTTTCGTTCATCTAGACTTCGAATTTTCAGCATTTCACTTTATCCTGCCTGTAATTTTCAAAATTCTTGTATTTTCCAAAGTCTAATTCCAATCTTCCTATCTTTCAATCCAATGGCATTCAGTCAGCTTGACTCTGTCTTTCCTGAGGGTCACATCTCCTATGAGGTGTGACAAAGTCTTCCTAAGTATCAAGCTCTTAGCACCGGACCCTTCTTTCTCCGGTGGTACTATACTTGATTCAAGAACTTCTCTCGTATGTTTTCGGACCACTTGAGCGGCCGTGGGTTGGAACTGGCATCCGCAGTGGAAAAGTTGGCAGTCAATGACAATTTGATCCATGCATTGGCAGAAAGGTGGAATCCTCATGCTTGCATATTCTGGTTCTCGTGGGGCGAGATGACCCTATTAATGGATGAGTTTTCAGAGATCATAGAATTGCCCGAGCCAACTGGTCAGCCTGGAGATCCATTGGAGCAGCAATTTTTTATCAACGTCAAGGGTCTGGACCCTGAAGATGCTTTAGCTCGCATGACAGAGCTTATGTCTTGGCCACTGATTAAGGAAAACAAAAATGAATATGTAAAACTAATCGAGATCTATCAATAGTATGGGGCATTTACAGAAGTTAGCTCATTATCCAGAACAGCTCGAGAAAGAATTCAGTATGTGATGGTCGTATGCACTGAAGGGCTCACTTTCTCCCTAGATATACATATGTGTATGGCAAGCAGTTCAAGCTACTTGGCCCATTTTCCTGTACCTACTGCTCTCCAGAGTGATGCGTCAGGCAATTTTCTTAGAGAAAGAAGCACGTAGAAGCTCGGCTACTATCAGGGGTTATGACAGAGTTCAACCATGCATCAGCGCAGTAGTCCGGAACATACCATTCTGCCAAATATGACTAGGACTTTTTTGTTACTCTTCCACCTTTTTTCCGGTCCTTGTGTCTTTGCTAATTATAAAGAGCGGTGGCAAATTGTTTGTCTGCCCCCTCTTTCCCAAGTTTACTATTGATGCAATCATGTTTTCCTTTCAATAAATAAAAATCTTGCAAATTCTTCAATCCTTGGTTTGACGACCTCGCCTAGGTAACAAGGCATGATTTTCAGTTGTTTATTTTTTTTGCAAAGGAATGACAACGCAATTGTCGTGACTCCAGCGGCGATCCAATCCCTAGTAATGGGATGTTCTTCCAATCATCTACCAAATTCTCATCAAATATTTTTCTTATATTCATTTCTATCCTCAATCTTCATCATCAAAATTTAATCATCCATCATATTCTGCAGAGAATATCAGTATTTTCAAGTGGTTCAGATTAGATCAAGCAAGAAGACACCACTGTGTCAGTGTATCAGTGATTTTAGAAGCAGGCAAGAAGAAATGGATTCTCCAAAATCTGCCAAAAGACAGTCTGAATGATATGGATGACATTGATCCTGCTACATATCAGATGTTCAAGATGATGTCTGAGCAAGCTGAAGACAGTCTCAGAAAGGCTCCCATCAAGGAGAAGACATCTGTCTCCTTCTCTCAGAATATCACTGGCAAGAGTAACGAGCGATTTGGCACGTGTTTGCCCGATATTTTATTCTCGCTGATGCCCTCTATCGTCGTGGATTTAATTCTGAATATTCCAGATGTTTGGACAAAGAAGAAGCCAAAGAAATTATGCAAGAGGCACATAAAGACATTTGCGATGGTCATGTCGACTACCAAACTCTTGTCAAACAAATCATCCGAGCAGGATATTATTGGAAGACTATGTAGCAAGATTGCTACCATTTTGTGAAGAAGTGTGCTCTATGCCAGATACATGCACCTTCTATTCATGCGCCCGCAACATATTTGCAAACCACCATCTCTCCATGGCTATTTTCTATGTGGGCCTTTGATGTTGTGGGCCCCTTCACTCCTTCTGCTTCAAAAGGCTACAAATATTTTTCTTGCCGCAACAGAATATTTTACTAAATTGGTCGAAGCTATCACTTAACGTACAGTAGAAGGTCAACACATGGTCTCATTCATCCACAAGAATATCCTTTGTCGTTTCGACATACCGCACGATATCGTGTTGAACAATGACAGTCATTTCAAGAATGAGAGAATGAGGACATTTTGCTTAAAGTTCAAAATTAAACATCATTTCGCTGCTCCCTATTATCCTCAAGGGAATGGTCACGCAGAGGCCACCAATAAAATTCTGATTAAAATCCTGCAGCAAACTTTGGAAACAGGTCATGACTGGCATGAGAAGATCCATGATGCATTGTGAGCATACAGAATCACCATTCAAACTCTAACTAATGCTACTCCGTCAGAACTTGTCTACGGAACTGAAGTAGTACTGCCTCTACATGTTCAGAGATCCGCTGTGAAATTTGCATCACTTCTAGAGTTGCCTCTTGATCAGTATCAACAGCAGCGACTGATGCAACTCGATTTACTCGATGAAAGAAGACTCAGAGCAGCAGAGCATGCTCAATCATATCGGCAAAGTGTAGCCAGACAATATGCAAAATTTGTCATTGAAGGAAAATTCTGAGTCAATGATCTAGTGCTCAGATCCATGGCTTATCTTAAGCACCACCCAGGTGGCAAATGGTCGCCGAATTGGGAAGGGCCCTATGTTGTTGAGGAAGCATTACTTCGCAATTCATATCTGCTCATCAATGCCGATGGTGTGGAATTATCAGACACAATCAATGCTCAACATTTGAAAATTTTCTGTACTTAAATCCTCTATTTCATCCTTTATAATTCCTCAATATATTTTCTTCAATAATGGTCAAATTCTTCTTTCCCATTTACACTGGGGTATTATTTTGAAAATTGTTTTCAAAACGTCCTGTATGCAGGCAGGATCACACAAATCTCTCATTTGGCATGCATGCGCACCCATTTACAGCATTTGCATTCATTTGCATTTGCATGCATTCATTCACATTCATTTGCATTCATCTGCATCAATTTGCATTTGCATCAAGTTTCCCCTTCAGGTTAAGGGATAAACCTGAACTACCCATTAAGGATAAGGGATAAATCCTGAGACCCCGACAGTTGTCTAAGTCATCGTGAGGATGAAGACTGAAAATCTCAGTTGGGTAAATTTTCAAAAATCCAGTGTTTGTGTTGGTAAGATTTTCAAAAACCAGTGTTCGTGCTGGTAAAATTTTCTAAATCCAGTATTCGTGCTGGTAAATTTTTAAAATTTAGTGTTCGTGCTAGTAAATTTTCAAAATTCAGTGTTCGTGCTGGTAAATCTTCAAAACCCAGTATTCGTGCTGGTAATTCTTCCAAAAACAGTATTCATACTGATCTATTTTCAAAATCCAGTACTTATATTGGTTCATTTCTAAAATCCAATATTCACACTGGTACATCTTTCAAAATCCAATTTTTATGGGTCAAACTTTCTAAATCTGGTTTTACTGGTTAATATTTTCAAACCTAATCCATGTTGGTCTAGTCTTCTTGCGGGATTCGAGATTCAACTCGAATTTTCTTTCCTTCTAATTAGTCTAGTTTTCCTTCGGGATTCGAGTTCCGACTCAAATTTCCTTTCCTTCTAATTGGTCTAGTTTTCCTTCAGGATTTGAGTTTCGACTCGAATTTCCTTTCCTAGTTTTCCTTCGTGATTCGAGTTCCTACTCAAATTTTCTTTCCTTCTAATTAGTCTAGTTTTCCTTCGGGATTCGAGTTCTGACTCGAATCTCCTTTCCTTCTTTTTATCTAGTTTTCCTTCGGGATTCGAGTTGTGACTCAAATTTACTTTCCTTTTTTTGTCTATTTTTCCTTCGAAATTCGAGTTCCGACTTGAATCTCCTTTCCTTCTTTTTATCTAGTTTTCCTTCGGGATTCGAGTTCCGACTCGAATCTACATTCTTTTTTTTTGTCTAGTTTTCCTTTGGGATTCGAGTTCCGACTCGAATCTCATTTCCTTATTTTTATCTAGTTTTCCTTTGAAATTCAAGTTCCGACTCGAATTGCCTTTCCTTCTTTTGTCTAGTTTTCCTTCGGGATTCGAGTTCCGACTCGAATCTCCTTTCCTTCTTTTTGTCTAGTTTTCCTCCAGGATTCGAGTTCCGACTCGAATTTCCTTTCCTTCTAACCAATCTAGTTTTTCTTTGGGATTCGAGTTCCGACTCGAATATCTTTTCCTTCTAAAGTGATCTACTTTTCCTTCAGGAATCGAGTTCCGACTCGAATTTCTTTTCCTTCCACAATGGATCTAGTTTTCCTTCGAAGATTCGAGTTCCGACCCAAGTTTTCTTTTCCTTCTGAATTGGTCTAGAAAATTAGAGTTCTGACTCAAATTTTCTTCTAAATCCAATTCAAATGCCTAGAATCGGTCTAGAAAATTAGAGTTCCGACTCAAATTTTCTTCCAAATCCAATTCGCTTGGCTTTCCTTTAAAGGTTTGAACTCCTACTCAAACTTTTCTACAATTTAGTAATTGGTCTAGAAGATCCAAGTTCCGACTCGGATTTTCTTTCAAAACCCAATTCATTTAGTTTTTCCTTGAAGATTTGAATTCCGATTCGAATCTTCTCTCAAAACCCAGTTTAGCATCTGGTCTATTCAAAGCTCACAAGTTGAATCCTTCCTTCTTAAACTAGGGTCCTTAGGTTAAATCCCTATGAAATTGATAGTTCGTAGGTCGAACCCCTACTGAACCGATGTGATCCCTAGGTTAATATCCTATGGAATTGATAGTTTTTAGGTTGAATCCCTATTGAACCCAGGTCGTTCCCAGTGAACCAATGTTGTTCTCAATAGAACCAATGTCGTTCTTAGGCTGAATTCCTATTGAACCCATATTTTTCCCAGTAAACCAATTCTCAATTTCGGCTTCCAGGTCATCCAATTTCTAATTTTTCAATTTCCAATCCCAATTTTGACCTTCGGGTCAATCAATTTCCAAATTTCTAATATTCGACCTTCGGGTCAATCAATTTCCAAATTTCCAATTTTGATCTTCGGGTCAATCAATTTCCCAATTTCCAATTTGCAGTTTCCAATTTCCAATTTCCAATTTTCAAATTCCAAATTTCCAATTTCGACTTTCGGGTCAACCAATTTCCAATTTCGACCTTCGGGTCAATCAATTTCCAATTTCCAAATATCAATTTCCAAATTCCAAATTTCCAAATTTCAAATATCAAATTTCAAAATTCAAAATTTCAAAATTTCAAATTCCAATTTCGACCCTTTTGGTCACCCAATACTAATTTCAGTCATTTCCTCTTGCGAGAGACCCTTTTTACAGGGAGAGTTCGAGGGAGCTCATTTTTTTTGCATGCTATCCTTTGTTCACTTAGCCCCTTTTCAGGGAGAGTTTGAAGGAACTCGTGTCTTTGTGAACCGTTTGCAAAATAAAATTCCAATTTCATACAAGGAACCCTTAGTTCAAGGAGAGCTTCGACGGAAGTTCGCTTTCCTTGTAACCATAATTTCATACTAGGCCATTTCATCATGAAGGACCCCCTTTTCAGGGAGAGTGTGATGGACTCGCTTCTTCATGACCAATTCACCGACCTCACCATTACCGACCCCCTTTTCATAAGAGAAGCCTAGTGTTAGGAAGTTTTGACGAAAGCTTAATTTCTCTTTGAAAGTTCATTTTGCAAACACCTCATCTTCAGGGAAGAGAGAAGTAATTTCTATTTCCAATTTCTGAATCTTCTCCTTTGGGGAAAGGAGAAGAAAATTTCTGTTATGGATGCGTTGCGTTGTGCTTCAAATGCTCGCTGTCACAAAGAATTTCAAGAAAATTTTGCCAATTTGTCATTAAATACTTGTTGATTTCAAAAATCTTTATTTCACAAAAACATTACCTCAGAATACCTTCAGTATTACTTCCGAAAGGACAAAGCTTTCACGAAGAAAGATTCAAAATTCAAAATCTTTCTATTGGCCAACCAAAAGGATAAAGAATAAATCCTTGATATGGCCATAAAAAAAAATTCAATGTTATTGCAAAGCCATAAGTGATCGGTATTGATCACAGTCAATGACACATTTTTAAAGATCATTCTTGGAAAATAAAGCAGTTGAAATATCCTGGGTGATACAGAAAAATCCGTTCAATTGTCATATCTCCGCAATCATTTAAGCTGCAATTAAATATCTGCAAAAGGGATCTCTCAATTGTCATCAAGTTGAAGACGAATTATGCCAGTTAGACCACCAGGGCCAAAGAAGATTTGGATCATCTCCAACATGAAGGAGTTTATGACGAATCCTTCCAGAGAAAGTTTAGAGCACCGTCAAGATGAAGGCGACTGTGATGAGCCTCCCGACAAACCCTAAAGGATATTTAATTTTTGCTACCATCAAGAGATTTCCAACCAAAGAGCCAATAACAATAAATATTGGTTGATCTTTTAGAATGGGTATTTTTAAAACATATTTTTCAATAAAAACTTGGGAAAATCGTCAACCAAAGATATAAAAACCGACTTTCCACAGAGTGGCGAGTACGGGTCGAATCCACAGGGAACGGGATACTTCTGAAATAATTCTAAAATAACACTTTATTAATATAACAAGGTTTACAATCTATGGCAATATTACAATTTAAATCAAATAATAATCTAAACTATGAAAATAAACTAAAGTAGGATGCTAAGTCTTCTGCAGATTTCCAGGGGCAAATCTATCTTTTCACCGCAAGTGCAGTTGCACTTCATAATTGAATTACACCTGTGAACCTATTCTAACTTATCAACCTACACAATACAAGCAAAAAGTCAGTAAACTATTAAAAGTTAAATCTACATTACATCTACGACTATTTCTAAATTATGTCAGGAATTAAATTACACTTAAACAAACAAATAAAACTATAATTACAATATCTAACTACTCTAACTAAGCAAAGAAACTCTAATTACTCTAATTAACTCTAATTCACTAACTACACTACTACGAAACACTAAAACTACATGAAATTAAACAAAAGACTAAATGACTGTTCTGTCCCTAAAGAATGCAAAAATGGACTCTGAAAGCTTTTCGCAATTTACAGTTTTGAGGGGTCAAATGAATTCCAATTTTTCCAAAATCACTTCTGTTCTGTAAAAGACAGATTAAAAAATCTGACGCATTTTACAGATTTGAAAAATACGTTCTGGATCTCCAGATATAAGTGTTTCAAAATTGGGATAATCTTGGAAATCGCAGGACCCGAAATTTTAAAATCCGAAAAAGCTGTTTTCACAAAACGCTTAAAACACAGACCAAATCAACTCGGATCGAGCTGAAATTTGGTCTGCAGATAGTTAACACACAGATGTAAAGAATGAAAAAATAATTTTCAGAAAACTCGATAAAAATCCACATGCGATGACGAGTGCACGATCGGGTAAAAATTTGGGTTTTGGTTCAGTACACTATTCATCTGTTTAAATCCACTCATGACATTTCTCATTAAACCACACGAAGTAACAGTCATAAACTACACCTAATCTACTGCTAAACTATAATAAAGTACACCAATTAAGCTAATTATAATAAAACTAAGAAATTACATAAGCAAACAAGTGTTAGTTCTAATCTACGCACATAGTTAATTCTAACCTAACCTAAACTCACTAACTAACTACTCAAACATTAATTCTAACATCTAACTAAATCATAATACTATCTAATGTTAGTCTAACTAAGGTTATAAACTAAGTTAGAGTAGCTTAACTAACTATGGTTAGATCGACTAGGTCTAAACACTAACTAGGGTCTACTATGTTGGTTTCTAACTAAGGGGAGTTAACTAAGGTTAGTCTAACTAACTAGTGTTACCTAATAACTAGGGTTAACTAATGTCAACCAGGGTTAGGTAAGGGTGGTTAGGGTTAGTAAGGGGCGGTTTTAAGATAAAGCATTGACTAGGGTCCATGCCACCTATGATAGCTAACTAGGTTAATTGCTAATAGTTAATGGTTGTTTTCTAAAACACTAATGTCAACCTACATCAATTCCTAAATTAAATGTAAACTAATGTTAACACCTAAGCATACACGATTTTCTAAAATCTAATTCTAATACTTACTGAATTAATTCATTAACACCTAATTAATGCTAACTTTTAACTAAGCAAGTCATAACTAGGGCTTATAAAAGGTAGAACACGCATTTGGTAGGGAACATCCTCTCTCATTCTTGCCTTAATAGCACTTTAGGAAAGTTTTTTGTTTCAAAAACCGTCCAGCCCATAGCTCATGCGTTTTTCATCTTTTTTTCATTAAAAGCAATAAAGCTCATTTGAAAACCTTTCCTTACAAATGCAATGCACGAGTTTGGCTCTTTTGAAAAGAGGATATAGCATTGCAATTAATACCAAATTCGTGTGAGCATGTTTTGGAAAGTCATTGGAAGTTCAAATGGGTTTCCACCTTTTTTAAAATGTAACTCCTTCTTAAATAGGCTGGATAACATTCCTTAAAAGCTTTCCTTCATTGCAAATCACGATTTTGGATGAGATGGACTCCTACCAAAAACGGTTCTACTCACAATGACTTCAATACCCCTTATCTCCATATATTTTAATTAACTACACAACCATTCTAAACTAAAGTTAAGCTAGCTAAATTAATCTACGCACAAATAATCAAAAGGACATGACTAGAGAAACGAATTTGACAAAATCTATTGAATGAAATTCTACACTACAAATTAACATACAAAATTAATGCTACATTAACTAAAACGAAAATTACAACTTTAATTATTCTAATTTTGCAATAACTACTACATGCATCAAATATTACCTATCTACATCTACATAATTTTAATCAAACAAAAATTGCACCAAACATTATGTAAAACCTAAACTCAAGTATCAACTACACCACAGAAAATGACTAACTCTAATCAATAGCTAAATTACATGCTACATTAATATACATTAAAACTAGAATCTTATATTATGAAAAATCAAAACTAACCTAACATTATACTAAACATGAAATCAAAAGCAGAAAACACTACATAGAAAACGCTACATAGAAATCGACTAACCAAACACAAACTGTCTACAGTAAACAATGACTAAATCGAATACATAATAAAAATCTATCTACACCTAAACAATGATTAACGAGTTGTAACTATTTTAACACTAACACGCTACAGAAAAACACTACAACTGAAAGTAAATTAATTGTAAACTCCTACCACAATCGATATTCAATATGGCTCAATATTCTTCAACGAAATCTAAAATGGAACTAACAAATTCAAACATCTAATTACAACTAAATTGATCTACCTACAGACTTATTAACATAAAATTGGAGGATACACAGCAAAAATATTTGGATCACACGCACACACCCAACAACGCTAAAGACATCCAACGCTGGATTAAAAACATCATTTTAAACAAAACAATACCTAAACACTCTACATGCTGGTTTATGCATGAACAATATCTATTCTATGGCTGACAAAATACAGAAAAAATGCAGCACATGACTCACACACAAGATAGGTTCTATCTAGAAGAAAGGGGTGAGAGAACCAACCTTTAGGGCGCTCCGACGACTGAGGTGGAGAAGAGAGCGGACTTTGCTTGGCTTTTCACCGCAAGGGATCTTGTTGATGCTGGAAATACACCATGGAACCATGTCGTACAGCTGCAACACATTGGAAATCCACCGAAGATGGAGGATGAACTGATTCTCGATCGGGGGGCGTAGAAGACCGGATAGAGGTATAGCCGGCCCTTTTCGGTGTAGTGTTTCTCACTTCCACACGAAAAAAATATTTCCCACCTCTGCTGCACCTGCAAAACACAACAACAAAGTGATTTGCCAATAGGAAAGATTAAGAAATGGAGAGATTTGAAAGGGAGGCAAGAACAAAAGCTTGGATCTCAAGCTTTTCTGCATGTCTTCAATGGAGATGGAATGAGGTGAGGGTTGAGAAGGGGCTGGAGTAAGATTCGTGCCCCTAGGGCATGAAATCCAAAGCAAAGACAGGGAATGGCTGGGCGTGTTCTCCCTTTTGACGTTTTGGGCTCTTTGGGCATTTTTTACAAAAACAGTGTTAAAAACAAAATAATTGTTGGGTGCCTCATGCAAAAGGGGTTTTTATGAAAATATTTTATGAAAAAATGCGAATTGGGTTGGCTGGGGTGGATCTCTAGTTGTTTTGGTCTAGATACAAGGTCCAAATGGACGTTTGGATCCAAATTCTCTAAATCGGCTCCGAGATTTGACCCGTTACACTGTAAATGCATTAATTCCCTCAAATTAACTCTGATTTCGATGAAATTCGAACCAGAGCTCTATAATATCGTTATGCACCTAAGTGTATGCCCTTAATCGATAGATGATGCATTTATGCAGTAAAAATATGTTAATAAAATGTATATTTTATGCATCATCAAATACCCCCATGCTAGAATAATTGCTAGTCCTTAGCAATACACTTTACCATGCAATAAAAATATGGACTACCCAATACATGAAAGCTCTTATTAAATAAAAAAAACTAAATCACTTTCGTATGAATCACTGTTGCATTTACCGTATGCAACAAGCCCTTTAAACCCCTGGGTTACCCCAGTGAACGAGTAAGGTCTCGTGAGGGTTTGCAGAGATGCTATTTACAAACATCAATATCATGCATGAATAATTTTTCAGAAAGAATAGGCAATTAAGAACTCATTATAAACAAATATTCATGTAATATACATTCTCAAAACAAATTCAGAAATTGCTATGCCACCACAGTAAAAATCATCTTTCTTTCACTTCTCTAAAATTGGAATTATTTATGAATTTTCTCAGAAAGTCAAGTATTATCATGTTTTACTCATTTATCCTCACCTGTATATTTTCTGCATAGTAATTCACAATTATTTCTAAGCAATGAATTTTTTCTCATTCAGCTCATTCTTTTCTTTGGATTTTCAATTTTTCACTCTTTTTCATTTTTCTAAATTGAGCACTATTTCAAATATCCAGTCTTGTGACCCGTGTAGCGAGCTTTAGGTCAGTGACTCCCAGGTCAGACAACCTTAGGGCACCAGATACAAAGTATCCCTCGGACTTAATTGCTCGAGTCACTCAACCTTCTATTCTAATAGTTTATGTATAGTTTTCCTCTCATCATGTGCAATGTCTCTATCTCTTAGGCTTTCTATGCAGTCCATGTAACAAGTTTTCGAATCGATGGCTCCCAAACTAGATGGCTTTAGGTCACCAGGTGTAAAACACCCTTCAGACTCTACTTACTTGAACTACAAAGGCCACAGATATCGACTAGACAAGAAGATGTTCTCCTTCATTATCCTTTTCGTCAAGAGACTCAAACACTTCATCTTGTGTCCGAGTTCCATTACTAGGATTCACGAAGATATCAACAACTAAACATAGCTCTATCTATTAAGCTCATTTTTCAAAACATTATTCAATTGCTTCATTTTTCCACAAAACACATTGTGCATACTTATACTAAAATGATTCAAAACTTTCTAACAATCAAATACTATCTTTTCTTTAAACTATTTCATAAACAACTACTCTATTTAAATTATATCAGAAAAAAAAATCACATGGGGCTTACAATTTTCTAAATTGTCAGATCATGCAGAAAAACAATCATAAATGCTACAACTTATTCTCAAAGACCTACTTTTATGAGTTTTCAGCATATCAGACATGAAGAAAAATTTTAAAATTTTGTGCATCTAAACCATCCCTCCATGCTTGAATGACATTGTCCCTAGTGGCATCCAGAATAATGCAATCATGCAATGCAGATGCACACTACAGAACAATAAAATGAATAAGGAGAAAGGATTGATACAACCTGGCATGCTCGAACCTCTAAAGTTGTCGATTGACTGGACTTTTGCACCACCACTATGCATGTATAAATGCATAGTTTTCTGCACATCTAGTCAATGTTCTACTTTTGAAGGCTTCTTCATGTCTTGTAACTTGAACTCATACATTGATGGATCAAATGTTCATACATGTCAACATTGAAATTCAACATGAAATCAAAACAAAATTCAAAACAAAACACATAAACAAATATTGATTTATTCTAATATACATATGATACATCCTAAATTATACTTAATAACATAAGAACTCTAACACATAAAACAACTACACTATGTCAGAATTATTCTATCAATGCAAATAATAAACCTAAATCTAAATCTAAATCAGTAAAACAATGAACAAAGTAGCAGCTAACCTATGTTAGAATTAAACTAAGATAATCAATCTAATCTAAATTAGCAGCTAATCTATGTTAAGCTATGTCAGAATAATCTAATTACTTTATGAAATAAAAAGACAATTCTACTCTAAATCAGAAAGTTAAACAACTAAACTATTTTAAACTATGTTAAAACAATCTAATTAATCTATGAAAACAATTCTAATCTAAAACACAATATTAGTAAATACAGGAAAACACTACTATTTTATCTAAGACTCACATGTTTAAATAATCATTAAAGCATGGAATTCAATGAATCCTAAGAAAAACAGCATGTGCATCCTATATTTTTCCAACTATGTTAATTCTACAAACTAAAACAATTAAATAAACTAAACTAAACTAAACACATATATTAATAAAATGATATCTCAGAAATAATCAGAATATATCGTCGTTCCCCGGCAATGGCACCAAAATTTGGTTGATCTTTTGGAATGGGTATTTTTAAAACATATTTTTCAATAAAAACTTGGGAAAATCGTCAACCAAAGATATAAAAACCGACTTTCCACAGAGTGGCGAGTACGGGTCAAATCCACAGGGAACGGGATACTTCTGAAATAATTCTAAAATAACACTTTATTAATATAACAAGGTTTACAATCTATGTCAATATTACAATTTAAATCAAATAATAATCTAAACTATGAAAATAAACTAAAGTAGGAGGCTAAGTCTTATGCAGTTCTCCAGGGGCAAAACTGTCTTTTCACTGCAAGTGTAGTTGCACTTGATAATTGAATTACACCTGTGAACCTGTTCTAACTTATCAACCTACACAATACAAGCAAAAAGTCAGTAAACTATTAAAAGTTAAATCTACATTACATCTACGACTATTTCTAAATTATGTCAGGAATTAAATTACACTTAAACAAATAAATAAAACTACAATTACAATATTTAACTACTCTAACTAAGCAAAGCAACTCTAATTACTCTAATTAACTCTAATTCACTAAATACACTACTAGAAAACACTAAAACTACACGAAATTAAACAAAGGACTAAATGACTGTTCTGTCCCTAAAGAATGCAAAAATGGACTCTAACAGCTTTTCGCAATTTACAGTTTTGAGGGGTCAAACGAATTTTAATTTTTCTAAAATTACTTCTGTTCTGTAAAAGACAGATTCAAGAATCTGACGCATTTTACAGATTTGAAAAATACATTCTGGATCTCCAGATATAAGTGTTTCAAAATCGGGATAATCTTGGAAATCGTAGGACCCGAAATTTTAAAATCCGAAAAAGTTGTTTTCACAAAACGCTTAAAACACAAACCAAATCAACTCGGATCGAGCTGAAATTTGGTCTGCAGACAGTTAACACACAAATGTAAAGAATGGAAAAATAATTTTTAGAAAACTCGATAAAAATCCACATGCGATGATGAGTGCACGATCGGGTAAAAATTAGGGTTTTGGTTCAGTACACTATTCATCTGTTTAAATCCACTCATGACATTTCTCATTAAACCACATGAAGTAACAGTCATAAACTACACCTAATCTACTGCTAAACTATAATAAAGGACACCAATTAAGCTAATTATAATAAAACTAAGAAATTACATAAGCAAACAAGTGTTAGTTCTAATCTACGCACAGTTAATTCTAACCTAACCTAAACTCACTAATTAACTACTCAAACATTAATTCTAACATCTAACTAAATCATAATACTATCTAATGTTAGTCTAACTAAGGTTATAAACTAAGTTAGAGTAGCTTAACTAACTATGGTTAGATCGACTAGGTATAAACACTAACTAGGGTCTACTAGGTTGGTTTCTAACTAAGGGGAGTTAACTAAGGTTAGTCTAACTAACTAGTGTTACCTAATAACTAGGATTAACTAATGTCAACTAGGGTTAGGTAAGGGTGGTTAGGGTTAGTAAGGGGCGGTTTTAAGATAAAGCATTGACTAGGGTCCATGCCACCTATGATAGCTAACTAGGTTAATTGCTAATAGTTAATGGTTGTTTTCTAAAACACTAATGTCAACCTACATCAATTTCTAAATTAAATGTAAACTAATGTTAACACCTAAGCATACACGATTTTCTAAAATCTAATTCTAATACTTACTGAATTAATTCATTAACACCTAATTAATGCTAACTTTTAACTAAGCAAGTCATAACTAGGGCTTATAAAAGGTAGAACACGCATTTGGTAGGGAACATCCTCTCTCATTCTTGCCTTAATAGCACTTTAGGAAAGTTTTTTATTTCTAAAACCGTCCAGCCCATAGCTCATGCGTTTTTCATCTTTTTTTCATTAAAAGCAATAAAGCTCATTTGAAAACCTTTCCCTACAAATGCAATGCACGAGTTTGGCTCTTTTGAAAAGAGGATATAGCATTGCAATTAATACCAAATTCGTGTGAGCATGTTTTGGAAAGTCATTGGAAGTTCAAATGGGTTTCGACCTTTTTTAAAATGTAACTCCTTAAATAGGCTGGATAACATTCCTTAAAAGCTTTCCTTCATTGCAAATCACGATTTTGGATGAGATGGACTCCTACCAAAAACGGTTCTACTCACAATGACCTCAATACCCCTTATCTCCATATATTTTAATTAACTACACAACCATTCTAAACTAAAGTTAAGCTAGCTAAATTAATCTACGCACAAATAATCAAAAGGACATGACTAGAGAGAACGAATTTGACAAAATCTATTGAATGAAATGCTACACTACAAATTAACATACGAAATTAATGCTACTTTAGCTAAAACAAAAATTACAACTTTAATTATTCTAATTATGCTATAACTACTACATGCATCTAATATTACCTATCTACATTTACATATTTTTAATCAAACAAAAATTGCACCAAACATTATGTAAAACCTAAACTCAAGTATCAACTACACCATAGAAAATGACTAACTCTAATCAATAGCTAAATTACATGCTACATTAATATACATTAAAACTAGCATCTTATATTATGAAAAATCAAAACTAACAAAACATTATACTGAACATGAAATCAAAAACAGAAAACACTACATAGAAAACGCTACATAGAAATCGACTAACCAAACACAAACTGTCTACAGTAAACAATGACTAAATCAAATACATAATAAAAATCTATCTAAACCTAAACAATGATTAACGAGTTGTAACTATTTTAACACTAACACGCTACAAAATTACACTACAGCTGAAGGTAAATTAATTGTAAACTCCTACCACAATCGATATTCAATATGGCTCAATATTCTTCAACGAAATTTAAAATGGAACTAACAAATTCAAACATCTATTTACAACTAAATTAATCTACCTACAGACTTATTAACATAAAATTGGAAGACACATAGCAAAAATATTTGGATCACACGCACACACCCAACAACGCTAAAGACATCCAACGCTGGATTAAAAACATCATTTTAAACAAAACAACACCTAAACACTCTACATGCTGGTTTATGCATGAACAATATCTATTCTATGGCTGACAAAATACAGAAAAAATGCAGCACATGACTCACACACAAGATAGGTTCTATCTAGAAGAACGGGGTGAGAGAACCAACCTCCAGGGCGATCCGACGACTGAGGGGGAGAAGAGAGCTGACTTTGCTTGGATTCACACCGTAAGGGACCTCGTTGATGCTGGAAATACACCATGGAAGCATGTCGTACAGCTGCAACACGTTGGAAATCCACCGAAGATGGAGGATGAACCGATTCTCGATCGGGGGGCGTAGAAGACCGAATAGAGGTAGAGTCGGCCCTTCTCGGTGGAGTGTTTCGCACTTTCACACGAGAAAAGTGTTTCCCACCTCTGTTGCACCTGCAAAACACAACAAGAAAGTGATTAGCCAACAAAGAAGATTAAGAAATGGAGAGATTTGAAAGGGAGGCAAGAACAAAAGCTTGGATCTCAAGCTTTTCTGCATGTCTTCAATGGAGATGGAATGAGGTGAGGGTTGAGAAGGGGCTGGAGTAAGATTCGTTCCCCTAGGGCATGAAATCCAAAGCAAAGACAGGGAATGGCTGGGCGTGTTCTCCCTTTTGACGTTTTGGGCTCTTTGGGCATTTTTTACAAAAATAGTGTTAAAAACAAAATAATTGATGGGCGCCTCATGCAGGAGGGGTTTTTAAGAAAATATTTTATGAAAAACTCGAATTGGTTTGGCTGGGGTGGATCTCTAGTTATTTTTGTCCAGATCCAAGGTCCAATTAGACGTTTGGATCCAAATCCTCTAAATCGGCTCCGAGATTTGACCCGTTACACTGTAAATGCATTAATTCCCTCAAATTAACTCCGATTTCTATGAAATTCAAACCAGAGCTCTATAATATCATTATGCACCTAAGTGTATGCCCTTAACCTATAGATGATGCATTTATGCAGTGAAAATGTGTTAAAAAAACATATATTTTATGCATCATCAAATATAATCCCTAAGAGAAAAGAAGGATCGGAGCATCTCCAAGATGAAGGAGTTTGTGATGTACCCTTCCAAAAAAAAAGAGAGAGAAAAGTCAGGACATCACTAAAATGAAGGATGATGTAATCCCCCCCCCCCCTCCCAAAAAAAAAAACCCAAGAGAGCTCTAATTCTGCCAAAAAAAAGAAAAGAAAAAAAAAGAGTGCAGAAAGATCATCATGGAAAAGAATCCCAGGATATCAGACTACCGAATCTACCAAAGAATCCTCTTTAAATTTTGTGAAATTCTATTATCAATATTCTTTCACCAATTGCTTTCATAATATCAAGAATACTCTCTTTTCTGTTCATATCAAGGAAATTGATAGCTTCCTTGAAAGAAAGTCAATTGCAAGCAATTTGAATTCGAATCCTGATTCTACGTAGTTAAGCCCAGTCGGAGGTAATACTTTAGGTAAAAAAAAGGGAATATTTTCAAAACAATGTGCATCATTTTCAATTATTTTGAATCAACAACAATTTTCAACATTTTGACAATATTTTTTAGTCATCCTGGCGTGAAGCGAGAGCTTGAGGTTTATCTTTGGCGCATCCTGACATTAGTTGTTATCCTTTTTAAGGACTTGATAATGGGGGTTTTTAAGGTTCCTTCCCTTCTGTTGGTATAATCTGAGCGCATGGGCTCTCAGATTCGCACACTTCCATGTGTCCCCACTATCCCACCATAGACAATCCAATTTTGGCTTGAGGTTAAGCCACCAATCATTTTCTTACAAAAGGTCATCAATTTCAAAAGTTATTTAGTCTCAGCAATGAGGTGCCCAAAATCAAACCCCTTTTCAAGCTTTAGGGACCCCAATTTCATCCTTTTGCAAAACCCCAATCGGATTCATTGTGCGGAAGTCCGAAGGTTCCATTATGGGTTCTTCTTTCGAGAATCTCATCATTTTCCTCCCAATCAGGATAAGGGTTAAACCTGAGCCTCATTTTAATGAGGTATTTCATCTCCTGGTCAGGTTAAGGGTTAAACCTGAGCCTCATTTTGATGAGGTATTTCATTTCCCGGTCAGGTTAAGGGTTAAACCTGAGCTTTGTTTCTATGCAAAGTATTTCCCGTCCCATCCAGGTTAAGGGCAAAACCTGAATCTCACTTCTTTTGAAGTAAAATTTTTCTTCTTTATTCTCCATTTCATATCTACCATTTTCATCAGGGCTAATCTCTTCATAACCAGTCAGATCCTTCTAATTGGGGCATTTTTATAGCCCAAATTTGGTGTGTTTTCTTTGCCACTAAGCTCATCTTCAAGCCGGCCTAGTAGCAAAGAGGGGGATCTGTAAACACCCTAAATTTTCCTCATCCATTCTCAAATAACTCTCCTCGTGCAGTGCTAACTCTGTCAGGTAGGTGTAGGAGTCAAACCCTGAGTAAGTTTCAAAAAATCACCATTTTACCAACATTTTCATTAGGAAAATTACCATTTTACCCTTAGGTCATCCCAGACCCCAGTCAGTCGGAGTCAACAAAGCTCACTGGTCAGTTCAGAGCATTTAGAATATCAGTCATTTCAAGCTCATCTGAGCTCACAATGAACATACATTTCCATTTCTGACCATTCCTGCCAAAATGGGATCATTTCTTCAGAAATGAGCTTATTTTTCACTCAAATCCAAGCCAATTGTCTCTAAGTCAGTCATTCATAGTCAGTCATATTCCCCAGAGTCTAACTTGAGCTCACTAGGAGTTCGAGTGCTCCAGTTTCAGTTCAAAATCATTTCTAAGTGTCCTGGAGCCCATTTTAGTCCATTTCAGCTCTTTCAGCTGAAATTGAGCTGAGTTCAACAAATTGAGTTAGTGTTCTAGCTTTGATTTTAGTTTATGTCAGTATTACTGACCTTTGTCCTAGCTTGAATCCAGCTTAGATCCCTAATTCACTTCACTCTAGTGACCATTCCGTACCATTTCTCTAAAAATGACAGTATTTCTTGAAGATTCAGTCAGAAAGGTCAGTTGAGTCAGTGTCTGGTCAGTTCATTTGAGTTCTGAAACTCTAGAATCCAGCTCGAACCCCAATTTTTAGTGTCACTTTAACCCAGTAGAGTCCAAAAACCATTTCTTCAACCATTTTGTAAATTTGATCAATTTTAATGCTTTTTAAGCTGGTACGACTACCAATCGAGGTTTAAAATCCAAAATTCGCCATTCAGGATTAGCATTTCGCATGTCATTTCATGTCATTTCTCATCATTTCATATCATTTCTCAGCATTTCATAACATTTCATCACATTTCATTTCATTTTTTGAAGTCCAGAACTCGAGTTTTATAAATTTCAATCCAGATTGAGTTTTAAAAGTTTTCAGAAATCAATTTCAAACCCCGGGTTTCCAAAATTGACATTTTTACCCCCAGGATTCTAAAATTGGAAATATTTTTTTGAGAAAAACAATCTGGATTTATTTCAAACTCAAATTTTCAAAATCTATGCTGGATTTGATTCACAACGGGGTGTTGAACTTCAAAATCCGAGCTCGTTTCAAAAACTGCCAAAATAGCTCATTTCGTCTGGAAACTTTCTGAAAAGACTATTTTACACCTCTAATCTTCAAAATGAATTTCAAAATTGAAATTTGGACCCGCTCTGAGATAGCCCATTCATTTACATTTCTATTTTATTAAAAAAAAAAAGATGTTTCTTTTTATTTGCTTGTTTTTGTTTTTATTGATTTTTATTTATTTATTTTATTTTAAAGAGGTGGGACCCACAAGGTGGTCGCCCAAACCTTCAGCCCCTCTATTTCTCCATTTCCTTTCTCTCCTCCTCTCATTTTCCTTTCCTCCTTCCTTTCTTTCCTTCTTTCTTTCTTCTTTTCCTTCTTTCTTTCTTTTCTTCCTTTCTTCTTCCTTTTTCTTTTCTTTCTTTCTTTCTTTATTTCCTCCTTTCTTTCCTCTCCCTCCATTCACGTATAGCATTCTCCAGCCCCTTTTTTTTCTTCCTCTTTCCCTCTCTTTTCTTCCCCTTTCTTTCCTTTTCCTTCTTCCCCTCTTCTTCCCTTTTCCTTCCCTTCCTTCTTTCCCCTTTCTTCCTTACCTCCTTTCCATCTCTTCCAAGGCCATAAGACTCTAGCCATTCACGTATGGCTGTACACAAAAAAAAAGTTAGCTATTATTATTAGCAACTTATGTTTTAATGGATTAAAACCTAAGTTATCAAAAGGAAAAAGAACGGCTGCCCCAAAAGAGATCCTATCTCATGCCCCTCTCTCTCTCTCTCTCTCTCTCTCTCTCTCTCTCTCTCTCTCTCTCTCTCTTTTACCTCTCTTCTTCTCTCCTTGGCTGCTACAGCCACAGCAGCCTTCCAGCCTCTCTATTGCAGCCCCCAAAGAGGAACACCAGCCGGCAGCCACCTTCAACTTCCTTCCTCCAGCCAACCGCCAACAGCTTCCTCCATCGGTTCCAGCCTCCCTCCAGCCTTGGCAGCCACCATCAACCTTTGATGCCTAGCCCAAACAAGCTTTGCAGCAGCCCTTGCATAGCAGCATCTTCATGTGATGCCACCATCATATTAAGCCCCCCTCACCACCGAAGTTCCAGCACGTACAAAGTGTTGTCCATATCTACATTTGTTCCAGCCGCCTACAAGCAATCCGCCCTCAACGCCAACACCAACACCTGTGTCGGCGCACCATTGCATCCTTAGCACCTCCGGTGTTACCCTTTTCAAGACCCCTGCCAACCATAACAGCACCTCTATTGTTGTATATACCATTCCATCCGGCGCCCAACAACCAAGGTAAAACCCTCATTTTCAACTTTGATTTTCTTAAACCCAAGGATTGATCATGATGCAATGGGATTTTTCGTGAGGCATTCTCATAAATACAACTTGAGATCATTTCAAAAAAAAAAAAAATTGGGTTTGTATGGCTGGAAAAACAATCAAAGCATGAAGCATTGATTGTTTATGATGAAAGCTACGTACAGAAAGGGATCCATCCGATAGATGGATCGGATCCCCTCTCATCAATAGCATACATTAAACAAAGTTATACCACTCTTTAATAGTTTTTTTTTTTATCATTTTTGAATAGATTCCATGATTATGAGAATTGCATTTGATTTTATTTCATCATTTTGCATTACTTAGTTTAGTTATATTAGCAGTTTATCATGTTTTAGCTTAGACGTACAGTCCAATCATTATTTCATGTATGAATTTTCGTCCATAAATTTTGAATTTTTTGTGGTAGTCATGTTCGTTTGTCTGTGATATTTTGCCGAAAATTTGATTTAGTTCGGGTTTCAGAACTCATCTAAACCGATCAAACCCTAAATCGGGTTTTCTGTCTCTCTGAACTTTCAGTTTGTGCTTTAGCAGACAAGAACCTCAGGCACCACCCTTGTGGAAGATTCGGATTGTCCTACAAAAATCACAGTGGATTAATAATTAAATCTACTAATGATCTGGAAATGTTAAGGTTTTTTCAACTACTTTGGTTTCTGTCAAAAATCGTATTTTCCCAGACCCCTGGAAAAATCTCGATTTTCCTTCGTCAGGGTGTAAACAGACTCTAATGCAACAAGTCCATTCAATCCGTAGCCCGTCTGCAAAAACTTTCAACAAAAAAGTTGTTCCTAACATGTTTTACTATCATATTCCAAAATTTAAGGATTTTTGGAACTGTTTCAGTATTTTTCCCGAAAATTTATTTTCTGTCTGACAAATTCCAATATCCAGAAATTTCAGAGATTTGGGTCTCTGATAACAGTGTTCCCTTTTTCAAACTGTAACCCGAATCCCAATGATGCAAGAATATCAAATTTTACTCTATTTGTCAAGGATATTTTCCCACAATTTCAGACTTTTTCCCATCTGTTTACTATTTTTCTTACATTTTATACCAAAACATGTGTGTTTCTCCTGAATCCTAAAGTCGTCGGATTCCGATCCAACTTGCCAGAGCTATACAGCTCCGACCATAGGTCAAAACCAGAAAGTGTAAAAGGAAAAAATCTTTCCCTAACTGTTCTATGTCACCCCATAAAATTTGGGAAATTTTTATGGAAGTTTGATATCCTAAATTCCCTTTAGAATCAGCATTTTATGCAAAATTTTGATTTTCTTAGGATTTTAACTATTGTTCATATTAAGAAAATACAAAAAAATAATTTTTTGAGATTCATTATGTTCCTAGGGTTAGTATAGGTGTCCATGCCAAATTTGGCTCAATTCTAAGTTCATTTGATTGATATGATAGTTTATCCTTAAATTCAGAAGCGAAAATCAGGCAAAAATCAAGTTGAAATTGATATTTTATGATATTTTTGTCATTTTAGGGTTTTATTCATGTAAATAAGCATGTAGAATCATATTAGGGTTATATTCAATCTCATTTTCATTTCATATTTTTCAATTTTGCAAAATTTATTTCAGAAAACCCTGGTTTCAAGGCCATAGTCTTGTTATCAGGAGTATTTTGGTCAATTTGACCTAAATTTCAAAATTTCAATCTTTAATTTCATAAATTTTCATGCATATCATCATATTTCATCATATTGTATTTGATTTATTTCATTTAATTTTCAAAATTCTAAAATTTACAAAATTTCTTTCAAAAAACCCTGATTTCAAGGTCATCACGGGTATTTTGGTCATTCTGACCCCAATTTCAAATTTTCAAGTTTATTTTCGAAATTTATTTATTATTTATCATGTTTATATCAAAGGGGGTATGAATTTGGGTTTATATCTGAATGATATCTGATAATTTCCCATATTTTTGGATAAATTCAGAAAACCTACATTTTTGTGCTAACCTTGTTTTCTAGTTTTGCAGGAACATTCAAGAAGAAGGCTTAGTTATTTTTATTCTTTATTTTATTCAATTCAATGTAAAAAGCAATGTAATATCTGGAATAAGAGTTATATTTTTGCTTAGAATAGGGCTGCATTGCATATAGTTTAATTTCTGCAAATTTCAATATTTGATGTATGATTCATATACATTTATTTCAAAATCACTATGGTTGACACGAATGACATGTGCACAAGCTCTTATAGAGTTTATAAACTTGGTGGAATTTGTATTTTTGGCCATAGTCAGAATACGAATGAAACCTAGATTTATGATCTTCATATTAGCCACATTCAGCCTACACTCTTAGGCTAACTTCAAAAATGCACTCCATTTCTCAAAGTTTCAAAAGGATTTTCCAATTCCTCAATTGAAATTCCTTTTTAAATTCATATTCATTCATTCATGTCATTCAAATTGCATTATTTTCAAATTCATTTTTTTTTAATTTCAATTTTAGAAAAATCAATTTTCTCAAGGATTTACCAAGTCTTTCTCAGGATTGGATTTTCTTAGAACTCTAAGTTTTCATATGAGACTTCAAAGTATTTCCCAAGTTCAAATCAAGATTTTCCAATGTTTTAAAATTCTTGAATTTCAAAATCCCATGTTTTTAGAAATTGATTTTCTTAAAGATCTAATTTTCCTGAGAATCCATTTTCCATTTCAAAAATCCTTTTCCAATGAATTTCCTGATTTTCTCAAGATTCTCAAATCCATTTCCTCAGAAAAGCTATTCAAATCTCAAATCGATTTTCCTAAAGTCCAAGTTTTCATGAGAATTCATTTTCCAATGAAAATTTCTGATTTCCAATGAAATTCAATGACTTTCCCAAGTATTTCTCCAGCATTTTTCAAGCATATTTCAATTTTCCAAAGCAAACATCATATTTTTGAAATTTGCATCTTTTCAAAATTTCATAGCACAAATCTGATTCTTTGTGCATTCTAGGAAAAATAGAGCATAATTTAGATAATTTAACTTAGTCAAAGCGCACATTTGATCCTTGGTTCGATTACCTCTGGTAAAGGCGCCAGGAACGGTTGAACCTTGTACTGACAGGGGGATCCCATTCCAAGGAATTTTTCCGCAAATTTTCAAAACGGAGGCGAGTAATTTTCAAAACCATTTTCAAAACTTTGGTCGAGTTTGACTCGCAGGATCGTTTCTCTCTCGCAAGGGAGGGGAAAAATTTTGCGATGATTACAGGTTGCCAAGACCTCATTCTTTTCATAACAATGCATTGTATATCGTAGTGAGAACCAGGGGCATGACTGTCCCACATGTGCTTGTCGATGGAGGCAGCAACCTCAATATTTGCCTGGAAATGATAGCGAAAGCCTTGGGATTGAAAGCGGAAGAATACGTGTCTGATCCGATTACAATCTACGGTTTCGATAACCATGGGCAGACTGCCAAGGGCAAGATCTTTCTAGAAATTTTCATTAACTACTCAGTGCATACAGTTTTATTCCATGTCGCCAATGTGCCGCCCACCTACAATCTTTTGTTGGGACGAACATGGATCCACAATGCCAACGTTGTTCCGTCAACCCTTCACCAATGCATAAAATGGTCTAAGGGAGGGATGATCACCACCATTATGGGAGAAGATCTCAAAGAGAGGCTACCACATCCTATGATCCCCCGTCCGACATTTACAGCGGACATTCTAAGCATCCGAGAAAGTGATGAGATCAACCTCAGTGAGAGTTTAGAAATGCTAAAGCTGAAGGATGTCCAGGAAGAAGAAAACGTTGTAGCAATAGTCCAATGGCAAGGACCCTGTTTCTTCAAATTGGGAGGACGCATCAACTACACTTCATTCAAAGATCATCCCTTATTCCCTCAGTTTTCCAAGGCCAAAAGAGGATTTGATCTGTTGATAAAGCATGGGTATCAGCCATTCTGAGGCATGGGAAAAAATGAAGACGACATAGTGGAGTCGATACTTCCTGCTCGACATTCAGCAAGTCCAGGGTTGGAGTTCACCGGCCAAGCCTCCAGCAAAGGAACAGTATTTGTCAGAGAGACCAAATGAGGAAGATGATGCCTTAGTTTTCCTGCTTTCTGTTCTTGTTTCTCAGTTAATCTTGTAGGGACAACACAGTCCCAATCTTTTTGTCGGTCTTGTAAATATCTTATTCTCAAATCAATGAAAACTTAATCTTCTCTTTATATTTGGGCATCTATCATTCTTGCTTATATTTTTTTTGTGCCGTTATTCTTTACTTTCGTACAAAAAAGTTTGTTTTGGGCTTGTACTTTCTCTTAAAAACCTTCTTGGCATTTTCAGAAGTTCATTGAAACATAGTTCCTGAATCGATGAAGAAGTTCATTATCAATCCCTAATTCTCCCAAAAGAAATCCAAACTGGCAAGAATTCATAAGATAAAAGTCAGAGCAGAGGTCAGCCAGACAATAGAGCAGACCGAAGAACTAGCAGAGTTTGATTCAACTATTCAAGAATTGCCATAATTTGCTCACATTCAGATGCAGGACGAACCATCATCTTTTGTTCAAGATCCAACTGAGGATATCAACATTGGTTCAGAAGATGATCCGAGAATCCTCAAAATCGGTTCTGGTCTAAATGCAGATGAAAAAACAAGACTCATCAAATTCCTTATGCAGCATCAAGAAGTATTTGCCTAGACTTATGAAGATATGCTAGGATTAGATCCCAAGCTGGTTGAGCATCGACTCAAATTGAAACCAGATTCCAGACCAATCAAGCAGAAACTGAGAAAGTTAGACCCTCGAGTTGAGCAACAAGTTAAGGAAGGACTTCAAGATTTGTTAAAAGTAGGCTTCATCTGAGCCATTGACTATCCGGATTGGTTGGCAAATATCGTAGCAGTTCCTAAAAAGAACGACAAAGTTCGGATTTTCATTGATTTCAGAGATCTCAATAAGGCTACTCTGAAGGATGATTATCCACTTCCCAATATTGATCTTTTGATCGATAGCACGGCAGGCTACGCCATATTTTCCTTTATGAACGGATATTTAGGCTACAATCAAATCAAACTGGTTGTTCGTGACCAATCAAAAACTTTCTTTACCACACCATGGGGAACCTTCTGCTATACAGTCATGCCATTTGGACACAAGAACACTAAGGCAACCTATCAAAGGGCAATGACTGTCATTTTCCATGATCAGATGCATAAGAATATGAATGCCTATGTAGATGACATCCTAGTCAAGTCTAAAGAAGAGAAATATCATCTCGATGCTCTTGGTCAAGTCTTTGAAAGACTTATTTTTTACAAGTTGAGACTTAATCCTCATAAATGTGTTTTCGGAGTAGAATCCGGCAAATTGCTCGATTTCATTATCAACAAAAGAGGAATAGAGGTGGATCCGGCTAAAGCAAAAGCAATTATTGATATGCCACCCCTAACTAATCTCAGGGAACTGCGAAGTCTTCAAGGGTGTATTCAGTCTATTCGGAGGTTCATCTCCAATTTGGCCACGAGATGTGAACCTTTCAATCATTTGCTAAGAAAAGGAGTAAAATTTGAATAGGGATCAGAATGTCAACTCTCGTTTGAGCGCATCAAGCAATATCTCCTTAATCCACCAGTTTTGAAGCCACCAAAATTGGGGAAGCCTCTCTTATTATATATTTTCATCAATCAGAATGCCTATGGTGGATTCCTTGCATAGTATGAAGAAGGCAGTTTGATAGAGCACAACATCTACTATGTGAGCAAAACTTTCATTGATTATGAAAAGAAGTATTCTCAAATGGAAAAGTCTTGTCAAGCTCTGGTTTGAATGTACCAAAAATTGAGACATTACTTATTGGCATCTGAGGTCAAATTCTTATTAAAGCTTAATCCTCTCAGATACATTCTTGAGCAACCATTTCTCACTGGACGGATTGCAAAATGGCAGGTCCTTCTAATGCAATATGACTTAGAGTATGTTTCTCAAAAGTCAATTAAAGGTCAGGCTATCGCAGATCAACTGGCAGACTTTTCCCTGATAGAAGAAATAAAAGCAGAGGATGATTTTCCTGATGAGCACATCTACAATGTCCAACAACCTCCAGTTTGGAACCTATTCTTCAATGGCTCTAAAAATATGTCTGGCATAGGGATTGGAGTCTTGTTGATCACTCCAGAAAAAAGAAATGATCCCTTATTCTCTCAAGCTTGGTTTCCAATATACTCATAATATGGCTGAGTATGAAGCTCTAATATAAGGCCTCAAAATTCTGCAAAATTTCAATGTCAAGAGAGTGCATGCCTTTGGCGATTCGTTACTTGTCGTCAGTCAAGTTAACACTGAATGACAGGTGAAAGATTCAAAATTGATCCCCTATCAAAAGATCCTCCTAGCTCTTGAGGACAACTTCAAAGAATTTCAGCTCAATCACATCAGAAGAGAGCACAATCAAATAGTCGACGACTTAGCCAGCCTGGGCTCCATCTTATCCTTTAAGGGCAGTGAATCATGTCGTTCTTTCAAAGTTGGTAGGCTTGAGTAATCCGCCTTAATTTCAACCATGCAAGTAAATCAGGTCGATCAGAAAGAGAAGCCTTGGTACCAAGATATCAAAGATTTCATTAAAACTGGTGAATTTCCACCAGAAATGCCAAAAAGCGAGCAGTATGCAATTCAGCGTATGTTCGCCCGTTATTTAATCCTTGCCGATATCCTTTACCGTCGTGGGTTCAGTTCTGAATATGTCAGATGTTTAGACAAAAATAAAGCTATGGAAATTATCCAAGAGGCACATGAAGGGATTTATGGTGGTCATACGAGCTATCAAAATCTTGTCAAACAGATCATCTGGGCAGGGTACTTCTAGAAAACCATGCAACAAGATTGTCATCGATTTATTAAGAAGTGCGTCAAGTGCCAAATGCATGCACCTTCCATCCATGCGTCAGCCGCATATCTACAATCAGTTGTTTCTCCTTGGCCATTTTCTATGTGGGCTTTCGACGTCGTAGGCCCAATTACTCCTTCCGCT
Organism: Nuphar pumila; assembly: GCF_984573655.1. NCBI lineage: Eukaryota > Viridiplantae > Streptophyta > Magnoliopsida > Nymphaeales > Nymphaeaceae > Nuphar > Nuphar pumila. The sequence goes on from NC_143257.1 coordinate 44,404,454, forward strand.
TCCAATGACCACAAATATTTTCTAGCTGCTATATAGTATTTCACCAAATGGATTGAAGTTGTCACTCTGTGCACAGTAGAAGACCGCCATGTGGTTTCTTTCATTCACAAGAACATTCTTTGCCGCTTCGGCATACTACATGATATTGTTTCAGACAATGAAAGTCATTTCAAAAATGAGAGGATGAAAACCTTTTGTTCCAAATTCAAAATTTGCCATCATTTCTCAGCTCCCTACTATCCTCAAGGAAACGGTCAGGCAGAGGCTGCCAATAAGTTTTTGATCTGCATTTTGGAAAGGACTGTGAAAACAGGTCGAGAATGGCACGAGAAGATACATGATGCACTTTGGGCATACCGAACCACCATTCGGACTCCAACCAATGCTACACCCTTAGAGCTTGTCTACGGGACGGAGGTGGTATTACCTCTCCACGTGTAGAAGCACACTCTCAAATTTGCCTCCCTTATAGAATTTCCACTTGATCAATATCAGCTGCAAAGATTCGTGCAGCTAGATCTACTGGATGAAAAGAGGCTCAAGGCAGCAGAGCATGCTCAAGCTTATCGTCGGAGGGTAGCTCGACACTACGCCAAATCCGTCATTGAGAAAAAATTTTGAGTTAACGATTTGGTGCTCAGATCGACAGCTCATCTCAAGCATCGACCACGAGGCAAATGGTCACCCAATTGGGAAGACCCTTATATGGTTAAGGAAGCACTACCTCACAATTCATATCGTCTGATCAATGCAGATGTGATGGAAATGCCAGATCCTGTCAATTCTCTACATCTGAAGAAGTTTTATACTTGAAATGTTCATTCTAGCCTTTTGTACTCTTCGAAGAGTCATTTCAATAAAACAATGATCTTCTATCAATTCTCACATTTTTCACCATAATACTGGAGCATTTTATTTTAGATACATTTGTCTTCTCTTCATCATATGCAGGCAGGATCAAACAAAAACTTTTTTTCTCAAATCCTACCGATTTTCAATTTATCTTGTGATCTTTATTAATTTCATTTATTTTGTCCATTTCTCAATTTAATCAAATTTTCATCAAACTATTGTCAATTTTTGTCAAGTTTTAGCAATTTTTTCGTCAATTTTTAAATTTTATCAATCTTTATTTCTAAATACCCTTTCAGGTTAAGAGATAAACTTAATGCCTTCTTTCAATGAGGTACTTCTTTATTCTCTTCCCCGTTCAAGATAAGGGGTTAATCCTGAAAATTGGACCACATACAGCTAACTGTGCTGGTCCATCTAAATCATAAATCATAAATCTTGTCATATCCCTTCTAAATTCAAGTCTCAGGTTATCTCTTCACAAAATCTTCTTTTTCTCTTTCAGGTTAAGGGACAAGCCTGAACCTCGGCCTTCGAGGTATTCTTTACCCTTTTAGGTTAAGGGATAAACTTGATGCCTCCTTTCAATGAGGTACTCATTTATTCTTTTCCCCGTTCAGGATAAGGGGATAAATCCTGACAGCAGACCGCATACAGTTAAACTATGATGGTCCATTGAATTCAAAATTTTCACCAAGAATCTTTACTTTCTAAATCCATTTTGAAAATGGAGCTTATCTTTAAAACCCAGTCCTCGCACTGGTTATCTTTCAAACTTTTTTTCATATATCGAGCTCATTCGAAAACCCAGTCCTCGCACTGGTTATTTCTCAAAATTTCTGATCATGTATCAAGCTCATTATTAAAAATCCAGTCCTCACACCAATAACTTTCTAAATTCAACCTTCTGATCAAAGTTTTTCCTTCTACAAATCGAGTTCTGACTTGAACTTCCAAAGTTGGTCATATATTTCAAAGGATCCAGCTCTAGTTGGTCATATATTTCAAAGGATCCAGCTCTAGTTGGTCATATATTTCAAAGGATCCAACTCTCGCTGATCATGTATTTCAAAAGTCCCAACTCATGCTAGTTGATCTCCCAAATCAAATTACTTCATAGCCAAACCTTCGGATTTCAATTTCTCAAATTCTATCAGCTTCTAAACTTCGGTTTTCAATTTCTTAAATCTATCATTTCCTAAAAATCTCTTGGTTGCAATATTCTCAAAATTTCATCATTTTCTCAACCCTCAGGTTACAATCTCTCAATTCCAATCATTTTCAAAACCTTCAGATAAAACCTTTCGTTCAAAATCCAGTTTGCATCACTGGTCAGGATTTTCAAATCTAGTTTCTTATAACTGGTCGAGATTTCAAAAATCCAGTATTTTTCACTGGTCGGGTTATCAAAATCCAGTATTTTTTACTGCTCGGGATTATCAAAATCCAGTTTCTTATAATTGGTTGGGATTTCAAAATCCAGTTTCTCATAACTGGTTGGTATTTCAAATCGAGTGTTTTTACTGGTCGGGATTTCAAAATCCAGTGTTTTCACTGGTCGGAATTTCAAAATTCAGTATTTTTCACTGGTCGGGATTTCAAAATCCAATATTTTTCACTGGTCGGGATTATCAAAATTTAGTTTCTTATAACTGTTCAGGATTTCAAATCCAGTGTTTTCACTGGTCGGGATTTCAAAATCTAGTTTCTCATAACTGGTCGGGATTTCAAATATAGTGTTTTCAATGGTCGGGATTTCAAAATCCAGTATGTTCACTAGTCGGGATTTCAAAATCCAGTATTTTCACAGGTCGAGATTTCAAAATCCAGTATTTTCACTGGTCGGGATTTTAAAATCCAGTTTCTCATAACTGGTCGGGATTTCAAAATCCAGTTTCTCATAACTGGTCAGGATTTCAAATCGAGTGTTTTCACTAGTCGGGATTTCAAAATTCAGTTTCTCATAACTGCTCAGGATTTCAAATCTAGTGTTTTCACTCGTCGGGATTTCAAAATCGAGTATGTTCACTGGTTGGGATTTCAAAATCCAGTATTTTCACTGGTCGGGATTTCAAAATCCAGTTTTTCATAACTGGTCGGTATTTCAAATCCAGTTTTTTTACTGGTCGGGATTTCAAAATCCAGTGTTTTTACTGGTCAATATTTCAAAATCCAGTATTTTTCACAGATCGGGATTTCAAAATCCTATATTTTCACTGGTCCGAACTATCAAAATCCACTGTTTTCACTAGTCGGGATTTTAAAATTCTGTATTTTTCACTGGTCGGGATTTCAAAATCCAATATTCTTCACTGATGTCTATTTTTAAATTGTTGTAATTTTGAAAAGATTTTTATATGTAAAACATGTGAAAACCAGACATCAAATAATTAAAAATGGTTCTCACTAGTGGATGAGACCGGGTCGAACTTAGGGAACGAGAATATTTCGTATTCAAGCACATAAATCTAAACTATTCCTTTATTGCTGAATTATAAAATGAAAAATATACTAGTAAAGTAAAAACAACTAACTATTACAACAAATGAATACCCTTCGCAGAGGGCGTAAAAAACAATATTTACAAACCCAGAATTAAATTCCTAATTCTAAACTGAAAAGTAAAAAAAAAAAACTTCTACTCTTGTGCTCTTTCGTGTCACTCAATCACTTCAGCTCCACTCTTGTGCTATCCTGCACAAATCAAATAAACACGAGCAGTACAAGATATAGAAATAGAAACCTATATTAAACTAACTAAATGCTAAAAATTCGAATCAAATTATGCAGGAAATCTAAATGACCAAATAAAAATGATTTCTAATTAAATCTAACTAACTACTTACTAATTACAAACTAAGTACAAATGCTAATTATCTTGCTTAACTAGCAACTAACTCAATTAACTGATGTCTAACAGGAAAGTAAACTAATTACTAAAACCAAACAGGCAGACATTAAAAACAGGAAGTCAAAAAAGATCTCGTAGATTGAAAACAGGAAGTCAAAAAAAATTAAAAACAAAAATTTAGTAAATGAAAACAAAAATTCAAGTAGATGTTCAATGTATTTCAGACTGATAATTCACACATACATTCAATTGGATTCATCCACATTCATTTACTCAATCCACTTCCAACAGGAATTAGGTACTTGATTTATCAGAAGCAGACATTTGATTGTCGGATTTCAGCCATTTAATCCAGAAATCAGACAGTTGATCACTGAATTTTATCCGATTAGTCCTGTTATTCATATGAACAACAGATTTATCTTTGCTGGACCGTTGCAGAGTAGTTCACGGCAAAGCAAGAAATTCCGGCAATGAAGAGAAATTCTGGCGATTGAATAGTGAATCGTGACAGAAGATCACTATTCTGCAACTTATACAAATCATTCCGGCATCTAATCACCCGATCAAGACTTCCTCAGAATTTATCAACGGTGACCTGGAACAGAACTACCTCTCGCCGGAAAACTGACAATGAACCAGAGGTTTTCTAATAGCTGCCGGAGATTTCAAAAAGAAAAACATTTGCTGGATACTATTTTGATCGATCCAGATGATCGATACTTCTTTATCAACATTTATTTATCGATTCAAATAATCGATATACATAAATGATTCCAGCAGATCCATATCAAGATTTTTTTCACAAATTAAAGCAAGTATTTATCAAAACTATTCATCAGAACAAATATTCCGGTAGATATTTTTTTCTTTTTATGTTTTCTTTCTTTTTTTTTTATCTTTTCCATATTGTTGATCAGCTAACATTCAAACATTACGAAGAATGAAATTCAGAAAGAAGAAGAAGAAGAAGAAGAAGAAGAAAAACTTACCGTAGCTTCAGAGGGATTAGAAGAGAGTCGGTTATCCACCTGTACGCCATCGCTGGACTGAAGAAGCACCTCCACCGGAAAAGAGAAGAGAGAAATAGGGAGAAGGAGAAGAAAGAGGTAAGGAACACGGTGGAGGGGAAGGGTTAGGAAAGAGGCAAGAAAGGGAAAAGAGGGGAAAGGAGAGAGGGTTCAGACAAAAATGGGGAGACCGATTCTGTTTTCCTTTCGTGAGTTTTTTAAAGAAAGGCAAACCGGTTTGAACCGGTTTGTTATTTTTTTCTCAAAAATTAAAAAAACTGTTTTAAAAAACTTTATTTGCTAAAAACCTCAAAACTAAACTTAAATTATTCTAATCTAATTCTACTTATGATTATTTTATAATTTTTTTTTTATTTTTATTAAAAACTAAAACTACTACGTAAATACAAACATTAAAATATATACTAAAATGCAAAATAAAGCTACTTTTTCAAGCATTTTCTATTTTTAATTCATTTTAGCACTTTTACACGAAACTAACATAAAATTGGGTTTTTGAAACATTTTTTTCATAAAATCATGCATATTTTAATGTTAATTCACCCTGAAATATATGCATGATCATTCACTGGTTGGGATTATAAAAAATCCAGCTTCTCACAACTGGTTAGGATTTTAAAATCCAGTATTTTTCAATAGTTGTGATTTCAAAATCCAGTTTCTCATAACTGGTCGGGATTATCAAAATCCAGTATTTTTCACTGGTAAGGATTATCAAAATCTAGTTTCTTATAACTGGTCAGTATTTCAAATCCAGTGTTTTTATTGGTCGGGATTTCAAAATCCAGTGTTTTCACTGGTCGAGATTTCAAAATCCAATATTTTTCACTGGTCGGGATTTCAAAATACAGTATTTTTCACTATTCAGGATTATCAAAATCCAGTTTCTTATAACTGGTCGGGATTTCAAATCCAGTGTTTTCACTGGTCGGGATTTCAAAATCTAGTTTCTCATAACTGGTCAGGATTTCAAATCCAATGTTTTCACTGGTCGGAATTATCGAAATTCAGTTTTTCATAATTGGTCTGGATTTCAAATCCAGTGTTTTCATTGGTCGGGATTTCAAATCCAGTATTTTTCACTGGTCAGGATTATCAAAATTGAGTAGTTTTCACTGGTCGGGATTTCAAATTCAGTATTTTGCACTGGTCGGGATTATCAAAATCCAGTATTTTTCACTGGTCGGGATTTCAAATCCAGTTTCTCATAACTGGTCGAGATTTTAAATCCAGTTTCTCATAACTAGTCGAGATTATCAAAATCTAGTTTCTTATAACTGGTCGGGATTTCCAAAATCTAGTGTCTTTCACTGGGCAAGATTTCCCAAAATTCTGATTTTCACACCATTCCTCTAAATTTCAGCTAAAGGTCTCATCAAAATTTATATATTGAGTGATTATTTCACAAAAAGGATTCTAAAAAACTTTGCCAATCTGCTAAAAATGTGTTGATTCCAATATCTTACCGCACAAAAGAATCATCTCATATTACCTATAGTATTCTTTCCAAAAAGGTGAAGCTTTTTGTGAAAAAGAGTAAAATTCAAATCTTCTCTCTGTTGGTCAACCAATAGGATGTAAAAAATATCCTTGGTATGATTAGCGAAAGAAATATTCAATGATGTTGAAAGGCTAGAAGCAAATCGATATTGATCATAGCTATGACGCATGTTTAAAGATGATTCTCTGGCAATCAGACAATGGAAATATCCTGAGCGATAAAAAAAATCCACTTAATCCATATCTCCTCATTCATTTAAGTTGTAATCAAATATCCGCAAAAGGGATCTCTCAGTTGTCGTCAAGATGAAGACAAATATGCGAGGTAGACCCCCGGGGCCAAAGAAGATTTGGATCATCTCCGAGATGAAAGAGTTTGTGACGGATCCTTCCAAGGAACGTTCAGATCACAGTCAAGATGAAGGCGACTGCGCTGAACCTCCTGACAAACCCTAAAAGATATTTGATTGCTGCTATCATCAAAAGACTTTTGACCAATAAGCCAATATCACCAGTATAATTCTTGAGAAAAAGAAGGATCAGAGCATCTCCAAGATGAAGGAGTTTGTAATGTGCCCTTCCCCTGAAAAAAAAGAGAAAAGCCAGGACATCTCCAAAATGAAGGATGATGTAAAAACCCGAGAAAACTCAATGACTCAAAAAGAGAGTACAAAAAAAGACCATCATGGGAAAAGGCCCCATGATATCGAATTGCCAAAATTGCCAAAAATCATCTTTTCTTATGCGAAATCCTTTTATCAATGTCTTTTCACTACTTGCTTTTATGAAATTAAGAATATTTCTTCTTTATTCATATGAAGGAAATGGATAGCTTCCTTGAAGAAACTCAACAACATAAAAAAATTTTGAATCTGACTTTAGAAACCGGGGAGTTAACCTCATTTGGAAGGAATACTCTAGGGAATATCTTTTGCACAGATGTGCACATTCTCAAGCATTTGAATCAACTACAAGCTTTATCTTATTGGCAAAATTTTCTGGCTATCCAAAAGTGTTATAATTATTCAATATCTATTTTGATGCAACCTAGTATTGTTTATATTTTCTCAAAAGAGTTGTCTCATTCAGGCTAGGTATCTCTTCAAGTCCCGTCACAGTTTCTTCATTCAAGGATTCCGTACGGTCCTACCCGCTCAGGATAAGGGTTAAATCCTGAACTCTCTGCGAAAGGTCATCCATTTTCAAAAGTTATCTCAGTCTCAACAATAAGATGCCCCAAAATCAACCCCTTTTTTTTCAAGCTTTAGGGAACCCCATTTTCTTCTTTTGCAAACCCCTTTCAGACTCCGAAGGTCCCATCATGGTTTCTTCATTCAAGGCTTCTGTATGGTCATCCCCTTTCAGGTTAAGGGTTAAGCCTGAACCTCGCTCCTTGAGGTATCGTTGCGTTCAGGTTTGGGTTAAACCTGAGCCTCGTTCCAATGAGGTAGTACTCCCAGTCCCATCACGGTTTTCCCCACAAAGGAATCCATGCTTTGTATATCCATTCTGTAAAGGATCATACTTGAGCTTCATATCACGAGGCATTTTTCTCAAAAAAAATTTTGTCCTATCAAGGTCTTCGTGTATTTCTTCCCCATTCAGGTTATCTGGATATATCTTCGTCCCATCCAGGTTAATGGCTAAACCTGAGTCATTACAAAAAGATGATCCTGTCTCACCCATGAGAATTGATCAAAATTCTTATTTTTTATCATTCTGGGATCTTCATCCAAATTCCCATCACGATCTCCTCATCTTCTGTTATCTAGTGCTATCGTTTTTCTAGGATTTTGTCTCCCCAAAGCCATTCAGGGTAAGGTATTAATCTTGAGAAGCTATATTTTCAAAATAATTCTTCCACACCCAGTTCGGATCTGATGACTGGGGCATTTTTTCAAAATTTAGAGTGTTTTTCTTTGCCACTAAGCTCGGCTTTCAACCAGCTTAGTAGCAAAGAGGGGCATCTGTGAACACCCCAAATTTTTCAAAATTTTGTAAATATTCTCTTTTTGATAATGACCCCATCTTCTGAGAAAAATCAAAGCAATTTCAATCCAAATTTCAGTCATTCTTCAAATTTTCTGGAATAAACTCTATTTTTTTATCTGACTCGATCTTGGAGTCGGACCCAGTGTTTAAAATCCAAATCTGAGCCTCGTTATCCAAATTTTGAACAAAATCTAGAAAAAATACCAAAAATAGTTTTTGAATGGCTCGAACAGTCCATCTGGCATCAGTTTGGATTCATCGCTCTATATTCCTTGATTCGAGGTTCAAAACTCGAATATTTCTTCAAGTTTCGGATCCAAACTCATTTTTCTGAAGGATTTTCCAAAGAATAGCTTTAAAATTCTGAGAAAACCCCTCTTTTTGTAAATATTTCTCAAAAATACAAAAAAATAATTTTGGATCTCTTATAGCTTTAGAATTTTATTTCAAAATACATAATGAAAACATAATGAAAAAAAACAAAAAAATCAAAATGGAAAAGAAAATATGGAAAATAGTTCAGAAACTCTCTTTTATACTAAACCCCCTCTTGAGAAAAACTGTTAGGAAGGACCATCATTTCAAAAAAATAAATTGTAGGGGGATTCCTGTTGAAAAGGACCCAACGATTTCCTGAGAAGCGATCACGAAGGACCCTTGGATCTGTTGCCCTTGCTTCAGCCATTGATCCTCAACCATATCGCTCCCTTCTCGATCCCTCTTCCATCCCTTATAAAAAGGAGCACAGAGGTCTCATTGAAGGGCATCCCATTATCAACATAACCATCCATCTTCACGATAGAGAAATCCCATTCTCGACCTTTCCACCCTTTCCTCCTTCTTTCTCTCTTACCTCTGGAATTCCTTTTCTCTTGGTGCTCCCCATTCCAAGCAAACCGAGGTCGACTGCGTCTATAGGTAAGTAACTTATCCTCTTCGTTCTTCTTCAGTATTTTTTCTTTTCTTTTCTTTCGTATCTTGATGTCTTTATTTTAGTGTTTTGATTGAGTTTTGTTCCTGTTCATTTCTGGAATTTTCATCAGTTAGCATATACGAATTCCTTCTTCCACTCTTTATTTTAATTTTTTTGACTTTCCTGCTTTATTTCCATTAACGCACCTACTGTAGCATCGTTTTGCCCACAACAAATACCGATCTTCGTGTATCGTGCAACATTAACGGAATATTAATATCCCGACATCTGTTTTCCTTTTTTTTATATAATTCTTTTTCTGAATCTCTTTGATCCCCTTTGTATGTTTTATATAAATCGCAATTCATTTCTGCATCTTCTGTCTACATCCTCCATTTTGATCGTCTTACCGCCTGTTTATGTTTTTATTGGTTTTCCTGCTTTACATCCCTTGTTTTACATCGCGGCTGACCCCTGGTTTGTTATTGTTTTCTTTTTCTTTTTTTTTCTCTCTTTTCTTCTTCTATTAATCCCATCAATTAAGTCTGTTGTGTTGCTTTCACCAATTCATGTTTTATTCAAATTTCTCTTCCACTTATCAGTTACAATAGATGTTCATGTGTTGACATGATCCCCTGAGTCCCGGCGTGAGCATGTGCTTCCACCTTGTCATGGTATAAACACAAGCTCCAAGCCTCATCATAATATACCATTTCATTTTATGGTACTCCTGTCATCACCCTTTTGCGTCATCTCCTGCAATTATGGAAGCAAGGCTGCCATTAGCATCACGTAGCCACTCATTTTTTACTTTTTTTTTCTTTCTTTTCTTTTCTTCCTTTCTCTTTCTTCTTTCTACTTTCTACTTTCTTTCTTTTTTGAATTTTCGATTTACTGTTTATTAGCATAAATCTCTTTTGATTTGTGTTGTGCATCATTATTATTTTTGATATCCCTTTTACTGATTTGGCTGAATAAATTAGGTAAACGTAATGGCTCCCCCTAATATTTTCATTTTACTGCATTGATGTCCATTTTCGTTTTCCATATCCTGTTATAATCTTTTAAGTGGTACTCTTATAAGCTCTGTTTTAGTCTATGCTGAGAATGTCTCCTAGTCGCCTATGATAGCACCTTCAACTACTCATTTGAAATCGGGTCAGAGGAGTCCTTCATGACTCAGATGATTTTGGGGAATTTTTGTGGTTTAGTTAGGTCCATCATTTACTATTAAAGAATGTTTTACCATTGAAATCCCCCCCTGCAGCCTCTAGTGAGCATCCAGACGTGTCATGATTGAGAGTATCGAAATCGTAAGTGAAATCGAGGACCGAAAGGCCACAGTAATGCATACTTTAGTTTTACAACTGTCATTCACCATGCTTCAATTTAGTATGATTTTAGCTATTTCTCGCAGAAATCCACTTGCATTCACTGATATCTTTTTCATTCATTTACCCATCTTCTGTCAGCTTTTTTTTTTCTCTTAGCATCTCAGGTTGATCATAAGCACCATCATTTTTTTTTATTTTTTTATTTTGAACTTGATATATTTGTGCATAACCTCTGTTATGATATCAAAAGTTAGGAATCATTCCTTTAGTTCGGCAGAGATGCGTTTGTATGTGTTTCATCAATGTTTCAAAGCAAAAATCAGATGCTTCAGCTCATAACATCAGATGTGCTAAAACACCATTATACTGTGAGCATTAGCAGCTCATAGCAGCACATTTGCATCTGATTTAAATTTTTTTTTTATATCTGCTTCCTCGTGTCTAGTCCACTAGGAGTTTTCATTTGAGAGTCGTGTGTTGATGTCTCATCATATAAATGCATTAGAAATCATCTAAGGATTTGGCGTCGGCATGGTAATTTTCCATCAATCGTGCATTTACCTTCCAGTGCATCAACATTTTGTGAATCTTGTTTCGATTTACAGTAAGAATCAATGATTGTCTTGCAATTGCCTTAGCTAAGATTCTAGACTTCCTGTAAATAATTTCCTTGAGGATGGATCATTGTGCTGTCTACACTTTGCACTCTCCACTTCCATTGGCACCTTGCATCCCCATTTACCCCACCTACTTGTTGTTGTGCTTCATACTTCTAACAACTGCAAATGTCATACTCTGCAACCCTGTTACAACATTATCTTCATTACGACTATCTGCTGTCACATGTGCACATCTACTGTGTATTCTCACTACAACCATCACATGGCATCTATCATCTCCATTTCATTGTTGAACATATCCACTATATGCTACCATTGTTGCATATACACCTCATATAATACACGTTCCCCTGCACTTTCCTAGACGCCCTGTTGATGGTATTCTGCATCTCCAGCACCTACCACCTGCATGGTATCTCCCACAGTGTGCACACTCCACCATTTCTAGCACACACTCCACCATCCTCTCTACATAAATATCTATACTTCACCTGCCAGCATTCCATCATAACCCTGTATACAGCTTGTATATAGCACCACTTCACTCAGCTCCTCTATTATCTACCTATCTCACCACCTCCAGTGATTCTTGTATCTCATCAAGGTGCAGTGCCTGCGAAGTTTATCATCAGGGCACTGCTGAGGTGCTTCACTAATTGCATCACTACCTGTAATATCACACCCATCTTCCTGTCTCACAGTATAGCCACTATTACCTTTTCCACCTCAGCAACACAATACCCTACTTTCATTTGATCTCCTCTACACTTCACTTTCACAGCATCATTTGCCTTCTTCAAACTCCACTTATCATTTCACTTATATCACCACCTATGCATCCCTTTGCACATATCCATTAGCACAACCTCTACACAATAGCTACTTGTGCCACCCTCACAACTACCACCCCACTATATCTCATTGTATTAGTATGTTCCACTCCCACAACATATGCATGAAATCTTCTATCTTTTCATTCTTATACCAATGCATTATCCATAACATTTTCTGTTGATAATCAGCATGAACATCATTCATGTCTCCTCATAGGCACCCTTTTTTTTTAAGCATCTCATTCAAATATGTTTACATTGCCTCATCTAGTATGAATATCATACTTAAATTCATATGCATGTTCGATTCAGTCAGTTTAGGATACCATGTACACATTTTCTGCCCACTTTCTCATTCGCTTGGCATACTATATATGTTCATCATATATGTATATATACTGCTTATATGGATGCATATAGGCTCTTGGTATTATATTGGTCCATTATTTTCCACCTTTTATATCTTCTATCTTGTACTAACTTGGATTTTACAGGAATTAGGTAGAAATTGCTTTCTCCTTAGTTTAGGAATTTGATTTCAATTTAAAATTCAATATTGTAATAGTTAGATTATACTGAGAAGTTCATATTCCAGCACTAGAATAGAATGCATGAGCATACATATCTTAGAAATTGCTTGTCTTCATCTCATTTTTCCCTTTATTGCAAAATTTCACAAATGGGCACACGAATGGCATGTGCACCATTCTAATAGGAGGTGATTAAATCCTAAGTTGAGGATTTGCATCAATGGCCATAGTCAGGATGTGAACAAAACTTATGATTTTCATCTTTTATGGAATAACACTAGATCCACACTAGATCTCTTTTCAAAAATCATCATATTTTCAAATATTTTCTTCCTCTATTAGAGTTTAACTTAAAATTAACTCAAAACATATATCAATGGCCATAGTCAGGATATATTGAAAGTTAATTTCATTTTAAACTCTATAAAGGCACTAAAAATGTGTTTTATTCTTCACTTGAATTTAAATACGATTATTATATAATACATCTTATGACCATAGTCAGAGATGTATTATATCTTCAATCTTATTTCAATTCATTTAAAGAATGAGATGTGCTTTTCAAATTCAATTTCAAAATTCTTCGACTCATTTCATCATTTAGGATAGAATTACATCATATTTTCAAAATTCTTTTCATATTATTTCAAAATCCAAGTGATTTTTGAGATAATTCTTCAAATACCTTCTTCATTTCTCAAATCAATTCTTATTTATAAATTCAAAATTCAATTCTATCTCATTTTAAGATTCAAAATTCAATTTCAAAGTCCAATTTGACTTTGAAAATTCAAATTCATTTTTATATTCAAAATTTCATTTCAAATTCAAATCAAATTTCAAAGTTCAATTCAACTTTGGAATTCCAAATTCATTTTTAGGATTCAATTTCAAATTCAAATTAACATCTCAAATCAAATTTCAAAGCTCAATTTAAACTTTGAAATTCCTGATTCATCTTCTAAAATTCAAACTTCAAAATCAAACTTATTTTTCATCTTTAAAGTTCTACCTAAAAATGGAGTCTTGATTCTCAATTCAAAATCAAAGTTTTGAGATTAATTATAAATCTTAGAATTTGGTTTTTCCTAAATTTTAAATTTTCAAAATCCAAATCCATCTCCAAAATCCTATTTTGGATCTTCAAAAATCCAAATTCCATCTTGGGTTCTAAATTTAGAACCCAATTCCACTTTTGATTCAGATCTTCAAAAATTAATCTCATCTTGGATTCCAGACCTCGGATCCAATCCCATTTAGGATTCCAAATCTCGGATTCAACTCCATCTTGGATTCCAGACTTCAGATCCAATTCCATTTAGGGCTCCAAACTTTGAATCCAATTCCAATTAGGATTCCAGATTTCGAATTCAACTTCATCTTGGGTTCTAGACTCCGGATCCAATCTCATTCAAGATTCCAGACTTCGGATTCAACTCCATCTTGGATCCCAGACTTCAGATCCAATTCTATTTAGGATATAGAGTTCGGATTGAAATTCCATCTTGGATTTTAGATTTCAAAACCAATTCTATTCCCAACTTCAGATTTCAAAACCAAATTCTATTTTCAGATCCCATCTTGACTTCTTAAATCTAATTTTATTTTCAAATTCCATTTGGATTTCTTAAATCCAAATTCCATTCTGATTTCAAACTTCAAAACCGAAATTCAATTCCATTTCAAATTCCATCTCCACTTTGAAATCCAGATCTAGAATTCAAATTCAAAGTCCATTTCAACTTTTTGAAACATCACTTTTTTCTATCTCAGCTTCAAATTTTCTTTTCTTTTCATTCTTTTCAAAATTCAATATTTATTTTCCCAACTCTGATTATTTCAAAACTTAGAACTTTAAATATCTTTCCAAGATCTATCTCAAAAGTTCTAAGTTAGATTCAACTTTCGAAAATCATTTCTTCACTCCATTATCACATTTATTTCAGAATCACTTGAAAAATGTCAATTTTTCAAAAGTGTTTTCTCAAAAGCATACATTTTTGCATTTGCATTGCACAAGCACGATTCTTTGTGCATTTTAGACTTAGAATAAATTCTTAGATAATATTTTAGCAAAGTAAAAAAGCATAAATTCGATCCTTGGTTCGATTACCCCTGGTAAAGGCGTCAGGAACGATCGAACCTCGTACCAACGAGTGAATCCCGTCTCTCCATTTTTTCTGCAAATTTTCGAAACGGAGGCGAGTAAAATTTTCTAAATATTTTCAAAATTAAGGTCAAGTGAGACCTTCGCAAAAGAGTTCCTCTCTCTCTTCTTTTCTTTTCTCTTTTCTCTTCTTTTTATGTCTTTTATTTCCCCTTCAAAAAGGGAAATAGAGGTTAGAAATGAAAAGAAAAGGAAGAGAGAAAAACCAAAGAAGAAAAATTTTGCAATAATCACACGTACTCCGCTAGTGTCGAACTTCCTTGCTATAAGTCAAGGAATTCCTGCATCTTCCTACTCCTCTCATGAGCCGAGAAGTATGCAGCAAAGAAAACCTCCACAAACTGTTCCCACGCGATCGGTTGGTTATCAAACTTAATCTCCCAGGTGGTAGCCCACCACCTCTCAGCATCCTTTTGGAGATGGTACATCCCAAAATCAACCTTCCGATCGTCGCTCACCTGCAAGACACGAAAAATCTGCTCTATCTCTCGTACCCAGTCTTCCGCTGCTTCTGGTGTTGATTTTTCGTCAAACGAAGGAGGATTCATGCTCATAAACTATTTATACGGAACTACGGCGGCAGGAACTTGGGCAGGAGCTCCCTGACCCTGGGCGGCCTGCTGTATGTGATCGCCCATGTTCCTCATCATCTCAGCTTGACGGCCAACCACCTCAGTGAGGTTGTTGGGTGTCTCCATAAGGTCGTCACATCGTGCATGCCACGCCATCTAAATAAGAAAAAATTATACATAAGCAACTAGGCAAGTACTCGAATGTAGAAAAATTCATTGCATTAATAGGAAAATTGCATGCGTTGAGAGAAACACCCTTCATCCTGGATGTGGTTGATCCAGGGAGATCATGGCTTGCTAGTATAAAAATCTCGGTAGTATTTTCGACTTCCACAATGTCGCAGCCTGATACGAGGAGGAGAAGCAGGAGTTCTCAACGGCATATCAGATATCTCTTGGACTTCCATCAGTACTGGCGGCAGAGGAGGTTCTGGCACGATACTCTGATGAAACTGTGTTAGGATAACTTATCAAGAGAATACTGGGGAGAGTCTGGCGCTCCACGCCTGTCTCCATCCTAACTATCCACTTCAACCACCATGGGTATAGTGACCGAAGACACATCATCAATATCGTCTGCATTGCTCTTTCAGAGCTCATCTCGCAACTTCGTCTGGCATTCTTCATCGATATGCCCCCGAAGACCACAATAAGGGCAATCATTCAATTCACGGGAACAAATTTGTCCTGCGTGATCTACTAAACATCTGGCACAAGGAGGTGCTTGTTGTGCCAGCATATGCACACCACGAGCTAGGTGTTGCATAGCTCTGCCGAAGGACTCCTTGCCTCTGACCATTTCTTGGAGAGATTCCAGAATCTTCTCGTAAATTGGGTTTGTCACCATCTAACCCATACACTGAATCAAACACACAATTCTAACTAAGAAGTAACATACAGATAAATAAAATTGAAACATACTTACAGTGCACGGACGATGCACGATGAAGCCTTGGACCACACTTAACCTCTGCTCTGATACCAACCTCTATGTCACCCCAAACCCTGACCTTGGAAAAACCTCAGATTTTCTATGATTTTTTTTTTAAAGGTTTTACTGAAAACAATGGAAACAAAGTGTAAAGAAAGTGGCAAGGCCGCAAGTCTGGACGGCCATAGG
Source organism: Nuphar pumila (assembly GCF_984573655.1). Lineage (NCBI taxonomy): Eukaryota > Viridiplantae > Streptophyta > Magnoliopsida > Nymphaeales > Nymphaeaceae > Nuphar > Nuphar pumila. Next base: position 44,420,769 of record NC_143257.1, read on the forward strand.
TAAGTACAACAGACATGACTAAGAAGTACAACCACAAGTATAAAGGGGTTTACAACCCGACAGTTTAAGAGTTACAAAATGTGACAATACAACAAGTCTCAAAATAGGGAATGTATCCCAACAAAAACCAAAAACCCAAAACCAACAAGAACAAGATCTACAGCTAAGTGTGGGTCCTCAAGCCTCCACCGTGTGCCGTTGCATCCACATTGTACCTACTCATCACCTGCATCCCCATAAAATGGGGTCAATTGTAACGCCCCGGATTTCCAAAACAAAGCAAAGTTAAAATTTTCATGAATTTCTTTTTTTTTTTTTCTTTTCAGCGGAACTTAGAAAAGCTTTTAGCAGCGGAATCAGACGATAATGAGTCGTCGGTTTTAGAAAACTTTGAGCACGTTGCAGGTATGTGGCCAAGCAACTCATTGACCACCAAAGTGTTCCATTTTATCGAAACCACATGTTTATTACAACACTACTGCTTAGAAAAGCAGTGTAGGTTCAATAAAAGGAAGCAGTACAACTCTGTCTAGAGAAACCCTAGAACTCGATGCCGCCTTGCTCCGCCTATCGCAACGCAGGTCCAACACCTGAAATCCCCATTAAACGGGGTCAGAACCACTGATGGTCTGGTAAGCAAGCAATCATACGTCCATTCAACTCAAGCACATACGATGACAACTCAAGGTCGCAGTTCATAATAACGACGCTCAAGCCTCCAAGACTTAGCGTATATCGCAAGAGCCTCCTCAGGGCTATGAGTTGAACATTCGCTCAAGTCTTCACGACTTAGCCTTGACCTCTTCCGGGTCTCAAAGTGATGTCTAGCTCAAGTCTTCATACTTGGCACATCCGTATCCCACGCATCTAAGGACAACTCCTCGAGCTTCGCTTAGTCGTGCGGATACAACACGGGTCTTTGCCCAGTCGGTCCAGTAGTATACCGAACATGACACCTTTACAAAGGTTATGCAGGACTGACTCAACAACGGCCATCCACGCATATATTCAAGCATCGCTGAACCTAAAACTAATGCATTGTTTTGATAATTAACCACTCTCGCCTTTGGTACGCAGGTAGAGCTATTGTCCAGGCATCAACGCGACGTTGTGGGGGTTGATTATTCTATGTATTTTAGATACCCTAGAGGCCTGTTGACCCTATCCATAGTAGGGCAGTGTGTTTCAACTGGGAGAACCCTACTAGGCCCATATTTGGATGCATCTTCTACTTGCAGTAGTTGGGTTCAATCCTTAGATCTTAAGGATAACCACGACCCCAAAACCCATGAGTGACTAAGGCCATCGTGGACTCTATCAGATCCAAAGTAAAATACGTGTCACTCAAGGTTGTACCATCACTATCATTCCACAGTGAGCATAATTCCTGAAGGGGTCTGCCAGTCTTATAATTACTTGGACAGAATCTGCATGCCATTTAGGCAGCCCGTGCCTTAGCACTACGGGAGTATGTACCCGACCCCATTCAGTCCGCCCCAACACAGTCATTACTGAGGGGGTACCCCTAACACGATTTTCAACCGCGGGGCATGTGCGACCTTAAGTCTTATTCATATGCATGCAGAACACCGCTCTTGGCACTTCGGCCACCACGAGCATCACACCTCTTTGGGTGGAAACAACACACTCTGGCTCTTCGGCCCTTACGAGTCTGGTTGTGTAACCGTTCTCAATGAGCATGCATATGACTCTATCTAAATAGATCGGCTACTCGGCGTATTTTTATGTAACGAGTCCAAACCTAGTCAAGGCGCAACCTCTACTCTGGCTCGACGGCCCTTACGAGCAAGGTGCCCTTGCAGGCACAGGGATACGAGCCGATCTGACATCGTTCCATCAACGAACATCATTATGCCGTTCCATTGGTTTCGGTAGCTCTTCTGCCAACCATTTTGACAGCACCTCCCCTGCTCTACCGGCAGTGGTGCGATGAACCCTTCTACGTTTGTAGAAGGCAATCCATGAACCGGGTAGCACTCTGCTATATGTCAGAGTATCCTTCTACGTTCCTTCTAAGCTATTCTTAGCTTCTTCAGAAATTTCTGCAGCACTTCCTCTCTTTTATGGAGAAAGCGTGTGTTTCTTTTATCCATTTCAGCGGCATCTCCCCTCTTTGGTAGGAAATCGCCACGCTTAATTCGGGGAAATGGATGCGCACCGTTGTGCATACTTTGCATCCATCAAGGTTGCAGGAACCCTGGGCCATAGCCATGCCATACGTAATTGACTTAGTCTTTACGTAAAGAGCATTTTGCCAAAAACCGAAGCCTTTCCAATAGGGGCTTCATTCGTCAAGCAGAATCTTGAACGAGGAGCGGTCAGGGAATCGCATGGGCGATCTGGAGTTTGATCTCCATTTGAACGCTCATTTATGCGGCATATATGTGAAAGTGCACTAGGATCGAGGCAACGAGCACTAGAGGGGGGGGTGAATAGTGCTTTTAAAACTTTCTGCGGAATATTGAAGGATTTTGCAAATCTCAAAGCAAACACACAAAGAACACAAGATTTTATCCTGGTTCGGTCAAACCCAACCTACATCCAGTCCCCAAGCAAAACCCGCTTGAGATTTTCCACTATCAACCTTGTAAACTACAAGATCACACAGACCATAACCGGTCCCACTTTCAGTAACAATCCCACTGAAAGCAAACAACTCCTTTACATCAAGGAGTCCTTCTTTTTACACAAAAAAAATAACAACTTACAATATAACCTATGAGCCTTCCTTTTGAATGCAAATGAGATGCAATTGGCTTTTGAGGTTGTTGAAACACTCTACTCACGAATTCACTATCTCTCAAAGTGATTTGAGTGAAAAACTGAAGTGAAAATATCACGTGAGTGAGAAAATCAATGCTTGACTGAATAAGAGTGAAAAGCAAGATTCAAATCGATTGAATTGTTGTTTTTGAGTGTAAAATGCACTCATATTTATAGTTAAAGGATTTCATACGTTGAGAGTATGAAAGGGTGTCAAAACGGTCTATTTCGAACGATCAAAACGTTTGAAAAATGAAAAGACACGCCTTTTTGAAGTTTCAGGAAAACGGCAAAATTAGTCGACTGAAACATCAGTTAGTCGACTAATAGTTAGTTATTAGTAGACTGACAGTTATCGTCGGTCGACTGATCTGTTAATCGAGCCATTTGAAAATCTGAACTTTTGAAACTTAGTCGACTTGAGAAAAGTTAGTCGACTGATAATATCATCAGTAGACTGAAAAACCTTTTAGTCGACTGCTGCTAAAAACTTCTGAAAAACAAACATTCTGTTCGGTCGACTGATAAAAAGCATTAGTCGACTGCTGCTAAATTTTTTTTTGAATACACATGTTCTGTTCAGTCGACTGAAAAACCATTAGTCGACTGCTGCTAATTTTCCAGAATACACATGTTCTGTTCAGTCGACTGAAAAACCATTAGTCGACTGCTGCTAATTTTCCAGAAAACAGACATTCTGTCCAGTCGACTGATAAAACCTTCAGTTGACTAATTTGACAAGAATGACTTTTTAGAAAATATGGCGCGAAAGGATTAGTCGACTGATAAGTCTATTGGTCGACTAATAAACATGAAAATTTAAGAAAAGTGTTTTCTAAAAAGATTTTCAAAAGAGTTTCTTTTAGAAAAGTTTTTCTAAAGACTTTTAAGGTGAAATGCAACCTAAATATGCACTCTAAGTAAGGCTCTTACAAGAATCTAAGACTTTTAATGAATTAAACATTTGCACACTAGTCTTCAAGGATTCTTCACTGAATTCTTCAATTTCTTCATAGCATTAGCTGAAATGCAGTTGATTCCACTTGCTCATCATCAAAACCTTGTACTTGAAGTATCATGTATGGCTTCATTATCGTAACAATCTCCCCCTTTTTGATGATGACAAACTTAATCAAAGATGAAGCATTTAGATGCATAGATGGAGATTTTACTCCCCCTATCAATATGCTGCAAAACATTAAAAGTTAGCACATTTAAAGCACATATAATACATATTGATTGGTTTGCATTTCCATTCATCATTTCTTCATGCATTTAGAAATACATTCATTCAAAGCTTTCTTTTTCTCTTAATTTTGCATTTCTCATGCAAGATCTCCTGTAATGTAATTGCTATCATCTTTTTCTCAAGATCTCCTTGCAATTTCAAAGTAATGCTATCTTTATCTTTTTCTCCCCCTTTGTTAGAATCAAAAAGAGTAAGGGCAAAAATAGCATAAGCAGAAATAGAGATAAGTTTAAAACATTACAACCCATAAAGTAAGTTTTTCAAAGATCAAAGATCAGAAAAGAGAGTTTAGCAAATCCTTAATGGCAGTTACATCCTTCTGAATTGAAGCAAGTTGTTGAGTCACATCTTCACGAAAGGTGTGTTGATGCAGCTCCAAAGCTTCCAGTCTCTGCATAACTTCATCATGGTCTTGATTTGTCGAAAATTTCTTTCTTTTTGCATGAGATGAAGGTGTCGCAGAAGGTGAAGGTTCAGAAACAGATGGTTCATTAGGATCAGATGGTTCAGTTTGATCAACATTTAAGGGAGGCAGATATTTAATTTTCATTCTTTTAAAAATTGTTTGATCAAAGAACTCTTTTTGCTCAATGTACTTTTCATTTGTTAAAGGAACTTTAAAATGTCTAAAAATACGGGTTAAAAGACAACCATAAGGAAGAAATGGTTTTTGTTTCCACAAGTTTGTAAAATACACATTGGCCCAGTTGACAGAAATATTCCCAAATAAAACATAAAGAGCCGTAGATAGATCTGTGGAATAATAATCAAAAGAACCAGTTTTGGGTAGAACATTGTGGGCAAGGATTCGTTCAACAATGCGTGCACGAGTTTGAAGATTAGTATTTTTCAAAGGAGGGCAGTGAGGTGCTTCTGGAAGAAGAATTTGTTCAAAAACTCTTTCATCATTCAATTCAATAATGTTGAAAAGAGTGTCCGAAGGTGGAATTTCAAGAATTTCTCCAAGCAATTTTGAATCAAACTCGATTTCAACATCACGAACAAGAGAAGACAAAACTCCAGTTTCATGATTCATTTGTAAATTTGTGTAAAACAAGTGAATAAGAAAAGGATAGTGAAGGGTATCTGCACAAGCATCAAAAAGATGTGAAATACTAGGAAATAATTCTCTTATTTTGTAACGAGAAAACAAGTGAAATAGAACATTTCGGCCTGGTAAAATAGGTAGTGTAGAAATTGATCCAAAAGTGTCATAGAGAAGAGGGTTGCGAAGTAATCTTAGTGAAAAACAATGTCTTGAAGTAGGTGTAGGAGGAGGAGAACCTAAACCTTTTGCAGATGCAGACTTCGTGCGAGGCATGGTTACCAAAATGTCGGCTTCCAAATAACGTCCAGCAAGGGGAAAAAGCTTTTCGGCGTTAAAAAACAAAGGACGATCCGGTGGCTAACGGCGAGGAGAGGTCGGCCAAAAGGGGATTCCGGCAAAGCACTGTCACGGCATGAGAGTTCCGACATGTTTTTGAAGATGCTCCAGTCACTACAAGAGGATTCCGGCGTTTGAAGATTACGGCCACAAGTTTTCGGCATCTCCCTGTTACGGTAAGAAAATCCCAGCGATGATGGAGTCGAACGGTACTCCGAGGGTTTTTCGGAAGAGAGAGAGAGAGAGGCAAAAGAGAAAGAGGGGTTTTTGGTTTAAAGGGTTTCGTTTTTAAGAAAAACGAAAAGGTACGAAGTGAAATGATGCCTCTTTTAAAAATCGGGTTTTAAAAAACAAATCCAAGGGGTGTCGAGTCCCTTCACCTAAAATTTTTAAAAAAAATTTAGTCGACTAAAACTTTATCGGTCGACTTAAAAAGTGCGACTTATTTTAAAAAATATCATCAGTCGACTAGAACTATATCGGTCGACTAATATGATGCGATACATTCCAAAATATAAAGACACCAGTCGACTAGAATTTTATCGGTCGACTAATATAGTGCGATTTTGAGATTTTGTTCAAAAATCAGCATTTTTATAAATCCAAAAATGAGCAAATACCTAGTTTTCTCCTAATTCTCATAAAATCTTCATTTTTAAGAGGTTTAGTGAAGATATCGGCATGTTGTTCTTTAGTGGAAATAAAATTTAATGAAATATCTCCTTTTAACACATGATCTCTTAAAAAATGATGTCTAACTTCAATATGCTTAGTTCTTGAGTGCTGAATAGCATTTTTCGAAAGATTCATAGCACTAGTGTTATCACAATAAATAGTTGTTGTGGAGTAGTTTAAACCAAAATCTTTTAATGTCTGTTTCATCCAAAGTACTTGTGAACATGCTAAACTAGCCGCTATATATTCAGCTTCAGTTGTTGAGAGTGATACTGAATTTTGTTTTTTACTAAACCAAGAGACTAAGGAATTTCCCAAGAAATGACAAGTTCCACTAGTACTCTTGCGATCAGATTTACTTCCTGCAAAATCTGCATCACTATATGAAACTAAATCAAAGGAAGATGATTTTGGGTAAAACAAACCGAAATCTGAAGTATCTTTCAAATAACGAAGAATTTGTTTTACGGCAGTTAAATGAGATTCCTTTGGATTAGCTTGAAATCTTGCACACATACAAACACTAAACATAATATCAGGTCGACTAGTAGTTAAGTATAATAGAGATCCGATCATACCTCTGTAGAGCTTAGTATCTACACTTTTACCATTTTCATCTTTATCAAGAGAAGTAGTTGTACTCATAGGATTCCTTCTTGATTTCGATGAGTCCATCCCAAATCTCTTGAGAAGTTTTTTTGTATACTTACCCTGATTGATGAAGATTCCTTCTTCAGTTTGCTTTATTTGAAGTCCAAGGAAGTAGTTTAATTCGCCCATCAAGCTCATTTCAAACTCTTCCTGCATAACCTTAGCAAATTCTTTACAAAGAGAATCATTAGTAGAACCAAATATTATGTCATCAACATAAATTTGCACAATAAGAATATCTGAATTAAAATGTTTAATAAATAAAGTGGAGTCTACCTGACCAATGGAAAAACCAGATTGTTCTAGAAAATTTTGTAGTCTTTCATACCACGCTCTTGGTGCTTGTTTGAGTCCATACAGAGCTCTTTTCAATTTGTAGACCTTTTCTGGATATTTCTCATTTTCAAAGCCTGGGGGTTGCTCTACATAAACTTCTTCATTGATGTGTTCATTTAAGAATGCACTCTTAACATCAATTTGATATAACTTGAAGTTCATGTAACTAGCAAAAGCAAGCATCACACGAATTGACTCTAATCGAGCCACTGGTGCATAGGTTTCATCAAAATCTATGCCTTCTTCTTGATTATAGCCTTGTGCCACTAGCCTTGCTTTGTTACAAATGACTTCACCATTTTCATCCAGCTTATTTCGGAAGACCCATCTTGTTCCAATTACTGGATGATCCTTTGGTCTATCAACTAGATCCCAAACATCATTCCTAGTAAATTGGTTAAGTTCTTCAGACATGGCTAAAAGCCAAAATTCATCATCACATGCCTCATTGATATTCTTTGGTTCTAATTTAGATATGAAAGCAACATTTGCAATATATTTTTCTAACTGCCTTCTAGTTTGGACACCACTCTTTATTTCACCAATAACTTGTTCGTGTGGATGATTAGGAACTTCTTTCCAAACCGGTTGAAGAGGAATATTTTCTTGAGAAGTACTCTCTATCAAGGGTTCTTCTTGAAGTATTGCTTCTTCTTCTTCGCTTAGAGGAATAACCTGCTCACAATTCTCATCAAATGCAACATGTAGAGATTCTTCAATACAAGATGTTCTTTTATTGAAAATACGATATGCTTTACTTCTAGAAGAATATCCAAGAAATATTGATTCATCTGATTTTGAATCAAACTTATCAAGATTATCTTTGGTATTTAACAAGAAACATTTACTACCAAAAATTTTGAAATATGAGATCTTTGGTATACGATCATAATACAATTCAAAACATGTTTTATGTAAAATTGGTCGAATAAGAACACAATTTAAGACATAACATGCTGTATTAATTGCTTCAGCCCAAAAATATTTTGGTAAATTTTTATCTTGAAGCATGGTTCTAGCACATTCTTGCAAAGTTCTATTCTTTCTTTCAACAACTCCATTTTGTATAGCTGCTCTAGGAAAAGCAAAGTTGTGAGATATACCATGTAAATCACAAAACTTTAGAAAAGATTCATTTTCAAATTCACCACCATGATCACTACGAATTTTAATAATAGATGTAGATTTTTCATTTGTAATTCTTCTACAAAGTTTAGAAAATTCTAAAAAAGCATCATCTTTGCTTTTTAGAAAAATCACCCATGTAAATCGAGAATAATCATCTACTATAACAAAAGCATACTTGCTACCATTCAAACTTTGAATTCTAGATGGTCCAAATAGATCTAAATGTAAAAGTTCAAGAGGACGTTTTGTTGAAACTATATCTTTAGCTTTAAAAGAACTCTTAATTTGTTTACCCTTTTGACAAGCATCACATAAGTGATCTTTTTTATATGGTATTCTAGGTAGGCCTCTTACAAGATCATTCTTGGATAATTTTGAAATAATTTTAAAATTAACATGTCCAAGTCTCTTGTGCCATAACCATTGAATTTCATTTGAAACAATAAGACATTTTTCATTAAAAGAGGGTAATTCATCTAGATATAGTTCATACACATTGTTTCTTTTTTTACCTTTAAAAATGATTTTTTTAGATTGAAAATCAGAAATTAAGCATAAATCATTTTCAAAAGAAACATGAAAACCTTTATCACATAATTGACTAATAGATATTAAATTATGCATTAAACCATCTACTAAAAGAACATTTTCTATCAAGGGAAATTTTGGATTACCAATATTACCAATACCTATCACTTTTCCCTTGTTATTGTCACCAAAGGTGACGGTTCCTCCATCCTTATTTTGGAGGGTGGAAAATAACTCCGGCCTTCCAGTCATATGTTTGGAACAGCCGCTGTCCAATATCCATTTGCTCCTTATGTTGTGTACCTACAACAAAATCAGACAACAGAGCATTTGACCCCTTTCTATTTTCGGGTCCATGAGAGTTAGTCTTAGGAACCCATATCCATTTGGATTTTGGTTTTCTTTGATAATAATTATTCTTTCTATAAAAGGATTTAGAATAAACATTTCTAGAATAATCATTTCTAGATGCATTTCTATTAGAACTAGAAAATTTAGTTTTATGAACAAAAGGTTGAGAATAATGTCTTTGATTTTTCACCACATAGTTTGGTCTATTTTGAGTATCAAAGAAGCTATATCCCAATCCGGTTTTATTAACCGAGCATCTTTGAGAACCAAGAAGTTTTTCTAGATTCTCTTGACCATTTGTAAATTTGGTCACTATAGAAAGAAGATCATTTGACTTTTCTTTAAGACTAGATATTTCTTTTTATAAGAGATTGGTTCTAACTCCAATTTTTTTTATCTCAATTGCCTAGCAAGAATTTTCCTTCTTGAGATCTTCTATTTCTTGAAGTAATACTTTATTTTAAGAGTCAAGAGTTAAATTTTCAGTTTTTAACTCTTTATTTTTAGAACTAAGACTCTTAAATTTAGCATATAAATCATTAAATGCTTCAAATAACTCATCATAGTCAAATTGACTTATCGATTCTTCTTGTGCTACAAAACACATGTTGGCGACTTCTTCATTTGATTCTTCATCGGAAGAGGAGTCACTATCATCCCAACAGGCTTGAAATTCCTTTTTTTCTTGAATTGGTCCTTGGGCTTGAATTTGAGAAGAGGACAATCTTTCTTGATATGTCCTGCCTTTTTGCAGTTAAAGCACTTTACTTCATTGGGCATGGAAGAATCTGCTTTCTCTGCCTTTCTTTGAAATCTTCCCATTTTTGATGAATCTTCTGAATTGCCTTGTGATGAGGGCAATATCTTCATCTTTTTCAGAATTTTCTGAGTCAGAAGTAGCCTTAAAAGCAAGAGATTTCTTTTTAGGCTCTTCTTCTTGTCTGTCTTGAAGTTGGACCTCATATGCCATTAGGTTACCAACTAAGTCTTCAAGAGTGAGAGTATTGAGATCATTTGCTTCTTCAATAGCAGTGGTTTTTCTCTCCCATTCAGGAGTTAAACACCTTAGAATCTTTCTGACTAAATCCACTTGTGAATATTCTTTTCCAAGGGATTTCAAAGTGTTAGTTATATCGGTCATTCTAGTTACCATGTCCGATATAGATTCATTTTGCTTCATTTTGAACAATTCAAATTTATAAACTAAAGAAGCAATTTTAGATTCCTTTACCTTTGACGTACCTTCGTGTGTTACGAGAAGAGTATGCCAGATTTCATTAGCTGTAGAGCATTGAGAGATGCGATTGAACTCTACCTTGTCAACGCCACAATATAAGGCATTCATTGCCTTGGCATTAAGTGAAGCAGTCTTCTTTTCTTCATCGGTCCATCGGCTAAAATCAGTTGATGGAGTTTGGTCCTTTTCTGAAACAACTCTCCAGATATCGAGATCCATGGATTGCAGGAATATTGTCATTCTTACTTTCCAGTATCCATAGTTTGTTCCATCGAAGAGAGGAGGACGAACGAAGGAGCTTCCTTCTTTGTGCTGAGATGTTGTAGTTGCCATGCTAGATGATGGTCAAATCAAAGTAATAGCAAACCTGTGCTCTGATACCAAATGAAAGTGCACTAGGATCAAGGCAACGAGCACTAGAGGGGGGGTGAATAGTGCTTTTAAAACTTTCTGCAGAATATTGAAGGATTTTGCAAATCTCAAAGCAAACACACAAAGAACACAAGATTTTATCCTGGTTCGGTCAAACCCGACCTACATCCAGTCCCCAAGCAAAACCCGCTTGAGATTTTCCACTATCAACCTTGTAAACTACAAGATCACACAGACCATAACCGGTCCCACTTTCAGTAACAATCCCACTGAAAGCAAACAACTCCTTTACATCAAGGAGTCCTTTTTACACAAAAGAAATAACAACTTACAATACAACCTATGAGCCTTTCTTTTGAATGCAAATGAGATGCAATTGGCTTTTGAGGTTGTTGAAACACTCTACTCACGAATTCACTATCTCTCAAAGTAATTTGAGTGAAAAACTGAAGTGAAAATATCACGTGAGTGAGAAAATCAATACTTGACTGAATAAGAGTGAAAAGCAAGATTCAAATCGATTGAATTGTTGTTTTTTAGTGTAAAATGCACTCATATTTATAGTTAAAGGATTTCATACGTTGAGAGTATGAAAGGGTGTCAAAACGGTCCATTTCGAACGATCAAAACGTTTGAAAAATGAAAAGACACGCCTTTTTGAAGTTTCTGGAAAACAGCAAAATTAGTCGACTGAAACATCAGTTAGTCGACTAATAGTTAGTTATTAGTAGACTGACAGTTATCGTCGGTCGACTGATCTGCTAATCGAGCCGTTTGAAAATCTGAACTTTTGAAACTTAGTCGACTTGTGAAAAGTTAGTCGACTGATAATATCATCAGTAGACTGAAAAACCTTTTAGTCGACTGCTGCTAAAAACTTCTGAAAAACAAACATTCTGTTCGGTCGACTGATAAAAAACATTAGTCGACTGCTGCTAAATTTTTTTTTGAATACACATGTTCTGTTCAGTCGACTGAAAAACCATTAGTCGACTGCTGCTAATTTTCCAGAATACACATGTTCTGTTCAGTCGACTGAAAAACCATTAGTCGACTGCTGCTAATTTTCCAGAAAACAGAGTCATTTTTCTATATTTACAGTTTGTAATCTCATGCTGTCTTTAGGTAAAGTTCGTGTTTACTTCATCTTCTAGTCTCATTTCATGTCTTTGATGCCCTGTTATTCAATTAAATTCCATTCCATTCCATTTCAGTGTATGTTGTTTCTTGATCTTCAGCATTTCGAATAATGAATTTTATCAGGGGGGTCTTGTTGATATCATAGTTGTCAAACTGCTGAAAACCCATTAGTTGATAGTAGGTCTGGAACCTAGTAGAATCCAATGAAACTCGCCAATCACCCGTTTGTTTGAGCCACAAGAGACACATGGCAATCGGTTTTGCAGGGAATAACATGGAGCCAACGGCTCATTTGGGTGAGGTTCGTCAGCCACTGAAGTGTTCCACAGCAGTCTCATTATTGTGTATCTCCCACATGTCAGCCATTGTCTGGGCAAAACAAAATTTTTGTGAATGCTGTAAATTCCTCTGTTTTCTGTTTTGTATTAAACCCCAACACTTCAGCCATTATTTGCATCATATCCTTCACAGCTACCACTTACAGTAACACCTTTGTTATCCTTATCCATCTCTTTTTCTGCAGATGTGCAGTCTTGATAATTAGCCACCTTCATGAACGAATATATCCATATCCATTCATGATCTCTATGCCATCTTTTGCACGCTTCATTATTGATATATAGAAAAGCTCTATACCCAATTTTATCGAAAAATATGGTTTAGTTTGGAAACTACGGCTGTGTAAAATTGCCTACAGAAACTGTATATACCTGTATTTTCTGGTTTTACCCATTATGTGGAATTTCCATTAAACATATATATTTTCTCATTATATGTATATATATATCTATATATATGTATATCTATTGTATATCTACCTATATGTATACGTGTACATGTATATATGTATATATATATATGTATATATATACTTATCTATATATGTATATATCCCTTCATGTACACTTGTTATCACATATATTTTTTTTTCTTTTACTTTTTGTGAATATATCTTCATTATCATATATCATTCATCATAAATTCAAGTATTTCTACATTTACTTGTATATCCTTATTATATATAGTATATGTGTCCATTTCCTTGGTTATTTTGTACTAACTCTCATTTTGCATGAAACTCTAGAAGATGCTGATTCCTTGGTTCCGTTTTAATTTTCTTTTAACTTTATATTATGCAATGTAACAATCCAATGTAAACCTTGGAATAAGATTTACTTTTACTGCTTAGATTAGGTCGCATCTCATATAGTTTGATTTCAGTAATATCCTGATTCTATGATGCATATATCTCAATTTTCAAAATTCACTGTGGATGAACACGAATGGCACGTGCACCAACTCTTAGAGAGTTGATGAACTCGGTGGAGTCCATATTTACGGCCCTAGTCGGAATATGGATGAGACCGAGATCCATCATCTCTCTACCAGTCACATTGAGCCTACACTCTTAGGCTATCTTGAAAATGCACCTCATATTTCCAATGTTTTCAAAATATTGTGAATTAACTCAAATAAACCCTGAATATATTCATGGCCATAGTCAGAATATATGAAGGATTTACTTTGGCTTAATCCACATTTTTCTAATAAAATTTTAAAAGTTTTTCTAAAGACTTTTAAGGTGAAATGCAACCTAAATATGCACTCTAAGTAAGGCTCTTACAAGAATCTAAGACTTTTAATGAATTAAACATTTGCACACTAGTCTTCAAGGATTCTTCAATGAATTCTTCAATTTCTTCATAGCCTTAGCTGAAATGCAGTTGATTCCACTTGCTCATCATCAAAACCTTGTACTTGAAGTATCATGTATGGCTTCATTGTCGTAACAATATGTAGTATAAGCAGAAGCTTGTGCTTTATACAGCGGCGGCGTAAAAAAATGCATATACTATTGTTCAGGGTGTGTAACTGAATGAATTATTCTACATATATAACAAAACAGGAGCCTTGACATCGTTCGACGCGATGACGTAAGTAAATACATTGCAGAAAGCAAGAGCCTTGGCATCGTTCGACGCGACGGCGTAAGTAAATGTATAATCGGAAGTGCAGTAATCGAAAGTGCAGAAAACAGGGAGCCTTGGCATCATACGACGCGACGACAAAGGTAAATTACATAGCCTGTGCGATATAGGACGCGTCGGCAGAATCAACAGATATACACCTAGATCCGTATCCAACGATAGTTACGAGGCAAGCAGGTGAACACCGAAGTGTTCTGAAAAGCTCAACCAATAACTAGGGCGAGATACCATTTTAAAAACACATATACTGCGTGTTTGAACATAGATATATCCGACGATAGTTACGAGACGAGCGGGTGAACACCGAAGTGTCCAAAAAGGGCTCAATCAAGAACTAAAGCAAGATGCTACTTCAAAAAGTATATGCTATATACAAACAATCAAATACTTGAGAGAGATGGATCAACGAAGCGAACTTACTTCAAATCGTGGAAGAAACGGCTCCGAGTTGCTTCTTTGGCTTCGAGCCTTCCTTCGAGAGGTCAGACTAAGTCAGATGAAGCTGACTTAGTTGAGAAAGAGGTAGAGTAGGTCAAGCTACTCAACCTAAGTAGTTTGAACCAAACAGGGTTCGGTCCAAGTCAACTGGGTTCAGCAGGTTTGAACTCAACTCAAGTAGGCTAAGTCTAGGTTCAGAAATCCAAACCGGAATCTGGACCAAAAAGGACTTTGACTTTGACTTTAAACCTAACTAGGTTCAAGTCAAGTCAACTAGGTTTGGACTAGGTCAAGTGGGTTCAGACCCAGGTCAGGTGGGTTAGGACCAGGTCAGGCAGGCTCAGGCTAAGTGAGGCAGGCTCAGACCAGGTCAGGTGGGCTCAGGTGGGCTAGGCTAGGTAGGGGAGGTTTAGGAGAGAGAGAGAAGGCAAGAGAGAGAGGGGGGGTCAAAATTATGAGAAGAGAGAGAGTGGGGAGGGCTATTTATAGCCCAAGCCCACCTCCTCTTGGGAATTTTTATCCCCCTTTTGCCCCTGAGCTTTATTTTAATTCCTGGAGGTTCCTTTTGAGGTGGGGCCCACAAGATATTTCCATAGGATATTTTGTGGGTCCCACAAGATATTTTCTAAGGAATATTTCTGTGGGTCCCACCAACATTTCCGTGGGTCCTGCAAAAATTTCGGGTTTTCGGCGATTTTTTTCCGAAAACATCTGAGTACGCCATTCTCTTCGTATTGACGTAACTAAGAAAGTTGGCTCGAGGAAATCCTTTGATTTCGTTTAGGTAGGAAGTTATGGCTTCCAGAGTGTTTGAGCATATATTCGCAAAGCGACGAATATCTTAAGCATAACTGGCTCGCAGGAATCGATTCGTTTCGCATTCTGAGAAAAATGCTATTTTTACCGGTAAATGCCTCATGAATTTTATTCAGATATTTTCTGAAAAATTGCGGGTCTTATATCAATCCTCTTGCAAGGTGGTGAAGAAACAACCATGATATAAACATCATTTCTACGAGAAAAAACAGGAACAGTAACATGAAATAACAAGTATGTGTGTGTCAGTGTCAGGTAAGTGCACATGTGACAAGTGCTAACCAAGTGAAAATAGGTAACAGAACTGAAGTAACTGCAGAACAAGTAACTAAGAGCAGTAAAAGAAATATAGCATGAACTACACATCTACTGAACCAGTAACTAAGAACAGTAAGGAACATAACTAGAGCTTAAACAAGTGCTGAACAAGTAAAGTAACCACTACAATATGTCAGCTGTGATTGGTTAGTCTTTAAGTTCTTCTTTTTACTCCTTCGGCTACGCGAAGGAACCTCGCATTCTGTGAGACATGCACCTGTGTGATCATCGCAAAATTTTTCCTATTCTCTTGTAGTTTCTCTCTCTTCCTTCTCTTTTCCTTTTCTAACCTCTATTTTCCTCTTTTTGAAGGGAGAAAAATAAAAGAAAGAAAAGAAAAAAAGAGAGAAGAAAAAAGAAAAGAAAGAAAAAAGAGAGAAGGGGAATTCTTTTGCGGGGTCTCACTTGACCTTAATTTTTGAAAATATTTGAAATAACTCACCTCCGTTTTGAAATATTTGCGGGAAAACTGGGAGACGGTATCCGCTCGTCGGTACGAGGTTCGACCGTTCCTGGCGCCTTTACCAAAGGTAATCGAACCAAGGGTCGAATTCATGCCTTTTGCTTTGTCTAAATATTATCTAAGAATTTATCCTAAGTCTAGATGCACAAAGAATCATGCTTGTGCAAATGCAAAGATGTATGCTCTTTTTGAAAATGTTTTGAAGAATTCCCAAGTGTTTCTGAGATGAATCTGCTGATAAAATGAAGAAATGGTTTCTAACTTAGAACTTAAGATTAAAAAGTTCTAAGTTTTTGGAATAATCAGAGCTTAAAAAAAATAAATCTGAATCTTGAGAGAAATGATTTTGAAGTTGATAAAAGGAGAAGAAAGGAAATTTCAAAGTCATAAATGGACTTTGAATTAGAATAGAGATGAAATGGAATTAAATTCTAATTTTGAAGTTTTGAAATCAGGATGAAATGTGGGAAATCTGGATAGAATTGAGAAATGGAATTGATTTAAAAGTTGGAATTTCATGGAATTTGAATCCCAAGTTGAGATTTGAGTTGAGATTCGAATTTAAATTCTGGATTTAGAATCTGGAAATAGGAATTGGATTTGAACTCTAAAATAAAAAAATGGAATTGGTATTTAAGAATA
This sequence comes from Nuphar pumila, assembly GCF_984573655.1. NCBI lineage: Eukaryota > Viridiplantae > Streptophyta > Magnoliopsida > Nymphaeales > Nymphaeaceae > Nuphar > Nuphar pumila. Next base: position 44,437,269 of record NC_143257.1, read on the forward strand.
GGAATCAAGATAGAATTTTGATCTGAGATTTTGAATGGAATTGGATCAAAGATTTGAGAATCCAAGATGGAATTTGGATTTGAAGTTTGAGATCCAAGGTGGAATTGGATCCAAAATTTGGACTGGAATTTGGATCTGAAATCTGCGATCCAAAATAGAATTGGATTCTGAACCCTAAGATGGATTTTGGATCTGAAATTTTTGAGATCCAAGTTGAAATTAGAATCTGGATCCTAGAAATGGATTTTGGATCTGAAATCTAAGATCCAAAGTAGAATTGGGTTCTGGATCCTAGAATGGATTTGGATCTAAAGTTTGAGATCCAATGTAGAATTAGATTCTGGATCCGAGAATGGATTTTGGATCTGAATTTTAGGTGAATTGGGTTCTGGATCCTAAAGAATGGATTTGGATCTGAAGTCTGAGATTCAAAGTGAAGTTTGGATTCTGGACCCTAAAATGGAATCGGATCTGAATCTGAGATCCAAAGTAGAATGAGATTCTGGATCCTAAATGGAATTTGGATCTGTAATTTGAGATCCAAAGTGAAGTGGGATTCATACTTGGAAATCTGGATCCAAGTTGAGATTAACTTTGGATTTGGGCTTTGGAAAGTCCAAATGGGACTTTTGAATATGGATCTGGTTTTTGAAAACCCAAATTGAATTTAAAATTTAAGAAGGGTCAAGCTTTTGAGATTCGGAATCAATCTAAAACTGTGGTTTTTGAATTTGAAGATAAGAAGATGAACTTGATTTTGAGAATGAATCAAAGATTTCAAAGTTTGAATGGAACTTTGAAATTAAATTTTTTAATTGAATTGAAATTTTGGAGTTTGAAAAATAGTTTTGAAATTTCAAAGTCAAACTGGACTTTGAAATTGAGATAGAATTGGAATAGAAATAAAAGCTTGAAGAAAGATGTTCAAAATCACTTGGGTTTTTTGAAAAGAATGTTTGAAAATATGATGTAATTCTATTCTAAATGATGAATGAATTTAAATAATTTTGAAATTGGATTTGAAAAGCTATCCCATTCCCCAGATGAATTAAAATAAGATTGACGATATAATACATCCTTGACTATGGTCATTGAATGTATTATATAGTAATCTATATTTAAATTCTAGTGAAGAATGAAACACATTTTTGTGCTTTTATAGAGTTTAAAATGAAATTAACTCTCAATATACCCTGACTATGGCCATTGGTATATATATTGAATTCATTCTAGTTTAGACTCTGATAAAAGATGGAATATTTGAAAATATGATGATTTTTGAAAAGGGATCTAGTGTGGATCCAGTGTTATTTCATAAAAGATAAAAATACTAAGTTTTGTTTACATCCTGACTATGGCCATTGATGTAAATCATCAACTAAGGATTAATTACCTCTTACGAAATGGTGCACGTGCCATTCGTGTTTCACCATTGTGAGAATTTGAGAAATAAAGGCAAAAATGCATGAAAACAAGTAATTCAATGATATTTACAATGCTCATACATTCTATCTAAAACAGGAAATGTAAATTTCTCATTAAGATCTAATTTATTACAATATTGAAAATACAACTCTCAATGATGATATTTTCCACATATTTCCTGTAAAAGCATCTGGGTTAGTATGAAAATTAGAAGAATAATGGCATATATCACATGGATATCAATGGTCAAGATATACACGATGAAGAAAGATGGAGAATGATTTATATGTCTATGTATATACATATATATTATATGCATGCCCATATATGCATATATACAAATGTACACATGTAGGTATATAGACATATACATACTTGTCTATGTATAGACATATACCTATCTATATATATATATATATATATATATATATATATATATATATATATATATAAAATATGCATTTAATGAAAATGAAGCTAATGAAAGGATTTATTATGCAAAAAGAAAGGATCAGAGCAACTTATTGAGTTGCTGTAAAAGAATTTTGCAGTAATTCTAAGGGTTCTTGTATGACCGGCGTGACCACAAGTGAGATGTACATGTGGTATAATTAGGTAGAAATGATAGGGGAATAATGCAGGGGTGTGGTCATCGCAAAATTTTTCCTCTCGTAATATTCTCTCTCTTCCTTCTCTTTTCCTTTTCCAACCTCTTATTTTCCTCCTTTTTGAAGGGAGAAAATAAAAGACGGAAAGAAAGAGAGAAGAGAAGAGAAAAGAAAAGGAGGAGAAGAGGAACTCTTTTGCGGGTCTCACTTGACCTTAATTTGAAAATATTAGAAATAATAACTCGCCTCCGTTTTTGAAATATTTGCGGGAAAACTGGGAGATGGGATCCGCTCGTCGGTACGAGGTTCGACCGTTCCTTGCGCCTTTAGCAGGGGTAATCGAACCAAGGGTCGAATTTATGCCTTTTTGTTTTTGCTAAGAAATTATCTAAGAATTTATCCTAAGTCTAAATGCACAAAGAATCATGCTTGTGCAAATGCAAAGGTGTATGCTCTTTTTGAAAATGTTTTGAAGAATTCCCAAGTGTTTTTGAGATGAATTTGCTGATAGAGTGAAGAAATGGTTTCTAACTTAGAACTCAAGATTAAAAAGTTCTAAGTTTTTGGAATAATCAGAGCTTGGAAAAATAAATCTGGATCTTTGAGAGAAATGATTTTGAAGTTGATAAAAGGAGAAGAAAGGAAATGTCAAAGTCATAAATGGACTTTGAATTAGAATAAAGATGAAATGGAATTAAATTCTAATTTTGAAGTTTTTGAAATCAGAATGAAATGTGGGAAATCTGAATAGAATTGAGAAATGGAATTGATTTAAAAGTTGGAATTTCATGGAATTTGAATCCAAAGTCTGGAAAATAAAATTGAAATTCAGGATGAGATTGAATTCTGGATTTAGAATCCTAAATGGGAATTGGATTTAAAGTTTGGGATGAAATGGAATTGGTTTTAAGAATTAGAATTGGGAATAGAAGTTGATTTGAAATCTGGGATTCAAGATGAAATTTGAATCTAAAGTTTGGATTCTAAAATAGAGTCGAGATTCAAGATGAACTGAATCCTGGTTTTGGGATCCTAAGGGAAACTTGGATCTAAATATGAGATCTAGGTTGGAATTGGATCCAAGATTTGGAATCCAAGATGGAATTTGGATCTAAAGTCTGAGATCCAAGATAGAGTTGGACTCTGGACCCTAAGATAGAATTGGATCTGAAGTCTGAGATCCAAAGTGAAGTTTGAATTCTGGACCCTAAAAATGGAATTGGATCTGAAGTCTAAGATCCAAAGTAGAATTGGGTTCTGGATCCTAGAATGGATTTGGATCTGAAATCTGAGATCCAAAGTAGAATTGGGTTCTGGATCCTAAGATGGATTTGATCCAAGATGAAATGTGGATCTGAGGTCTCAGATCCAAAGTAGAATTGGAATCTGGATCCTAGAATGGATTTTGGATCTGAAATCTGAGATCCAAAGTGAAGTTGGATTCATACTTGGAAGTCTGGATCCAAGATTAGGATCTAACTTTGGGTTTTGAAAGTCCAAATGGGGCTTTTTGAAGATGGATCTGGGTTTTAGAAACCCAGATTTAAATTTTAAAACTTTAAGAAGATTCAGATTTTGAGATCCAAAATCAATCTCAAACTGTGATTGAAGATAAGAAGATAAACTTGATTTTGATTTTGAGAATGAATCAGAAATTTCAAAGTTTATTTTGAACTTTGAAATTGAATTTTTTAATTGAATTTGGAATTTTGGAGTTTGAATAAAATGGTTTTGAGATTCCAAAGTCAATTTGGACTTTGAAATTGAGATAGAATTGGAATAGAAAAGATGTTCAAAATCACTTGGGTTTTTCGAAAAAGAATTTTTGAAAATATGATGCAATTCTATCCTAAATGATGGATGAATTTGAATAAGTTTGAAATCGGTTTTTGAAAATCATATTTCATTCTTTAAATGAATTTAAATAAGATTAGTGATATAATACACTCCTGACTATGGTCATTGAGTGTATTATATAATAGTTATATCTAAGTTCAAATGAAGGATAAAATACCTTTTTGGTGCTTTTATAGAATTTAAAATGAAATTAATTCTCAATATACCCTGACTATTGCCATTGGTATATATATTGAATTAATTCTAAGTTAAACTCTGATAAAAGGTGAAATATTTGAAAAATATGATGATTTTTTAAAAGGGTCCAGTGTGGATCCAGTGTTATTTCATAAAAGATAAAAATACTAAGTCTTACTATGGCCGTTGATGTAAATCATCAACTTAGAATTAATTTACCTCTTACGAAATGGTGCACGTGCCATTCGTGTTTCACCATTGTGAGAATTTGAGAAACAAAGGCAAAAATGCAAGAAAACAAGCAATTCATGATGTTTATAATGCTCATTCATTCTACCTAAAGCAAGAAATGTAAATTTTCATTCAAATCTAGCTATTACAACATGTAAAATCAAATTTACAACTTCAAATGATAACTTTATCCACATATTTCATGCAAAACAATCGGGTTAATAATGAAAAGAGAAGGAAAATCACATATATCATATGGATGTTAATGAAAAAATGCCAAGATATACATGGTGAAAAAGATGGGAAATGATATATATATATATATATACATATCTATGTATATATGCATATATGTATATATATATTATACATATATAACATAAACAATATGAGAATTGGTGTTGGAAATGGGCACAGGTATTGTTGTAGGTAGTGGAGATGATGTGCAATAGACAACATGAGTGACTAAAGAAAATGTCGTGCAACTGATGTTGGCAGAGGTGTGGAGCTAGATGCTGCAGAGGAGATAGCAGGTAATGCCTAACAGGGAAGGTGCTGTGAGGTTGGTTGTGATTTACAACAATTAAACGTGAAGCTACAGCAACTCAGAGAGTTGCTGTAGATGCAGAAAAATCATCACAGCGATGATTGTTTTTGGCAGATTTAAGGAAGCTACAGCAGTGCTAAGCACTGCTGTGGCTGAATGGAAATGAAGGGATGTTTGACAGCAGGAAATATGACAGATGGTAAGGAGTAAAGGGATGATAAGGTAAGGCAAAGGTAGAGCTGACTGATAGTGTTATTGGGGGCTGTGTGTGTTTGTTGGCGGAAACAGCAGAGTGTTGTTGGGATATCTAGAACATGTAGTATGGAAGGAAAGGTATTATTCTGCTGTAATAGATACTACGCTGCTATAGGTGGAATATAACGTGAGTGAGATTGTAAGTAGTGTTGTATGTATAGACTCAATAGACAAGAATGCAACAGGAGGGATATAGGTGAATGCTAATATACATGAATGCAAAAAAAAAAAAATGTGAAATACTATGCTAATGATGAGGGGTATGATTGGTGTTGTAGAAGTGCAGGATGCTAGAGGCTTGTAGGTATCATCTATATCTAACCTACGAAAGGGGCCAACTTCTTGCCCGCACTTTCACCTGCAATAGAAAGGAGCTAACTTGGATTTTTTTTTTTTTACATATCAACCACTTGTCTGGCTCATAAGACTATGTTGAGACTCTTCCAAGCCACCCGAAATCCTTTTTTGACCCACGATTTACATGGACTATTACCTCTGACAAAGAATCGTTATCTATGCTTTCATCACCATGGGTAGGAAATTTGGCATATACTTCCCTTTTAAGCATCCACTTATATACTCCACTCCATTGGGATTCGATGCCCTAACCTGTAACTGTTAGAAAAATAACATACAACATAAAGCTAACATAGACATATATAAACTCGAATTTCACCTTCATGTTGCAGTTTGAACAAGGCAAGGAAGAGTATATAGAATTTCAGGGGGGAGTGATAATTGAAATGCTGTGAAGGTGGTGCATTGTGCAATGACATTAGTGAAGTGGAGATGGTGGTGTACGTGGTACAGGGAGCCACAGTAAAAAAAAAGTGATAAATGTCATGCCAAAGAGATCGGTGGAAGGGGAAACGAGGCATGGCTAACTAACATATCCCAATGTTTGTGATTTGATCATCCTTTGATGAGGGATCAGGAAGTCCAGATCCTGAGGGGATAGTCCATTCTTTTACCTGGTCTGTTGTAACTGTGACTCTTCTTCAAGATTTTACTACAGGAGAACATGCTGCTATACAGAGAGTCATTCAATAGAACTTGGATTCTACTGAATATAAAGGACCTGGTGAAAGATACATGGAGCTTACTGAATGAAATTTTGGGACTTATGGCAACTACTAGTCTTCTATTACCATAATGACAACCATGATTGTCTTCTATCACCTTATGGGCAAAACATTAGCCAAGAAAAACTCAACGACTGGGCTACTCTGTGATGGTTCAGCTAATCTTCTTGGTATAAAAGCTTACGAGGAGATTGACTCAGCTTAAGGAAATCATGATAGTGTCAGTAGATTCCTGAGTGATGATGGTCAAATGGGGTCTCATTACACAGGGGAACTGAAAATATTCTTACATAATGCAACAGAGATTTAAACAGCTATGGTGGGGCTGATCCATAACAGAGGGCCGATCTTATGAACAAATTTACAGTGTATCATTGGAATGTAATGAGAATAAAAGGAAATGGCAAGTATACGCCAATCGATGAAGAGCAGGGCTTTAGGAAGAGAAGCAAAATCTATCAGAAATTTGGAAGACAGGTTAGCATGATATGTTACAATCAAACATGTATAAAGGAAAGGTGAATGGATGAGTGGGTGTTGGTGAAAATGTGGCTCTGATAGTGTACAATGTTCAGGGTAATGGATTTATCAGTGACTTATAACACAAAACAGGTGTATAAATCCCCTACATATGACAAGGTAGTTTCAAGATTAAGACTGTTGTGGATAATTATATAAAATTTCATCTAAAGGGAGCAGCAAAGACTATATGAGAATGTTGCACCAATTGCTATGAGATATAGTAGTGTTGATGAACATTGTGCAAAAGGAAAGAACATAAATGAACTACTAACGCAGGTTTAATGGAGAAGCTATGAGTAAAAAAAAACTCAAAAGATATTTCTAATGAAGCAAAAACCGAGGCATCCATTGAAGCTTGACCTTCCAGCCATAATGCTACTGGTCTTGAGAGGTGCAGAGATTCAGGGCGACAAGAAATATGGGAAATCAAAGGGAAAACTCAGAGGAAAATTACAGAAAAAGGAATGGGTGTTCTGAAGAAGGATAAAATAAGAAATAAGACATCTTGACAAAAATCAAAATATAAACAAGAAACTAAAATCAGGAGGAAAATCGGTTTATAAACAGGGAATGGAAAATCCAATAGAAAATCGAAACTAAAAAGGGAGGATAAGCTCAAATGTAAATCATGATCCGGATGGAACACGAAATAACATGAATAGCGAAAATAAAATGATGAAAAATAAAGAAAATAGATAAAAAAGGAATATGGGAGCATGAATACTCCATTACTGTGGCAATAGGTGGGTCGGCACTGCTATATGCAGGTCGACCTTCCCTTTTGTGCTTAAACCAAACAAAGCAAAGAGGAACGAAACAGAAATATGGTAATCAAAGGAAATTTTATACATGAAATAAAAGAAGGTGAGAAACGATATCTCTTACCTTGGTTCTCTTGGATATTTGGATTGTCCTCTCGGTCGATTCGAGGGGAAAAACACCAGGATGAGAAGAGTAAAAAGAAGGTGAGTCCCAGAAAATCGATGATCGGCCACAAGGAAATGGATGCTGGTAACGAATTCTGCAGGGGAATTTGATGAACCAGTGAAGTGGATGGGATCGTAATCACTGCGCCAGTGTAGATAATCGACACCAAAGGAGAAAAAGTAGTTCGGGATGGATTTTTGGAGAGAAAAAAAAATTGATCGATAATGGGTGAATGGGTGCCCTTGCAAAAAGACCGATGATGGATTGTCCGAGCTCCTCTCGAGAAGTGGGGGAGGTCCGTTCTTAAAGGAGCCATGGAGGATTCGAGAGTGGAGACAGTTGCAGATGGAGGGTGGAGGAACATGCAAGCTGTTGCAGATCGGACGATGGAGAAAGGAGAAGAGGGAAGCGCGGGAGGAGTCCGTTGGAGCTTTCCCTATTTCAAAAAGGTGGTTCCCCTTTTAAGAAATTTTTGAAAAATGGTTAAGAAATGAGGTTTTTGGCGAAATGGCTTCAAAAGCTTGAAAATCGTTCATTTTTGTTGTGGCTTTTCTTAATTTTTTTGTTTTGTTTTATGTTATTTTTCTATTTTTTGTATTTTTAGAATAAAATCCCAAAGTTTTACGAGAAATCAAAGGTTAAAACTATTTTTTTTGGTGTTTTTGTAAAAATATTTATAAAAAGCTATTTTGAGAAAATTTCTCCAGCAAATGCATTAGGATCCGGGTTTTAAGAGAATACGGATTTAAAACACTGGATTCGGATCCGGAATTGTATTTAAATACATCAATATGGAATTTAATTCAGAAAATCTAAAAAATGACTGAAATTTAGCTTTGAAATCACTTTGATTTTCTCAAAAGATGGAATTAGGGGCAAAAGGGTCATTTTGCAAATCTTTGAAAAATTTGGGGTGTTCACAGATGCCCCTCTTTGCTACTAAGCCGGTTGAGAGCCAAGCTTAGTGGCAAAGATAACACTCCAAATTTTGAAAATGCCCCAGGCAGCAGATCTGAACTGGGTGTGGAAGAATTATTTTGAAAATATGGCTTCTCAGGCTTAAAACCTTACCTTGAATGGTTTTGGAGGGACGAAATCCTCGAAAAAGATATGATTGAGTAGAGAACGAGAAAATTGTGATGGGACTTTGGGTGAAAATTCTGAAATGGTGGGAAATGAGAGTTTTGATCAGGTCTCATGGGTGAGACGAGATACTCTTTTTTTGGAATGATTCAGGTTTAGCCCTTAACCTGGATGGGACAAAGATATATCAAAAGTGTATTTGAATGAGGAAAGGAATACACGAGGACCTTGATGGGACATTTTTGGAGAATGTCTCGTGAAATGAAGCTCAAATAGGATCCTATCCTTGATGGATATACCAAACATGGATTCCTTGATGGGAAGAAACCATGATGGGATTGGAAGGAAACATCTCGTTAGAACGAGGAATCTCGTTGGAACGAGTCTCAGGTTTAACCTAAACCTGCAAGGAAGATACCTCGCGAAGCGAGGTTCCGGGTTAACTCTTAGCTTGAATAGGAATTCTACCATACGGGTTTCTCAAATGGAGAAACCATAATGGGACCTTCGGAACTTGGACGAACAAATCCGAAAGGGGTTTTACGAGAGGAAGAAAATCTAGGGTTCCCTAAAGCTTTGAAAAGGGGAAGAAATTGGGCATCTCATTGTTGAGACTGAAATAGCTTTTTGAAACCAAATGACCTTTCGCAGAAAATTTAGGTTTTGACCCTTAACCTAAGTGAGAACACCATACGGAATCCTTGACTGAAGAAACCGCGATGGGACAGGAAGAGATACTTCGACTGAACGAGGCAATTCTTCTGGAAGATATAAATAACGCTAGGTTGCATCGAAAAATGGATATTGAATGTTTATTTCATTCTTGGAGTATCTAGAAAATTTTGCCAATAAGATAAAATTATAGCTGATTCAAATGCTTAGAAATGTGCACGTATGTGCGAAGATATTCCCTCTTTTACCTAGAGTATTTCCTCCATCGAGATTAACTCCTCGGTTCTAAGAGTCAAATTCAAAATTTTAGCGCTGATGATTTTCTTCAAGGAAGTTATCCATTTCTCTGATATGAGAAGAGAAGAAATATTCTTAATTTCATAACAACAAGTAGTGAAAAGATATTGATAAAGGAATTTTGCATGAGAAAAGATGACCTCTGGCAACTTTTGGCAGCTTGATATCTGGGTGTTTTCCCATGATGATCCTTTTGCACTCTTTTTGAGTCGTTGCACTTTCTCGGTTTTTCACATCATCCTTCATTTGGATGTGTCCTCACTTTTCTCTCTTTTCTTCGGGGAAGGGTACGTCACAAACTCCTTCATCTCGGAGATGCGCCGATCCTTCTTTTTCTCAGGAATTATATTGATGACATTGGCTCAAAAGGTCTTTAGATGATAGCAGAAATCAAATATCTTTTAGGGTTTGTCGGTAGGTTCATCACACTCGCCTTCATCTCGACGGTGATCTGAACTTTCCCTGGAAGGATCCGTCACAAACTCCGTCATCTTGGAGATGTTTCAAATCTTCTTTGGCCCCGGGGGTCTACTCGCTTAATTCGCCTTCATCTTGATGACAATTGAGAGATCCCTTTTGCGGATATTTGATTACAACTTTTTAAACGAAAATGAGAAGATATGGGTTGAGTGGATTCTTTTTATAGCTCAAGATATTTCCACTGCCTAATTGTCAGAAAGTCATTTTAAAACATGCGCCATAGCCATGATCAATATCAATTCGCTTCTGGCTTTTCAATATCATTGAAGATTTCTTTCATTGATCATATTGAGGACATTTCTTACATCCTTTTGGTTGATCAACAGGAAAAGATTTGAATTTTACCTCTTTTTCGCAAAAAGTTTCACCTTTTGGAAGGAAATACAGGAGGTAATCTGAGAAAATTCTTTTTGTGGAGTAAGAATATTTAGAATCAACAAATGCTTTTAGCAAATTGGCAAAGTTTTCATGAATTCTTTGTGAAATAATCACTCAATATAGATTTTGATGAGACCTTGAGTTGCAATCTTTTGATTTTAGGAATACATGACCAGCAAAAGCTGAAACCTTTTTGAAATACATTACCAGCGAAAACTGGAGCCTTTGGAATACCTGACCAATAGATGTTTGAAATCTTTTGAAATACCTGTCCAGCGAAAGCTGAAACCTTTGAAATACGTGACCAGCGAGAAGCTGGAACCTTTTGAAATACTTGACCAGTAAAACTGGAACGTTTAAAATACATGACCAGCAATAATGTTGGAACATTTTGAAAATACATGACCAACGAGTGTTGGGTCTTTTGGGAAATACACGAATGGTTATGAAAAACTGGGTTTTAATAAAAAGGGTCTGAAGGTTTTGAGGATAATCGAAATTGGGAAATTATAACCCGAGGGTTGAGAAAATGGTGAAATTTTGAAAATATTGCACCCAGAGGTTTGGAGAATTGATAGAATTGAGAGATTTAGAGAAATGAAGGTTTTGGAAATGATAGATTTTGAGAGATTGAAACCTGTAGGTTTGGTAATGAGAGAATGGAGAAATCGCAACCTGAAGGTTTGATTTATGGAATAGGTTGATTTTGGGAGCTCGACAATTGTGAGCTGGGACTTTTTGAAATACATGACCAGCGAGAGCTGGGTCTTTTGGAAATACACGACCAAAAGCTAAGTCCTTTTTGGGAATGCATGACCAGCAAAGCTAGAACGTTTGAAATGCGTGACCAGCGAAAAGCTGGAACGTTTGAAATACCTGACCAGCGAAAAGCTGGAACGTTTGAAATACATGACCAACGAGTGTTGGATCTTTTTTGGAAATACCTGACCAGCGATAGCTGGAACGTTCGAAATACATGACCAGCAAAATGCTGGAACGTTTGAAATACATGCCCAACGAGTGTTGGATCTTTTGAAATACCTGACCAGCAAAAGCTGTGACGTTTGAAATACTTGACCAGCGAGAAGCCGGAATGTTTGAAATACATAACCAACGAGTGTTGGATCTGACCAGCAAAAAGCTGGAACGTTTGAAATACCTGACCAGGAAGAAGCTGGAACGTTTGAAATACATGCCCAACGAGTGTTGGATCTTTTGAAATACCTGACCAGCAAAAGCTGGGACGTTTGAAATACCTGACCAGCGAGAAGCTGGAACGTTTGAAATACATAACCAACGAGTGTTGGATCTGACCAGCAAAAAGCTGGAACGTTTGAAATACCTGACCAGCAAGAAGCTGGAACGTTTGAAATACATGCGCAACGAGTGTTGGAATTTTTGAAATACCTGACAAGCAAAAGCTGGGACGTTTGAAATACCTGACCAGCGAAAAGCTGGAACGTTTGAAATATATGACCAACAAGTGTTGGATCTGACCAGCAAAAAGCTGGAACGTTTGAAATACCTGACCAGCAAGAAGCTGGAACGTTTGAAATACATGCCCAACGAGTGTTGGATCTTTTGAAATACCTTTCCAGCAAAAGCTGGGACGTTTGAAATACCTGACCAGTGAGAAGCTGGAACGTTTGAAATACATAACCAACGAGTGTTGGATCTGACCAGCAAAAAGCTGGAACGTTTGAAATATCTGACCAGCAAGAAGCTGGAACGTTTGAAATACATGCCCAACGAGTGTAGATTCTTTTGAAATACCTCACAAGCAAAAGTTGGGACGTTTGAAATACCTGACTAGCGAGAAGCTGGAACGTTTGAAATATATGACCAACAAGTGTTGGATCTGACCAGCAAAAAGCTGGAACGTTTGAAATACCTGACCAGCAAGAAGCTGAAACGTTTGAAATACATGCCCAATGAGTGTTGGATCTTTTGAAATACCTGACCAGCAAAAGCTGGGACGTTTGAAATACCTGACCAGCGAGAAGCTGGAACGTTTGAAATATATGACCAACAAGTGTTGGATCTGACCAGCAAAAAGCTGGAACGTTTGAAATACCTGTCCAGCAAGAAGCTGGAACGTTTGAAATACATGCCCAACGAGTGTTGGATCTTTTGAAATACCTGACCAGCAAAAGCTAGGACGTTTGAAATACCTGACCAGCGAGAAGCTGGAACGTTTGAAATATATGACCAACAAGTGTTGGATCTTTTCGGAAATACTTGACCAGTAAAAAGCTGGAACGTTTGAAATACCTGACCAGTAAAAACTGGGACGTTTGAAATACATCAACTTTTGGGAGATTTAAATCAGAACTTGAATTTTGTAGACGAAAAGATTTTGATCAAAAGATTGAATGTAGAAAGTTATTGGTGCGAGGGTCGGATCCTCCAAATGAGCTCAATGTATGTTTGAAGATTTTGGGAAATACCCTAGTGCGAGGACTGGGTTGTAAAGATGAGCTAAACAAAGTGAATTTTTCAGAGAATAAAGATTCTTTGGTAAAAATTAATGGACCATCATAGTTTAATTGCATGTGATTGACTTTCAGGATTTTGTTCCCTTGTCCTGAACGGGGGAAATAAAAAAGAGAATACCTCATTGACAGGAGGCATCAGGTTTATCCCTTAACCTGAAGGGGTAAAAGTAGATGGAATTCTAATTAATGGTTGTAAAATTTGTTAAAACTAGACAGAAATGAGCAATAGCTTGATGAAAATTCGGTCAAACAAAAAAGTGAACCAAATGAAATGAAAAGACCACAAGATCAATTGAGAATTAACAAAATTTGAGGAAAAGAGCTTTTGTCTAATCCTGCCTACATATGATGAAAGAAGATGATTATAGATCAAAATAAAATGCCTCAGTATCATGGAGAAGAATGTAAGAATTGATAGAAGATGATTATTTTATTGAAATGGCTCTTTTGAAGAGTACAAAGGCTTTAGAATGAACATTTCAGGTGTAAAACTTCTTCAAATGCAGAGCATTGATGGGATCTAGTATCTCCACTCCGTCTGCGTTGATTAGACGATACAAATTGCGAGGAAGTGCTTCCTTAACCACATAAGGGCCTTCCCAATTGGGTGACCACTTGCTCCGTGGTCGATGCTTGAGATGGGCTGTTGATATGAGCACCAAATCGTTAACCCAAGATTTTTTCTCAATGACGGACTTGGCATAGTGTCGAGCTATCCTCTGTCGATAAGCTTGAGCATGCTCTGCTGCCTTGAGCCTTTTTTCATCTAGCAGATCCAGCTGCACCAATCTCTGCTGCTGATACTGATCGAGTGACAATTTCATAAGAGAAACAAATTTGAGAAGCGGGCTTTTGGATATGGAGAGGTAACACCACTTCAGCTCCGTAAACAAGTTCCGAAGGAGTGGCATTAGTCGAGGTCCGAATGGTGGTCCGATATGCCCAAAGTGCGTCATGAATTTTCTCATGCCAATCTCGACCTGTCTTCACAGTCCTTTCCAAAATATGAATCAAGATCTTATTGGTACCCTCTGCTTGGCCGTTCCCTTGAGGATAAGAGGGAGTTGAGAAATGATGGCAAATTCTGAATTTAGAACAAAATGTTTTCATCCTCTCATTTTTAAAGTGGGTTCCATTATCTGAGATAATATCGTGTGGAATGCCGAAGCGGCAAAGAAAGTTCTTGTGAATGAAAGAAACCACGTGGCGGCCTTCTACTATGCGTAGAGTAACAGCTTCGACCCATTTCGTGAAATACTCTGTCGCAGCCAGAAAGTATTTGTGGTCGTTGGAAGCAGAAGGAGTAATCGGGCAGACGACGTCGAATGCCCACATAGAAAATGGCCAAGGAGAAACAACTGATTGTAGATATGTGGTCGGAGCATGAATGTAAGGCGCGTGCAATTGGCACTTGACGCACTTCTTCACAAATCTATGACAGTCCTGCTGCATGGTATTCCAATAGTACCCTGCTTGAATAATCTGTTTGACGAGAGTTTGATAGCCGACATGGACACCACAAATCCCTTCATGTGCCTCTTGGATAATTTCCATAGCTTCTTCTTTGTCTAAACATCGAGCATATTCAAAACTGAACTGTAAACACCCCAAATTTTCACCCTTATCCAGTGCTTACATTTCATGTGTCATTGCTTATCATTGCATGAATTCAGCATATCATTGCATTGCATAGCATAGCATTGCATGTCATTACATCTCATCTTCAAGATCCAACACTCCTGTTTTCAAAATATTCAATCCAGATTTGAGTTTTAAAACTTTTCTTTCAAAATTCAATTTTAAAACCTGGGTTTTTAATCAACATTGTGTCATTTGCCAACCCCCAGGACCTTATATTTTGAAGTATTTTCTCAGAAAACAATCTGGATTCATTTCAAACTCAATTTCAATTGATTTTAATTCTCAGATGAGACCCATTTAGGTGGCGTCGCTTCTGGATTCCTTCATTTATCAAAAATCTCAAAAATTTTAGAGTCCTAATTGGATCAAGACTCTTTTTCCAGAGTCCTAGTCGGATCAAAACTCTACTTTTCACTACCTTTTTATCTGTCTTTGAAGAAAACCTTTTAAAATATTCTGTTTTGGCCAAAATCCCAGAGTCCTGGTTGGATCAGGACTCTTCTTCAAGAGTCCAGTCGAATCAGGACTCTTTTTCAGAGTTTTAATCGGATTAGAACTCTAATCTTTCACAACCATTTTCAATCAAATCTTTCAAAATCTTTCAAAATGAGTCAGAAACTCAGAGTTTTAGTCAAAACAGGACTCTGTTCAGAGAGTCCTAGTTGGATCAGGACTCCGATCCTGATTTCAAATTTTGAAAGAATCTTTCAAAAAAATCTTTTCATCTATCAAAATTGTTGTGCTTTTATCAAAGAATTTTAAAATTCTGAGGTTTTATCTCAGAGTCCTGATCAAATCAAGACTCTACCCCAGAGTCCTGATCGAAGTAGGATTCTATCCAAAATTGATTTTCTCACTTCATTTTCACTGCTTTTCAAAAGCTTTGCTTAAATTCCATCACTTACTTATCAGAAAATCCAACAATATAAGAGTCCTAGTTCAATCAAGACACTGTTCTCAGAGGCTCAGTTGAATCAGAACTCTGGTTTATTCCAATATTTGTTATTATTTTAACTGTTTTCACAAGTTCTTTTAACTGTTTTTTTTAGAAAATACAAAAAAAAAATCTAGAGTTTTAATCCGATCAGGACTCTGTCCCGGAGTCCTAGTCCAGTCAGAAGTCTGTTTTGAAGTCTGTTTTTATTCCATTTTCATTTATTTCCATTTGTTTTCAAAAATTAGGTCATTTTGCAGAGTCCAGTTAGTTCAGGATTCTATTTCAGAGTTCTGATCGAGTTAGGAGTCTAACCCTGACTATGTTTTTTTGACTCATTTCACCATTTTTTGATAAAATCTTTCAAAAACCTTTCATTTGGATTTTTAAAATCTAAAATCTCAGAGTCCTGAGAGTTCAGGACTCTAACTCGGAGTTCCAGTTCGCTTGAGACCCTATTTTCAAAGATTCTAAATTTCAATTATTGATTTTAACCCCTTTTCAAAGTTATTTTTAGTGTTTATTTCAAATTTCTCAAAACCTGATGTAGGCTCACTCAGTCGGCGCCACATCCAGAGGAGTTCTAACCCAGTTGGAACTCTATGTCATTTCAAAACTTTTAATTTCAAGCTTACTTTTGAAAATCTTTTGAAAACTTTCTCAATTTCAAGTTTTAAAATCATTTTTTTTTTAAAAACTCAAGTAGAGCCCACTCGGGGTGGTGCCATATTCGAGTAAGTCAGGGCTAGACTAGGGTTAGTCAGTGTCTTGGTTAGTGTTAGAGGTTTAGAAGGGTCAAAAGTTATTTTAAAAACTCATTTTGAAGTTTGGATTTTAAAACTATTGTTTTTAAAGGTTTTTAAAGAACTTTAAAAACCCAAATGTGGAAAATGCCAAGTGGCATCACATTTGGGGATTTTTTAGGATTAGCTAGGGGTTAATTAGGCATTATTTAGGATAATTTAGGCTAGGGGTATATAGGTCGTTGCACCTCAAAATCGCCCCCCCCCCCTTTAGAAGTCCAAAAATTTCAAAATTGCTAATTTTCAAAACCTAAAAAGTTTCTATAAATTGAGACCCATAGGGGGTCGATTTTTCCAGCCACCTTTAGAGCAAGTCTTGGAGTTTCTCTCTCCTCTCCAGCCCTTCCTCCATTGCTGCAACTCCAAGGTGAGAAATTTTATTAATTTCTTTAGTTTTATTTAATATTTTTCATGATTTAATGCTAGTTTAACCATTGGTACCATCTATTTCAATGATTCAACCATGATTCAACCTCAAGAACCATCAAGAACGGTCCAAGAAGATGATCTAACACTATTTTTAGTGTTTTCCAGGGGTTCTAATCTATTAGAATTGATTTTAGCACTATTCTTTTTATTATTAACCAATAAAACATGTGATTTACCCTTTTTATGGGTTAAATCCATGTCTTTAAAGGTAAAATCAAATTCCAGCCATTGATTCATTGATTTTATTTTATTTATTTGTTTATTTATGTTTATTTTACGTTTTCCAGTATAGAAATAATTTTTATTTACTGTTTTATGGTTTGTTTTATTGTTTTTCATTAGTTAAGGCATGATTTCTTAAGTTTGTTAGATTTCTGTGTGTTTTTTATTTTAGAACAGCAAAAAGCATGCTGTTTCGGATTGAAATATTCGTTGTTTATTTTGGATTTTTTTATATGTAATGCATGCATATCCAAAGGAACTACTGTAAAAAAATCCAAGGTTTTGGACCTCGGGAACCCTGTCAGAAAAATCAGACATCAAATCGGGTTTTTAAAACTTTAAAATCGTTGTTAAAATCAAGAAGGTAACTTGCTGTTACGATATTTTTCTTATCTTATATTCGATTTTAGATATGTAAAGTGACATGGATTCATATTGATTAGATATAGCTACTGTAAAATTTTCAGAATTTTTTATTACTGTTTAGTATTTTTCCTCTGTCAGAAACTCTGATTTTTAATTTAAAACTCGTTAGGGTTTTCCAAAACCCGAATCAGACTTGTGTTGTTTATAAATCACAAACCACAGATCCGATTCATGATCTGTAAAAAGTGAGTATTGTTATTTTTCTGTCAAATGTTTACTGTAAAAATCTCAGATATTTTAAATGAGTAATACTATTTATCCCGGAATTTTCAATTGAAAGTATCAGTTAGGACCAAAGTTAAAATCAATATATTCAAGTCCGGATTGTCAGATGGGGATCTCCCTGGTTTTAAAGGATTTTTCATCCAGAGGAGTTCTAACCTAGTTGGAACTCTATGTCATTTCAAAACTTTTAATTTCAAGCTTACTTTTGAAAATCTTTTGAAAACTTTCTCAATTTCAAGTTTTAAAATCATTTTTTTTTTAAAAACTGGGTGGTGCCATATTCGAGTAAGTCAGGGCTAGACTAGGGTTAGTCAGTGTCTTGGTTAGTGTTAGAGGTTTAGAAGGGTCAAAAGTTATTTTAAAAACTCATTTTGAAGTTTGGATTTTAAAACTATTGTTTTTAAAGGTTTTTAAAGAACTTTAAAAACCCAAATGTGGAAAATGCCAAGTGGCATCACATTTGGGGATTTTTTAGGATTAGCTAGGGGTTAATTAGGCATTATTTAGGATAATTTAGGCTAGGGGTATATAGGTCGTTGCACCTCAAAATCGCCCCCCCCCCCCCCCTTTAGAAGTCCAAAAATTTCAAAATTGCTAATTTTCAAAACCTAAAAAGTTTCTATAAATTGAGACCCATAGGGGGTCGATTTTTCCAGCCACCTTTAGAGCAAGTCTTGGAGTTTCTCTCTCCTCTCCAGCCCTTCCTCCATTGCTGCAACTCCAAGGTGAGAAATTTTATTAATTTCTTTAGTTTTATTTAATATTTTTCATGATTTAATGCTAGTTTAACCATTGGTACCATCTATTTCAATGATTCAACCATGATTCAACCTCAAGAACCATCAAGAACGGTCCAAGAAGATGATCTAACACTGTTTTTAGTGTTTTCCAGGGGTTCTAATCTATTAGAATTGATTTTAGCACTATTCTTTTTATTATTAACCAATAAAACATGTGATTTACCCTTTTTATGGGTTAAATCCATGTCTTTAAAGGTAAAATCAAATTCCAGCCATTGATTCATTGATTTTATTTTATTTATTTGTTTATTTATGTTTATTTTACGTTTTCCAGTATAGAAATAATTTTTATTTACTGTTTTATGGTTTGTTTTATTGTTTTTCATTAGTTAAGGCATGATTTCTTAAGTTTGTTAGATTTCTGTGTGTTTTTTATTTTAGAACAGCAAAAAGCATGCTGTTTCGGATTGAAATATTCGTTGTTTATTTTGGATTTTTTTATATGTAATGCATGCATATCCAAAGGAACTACTGTAAAAAAATCAAAGGTTTTGGACCTCAGGAACTCTGTCAGAAAAATCAGACATCAAATCGGGTTTTTAAAACTTTAAAATCATTGTTAAAATCAAGAAGGTAACTTGATGTTACGATATTTTTCTCATCTTATATCCGATTTTAGATCTGTAAAGTGCCATGGATTCATATTGATTAGATATAGCTACTGTAAAATTTTAAGAATTTTGTATTACTGTTTAGTATTTTTCCTCTGTCAGAAACTCTGATTTTCAATTTAAAACTCGTTAGGGTTTTCCAAAACCCTAATCAGACTTGTGTTGTTTATAAATCCCAAACCACAGATCTGATTCATGATCTGTAAAAAGTGAGTATTGTTATTTTTTTGTCAACTGGTCACTGTTAAAATCTCAGATATTTTGAATGAGCAATACTATTTATCCCAGAATTTTCAATTGAAAGTATTAGTTAGGACCAAAGTTAAAATCAATATATTCAAGTCCGGATTGTCGGATGGGGATCTCCCTGGTTTTAAAAGCTTTTTCATATCTGTAAAACGGAAAAGTTTTGTTTTTTTGTCTATTTAGTCTCTGTAAAAGTTCATAGATTTACATGGAGGTTTGACCCCTGGTTCGGGTCTTGGATTGAGACTGGTTGGTGAGCTAGGTCAAAAATAGCTTATTTTTAGGGTTTAATGCAATTTTCGGATTAATTTAATGCCAAAAAAATATTTTTATAATTTTAATTTAATATTAGGGTTATAAAAAGTGCAGGTACCAATTTTGAGGATTTTTAGAATCCATTTGATGCTTGAATGGCTTGAATTGCAAAACAGGGCACCCGAAGAATTCTAAAACACTGCAACAATCACAAAATTTGTGATATTCTTGGATTTTCGTGTATAAGCATATAGTTTTAGGGTTTAATCATATTCATCATCATATTAGGATACTTTAGGTTAAATTTGATGTTCATTTGATTTCATTTAGTGCATAAAACCTAAGTTTTACCAAAAATATTTTCTAAAAACCCTGATTTCAAGGCCATAGTCTTGCTATCAGGGGCAATTTGGTCATTTGACCTAAATTTCGAAATCCCTAACCCTAATTTTCATATTTTTAATTATGTCATATCATATTTGGTTTGATTTATTTTCATTTGAACTTCAAAACTTGCATTCTACCAAATATCTTTCTGAAAACCCTAATTTCAAGGCCACAGTCTTGTTATTAGGGGTATTTTGGTCATTTTGACCCCAATTTCGAAATTTCATATCTTATCTTCCTTATTTATTCAATCTTATTTCATATTTTATCAATTTTGGTTTAAGGGAATCATGGCAAAAAGGCTTATATCTAGCAAAATCCAGTAATTTCTAGATATTACTGGATAAACCTAGACAAGCCAAACATATCATCATTAACAAAGTTTCCTAGTTTTGCAGGTACATTGAAGACTTTATTTTTCATGTATTTAAATTTCAATAGTGATGTAAATTAAATTAAATTTGGAATAAGAATTTAAATTCCAGCTTAGACTAGGATTGCATTGCATATAGTTTAATTCTGCAAATATTAAATGTCTGATGAATGTATAATTCATGCATATTTTTACCAATTCACTATGGTCTACACGAATGACACGTGCACTAGCTCTTATGGAGTTGACAAACTTGGTGGAATTTGTATTTATGGCCATAGTCAGAATACGAATGAGACCCAGATTTGTAATCTTCGTATTAGCCACATTCAGCCTACATTCTTAGGCTAACTTCAAAATGCACTGCATTTCTCAAAAATACAAAAAGAATTTTCTAAATTCCTCAAATCCATATTCATTCATTTCATGCATTTTCCAATTCCAATTCAAAGAAGTTTATTTTTCTCAAAAATTTCCTAAGTCTTATTCAAAAATCGATTTTCTCAAAATATGGATTTGCCCATGATATTTCAAGTATTTCTCAAGTTCCAAATTCGATTTTTCCAAGTTATGTTTTCAATTTCAAAGTTTGAATTCAAAGAAATCAAGTTTTCCAAAGCTATTTCACATTTCTCAAAATCGATTTTCACAAAATCCTTATATTTCTTCAGAAATCGATTTTCACTTTCTCAAATACAGTATCTCAACCTTGATTCACGATTTTCAAAGAGTTTATATTCCAAGTATTCCAATATTCAAAGCAAACATCATGTTTTCAAATATACATTTTCAGAAAGTTCATAGCACATGCCTGATTCTATGTGCATTTAGAAATTAGAATATGATTTAGACAAGTTGAATAGAGCAGAGCAATAGATTGATCCTTGGTTCGATTATCCCTGTTAAAGGTGGCAGGAACGGTCGAACCTCGTACCGACAGGCAAGTCCCATTCTTCGAATTTATCCCGCATTTTAAAAACGGAGGCGAGTTATTTTAAAAAAAAAAACTATTTCAAAGGTCAGTTTGACCTGCAAAAAGTAAAAATTTCGCGATGATAACAGGTTTGGCGACCGTGATGGGACCTGTCTTTGCCTGATCAATCTAATGCTCTACTTAGTTCAAATTGTCAAAATCGATTTCCATGGAATGTCAGCTTTGCTTTATGATATCATATGAACCTAGGAGCCTAGACTTGAACCCAGCTGACATGGAATGCATATAGACTAGGTATGGTTTGGTAGGACCATATTGAGGAGAATTATTCATGCTCACATAGACTTAGGTCTAATACAACACTCCTCAATTTAGGAATTGTATGAAAACAATGTTTGCTTCTTCAAATATTTCAAAATTCTATCTCTTTAGGACTTAGAGCCCTCTGTTTTCTTGCATGTGCTCATATTTCAAAAATCACCCCACCTATATTGTCCCGGTCTTCATGTTGCTGGGCTCTCTTCCAGAACCATAGTTCGGGACAGAGCCTCACAACTGGGCCACTTATTTGGGTGAAAACCCCCCTGCCACGTACCAAGGGCCATAGTCCAACGTATATCGGCAGGTGCTCAAGGATGTTGGAAAACTTGAACCTAGAACCGAAGGAATTGATTTTATGCCACGTACATCGAGCCTTGGCTTGAGTATATAGGCATAGCATGATTGGACACAGATGATCTGAACCTTAGAGTTAGGATTAAGGTCCTACAGCTATTTCAAAATTTGTGCATCTAGAGTCAGCTTTTAGGGAATGCTGTATGTGCATACTTGTTGTAATTGAATGTGTTATAGTCATTTCTTTGTTATTTTCCATATTTTCTGAATTTTCTAAAATACTGGATGACTTTTCAAAAATCCCCAATCCATGTCCATGTACTGTCCATGTTTTAAACCCTGAACGATTTTCAAAATACTCCATTTTATGAAGTACTTCCTTATATTTCATTAAACCCTGGACGATTTTCATAAAATTCCTCCATTTTCCTAAAAACTCCAGGTGATTTCCCATCTTTCCTATCTTCTGGATCTCGAATTTCCTACTTCATTTTATCCTGCCTGCATTTTTTTCAAAATCTCTATATTTTCCCAAGTCTTATTCCAATCTTCGATGTTTTCCAGTCTGATGGCATCCAGTCAGCTTGATTCAGTCTTCCCTGAGGGTCACATCTCCTACGAGGTGCGACAAGGTCTTCCAGAACATCGAGTCCTCAGCACCGGATCCTTCTTTCCCCGGTGGTACTACTCATGGTTCAAGAACTTCTCTCGTATGTTTCCGGACCACTTGGACGATTGTGGGCTAGAACTGGCGTCCGCAGTGGGAAAGCAGACAGTCAACGACAATTTGATCCATGCACTAGCAGAGCGGTGGAATCCGAGCACTTCTACCTTCTGGTTCCCCTGGGGCGAGATGACGGTGCTGATAGATGAATTTTCGGAGATTATGGGATTACCCGAGCCAGCCGGTCAGCCTGGAGACCCATTGGAGAAACAGTATCTGATTAATGTTAAGGGTCTGGACCCTAAGGATGCCTTAGCTCGCATGACAGGACGTAAGTCGTGGCCCTTGATCGAGGAGGATGGAAATGAATATGTGGACCTGCTCGAAATCTACAAACAGTATGGGACATTCGTAGAAGTCAGCCCGTTGTCCAGGACAGCTCGAGAAAGAATTCAGCATGCGATGGTTCTGTGCACGGTGGGATTAGCTTTCTTTCCCGATGGACGAAATTATATAGATATCAGAATAGTTCAGCTTCTAAGGAGATGGGGAAGTCGACAGACCAGCCACCTCTCCATAGCCATGGCCGCACTCGCCTTTCTATACCGAGGGTTGACTCATTTCGCACTCGGAGAATCAATTCTAGTCGAAAGGTGCACCTACGCGTTGCAGTCTTGGTTCCTCCGGCATGTGCTCGCCCGAGCCAGTTCATTCAGATATAATGGTGAAAAGCTTCTTCCGGTTACTCGATACCAGTTCTTGATCGATAATCTTTAGGAGGAAGAGGTCGTATGGGACTACTTTGATCGTCAGGAATCACCTCCTAGATACACTTATGCATACGGCAAGCGGTTCAGGCTACTTGGTCCATTCTTCTGCGCATACTACCATCCAGAGCGGTGTGTCAGGCAGTTCTCTCAGAGACAAAAACGTGTAGAGATTCGTCCACTATCGGGGGTCTTGCCAGAGTTCGATCTCACATCAGATCAGTGGTCCCGAGCATAACATTCTGCCAGACATGGCTGGGATTCCTTTATTACTCTTACTATTTTTCCTGGTCCTCGAGTGTCCTCTGATTATCAGGAGTGGTGGAAAATTGTCCGTCCCCCTCCCCTTTGTCGAGTCTATTATTAATAAAATCATGTCTTTTTTTTTTCTTCAATAAAATTCCTTTAAATTTCATCCTATCTTGATTTGACGACCTCGCCTAGGTAACAAGGCATATTTTCCAGTTGTTTATTTTGCAAAGAATAGCAACGCAATTATCGTAAATCCAGCGACGACTCAATCCCTAGTAATGGGATATTATTTTAATTGTCTACCAAAATTCTCAATAAATATTTTCCTCCAACCCAATTTCCTTCAAAAACCTAATCAATCAGTTCTACCTTGCAGAGAGCATCAGAGACAAACCACACAACAGCGATGGTCCAATGGCAAGGACCACATTTCTTTAAGATCGGAGGTCGTCTCGATTACAGTACTTTCAAGGACCATTCTCTTTTCCCGCAGTTTGTTAGAACCAAGAAAGGATTTGACCTATTACTGAAGCATTGTTATCAGCCTTTCAGAGGATTGGGCAAGAACGGAGATGGCCGGCTAGAGCCAGTGATCCCTGATCATCATCCGCGCAGGGCAGGATTGGGATTCATGGGCAAAAGATCTCACAAAAATATTGTCTTCATTAAAGGGATCCATTAAAAATTTTCTACCATCTGTCTTTTCTATTTCATTCATTTGATTTCTGCAGTTTGTAGGGACAATGTCCCATTTCAGCTCATTTTAAATGTCCTTATTTCATTCCAAGTCTTCAATAAAGTTATCAATTTTCTCGTCTATCTGGATGTCATCTTTCTCTTATTCCTCCGTAATTTGTCTTCAAAATTCATTATTCTTATCTTTTTTATTCTCATACAATTTATGTCATAGTGAATGAACTTTTTCTAAAAGCTATTCTTTTTCAAAAATTTCAGAATGTCTTCTCAACCGATAAAAAGATTAGTCATCAATCCTTCAATTCTATCGAAACCGGCAAACATACATCAGGTCCAGGTAAGAGCAGAGGACAGTAAGGTCACAAAGCAGTCAGAAGAAATGACAGAATTTGATTCGTCGCTTCCAGAGTTGCCAGAGTTTGCAACGATTCAGAAACAAGATGAACCATCGACCCTAGTCCAGGATCCGACTGAGGACATCAATATTGGTTCAGAAGATAGTCCAAAAATTCTCAAGATCGGCACCAACCTAAGTACAAATGAGTAGGAAAGGCTCATTGACTTTCTCAAGCAGTACCAAGAAGTGTTCGCATGGACTTATGAAGATATGCCAGGTTTAGATCCTAAATTGGTGGAACATCGACTCGTTCTGAAGCCTGATGTGAAACTTGTTAAGCAAAAGTTAAGAAAAATGGATCCTCGAATCGAGCAACAGGTCAAGGAAGGACTTGATGACTTGCTTAAAGCAGGATTCATTCGAGCAATAGATTATCCGGACTGGTTGGCGAATATCGTTGCAGTTCCCAAGAAAAACGGCAAAGTGCGAATTTGTATCGACTTTCGCGATCTCAATAAAGCTACGCCGAAGGATGACTATCCACTCCCAAATATTGATCTTCTAGTTGATAGCACGGTTGGGCATGCCATGTTCTCCTTCATGGATGGATACTCCGGATATAATCAGATCAAGTTAGCCACTCGTGACCAATCCAAAACATCCTTCACTACGCCATGGGGCACTTTCTGTTATACAGTCATGCCGTTTGGGCTCAAGAATGCTGGGGCAACCTATCAGTGTGCAATGGCTGCCATTTTCCATGATCAGATGCACAAGACTATGGATGCATACGTTGATGACATCCTGGTCAAATCCAAAGAAGAAGAAGATCATATCGATGCTTTAAGTCAAGTCTTCAAGCGACTCATTCTTTACAAAATGAGACTCAATCCTCAGAAATGTGTCTTCGAGGTTGAATCGGGCAAATTGCTAGGCGTCTTGGTCAGCAAAAAGGGTATAGAAATGGATCCCGCTAAAGCAAAGGCCATCATTGACATGCCACCTCCAACTACTCTTAAGGAATTGCGTAGTCTTTAGCGACGTATGCAATCAATTCGGATATTCATATCCAACCTTGCCATGAGATGTGAACCTTTCAATCATCTACTCAGAAAAGGAGTGAAATTTGAGTGGGGACCAGAGTGTCCGCAATCATTTGAACGTATCAAGAAATATCTTCTTAATCCGCCCGTTCTGAAGCCACCAGAATTGGGAAAGCCTCTCTTGCTATATGTTTAAGTTAACCAAGCCGCTTGTGGTGGATTCTTGGCACAGTATGAGGAAGGCAGTTTGATTGAACATGCCATCTATTATGTAAGCAAGACCTTCATTGATTATGAGAAGAAATATTCTCAGATAGAAAAGACATGCCTAGCACTAGTATGGATGTGTCAGAAGTTGAGACATTACTTGTTAGCATCAGAAGTCAAGATTCTCTCAAAACTTAATCCTCTCAAGTATATTCTCGAACAACCATTTCTCAGTGGACGAATTGCTAAGTGGCAAGTCCTGTTAATACAGTATGATCTGGGGTATGTTTCTCAGCAATCTATCAAAGGTCAAGCAATTGCAGACCAATTGGCAGATTTTCCTTTAGCAAAAGATGTTAAAATCGAGGATAGTTTTCCCGATGAGTGGATCTGTAATGTTCAACAATCCCCAGTTTGGAATCTATTTTTCGATGGATCCAAGAACATGGCCGGCATAGGGGTCGGAATCTTGCTGATCACACCAGAGAAAGAGATGATCTCCTTTTCTCTGAAACTGGATTTTCAATGTACCCATAATATGGCTGAGTATGAAGCTTTAATACAAGGTATGAGAATTTTGCAAGACTTCAATGTTAAGAGGGTACACGCTTTCGGTGATTCATTGCTCGTAGTTAGCCAAGTCAAAGCTGAATGGCAGGCAAAAGATCAGAAGTTGCTCTCTTACCAAAAGATCGTTTTAGCCCTTATCAACAATTTCGAGGAATTTCAGTTTTTCCATATCAAAAGAGAGTTTAATCAAATAGCTGATGGTTTGGCCAGTTTGGGCTCCATTATGTCTTTCAGAAATGGAGAATCCTGTCGCTCTTTTGAAATCGGTAGACTTGACCAACCTGCCTTCATTCCAGTAATGCAAGTCAACCAGGCGGAACAGAAAGAGAAGCCTTGGTATCAAGATATCAAAAACTTTATTGAAACTGGTGAGCTTCTACCAGAACTATCAAAGAAGGAGCAAAAAGCAATTCAGCACATGTCCGCCCGCTATTTTATCCTTGCCAATGTTCTTTATCGTCGTGGGTTCAATTCTGAGTATTCTAGGTGCTTAGACAAAGAAGAAGCCAAAGAAATCGTGCGAGAAGCGCATGAAGGTATTTGCGGTGGTCATGTCGGCTACCGAACGCTTGTTAAACAAATCATTTGAGCAGGATACTATTGGAGAACCATGCATCCAAGACTGCTATCATTTTGTGAAGAAGTGCGTTCAGTGTCAGATACACGCACCTTCCATTCATGCGCCAGCCACGTACTTGCAATCAGTCGTGTCTCCATGGCCATTTTCTTTGTGGGCCTTCGACGTTGTAGGACCCATCTCTCCTTCAGCTTCTAATGGTCATAAATATTTCCTTGCCGCAACAGAGTATTTCACCAAATGGGTTGAAGTCGTCACTCTGCGTATATTGGAAGGTCGACATGTAGTTTCGTTTATAAGAACATTCTTTGTCATTTCGGTATACCGCACGACATTGTGTCAGATAATGATACTCATTTCAAGAATGAGAGAATGAAGATCTTTTGTTCAAAATTCAGAATTCATCATCATTTTTCAGCTTCTTATTATCCACAAGGAAATGGTCAGGCAGAAGCAACAAACAAGAGTTTGATTCGCATCTGGGAAAGAACCGTTGAGACGGGTCGTGATTGGCACGAGAAAATCCATGATGCACTTTGGGCATATTGAACTACCATTCGAACCCCAACCAATGCGACTCCTTCAGAACTTGTTTATGGGACTGAGGTGGTGTTACCCCTTCATGTTCAGAAGCCCACCCTTAAGTTCGCATCTCTTTTAGAGTTACCACTCGATCAGTATCAGCAACAGAGATTGGTATAGTTAGACTTACTCGATGAGAAAAGACTCAAAGCAGCAGAGCACGCTCAGTCTTATCGTCAGAGGATAGCAAGGCAATATACCAAGTCAGTCATCGAAAGGAGATTCCAAGTTAATGACTTGGTCCTTAGATCAGCGGATCATCTCAAGCATCGTCCATGTGGCAAATGGTCACCAAACTGGGAAGGTCCCTACGTGGTGAAAGAAGCGTTGCCCCGTAATTCATATCGTCTGATTAATGCAGACGGGGTAGAACTATCCGACCCCATTAATGCTCGACATCTGAAGAAATTCTATACCTAGAAAATCTCTATTCTATCTTTTGTATTCTTCAAAAATTCCTTTCAATAAATGATCAATTATTCTTTTGTCAAAATATCTCTCTTCCCCAGAATATACTGGGGCATTCTTGTTAAAGTTGCCTTTTATCCAAAACAATCTGTGTGCAGGCAGGTTCTAATAAATCTCTCATTTTGCACGCATGTGCACTCAGTTGCATCCATTTGCATTTGCATGCATTTATTCGCATTCATCTGCATCAATTTGCATTGAATTTCCCATTTAGGATAAGGGATAAATCCTGAGACCCCGGCAAGTCGTCCAAGTCATCATCAATTGATGACCCTTTAAAACCCAGTGCTCGTACTGGTAACCTTTTAAGACCCAGTGCTCGTACTGGTAACCTTTTAAAACCCAGTGCTCGTACTGGTAATCTTTTAAAGACCCAGTGCTCGTACAGGTAACCTTTTAAAACCTAGTGCTCATACTGGTAACCTTTTAAAACCCAGTGTTTGTACTGGTAATCTTCCAAAATCCAGTGCTCGTACGGGTACTCTTCCAAAATTTGATGCTCGTACTAGTTGAACTAGTCCCAAATGTCATCTTTATACTTATCAACTTTTCTTTCCTTTAAATGTCTTGAATTGGTCTAGAAGATTCGAGTTTCGATTCGAATTTCTCCCAAATCCAATTCAGAATTGGTCTAGAAAATCCAAGTCCCGACTTGAATTTTCTTACAAATGCAATTCGTATAATTTTCTTTCCTCTAGATTCTAGAATTGGTCTAGAAGAGTCGAGTTCCGATTCGAATCTTCTTCCAAATCCAATTCAGAATTGGTCTAGAAAATCCAAGTCCTGACTTGAATTTTCTTACAAATCCAATTCGTATAATTTTCTTTTCTCTAGATTCTAGAATTGATCTAGAAGATTCGAGTTTCGATTTGAATCTTCTTCCAAATCCAATTCAGAATTGGTCTAGAAAATCCAAGTCCCGACTTGAATTTTCTTACAAATCCAATTCGTATAATTTTCTTTCCTCTAGATTCTAGAATTGGTCTAGAAGAGTCGAGTTCCGATTCGAATCTTCTTCCAAATCCAATTCAGAATTGGTCTAGAAAATCCAAGTCCCGACTTGCATTTTCTTACAAATCCAATTCGTATAATTTTCTTTCCTCTAGATTCTAGAATTGGTCTAGAAGATTCGAGTTCCAATTCGAATCTTCTTCCAAATCCAATTCAGAATTGGTCTAGAAAATCCAAGTCCCGACTTGAATTTTCTTACAAATCCAATTCGTATAATTTTCTTTCCTCTAGATTCTAGAATTGGTCTAGAAGAGTCGAGTTCCGATTCGAATCTTCTTCCAAATCCAATTCAGAATTGGTCTAGAAAATCCAAGTCCCGACTTGAATTTTCTTACAAATCCAATTCGTATAATTTTCTTTCCTCTAGATTCTAGAATTGGTCTAGAAGAGTCGAGTTCCGATTCGAATCTTCTTCCAAATCCAATTCAGAATTAGTCTAGAAAATCCAAGTCCCGACTTGAATTTTCTTACAAATCCAATTCGTATAATTTTCTTTCCTCTAGATTCTAGAATTGGTCTAGAAGAGTCGAGTTCCGATTCGAATCTTCTTCCAAATCCAATTCAGAATTGGTCTAGAAAATCCAAGTCCCGACTTGAATTTTCTTACAAATCCAATTTGTATAATTTTCTTTCCTCTAGATTCTAGAATTGGTCTAGAAGAGTCGAGTTCCGATTCGAATCTTCTTCCAAATCCAATTCAGAATTGGTCTAGAAAATCAGAGTTCTGACTCGAATTGTCTTTCAAAATCCAATTCATCTAGTCTTTCCTTGAAGATTTGAATTTCGATTTGAACCTTCAAACCGAACCCAGTCTTACACCGGTCCGGTTAAATCCAATTTTCAAAATTGGTCCTTTTATGAAATGCAATCTCGCCTTGTTGCTTTACCAAATCTCGTATTGGTAATCTTTTAAAATCCAGTGCTCGTACTGGTAATCTTTTTAAATCCAGCACTCGTACTGGTAAATCTTTTGAAATCCAATGCTTATATTAGTGATCTTCCAAAATCCAGTGCTCGTATTGGTAATCCTTTAAAACCCAGAACTCGTACTGGTATTTTAATTCGGTCTTCATACTGGTCGCAACATGACTCTCACATTGAGGTTCAGACTCGATGTTAATCTTCAAACCTGCGAACCAAAAAATCTGTATCAGACCCTTGGGTCGTTCCATTCTGTTAATCTGACATTCGGGTTGCCGATTTTGTCAGACCTCTAGTCATTCGTGTTATCAAGCAGTTCTTTGAGTTATCAAAAGCTATCAAAATCAATCGTCAAGTATTTCTCTTGCGAGGGACCCTTTTTCCAGGGAGAGTTCGAGGGAGCTCGTTTCTTTTCGCATGTCTTTATTGTTCGTTCGTTGAACCCCTTTTTCTAGGGAGAGTTTGAAGGGACTCGTGCTTCACGAACAGTTTGCAAAACAATCTTTATTGTCACATAAGGAACCCTTTTTCCAGGGAGAGTTTCGACGGAAGCTCGTCCTCCTTGTAACCCTAAATGTCTTCTGTTAGGCCACCCCTGTCGTCGAGGACCCTTTTTCCAGGGAGAGTGTGATGGACTCGTTCCTCTATGATATCCTTTCAATCTTTGTTAGCGCCCCCCTTTCCATAAGAGAAGCCTAGAAATAGGGAGTTTTGACGAAAACTCTATTTCTCTTCGAAAGTTCGTTTTGCAAACACCTCCTCTTCAGGGAAGAGAGGAGTATCTTTTGTTACCCATTCAGGTCAGGGTCAAGCCTGAGTCTCTCCTTTGGGGAAAGAAGAGGAGAATCTAGCCACGGATGTGTCATTTAGATCTCAAGTGATTTCTTTCACCAAGGATTTTAGGAATATTTTGCCAATTTGTCAAGAAAAATAGTTGTTGATCTCAAAATCTTTACTGCATAAAATTGTACCTCAGAATACCTTTAGTATTACTTCCGAAAGGACAAAGCTTTTGTGAAAAAGGATTCAAAATTCAAAATCTTTCTATTGGCCAACCAAAAGGATGAAGAATAAATCCGCGATATGGCCAACAAAGAAAATTCAACGTTGTTGCAAAGCCAGAAGTGATTGATATTGATCGCAGTCAATGGCATATTTTTAAAGATCATTCTTCGAAAATAAGCAGTCGAAATATCATGGGTGATACAGAAAAATCCACTCAATCTCCATGTCCCCTCAATCACCTAAGCTGCAATTAAATATCTGCAAAAGGGATCTCTCAACTGTCGTCAAGATGAAGGCGAATTAGACGAGTCGACCCCCGGGGCCAAAGAAGATTTGGATCATCTCCAAGATGACGGAGTTTGTGACGGATCCTTCCAGAGAAAGTTCAGATCATCGTCGAGATGAAGGCGAGTGTGATGAGCCTACCGACAAACCCTAAAAGATATTTGATTTCAGCTATCATCAAGAGATTCTCAACCAATGAGCCAATAATTGTCAAGATAATCCCTGAGAGAAAAGAAGGATCGGAACATCTCTGAGATGAAGGAGTTTGTGACGTACCCTTCCAAAAAAATAAAGAGAGAAAAAGCTAGGACATCTCCAAAATGAAGGATGATGTAATTCCCGAAAAATCCAAGAGAGCTCCAATTCTGTTAAAAAGAGAGTGCAGAAAGATCATCATGAGAAAAGAATCCCAGGATATCAGACTGCCGAATCTATCAAGAATCTTCTTTAATTTTGTGAAATTCTTTTATCAATATCCTTTCGCTAATAGCTCTCGCAATATCAAGAATACATTCTTTTCCGTCCATATCAAGGAAATTGATAGCCTCCTTGAAGGAAAGTCAATTGCAAGTAATTTGAATTCGAATATTGATTCTACGGAGTTAAGCCCAGTCGGAGGTAATACTTCAGGTAGAAAAGAGGGAATATTTTTCATATATATATGTGCTTATCATTCTTGAATTAACTACAATTTTTTATGTTATTGGCAATCTTTTCAAGTTATCCTGACATGAAGTGAGAACTTGATGTTTATTTTGATGTATCCAGGCGTTGTTGTTATCCCTTTTAGGATCGGATGATGGGAGTTGTCCAAGATCCTTCCCTTCTTGTTTTGATCTGAGCGCCTGGGCTCTTAGATTAGCACACTTCTCTGTGCTCCCCGCTGTCCCACCATACGCAGTTCCCGTTCAGGTTAAGGGTTAAACCTGAATTTTCTGCAAAAAGGTCAGATGAGACGTCCAAGATCAATCCCTTTTCAAGCTTTAGGGAACCCCCTTTCTTCCTTTTGCAAACCCCTCTCGGATTTATTGTGCAAAATTCAAAGGTCCCATCATGGTTTCTTCATTCGAGGACTCCGTATATTGTCCCCTTTCAGGTTAAGGGTTAAGCCTGAGCCTCGTTTTTCCACGAGGTATCGTCCCCTTTCAGGTTAAGGGTCAAGACTGAACCTCATTTTTCCATGAGGTATCGTCCCCTTTCAGGTTATAGGTTAAGCCTGAGCCTCGTTTTTCCATGAGGTATCGTCTCCTTTCAGGTTAAGGGTTAAGCCTGAGCCTCGTTTTTCCACGAGGTATCGTCCCCTTTAAGGTTAAGGGTTAAGCCTGAGCCTCGTTTTTCCATGAGGTATCGTCCCCTTTCAAGTCAAGGGGTTAAACCTGAGCCTCATTCTGATGAGGTATTTCATTTGTCGTCCCATCCAGGTTAAGGGCTAAGCCTGAGCCTCATTTCGATGAGGTGAATCTTCTTCTTTATTCTTTATACTATATCTACCACCATCATTTGAACTAATTCTTTTATACCCAGTCAAATTTATCCAACTGGGCATTTTTATAGTTTAAATTTGGTGTGTTTTTCTTTGCCACTAAGCTCGGCTTACAACCGGCTTAGTAGCAAAGACGGGCATCTGTAAACACCCCAAATTTTCACCCTTATCCAGTGCTTACATTTTATGTGTCATTGCTTATCATTGCATGAAATCAGCATATCATTGTATTGCATAGCATAGCATTGCATGTCATTACATCTCATCTTCGAGATCCAACACTCCTGTTTTCAAAATATTCAATCCAGATTTGAGTTTTAAAACTTTTCTTTCAAAATTCAATTTTAAAACCTGGGTTTTTAATCAACATTGTGTCATTTGCCAACACCCAGCACCTTATATTTTGAAGTATTTTCTCAGAAAACAATCTGGATTCATTTCAAACTCAATTTCAATTGATTTCAATTCTCAGTTGAGACCCATTTAGGTGGCGTCGCTTCTGGATTCCTTCATTTATCAAAAATCTCAAAAATTTTAGAGTCCTAATTGGATCAAGACTCTTTTTCCAAAGTCCTAGTCGGATGAAAATTCTACTTTTCACAACCTTTTTATCTGTCTTTGAAGAAAACCTTTTAAAATCTTCTGTTTTGGCCAAAATCCCAGAGTCCTGGTTGGATCAGGACTCTTCTTCAAGAGTCCAGTCGAATCAGGACTCTTTTTCAGAGTTTTAATCGGATTAGAACTCTAATCTTTCACAACCATTTTCAATCAAATCTTTCAAAATGAGTCAGAAACTCAGAGTTTTAGTAAAAACAGGACTCTGTTCAGAGAGTCTTAGTTGGATCAGGACTCCGATCCTGATTTCAAATTTTGAAAGAATCTTTCAAAAAAATCTTTTCATCTATCAAAATTGTTGCGCTTTTATCAAAGAATTTTAAAATTCTGAGGTTTTAGCTCAAAGTCCTGATCAAATCAAGACTCTACCCCAGAGTCCTGATCGAAGTACGATTCTATCAAAAATTGATTTTCTCACTTTATTTTCACTAGTTTTCAAAAGCTTTGCTTAAATTCCATCACTTACTTATCAGAAAATCCAACAATATAAGAGTCCTAGTTCAATCAGGACTCTGTTCTCAGAGTCTCAGTTGAATCAGAACTCTGGTTTATTCCAATATTTGTTATTATTTTAACTGTTTTCACAAGTTCTTTTAACTGTTTTTTTTAGAAAATACAAAAAAAAAATCTAGAGTTTTAATCCAATCAGGACTCTGTCCCGGAGACCTACTCCAGTCAGAAGTCTGTTTTGAAGTCTGTTTTTATTCCATTTTCATTTATTTCCATTTGTTTTCAAAAATTAGGTCATTTTGCAGAGTCCGGTTAGTTCAGGAATCTATTTCAGAGTTCTGATCGAGTTAGGAGTCTAACAGTGACTGTTTTTTTGACTCATTTCACCATTTTCTGATAAAATCTTTCAAAAACCTTTCATTTGGCTTTTTAAAATCTAAAATCTCAGAGTCCTGAGAGTTCAGGACTCTAACTCGGAGTTCCAGTTCGCTTGAGACCCTATTTTCAAAGATTCTGAATTTCAATCATTGATTTTAACCCCTTTTCAAAGTTATTTTTAGTGTTTATTTCAAATTTCTCAAAACCTGATGTGGGCCCACTCAGTCGGCGCCACATCCAGAGGAGTTCTAACCCAGTTGGAACTCTATGTCATTTCAAAACTTTTAATTTCAAGCTTACTTTTGAAAATCTTTTGAAAACTTTCTCAATTTCAAGTTTTAAAATCATTTTTTTTTTAAAACTCAAGTAGGGCCCACTCGGGGTGGTGCCATATTCGAGTAAGTCAGGGCTAGACTAGGGTTAGTCAGTGTCTTGGTTAGTGTTAGAGGTTTAGAAGGGTCAAAAGTTATTTTAAAAACTCATTTTGAAGTTTGGATTTTAAAACTATTGTTTTTAAAGGTTTTTAAAGAACTTTAAAAACCCAAATGTAGAAAATGCCAAGTGGCATCACATTTGGGGATTTTTTAGGATTAGCTAGGGGTTAATTAGGCATTATTTAGGAAAATTTAGGCTAGGGGTATATAGGTCATTCCACCCCAAAATCACCCCCCCCCCCTTTAGAAGTCCAAAAATTTCAAAATTGCTAATTTTCAAAACCTAAAAAGTTTCTATAAATTGAGACCCATAGGGGGTCGATTTTTCCAGCCACCTTTAGAGCAAGTCTTGGAGTTTCTCTCTCCTCTCCAGCCCTTCCTCCATTGCTGCAACTCCAAGGTTAGAAATTTTATTAATTTCTTTAGTTTTATTTAA
This sequence comes from Nuphar pumila, assembly GCF_984573655.1. NCBI lineage: Eukaryota > Viridiplantae > Streptophyta > Magnoliopsida > Nymphaeales > Nymphaeaceae > Nuphar > Nuphar pumila. Next base: position 44,472,387 of record NC_143257.1, read on the forward strand.
TATTTTTCATGATTTAATGCTAGTTTAACCATTGGTACCATCTATTTCATGTATTCAACCATGATTCAACCTCAAGAACCATCAAGAACGGTCCAATAAGATGATCAAACACTGTTTTTAGTGTTTTCCAGGGATTCTAATCCATTAGAATTGATTTTAGCACTATTCTTTTTATTATTAACCAATAAAACATGTGATTTACCCTTTTTATGGGTTAAATCCATGTCTTTAAAGGTAAAATCAAATTCCAGCCATTGATTCATTGATTTTATTTTATTTATTTGTTTATTTATGTTTATTTTACGTTTTCCAGTATAGAAATAATTTTTATTTACTGTTTTATGGTTTGTTTTATTGTTTTTCATTAGTTAAGGCATGATTTCTTAAGTTTGTTAGATTTCTGTGTGTTTTTTATTTTAGAACAGCAAAAAGCATGCTGTTTCGGATTGAAATATTCGTTGTTTATTTTGGATTTTTTTATATGTAATGCATGCATATCCAAAGGAACTACTGTAAAAAAATCCAAGGTTTTGGACCTCGGGAACCCTGTCAGAAAAATCAGACATCAAATCGGGTTTTTAAAACTTTAAAATCGTTGTTAAAATCAAGAAGGTAATTTGCTGTTACGATATTTTTCTTATCTTATATTCGATTTTAGATATGTAAAGTGACATGGATTCATATTGATTAGATATAGCTACTGTAAAATTTTCAGAATTTTTTATTACTGTTTAGTATTTTTCCTCTGTCAGAAACTCTGATTTTTAATTTAAAACTCGTTAGGGTTTTCCAAAACCCGAATCAGACTTGTGTTGTTTATAAATCACAAACCACAGATCCGATTCATGATCTGTAAAAAGTGAGTATTGTTATTTTTCTGTCAAATGTTTACTGTAAAAATCTCAGATATTTTGAATGAGTAATACTATTTATCCCGGAATTTTCAATTGAAAGTATCAGTTAGGACCAAAGTTAAAATCAATATATTCAAGTCCGGATTGTCAGATGGGGATCTCCCTGGTTTTAAAGGATTTTTCATATCTGTAAAAAGGAAAAGTTTTGTTTTATCTGTCTATTTAGTCTCTGTAAAATTTCATAGATTTCCATGGAGGTTTGATCCCTGGTTTGGGTCTTGGATTGAGACTGGTTGGTGAGCTAGGTCAAAAATAGCATATTTTTAGGGTTTAATGCAATTTTTGGATTAATTTAATGCCAAAAAAATATTTTTATAATTCTAATTTGATATTAGGGTTATAAAAAGTGCAGGTACCAATTTTGAGGATTTTTAGAATCCTTTTGATGCTTGAATGGCTTGAATTGCAAAACAGGGCACCCAAAGAATTCCAAAACACTGCAACAATCACAAAATTTGTGATATTCTTGGATTTTCGTGTATAAGCATATATTTTTAGGGTTTAATCATATTCATCATCATATTAGGATACTTTAGGTTAAATTTGATGTTCATTTGATTTCATTTAGTGCATAAAACCTAAGTTTTACCAAAAATATTTTCTAAAAAACCTGATTTCAAGGCCATAGTCTTGCTATCAGGGGCAATTTGGTTATTTGACCTAAATTTTGAAATTCCTAACCCTAATTTTCATATTTTTAATCATGTCATATCATATTTGGTTTGATTTATTTTCATTTGAACTTCAAAACTTGCATTCTACCAAATATCTTTCTGAAAACCCTAATTTCAAGGCCATAGTCTTGTTATTAGGGGTATTTTGGTTATTTTGACCCCAATTTCGAAATTTCATATCTTATCTTCCTTATTTATTCAATCTTTTTTCATATTTTATCAATTTTGGTTTAAGGGAATCATGGCAAAAAGGCTTATATCTAGCAAAATCCAGTAATTTCTAGATATTACTGGATAAACCTAGAAAAGCCAACATATCATCATTAACAAAGTTTCCTAGTTTTGCAGGTATATTGAAGACTTTATTTTTCATGTATTTAAATTTCAATAGTGATGTAAATTAAATTAAATTTGGAATAAGAATTTAAATTCCAGCTTAGACTAGAATTGCATTGCATATAGTTTAATTCTGCAAATATTAAATGTCTGATGAATGTATAATTCATGCATATTTTTACCAATTCACTATGGTCTACACGAATGACACGTGCACTAACTCTTATGGAGTTGACAAACTTGGTGGAATTTTTATTTATGGCTATAGTCAGAATACGAATGAGACCCAGATTTGTAATCTTCGTATTAGCCACATTCAGCCTACACTCTTAGGCTAACTTCAAAATGCACTGCATTTCTCAAAAATACAAAAAGAATTTTCTCAATTCCTCAAATCCATATTCATTCATTTCATGCATTTGCCAATTCCAATTCAAATTTCAATTCAAAGAAGTTTATTTTTCTCAAAAATTTCCTAAGTCTTATTCAAAAATTGATTTTCTCAAAATATGGATTTGCCCATGATATTTCAAGTATTTCTCAAGTTCCAAATTTGATTTTTCCAAGTTATGTTTTTAATTTCAAAGTTTGAATTCAAAGAAATCAAGTTTTCCAAAGCTATTTCACATTTCTCAAAATCGATTTTCACAAAATCCATATATTTCTTCAGAAATCTATTTTCACTTTCTCAAATACAGTATCTCAACCTTGATTCACGATTTTCAAAGAGTTTATATTCCAAGTATTCCAATATTCAAAGCAAACATCATGTTTTCAAATATACATTTTCAGAAAGTTCATAGCACATGCCTGATTCTATGTGCATTTAGAAATTAGAATATGATTTAGACAGGTTGAATAGAGCATAGCAGTAGATTGATCCTTGGTTCGATTACCCCTGTTAAAGGTGGCAGGAACGGTCGAACCTCTTACCGACAGGCGAGTCCCATTCATCGGATTTATCCCGCATTTTAAAAACGGAGGCGAGTTATTTTCAAAAAAAAAAAAAAACTATTTCAAAGGTCAGTTTGACTCGCAAAAAGTAAAAATTTCGCGATGATAACATGAACCCACGGCGGTAGAGGACGTTGGCAAGAATGAAATATCGGGTAGACATGCGCTGAATTGCATGTTGCTCCCTTTTAGATATTTCTGGTGGAAAATCACCAGTTTCGATAAAATTTTTGATATTTTGGTACCAAGGCTTCTCCTTCGGATTGACCTGGTTTATTTGCATAACTGACGCGAAAGCATGTTGCTCAAGTCTACCCACTTCGAAAGAACGACAAGACTCACTGCTTTTGAAGGATAAAATGGATCCCAAGCTGGCCAAGCCATCGGCTATCTGATTGTGTTCTCTTCTGATATGGCTGAGCTGAAATTCTTCGAAGCTGTCCACAAGAGCTAGGACGATCTTTTGATATGGGATCAATTTGGAATCTTTCACTTGCCATTCAGTGTTAACTTGACTGACAACAAGTAGTGAATCGCCAAAGGCATGCACTCTCTTGACATTGAAATTTTGGAGAATTTTGAGGCCTTGTATTAAAGCTTCATACTCGGCCATGTTATGAGTGCATTGGAAACCAAGCTTGAGGGAATAAGGGATCATTTCTTTTTCTGGAGTGATCAGCAAGACTCCGATCCCTATGCCAGACATGTTTTTAGAGCCATCGAAAAACATATTCCAAACTGGGGGCTGTTGGATATTACAGATGTGCTCATAAGGAAAATCATCTTCTGCTTTAATTTCTTCCGTCAAAGGGAAATCTGCCAACTGATCTACGATCGCTTGGCCTTTAATCGACTTTTGAGAGACATACTCTAAGTCATATTGCATTAGAAGGACTTGCCACTTCGCAATCCGCCCAGTGAGAAATGGTTTTTCCAAAATGTATCTGAGAGGATTAAGTTTCGATAGAAACTTGATTTCAGAAGCCAACAAGTAATGTCTCAATTTTTGGCACATCCAGACAAGAGCTAGACAAGTTTTCTCCATCTGAGAATACTTCTTTTCATAATCAATGAATGTTTTGCTCACGTAGTAGATGGTGTGCTCTATTAGGCTGCCATCTTCATACTGCGCGAGGAATCCACCACAGGCATTCTGATTGACTGAAATATATAGTAAGAGAGGCTTTCCCAGCTTTGGCGGCTTCAAAACTGGTGGATTAAGGAGATACCGCTTGATGCGCTCAAACGAGAGCTGACATTCCGATCCCCATTCAAATTTAACTCCTTTTCTTAGCAAATGATTGAAAGGTTTACATCTCATAGCCAGATTAGAGATGAATCTGCGAATAGACTGAATATGCCCTTGAAGGCTTTGCAGTTCCCTGAGATTAGTTGGAGGCGGCATGTCAATAATGGCTTTTGCCTTGGCTGGATCCACCTCGATCCCTTTCTTGCTGATAATAAAGCCGAGTAATTTGCCAGACTCAACTCCAAAAACACATTTATGAGGATTAAGTCTTAACTTGTAAAGAATAAGCCTTTCAAAAACTTGATTAAGAGCATCAATGTGATCCTCTCCTTCTTTAGACTTAACTAGAATGTCATCCACATATGCATCCATATTCTTATGCATTTGATCGTGGAAAATAATGGCCATTGCCCTTTGATAGGTAGCCCCGACATTTTTGAGTCCAAATGGCATAACAATATAGCAAAAGGTTCCCCATGGGGTAGTAAATGAAGTCTTTGACTGATCACGAACGGCCATCTTGATCTGATTATAACCTGAATATCCGTCCATGAAAGAAAACGTGGCATGACCTGCTGTGCTATCGATCAACAGGTCAATATTGGGAAGCGGATAATCATCTTTTGGGGTGGCCTTATTGAGATCCCTGAAATCAATGCAAATCCAAACTTTTCCGTTCTTTTTAGGGACTGCCACGATATTTGCCAACCAATCAGGATAATCAATGGCTCGGATGAAGCCTGCTTTCAATAAATCTTCAAGTCCTTCCTTGACTTGTTGCTCAATTCGAGGGTCTAATTTTCTCAATTTTTGTTTGATTGGTCTGGCTTCTGGTTTCAACTTGAGTCGATGCTCAACCAGCTTGGTATCCAATCCTGGCATATCTTCATAAGTCCAGGCAAATACTTCCTGATGCTTCTTAAGGAATTGGATGAATCTTGCTTTTTCAACCTCTCTTAGACTCGACCCGATTTTGAGAATTTTCAGATCATCTTCCGACCCAATGTTGATATCCCCAGTTGGATCTTGAACCAAAGACGATGGTTCATCCTGCTTCTGAATGTGAGCTAATTCTGGCAAATCCTGAATGGTGGAATCAAACTCGGTTGGCTCTTCAGTCTGCTCTGCTGCCTGACTGACCTCTGCTCTGTCTTTCATCTCAAGAAACCTTGCCAATTTTAGATATTTGGGATTGATGACGAATTTTGTCATTGATTTAGGAGTTAATGGTCCTGAAAATGCCAAGAGAGGTTTTTAGGGGAAAGTACAAGCCAAAACAAATTGTTGTATAAAGCAAAGAGTAATGACATAGACAAAGCATAAGAATGAATGATAGATGCCCGAATATGAAGAAAAAGATTGATCTTTCATTGATTGAAGCAAAGTATTTACAAGACACTGACAAAAGATGGGACTATATTGTGCCTACAAGATTTAAACAAAGAAATGAGAACAAAAAAGCAGAAAAACTGAGGCATCATCTTTTTATTGGCTTCTTCTGACAAAAATGGTCTTCTTGCTGGAATCCTGGCCGGTGAACCCCAATCCTGAACTGTCTGCATGCTGAACTGGAATGATAGGCTCTACCATGCCGTCTTCATTTTTCCCCATGCCTTGGAACGGCTGGTATCTATGTTTGATCAACAGATCGAATCCCTTTCTTGCTTTGGAAAACTGAGGGAATAAAGGATGATCTTTGAAGAAGGTGTAATTAATGCGTCCTCCTAGCTTGAAGAAACAAGGTCCCTGCCATTGGACCATGGCTACAACATTCTCTTCGTCCATGACATCTTTTAATTTCAGCATCTCTAGGCTGTCGCTAAGATTGATTTCATCTGCCTCCCGGATGCTAGGAATATCTGCTGTAAATGTTGGACGGGGAATCATAGGTTGTGGCAGCCTTTCTTCAGGGTCTTTGCCCAAAATGGTAGTGATCATTCTACCCTTGGACCACTTGATGCATTGGTGGAGGGTTGATGGAACTGCATTGGCGTTGTGGATCCATGTTCGTCCCAATAACAGATTGTAAGTTGGCGGCACATTGACAACATGGAATAATACTGTGTGCACTGAGTAGTTGATGAAAATCTCTAAAAAGACTTTGCCTTTTGCAGTCTGCCCATGATTGTCAAAGTCGTAAATGGTGATGGGATCACACACATATTCTTCTTCCTTCAATCCTAGGGCTTTTGCCGTCATTTCTGGGCAAATATTCAAACGGCTGCCCCCATCAACAAGTACATGAGGGACAGTCATGCCCCGAGTCCTTACCACAATATACAATGCATTATTGTGGAATGAATGAGGTTTAGGCAAGTCCTCATCAGAGAAAGTAATAGGCGCGTTTGTCATCGCCTGGTTTACAATCTGCGCCAAATCTTCGGGCGTGGTGTTCGGCTTCACCTTGATCTTTCTTAATAGATCATCCAACTTTTCCTGATGTTTGGGAGAATCATGAGTTAATTCGAAAATGGAAATGTTGGAGAGTGCTGTAATTGGCTTCTGAAAATCATCAGCCCGTTCTTCCGCCGCTTTAGAGGTTTCTGCTTTCTCTGTGCAGGCCTCTTTCTTAAGGAAACTTCTTGGGAAAATTTGAATTCTTTCATTCTCGACTGGTACACTTACTTGGTCAAGAAGTGAGAAGATATCCATTTTCTGAGATACAGGCTGATCCTGATGTAGAACCATTACCTGATGCTAGAGTTTTAGCTCTTCACTAGAGCATGGATGTATATGGCTTTGCGGAAGAAATGAATGTTCTAAGATGGTTGATGCTGAATGCTTTGGGAATGGAGCAGATAAAATTTTCATTTTGCCCTCCTCTTCATCTTCTACGAGGATGCTTTTGTCGATACAGTCCTGGACCAAATGCTTCAAGACGAAGCAGTGTTCTGTATCATGTCCCATGGCTCTATGAAATTTGCAGTATTGCTCTCTCTACTTCCCCATGAATACTGGAGGATCTGCAATTTTGGGCAATTTCACCATCCCGTGGGACAACAGGTATTCCAGCACTTTCTCCAGAGGCTGGTCCAAAGAAGTGAACTTTCTATCCTTGCTCCAATTGGTGTGTTTAGGTTTTTCTTGAAAGTCCCATTTTTGTTGAGGACCGGTTGGGAGAGATTTGTCATTGTTTTTAAAGAATTTTTCTTTTCTACTTCTATTCTGCTCAGGCCTCGTGCCACTGCCACTGTCATTCTTACTGCTACTGCCTTGATTGTCTTCGGGAACATCAACTGAGTAGGTAAAATGGGCCTTCTTTTTTGGGTCCAGGATGTTCTTGGCCAAAGCAACACCTTCATACATCCCATTCTCTACCCCCATTTCGATCCATTCTGCTCGCTCTGTTAGTTCGATGAAGGATTTGGAGGGATATGGGAAAAGGAGACTTTTTAGCGGCTGACAAAAATTGTTTAGGATGACTTGAAGGGCATGCTCTTTAGAAATGGGATTCCTCATCTTATTGCAAATGCTCCTCCACTTATGGATGAAATCCATGGCCTTCTCATTGGGCTCCTGTTTGAGGTTGCATAAGTGGTTTAGGGTAGGTAGGGCTTCCGTGTTGAACAGAAAGCGTTCAACAAACATATTAACAACTTTGTCAAAATCCCTTAATTCGATGGGATTGACATGTTCAGCGTACCACTTGGCCACTATCTCGTCCAGGCTGTGGGGAAAACAGAGAAAAAGAGCGCTGTTATCTTCACTGAACCGGGCATATTCTACGAAGAACATTGCCAAATGAGCTTTTGGATCGCCGGTTCTGTCAAACTTAATGAATTTTCGGGGGAGGTTTTTCAGATCCTTGTCCCCTTCTAAGCCGAGATAAAAGTCCTGCCTGGTGTATGACCTCTTTCCTTTGTCACAGATTTGTAGGTCCTTGACTATCTTTGTCAAAGCTTGAATCGAATCTTCCGCGGGGGCCCCATACTTTGGCTTGTTTACTGATACTAGCTCTTCCACTGGCCTCTTGGACTGCCGCAGATGCTTCGGAATGTAAATCAGCTGCTCTTCTTCGGAGTTCTCTTCTGCTGACTCGGAATCTTCAGAAGTACTGTCACGCTATACTTTCTGCTTGCTGATTTTGACGGGCTTCTTCATGGGCTTCTTCTTAGCTTTGCTCTTAGAAGCTGCCTTTTTGAGACCAGCCTTAGCCTGCTCGGCCATCATCTTCGTCATCATCTTTTGAAAGATCCGGTACATGGCCGGATCAACATCGCTCTCATCCCCTGAGTCATGCTTCTTGGATAATCTAGGAGAATTCGTCTCCTCTGTTTCGCTGTCGCTGTGCTGTTGAGCAGCCTTCTTATCAGCCCTTGTCTGAATCATTTTTGAATGCCAAAGTCTTCCTGTAGAATATGGGAATGGTTAGAATATGGAGAAGCTTTTTGAAAATTATAACTTTTTTGAGAAAAAGAATAAAGGATTTCGGCAGACAATTTCAAGAGATTATCCCATTACCTGGGATTGGGTCATCACATGATTTGTGATAATTGTGTTACCATTTGATGATAACAGAGAAATGTGCCTTGTTACCTAGGCGAGGTCATCAACCATGATAAAATATATTGAAGAAAATGTGGGAGGAATGTCCCTTTTACCCGAGATGAGGTCGTCACCAGAATTGTGACCATTTATGCTATAAACAAAATACAAGAAACAAAATTTTGGCCAAAAAGTAATTTTTATTGATATTTCTAATATTCAAAGACAAAGAGAGGGTGGGCAGACAGTTTGCCACCACCCTCGATATTCGGATGATACATTTGGTCCAAGAAATATAGACAGAGAAATAAAGGAGTCCCAAGTATATTTTATGACATGGTATGCCCCAGACCACTAATCCGACTGCAGGTTGAATTCTGGCATGTTGCCTGTCGGGAAGCGGGTGTTGGCACGAACCTGCTGCTGCGAAAACTGCCTCAGACATCATTCCGGTTGATAATCAACATAAAAGAAAGGGCCCATCAACTTGTAGCGCTTGTCGCGAGCATAGGTGTATCGAAGAACGGTCTCTCTTCTGTCGAAGAAATCCCAAGTGATCTCCTCCTGATGCAGTTTCTCGATTAGAGCTCGACACTGAATGGCTGTCTTCGGCTGCTTACTGTTGAACCTGAAAGAACTGGCCTTCGAGGGAATGTGTCGCAGGAACCACGACTTCAGGGCGTAAGTGCATCCTTCTACCAAAATGGCCTCCCCAAGAGCAAATCGAGCCAAGCCTCTGTAAAGGAAAGCTAAGGCGGCCATGGAGACTGAAAGTTGACGGGTCTGCTTACTTCCCCATCTTCGAAAGAGCTGGCGACTCTGATATCTAAGAAAATCTTGACCATCTTGAAAGAAAGCTAATCCTACTGTGCATAGGATCATGGCATGTTGAATTCTGTCTTTCGCTGCTCGAGACAGAGTGCCAACCTCTTTGTAGGCTCCATACTTGTGATATAGTTCGAATAGGTCAATGAACTGATTCCCCCCAATCTCAGTGAGAGGCCAGGATCTGCTCCCTGTTGCTCTGGCCAAGGATTCTCGAACATCCACCTCTTTGATGTTGATAAAAAACTACTACTCGACAGGATCATCTGGCTGACCGGCTGGTTCGGAAAATCCCATGATATCGTTGAACTCATCCATCAGTATAGTCATCTCTTCCCAAGGAAACCAGAATGTGCAGGTACGTGGATTCCACCGTTCTGCCATAGCCTGAATCAGAGCTCCATTGATGGTTCGCTTGCCTGCCGCTGATGCCATCTCCAACCCACAGTCATCCAAGTGGTCTGGGAACATACGTGAGAAAGTGGCGAACCAAGAATAATACCACCGAGGGAAGAAAGGACGAGACTGGATGACCCGCTAATCTGGGGATCCATCCTGAATCTGATAAAAGACATGATTGATGATGCATAAAATGTGCATCATGTTAATAATTTTTTCATGCATTATGTATCAAGTTTAAGGTTTTAAACCCATGTTTAGATGTATTTTGATAGTAAGGGGTTATGGTTCGAATTTCAGAAAAATCGGAGTTAAAATGAGAGAGTTATGGCTATTTCAGTGTTTGGGCACGGATTTCGAGGTGGATCAAATCCATATCCGACCCAATTCGGTTATTTGGACTTTGGATCAGCTCTTAGAAAGCCCAAAACCCAACCCACACGCCTATCCATATCCAATTCAAAAAGTTTTGCAGAAAACCCCCAGAAAGTGGCGCCTAGCAAATTTTTATTTTTTAACCTTCTTTCTGAAAAATGTCAAAATTATAAATAGTTTTTTCCAGCAAACCCTAGGCATCTTTGGATTTGTTTGGACGCCCCTTGCAGGGCTTCTAACTCCAGCAGCTCCTTCCTCTTCATGCTCCATGTTTTGGCCATTGAAGACCGGTTCATGCTTGGTTTTCAAGCATATTTCGATCTCTCTTGTGCTTTCTCTTCATTTCTTCCTTTTTCTTTGCTGTCTTTTCACCATTTTTTTGTACTTTTGCAGGTGTAGCAGAGGTGGAGACTACTAACCTTGTGTGGGAGTGCAAAACACGCCAACAAGGTGAGCCGACCCTACCTCCATCCGTTTTTCTACACCCTCCGATCGAGAATCGGCGCATACTCCATCTTCGGTGGATCTCTAACGTGTAGCAGCTGCAAAAGTTCTATTTTTGGTGAAGTCCAGCATTCTCAAACTGTTCGGGATGTCAAGATCAAGCCACGGTCCGCTCTTCTTCATCCCCCCGGTCGTCGGATCTTCCAAGAGGTAGGTCTTCTTCTCCCTTCTCTTCTAGCTAAAACCGAATTGAGTGTCGATTTTATTTTCTTATTTTCTGAGTGTTTCTTGTTTTCTTTTTGTTTTCAACCTTAGAATAGAGTTCGTGCATAGGCCAGCACGCTAGATTAGGTTTTCTTTCATTGATTATGTATTTGATTGGTGTTTTTCCCTCATTTTTCTCTAAAAAGATGTAAATCGGCTAGAGGTTTTTCTAGCCGATTTGGGTTTTTGTTTCCAACGTGTTCTTGGGTCTGTTCTACTGAAAATCAAAGTATAAAATTTCATTTTGATTCATTTTATTCGTGGGATTTGATTGTGTCTTGTTTGCTTTCATTTTTGAAAAAGAAAAAAATCGGCTAGATTTATTCTAGCCTATCTTTGCATTTTCGTTAAAAGTGTGTGTTTAGGTTGGTAAGTCGTGTGGTTTGCTGTGTATGTTGTATGGTAACAGCAACATAAACTTGTGTTAGTTCATTTCATTATTTTAGGGTTGTTCTAAATAATTGTGTTAATCATTTTGTGCTTTTGTGTTTTGGGTTTGGTGTTTATTAAAAAAATTACAAAAATCAAGTTTTATTTTCTTTATGTTTTTAATTAATTCCAGCATAGTGCTGTTCTTGTTAGCATTTGTGTAATTAGGAGTTCTTTTTATTATATTTTAATTTAGTTTTATCAAAATAGTGGTTACTTAGTTTTATTGTTTTTTGTTAATTTATAATTTTATTTTTTTTGTGGGTCTTCTTCTTCCCCAAGGTGGGGCGGCAGCCATTAGAGCTCAATTCGAGCTCTAGGCTATTTTTGGTAATTAGTAATTGCAATTAGGTAGGTTTAATTAGGTTGTCTAGGTTCAATGTATTAGGGTTTAGTGCATTAGCCGTTTTTAGATGTCATTTAAGTAAGCTTTGGGAATTAGGGTAGTATTTAATTATAGGAAATCATGTTTTTCAATTAGGTATTTTCATTACCTAGGAAGGTTTTAAATTCTTTAATTTATAAAGTCTTAAATTAGGGTTGGCGAGTTTTAGGAAGGAGGTCAATTAATGCATTGAAGTTGGGAAAAGTTTTTTTGGAAAGAGTAAGTTTTAAAAATCGTGTGGGGTATTTAAAGAAGGAATTAAGTCTTGATTGCTTTTTAATAGGGAGTTACGAATTGAGTTTTGAAAAGAGATTTTGAAAATCAATTGGATTTCCAAAGTGGGTGTGTATGGTTTCAAGAAAGAATTAATTGCATTTAATTTCTTGTTTGGAAAGCCAAAATCGTGTATCTATCTAGGGTGGACGGTTTGACTTCTCCAAAAAGGAATTAATATCAATTAAAGACTTTCAATCACCTTGGGTTTGGAAATTGCATTGATCCAAGTTTCCAAATTGGATTTAAAAGCTAATTAAGGTTGTAACTCTCCATTAGAAGGATGATTTTTTGACTTCTCCATTTCCAAAATTATCTTTGAATCTTTATTGGGTGCCTATCCTTCTAACCGTCCCTAGTGAGTTAGCATAATTTAGAATTAACTAACATAGTTAATTCCCTTGACTAAACATGGGTCAACCGAGTCAAACCTAATCTCGGTCAAACCCAGGGTGAGTCAAGACCGAACCTAGGTCGAGTCAATCTTAACCAAGTCTACCTAACCTAATCCAAGTCAAGCCTAGTCGAGTCAACCTTATCCCGAGCCTATCTCACCCAAGCCAACCCGAACCGAGTCAAGTCAAAACCGATCCTACTTGAGTCAACCGAGTAAACCTAACCCTAACCCTCTCCTAAACCTGCAACCTTTGTTCTTTAGTAGACTAAGTTACTTTAAGTGTGCTTTATTTCTTTATTTTATTTTTTTAAGACTAAGTAGTTTAGTTATTTGATGTAGTGATAGTGTAGACGTAGGTGTGAGTATTTTCTACTTATTTCGTGTGTGTGAGCTATGTTTTGTGATTGTTTTATTTGTAGTGAGTTATTATTTAACATAATAGTTCATATTGCATTTCCTTGAGTAGCATAGTTGCATTCACATCTTTAGTTAACATAGTTTTAATCATAATTTGCTTATAGTATTTCGTTCGGCATGCATTTAGCATAATTGTAATATTCATCTGCATATACACTGTTATTCAGTGTCATTCAGACTGCATTAGGTTTAATGTGCATTTTATAGTGTTTAAATAGATTCATAAAGTGAATAGTGCACTCAAAGAAAAACCCGATTTTTGCCCTGTCGCACAAGCGTTATTTTCTGTGCAAAAATTTAATGTTTTCCAAAAATTCTTTTTCTGTTCACTTTAGTGTCGTGTTATCTTACTGCAGACCAAATTTCAGCTCTTTCAGAGTTGATTTGGTCTGATTTTTAAGCGTTTTGCAAAAACCGCTTTTTCTGGTTTTTAAATTACAGGACTTTCGATATCCTGATTTTTCTCAGTTTTGAAACGCTTATATCTGGAGTTCCAGATATTGTTTTTTTATTCTGTAAAAACTGTCAGATTGTTTAGTCTGTCAGTTGCAGAACAGAACAAGTTTAGGGAAAATCAGACCTCGTTTGCTCTGTCAAACAGTGGTTTTCCGATAACCTATCAGAAATCTATTTTGCACTAGTTAGGGGCATTTTCGTAATTTCCTTAGTTTCGGCATTTTAGACCTGTTTTCAGTAGTTTCTGCATTTTAGGAGCTGCATAATCATCATACAATATTAGTAGAATTAATTTAGTTATTTTTAGAATTAGTTTAGTATTTTATTTAATTATTGTTTGATAAGTAGCATTTGTTTTATTAATTTAAAAAAAAAAATAGACTTAGTTTCATTTATAGTTTTCATTCTTAGATTAAAATACTAACTTTGTATTTTCCTTCATTTTTAGGTTGAAAAGCATATTTAGTTTCCAGGGTTATTGTCCAAGTGCGAAGAGCGAATAATTGGCGAAAAGACGAAAATACCCTTGGTGTGGAGCAGAAGACTTAGTTGCTTGTTTATTTTCATTTTAGTGATTAATTGTAGTTGTATTAGCTTTATAATTGTAGATTGATATTTGTACTTAATAAATTAAATTTTACAGAAATATCTTGATTAATTCCCGTTCCCTGAGGATTCGACCCGTACTTACCACTTTGTGGAAAGTCGGTTTTTATATTTTTGGTTGATGATTTTCCAAAGTTTTATTGCAAATACTTGTTTTAAAAATTTCATTTCAAAATTATCAACCAATGATCTCGGGGAAAGACCGTATTAAGAGAATCAGACACCATTGAAATGATACTGGGGTAAAGAAGAGATAAGGAGAATTAGATAGAATGCAGGACTTACGGATAGACTCTTTTAAAGAATCAAACCTGGAAATTTTGAAAAGGTTGATGAAATTTTAAAGGAACTTTCCAGGGTTTTTAAAGAAAATTTGATCTAAAAGAGAAAAATAGATGTAGGTAGAGAGAAATATACACCTGGGGTTTTTGAAAATAAGGGTAAGTTTTGAATAATACACCCAGGGTTTTTGAAAAGGGTCTGATACATATATATGAAAGAATAAGAGAATTATCATACAACTAAAACTGCACAAACAAGGATGCGCACACAGCACTCCCTAAAGGCTGACTCTAAATGCAATAGTTGAAATGGCTTGTAGGACCTTAATCCTAACTCTAGGGTTTAGATTATCTGATTCCAATCAAGATACGCCGATATACCCAAGTCGAAGCTTGAAGTACGTGGCATAGAAATATTTCTCCGGTTCTAAGGTAATGGCTTCCCAACATCCTTGAGCACCTACCGATATACCTCGGACTATGGCCCTTAGGTACGTGGTAGGGGGGCGCTACCCAAATAAGTGGTCCAGTTGTGAGGCTCTCTCCCGAACTATGGTTCAGTGAGACAGCCCAACAACGTGAAGACCGGGACAACATAGGTAAAGAGGTTTTTCAAAATATGTGCAACATGCAAGAAATCAGATGGCTCTAATGCAAGTCCTTAAGAGATAGATTAAAATGAAGAGAAGCATACACTTGCATACATTGTTTGCATTCAATCCCTAAAGTTGAGGAGAGTTGTATTTCAGACCTAAGTCTAATGTGAACATGGAGTAATCTCCTCAATATGGTCCTATCAAACCATACTTAAATCCTATATGCAATGATGTCAGCTTAAAACAGAGTCTAGGCTCCTAAGGTTTGAATGGAAATATAGCTGACATATGTTAGAATAAAGACTCAGAAAATATCAAAGCAAAGCAAAGGCATCAAATTCGACCAGACGAAGACGAGTCCCATCACGATCGCCAAAACTGTGGTCATCGCAAAATTTTTCCTCTCGTAATATTCTCTCTCTTAATTTTCCAACCTCTTATTTTCCTTCTTTTTAAAGGGAGAAAATAAAAGACGGAAAGAAAGAGAGAAGAGAAGAGAAAAGAAAAGGAGGAGAAGAGGAACTCTTTTGCAGGTCTCACTTGACCTTAATTTGAAAATATTTGAAATAATAACTCACCTCCGTTTTTGAAATATTTGCGGAAAAACTGGGAGACGGGATCCGCTCGTCGGTACGAGGTTCGACCGTTCCTGGCGCCTTTAGCAGGGGTAATCGAACCAAGGGTCGAATTTATGCCTTTTGTTTTTGCTAAGAAATTATCTAAGAATTTATCCTAAGTATAAATGCACAAAGAATCATGCTTGTGCAAATGCAAAGATGTATGCTCTTTTTGAAAATGTTTTGAAGAATTCCCAAGTGTTTCTGAGATGAATTTGATGATAGAGTGAAGAAATGGTTTCTAACTTAGAACTCAAGATTAAAAAGTTCTAAGTTTTTGGAATAATCAGAGCTTGGAAAAATAAATCTGGATCTTTGAGAGAAATGATTTTGAAGTTGATAAAAGGAGAAGAAAGGAAATTTCAAAGTCATAAATGGACATTGAATTAAAATAGAGATGAAATGGAATTAAATTCTAATTTTGAAGTTTTTGAAATCAGAATGAAATGTGGGAAATCTGAATAGAATTGAGAAATGGAATTGATTTAAAAGTTGGAATTTCATGGAATTTGAATCCAAAGTCTGGAAAATAAAATTGAAATTCAGAATGAGATTGAATTCTGGATTTAGAATCCTAAATGGGAATTGGATTTAAAGTTTGGGATGAAATGGAATTGGTTTTAAGAATTGGAATTGGGAATAGAAGTTGATTTGAAATCTAGGATTCAAGATGAAATTTGAATCTAAAGTTTGGATTCTAAAATAGAGTCGAGATTCAAGATGAACTGAATCCTGGTTTTGGGATCCTAAGGGAAACTTGGATCTAAATAGGAGATCTAGAATAGAATTGGATCGAAGATTTGGAATCCAAAATGGAATTTGGATCTGAAGTCTGAGATCCAAGATAGAGTTGGACTCTGGACCCTAAGATAGAATTGGATCTGAAGTCTGAGATCCAAAGTGAAGTTTGAATTCTGGACCCTAAAAATGGAATTGGATCTGAAGTCTGAGATCCAAAGTAGAATTGGGTTCTGGATCCTAGAATGGATTTGGATTTGAAGTCTGAGATCCAAAGTAGAATTGGGTTCTGGATCCTAAGATGGATTTGATCCAAGATTTGGAATCCAAGAAGAAATGTGGATCTGAGGTCTGAGATCCAAAGTATAATTGGAATCTGGATCCTAGAATGGAATTTGGATCTGAAATCTGAGATCCAAAGTGAAGTTGGATTCATACTTGGAAGTCTGGATCCAAGATTAGGATCTAACTTTGGGTTTTGAAAGTCCAAATGGGGCTTTTTGAAGATGGATCTGGGTTTTAGAAACCCAAATTTAAATTTTAAAACTTTAGGAAGATTCAGATTTTGAGATCCAAAATCAATCTCAAACTGTGATTGAAGATAAGAAGATAAACTTGATTTTGATTTTGATTTTGAGAATGAATCTGAAACTTCAAAGTTTAATTTGAACTTTGAAATTGAATTTTTGAATTGAATTTGGAATTTTGGAGTTTGAATAAAATGGTTTTGAGATTCCAAAGTCAATTTGGACTTTGAAATTGAGATAGAATTGGAATAGAAAAGATGTTCAAAATCACTTGGGTTTTTCGAAAAAGAAATTTTGAAAATATGATGCAATTCTATCCTAAATGATGGATGAATTTGAATAAGTTTGAAATTGGTTTTTGAAAATCATATTTCATTCTTCAAATGAATTTAAATAAGATTAGTGATATAATACACTCCTGACTATGGTCATTGAGTGTATTATATAATAGTCATATCTAAGTTCAAATGAAGGATAAAATACCTTTTTGATGCTTTTATAGAATTTAAAATGAAATTAATTCTCAATATACCCTGACTATGGCCATTGATATATATATTGAATTAATTCTAAGTTAAACTCTGATAAAAGGTGAAATATTTGAAAAATGTGATGATTTTTGAAAAGGGTCCAGTGTGGATCCAGTGTTATTTCATAAAAGATAAAAATACTAAGTCTTGTTTACACCCCGACTATGGCCGTTGATGTAAATCATCAACTTAGAATTAATTTACCTCTTACGAAATGGTGCACGTGCCATTCGTGTTTCACCATTATGAGAATTTGAGAAATGAAGGCAAAAATGCATGAAAACAAGCAATTCATGATGTTTATAATGCTCATTCATTCTACCTAAAGCAATAAATGTAAATTTTCATTCAAATCTAGCTATTACAACATGTAAAATCAAATTTACAACTTCAAATGATAACTTTATCCACATATTTCCTGCAAAACAACCGGGTTAGTAATGAAAAGAGAAGGAAAATCACATATATCATATGGATGTTAATGAAAAAATGCCAAGATATACATGGTGAAAAAGATGGGAAATGATATATATATATATATATATATATATATATATATGTATATATGCATATATGTATATATATATTATACATATATAACATAAACAATATGAGAATTGGTGTTGGAAATGGGCACATGTATTGTTGTAGGTAGTGGAGATGATGTGCAATAGACAACATGAGTGACTAAAGAAAATGTCATGCAACTGATGTTGGCAGAGGTGTGGAGCTAGATGCTGCAGGGGAGATAGCAGGTAATGCCTAACAGGGAAGGTGCTGTGAGGATGATTGTGATTTACAACAATTAAACGTGAAGCTACAGCAACTCAGGGAGTTGCTGTAGATGCAGAAAAATCATCACAGCAATGATTGTCTTTGGCAGATTTAAGGAAGCTACAGCAGTGCTTAGCACTGCTGTGGCAGAATGGAAATGAAGAGATGTTTGACAGCAAGAAATATGACAGATGGTAAGGAGTAAAGGGATGATAAGGTAAGGCAAAGGTAGAGCTGACTGATAGTGTTATTGGGGGCTGTGTGTGTTTGTTGGCGGAAACAACAGAGTGTTGTTGGGATATCTAGAACATGTAGTACGGAGGGAAAGGTATTATTCTGCTGTAATAGATACTACGCTGCTATAGGTGGAATATAACGTGAGTGAGACTGTAAGTAGTGTTGTATGTACAGACTCAATAGACAAGAATACAACAGAAGGGATATAGGATAATGCTAATATACATGAATGCAAAAAAAAAAAATGTGAAATACTATGCTAATGATGAGGGGTATGATTGGTGTTGTAGAAGTGCAGGATGCTAGAGGCTTGTAGGTATCATCTATATCTAACCTACGAAAGGGGCCAGCTTCTTGCCCGCACTTTCACCTGCAATAGAAAGGAGCTAACTTGGATTTTTTTTTTTTACATATCAACCACTTGTCTGGCTCATTAGACTATGTTGAGACTCTTCCAAGCCACCCGAAATCCTTTTTTGACCCACGATTTACATGGACTATTACCTCTGACAAAGAATCATTATCTATGCTTTCAGCACCATGGGTAGGAAATTTGGCATATACTTCCCTTTTAAGCATCCACTTATATACTCCAGTCCATTGGGATTCGATGCCCTAACCTGTAATTGTTAGAAAAATAACATACAACATAAAGCTAACACAGACATATATAAACTCGAATTTCACCTTCACGTTGCAGTTTGAACAAGGCAAGGAAGAGTATATAGAATTTCAGGGGGGAGTGATAATTGAAATGCTGTGAAGGTGGTGCATTGTGCAATGATATTAGTGAAGTGGAGATGGTGGTGTACGTGGTACAGGGAGCCACAGTAAAAAAAAAGTGATAAATGTCATGCCAAAGAGATCGGTGGAAGGGGAAACGAGGCATGGCTAACTAACACATCCCAATGTTTATGATTTGATCATCCTTTGATGAGGGATCAGGAAGTCCAGATCCTGAGGGGATAGTCCATTCTTTTACCTGGTCTGTTGTAACTGTGACTCTTCTTCAAGATTTTACTACAGGAGAACATGCTGCTATACAGAGAGTCATTCAATAGAACTTGGATTCTACTGAATATAAAGGACCTGGTGAAAGATACATGGAGCTTACTGAATGAAATTTTGGGACTTATGGCAACTACTAGTCTTCTATTACCATAATGACAACCATGATTGTCTTCTATCACCGTATGGGCAAAACATTAGCCAAGAAAAACTCAACGACTGGGCTACTCTGTGATGGTTCAGCTCATCTCTTTTGGGGTGGGACTCACCTGGGATGTAGTTAATCTTCTTGGTATAAAAGCTTACGAGGAGATTGACTCAGCTTAAGGAAATCATGATAGTGTCAGTAGATTCCTGAGTGATGATGGTCAAATGGGGTCTCATTACATAGGGGAACTGAAAATATTCTTACATAATGCAACAGAGATTTAAACAGCTATGGTGGGGCTGATCCATAACAGAGGGCTGATCTTATGAACAAATTTACAGTGTATCATTGGAATGTAATGAGAATAAAAGGAAATGGCAAGTATACGCCAATCGATGAAGAGCAGGGCTTTAGGAAGAGAAGCAAAATCTATCAGAAATTTGGAAGACAGGTTAGCATGATATGTTACAATCAAACATGTATAAAGGAAAGGTGAATGGATGAGTGGGTGTTGGTGAAAATGTGGCTCTGATAGTGTACAATGTTCAGGGTAATGGATTTATCAGTGAATTATAACACAAAACAGGTGTATAAATCCCCTACATATGACAAGGTAGTTTCAACATTAAGACTGTTGTGGATAATTATATAAAAATTCATCTAAAGGGAGCAGCAAAGACTATATGAGAATGTTGCACCAATTGCTATGAGATGTAGTAGTGTTGATGAACATTGTGCAAAAGGAAAGAACATAAATGAACTACTAACGCAGGTTTAATGGAGAAGCTATGAGTAAAAAAAAAAACTCAAAAGATATTGCTAATGAAGCAAAAACCAAGGCATCCATTGAAGCTTGACCTTCTAGCCATAATGCTACTGGTCTTGAGAGGTGCAGAGATCCAGGGCGACAAGAAATATGGGAAATCAAAGGGAAAACTCAGAGAAAAATTATAGAAAAAGGAATGGGTGGATAAGCTCAAATGTAAATCATGATCCAGATGGAACACGAAATAACATGAATAGCGAAAATAAAATGATGAAAAATAAAGAAAATAGATAAAAAAGGAATGTGGGAGCATGAATACTCCATTACTGTGGCAATAGGTGGGTCGGCACTGTTATATGCAGGTCGACCTTCCCTTTTGTGCTTAAACCAAACAAAGCAAAGAGGAACAAAACAGAAATATGGTAATCAAAGGAAATTTTATACAAGAAATAAAAGAAGGTGAGAAACGATATCTCTTACCTTGGTTCTCTTGGATATTTGGATTGTCCTCTCGGTCGATTCGAGGGGAAAAACACCAGGATGAGAAGAGTAAAAAGAAGGTGAGTCCCAGAAAATCGATGATCGGCCGGAAGGAGATGGATGCTGGTAACGGATTCTGTAGGGGAATTTGATGAACCGGTGAAGTGGATGGGATCGTAATCGTTGCGCCAGTGTAGATAATCGACACCAGAGGAGAAAAAGTAGTTCAGGATGGATTTTTGCAGAGAAAAAAAAAATCTATCGATAATGGGTGCCCTTGCAGAAAGACCGATGATGGATTGTCCGAGCTCCTCTCAAGAAGTGGGGGAGGTCCCTTCTTAAAGGAGCCATTGTAAGACCCGCATTTTTTCAGAAAATATCTGAATAAAATTCATGAGGCATTTACCGGTAAAAATAGCATTTCTTCTCAGAATGCAAAACGAATCAATTCCTGCGAGCCAGTTATACTTAGGATATTCGTCGAATCGCGAATATATGCTCAAACACTCTGGAAGCCATAACTTCCTACCTGAATGAAATCAAAGGATTCCTGCGAGCCAACTTTCTTAGTTACGTCAATACGAAGAAAATGGCGTACTCAGAATTTTTCGGAAAAAATCGCCGGAAACCCGAAATTCTTGCGGGACCCACAGAAATATTGGTGGGATTCACATAAATATTCCTCAGAAAATATTTGGTGGGACCCACAAAAATATCCCATGGAATATCCAAGTGGGCCCCACACCAAGGAACCTCTTGGAATTAAAAAAAAGCCAAGGGGGTAGAATGGGCATGGAAAAACCCAAGAGGAGGTGGGCTTGGGCTATAAATAGCCCTCCCCACTCTCTCTCTTCTCATAATTTCGACCCCCCCTCTCTCTCTTGCCTTCTCTCTCTCTCCTAAACCTCCCCTACCTAGCCTAGCCCACCTGAGCCCACCTGACCTGGTCTGAGCCTGCCTGACTTAGCCTGAGCCTGCCTGACCTGGTCCTAACCCACCTGACTTGGGTCTGAACCCACTTGACCTGGTCCAAACCCAGTTGACTTGACTTGAACCTAGTTGGGTTTAAAGTCAAAGTCAAAGTCCTTTTTGGTCCAGATTCCGGTTTGAGTTTCTGAACCCAGACTTAGCCTACTTGAGCTGAGTTCGAACCTGCTGAACCCAGTTGTCTTGGATCGAACCCTGTTTGGTTCAAACCACTTAGGTTGAGTAGCTTGATCTGCTCTACCTCTTTCTCAACTAAGTCAGCTTCATCTGACTTAGTCTGACCTCTCGAAGGAAGGCTCGAAGCCAAAGAAGCAACTCGGAGCCGTTTCTTCCACGATTTGAAGTAAGTTCGCTTCGTTGATCCATCTCTCTCAAGTATTTGATTGTTTGTATATAGAATATACTTTCTGAAGTAGTATCTTGCTTTAGTTCTTGATTGAGCCCTTTTTGGACACTTCGGTGTTCACCCGCTCGTCTCGTAACTATCGTCGGATATATCTATGTTCAAACACGCAGTATATGCATTTTTAAAATGGTATCTCGCCCTAGTTCTTGGTTGAGCCCTTCAGAACACTTCGGTGTTCACACGCTCGCCTCGTAACTATCGTTGGATACGGATCTAGGTGTATATCTGCTGATTCTGCCGACGCGTCTTATATCGCACAGGCTATGTAATTTACCTTTGCCGTCGCGTCGTATGATGCCAAGGTTCCCTGCTTTCTGTACTTCCGATTACTGCACTTCCGATTATGCATTTACTTACGCCGTCGCGTCGAACGATGCCAAGGCTCCTGCTTTCTGCAATGTATTTACTTACGTCGTCGCGTCGAACGATGCCAAGGCTTCTGCTTTGTTATATATGTAGAATATTTCGTTCAGTTACACACCCTGAACAATAGTATATGCATTTCTTTACGCCGCCGCTGTATAAAGCACAGGCTTCTGCTTATACTACATATATAGCGCATAAATGAGCGTTCAAATGGAGATCAACTCCAAATCGCCCATGCGATTCCTTGACCGCTCCTCGTTCAAGATTCTGCTTGACGAATGAAGCCCCTATTGGAAAGGCTTCGCTTTTTGGCAAAATCCTCTTTACGTAAAGACTAAGTCAATTACGTATGGTCTGGCTATGGCCAAGGGTTCCTGCAACCTTGATGGATGCAAAGTACGCACAACGGTGCACATTCATTTCCCTGAATTAAGCGTGGCGATTTCCTACCAAAGAGGGGAGATGCCGCTGAAATGGATAAAAGAAACGCACGCTTTCTCCGTAAAAGAGAGGAAGTGCTGCTGAAATTTCTAAAGAAGCTAAGAATAGCTCAGAAAGAACGTAGCAGGATACTCTGACATATAGCAGAGTGCTACCCAGTTCATGGTTTGCCCTCTACAACGTAGAAGGGTTCGTCGCACCACTGCCGGTAGAGCAGGGGAGGTGCTGACGAAATGGTCGGCAGAAGAGCTGCCGGAACCAATGGAACGACATAATGATGTCCGTTGATGGAACGATGCCAGATCGGCTCGTATCCTTGTGCCTGCAAGGTCACCTTGCTCGTAAGGGCCGCTGAGCCGGAGTAGAGGTTGCGCCTTGGCTAGGTTTGGACTCGTTGCGTAAAAATACGCCGAGTAGCCGATCTATTTAGATCGAGTCATATGGATGCTCATTGAGAACGGTTACACAACCAGACTCGTAAGGGCCGAAGAGCCAGAGTGTGTTGTTTCCACCCAAAGAGGTGTGATGCTCGTGGTGGCCGAAGTGCCAAAGAGCGGTGTTCTGCATGCATATGAATAAGACTTAAGGTCGCACATACCCCGCGGTTGAAGATCGTGTTAGGGGTACCCCCTCAGTAATGACTGTGTTGGGGAAGACTGAATGGGGTCGGGTACATACTCCCGTAGTGCTGAAAGCACAGGCTGCCTAAATGGCATGCAGATTCTGTCCAAGTAATTGTAAGACTGGCAGACCCCTTCAGGAATTATGCTCACTGTGGAATGACAGTGATGGTACAGCCTTGAGTGACATGTATTTTACTTTGGACCTGATAGAGTCCACGATGGCCTCAGTCACTCATGGGTTTTGGGGTCGTGGTTATCCTTAAGATCTAAGGATTGAACCCAATTACTGCAAGTAGAGGATGCATCCAAATATGGGCCTAGTAGGATTCTCCCAGTTGAAACACACTGCCCTACTATGGATAGGGTCAACAGGCCTCTGGGGTATCTAAAATACATAGAATAATCAACCCCCAGAACGTCGCGTTGATGCCCGGACAATAGCTCTACCTGCGTACCAAAGGCGGGAGCGGTTAATTATCAAACAATGCATTAGTTCTAGGTACAGCGATGCTTTGAATGTATGAGTGGATGACGTGTTGAGTCAGTCCTGCATAACCTTTGTGAAGGTGTCATGTTCGGTATACTACTGGACCGACTGGGCAAAGACCCGTGTTGTATCCGCACGACTAAGCGAAGCTCGAGGAGTTGTCCTAAGATGCGTGGGATACAGATGTGCCAAGTATGAAGACTTGAGCTAGACATCACTTTGAGACCCGGAAGAGGTCATGGCTAAGTCATGGAGACTTAAGCGGCTATTCAAATCACAACCCTGAAAAGGCTTGCTCTAAGTCATGAGGACTCGAGCGGATGTTCAACTCATAGCCCTGAGGAGGCTCTTGCGATATACGCTAAGTCTTGGAGGCTTGAGCGTCGTTATTGCGCATTGCGACCCTGAGTGGTCATTATTGTATTTGAGTTGAATGGATGTATGACTGCATGCTTACCAGACCATCAGTGGTTCTGACCCCGTTTTATGGGGATTTCAGGTGTTGAACCTGCGTGGCGATATGCGGAGCAAGGCGGCATCGAGTTCCAGGGTTTCTCTAGACAGATTTTGTACTGCTTCCTTTTATTGAACCTATACTGCTTTTCTAAGCAGTAGTGTTGTAATAAACATGTGGTTTTCGATAAAATGGAACACTTTGGTGGTCAATGAGTTCCTTGGCCACATACCTGCAACGTGCTCGGAGCTTTCTAAAACAGACGACTCATTATCGTCTTATTCCGCTGCTAAAAGCTTTTCTAAGTTCCGCTGCAAAGAAAAAAAAAAAAGAAATTCATGAAAATTTTAACTTAGCTTTGTTTTGGAAATCCGGTGCGTTACAGAATTGGTATCAGAGCATGAGTCTGAGAAACCTGGTTCAAGATCCGTCATGGTCCCGATATCGCACTGTAAGTATATGTTTTTATACTTTTGTTCTGATCTGGGAGCATCTTTGTATAGATGGCAACTCATGACTCGCGTGGATACTGCTATCGCTGCAAGGTCATGCACGATGAGTGGATATGCCCGTATGAAGAAGACTGCCAATACTGTGGCGAAGATGGGCATTCCTCCAACGAATGCCAAAGGAGATATACCGCCGATATGGGTCGGCGGGCATCAAAGGGTCTCAAGGATGAGACTTCGCGTGTCAGTGGACCGCATCACTCTATTGTTGGGAGCAACCATACCCCAACATCTTTTGATGAATTACCAAGGCTGAGGGATTTTGATTTGAACTTCCCTGCGAAGGTCTATCACTCGCCAAGCTACCATCCGGCATCACATATGCCGAGCTTAAATGGCAGGAACAAAAGAGGGGATTCTTTCTGTTCGCCAATCATTATTCCAGACTCCCAGAGTCTTGATCTTGCTGACTGGGAAAGTGGACTGGAGTCCCTCATATATCCCCAATATTCGCTTGCTAGTGCGGAAGTGCCGCCCAAGCCAAAGCTAGTAGTGCCTGCACCAAGGCCATGTGGCAATAGATGGACCTTTTGGAGTTCGTCTTCATCAAAGAAATCCAAGTCTTAAAGAGACTGGTGATGTTTTGGAGTCAATAGACTCATGTATATAGTTTCTCAACGCCTAAAAGTCTGCCAGTGCGGCATGACGTTTTGTTTAAGGCGATACTTGTGTAAATGTGATGTATATTAAGTAAATAAAGCTTTTACTTCCTCATATACATCGAGAAACTAAGAACAAGTGCTTGTGTGTGCATAGATAAATGGCTCCTACGACGAGGAGAACCATACCAAGCGAGGTGTCCCATACGCAAGGATTCCTGTTGGAGACACTCAACAACCTGGTTACCGCCATCCGTGAAACGAGGCCAGAACCAGTCGCACCACGAAACGAGCACCTGGGAGGAGTGACTTATGAGAAGTTCCTCAAGCTTGACCCGCCAGTTTTCATTGGCAGAGCCGATCCTGAGCTCGCGGAGAGTTGGATCGAAGAGACGGAACATGCCTTCTCAGTACTGGGAGTACCAGAAGAGAAAAAGACCAACTTTGGCACGTATCGATTAAAAGATAATGCACGGAAGTGGTGGGATACCACTAAACTTATCCAGTTCTCACAAGTCGAAGTCATTCCTTGGACTGACTTTCGGAGGACTTTTATGGATAACTACTTCCCGTTGCATTCCAGAAACAAGAAAAAGATGAAGTTTCTGGAGTTGGAACAGGGCGGTATGAGTCTAATGGACTATACCACCAAATTTCAGAATCTAGAGCGCTACTGCTCTCGATTGTTCGAAACAGACCAAGAAAGGGCCGACAAATATGTGAATGGTCTGCGCGAAGGGCTGCGATCTCGAGTGATAACAAGCATGCCTTCGACTTTTCAGGCTGCGGTAGCAGCAGCTTCAAAAATTCAAGAGGACTGGGCACGATCTAAAGTGATCGTAGCAAAGAAGCCCATAGTGAATGGTGGGAATCGTAAAAGGACGTTCCCAAGTGGCCAGGGTTCACGACAACCCTTTCAAAAGAAGAAGTTCCAAGGAGGGAACAACACTCAGCAAGTCGTGAGGCCAAGACAGAACACAACTCTGAATGGTCAGCCGTCCAACTTCAGCTGCCCAAGGTGTCGTATGAACCACCCCGGAAAGCCATGTCCTCGTGACATTGGTGGGTGCTTGTATTGTGGCAAGATGGGCCACTTTATAAGGGATTGCGCCAAGAAGGCTGCAGATGAACAGAGGAGTAGTGCCGGATCTGCCGGACCCTCTCGACCAGCACCACAACGTTCTCAGTTTCAACGACCTCCACCTAGAGTAGAACAAAGGCCTGCTGCAGGTCGTGTATATGCTGTAACGACTGAACAAGTCGAAAATGGTGACCTAATTGAAGGCACCGTACCTGTTAATGGACATGCAGCTTACGTCTTGTTTGATTGTGGTGCTACTCATACGTTTATCTCTGACGATTTCACCGAACAACTCCACGCTTCGGTGCAACCGATTGATAAAATGATCGAAGTGTATAACCCGTTGGGTTCACGCACCAAATGTATCCGGTGTGTGAAAAATTTGGATATTGAGATAGCAGGGCAACACTTGCCTACCGACGCCATCCTGATCGATATGATACAGTACGATGTCATTCTGGGAATGAATTGGTTGGCTCAGAATAATGCCAAGATTCTGTGTCGCGAGGGCAGAGTGATTCTATCTCGACCCGGATTGCCTAAGATGGAGTACCGGTTATCCAAACCAGTTCCACAGAAAAGGCTCATATCAGCACTTAAGGTACAAAAATACTTTAGGAAGGGTTGTGTGGCCTTCCTGTTGAGTCTCTCGGTGGAAAAATCCAATGACC
The DNA here is from genome assembly GCF_984573655.1 of Nuphar pumila. NCBI lineage: Eukaryota > Viridiplantae > Streptophyta > Magnoliopsida > Nymphaeales > Nymphaeaceae > Nuphar > Nuphar pumila. The sequence continues at coordinate 44,499,595 of NC_143257.1, forward strand.
AACCCCTTGAGAGTTTGGAAGTGGTGCGGGAGTTTCCCGATGTGTTTCCTGAGGAATTGCCAGGACTTCCTCCACTTCGTGAGGTTGAATTTGGAATTCAATCCTTACTTGGAACAGCGCCGATATCCAAAGCCCCGTATCGAATGGCGCCAGCTGAACTCAGTGAGTTGAAGTGTCAGTTGGAAGAACTGATGGAACAAGGGTTCATCCGACCAAGTGTGTCACCGTGGGGAGCCCCGGTACTATTTGTAAATAAGAAGGATGGATCCCTTCGGTTATGCATCGATTATCGGATGCTTAACCAGGCAACTGTTAAAAATAAGTACCCGTTGCCTCGGATTGAGGACTTATTCGATCAGCTCAGAACAACGAGGGTGTTCTCCAAGATCGACCTCAGGTCTGGGTACCATCAGCTCAGAGTAAAGGAAGAGGATATACCCAAGACAGCCTTCAGAATGAGATACGGCCATTATGAGTTCGTAGTAATGCCCTTCGGACTCACTAATGCGCCTGCTGCCTTTATGGATCTAATGAACCGGATATTCAGACCATATTTGGATAGCTTTGTCATCGTCTTTATTGATGACATTCTCGTATATTCTGAGAACAAGGAACAACACATGGAGCACTTGAAAATCGTCTTGAAAACCCTTCAAGATAACCAACTCTATGCTAAGTTTTCAAAATGTGAATTCTGGCTAGACAAAGTGATGTTCCTTGGTCATGTGATCTCGAAAGATGGAATCGCAGTAGATCCTGCGAAGGTGGAAGCTGTGATGGACTGGAAGCAGCCAGAAAATATTACCGAGGTCCGTAGCTTCCTTGGACTTGCCGGATATTATCGAAAGTTCATACAAGACTTCTCCCGAATCGCCGTACCGATGACGAAATTGCTTAAAAAGGGAGTCAAGTTTGAATGGACTGACCAGTGTAAGGAGTGCTTTGAGGTTCTCAAACAGAGGCTTACCACTGCCCCTGTCCTTACCTTACCTTCTGGTCAGGGAGGCTTCGTGGCATATACCGATGCCTCAGGAACGGGTCTGGGTTGTGTGTTGATGCAGCATGGCAAAGTAATCGCCTATGCGTCACGACAGTTAAGGGTCCATGAGAAAAACTATCCAACCCACGACTTGGAGCTTGCCGCGGTAGTGTTCACGCTTAAAATCTGGCGACACTACCTGTATGGAGAGAAATTTGAGGTCATGTCGGACCATAAAAGCCTAAAATACCTCTTTTCTCAAAAAGAACTCAATATGCGGCAACGGCGATGGCTGGAATTCCTCAAAGACTATGAATTCACGCTTTCCTATCACCCTGGAAAGGCGAATGTTGTAGCAGATGCCCTTAGTCGCAAGACTGTTGGCACTCTGGCCAGCCTAACCGGACAATGGAAGTTGATGGAGGATTTCGTCAACTGGAAGCCATTTTTGGCTGATTCTGGCAGAATCCAAATGTCATGTTTGACGATCCACATTGAGTTCCTCGATCGCATCGTAGCCGAACAATTCAAGGATCCCCAGTACTTGGAATTGAAAGCTCGTGCTGAAAAAGATGACACTTTCTTCCATTTGAAAGAAGATGGAGGAATATGGATGAAAGAAAGGATTTGGGTTCCAAATAACCCTGAGCTAAGACAGGAAGTACTCCAGGAGGCTCATAATAGCAAGTACACCATTCACCCTGGAGGTACGAAGATGTTCCGAGATTTACAGAGAAAGTACTGGTGGAGGGGTATGAAACGTGATGTGGCTACGTTTGTCTCGAAGTGTTTGATCTGCTAGCAAGTTAAGATCGAACATCAGCGCCCTGGTGGAAAGTTGCAACGGATCGAGATTCCAGAATGGAAATGGGAAGGCATTACGATGGATTTCATCGTTGGATTGCCTCGATCCAAGAGACAACATGACTCAATATGGGTGATCGTGGACAGACTCACCAAGTCTGCTCACTTCCTGCCAATCAACACTCGATACTCAACTGAACGATTGGCGGAGATCTACATTCGGGAAATCGTTAGACTCCATGGAGTGCCGATTTCGATCATATCCGATCGTGACCCGAAGTTCACCTCTCACTTTTGGGAGCAGCTTCCGATCGTGACACGAAACTCAAGTTCAGTACAACATTCCATCCCCAAACAGATGGGCAATCAGAACGAACCATACAGACTCTTGAAGATATGCTAAGAGCCTGTTTGCTGGAATGGAAAGGTGATTGGGATTCCCACCTAGCGTTGGCTGAATTTGCTTATAATAATAGCCACCACGCTAGCATTGGGATGGCGCCGTATGAAGCCTTGTATGGACGACCCTGTAGATCACCGATCCATTGGGGTGAAGTGGGTGAGCAAACCTTGGACTCGCCCATTGTGTTGCAGCATTATACTGAGCAGGTCCACATGATCAGAAAGAAGCTACTGACTGCTCAGAGTCGACAGAAAAGCTACGCCGATCAGCGGCGTAGGGAACTCACTTTTGCGGTTGGAGATAAGGTTTTTATCAAGGTCTCTCCAACCAAGAGTGTGTTTCGTTTTGGAAAGAAGGGGAAGCTCAGCCCCAGATTCGTTGGTCCCTTCGAAGTTTTGAGCCGGATCGGAGAGACTGCCTACCGAGTAGCATTGCCACCACAATACGGGCAAATACATGATGTATTTCACGTATCAATGCTTCGAAAGTACGTTCATGATCATTCTCACGTCATTCAACATGAAGACATTGACATCCGAGAAGATATGACGGTAGAAGAAAGGCCAGTGGAGATCATGGACCGACGGGACCAAGTGCTAAGAACGAAGGTCATTCCACTTGTTAAAGTGAGGTGGCAGCATCATGGAATCGATGATTGCACTTGGGAGCCTGAATCGGATATGCGGGATAAATATCCTGAACTCTTCACCTAGTACTCTTAGCTGAATTTCGCGGACGAAATTCCTTTAAGGGGGTAATGATGTAAGACCCGCAATTTTTCAGAAAATATCTGAATAAAATTCATGAGGCATTTACCGGTAAAAATAGCATTTCTTCTCAGAATGCAAAACGAATCAATTCCTGCGAGCCAGTTATACTTAGGATATTCGTCGAATCGCGAATATATGCTCAAACACTCTGGAAGCCATAACTTCCTACCTGAATGAAATCAAAGGATTCCTGCGAGCCAACTTTTTTAGTTACGTCAATACGAAGAAAATGGCGTACTCAGAATTTTTCGGAAAAAATCGTCAGAAACCCGAAATTCTTGCGGGACCCACGGAAATATTGGTGGGACCCACATAAATATTCTTCAGAAAATATCTGGTGGGACCCACAAAAATATCCCATGGAATATCCAAGTGGGCCCCACACCAAGGAACCTCTTGGAATTAAAAAGAAGCCAAGGGGGTAGAATGGGCATGGAAAAACCCAAGAGGAGGTGGGCTTGGGCTATAAATAGCCCTCCCCACTCTCTCTCTTCTCATAATTTCGACCCCCCCTCTCTCTCTTGCCTTCTCTCTCTCTCCTAAACCTCCCCTACCTAGCCTAGCCCACCTGAGCCCACCTGACCTGGTCTGAGCCTGCCTGACTTAGCCTGAGCCTGCCTGACCTGGTCCTAACCCACCTGACCTGGGTCTGAACCCACTTGACCTGGTCCAAACCCACTTGACTTGACTTGAACCTAGTTGGGTTTAAAGTCAAAGTCAAAGTCCTTTTTGGTCCAGATTCCGGTTTGGGTTTCTGAACCCAGACTTAGCCTACTTGAGCTGAGTTCGAACCTGCTGAACCCAGTTGACTTGGATCGAACCCTGTTTGGTTCAAACCACTTAGGTTGAGTAGCTTGACCTGCTCTACCTCTTTCTCAACTAAGTCAGCTTCATCTGACTTAGTCTGACCTCTCGAAGGAAGGCTCGAAGCCAAAGAAGCAACTCGGAGCCGTTTCTTCCACGATTTGAAGTAAGTTCGCTTCGTTGATCCATCTCTCTCAAGTATTTGATTGTTTGTATATAGAATATACTTTCTGAAGTAGTATCTTGCTTTAGTTCTTGATTGAGCCCTTTTTGGACACTTCGGTGTTCACCCGCTCGTCTCGTAACTATCGTCGGATATATCTATGTTCAAACACGCAGTATATGCGTTTTTAAAATGGTATCTCGCCCTAGTTCTTGGTTGAGCCCTTCAGAACACTTCGGTGTTCACCCGCTCGCCTCGTAACTATCGTTGGATACGGATCTAGGTGTATATCTGCTGATTCTGCCGACGCGTCTTATATCGCACAGGCTATGTAATTTACCTTTGCCGTCGCGTCGTATGATGCCAAGGCTCCCTGCTTTCTGTACTTCTGATTACTGCACTTCCGATTATGCATTTACTTACGCCGTCGCGTCGAACGATGCCAAGGCTCCTGCTTTCTGCAATGTATTTACTTACGCCGTCGCGTCGAACGATGCCAAGGCTTCTGCTTTGTTATATATGTAGAATATTTCGTTCAGTTACACACCCTGAACAATAGTATATGCATTTCTTTACGCCGCCGCTGTATAAAGCACAGGCTTCTGCTTATACTACATATATAGCGTATAAATGAGCGTTCAAATGGATATCAACTCCAAATCGCCCATGCGATTCCTTGACCGCTCCTCGTTCAAGATTCTGCTTGACGAATGAAGCCTCTATTGGAAAGGCTTCGCTTTTTGGCAAAATGCTCTTTACGTAAAGACTAAGTCAATTACGTATGGCCTGGCTATGGCCAAGGGTTCCTGCAACCTTGATGGATGCAAAGTACGCACAACGGTGCACATCCATTTCCCCGAATTAAGCGTGGCGATTTCCTACCAAAGAGGGGAGATGCCGCTGAAATGGATAAAAGAAACGCACGCTTTCTCCGTAAAAGAGAGGAAGTGCTGCTGAAATTTCTAAAGAAGCTAAGAATAGCTCAGAAAGAACGTAGCAGGATACTCTGACATATAGCAGAGTGCTACCCAGTTCATGGTTTGCCCTCTACAACGTAGAAGGGTTCGTCGCACCACTGCCGGTAGAGCAGGGGAGGTGCTGACGAAATGGTCGGCAGAAGAGCTGCCGAAACCAATGGAACAGCATAATGATGTCCGTTGATGGAACGATGCCAGATCGGCTCGTATCCTTGTGCCTGCAAGGGCACCTTGCTCGTAAGGGCCGCTGAGCCGGAGTAGAGGTTGCGCCTTGGCTAGGTTTGGACTCGTTGCGTAAAAATACGCCGAGTAGCCGATCTATTTAGATCGAGTCATATGCATGCTCATTGAGAACAGTTACACAACCAGACTCGTAAGGGTCGAAGAGCCAGAGTGTGTTGTTTCCACCCAAAGAGGTGTGATGCTCGTGGTGGCCGAAGTGCCAAAGAGCGGTGTTCTGCATGCATATGAATAAGACTTAAGGTCGCACATACCCCGCGGTTGAAGATCGTGTTAGGGGTACCCCCTCAGTAATGACTGTGTTGGGGAAGACTGAATGGGGTCGGGTACATACTCCCGTAGTGCTGAAAGCACGGGCTGCCTAAATGGCATGCAGATTCTGTCCAAGTAATTGTAAGACTGGCAGACCCCTTCAGGAATTATGCTCACTGTGGAATGACAGTGATGGTACAGCCTTGAGTGACATGTATTTTACTTTGGACCTGATAGAGTCCACGATGGCCTCAGTCACTCATGGGTTTTGGGGTCGTGGTTATCCTTAAGATCTAAGGATTGAACCCAACTACTGCAAGTAGAGGATGCATCCGAATATGGGCCTAGTAGGATTCTCCCAGTTGAAACACACTGCCCTACTATGGATAGGGTCAATAGGCCTCTGGGGTATCTAAAATACATAGAATAATCAACCCTCAGAACGTCGCGTTGATGCCCGGACAATAGCTCTACCTGCGTACCAAAGGCGGGAGCGGTTAATTATCAAACAATGCATTAGTTCTAGGTACAGCGATGCTTTGAATGTATGAGTGGATGACGTGTTGAGTCAGTCCTGCATAACCTTTGTGAAGGTGTCATGTTCGGTATACTACTGGACCGACTGGGCAAAGACCCGTGTTGTATCCGCACGACTAAGCGAAGCTCGAGGAGTTGTCCTTAGATGCGTGGGATACGGATGTGCCAAGTATGAAGACTTGAGCTAGACATCACTTTGAGACCCGGAAGAGGTCATGGCTAAGTCATGGAGACTTAAGCGGCTATTCAAATCACAACTCTGAAAAGGCTTGCTCTAAGTCATGAGGACTCGAGCGGATGTTCAACTCATAGCCCTGAGGAGGCTCTTGCGATATACGCTAAGTCTTGGAGGCTTGAGCGTCGTTATTGCGCATTGCGACCCTGAGTGGTCATTATTGTATTTGAGTTGAATGGATGTATGACTGCATGCTTACCAGACCATCAGTGGTTCTGACCCCGTTTTATGGGGATTTCAGGTGTTGAACCTGCGTGGCGATATGCGGAGCAAGGCGGCATCGAGTTCCAGGGTTTCTCTAGACAGATTTTGTACTGCTTCCTTTTATTGAACCTATACTGCTTTTCTAAGCAGTAGTGTTGTAATAAACATGTGGTTTTCGATAAAATGGAACACTTTGGTGGTCAATGAGTTGCTTGGCCACATACCTGCAACGTGCTCGGAGCTTTTTAAAACCGACGACTCATTATCGTCTTATTCCGCTGCTAAAAGCTTTTCTAAGTTCCGCTGCAGAGAAAAAAAAAAAAAAAATTCATGAAAATTTTAACTTAGCTTTGTTTTGGAAATCCGGGGCGTTACAGCCATGGAGGATTCGAGAGTGGAGACAGTTGCAGATGGAGGGTGGAGGAACATGCAAGCTGTTGCAGATCGGACGATGGATAGAGGTGAAGAGGGAAGCGCGGGAGGAGTCCGTTGGAGCTTTTCCCTATTTCAAAAAGGTGGTTCCCCTTTTAAGAAATTTTTGAAAAATGGTTAAGAAATGAGGTTTTTGGCGAAATGGCTTCGAAAGCTTGAAAATCGTTCATTTTTGTTGTGGCTTTTCTTAATTTTTTTGTTTTTTTTTATGTTATTTTTCTATTTTTTTGTATTTTTAGAATAAAATCCCAAAGTTTTACGAGAAATCAAAGGTTAAAACTAATTTTTTTGGTGTTTTTGTAAAAATATTTACAAAAATCTATTTTGAGAAAATTTCTTTAGCAAATGCATTAGGATCCAGGTTTTGAGAGAATACGGATTTAAAACACTGGATTCGGATCCGGAATTGTATTTAAATACATCAATATGGAATTTAATTCAGAAAATCTGAAAAATGACTAAAATTTAGCTTTAAAATCACTTTGATTTTCTCAGAAGATGGAATTAGGGGCAAAAGGGTCATTTTGCAAATCTTTGAAAAATTTGGGGTGTTCACAAGGGGTAGGAGATGGAGGTGTATAGTTGAAACAGGGTACATAGGTAGAGTTCAAGATGTGCAACAGGTGGAAGATATGATGGCCTGTGTGCTGTAATAAAGGAGGTATTATGCGCAGGGAATAAGGTGAGGTGAAGCTGCAATAGTTGATGCAGCGTGACAGTGAATAGTGTGATGTTGTTGTTACTAACTTCCTCAAAATTTATGAGTAGGATTATTATCCATGGCTTGAAAAAAAGAAAAAACGAAAAAATGCAATCAGCAGGGTCCTTTGTGTTTCTAACTGGATCCACAGGAAATGTATCACTGCAGCTTATGTTTCCTGAACTTGCTGTCTCATGTGCTAGATATTTGGGAGTTGGGTGTACTGCTGAGACAAATGGGTAATGTGTTGTACCGGGGTGAACAATTGTAGGATCTGTTGTACACGGATTGTGCTGACTGAAGCATTTGTTGGTGGAGACAAAATATGAGTGAGTGAATGCCCAAGCCCTCACAGCAAGTGAGACATTTTATGAGAAATGGTTAATGATCATGCAGTGTGAAGAAACATAAATGAAAATGTGGGTTACTAATACTAGATTACAGAAATATAGAAAATCAGATGAAGTGCTTGAAGAGGTGCAGCATAGTATGGTAACAACGCAGGTTTTACTGAGGGTGCTGTAGTGGTTCAAGACCAAATTTTGCTGAATGTAGAACAAAAGACTCGAGCATCTTTTATACATCAAAAAGTAGAATAAATGGAGACTGGAACAAACTTTTATATCTACACAAATACAGGTAAAATACAATATCTACATATGTTTACATTTAACAGTTATAGAATGCTAATAACACAATATATTATACATATACAGGACTGCCAACTATATGATACAAAGATCATTGCATATGTGTTACACAGTACAGTTCCACATGCTAGCTTCTATTCAGCACAAACCATCAGATAGATAAATACACACAAAAAAAATTGATAAACAGATATGAAAAAAAGTAACTACCGTCATTTTTTTTTAGCATGAAATTATGGCTACAGCCTGAGCTGAAGATAAAACCAGTGCTCGATAATCATGATTTATATACTTCGCTTTATTTTTTTTTACTTTTTATTTTTTTTTTATGCTTTAGAACTATGATTTACATTAGCTAAAGAATCAATGATTGAAATAAAAACCTGAAGGAATTTTTAGGCCCAGCTTTATTTTCTATTCCTGCAAAACCTTCAGTCACTATCTGGATACTTAAGATTGAAGAAAAAAAAATTAACAAGCTGATGAGTATAGGTGATGATATATAAAATCAGAGTTTACAGGATAATTAAACTCAAAATAACACAAATGATACATCAGCTAGGATTTATTTTCTGTTTGGAATCTACAGGGAAGATAGACAAAAAAAAAATAGCTATCCCTTGAGACTAATTTGCTGATTATCCAACAATAAAAACAGGAAAAACGAACAAATCACGGGGATTATCAGGAAGAAGAAACCATGAGAAACCAAGAGTGACTAAAAAAAATTGAGGGAAATGTATACTAATTGGGAGGGTTCTATCTATGAGTAAGAAGTTTGAACTTGTGCTTCTGTCTCTTTACCTGCAGCAGCAACCTATGAAAACCAACATCTCTAGAAATGGGTACTTTGGGTTCTGAAAGGAAACTAATAAACATACGGATGATCCATCTATAGAAGCACGAATGTGCATCCTACAGAAAATGGAAATGAGTGACGAAGGGACACAGTTATGATGACGATGCTAATAAGGGTAAAATATACAGGCTGTGGAGCTTCTGGAAGCATCAGTACAGCCGACTACTATTACTCTGGATGGAATTGAAATCATCCCCATTCTTATTGACCCTATATACTTCTTGCAAGAGATACCAGTTCATGACCATTTCCAGGCTTTGAAAATATGATTGCCTAAATTGAATCTAACAACTTCACGCTAGCAGATCCCCACCGTTCCAGGCCTCCAGCAAACTTAAGCCATTGTTCATCTGATCTTTAACAAGTTCTGGTTGCCCCAGTTAGGTATGGATATTAAATATCACTTTTGAGTTACCCTTGAGATCGAGAGGTAAGGGATTCATAAAAAAAAATGGACTGTAGAAGTATTATAAAAAAAAAAAAAAAAACAATTACACAGTGAGATCTAATGAAACGAAACATTCTGAGTTCAAGGAAAACACCTAAATCGAAGTGAATGCTACAGGTATATCTCTACAAAACACAAAAATAGCAAAAAGAAACTAAAAGAGTGGGTAATCCGACCAACACTGTAGTGAGAAGATACAAAGTAAAAAAAAATATATATATATAAGGTAATCAAAGATTTACTGAATTAAGATACAAAAGATGAATATGTAACAAAATAAACAGGGGCCATATGCAGAGATCTTTGCTTAGATCGGTCTTGGGTAATTCCTATAGTAGGCGACTATGTCAAAAAAAAAAAAAAAAAATGATCCTACACAATGAGAGAGTAAATAACAAGCAAGATGAATAAAAAAACTCTTTTGATAAGAGGGAAAATGAGATATAGTCGATCAAAGTAAGGGACTTTTAGCCCCTGACTTCCTGACCTGCGAATTCACTCATTTCAACACGGTAATGTAGGGTCGAAAATTCCTGGATGATGAATTCACAACACATAAAATTCCTGAAGCGAAGGGGGAGGAGCGTGGGTCAATCAGGAAACAAAAATGAAAACGAAGTATCCCAAATAATCCTGATTGTCCCAAAAAGAAAGTTCAAATCAAAATGCCGATCGGAACTCAAGAGGCATAATCTGATTAGAACATAATGAAAACACAAAGCGTAAAAGAAGATGGAAAGAAAATATGTTGGGACAAAGTTATCCCTTTACTATGGCCACAGGTGGATCGATCCTGCAATATATGCAGGTCGACCATGCCTTTGAGGCTTAGTGGTAAAACAAAATGAAAAAGAAATCAGGCTATGAAGAAGGGAGTGAAATAAAATTTCTTATAGAGAATTGGAAATAGAAGATGCTACTTACCGAGAGTTCGATGATGTGAGAGAGAAGGAAGAGGTGACTACGGCAGGTTGCTGCAAGGTGGGATCGGGCTCAGATGGTGGATGACTCCAGCTGCAAGTCTCTGGACTTATTGATTGAAGCGGGGAGAAAATTCCTCTTCGGTAGCTCCACAGAAGGCAGGGAAAGAGGTCGGAAAGCAGTGGAGAGACTCCGGTGGGTGATGTTGATAATCGACAGATAATGGATGGGTAAATGGGTTTTTGCAGAGAAGCTCTCAGTGACGAAGATGCTGATGATGGGTGAAGTAGATGGATTGCAAATGGATCTGAAGAAAGGAAAGATTGATCTCCAGGAAAACAATGGATGCCGAGAAGAACCTTGGAGGCCTCTTCTTAAAGGCGCCGTGGAGGATTCGAGAGTGGAGACGGTTGCAGATGGAAGGTGGAAAAGAGAGGGATTTGTTGCAGATTGAAGGTGGGGAGCCCTCCTGCGAATGAAGCTTCCAGAGGAGGAAATGCGCGGTAGGGGGCCGTTTGTATTTTCCGTTTTTTCCAAAAAAAGGATTCTTTTAAAGAAACTTTTTGAAAAATGGTTAAAAAAAACAAGGTTTTCGAAAAAGTGGCTTCAAAAAGCTAAAAAATCCTTCGTTCTTTTTGTAATTTTTTTTCCAATTTATTGGTTTTTAGTTTACTTTTTCCATTTTTTTGCATTTTTAGAATAAAATCCTAAAATCTTACGAGAAGACAAAGATTAAAACTAAAATTTTTTGTGTTTTTGCAAAAATATTTACAAAAGGGAATTTTTCTAAGAATTTAAAAGTTATTTTGAGAAAATTTCTTCAGCAAGTGGATTTATGTCTGAATTTTTGAGAAATATTCGAGGTTTACAACCTCGAACTGAGAAATATAGGGCCGAGGATCCAACAGAGTGCCGGATGAGCCGCCCGAGCCTTTCAAAATCATTTTTTTGGTATTTTTGTGATTTTATTTTGGAAATCGGACAACGGGGCTCAGATTTGGATTTAAGATACTGGGTTCAGACCCGGAGTTGAATTTGAATATATCAATGTGGAATTTTAATCCAGAAATCTGAAGAAAGACTGAAATTTAGCTTTGAAATCACTTTGATCTTCTCAGAAAATAGAGTCAGGGGCAAAAGGGTCATTTTTACAAAACTTTCAAAAATTTGGGGTGTTCACAACCCGGCGTCTATTATTCAATTACTAATGTGGTAATCAGAGATGCTACAAACCGAGTAAACCTCATGCGAGCAGCACGCAACTGAGAGAAACTCTTGCATAGGTAAGGATTGCAATTCGTACTACTGTAGTAGTGAGGTCCTAAAAAGGCAACCTCGACTTCCCTGACTCTGAGTGACTGGAAGTCAAAGGACACTACAACTCTTGTCAAAACACGTGTCGTAGTAACGATAAGTCAGTCAGGGTTGTACCATCCACCCTCTCCCGGGTGAACCATTTTGTGAATGGGGCGAAGCAGGTTTATCTTTCTTAGGCTCATTATTCAGTCACACCTCCTGACGAGAAATTTGTGCCTTGTGGTCCCCGCAGGGTACGCAAATGAGGACTTAGCCTGCCCATACACGTGCTCAGTCTCACACGGCTATCAAGAGCACATTGCTTGCGAAAGCGATCTTAACACCATATTATTTCTTTTCTAGTTTAGGGTATAGCCACACATGAGTTCACTCACGACAGAAAGGCCCTTACCCAGAGACTCCAACCGAGTCCAAATACAAATCATGTTTGTACATACCCTATGGTGTTTAAACTTGTGTATCAGTCTTTTCATTTCATGAAGTAAGTGCACTTCGTGCACTCATCAATGCCTCAAGCAATGTACCAGTCGAGGTACGCACTACTCAGTACGAGTGTCAGGATATGCTACGTGCAAAGTGTAACTAGATACCACATGCTTTTTCGTCAATTGCACGAACATAAAAAACAGAGGCATGATATAACTACATATCTGAGAAATAAGATAATGTGCATGTGAGTGTACAGTTTTTCAATTCTAAGAGGCATGCATATGCAATTCCATCAATTTCATCACTCAAGTGGTTGGAACTAAATCATTAAGATTGGCACTTTACATAACATGAGACCACCCTTGTAGAGAAGACTCACAATTTGGCGTACTTGTGTGTTGAGATTGAACTTTATGATATTCCCATACGTATGGGAATTATATTCGCATTCCAAGGTGGGTCATCGCTTTTGTAGGAGAAAAGATGTAAATGTGACACGAAAGACAATCATATGCTTATACCTTGCTAGGCTACTTGATTCAACATACTTACGTGACACTGAAGGAATCCAGGATATTCCCAACTTATGAGAATAACATTACCATTTCCACAGTTTGAGGTGTCATGCCTGCGGACCCGATATAAAGATACTGAACAATGTTCGTGACTTGTAACTGACGTATGCTCTATATACGTGGAGTTTGCAATAGTGCTCACCCGTTTACACAACTAGTCAACTGAAACAGAACCCAAGGTGTAAGTATTGTGAATCTTGTTTCGATTTACAGTAAGAATCGATGATTGTCTTGCATTTGCCTTAGCTAATATTCTAGACTTCCTGTAAATAATTTCCTTGAGGATGGATCATTGTGCTGTCTACACTCTGCACTCTGCACTCTCCACTCCCATTGGCACCTTGCATCCCCATTTACCCCACCTACTTGTTGTTGTGCTTCATACTTCTAACAACTGCAAATGTCATACTCTGCAACCCTGTTACAACATTATCTTCATTACGACTATTTGTTGTCACATGTGCACATCTACTGTGTATTCTCACTACAACCATCACATGGCATCTATCATCTCCATTTCATTGTTGAACATATCCACTATATGCTACCATTGTTGCATATACACCTCATATAATACACGTTCCCCTGCACTTTCCTAGACACCCTGTTGATGGTATTCTGCATCTCCAGCACCTACCACCTGCATGGTATCTCCCACAGTGTGCACACTCCACCATTTCTAGCACACACTCCACCATCCTCTCTACATAAATATCTATACTTCACCTGCCAGCATTCCATCATAACCCTGTATACAGCTTGTATATAGCACCACTTCACTCAGCTCCTCTATTATCTACCTATCTCACCACCTCCAGTGATTCTTGTATCTCATCAAGGTGCAGTGCCTGCGAAGTTTATCATCAGGGCACTGCTAAGGTGCTTCACTAATTGCATCACTACCTGTAATATCACACCCATCTTCCTATCTCACAGTATAGCCACTATTACCTTTTCCACCTCAGCAACACAATACCCTACTTTCATTTGATCTCCTCTACACTTCACTTTCACAGCATCATTTGCCTTCTTCAAACTCCACTTATCATTTCACTTATATCACCACCTATGCATCCCTTTGCACATATCCATTAGCACAACCTCTACACAATAGCTACTTGTGCCACCCTCACAACTACCACCCCACTATATCTCATTGTATTAGTATGTTCCACTCCCATAGCATATGCATGAAATCTTCTATCTTTTCATTCTTATACCAATGCATCATCCATAACATTTTCTGCTGATATTCAGCATGAACATCATTCATGTCTCCTCATAGGCACCCTTTTTTTTTAAGCATCTCATTCAAATATGTTTACATTGCCTCATCTAGTATGAATATCATACTTAAATTCATATGCATGTTCGATTTAGTCAGTTTTGTACACATTTTCTGCCCACTTTCTCATTCTCTTGGCATACTATATATGTTCATCATATATGTATATATACTGCTTATATGGATGCATATAGGCTCTTGGTATTATATTTGACCATTATTTTCCACTTTTTATATCTTCTATCTTGTACTAACTTGGATTTTACAGGAATTAGGTAGAGATTGCTTTCTCCTTCTTAGTTTAGGAATTTGATTTCAATTTAAAATTCAATATTGTAATAGTTAGATTATACTGAGAAGTTTATATTCCAGCACTAGAATAGAATGTATGAGCATACATATCTTAGAAATTGCTTGTCTTCATCTCATTTTTCCCTTTATTGCAAAATTTCACAAATGGGCACACGAATGGCACGTGCACCATTCTAAAAGGAGGTGATTAAATCCTAAGTTGAGGATTTGCATCAATGGCCATAGTCAGGATGTGAACAAAACTTATGATTTTCATCTTTTATGGAATAACACTAGATCCACACTAGATCTCTTTTCAAAAATCATCATATTTTCAAATATTTTCTTCCTCTATTAGAGTTTAACTTAAAATTAACTTAAAACATATATCAATGGCCATAGTCAGGATATATTGAAAGTTAATTTCATTTTAAACTCTATAAAGGCACTAAAAATGTGTTTTATTCTTCACTTGAATTTAAATACGATTATTATATAATACATCTTATGACCATAGTCAGAGATGTATTATATCTTCAATCTTATTTCAATTCATTTAAAGAAGATGCCTCGCGAAGCGAGGTTCCGGGTTAACTTTTAACTTGAATGGGAAATCTACCATATGGGTTTCTCAAATGGAGAAACCATAATGGGACCTTCGGAATTTTGGACGAACAAATCCGAAAGGGTTTTACAAGAGGAGGAAAATATAGGGTTCCCTAAAGCTTTGAAAAGGGGAAGAAATTGGGCGTCTCATTGTTGAGACTGAAATAGCTTTTGAAAATGACCTTTCGCAGAAAATTCAGGTTTTGACCCTTAATCTGAGTGGGAACACCATACGAAATCCTTGATTGAAGAAACCGCGATGGGACAGGAAGAGATACTTCAACTGAATGAGGCAACTCTTCTGGAAGATATAAACAACGCTAGGTTGCATCAAAATAGATTTTGAATGTTTATTTCATTCTTGAAATAGCTAGAAAAATTTTGCCAATGAGATAAAATTGTAGCTGATTCAAATGCTTGGAAATGTGCGTGTATGTGCAAAAGATATTCCCTCTTTTACCTAGAGTATTTCCCCCAAATGAGGTTAACTCCTCAGTTCTAAGAGTCAGATTCAAGTTTTTAGCGCTGATGATTTTCTTCAAGGAAGCTATCCATTTCCTTGATATGAGAATAAAAGAAATATTCTAAATTTCATAAAAGCAAGTAATGAAAAGATATTGGTAAAGGAATTTTGCATGAGAAAATATGACTTCTGGTAACTTTGGCAGTTTGATATCTGGGTGTTTTCCCATGATGATCTTTTTGCACTCTTTTTGAGTCATTGGGCTTTCTCGGTTTTTCACATCATCCTTCATTTGGATGTCCTGACTTTTTTCTTTTTTTCAGGGAAGGGTATGTCACAAACTTCTTCATCTTGGAGATGCTTCGATCCTTCTTTTTCTCAGGGATTATATTTGATGACATTGGCTCAAAAGGTCTTTAGATGATAGCAGAAATAAAATATCTTTTAGGTTTGTCGGTAGGTTCATAACACTCACCTTCATCTCGACGGTGATCTGAACTTTTCCTAGAAAGATCCGTTACAAACTCCGTCATCTTGGAGATGTTTCCAATCTTCTTTGACCCTGGGGGTCTACTCGCTTAATTCGCCTTCATCTTGACGACAATTGAGAGATCCCTTTTGTGGATATTTGATTGCAACTTTTAAACGAAATGAGAAGATATGGGTTGAGTGGATTCTTTTTATAGCTCAAGATATTTCCACTACCTGATTGCCAGAAAGTCATTTTTAAAACATGCGCCATAGCTAAGATCAATATCAAATCACTTTTGGCTTTTCAACATCATTGAATATTTCTTTCACTAATCATATCGAGGACATTTCTTACATCCTTTTAGTTGATCAACAGGAAAAGATTTGAATTTTACGTCATTTTTGCAAAAAAGTTTCACCTTTTTGGAAAGAAATATTAGAAGTAATATGAGGAAATTCTTTTTGTGTAGTCAGACTTTTAGAATCAACTAATGCTTTTAGCAAATTGGCAAATTTTTCATGAATTTCTTGTGAAATAATCACACAATATAGATTTTGATGAGACTTTTAGCTGTAATTTAAAGAAATGGTGTAAGAATCAGACTTTAGAAAACTGGACTAATGAAATACATTAGGTTTTGAAAATCCCGACCAGTTTATGAGAAACTGGATTTTGATAATCCCGACCAGCGAAAACACTGGATTTCAAATCCCGACCAGTTATGAAAACTGGATTTGAAAATCCCGACCAGTTATAAAAACTGGATTTTGAAAATCCTGACCAGTTATAAAAACTAGATTTGAAAATCCCGGCCAGTGAAAACACTAGATTTGAAAATCCCGACCAGTTATAAAAACTGGATTTAAAAATCCCGATTAGTTATAAAAACTAGATTTTGAAAATCCCGACCAGTTATAAAAACTGGATTTTAAAAATCGTGAACAGTTATAAAAACTGGATTTGAAAATCCCGACCAGTTATAGAAACTGGATTTGAAAATCCCGACCAATTATAGAAATTGGATTTAAAAATCCCGACCAGTCATAAAAACTGGATTTTGAAAATCCTGACCAGTTATAAAAACTGGATTTGAAAATCTCGACCAGTTATAGAAACTGGATTTAAAAATCCCGACCAGTTATAAAAACTGGATTTTGAAAATCCCGACCAGTTATAAAAACTGGATTTGAAAATCCCGACCACTTATAAAAACTGGATTTTGAAAATCCCGACCAGTTATAAAAACTGGATTTGAAAATCCCGACCAGTTATAGAAACTGGATTTGAAAATCCCGATTAGTGAAAACATTGGATTTGAAAATCCCGACCAGCGAAAACACTGGATTGGAAATGAAGGATTTAATCTGATGTTTTGAAAGTGATTGAATTCGGGAGGTTATAACCCGAGGGTTGAGAAACTGATAAGATTTTGAAGATATTACAACCAGAAGTTGGGAAACTAATAGAACTTGAGAGATTGAAGATCTTGGGAATAATAGAATTGAGGAGTCGCACCCTAAGGGTTTGATCTTTTGGAATACACGATCAGCAGGAGCTGGATCTTTTGAAAATACATGACCAATGAGTGTTGGTTCTTTTTGGAAATACATGACCAGCGAGATGCTGGGTCCTTTGGAAATATATGACCAGCGAGATGCTGGATATTTTGGAAATACATGACCAACGAGTGTTGGATCCTTTGAAAATACATGACCAATAAGTGTTGGATCTTTTGGAAATACATTACCGGCAAAAGCTGGATCTTTTAAAAATACATGAAGTTTTGGGAGATTTAAGTCAGAACTTGAATTTAGAAGGAGAAAGGTCTTTGGTGAGAAGACTGATTTTAGAGGGTTACCGGTGTGAGAACCGGATTTTCCAAATGAGCTTAATTTTGAGAAATAACCAGTGCGAGAACTGGGTTTTGAGGATGAGCTAGATTTTCAAAATGAGTTTTTAGAAGATAATTCAAGATTTATCCCCTTATCCTGAACGGGGGAAAATAGTAAAAGAATACCCCATTGAGAGGAGGTATCAGGTTTATCCCTTATCCTAAAAGGGTAATCTTTAAAGATAAAAGTAGATGAAATTTTAATAAGATTGAAAATTTTGTTAAAACTTGACACAAATGAGCATCAGCTTGATGTAAATTTGATCAAACCAAAAATGAATCAAATGAAATGAAAAAATAAAGATCACAAGATTAATTAAGAATTAACAAAATTTGAGGAAAAGAGCTTTCGTCTAATCCTGCCTGCATATAACGGAAAAAAACGATTATAGATCAAAATAAAAATGCCCCAGTATCATGGAGAAGAATGTAAGAATTGATAGAAGATCATTGTTTTATTGAAATGACTCTTTGAATAGTACAAAAAGGCTTTAGAATAAAAATTCTAAGTATAAAATTTCTTAAAATGCAAAGCATTAATGGGATCTGGCATTTCAACCCCGTCTGCATTGACCAGACGATAAGAATTGCGAGGTAATGCTTCCTTAACCAAATGAGGGCCTTCCCAATTGGGTGACCACTTGCCCCGTGGTCGGTGCTTGAGATGAGTTGTCGATCTGAGCACCAAATCATTAACTCGAAATTTTCTTTCAATGACGGACTTGGCATAGTGTCGAGCTATCCTTTGTCGATAAGCTTGAGCATGCTCTGCTGCCTTGAGCCTTTTTTCATCCAGTAAATCTAGCTGCACCAATCTTTGCTGTTGATACTGATCAAGTGACAATTTTATAAGTGAAGCAAATTTGAGAGCGGGCTTTTGGATATGGAGAGGTAACACCACTTCAGTTCCGTAAACCAGTTCTGACGGAGTGGCATTAGTCAGAGTCCGAATGGTGGTCCGGTATGCCCAAAGTGCGTCATGAATTTTCTCATGCTAGTCTCGACCTGTCTTCACAGTCCTTTCCAGGATACGGATCAAGATTTTATTGGTGGCTTATGCTTGGCCATTCCCTTGAGGATAATAGGGAGCTGAGAAATGATGGGAAATTCTGAATTTAGAACAAAATGTTTTCATCCTCTCATTTTTAAAATGGGTTCCATTGTCTGAGACAATGTCATGTGGTATGCCAAAGCGGCAAAGAATGTTCTTGTGAATGAAAGAAACCACATGGCGGTCTTCTACTGTGCGTAGAGTAACAACTTCAACCCATTTTGTGAAATACTCTGTTGTAGCCAGAAAGTATTTGTGGTCGTTGGAAGCAGAAGGAGTAATTGGTCCCACGACGTCGAAAGCCCACATAGAAAATGGCCAAGGAGAAACAACTGATTGGAGATATGTGGCCGGAGCATGAATGTAAGGCGCGTGCAATTGGCATTTGACGCACTTCTTCACAAATCTATGACAGTCCTGCTGCATGGTATTCCAATAGTACACTGCTCGAACGATCTACTTGACGAGAGTTTGATAGCCGACATGGCCACCGCAAATCCCTTCATGCGCCTCTTGGATAACTTTCATAGCCGCTTCTTTGTCTAAGCATCTTGAATACTCAGAACTGAACCCACGGCGATAGAGGACATTGGCAAGAATGAAATATCGGGTAGACATACGCTGAATTGCACGCTGCTCCCTTTTAGGCATTTCTGGTGGAAATTCACCAGTCTCAATGAAATTTTTGATGTTTTGGTACCAAGGCTTCTCCCTCTGATCGACCTGGTTTACTTGCATAACTGAAGCGAAAGCAGGTTGCTCAAGTCTGCCGACTTCAAAAGAACGACATGATTCACTGCCTTTGAAAGATAAAATGGAGCCCAAACTGGCCAAACCGTCAGCTATCTGATTATGCTCTCTTCTTATATGACTGAGTTGAAATTCTTCGAAGCTGTTCACAAGAGTTAGGACGATCTTCTGATACGGAATCAATTTGGAATCTTTTACTTGCCATTCAGTGTTAACTTGACTGACAACAAGTAGGGAGTCGCCAAAGGCATGCACTCTCTTGACATTGAAACCTTGCAGAATTTTGAGGCCTTGTATTAAAGCTTCATACTCGGCCATGTTATGAGTGCATTGAAAACCAAGCTTGAGGGAATAAGGGATCATTTCTTTTTCTGGAGTGATTAACAAGACTTCAATCCCTATGCCAGACATGTTTTTAGAGCCATCGAAGAACAAGTTCCAAACTGGGGGCTGTTGGATATTATAGATGTGTTCGTCAGGAAAATCATCCTCTGCTTTAATCTCTTCTGTCAGGGGGAAGTCTGCCAACTGATCTGCGATTGCTTGGCCTTTAATCGACTTTTGAGAAACATACTCTAAGTCATATTGCATTAGGAAGACTTGCCATTTCGCAATCCGTCCAGTGAGAAAAGGTTGCTTAAGAATATGTCTGAGCGGATTAAGCTTTGACAGAAATTTGATTTCAGAAGCCAACAAGTAATGTCTCAACTTCTGGCACATCCAAACCAGAGCCAGACAAGTTTTCTCCATTTGAGAATACTTCTTTTCGTAATCAATGAATGTTTTGCTCACGTAGTAGATGGCGTGCTCTATCAGGATGCCCTCTTCATACTGCGCGAGGAATCCACCACAGGCGTTCTGATTGACAGAAATGTATAGTAGGAGAGGTTTTCCCAACTTTGGCGGCTTCAACACTGGTGGATTAAGGAGATACTGCTTGATGTGCTCAAACAAGAGCTGACATTCTGATCCCCATTCAAATTTAACTCCTTTTCTTAGCAAATGGTTGAAAGGCTCGCATCTCATGGCCAAATTTGAGATGAACCTGCGAATAGATTGAATATGCCCTTGAAGGCTTCGTAGTTCTCTCAGATTAGTTGGAGGCGGCATATCAATAATGACTTTTGCCTTGGCTGGATCCACCTCGATTCCTTTCTTGCTGATAATGAAGCCGAGTAATTTGCCGGACTCAACTCCGAAAACACATTTCTGAGGATTAAGTCTTAATTTGTAAAGAATAAGTCTTTCAAAAACTTGACTAAGAGCATCGAGATGATCCTCTTCTTCTTTAGACTTAACCAAAATGTCATCCACATATGCATCCATATTTTTGTGCATTTGATCGTGAAAAATGACGGCCATTGCCCTTTGATAGGTTGCCCTGACATTTTTTAGCCCAAATGACATTACAATATAGTAGAAGGTTCCCCATAGGGTAGTAAATGAAGTCTTGTACTGATCACGAACGGCCAGTTTGATCTGATTATAACCTGAATATCCATCCATGAAAGAAAACATGGCGTGACCTGCTGTGCTATCGATCAACAGGTCAATATTGGGAAGTGGATAATCATCTTTCGGGGTGGCCTTATTGAGATCCCTGAAATCAATGCAAATCCAAACTTTTCCGTTCTTTTTAGGGACTACCACGATATTTGCTAACCAGTCTGGTAATCAATGGCCCGGATGAAGCCTGCTTTCAATAAATCTTCAAGTCCCTCTTTGACTTGTTGCTCTATTCGAGGGTCTAATTTCCTCAATTTCTGTTTGATTGGTCTGGCTTCTGACTTCAATTTGAGTCGATGCTCAACCAGCTTGGTATCTAATCCTGGCATATCCTCATAAGTCCAGGCAAATACTTCCTGATGCTTCTTAAGGAATTGGATGAATCTTGCTTTTTCAACCTCGCTTAGACCCGACCCGATTTTGAGAATTTTCGGATCATCTTCCGACCCAATGTTGATATCCTCAGTTGGATCTTGAACCAAAGACGATGGTTCATCCTGCTTCTGAATATGAGCAAATTCTGGCAAATCCTGAATGGTGGAATCGAATTCGGCTGGCTCTTCGGTTTGCTTTGCTGCCTGACTGACCTCTGCTCTGTCTTTCATCTCAAGAAACCGTGCCAATTTTAAATATTTGGGATTGATAACGAATTTTGTCATTGATTCAGGAGTTAATGGTCCTGAAAATGTCAAGAAGATGCTTTTAAGGGAAAGTATAAAAATAAGCCTTTTGTACAAAGCAAAGAAAAATGGCATAGACAAAAAAAAAGAATGATAGATGCCCGAATATGAAAAAAAAGTTTGATCTTTCATTGATTGAAGCATAGTATTTACAAGATACTGACAAAATATGGGACTGTGTTGTCCCTACAAGATTTAAACAAAGAAATGAGAATAGAAAAGCAGAAAAAACTAAGGCATCATCTCTTCATTGGCTTCCTCTGACAAAAACTGTCCTTTTGCTGGAATCCTGTCCGGTGAACCCCAACCCTGAACTGTCCGCATGCTGAACTGGAATGATAGGCTCTATCATGCCGTCTTCATTTTTCCCCATGCCCCGGAATGGCTGGTATCCGTGTTTTATCAACAGATCGAATCCCTTTCTTGCTTTAGAAAACTGAGGAAATAAGGAATGATCTTTGAAGGAGGTGTAATTAATGCGTCCTCCTAATTTGAAGAAACAAGGTCCCTGCCATTGGACCGTGGCTGTCACGTTCTCTTCTTCCATGATATCTTTTAATTTCAGCATCTCTAGGCTGTCACTGAGATTGATTTTGTCTGCCTCCCGGATGCTAGGAATATCTGCTGTAAATGTCGGACGAGGGATCATAGGCTGTAGCAGCCTTTCTTCAGGGTCTTTGCCCAAAATGGTAGTGATCATTCCACCTTTGGACCACTTGATGCACTGGTGGAGAGTTGATGGAACGGCATTGGCATTGTGAATCCATGTTCATCCCAACAAAAGATTGTAAGTTGGTGGCACATTGACGACATGGAATAAGACAGTATGCACTGAGTAATTAATGAAAATCTCTAAGAAGATCTTGCCCTTGGTAGTCTGCCCGTGATTATCAAAGCCGTAGATGGTGATGGGATCGGGCACGTATTCTTCTTCCTTCAATCCCAGAGCTTTTGTTGTCATTTCTAGGCAAATATTTAGACTGTTGCCTCCATCAACAAGCACGTGCGGGACAGTCATGCCCCGGGTCCTTACCACAATGTATAGTGCATTATTGTGGAATGAATGAGGCTTAGGCAAATCCTCATCAGAGAAAGTAATAGGCGCGTTTGTCATCGCCTGGTTTACAATTTGTGCCATGTCTTCGGGCGTGGTGCGCGGTTTCACCTTGATCTTTCTCAGTAATTGATCTAACTTTTCCTGATGCTTAGGAGAATCATGAGTTAATTCGAAAATGGAGATGTTGGAGAGCGCTGTAATAGGCTTCTGAAGTCTTTTGGCCCGCTCTTCTGCTGCCTTGGAGGTTTCTGCTTCCTCTGTGCAGGCTTCCCTTTTCAAAAATCTTTTTGGAAAAACTTGGGTTTTTCCGCTTTCGACTGACATATTCTTTATGTTAAAAAATGAGAGGATGTCCCATCTCCAAGATGCAGGCTGATCCTGACGTAAAACCATCACCTGATGCTGTAAACTCATTTCTTTTCTAGAACATGAATGTATGTGACTTTGTGGCAGAAAGGAATGTTCAGAAATGGTTGATGCTGAATGCTTTGGGAATGGGGTGGACAAGATGTCCATTTTGCCCTCTTCTTCATCCTCAATAAGGATGCTTTTATCAATGCAGTCCTGGATCAGATGCTTCAGAACGAAGCAGTATTCAGTGTCATGGCCCATTGCTCTGTGGAACTTGCAATATTGTTCCTTGAATCTTCCCATGATCACTGGCGGATCTGCAACTTTGGAAAGTTTCACCATTCCGTGAGACAACAAGTATTACAGAATTTTCTCCAGCAGCTGGTCGAGAGGGGTGAATTTCTGGTCCCTGCTCCAGTTTATATGTTTGGGTTTTTCTTAAAGGTCCTCTTTTTGTTGAGGACCGGTCGGGAGAGGCTTGTCATTGTTCTTGAAGAACTTCCCCTTTCTTCCTCTGTTCTGCTCGGGCTTCGTGCCACTGCTGCTGCCATGCTTGCTGCTACTACCCTAATCATCCCCTGGAATCTTGGCGGAGTAAGTGAAGTGTGCCTTCTACTTTGGATCTGGGATATTCTTGGCCAAAGCAACACCTTCATACATCCCGTTCTCCACCCCCATCTCGAGCCATTCTGCTCGCTCTGTCAGTTCGATAAAGGATTTGGAGGGGTATGGGAAGAGGAGGCTTTTTAGGGGCTGGGAGAAGTTGTTGAGAATGACTTGGAGGGCATGTTCCTCAGAAATAGGGTTTCTCATTTTGTTGCAAAGGCTTCTCCACTTGTGAATGAAGTCCCTGGCCTTCTCATTGGGCTCCTGCTTCAGGTTGCACAGGTGGTTCAGGGTGGGCATAGCTTCTGTGTTGAACAGGAAGCGTTCCACAAACATGTTGACAACTTTGTCAAAATCCCTTAGTTCAATGGGATTGACGTGCTCAGCATACCATTTGGCGGCTATTCCCTCCAAACTGCGGGGGAAACAGAGGAAGAGAGCACGGTTGTCTTCGCTGAACCGAGCGCATTCTGCAAAGAACATGGCAAGATGGGCCTTGGGATCTCTGGATCCATCGAATTTAATGAATTTCCGGGGGAGGTTCTCCAGATTGATGTCCCCCTCTAAACCGAGGTAGAAATCCTGCCTGGTGTATGACCTTTTTCCTTTTTCCTGAACTTGCAGGTCTTTAACTATTTTGGTCAAGGCCTGGATTGAATCCTCTACAGGGGCCCCATACTTGGGCTTGTTTACTGACAACGGCTCTTCTACTGGCCTTTTGGATTGCCGCAGATGTTTTGGGATGTAGATCAGATGCTCTTCTTTAGAATTCTCTTCTGCTGACTCAGAATCTTCAAAAGTACTGTCACGCTGTACTTTCTGCTTGCTGATTTTGACCGGCTTCTTTATGGGCTTCTTCTTAGCTTTGCTCTTAGAAGCTGCCTTCTTGAGAACAGCCTTAGCCTGCTCGGCCATCATCTTAGTCATCATCTTTTGAAAAACCCGGTACATAGCCGGATCAACATCGCTCTTATCCCCCAAGTCATGCTTTTTGGATACTCTAGGAGAATTCATCTCCTCTGTTTCGCTGTCGCTGTGCCGTTGAGCAGCCTTCTTATCAGCCCTTGTCTGAACCATTTTCAGATGCCAAAGTTTTCCTGTAGAAATATGGGAATGGTTAGAGTATGGAGAAGCTTTTTGAAAATTATAACCTTTTGAGGAAAAAGAATGAAGGATTTCGGTAGACAATTTCAAGAGATTATCCCATTACCCGGGATTGGGTCATCACACGATTTATGATAATTGTGTAACAATTTGATGATAACAAAGAAATGTGCCTTGTTACCTAGGCGAGGTCATCGACCACGATAAAATATATTGAAGACAAATGTGAGAGGAATGTCCCTTTTACCCGGGATGAGGTCGTCACCAAAAGTTGTGACTATTTATGCTATATAAACAAAATACAAGAAACAAAATTTTGGCCAAAAAGTAATTTTTATTGATATTTTTAACATTCAAAGACAAAGAGAGGGTGGGCAGACAGTTTGCCACCACTCTCGATATTCAGATGATACATTTGGCTCAGGAAATATAGACAGAGAAACAAAGGAGTCCCAGGTATATTTAGTGACATGGTATGCCCCAGACCACTGATCCGACTGCAGGTTGAATTCTGGCATGTTGCCTATCGGGAAGCGGGTGTTGGCACGAACCTACCGCTGCGAAAACTGCCTCAGACATCGTTCCGATTGATAATCAACACAAAAGAAAGGGCCCATCAACCTGTAGCGCTTGTCGCGAGCGTAGGTGTATCGAGGAACGGTCTCTTTTCTGTCGAAGAAATCCCAAGTAATTTCTTCCTGATGCAGTTTCTCGATCAAAGCTCAGCACTGAATGGCTGACTTCGGCTGCTTGCTGTTGAATCTGAAAGAACTGGCCTTCGAGGGGACGTGTCGCAGAAACCACGACTGCAGGGCGTAGGTGCATCCTTCTACCAAAATGGTCTTCCCAAGAGCAAATTGAGCCAAGCCTCTGTAAAGGAAAGCTAAGGCTGCCATAGAAACTGATAGCTGACGGGTCTGCTTGCTTCCCCATCTTCGAAAGAGCTGGGCAACTCTGATATCTATGAAATTCTGACCATCTTGGAAGAAAGCTAATCCCACTGTGCACAGGGTCATGGCATGCTAAATTCTGTCTTTCGCTGCTCGAGAAAGAGTGTCAACCTCTTTGTAGGCTCCGTACATGTGATATAGTTCGAATAGGTCAATGAATTGATTCCCACCAATCTCAGTGAGAGGCCAAGATATGCTTCCTGTTGCTCTGACCAAGGCTTCTCGAACATCCACCCCTTTGATGTTGATAAAAAACTGTTGCTCGACAGGATCATCTGGCTGACCGGCTGGTTCGGGTAATCCCATGATATCGTTGAACTCATCCATCAGTAGAGTCATCTCTCCCCAAGGAAACCAGAATATGCAGGTACGTGGATTCCACCGCTCTGCCATAGCTTGAATCAAAGCTCCATTGATGGTTCGCTTGCCTACCGCTGATGCCATCTTCAACCCACAGTCATCCAAGTGGTCCGAGAACATACGTGAGAAGGTGGCGAACCAAGAATAATACCACCGAGGGAAGAAAGGACGAGACTGGATGACCCATTGATCCGGGGATCCATCCTGAATCTGATAGAAGACATGATCTCGGGGAAAGACAACATCGAGAGAATTGGACGCCATTGAAATGATACTGGGGCAAAAGAAGAGTGAGGGAATTTAGATAGAATGTAGGACTTACGGATAGACTCTTTAAAGAATCAAAACCTGGAAATTTTGAAAAGGTTGATGAAATTTAAAGGAATTTTCCAAGGTTTTTGAAGAAAATTTGATCTAAAAGAGAAAAGAAATGTAGGTAGAGAGAAATATACACCTGGGGTTTTTGAAAAATAAGGGTAAGTTTTGAATAATACACCCAAGGGTTTTTTAAAAAGGGGTTTGATACATATATATGAAAGAATAAGAGAATTATCATACAACTAAAGCTGCACAAAGAAGGATGCGCACACAGCACTCCCTAAAGGCTGACTCTAAATGCAATATTTGAAATGGCTTGTAGGATCTTAATCCTAACTCTAGGGTTCAGATCATCTGATTTCAATCAAGATACACCGATATACTCAAGCCGAGGCTCGAAGTACGTGGCATAGAAATATTTCTCTGGTTCTAAGGTAATGACTTCCCAACATCCTTGAGCACCTACTGATATACCTCGGACTATGGCCCTTAGGTACGTGGTAGGGGGGAGCGAACCCAAATAAGTGGTCCGGTTGTGAGGCTCTCTCCCGAACTATGGTTTAGTGAGACAGCCCAGCAACGTGAAGACCGGGACAATATAGGTAAGGAGGTTTTTCAAAATATGCTCAACATGCAAGAAATCAGATGGCTCTAATGCAAATCCTAAAGAGATAGATTAAAATGAAGAGAAGCATACACTTGCATACATTGTTTTGCATTCAATCTCTAGAATTGAGGAGAGTTGTATTTCAGACCTAAGTCTAATGTGAGCATAGAATAATCTCCTCAATATGGTCCTACCAAACCATACTTAAATCCTATATGTAATGATGTCAGCTTAGAACAAAATCTAGGCCACTAAGGTTTGCATGGAAATGAAGCTGACATTTGAAGAATAAAGACTTAGATAATATCAAAGCAAAGCAAAAGGCAAGAATTCAACCGGATGGAGACGAGCCCCATCTCGGTCGCCAAAACTGTGAACATCGCAATTTTTTTTCTATTTTCTTGTGGTTTCTCTCTCTTCCTTCTCTTTTCCTTTTCTAACCTCTATTTTCCTCTTTTTGAAGGGAGAAAAATAAAAGAAAGAAAAGAAAGAAAGAGCGAAGAGAAAAGAAAAGAAAGAAAAAAGAGAGAAGGGGAATTCTTTTGCGGGGTCTCACTTGACCTTAATTTTTGAAAATATTTGAAATAACTCGCCTCCATTTTGAAATATTTGCAGGAAAATTGAGAGACAGGATCTGTTTGTCGGTACGAGGTTCGACCGTTCCTGGCGCCTTTACCAGAGGTAATCGAACTAACGGTCGAATTCATGCCTTTTGCTTCGCCTAAATATTATCTAAGAATTTATCCTAAGTCTAGATGCACAAAGAATCATGCTTGTGCAAATGCAAAGATGTATGCTCTTTTTGAAAATGTTTTGAAGAATTCCCAAGTGTTTCTGAGATGAATCTGCTGATAAAATGAAGAAATGGTTTCTAACTTAGAACTTAAGATTAAAAAGTTTTAAGTTTTTAGAATAATCAGAGCTTAAAAAAAATAAATCTGAATCTTGAGAGAAATGATTTTGAAGTTGATAAAAGGAGAAGAAAGGAAATTTCAAAGTCATAAATGGACTTTGAATTAGAATAGAGATGTGTGAACACCCCAAAATTTTCAAAAGTTTGTAAATATTCCCCCTTTTGCCCCTTTTGTCTTCATTTTTGGGTAATTGAGTCAGTTTTAAATCTAAAATTCCACATTGTTTCTCAAGCTTTATTGAAATTAAATTCATTTTACATATCTGACTCAATTTCAGATTCGGAGCCAGATAAAAATCTAAATCTGAGCTTCGCTATCCAATTTTTAAATCAAATTCCCAAAACTTCCAAAATAACTTTTGAAAAACTCAAACAGTTCATCCAGTATCCGTTTGGATCCATCGAGTTGTGTTTCTCAATGCGAGGTTTTTAAGCTCGAATATTTTCTCAAAACTTTGGTCCAAGCCTATTTTCTCAAGAAATTTTCTCAAGATAGCCTTGAAAACCCTCTTTTGTAAATATTTCTCAGAAAAAATACAAAAAAAAAATTAGTGTCTAAATCTTTGTTTTCTCTTAAAATCTAGGGTTTTTATTCCAAAAAACAATATATATATATATATATATATATACATAAAACAAAAAAAAAATTGGAAAAACTATGTGAAGAGCGAGTGGTTTCGAGCTTTTAAGTTGGTTTTGCTAAAAAAATCTTTTAAACCACTTTATGGCAAAAAAATGGTTTTAAAGGAGCCCTCTTTTTGAAGAATGCGGGTTAAAATCCGAAAAACCCTGTTAAAAACTTTTTTTTATTCATTAGGGTTTTTCGCAAGGGGTCGTAAGAGAGGACCTGCTTCCTCTTATTGCCCAGCCGCCCTGCTCGATGGCTTGTGCTCCTCCAAACAAACCTCCATCAACCCTCCGATTGCCTCCATCGCTCTCCTCCTTCGTTCATCATCAACAAACATCGCACGCCTCCATGTGTGTTCCTCCTTCTCGAAGCCTCCATGGCCTCCACCCACCATCCGCCCTTCATCTGCAACGGCGCGTCCACCACCCGAGCTCCTCCACCCTCCGATGGCTGGAACCCCCTTTCTTCAGCCTCCGATCACCATCCTCGTTCCTCAACCCTAGATCGCCAACTGAATCCTCTCCTTCCAGTTCCTTCTCTGCTCTCTTTAAAAAGGAGGGGGAAAGGAAAGCAAAGGATCGGAACCCCTTTTGTTTTTACACCATCTTCGACATCTTTTGACCCCAAAACCCTCTTCCTCTACTTCTGGTTGTTCGTTCCATCCCGAATCGTCAACAATATTACCGCAAGCAAGAAGATCCTGAACGACCTTTCAGCAAAACTACCGTGCTTCTTTCGTATATCTTCGGTGAGTACCCTTCATCCTCTTTTACCCTCCTTGAATTCCCTTTTAATCTCTTTTCTTCTTCATTTTGGTCCCCATTAGAAGCACTTCTCATAGCACTGCTTTGCCAATAGCAATGTCAGTCTATCTGTGTGCAAAATCAACGGGATACGTATATTCCAACATTCTTTTTTAGTTTTTCTTTTAATTCCCATTTCAATCTTGATCATCGGTTGGTGCTGACTGATGCGTGGATGTTAATTTCTGATCGGTATCGAATTCTCCCTGTTGTGTGACTCGGTATGTCATATGAATGTCTTATGTTCTTTGCTTTCGTTCTATCTATTTTTAGGTCGGACTCCATTTTTTGTTTTTTTTTGTTTTTTTTGTTCTCAGTTGTGAATTATTTTCTGTGTATCAATAATTCTCGATTTGTGATGTTTTGATCCATCCATTGCCATCTGTTTTACATTCCTGCAATCTGCGATTTAATTTATTCGGCATTTCCAGAGGTTACTTTCCTATTGACTGTGATTTGAGACCATTGCTATGTTTTAGCGACTTTTTTTTTCTTTCCTGAGATCGTTTTTGCAAGGAGTTGATCTGAAGACAGCATGCCTACATACCTCATTTTATTGTACCTGTTCATGTCGATTAATTGGCCATGTGCATCTCATCCTGCATATCCAGTGCATTTTGTACATAGGTAACTTACTGGTTACCGTGATCCATCGGTCCCAACGCTCGCTGATGGTGGCAATAGCATCCTTCCATGTGAGCTGGATAAGTTATCTACTTTGTCTGAAGGGATTGCACCCCTTCAGCTTTCTTCAAAACATCGTAACTCCATTATCTAGTAAAGTCTAGTGTTCCTGTGGAAGAAAAACGAGGGTGCTACTTCTATTCCCAGATTTCTGATTTCAATCAATGTAGGCCTGGGTAAAAAAGGTGGTAAGGAGTCTCTCACAGGTATTTTCCCAATTCAGTATCAATTGAGCCTTCTACGAACTCGATCTCCTATGTGGTCTTTGTGAAGGCAACAAATTAGCAAAAGGCAGAAAGTTTTTTTTTTTATGTTAGTGGATAAGGGATTCGCCTGTTGTCTGTTTTGTATCTGTCCATTGCTTTAGCAGAGAAGATGGAGAAACGACTTGAGGTCCTTCTATGATCTTACTTAATCCTAAGTTTGACTTTATTAGATCATAGTTACTTTCAGCACAATTGCATAAGCTTGGGGCTAACATTGGAAGCACTTGCTTCAATCTTACCTAAACACAATGTGGTTGCTGGTGCCTTCTTCGGTCTAGCATTCAATCATAAGCAAGCTTTATCCCATTTGGCTCCATTTGGAAAGGGAATTCGTTAGGACTCTGTGGCCAACTTTGGCATAACATTTCATTTTTCTGAAATGGAAAAGGTTATTCTGAACATGAGAGCTAAAGTGGCTTAGTCTGAAGGCCAATTGTTGCTGTTGTTTTATTATCAAAGGTACAATAATATCTGGCGTCTGTCACTTGTTCCAATATTAAGCAATGGATATAAGGTACATCAAGTTGTGATGCTCTCTCTCTCTCTTTTTTTTTTTTATGTCACCATGTTATTTGTTCATGATTCCGTAACATCTTTAGTCGATATTACTGAGTTATATATCACTGTCTCACAACACCTCACATCTCCACTATTTACTACCTTCCAGATGCTATATTTCCATCGCTGCAGGTTTTACATACAAACAGCCCATGCTCTTACCACATGCGTGTACATTTTGCTTTCTGTGGCATCTTTGTTAACTCCTACCTTTTACATAGCGTACAGTAGTTAGTATACATGCCATAGTCTGGATATATGGATCAACATTCAAATACCACCTAGATGAAAACTCCCGATGCACTTCAGGATGAATCATCTGCAAAATTTTCTGTGTCTTTATCTGCATGTTGAGCACTCCCTACCTTGTATCCATGTATATTTCGTTTTTCGCACAAGTTCATTATCTGTGTTATGTTGTATTTAATTTCTTGTACACTCTCATTGTGATTAGTTCATGTCTAAGTATGTGATAATCTTGCTCAGCATGACTTGTATAGTATTTCATTTTTTTTTTTAGCAATATATGTGCTCATGGCCATAGCATAATCCCTTCCTTGTGTGCTCTGCATTTACTTTCAGCAATTCTTGTGTATAGCCCCTGTACATTAAATTTTTTTTTTCTTTCTTCCTCTCTTTCACTTATATATGCCCAGCACTTGTATTTCTCATTTATGCTCCAAGTAAACACTAGGGGCATGACTAACGAGACACTTTACTGTGTGATTGTTATAAACTAACCACCGTTATACTTCATCTCCAGTATGTTGTCATTACAGCATTGTAGCAATACAAAAAAAAAAATCATAATGTATACAGCAGTGCCTAGCACTGCTGTAAGTCGTTTGCAGGTATACAGCAGTGCCTAGCACTGCTGTAAGCTGTTTGCATGCTTACAGCAGTGCCTAGCACTGCTGCAAGCCGATTGCATATATACAGCAGTGTCTAGCACTGCTGTAAGTCGTTTGCATATACACAACAGTGCCTGACACTGCTGTAAGTCTTTGCATATTTGCAGCAGTGCCCGCCATTATTGTAAGCCTATTTTTTTCATAGTGTTCGGCACTGCTGCGATTGGCATATAACTATAACAATGCCCACACACTGTCATGGTTCTCCCATCTTCCCTTATGTATCTCCCACAAATTCTCTCATTTTCACCATTTGTGCATTCAAAAACATTTCTCTGTACAATACCCATACACCTTTTTGCTACATTAAGTCACTTTAACTCTCAAATCATTTGCCTGTCATCATCATGTTATATTCTACTCTATATATGTGTTTTGTAGTAAATGGTGATTTGGTTCAATGTTACCTGTACAGTGACATGCCTTCAACAGTGTCTTCACTTCATCATTTTTTTTTTCTTAACATATCAGCTATCATAAGCATTCGTTTGGTTTGCTAAGTCACATTTTCCTCATGACCAATGGCTTCTCATTCATAACACATACCAGATGATTAGTCTGTGCATAACAATGATATAGTTCTCCCATTGCTGACATGTTAGACCTTATCATGATCTCGCATATATTCCATTCCCCCAAGCATATATACATATCCCATTGTATTTCCATCATATCATGCTAATTCATTTTCTTTGTAGGAAATTTATAAGAATTGCTATTCTCTTTGCTTAGAATCAATAACTCTTGTAATCTTGAGTTAAACTCAAAACATTGTAATAGTTAGATATCAATGAGAAATTTACATTCTTGTCTTAGATAGAATGGATGAGCATTATAAATATCATGAATTGCTTGTTCTTCATGCATTTTTTTTCTTTATTTCTCAAATTCTCACAAATGGCAACATGAATGGCACGTGCACCATTTCGTAAGAGGTAATTGATCCTAAGTCGATGATCTACATCAATGGCCATAGTCAGGGTATGGACAAAACTTAGGATTTTTATCTTTTACGAAATAACACTGGATCCACACTGGATCCGTTTTCAAAATTCATCATATTTTCCCTAAATATTTTCTTCTTTTATCAGAATTTAACTTAAAATTAATTCAAAATATATACCAATGGCCATAGTCAGGGTATATTGAGAGTTAATTTCATTTTAAATTCTATAAAAGCACCAAATGTGTTTCATTCTTCTCTTGAATTTAAATATAGATTATTATATAATACATTCAATGACCATAGTCAAGGATGTATTATATCTTCAATCTTGTTTTAATTCATTCAAAGAATGGAATAGCTTTTCAAAATCCAATTTCAAAAATTTAAATTCATTCATCATTTAGGATAGAATTGCATCATATTTTTAAAATTCTTTTTCATAAATCCAAGTGATTCTTTCCTTCATTTCTCAGATCAAATCCTATTCATAAATTCAAATTCAAACTCTATTTCTCAAAAGGATTCAAGAATTCAATTTCAAGGTCCCATTTGACTTTGAAAACGTTAGAATCAGCTTATATCCAAAATGCAAATTCTAAATTCAAAGTCCAAATTGACTTTGAAATTTATTTTATATTCAAAACTCCAATCAAATTCAAAGTTCAATTTAACTTTGCAATTCTTGACTCCAGATTCAAGCTTCAAATTCAAACTCCAATTTGACTTTGAAATTCAATTCTCAAATCAATTTTGGAAATTCCAAAATCCAAAGTTAGATCCTAAATCCAACTTGGATCCAGATTTCCAAGTACAACTCCCCACTTTTTTTGATCTCAAATTCAGATCTAAATCCATTTTTGGATCCAGGATTCAACACTCATATTGGATCTCAGACTTCAGATCCAATTCCATTTTTTAGGATCCAGACCCCAACTCTACATTGGATCTCAGAATCTAGATCCAATTCTATTTCAGGATCCAGAATCTAATGCCACTTTGGATCTCAGATTCCAGATCCAAAATCCATCTTAGGGCCTAGAACCCAATTCTACATCGGATCTCGGATCCCAGATCTTAAGTCCATTTTAAGATCCAATCCAATTCCAAAATTCCAGATTTCAATTCCATTTTCGGATCTAATCTAAATCCCTTTTTATTTCTTAAATACCATCCGGATTTCTCAGAACCATTCCAAATTTCCAACTTCAGAAATCTAAATTCAATTCCATCTCAAGTATTCATTTCTTTTCCTAAATTCAGGTTCAAATTCAAAGTTCATTTATGACTTTGAGATTTCACTTTCCTTCATTTCAAAAAAGCTTCAAATCATTCTTTCTCATTTATTCTTCCAAATTTTGATTTATTTCAAAGACTTAGACTACTCTGATCCATCTCGAAGTTCCAAGTTAGATTCAAATCATTTCTTCACTCCCTTATCAAAGTTCATCTCAGAATACTTGGAAATTTTCAAAAACATCTTTCAAAAGGAGCATACATTCTTGCATTGCACAAGCATGATTCTTTGTGCATTTTTTAGAGTTAGAATGAATTCTTAGATTATATTTAGGCAAAGCAAAAGGCATAGATTCGATCCTTGGTTTGATTACCTCTGGTAAAGGTGCCAAGAACGGTCGAACCTCGTACCGACGAGCGAATCCAGTCTCTCCATTTTCCCGCAATATTTTAAAAAACGGAGGCGAGTTAAATTTTTAAATATTTTCAAATTAAGGTCAAGTGAGACCGCGCAAAATAGTTCCTTCTCTCTCTTTCTTTCTTTTCTCCTCTCTTTCTCTTTTCTTTCTTTTTATTCTTCTCCCTTCAAAAAGGAGGAAAATAGAGGTTAGAAAAGGAAAAGAGAAGGAAGAGAGAGAAACCACAAGAGAGGAAAAATTTTGCGATGATCACAGTTTTGGCGACCGTGATGGGACCCGTCTTCGTCCGGTTGGATCTATGCCTTTGCTTTGCTTTTATATAATCTAAGTCTTTATTCTAACATATGTCAGCTACATTTCCATGCAAACCTTAGGAGCTTAGACTCTGTCCTAAGTTGACATTATTTTCATATAGGATCTAAGTATGGTTTGGTAGGACCATATTGAGGAGATTATATCCATGTTCACATTAGATTTAGGCCTTAAATACAACTCTCCTCAAATTTTAGGGATTGAATGCAGACAATGTATGCAAGTGTATTGTGATCATCGTAAAATTTTTCCTCTCGTAATATTCTCTCTCTTCCTTCTCTTTTCCTTTTCTATCCTCTATTTTTCTCCTTTTTGAAGGGAGAAGAATAAAAGAAAGAAAAGAGAAAGAGAAGAGAAAAAGAAAGAAAGAAAGAGAGAAGAGGAATTATTTCGCGCGGTCTCACTTGACTTTAATTTGAAAGCATTTAGAAATTTAACTCGCCTCCGTTTTTGAAAATATTGCGGGAAAGATGGAGAGATGGGATTCGCTCGTCGGTACGAGGTTCGACCGTTCCTTGCGCCTTTACCATGGGTAATCGAACCAAGGATCGAATCTATGCCTTTTGCTTTGCCTAAATATAATCGAAGAATTTATTCTAACTCTAGAAGATCTAAATGCACAAAGAATCATACTTGTGCAATGCAGAGATGTATGCTCTTTTGAAAATTGATTTAGAAATTTCCAAGTATTCTGAGATGAACTTGGTAAAGGAGTGAAGAAATGATTTAATCTAACTTAGAACTTGAGATAGATCAGAGGAGTTCTAAGTTTTTGAAGTAAATCAGGATTGGAAGAATATATGAGAAAGAATGACTTGAAGCTTTGAAATGAAGTTTCAAAGTCAAAATGGGCTTTAAGTTTGAACTTGAATTTAGAAAAGGGAATGAATACTTGAGATGGAATTGAATTTGGGTTTTGAAGTTTGAAATTCGGAATGAATCTGTGATAATCAAATGGTTTTTAAGAAAAGAAATGGATTTAGGGAGTTCAGATGAGATCTGAAAATGGAATTGGATTTGAAATCTAGGATTGGGAATGGAATTGGATCTAAAGATGGATTTAAGATCTGAGATCTGAGATCCGAGATAAAATTGGGTTCCGGATCCTAAGATGGATTTTGGATCTGAAGTCTGAGATCCAAATGTAGAATTGGGTTCTGGATCCTAAGATGGAATTGGATCCGAAGTCTAAGATCCAAAGTAGAATTGGATTCTAGATCCTAAAGTGGAATTAGATCTGAAGTCTGAGATCCAAAGTAGATTTTGAGTTCTGAATCCTAAGATGGAATTGGATCTGAAGTCTAAGATCCAAAGGTAGAATTGTATTT
This sequence comes from Nuphar pumila, assembly GCF_984573655.1. NCBI lineage: Eukaryota > Viridiplantae > Streptophyta > Magnoliopsida > Nymphaeales > Nymphaeaceae > Nuphar > Nuphar pumila. Next base: position 44,535,643 of record NC_143257.1, read on the forward strand.
AGAAAAACTGGATCCAAGTTGATCTAATTTTGGATTTGGAATTTCCAAAATTGATTTGAGAATTCGAATTTTGAATATGCAAACGAATTTCAAAGTCAAATTGGACTTTGAAGCTTGAAAGATTAATCAATATTTCCAATTTTGAATTGAATTTGGAAAATGAAATTTAGGAATTGAATCTTGAATATACAAATGAATTTCAAAGTCAAGTTAGACTTTGAATTTGAAATTTAGAAGATGAAGAGAATCTCAAAGTTAAACTGAACTTTGGATTTGATTTGGAGTTTTTGAATATAAATGAATTTGGAATTTCAAAGTCAAATTGAACTTTGAAATCTGATTTGAATTTGAATATAAAATGAATTTGAAATCTCAAAGTTAGATTGAACTTTGAGATTTGAAAATGAAATAGAATTTTGAAAATTGAAAGAATGAATCGGATTTGATAAGAATTGAAGATAGATTTGAGGAAAATATTTACATTACTTGGAGTTTTTGAAGAGGAAATTTCGGAAATAAGATGCAATTCTATCCTAAATGATGAATGAATTTAAATCTTTGAAATTGGATTTTGAAAAAAAACTATTTTATTCTTTAAATGAATTTAAAATAAGATTGAAGATATAATACATCCTTGACTATGGTCATTGGATGTATTATATAATAATCTATATTTAGATTCAAGTGAAGAATGAAACACATTTGGTGCTTTTATAGAATTTAAAATGAAATTAACTCTCAATATACCCTGACTATGGTCATTGGTATATATTTTGAGTTAATTTTAAGTTAAATTCTGATAAAAGAAAAAAAATATTTAAGGAAAATATGATGAATTTTGAAAACGGATCCAGTGTGGATCCAGTGTTAGTTCGTAAAAGATAAAAGTCCTAAGTCTTGTTTACATCCCGACTATGGCCGTTGATGTAAATCATCAACTTAGGATTAACTTACCTCTTACGAAATGGTGCACGTGCCATTCGTGTTCTCATTCGTGATTTTTTTGAAATAAAAGAGAAAAATGACATGAAAACATATAATTCATGATATTTACATGCTTGTACATTCTATCTAAAGCTGAAAATTTTTCTTATTCATATCTAGATATTACAAATTTTGGATTGAAATTGAAATAAAATCTTAAACTAAGAAGGAATTTAACAATTTTACATATCTCCTCCAAAAATCAGGTTAGCACAAGACAAAAAATATATACAAAAATAAGTTTGCCAAGTGTCATATTGAACACTAATATAATGCTCCTACATGTACTGAAGATTCAATACATCATATTTGGTAAGAAAACGCATATGTATAATGTGTTAGGCTAATGAAGAAGTTTAAATACACAGGCAATATCCTCAGAAGATAAATGTATGAATGTTTTATATGAGGAAGATGTATATAGTACCTAAGTCTGAATGTAAATATGTGTATATTGGCCTAAGGCATTATATCTAATGCAACTGGGATATATATAGGGAAGTTGGTGATTGCTATGACCTTATGCAGCATCGAGAATTGGGCTAAGTGCTGAAGACTAAAATGTGATGGGGAAGGTTGGGCTATGATAGTGACTGGTTTATGAGGGAGGTAATAGATGCAATGAGAATATGGGTAGTTGTTGTAGAGAAGGTGGATGTAGTGTTGGACTGGAAGGTTATAGCAGCTGGAAGTGGGTGCAGCAGGTGGCTAATAGTTGAAGAGATAAAGTGGAAGCATACAGTAGGAAAGGTAAGCTAGAGGATGTTGCTATAGGTGTACAGATGCTGAAGAAAATGATGGCAGTTAGATTTTCATAGCATACCACAGTGTGGAGTGGGTAGGCTGTGAAGATATGACAAGGATATATGGTAAGAAAAGGTGAGAGGCAGCAGCTGGAGTGTGGAGAATGGGATGAAGTTGGGGCTAGAATGAAGAGATTATAGCAGCGAAAAAAAATGGGTAATGGAGATGAGCTGGGAATGTGAGGATGTAATAGGTAAAAACAAGTGATATATGACACCAGAGGTATTATGAGTGCAATAACAGCAGTGAGATGATGTAGATGGTATAGGCAGCAAAAGGTGTTGCTGCGACAAACTGGGTACAGCTGATGGTGGTTTGGTAAAGTAGCAGTGGGCATAACAGTGTGGTGTAGGTGGCTGAAATGGATGATCCATGTAAGTAGATGTGAATGGTAATGAAGACATACAATATGAAGTGCAGAGGAAACACATAAGTGATTGAAGGTACTGTGGAGGGGTGCCATTGGGGTATGCATAGGTAGTGGTGTTGTGCATGCAAAGGCTGTGTATAGGGTAAAACACATATATGGATTTACTGGGACAACACAGAAAATGGAGTAGATCATATGTGGTAAGGTGGATGGACAATGGTATAGTGTAGCAAGTAGTATGTGCTAGGTAGGTACAGTGTGAGAAGGTAAATATAATGAGTGGATATGACTAGCAGTGGATGACAGGTAAGTGTAACAGTGATGAACAATGATGTTTGCGAGTGGTTAGGTGCTTAGAGATGAAAGATGTGCCGATGGTGAAGGCAGCAGCTGGTGCTGTGATGGTTGGAGGTTAATGGTGATCAGAGTATGGTGAAATGGAGGTGGAGTATGAAGGTATGTTGTGGCTGGAGATATAGTGCAGGTGCAGGTAGGTGATAAATGTGGATGAAGAAGGTGATATACCCCAGTGAGACATGCACTAACTGGAGCTATGGCGATCAATAATAAATTCAGAGTGTCGCATGATCTATAGATATAATGCTGTGAAAGAATGCGTGTTGTAATGGGAAATATACCTGGGAATAAAGTTGTAAGCTTAATCAGAGAACAAATATTCAATAGCCAAAAAAAAAGAAAAAAAAAAAGAGAAAGAAAGAACTCAACAGATGGTTGCTGGAATATAAATGAGACTAGGCCGAACTTCCTTTTTTTTTTTGCAAAATATAAGTAATATAGGAATAAATTTCTAATGCAGGTGATATGACCATCAGAAGGCAACAAGAACATCAGCCACGACGGACTTTCCAGGAGGGTGAGAAAAGGTTAAATCAAGCCTCACTCGCAGGTAGTAAATAGAGGTGTCGAAGATCAACACTTAGGCTAACGACACCAGGAACAGTTTCAGCTTCCCATAGTATTAGGCGCGCCTGACAGAGGCTGCGTTTGTGAACTCAGATATTGACTTTGCACTTGGAGAGCAAAGGCTAATGATCCCACCAGAATGCCCCTCTCTGATGTGTGGTGACGTGCAGCACCATGGTCACGGCAGCTTTGCATGATCGTGAGAAATTACCAAGGTCCTACTTGTTTGTTATATATAAAAAAAAAAATTATTAACCAAAGAAAACAACCAGTATGATACGATTCTACTATCACCTTTTCATTGGTGCAAACTGAGATTCATTCAGAAGAACACCCAAAATGAAACTAATGTGAACAACAGGCATTCAACTGGCACCACTAAAACTAGGAAATGAATCAGATTGGGCGAGCATCAGATCATACCGTAGAGATCTTCAAGAATTTGAGGTAGCTGATGAGAGCATTTTGCAGCAAAACAAAGAAAAAGGGTCAGTGATATCCTAAAAAAAAGACATTTGCCCAAAGATGATCTGGGCTCTAATACCCTTTGGTTGAAACAACTTGGATGACGATCATTTGTATATGAATGTGCCATAACACCCAAATGTACAAATGATAAGGCCTTTGATCAGTGATCAAGTTAGATGGTGAAATCAAAATAAGGAAAAGAAGTCCAACGTGCATTTCGAAATAGCGTCATTTCATCATGCCTTGAAGCAATGCTATCAAATGACAACAGAAATTGGAAAACCAACCGATGATCAAGACATAACAGAGATTTAAACGTCAATCAGGGATCAGAAACAAAACAAAACGAAAAAAACAAAAAACAAAAATAGAACCTATTAATAAAAGAAAATTAGAAATCAGATGTGAAAGAGAAAAAAAAGAAAAGAAATCAAACTAGAACATGACACAAATTAGGATCACAATCTATTGTATAACAACGAGAACATCGACATATATAAAACTATTGAAATTTAATAGCGAGAAGAAGAGAAAACACACACAAAAAAATGTTGGAATTATGGAATTCCGTTATTGTAGCAATAGGTGGGTGGATGTTTGCATAGGCAGCTCGACACCACCAATGATGCTCCAATGGCAACCCGAACAGGTAAAAGAGGGAAATCAGAAAAAGGGGAAGAAGATTTACCTGATTTTACAGAAGTTCTGAAGAAAGGGGGAAAGAGGCTTCTTCTATGACCCTTGAGAGGAAGACTTCAGAGGAGAGAGGGGATCGAAGAAGAGACCTGGAGAGGTGAAGGATGGATGCTTCGTGGATGCCGATCGGTGCTAGTTGAAATCTCCTCCCACTTTTCACTGCAGTGGAGGCCTGCTTATATAGGCAACGAGAGAGGGAATTGGTTGAAGATGGAGGGCCACCCAGCAGGGAGGAAGGTGATGAACGAAGGAGAAGGATGGAGGCGATCGGTTGAGCATCGATGGCGGAGATAAAGGTGCTCATCGATCGAAGGGTGGAAGCTTGGGGAAGATGAGCCTGCGGCCGTTGTGAGTTTCTTCAATTTCCAAAGAGGGGGTCCCTTTTAAGATTTTTTTAAAAAAATGGTTTATGATTTTCAAAAAGAGGTTTTAAGAGAGGTTTTTGGCAAAAATTCATTTTTTCAAGTTTTAAAACCTTTTGCTTTTCCCAATTTTTTTCTATTTTTTTGATTTTTGTGTTATTTTTATTTTTTGTATTTTTGGAGTAGAAAAACTAAAATTTTAAACAAAACAAAGTTTAAACACTAAATTTTTGTATTTTTCTGAGAAATATTTACAAATAGTATTTCTTCGAGAATTTCATACCATTTTGGAGAAATTTCTTCAGAAAGTGGGTTTGGATCCAAGTTTTGAGAAAATGTCCGAGTTTTGGAACTCGAATCGAGAAATACAACATGATGGATCCAAACAGATGTCGGAGGGACTGTCAGAAACTATTTTTGGTATTTTCTATAATTTCAATTTAAAATTTGGACAATGTGACTCAAATTTGGATCTGGACAACGGATCCAGGTCCGAAATCAATTTAAACATATACAATGAATTTAATTTCAGTAAAACTTGAGAAATGAACTGGAATTTATATTCAAAAGCAGCTTAATTTCTCAGAAAATGATATCAAGAGCAAAAAGGGAATATTTAAAAAGATTTTAAAAAATTTGGGGTGTTCACAGATGCCCCTCTTTGCTACTAAGCCGGTTGAAAGCCGAGCTTAGTGGCAAAGAAAACACTCCAAATTTTGAAAAAAAATGCCCCAGTCAGCAGATCTGAACTGGGTGTGGAAGAATTATGGCTTTTCAGGCTTAAAGCTTTGTCCTGAATGGCTTGGGGAGACGAAATCCTTGACAATGATATGACTGAATGATAGAGATGAGGAAATCGTGATGGGACTATAGGTGAAGATCCTGAAATGGTGAAAGATAAGAATTTTGATCAAGTCTTATGGGTGAGACAAGATCAAAATTTTGGAATGACTCAGGTTTAGCCCTTAACTTGGATGGGACGAAGATATATCAAAATAACCTGAATGGGGAAAGGAATATATGAGGACTTTGATGAGACATTTATGAGAAAATGCCTCGTGAGATGAAACTCGAGTAAGATTTTATTCTGGATGGATATACAAAGCATGGATTCCTCGATGGGAAGAACCATGATGGGACTGAAGGAAAACACCTCATCAAAACGAGGGAAACTCGTTGGAACGAGATTCAGGTTTAACCACAACCTAAAGGGGACGACCATATGGAATCTCGAGTGAAGAGACCATGATGGGATCTTCGGAGTTTGGACGAACAAATCCGAAAGGGGTTTGCGAAAGGAGGAAGGAAATGGGGTTCCTTAAAGCTTTGCAAAAGGGATGAACTTGGACGTCTCATTGCTGAGACTAAATCAGCTTTTGAATTTAATGACCTCTCGCAGGGAGTACAGGTTTTGACCCTTAACCTGAGTGGGAACAACCATACGGATTTCTTGAAACCGTGATGGGACAGGAGAGATACTTCAACTGAAATGGGGTAACTCTTCTGGAAGATATGAACAACGCTAGGTTGTACCGAAATGGATATCGAATGCTTATTTCATTTTTAGAATATCTAGAAAATTTTGCCAATAAGATAAATTTATAGTTGACTTCAACGCTTGAAAATGTGCACATGTGTGTAAAGATATTCCCTCTTTTACCTAGAGTATTTCCTCCAACAAGGTTAACTTCTTGGTTTTTAAGAGTCAAATTCAAAGTTTTAGCGCTGATGATTTTCTTCAAGGAAGCTATCCATTTCCTTGATATAAGAAGAGAAGAAATATTCTCAATTTCATAAAAGCAAATAGTGAAAAGACATTGATAAAAGATATTTTGCATAAGAAAAGATGACTTTTGGCAATTTAGGCAGTTTGATATCTGAGTGTTTTCTCATGATGATCTTTTTGCACTCCTTTTGAGTCATTAAACTTTTTCGGGCTTTTTACATCATCCTTCATTTGGATGTGCCTGACTTTTCTCTCTTTTTCAGGGAAGGGTACGTCACAAACTCCTTCATCCCAGAGATGCTTCGATCCTTCTTTTTCTCATGGATTATATATGATATTGGCTCAAAAGGTCTTTAGATGATAGCTGAAATCAAATATCATTTAGGGTTTGTCGGTAGGTTCGTCACACTCGCCTTCATCTCAACGGTGATCTGAACTTTCCCTGGAAGGATCCTTCACAAACTCCTTCATCTCGGTAGATGATCCAAATCTTCTTTGGCCCCGGGGGTCTACTTGCTTAATTTGCCTTCATCTTGACGACAATTGAGAGATCCCTTTTGCAGATATTTGATTGCAGCTTTAAAATGAGAAGATATGGATTAAGTGAATTCTTTTATAGCTCAGGATATTTCCACTGTCTAATTGCCAGAAAATCATCTTTAAACATGCGCCATAGCTATGATCAATATCGATTCGCTTCCGGCTTTTCAATGTCATCGAATATTTCCTTCGCCAATCATACCGAGGATATTTCTTTCATCCTTTTGGTTGATCAAACAGGAAAAGATTTGAATTTTACCTCTTTTCCGCAAAGAGTTTCACCTTTGATGAAGAAAATACTAGAGGTAATCCGAGGTAATTCTTTTGTGCAGTAAGATTTATTTGGGAATCAACAAATATTTTTAGCAAATTGGCAAAGTTTTCATGACTTCTATGTGAAATATTTACTCAATATAGATTTTGATGTGACCCTTAGTTGCAATTTATGATTTTGGACATTCCGATCAGTAAAATTGAAACCTTTCATTTAACGACCAGCGAAGGAGCTGGAACCTTTTATTTAACGACCAGCGAAGTAGCTGGGACATTTCATTTAACGACCAGCGAAGTAGCTGGGACATTTCATTTAGCGACCAGCGAAGTAGCTGGGACATTTCATTTAGCGACCAGCGAAGTAGCTGGGACATTTCATTTAGCGACCAGCGAAGTAGCTGGAACATTTCATTTAGCGACCAGCGAAGTAGCTGGGACATTTCATTTAGCGGCCAACGAAGTAGCTGGGACATTTCATTTAATCATTTAACTATCAGCGAAGTAGCTGGGACATTTCATTTAATCATTTAACGACCAGCGAAGTAGCTGGGACATTTCATTTAATCATTTAACGACCTTTGATTTAACGATTTGATCTAAGATTGAGACTTTCTGAGGAACAAACAGCACGAGGACTGAACTTGATCTTTAGATTTGAAAATTTAGCAAAATAACCAGTGCGAGCACTAGGTTTTCCAACTGAGAGTCGGGAAAGAGATTAGCCTATTTAAGGTATTTAGAGATTGAAGCAAGAAGAATGGCCGGGGTTTCAGGATTATCCTTTATCCTGAAGGGGAAATAGAATAGACATTTTTGAAGAGAATTTAGAAAAAGAATGATTCAGGTTTATCCCTTAACCTGAAAGGAAAATAGAAGATTTTTATGAAGAGATAACCTGAGACTTGAATTTAGATATGACAAGATTTAGAATTTATGATCTATGATTTAGATGGACCAGGTATGTGACGAGGAATATATAAAAAGAAATAAACTTTGAGAAGACAAAAGGATATAGATCTTTGAGAAAAATGTAGAACATTTGAGGGAATTGATTTATTTTGTGAAAAGAATTCTCACAGGTAGCATGGTTGCCCCTATGAGTGATCTTCAGGATTATCCCTTATTCTGAATGGGAAAAAGAATAGAATTTAAAGAGATTTAATGAAGGGAAATTGATATAAATCTAGAAAATCAACAAAGATTAACAAAACTTGTATTTTACAAAAGAATCCAAATAGGTAGCGTTATTGCTCCTACGAGGGGTCTCAGGATTTTCCCTTATCCTGAATGGGAGCACCTCGGACAACGAGGGTCAGGTTTATCCCTTAACCTGAGCGGGAACACCTCGGACAACGAGGGTCAGGTTTATCCCTTAACCTGAAAGGGTACACCTCGGACAACGAGGGTCAGGTTTATCCCTTAACCTGAAAGGGTAGGGAATTGATAAAATTTAACGGAATTTTGAGAACATATTTGATAAACTTGATAAAACTTGATAAAAATCGATGTAAACTTGATAAAAATATGAATAAAAATGAATGAAACTGATAAAGATATCAGAACTAACTGAAGATTTACAAGATTTGAGAAAAAGGAGTTTTTCTGATCCTGCCTGCATATGGGATCTTTGGAAGGAAAACGTTTATTTAAAAGATAAATGAGAAATCATTTTGGGGGAAGAAAATCCACCACAAGAAGAATGATCAGCGCGAGATCCGATCCTTTAAACAAAACATGAGGGATCATCATGAGGGTTAATTTTCGAAGGCAATGGTTTTTAAATACCTAATTTTGAAGAAGAAGATCAATAATAGATCTGATTTCTAAAAATAACAGTTCGAAATTGATAATAAGATCAACACAAGGGTTGATCTTTAAAGGTAATGCTTAAAAACCAATCTTGGAAGATAAGACCAACACAGGGTCGATCTTTGAATATAATGATTTAAAACCCATTTTTGGAAGATAAGACTAATGCAATGATTGATTTTTGAATATGATGATTTATAACCCATAAGAACAACGCCAGGGTTGATCTTTGAAAAGTTTTTGAGATCAATTTTGGAGGATAAGACCAACGCAAGGGTTGATCTTTTAAAAAAAGATTTGAAATCCATTTTGGAAGATAAGATCAATACAAGGATTGATCTTTGAATATAAAGGCTTTGAAATCCACTTTGAAAGATAAGGGTTGATCTATAAAGATTTGAAATCCATTTTGAAAGATAAGACCAACACAAAGGTTGATTTTTGAATATAAAAGTTTAAAATTCATTTCGGAAGATAAGACCAACACAAGGGTTGATCTTTCAATATAATGGTTTGAAAAAAAAACTTACTTTTGAAGACATGATCAACGCGAGGGTTGATTTTTGTCAAAGGTTAGACCAAGGAATGTTTGAACTACTTGGTCATAACAAAGATTTTTAAAATTTCATGATTTTTGAAAAAGCCCTCATAGGTAATATCATTTCTCTCATGAATGATGTCAGGATTGTCTCGCATTCTGAAAAGAACAGGAATTTAAATGCCCCAGTATGGCAAAAAGAAAAGATATAAAAGAAATTAACATTTCATTTGATAAGCAAAGGTTTGATAACAACTGAATATTTACAAGAACTTGAAAAGGAAAAAGACTCATAGAAGACTGGGCTGACTAGCCCCTACAAGACAACTGACAAAAAGAGACGAAAGCAAACAAAAACTTTGGCTTTATCAATTCTTTGAGTGGTCCGGGAATGGTTCTGTCAGGACTGCTGACTGCTTTTCTTCCTCGTCCTCTATCAGAATACTTCTATCAATGCAGTCTTGTATCATGTGCTTGAGGACGAAGCAGTGCTCTGTATCATACCCCGTTGCCCTATGGAACTTGCAGAATTGATCTTTGAATTTTTCGAAGATTACGGGAGGATCCGCTATTTTAGGGAGTTTGATCATCCCATGCTTTAACAGGTAATCCAAAATTACTTCCATGGTTTGATCTAAAGGAGTGAAGACTCGATCTTTCTCCCACTTGATATACTTGGGCTTCTCTTGAAGATCCCCTTTCTGCTGGATGCCAATTGGAAGCGGCTTGTCATTGTTCTTATACGCTCTCTCCTTCTGCCCCTTGCTCTGATCTACTCTCGGACCATTGTCACTGTTGTTCTTGTTTCCTTTGCTGCTACTGCCAAGATTATTGCAGGAGGCCTCAACTGATTGAGCGAACTGCGCCTTCTTTTTCTGGTCTTGGATATTCTTGACTAGAGGTGTGCCCTCGTACAGTCCGCTTTCTATTCCTGCTTCGAGCCATTCGGCTCGCTCAATCAACTTGATGAAGGATTTTGCCGGGGAAGTGGCGATGAGGCTTCTTATGGGCTGAGAGAAATTATTGAGGATCACCTGCAATGCGTGCTCCTCAGGAATGGGTACCTTCATTTTATTGCAGGTGCTTCTCCACCTGTGAATGAAATCACCTGCCCTTTCATTCTCTCCTTGCTTCAGGTTGTAAAGATGATTTAATGTAAGTGAGGCTTCAGTGTTGAATAAGAAGCGCTCGATGAAGAGATTTACTACCTTATCGAACTCTCGTAGTTCGATAGGATTCACATGATCAGCATACCATCTGGCTGCTACACCCTCCAGACTGCGGGGAAAACAGATGAACAGAGCCCTCTTATCTTTCCTGAAACGGCTGCACTCTGCATAAAATGTGGCCAGGTGGGCTTTAGGGTTGCCAGTCCCGTCAAATTTGAGAAACTTGCGGGGAAGATTCTCCAGGTTATCATCCCCATCTAGACCATCGTAAAAATCTTCGCCAGTATAGGTCTGCTTGCCCTTACCCTTGGCTTGAATATCCTTAATAGCTCGATTCATCTCCTTCATCTGCTTGCTCATCAGGTCCTCTGCTGGAGCCCCAGACTTGGGATTGTTGATGGATTCAGGCTCTTCTGCAGCTATCTTTACAGTCTGTCTCGGAGGATTCCGTTTGTAGACAATCTGCTCTTCCTCTTTTGATTCTTCCTCGACTGACTCTGATTCCTCAGAAGCAGTGTCTGGCTTCTTTTTGATGATTCTGACTTGCTTCTTTACAGGCTTCTTCCTCAGCTTGCTTTTAGGAACTGTCTCTTTCAGCTTAGCATCGGCTTAATCTGACATCATCCTTGCCATCATCTTTTGGAACATGTCATACATAGCGGGGTCGATGTCATCCTTCTTGTTCTGACTCTGTCCCCTGACTGATTTAGGAGAGCTTATCTCTTCTGCCTCACTGTCGCTGAGTTGAGGAACTGTTTCTTTTCCCCCTCTTGTAGTGACCATTTTTGAAATATCAAAACTCTCTGTGGAGAAAAAAATGGAGGTTTTTAGACCAAAGAAACTTTTTGGAGATATTTTGACAAAGAGGAAGGATTTAGGTTAAAAATTTAATTGTATCCCATTACTAGGGATTGAGTCGCCACCAAATTTGTGACAATTGCGTTGTTTACTCTACGAGGGAGAGTAACCAACTGAAAATATGAAAAGAAAATATTATTTTTGAAAAGGATATCTCTTGATGGAAAGAGATTTTTATGAAAATATAAACAAGAACATAAAAACAGAAGAAAAATAAAAGGAAAAATGGAATTTTAAGAATAAATGGTAAGGATTTAAACTTTTTAAGAACTTGCAGGCAGGATCAGAAGATTTTGGAAGAATTTTTAGAAGAAGAAGAAGAAAAGGATAAAGAAAAATACACCTGGGTTTTAAAAATAAAGAGGACATTTTGAAACATATACCCAGGGTTTTGGAAAATATAAGGAAGATATAAAATATCACACAATCACAGATATACAAGCAAGGATATACAAACAACACTCCCTAAAGCTGACTCTATATGCAATATTTGAAATGGCTGATAGGACCTTAATCCTAACTCTAAGATTTATATCATCTGATTCCAATCAAGGTACGCCAATATACTCAAGCTGAAGCTCGAAATACGTGGCATATAAGATATTTCTCCGGTTCTAAGGTAAAGCTTCCCAACATCCTTGAGCACCTACCGATATACCTCGGACTATGGCCCTTAGGTACGTGGTAGGGGGGCGCGAACCCAAATAAGTGGTCCAGTTGTGAGGCTCTCTCCCGAACTATGGTTCAGTGAGACAGCCCAGCAACGTGAAGACCGGGACAAATATAGGTAGGGATGTTTTCAAAATATGATCATACAATAAAATCAGAAGGCTTTAATGCAAGTCCTAAAGAGATAGATTTAAATGAGAAGAAGCATACACTTGCATACATTGTTTTCATTCAATCCCTAAAATTTGAGGAGAGTTGTATTTAAGACCTAAGTCTAATGTGAACATGGATAATCTCCTCAACATGGTCCTACCAAACCATACTTAGATCCTATATGAAAATAATGTCAGCTTAGGACAGAGTCTAGGCTCCTAAGGTTTGCATGGAAATGTAGCTGACATATGTTAGAATAAAGACTTAGATTATATAAAAGCAAAACAAAGGCATAGATTCAACCGGACGAAGACGAGTCCCATCACGGTCGCCAAAACTGTGATCATCGCAAAATTTTTCCTCTCGTAATATTCTCTCTCTTCTTTCTCTTTTCCTTTTCTATCCTCTATTTTTCTCCTTTTTGAAGGGAGAAGAATAAAAGAAAGAAAAGAGAAAAAGAAGAGAAAAAGAAAGAAAGAAAGAGAGAAGAGGAATTATTTCGCGCGGTCTCACTTGACCTTAATTTGAAAGCATTTAGAAATTTAACTCGCCTCCGTTTTTGAAAATATTGCGGGAAAGATGGAGAGACGGGATTCGCTCGTCGGTACGAGGTTCGACCGTTCCTGGCGCCTTTACCAAGCGTAATCGAACCAAGGATCGAATCTATGCCTTTTGCTTTGCCTAAATATAATCGAAGAATTTATTCTAACTCTAGAAGATCTAAATGCACAAAGAATCATACTTGTGCAATGCAAAGATGTATGCTCTTTTAAAAATTGATTTAGAAATTTCCAAGTATTCTGAGATGAACTTGGTAAAGGAGTGAAGAAATGATTTAATCTAACTTAGAACTTGAGATAGATCAGAGGAGTTCTAAGTTTTTGAAGTAAATCAGGATTGGAAGAATATATGAGAAAGAATGACTTGAAGCTTTGAAATGAAGTTTCAAAGTCAAAATGGGCTTTAAGTTTGAACTTGAATTTAGAAAAGGGAATGAATACTTGAGATGGAATTGAATTTGGGTTTTGAAGTTTGAAATTCGGAATGAATCTGAGATAATCAAATGGTTTTTAAGAAAAGAAATGGATTTAGGGAGTTCAGATGAGATCTGAAAATGGAATTGGATTTGAAATCTAGGATTGGGAATGGAATTGGATCTAAAGATGGATTTAAGATCTGAGATCTGAGATCCGAGATAAAATTGGGTTCCGGATCCTAAGATGGATTTTAGATCTGAAGTCTGAGATCCAAATGTAGAATTGGGTTCTGGATCCTAAGATGGAATTGGATCCGAAGTCTAAGATCCAAAGTAGAATTGGATTCTAGATCCTAAAGTGGAATTAGATCTGAAGTCTGAGATCCAAAGTAGATTTTGAGTTCTGAATCCTAAGATGGAATTGGATCTGAAGTCTAAGATCCAAAGGTAGAATTGTATTTAGAAAAACTGGATCCAAGTTGATCTAATTTTGGATTTGGAATTTCCAAAATTGATTTGAGAATTCGAATTTTGAATATGCAAACGAATTTCAAAGTCAAATTGGACTTTGAAGCTTGAAAGATGAATCAATATTTCCAATTTTGAATTGAATTTGGAAAATGAAATTTAGGAATTGAATCTTGAATATACAAATGAATTTCAAAGTCAAGTTAGACTTTGAATTTGAAATTTAGAAGATGAAGAGAATCTCAAAGTTAAACTGAACTTTGGATTTGATTTGGAGTTTTTGAATATAAATGAATTTGGAATTTCAAAGTCAAATTGAACTTTGAAATCTGATTTGAATTTGAATATAAAATGACTTTGAAATCTCAAAGTTAGATTGAACTTTGAGATTTGAAAATGAAATAGAATTTTGAAAATTGAAAGAATGAATCAGATTTGATAAGAATTGAAGATAGATTTGAGGAAAATATTTACATTACTTGGAGTTTTTGAAGAGGAAATTTCGGAAATAAGATGCAATTCTATCCTAAATGATGAATGAATTTAAATCTTTGAAATTGGATTTTGAAAAAAAACTATTTTATTCTTTAAATGAATTTAAAATAAGATTGAAGATATAATACATCCTTGACTATGGTCATTGGATGTATTATATAATAATCTATATTTAGATTCAAGTGAAGAATGAAACACATTTGGTGCTTTTATAGAATTTAAAATGAAATTAACTCTCAATATACCCTGACTATGGTCATTGGTATATATTTTGAGTTAATTTTAAGTTAAATTCTGATAAAAGAAAAAAAATATTTAAGGAAAATATGATGAATTTTGAAAACGGATCCAGTGTTATTTCGTAAAAGATAAAAGTCCTAAGTCTTGTTTACATCCCGACTATGGCCGTTGATGTAAATCATCAACTTAGGATTAACTTACCTCTTACGAAATGGTGCACGTGCCATTCGTGTTCTCATTCGTGATTTTTTTGAAATAAAAGAGAAAAATGACATGAAAACATATAATTCATGATATTTACATGCTTGTACATTCTATCTAAAGCTGAAAATTTTTCTTATTCATATCTAGATATTACAAATTTTGGATTGAAATTAAAATAAAATCTTAACCTAAGAAGGAATTTAACAATTTTACATATCTCCTCCAAAAATCAGGTTAGCACAAGACAAAAAATATATACAAAAATAAGTTTGCCAAGTGTCATATTGGACACTAATATAATGCTCCTACATGTACTGAAGATTCAATACATCATATTTGGTAAGAAAACGCATATGTATAATGTGTTAGGCTAATGAAGAAGTTTAAATACACAGGCAATATCCTCAGAAGATAAATGTATGAATGTTTTATATGAGGAAGATGTATATAGTACCTAAGTCTGAATGTAAATATGTGTATATTGGCCTAAGGCATTATATCTAATGCAATTGGGATATATATAGGGAAGTTGGTGATTGCTATGACCTTATGCAGCATCGAGAATTGGGCTAAGTGTTGAAGACTAAAATGTGATGGGGAAGGTTGGGCTATGATAGTGACTGGTTTATGAGGGAGGTAATAGATGCAATGAGAATATGGGTAGTTGTTGTAGAGAAGGTGGATGTACTGTTGGACTGGAAGGTTATAGCAGCTGGAAGTGGGTGCAGCAGGTGGCTAATAGTTGAAGAGATAAAGTGGAAGCATACAGTAGGAAAGGTAAGCTAGAGGATGTTGCTATAGGTGTACAGATGCTGAAGAAAATGATGGCAGTTAGATTTTCATAGCATACCACAGTGTGGAATGGGTAGGCTGTGAAGATATGACAAGGATATATTGTAAGAAAAGGTGAGAGGCAGCAACTGGAGTGTGGAGAATGGGATGAAGTTGGGGCTGGAATGAAGAGATTATAGCAGCGAAAAAAAAATGGGTAATGGAGATGAGCTGGGAATGTGAGGATGTAATAGGTAAAAACAAGTGATATATGACACCAGAGGTATTATGAGTGCAATAACAGCAGTGAGATGATGTAGATGGTATAGGCAGCAAAAGGTGTTGCTGCGACAAACTGGGTACAACTGATGGTGGTTTGGTAAAGTAGCAGTGGGCATAACAGTGTGGTGTAGGTGGCTGAAATGGATGATCCATGTAAGTAGATGTGAATGGTAATGAAGACATACAATATGAAGTGCAGAGGAAACACATAAGTGATTGAAGGTACTGTGGAGGGGTGCCATTGGGGTATGCATAGGTAGTGGTGTTGTGCATGCAAAGGCTGTGTATAGGGTAAAACACAAATATGGATTTACTGGGACAACACAGAAAATGGAGTAGATCATATGTGGTAAGGTGGATGGACAATGGTATAGTGCAGCAAGTAGTATGTGCTAGGTAGGTACAGTGTGAGAAAGTAAATATAATGAGTGGATATGACTAGCAGTGGATGACAGGTAAGTGTAACAGTGATGAACAATGATGTTTGCGAGTGGTTAGGTGCTGAGAGATGAAAGATGTGCCGATGGTGAAGGCAGCAGCTGGTGCTGTGATGGTTGGAGGTTAATGGTGATCAGAGTATGGTGAAATGGAGGTGGAGTATGAAGGTATGTTGTGGCTGGAGATATAGTGCAGGTGCAGGTAGGTGATAAATGTGGATGAAGAAGGTGATATGCCCCAGTGAGACATGCACTAACTGGAGCTATGGCGATCAATAATAAATTCAGAGTGTCGCATGATCTATAGATATAATGCTGTGAAAGAATGCGTGTTGTAATGGGAAATATACCTGGGAATAAAGTTGTAAGCTTAATCAGAGAACAAATATTCAATAGCCAAAAAAAAAAAAAAAGAGAAAGAAAGAGCTCAACAGATGGTTGCTGGAATATAAATGAGACTAGGCCGAACTTCCTTTTTTTTTTTTTGCAAAATATAAGTAATATAGGAATAAATTTCTAATGCAGCTGATATGACCATCAGAAGGCAACAAGAACATCAGCCACGACGGACTTTCCAGGAGGGTGAGAAAAGGTTAAATCAAGCCTCACTCGCAGGTAGTAAATAGAGGTGTCGAAGATCAACACTTAGGCTAACGACACCAGGAACAGTTTCAGCTTCCCATAGTATTAGGCGCGCCTGACAGAGGCTGCGTTTGTGAACTCAGAGATTGACTTTGCACTTGGAGAGCAAAGGCTAATGACCCCACCAGAATGCCCCTCTTTGATGTGTGGTGACGTGCAGCATCATGGTCACAGCAGCTTTGCATGATCGTGAGAAATTACCAAGGTCCTACTTGTTTGTTATATATAAAAAAAAAAAAATTATTAACCAAAGAAAACAACCAGTATGATACGATTCTACTATCACCTTTTCATTGGTGCAAACTGAGATTCATTCAGAAGAACACCCAACATGAAACTAATGTGAACAACAGGCATTCAACTGGCACCACTAAAACTAGGAAATGAATCAGATTGGGCGAGCATCAGATCATACCGTAGAGATCTTCAAGAATTTGAGGTAGCTGATGAGAGCATTTTGCAGCAAAACAAAGAAAAAGGGTCAGTGATATCCTAAAAAAAAGGCATTTGCCCAAAGATGATCTGGGCTCTAATACCCTTTGGTTGAAACAGCTTGGATGAGGATCATCTGTATATGAATGTGCCATAACACCCAAATGTACAAATGATAAGGCCTCTGATCAGCGATCAAGTTAGATGGTGAAATCAAAATAAGGAAAAGAAGTCCAACATGCATTTCGAAATAGCGTCATTTCATCATGCCTTGAAGCAATGCTATCAAATGACAACAGAAATTGGAAAACCAACCGATGATCAAGACATAACAGAGATTTAAACTTCAATCAGGGATCATAAACAAAACAAAACGAAAAAAACAAAAAACAAAAATAGAACCTATTAATAAAAGAAAATTAGAAATCATATGTGAAAGAGAAAAATAAGAAAATAAATCAAACTAGAACAGGACACAAATTAGGATCACAATCTATTGTATAACAACGAGAACATCGACATATATAAAACTATTGAAATTTAATAGCGAGAAGAAGAGAAAACACAAAAAAAAAATGTTGGAATTATGGAATTCCGTTATTGTAGCAATAGGTGGGTCGATGTTTGCATAGGCAGCTCGACACCACCAATGATGCTCCAATGGCAACCCGAACAGGTAAAAGAGGGAAATCAGAAAAAGGGGAAGAAGATTTACCTGATTTTACAGAAGTTCTGAAGAAAGGGGGAAAGAGGCTTCTTCTGTGACCCTTGAGAGGAAGACTTCAGAGGAGAGAGGGGATCGGAGAAGAGACCTGGAGAGGTGAAGGATGGATGCTTCGTGGATGCCGATCGGTGCTAGTTGAAATCTCCTCCCCCTTTTCACTGCAGTGGAGGCCTGCTTATATAGGCAACGAGAGAGGGAATTGGTTGAAGATGGAGGGCCACCCAGCGGGGAGGAAGGTGATGAACGAAGGAGAAGGATGGAGGCGATCGGTTGAGCATCGATGGCGGAGATAAAGGTGCTCATCGATCGAAGGGTGGAAGCTTGGGGAAGATGAGCCTACGGCCGTTGTGAGTTTCTTCAATTTCCAAAGAGGGGGTCCCTTTTAAGATTTTTTAAAAAAAATGGTTTATGATTTTCAAAAAGTGGTTTTAAGAGAGGTTTTTGGCAAAAATTCAATTTTTCAAGTTTTAAAACCTTTTGCTTTTCCCAATTTTTTTCCATTTTTTTGATTTTTGTGTTATTTTTATTTTTTTGTATTTTTGGAGTAGAAAAACTAAAATTTTAAACAAAACAAAGTTTAAACACTAAATTTTTGTATTTTTCTGAGAAATATTTACAAATAGTATTTCTGCGAGAATTTCAGACCATTTTGGAGAAATTTCTTCAGAAAGTGCTTTTGGATCCAAGTTTTGAGAAAATGTCCGAGTTTTGGAACTCGAATCGAGAAATACAACATGATGGATCCAAACAGATGTCGGAGGGACTGTCCGAAACTATTTTTGGTATTTTCTATAATTTCAATTTAAAATTTGGACAATGTGACTCAGATTTGGATCTGGACAACGGATCCAGGTCCGAAATCAATTTAAACATATACAATGAATTTAATTTCAGTAAAACTTGAGAAATAAACTGGAATTTATATTCAAAAGCGGCTTAATTTCTCAGAAAATGATATCAAGGGCAAAAAGGGAATATTTAAAAAGATTTTGAAAAATTTGGGGTGTTCACATGTATGCTTCTTTTCATTTAAATCTATCTCTTTAAGACTTGCATTAGAGCCTTCTGATTTTATTGCATGATTGATCATATTTTGAAAACATCCCTACCTAAATTGTCCCAGTCTTCACGTTGCTGGGCTGTCTCACTGAACCATAGTTCGGGAGAGAGCCTCACAATTGGACCACTTATTTGGGTTCGCACCCCCCTACCACGTACCTAAGGACCATAGTCCGAGGTATATCGGTAGGTGCTCAAGGATGTTGGGAAGCCCTTACCTTAGAACCGAAGAGATATCTTATATGCCACGTACTTCGAGCTTCAGCTTGAGTATATCGGCATACCTCGGTTGAAATCAGATGATCTGAACCATAGAGTTAGGATTAAGGTCCTACAAGCTATTTTTAAATATTGCATTTAGAATCCTCTCTTAGGGAGTGATGTGTGCGCATCCTTGTTTGTGCAGTTATGCGATGTTTTTCTTGTGTTCTCCTATATTGAACCTCTTTCGAAACCCTGGGTGTACTGTTCAAAACTTCCTCTATTTTCAAAAACCCCAGGTGCATATTTTTCCCTTTACCTATATTCTATTCCCTTTTATATGTCAAAACTTTCCTTAAAAACCCTGAAAATTCTTTCTTCAAAATCCCTTGATCTTTTTACAAAATTTCCAGGAAGTTATGTTTATCCCTCTTCTCATCAAAAGTCTATCCATAAGTCCTGCATTCTATCTGACTCTTTTTTCTCTCTTGCCTCAGTATCATTCCAAATGGCATCCGAATCTCCCGATACTATCTTTCCTTGGGATCATGTCTTTTATCAAATAAGGGATGAAACCCCAGATCATCGGGTCATCCAGTCTCGTACCTTCTTCCCTCGGTGGTACTATTCTTGGTTCACCGCCTTCTCGCGTATGTTCCCAGACTACTTGAATGATTGTGGATTGGAGATGGCATCGACAGTGGGCAAGCGAACCATCAACGACAGTCTGATTCAAGCTATGGAAGAACGGTGGAACCCGCGTACCTGCACATTTTGGTTTCCATGGGGAGAAATGACTTTGCTAATGGATGAGTTCAGTGACATCATGGGATTGCCAGAACCAGCTGGTCAGCCAGATGACCCGGTCGAGCAGCAATTCTTGATCAATGTCAAGGGGATAGATGTTTGAGAAGCATTGGCCAGAGCTACAGGGAGCAGATCCTGGCCTCTCACAGAGATCAACGGAAGTCAGTTCATCGATCTGTTCGAACTCTATCACAAGTATGGGGCCTACAATGAAGTTGATACCTTATCTCGAGCAGCGAAAGAAAGAATTCAGCATGCCATGGTCCTATGCACAGTGGGGCTGGCATTCTTTCAGGATGGTCAGAATTTCATCATTGTCAGAGTCGCCCAACTTTTTCGAAGATGGAGAAGCAAGCAGACCCGTCAGCTTTCAGTATCCATGGCAGCTCTAGCCTTTCTCTACAGCGGTTTAGCTCGTTTCGCCCTCGGAGAAACCATTTTGGTGAAAGGATGCACTTATGCCTTGCAGTCTTGGTTCCTGCGACATGTGCCGTCAAAAGCCAGCTCTTTCAGGTTCAATAGCAAGAAGTCGAAGTCCGCCATTCAATATCGAGCTTCGATTGAGAATCTGCACCAGGAGGAGATCCTTTGGGATTACTTCGACCGGCGAGAGTCGGTTCCTCGCTACACTTATGCTCGTAACAAGCGCTATAGATTGCTTGGTCCATTCTTCTGTGTCGACTATCAGCCAGAGAGATGCCTCAGACAGTTCTCGCAGCGGCAGGTTCGAGCCAACGTTCGCTTCCCAATCGGCAACATGCCAGAGTTTGATCTACGGTCGGATCAGTGGTCTGGAGCATACCACGTCGCCAAATACACTTGGGATTCCTTCATTCCTTTGTCTATATTTCCTGGACCCAATGTATCTTCCGAATATCAGGAATGGTGGCAAATTGTGTGCCCACCTTCTCTTTGTATTTGAAATCGTCATCAATAAAATGCGACTTTTGTTCTGTCGAAAAAACTCTTTTTTTGCCAAATGATTCTTCTTTTGTTGTGAATGGTCACGATTCCCGTGACAATCTCATCTCTAATGATGAGACATTTCCTTCCGTTTCTTCTGTAAGTATCCCTTATCATGATGGATGACCTCGCCTATGTAATAAGTGTGAACACCCCAAAATTTTCAAAATGTTGTAAATATCCCTTTTTTTTGCCTTTTCCCCCATCTTTTGGGTAATCGAGTCGGTTTTAAATCTAAATTCCATTTTCGTTTCTCAAATTTTGTTTCATTTTACATATCTGACTCAATTTCGGATCCGGATCTACATCAAAATCCAAACCTGAGCTTCATTATCCGATTTTAAATCAAATTCTCAAAATTATCAAAAATAACTTTTGAAAAGCTCAGACAGTTCGTCCGGTATCCGTTTGGATCCATTGAATTAAATTTCCTCAATTCGAGGCTTAAAACTCGAATGTTTTCTCAAAACTTGGGTCCAAACCCATTCTTCTGAAGAAATTTCCCCAAAATGGTCTGAAATTCTCAGAAAAATACTCTTGTAAATATTTCTCAGAAAAATACAAAAAAAATAGTGTTTAATCCTTGTTTTCATGTAAAAAACTTAGACTCTGTGCCGAAAATACAAAAAAATGGAAAAATCATGCAAAAAACCAAAGAAATTAGGAAAAACTATGCGGTTTTTGAGGATTTTTGCCGAAAAACTCACCTTTAAACATCTTTTTAGAAAAACTTGAAAAGAAGGCTTTCTTTTGGAAAAACTAACTTCTAAGGTTTAAAGGTTGAGTTAGGGTTTTTTGAAAACCCTAACTCGCCTTCCTCTCTCGCCCCCCTCACTTTCGCCTCTCACCCACCATGGACGACTTCCCCCCCCCCATGTGCATCCTACATCCTTCAAGCCATCTGATCTCCAACAACTTCTTCCTCCTTCGTTCATCACGAACGAACTCGCTGGCCTTCCACCCCCTCTCGCCCGAGCTCCACGATCGCATAACCATCCGCCCCATCATCCTCTTCATGACCCTCCGATCGATGTCTTCAGCCCCTCAGCCATCAATCCCCAACTGTATCGCACATTCTAGAAGCCCCTCTCCCTCTATAAAGAGGATAAGCAAAAGGAGAAGGGGCATCGAGAATCCAGCTTCTACCCTTCCACACTGCGGCTCTTCTTCTTCCCCATTTCTTTCTTTCCTCTGTTCTTCTTTCCCATCAACTGAAGGAAGTCGCACCAGTCCCAAGATTTCCAAGCAATCCATCTGATCGAACATTAGTATAAGTGTGGGAATTACAGTTCTCATCTGCATCAATTAAAGAAAATCGGTGCATCGTCCCAGCAATCAGAGAAGAGGCATCAATATTCGATCAGATAAAACAACATCCTCAAATTTTCATCAGCATCTCCTCCCCCTGCTTCGATTAAGATAAAGCCATCCGGTAGGAACCTCTTCCCTTTAATCCTTTTGCTTAGTTTCTGATTTGTCCCATTAAAGCACCATTGGGGGTGTTGAGTTGCCTGTGCAACGTCAACCCACCTCTGTGCTATAGCAAACGGAATATGAAATTCCAACATCATTTGTTTTTTTTTTTGTCTTTTCGTTTCTTTGTTCTTTCTCGTTTTCCTTCCTTCGATGAACTATTGTTGATAACCTTGGGCTTCTCATATATCCTTTATGGTCTTGCTACTCAGTACGTCCTCAACATTTTTATTTTATTATTGGCATTACCACCTGTGCGAGAGATTTCATTTCATGTTCCAGAATGTATGATTCTTGTTTGCCATTATATCATTATTCTGTCATTTTCATTATAGCTTACTGCATATCATGTATCTTGTTAAAATCCATCGGCTAATCTCTCTTGTTCATTTCATTTGTTATATTTTCTTCATTTTTGTTAACTAAATTCATTTGTCGAAATGCAATTCCCTATATTTGATCATGGATCTCATTTATCCCAACCTACCGTTTCATGAATTAAGGCAGTTTGATTCAATTTGTGTTCTCTGTGCTGAATCTGGATGAATATATTGTCACTTTGTAGCATACCAGTCATAGTTGGAGCATCACATTTCACTCTACATCAGCTGTTAGTTGTCCGCTAGAAATTCACTATGGGCTTTGGCTGATCTGGAATTATCGTGTAAATCATTGTTTGAAGCAATATCTCTGAATTCGCATATGAGTTGTTAAACGATGCTTTAATTAACCATGGAAATCGGACCTCTGATTTGCTGTGGAAGGAAAATCGGGTCTATGGAAGTCACTCATCTCTGTCATGAGATTCCTGTTAAATTCTTTTTTTTTTTATATTCCCCATTGTAAGTCACTGAGAAAACCTGGGTTATCATGGCTGTGGAGGCAGACTGGATTTACCTTGAAAATGGGTTACTCCATCATAGATTCTCATCCTCCCCTGCGAGGATAAGGCATGTTTGGGGCCGTGTGGTCCTCCACATTACGTGTTTGAGTGTCTTCTGAATTTCTTGCTCTGGATTTAGGGTTCTCCTTCTTTCTTCCATCATCTAGGGTTCGGTCTTCACTCCTTGGCTTTTCCGGATTCAGGAGGAGGGCGAAGCAAAGGGCCAGGTCGGACAACAATCAGTAAGTGAGTATTCGTTTGATTTGAGTTCTATATTGTGATGCCTCTTCTCTGCTGTTTACGATCTATTTTTGTGGCAAATTGTGGTACCGGTTTCAATTTTTATTTGATATAAGGTGATCTTGAGGTGTTGTCGGTTTATGGCCAGTATAATCGTAGGGAGGGAATTTGATGTTGATCATCTGGAATATAGAAGCAAGGGTTTCGAGGTTACAGGAGGTTGATTTGAAAATCTTGTGTGTTATGTTTATGATCTTGCTTTAAAGGATTCGTGGTAGAGAGGGCAGCTGGTAGAAAGGCAGCCTTCTGTTGGTCAGTCCCCTGCTGGCATATCGGTCTTCTGCATATGATTGCTGAGTTGAGATTTCTGATTTAGGTAATATGATAGTATAAGCAAACAGGTAAAATTTTAGTGTCGGTTTGGGGGCAATTGGTATATCTTTTTGATATGATTGTTGACCTTGCCTTTTCCCTTCACCTCCAGGTAGAGCTGTTTTGAGTTTTGATTGTCTTGGTCTAGGTGTATGATGACCACAGGCTGTTGCTTCGTGATTAGTTGTGCTTGTGCAGCGTTACTAGGGGTTGGAAAAATAAGTTTTACTGGCCTTGTTTTCTTTTAGTCGGATGAGTATACATCTCATGTTGGTTCTTGTTCTGTTGTTTCTAGAGCTTGTTGCCATGGTCTGAGCAAAAAGCATTTGAATGTGAGGTAGTGTCTGTTACCTTCCATGAAGAGCAAAAGTATCATTATAACTGTATCTTCTTGTTAGGCTCCCGTCTTATCCATTGCTTCACTTGTGATTTGTTTGCTTCATTTACCATTCCTGCCTGATGTGGGCGCTGACTGTTGTAGGACTCAAGGGAGCGGAAGTCGTTTTTTTTTTTTGATGGGGCACTTTTGTGTCTTTTCTGTGGACCGAAATTTTGAGGAGCCAATTTTGGGGCACTTTGGGTTGAGTTGCTGCTGGGTTTGGCAAGCTACTGATTTTGGTCTTTTGATTTGTTAAAATTTTCATTACATTGATCATAGGGAAGTTTAGACTCTCTTCCAATCACGTGCATCTTGTTCTATATCATAACTTTCAAGTTTTTAGGAGACCTCTGTTCGCTGGGCATAGGGAGGTTGCACCTTTTCTTACTAAACATTTCAGACCTTTCTGTATTTGGTCTTTTTGTGATAATCTTATTGGTCTGCATTATCTAAGCAGTTTCAATTATTAATCATCTTTATGGTTGATCGTCAATTTTTTTTTTTCTGTCGTCTCTTTCATTGGGATTATGTCCATTTTTTTTTTGTGATATACCACAAGGGAAAGATTCTTTGTGGGAGAGATCTGTTGCTTCTGTTCTGTGGTAATCCACTTCTGGTCTTCCAGGATTGCTTATAGCAGTTTAATGTACTGAAACTCGTTGAGATTCTTTTATATGGAACATATAGTGACATTATCATTATGCTGGCCTTCTTGGTTGATCATGTGTTCTACTGAAAACAAAGAAAGACTTGCAACCTGTGTTGCTCATTCTCATTCGATGTTATACATTCATCATGCCGTCACTGAGGTGATTGGAATGGAAGAGCCGGCATGAGTTTGGATCTGCTCAGTGCATCTTCATCGGTCCCATGGACACCTCTGTCATCAACCTTTGGACTTCTTACTGTGTTCCACTCTTTTGTAGTTTTTTTTTATGTAAAACTTCAACGAGCTGAAGTCCTCTTGTGATGAAGTTCCAGATGACTTGGTGGTCCTACTTTTTTTTTTTTTTGCATTTTGTGTTTTCTGGATTTGCTTGTCAGATTATATTACCTATTTGTCTTTCTTTGATTTCAGCTGTATTAGTGGTGCTGCTCTTGTTCTGATGTGTTGGTTTCAATGATCATCTTACACTTTTTTTTTTTTAGTCGACCCAAGCATATCATTTAGACTATGTAAAAGCATTTTTTTTATTAGCCTAAGTATATCATTTTCATATGTGCATAGCATCTCAATCAACATTTTATGTCATTTGTATCCCTTGCATATTACATACTTATTACCATCATACTTAGCACACATCCTAGTTCCAAGACAAACCCTTAGCTTTCCTTTTTACATTTTTATGCTTTGCCTTATGCTAATTCTATTTTCTGCAGGGAATGTGTAAGAAATATTGGTTTCCTTCCTAGATTAGAAATTTATTATTTCAGTTCAAATTGTAATAGCTAGGTATAAATGAGAAATTACATTTCCTGTTTTAGATAGAATAAATAAGCATTACAAATATCATAAAAATACTTATTCTTCATACTTTTTTTTCCTTTATTTCTCAAATTCTCACAGATGGCAACACGAATGGCACGTGCACCATTCTAATAAGAGGTGATTAATCTTAAGTTGATGATTTGCATCAATGACCATAGTCAGGATGTGAACAAAACTTAGGGTTTTCATCTTTTATGGAATAACACTGGATCTATACTGGACCCGTTTTCAAAATGCATCATATTCTCCTTAAATATTTTCTTCTTTTATTAGAATTTAACTTAAAATCAACTCAAAAATACATACCAATGGCCATAGTCAAGGTATGTTGAGAGTTAATTTCATTTTAAATTCTATAAAAGCACCAAATGTGTTTTATTCTTCACCTGAATTTAAATATAGATTATTATATAATACATTCAATGACCACAGTCAGGGATGTATTATATCTTCAATCTTATTTTAATTCAGTTCAAGAATAAGATAGCTTTTCAAAATCTAAATTCAAAATTCTTTAAATTCATTCATCATATAGAATAGAACTGCATCATATTTTCAAAATTCCTTTTTCAAAAACTCCAAGTGATATTAATATCTTCTTCAATCAATCTTCAAATCTCTGTAAAGTCCAATTCATCCTTTAAATTTTTCAAATCCTATTTTTCAATCTCAAAGTTCAATTTAAACTTTGAGATTTCAAATTCATTTTATATTCAAAATCAAATTAAATTTCAAGGTTCAATTTGACCTTAAAAACTCCAACTCAAAGTTCAATTTAACTTTGAGGTCCTTGATCCACCTCCTAAAATTCGAATTCAAGTCCCAAATCCAAAGAACAAATTGACTTGGAAATTCCTTTGCATATTCAAATTTTAAACTTCATTTTTTTAAGTTCAATTCAAAATTTGGAAATTCTTCATTCATCTTCTGAGTTAACTCCAAATCCACTTTTAGGATCCATGATTCAACACTCATATTGGATCTCAGACTTCAGATCCAATTTTCTTATACGATCCAAAACCTAACTCTACATTGGATCTCAGACCTCAGATCCAAATCTATCTTAGGATCCAGAGTCCAACTCTACATTGGATCTCAGACCTCAGATCCAAATTCCTCCTTAGGATCCAGAATCCAATTCCACCGTGGGTCTCAGACTTCAGATCCAATTCCTCCTTAGGGTCCAGAATCTGATTCTACATTGGATCTCAGACTTCAAGATCTGAATCCATTCAAAGATCCAGAATCCAATTTCCATTCCCAAGTCCAACTTCTTTTCAAAACCAATTCATCTCCAAATTTCAAATCCAAAACATTCCTTAAATTCATCTCTATCTTTAATATCATTTGGATCCCTCAGATCTATTCTGAAATCCAAACTTAAAAATCCAAATTCAATTTCGTCTCAAGTATTCATTTTCTTTTCTAAGTTCAAATCCAAATTCAAAGTCAATTTTTCATTTCCTTTCATTTCAAAACTTCAAGTCATCCTTTCTCATTTATTCTTCCAAAATCCTGATTTACTTCAAAAACTTGGAACTCCTCTGATCTATTTCAAGTTCTAAGTTAGATTCAACCATTTCATCACTCCCTTATCAAATTCATCTCAGAATACTTGGAAATTTCCAAAACTTTCAAAAGGAGCATACATTCTTGCATTACACAAGCATGATTCTTTGTGCATTCAGAGTTAGAATAAATTCTTAGATTATATTTAGGCAAAGCAAAAAGGCATAGATTCGATCCTTGGTTTGATTACCCCTGGTAAAGGCGCCAGGAACAGTCGAACCTCGTACCGACGAGCGAATCCCGTCTCTCTATTTTTTCCCGCAATATTCTAAAAAACGGAGGCGAGTTAAATTTCTAAATACTTTTCAAATTAAGGTCAATTGAAACCGCGCAAAATAGTTCCTCTTCTCTTTCTCTTTCTTTCTTTTCTCTTCTCTCTTTCTTTTCTTTCTTTTATTCTTCTCCCTTCAAAAAGGAGGAAAATAGAGGTTGGAAAAGGAAAAGAGAAGGAAGAGAGAGAAACCACCAAGAGAGGAAAAAATTTGCGATGATCACAGTTTTGGCGACCGTGATGGGACCTGTCTTCGTCCGGTTGAATCAATGCCTTTGCTTTGCTTTTATATAATCTAAGTCTTTACTCTAACATATGTCAGCTTCATTTCCATGCGAACCTTAGGAGCCTAGACTCTGTCCTAAGCTGACATCACTGCATATAGGATCTAAGTATGGTTTGGTAGGACCGTATTGAGGAGACTATTCCATGTTCACATTAGACTTAGGTCTTAAATACAACTCTCCTCAATTTTAGGGATTGAATGCAAACAATGTATGCAAGTGTATGCTTCTTCTTTATTTAAAACTATCTTCTTTAGGACTTGCATTAGAGCCTTCTGGTTTTATCTGCATGTTGATCATGTTTTGAAAACATCCCTACCTATATTGTCTCGGTCTTCACGTTGCTGGGCTGTCTCACTGAACCATAGTTCGGGAGAGAGCCTCACAACTGGACAACTTATTTGGGTTCACGCTCCCCTACCACGTACCTAAGGGCCATAGTCCGAGGTATATCGGTAGGTGCTCAAGGATGTTGGGAAGCCTTACCTTAGAACCGGAGAAATATCTTATATGCCACGTACTTCGAGCTTCGGCTTGAGTATATCGGCGTACCTTGATTGAAATCAAATGATCTAAATCTTAGAGTTAGGATTAAGGTCCTATCAGCCATTTCAAATATTGCATATAGAGTCAGCTTTAGGGAGTGCTGTTTGTATATCCTTGTTTGTATATCTGTGATTGTGTGATACTTTATATCTTTCTTATATTTTCCAAAACCCTGGGTATATATTATTTAAAATTTCCTCTTTTAAAACCACAGGTGTATCCTTTTTTCTTCTTCTTTTCTTGATTTCTTTAAATTCTTTTCTGATCCTGCCTGCAATTTTTCCAACTTTTTCAAAATTTACCAATCATTATTCTAAAATTTTCTTCTACATATCTTCTAAATCTATTTTGTAACAGAAATCTCTTTCATCATGAGATGTCCTTTTAATCATATTCTAAATTGTTTATTTCTTCTCACGGGAAAATAATACGACTGTCGTGCCTCTCGTGCGGGCTCAATCCCTAGTAGTGGGATATCTCTTTGTCAATTTTGATTTCTTCCTTTATCAAAGTTTCCTCCAAAATCTTTCTAAAAGGGTCCCATTTTGTCGTACCAGAGAGAGCATTCGGTATTAACGAGTGGTTCAGACTAAGATCAGAGGCCGCACCAGTCAGAAGCAAGAATTGAGAAATGGACTCTCAGAGGTTTGCCAGAGAGAGGTCAGGACAGCCAGAATGAGATTGATCCTGCCATATATCGGTTGTTCAAAAAGATGATGGTTGAGATATTATCCGAGCAGACTGAAGCCAGTTTTGGAAAAGCTCCCACCAAGGAAGAGACACCTGTCACTTTCCGAACGAGCAAGCACAACGATGGCAGTGCAGGAAGTTCTAAAATTAGCAGGAGTGGCAACAAAGGCAACCCGAGCAATCAAAACAGCAATTTGGAGTCATCTAGGAACCAGAAGGGAAAGTTCAGCAGAAACCAAGATGAACCACTTCAATCCAATCCTCCGCAAAAGGAGAAGAATCAGGAAAAGCTAAAGCGTAAAGATTGGAGTAGTAACCAAGATTTCACTCCCTTGGATGAGCCACTAGATAAAGTTCTTGAATACATGTTAACCAAGAGACTAGTCAGGCTTCCAAAAGCCACGAGTCCTTCCACTATCTTGGGAAAATACAAGAACCAATTCTGCAAATTCCATCGGACAACAGGACATGACACTGATCATTGCTTTGTCTTCAAAAATATTATTCAAGACTGCATTGATAGGAATCTTTTTGTTGAAGACGAAGAAGAAAAGTGCCCGATCCCCCTAACCAAGCATGCTCAGTCTAGCTCTCAGGAAAGGGACGGCTCTCGACAAAAATCAGGCAAGCCAAAGGAGACAAAGCATGTTGGCTGGAGTTATGACCGCCAGTTTTCCCCTTTAGGTCAGCCAGTCGAGGAGGTTCTCGAATACCTGCTCACGGAAGATATGATCAAGCTTCCCCGGGGAGTTGATCCTTCAGTCACCATGGGAAAATGGAAAGAGTGTTTTTGCAAATTTCATCAAGGGGGCACGATGCAGAGCATTGCTTCGTCCTCAAAAATATCATACAGGATTTCATCGACAAAGAAATTTTGGTACCAGAGGAAGGAAGGGAGCAACCTGCAGTTCCAACCTAGACTCTTCCGGATCACCTGAAGAATCGATGAAGCCAAAGTTTCCTGCTTTCGTCTCTTTT
This sequence comes from Nuphar pumila, assembly GCF_984573655.1. Taxonomy (NCBI): domain Eukaryota; kingdom Viridiplantae; phylum Streptophyta; class Magnoliopsida; order Nymphaeales; family Nymphaeaceae; genus Nuphar; species Nuphar pumila. Next base: position 44,565,861 of record NC_143257.1, read on the forward strand.
TGTTAGTCATCTTGTAGGGGCAAGTCAGCTCGGCCTTCTACAGATCTTTTCTTTTTTTTTTTTTAAAAAGTTCTTGTAAATATTCAGTTTTGTCACCAAAACTTTGCTTATGGAAATGTCAAGTTTTCTTTATATCTTTTGATATCTAAATACTTCCTTCTTTCGCCATACTGGGGCATTTAAATTCCTGTTCTTTCCAGAATGCGGGACAATCCTGACATCATTCATGAGAGAAATGATATTACCTATGAGGGCTTTTCAAAAACCATGAAATTTTGAAAATCTTTGTTATGACCAAAGAGTTCAAATGTTCTTTGGCCCGACCTTTGTCAAAAATCAACCCTCGTGTTGATCATATCTTCAAAAATAGGTTTTCGAACCATTGCATTGGCAATCAACCCTCGTGTTGATCATGTTTTCCAAAAATAGATTTTTTTTTGAGCCATTGCATTTAAGGATCAACCCTGGTGTTGGTCTTATCTTCCAAAAATAGGTCTCGAATCTTGTGTTGATCATATTTTCCAAAAGTGATTTTTCAAGACCTTTATATTCAAAGATCAATCCTTGTGTTGGTCTTATCTTCCAAAATGGATTTCAAATCTTTATATTCAAAGATCAACCCTTGTGTTGGTCTAATCTTTCAAAATGGTTTTCAAATCATTCAAAAAATCAATCTTTGTATTAAATTTAAATCATTGTATTCAAAGATCAACCCCTGTGTTGGTCTTATCTTCCAAGATTGGTTTCTAGAACAGTATATCCAAAGATCAACCCTTGTGTTGGTCTTATCTTCTAAAATTGGTTTCAAAAGCATTTATTCAAAAAGATCAACCCTTGTGTTGATCTTATTATCAGTTTCGAACTATTACTTTCAGAAATCAGATCTACTATTGATATTCTTTTTCGAAATTTAGATTTCAAACCATTTTCTTCAAAAATTGACCCTCATGATGATCTCTCATGTTGATTTGAAGGATCAGTCCTCGCACTGATCATTCTTCTTACGGTGGATTTTCTTCCCAAAAATGATGTTTCACTTAAATAAATATTTTCCTTTAAATATCCCACGTGCAGGCAGGATCAGACAAACTCTTTTTCAAAAAATCTTCTCAATTTTTCAGTTAATCTTATTATCTTTATTAGTTGCATTCATTTCATCTTCAATTTAATCAAATTTTCGTCAGTTTATTATCTTTATCAATTTTTTGTCAAGATTTCATCAATTTCATTAAATTCTATCAATTTTTATTCTTAAAACCCCTTCAGGTTAAGGGATAAACCTGATGCCTCTTTCCCATGAGATATTTTCTAAATCTTCTTTTTTTTGCCCTTTCAGGTTAAGGGAAAAAACTGACCCTCATTGTCCGAGGTGCTCTCATTCAGGATAAGGGATAATCTCGAAACCCCTCGTAGGAACAACAACGCTACCTGCGAGAATTCTTTTGTAAATACAAGTTTTATCAAGCTTTATTGATTTTCCAAATTTATATCAATTTCTCTTCATTTAAATCTTATTCTTTTCCCTCTCAGGTTAAGGGATAAACCTGAATTATTTCTCATAAATTCCTCAATTCACATCAAATTCTATTCTATACTCCTTCAGGATAAAGGAAAATCCTGAAGCCATCATAAATAGATTTGAATCTTAGGCCATCTTGGGTCAAGGATCTCGAGTAAATCTCTCCTCTTCATTGTCGGAATCTAGTCATACATCTTGTCAATCCTTCTAAAATCCGACTCTTGGGTAGAAATTATCTCCTTCCTGTCTGAGTTCTGACTCAGGTTTTTGTTTTGTTTTTGTTTCATTTTTATTTTAAAGATCCGGGTTCCGACTCGGGTTTTTCCTTTTTATATATCGTTTGAAGTTTCGAGTTCCGACTCGGACTTCCTATCGGATTCAACACTCGTGTTGGAACCGATCGTACCCTTGAAGATTCGAGTTATTCAAAACTCGGGTTCTTCCATTTCTTTAAAGATCCGGGTTCCGACTAGGGTTTTTCCTTTTTATATATCGTTTGAAGTTTCGAGTTCCGACTCGGACTTCCTATCAGATTCAACGCTCGTGTTGGAACCGATCATACCCTTGAAGATTCGAGTTTTCCAAAACTCGGGTTCTTCCATTTTTATCATTATTTTAAAGATCCGGGTTTTGACTCGGGTTTTCCTTTTTTTATATATCGTTTGAAGTCTCGAGTTCCGACTCGGACTTCCTATCAGATTCAACGCTCGTGTTGGAACCGATCGTACCCTTGAAGATTCGAGTTTTCCAAAACTCGGGTTCTTCCATTTTTATCATTATTTTAAAGATCCAGGTTCTTCCATTTTTATCATTATTTTAAAGATCCGGGTTCTGACTCGGGTTTTCCTTTTTTTATATATTGTTTGAAGTCTCGAGTTCCGACTCGGACTTCCTATCAGATTCAACGCTCGTACCCTTGAAGATTCGAGTTTTCCCAAACTCGGGTTCTTCCATTTTTATCATTATTTTAAAGATCCGGGTTCTGACCCGGGTTTTCCTTTTTTTATATATCGTTTGAAGTCTCGAGTTCCGACTCGGACTTCCTATCGGATTCAACGCTCGTGTTGGAACCGATCGTACCCTTGAAGATTCGAGTTTTCCAAAACTCGGGTTCTTCCATTTTTATAATTATTTTAAAGATCCAGGTTCTGACTCGGGTTTTCCTTTTTTTATATATATCGTTTGAAGTTTCGAGTTCCGACTCGGACTTCCTATCGGATTCAACGCTCGTGTTGGAACCGATCGTACCCTTGAAGATTCGAGTTTTCCAAAACTCGGGTTTTTCCATTTTTATCATTATTTTAAAGATCCGGGTTCTGACTCGGGTTTTTCTTTTTTTATATATATCGTTTGAAGTTTCGAGTTCCGACTCGGACTTCCTATCGGATTCAACGCTCGTGTTGGAACCGATCGTACCCTTGAAGATTCAAGTTTTCCAAAACTCGGGTTCTTCCATTTTTATCATTATTTTAAAGATCCGGGTTCTGACTCGGGTTTTCCTTTTTTTATATATCGTTTGAAGTCTCGAGTTCCGACTCAGACTTCCTATCGGATTCAACGCTCGTGTTGGAACCGATCGTACCCTTGAAGATTCGAGTTTTTCAAAACTCGGGTTGTTCCATTTTTTTTCATTATTTTTAAAGATCCGGGTTCCGACTCGGGTTTTTCCTTTTTTATATATCGTCCGAAGTTTCGAGTTCCGACTCGGACTTCCTATCGGATTCAACTCTCGTGTTGGAACCGATCATGCTCTTGAAGATCTGAGTTTTTCGAAACTCGGATTCCCTATTTTTATCATTGTTTTAAAAATCCGGGTTCCGACTCGGGTTTTTCCTTTTATATATCATTTGAAGTCTCAAGTTCCTACTTGAACTTTCTTTTAAATCCAATGCTCGTGTTGGACAAAATTGTTGGGTTGAGAATTCGAGTTTTCAAACTCGATTCTCACTCATTTCTTATATTTGAAAAACCGAGTTCCGACTTGGATTTTCGCTTTTGTATATCCTTATTTTCTCAAAAGTTCCTCCTTGAACTTCCCCTTCAGGATAAGGGATAATCCTGAAACACCGGCAATCATTCTCGCTTAATTCTCAAGTATCTTCAAATGTCGGTCTCATTTTTCAAATCCTCCTTTTGAAAAACCCAGTGCTCGTACTAGGTATGCATTTCGAAAACCCAGTGCTCGTACTGGTGTGCATTTCGAAAACCCAGTGCTCGTACTGGTGCGCATTTCGAAAACCCAGTGCTCGTACTGGTGTGCATTTCGAAAACCCAATGCTCGTACTGGTGTGCATTTCGAAAATCCAATGCTCATACTGGTGTGCATTTTTCAAAAACCCAGCGCTCGTACTGGGGCATTTTTTGAAATCCAGCACTCGTGCTGGTGCATCTAGCGCTTGCGCTAGTGTTTGGCTGACTGATCAGTTAGCTATCCAGGTTCAGTCTTTGTACTAACCAAGCAACAACTCAAGTCTTAAATTCTAAATTTCAACCTTCGGGTTATCATTTCATCAAAAATCTATCTTTTCTTGCGAAGGACCCTCTTCAGGGAGAGTTCGAGGGAGCTCGTTCCTTTCGCATGCAACCATCTTCAGTTCGCAAGAACCCTCTACCAGGGAGAGTTTGAAGGGACTCGTTTTCTTCGCAAACAGTTTGCAAAACAACAACCAACTTTACACAAGAGAGCCCTTTTTGTTAGGGAGAGCTTCGACGAAAGCTCGTTTCTTTTGTGGCCCTTTGTTTTTCTCATCTTTGGCCAAATCCTTTCGCAAAGGACCCTCTTCTAGGGAGAGTGTGATAGACTCGTTCCTCTGTGATACTTTCTCAACTTTGTTTTTTTTCGGCCTCCTTTCCATAAGAGAAGCCTAGAGATAGGAAGTTTTGACGAAAACTTAATTTCTCTTCAAAAGTTCCGTTTTGCAAACACCTCCTCTTTCATAGAAGAGAGGAGTATTTACAACTTCCCATTCAGGTAAGGGCTTAAGCCTGAGTCTCTCTTTTTGGGGAAAAAGAGAGGAGAATTTTGTCACGGACGTGTCAATTCGATATCGAGCATTCTCTTTCATCAGGGATTTATAGAATACGTTGCCAATCTGCTATCAAAAATCATTGTTGATCTCAAAAGTTTTCATCGCACAAAGAATTATCTCAAACTACCTTCAGTATCTTTTTCAAAAGAGCAAGACTCTTGCAAAATAAGAACTAAATTCAAGTTTTTTCTGTTGGTCAACCAAGAGGATGAAGAAAAATCTTCGATATGACCGGCAAAGGAAAATTCAATGATGTTGAAAAGCCATAAGTGAACTGATATTGATCATAGCTGTGGCGCATTCTTAAAGATTATTCTTTTGGCGGTAAGATAGTGGAAATATCCTCGGCAGTAAAAAGAACCTACCCAATTCATATATCCTCAGTCATCCAAGCTAAGCTGCAATCAAATATCCGCAAAAGGGATCTCTCAATTGTCGTCAAGATGAAGGCGAATTAAGCGAGTGGACCCCCGAGGCCAAAGAAGATTTGAAACATCTCCAAGATGACGGAGTTTGTGACGGATCCTTCCATGGAAAGTTCGGATCACCGTCGAGATGAAGGCGGATGCGATGAACCTACCGACAAACCCTAAAAGATATTTGATTTCTGCTATCATTTAGAGATTTCAACCCAAGAACCAATGTCATAATTCCCGAGAAAGAAAAAGAAGGATCGGAGCATCTCCAAGATGAAGGAGTTTGTGACGTACCCTCCCTCGAAAAAGAGAGAAAAGTCAGGACATCTCCAAAATGAAGGAGGATGTAAAAGAACCCAGAAAAGATCCATAGTTCAAAAGAGTGCAAACAGATCATCTTGGGAAATGCCCAGGATATCAAACTGCCTGAAACTGTCAAGAATCATCTTTATCTATGTGAAATTCTTTATCAATGTCTTTTCACTTAATTGCTTTTATGAAGCTAAGAATGTTTTCCTCTCTTTTCATGTTAAGGAAATTGATATCTTCCTTAAAGAAACTCAACAGCAACAAATTTGAATTTTAGATCTCAAATTCTACAGAGTTAGCCCAATTGAAGCTAATACTCTAGGTAAAAAGAGGTGATATTTTCACACATGAGCACAATTCAATCATTCTGAATCAACTACAATTTTTGGCATCTTATTGGCAATATTTTCTGGTTATCCCAACATGAAGTGTGAACTTGAAGATCGTTTTGACGTATCCTGACGTCATCACTCCTTAGGACTGAAAAGTCCTTTCCTTCCGTCTGATCTGAGCGCTCTCAGATCTGCACACTTCCCTGTGTTCCCCACTGTCCCGCCATGGACAGTTCCTGCTCAGGATAAGGGTCAAAACCTGAACTTTTTGCAAAAGATCTGTTATTGTCAAAAGCTATTTTCAGCCTCAGCAATGAGGCGCCCAAGAACAATCCCTTTTCAAGCTTTAGGGACCCCCATTTTTTTTGCAAAAACCCCTCTTGGACTTGTTGTGCAAAGTTCAGAGGCCCGTCACAGTTTTCCTCGCTCCTCGAGGATGCTGTATCCATTCAGGCTAAGGATTAAACCTGTTACCTCGCTCCTCGAGGTACCACCCGAACCTTCTGTGAGAGGTCGTCTGTTTTTAGAAAGCTGATTTTAGTCTCAGCAATGAGGCGCCCAAGATCATCCCCTTTCCAAGCTTTAGGGAATCCCTTGTTTTTCTCTTCTCGCAAACCCCTTTCGGATTTGTTCGTCCAAATTCTGAAGGTTCCATCACGGTTTCTTCATCCGAAGATTCCGTATCATCCCCCACTCAGGTCAAGGATTAAAATCTTAAATCTTCTTCTGATGATATGTTCCTTCCTGTCCCATCACGGTTTCTTTGTTTAAAGAGTCCGTATGGTCATCCCTTTCAGGATAAGGGTGAAGCCTGAACCTCACTCCGTGTGGTACCTTCCTTTCAGGTTTGGGTTAAACCTGAGCCTCGTTTTGACGAGGCAATCCTCCTGTCCCATCATGGCTTTCCCCACAAAGGAATCTGTGCTCGTTGTACATCCATCCAGGAAAGGATCGTCCTTGAGTTTCATGTCACGAGGCATTTCTCTCAAAATGTCCCATCGAGGTCCGTTTATGTTTCCTTTCCCCATCCAAATTATCCTGATCTATCTTTGTCCCATCCAGGTTAAGGGATAAACCTGAGTCATTCCAAAGGGCTGATCTTATCTCACCCATGAAACTTGATCAAAATTCTTATCCTTCACCATCCCTGGGATTTTCACCCAAAGTCCCATCACGATTTCCTCATTTCTATCATTCAGTCGTATCATTGTCGAGGATTTCATCCCCCCAGGGCCATTCAGGATAAGGTTTCAAGCCCAAAAAGCCGTGTTTTTAAAAATAATTCTTCCACACCCAGCTCGGATCAGCTGACTGGGGCATTTTTCAAAATTTGGAGTGTTTCTTTGCCACTAAGCTCGGCTTTCAACCGGCTTAGTAGCAAAGAGGGGCATCTGTGAACACCCCAAATTTTTCAAAATGTTGTAAATATCCCTTTTTTTTGCCTTTTCCCCCATCTTTTGGGTAATCGAGTCGGTTTTAAATCTAAATTCCATTTTCGTTTCTCAAATTTTGTTTCATTTTACATATCTGACTCAATTTCGGATCCGGATCTACATCAAAATCCAAACCTGAGCTTCATTATCCGACTTTAAATCAAATTCTCAAAATTATCAAAAATAACTTTTGAAAAGCTCAGACAGTTCGTCCGGTATCCGTTTGGATCCATTGAATTAAATTTCCTCAATTCGAGGCTTAAAACTCGAATGTTTTCTCAAAACTTGGATCCAAACCCATTCTTCTGAAGAAATTTCCCCAAAATGGTCTGAAATTCTCAGAAAAATACTCTTGTAAATATTTCTCAGAAAAATACAAAAAAATAGTCTTTAATCCTTGTTTTCATGTAAAAAACTTAGACTTTGTGCCGAAAATACAAAAAAATGGAAAAATCATGCAAAAAACCAAAGAAATTAGGAAAAACTACGCGGTTTTTGAGGATTTTTGCCGAAAAACTCACCTTTAACCATCTTTTTAGAAAAACTTGAAAAGAAGGCTTTCTTTTGGAAAAACTAACTTCTAAGGTTTAAAGGTTGAGTTAGGGTTTTTTGAAAACCCTAACTCGCCTTCCTCTCTCGCCCCCCTCACTTTCGCCTCTCACCCACCATGGCCGACCCCCCCCCCCCCATGTGCATCCTACATCCTTCAAGCCATCCGATCTCCAACAACTTCTTCCTCCTTCGTTCATCACGAAGGAACTCGCTGGCCTTCCACCCCCTCTCGCCCGAGCTCCACGATCGCGCAACCATCCGACCCATCAGCCTCTTCATGACCCTCCGAGCGATGTCTTCAGCCCCTCAGCCATCAATCCCCAACTGTATCGCACATTCTAGAAGCCCCTCTTTGAAGAATTACAGTTCTCATCTGCATCAATTGAAGAAAATCGGTGGATCGTCCCAGCAATCAGAGAAGAGGCATCAATATTCGATCAGATAAAACAGCATCCTCAAATTTTCATCAGCATCTCCTCCCCCTGCTTCGATTAAGATAAAGCCATCCGGTAGGAACCTCTTCCCTTTAATCCCTTTGCGTAGTTTCTGATCTGTCCCATTAAAGCACCATTGGGGGTGTTGAGTTTCCTGTGCAACGTCAACCCACCTCTGTGCTATAGCAAACGGAATATGAAATTCCTACATCATTTGTTTTTTTTTTTTCTTTTCGTTTCTTTCTTCTTTCTCGTTTTCCTTCCTTCGATGAACTATTGTTGATAACCTTGGGCTTCTCATATATCCTTTATGGTCTTGCTACTCAGTACGTCCTCAATATCTTTTATTTTATTATTGGCATTACCACCTGTGCGAGAGATTTCATTTCATGTTTCAGAATGTATGATTCTTGTTTGCCATTATATCATTATTCTGTCATTTTCATTATAGCTTACTGCATATAATGTATCTTGTTAAAATCCATCGGCTAATCTCTCTTGTTCATTTCATTTGTTATATTTTCTTCATTTTCGTTGACTAAATTCATTTATCGAAATGCAATTCCCTATATTTGATCATGGATCTCATTTATCCCAACCTATTGTTTCATGAATTAAGGCAGTTTAATTCAATTTGTGTTCTCTGTGCTGAATCTGGATGAATATATTGTCACTTTGTAGCATACCAGTCATAGTTGGAGCATCATATTTCACTCTACATCAGCTGTTAGTTGTCTGCTAGAAATTCACTATGGGCTTTGGCTGATCTGGAATTATCGTGTAAATCATTGTTTGAAGCAATATCTCTGAATTCGCATATGAGTTGTTAAACGATGCTTTGATTAACCATGGAAATCGGACCTCTGATTTGCTGTGGAAGGAAAATCGGGTCTATGGAAGTCACTCATCTCTGTCATGAGATTCCTGTTAAATTTTTTTTTTTTTTATTCCCCATTGTAAATCACTGAGAAAACCTGGGTTATCATGGCTGTGGAGGCAGACTGGATTTACCTTGAAAATGGGTTACTCCATCATAGATTCTCATCCTCCCCTGCGGGGATAAGGCGTGTTTGGGGCCGTGTGGTCCTCCACATTACGTGTTTGAGTGTCTTCTGATCTTCTTGCTCTGGATTTAGGGTTCTCCTTCTTTCTTCCATCATCTAGGGTTCGGTCTTCACTCCTTGGCTTTTCCGGATTCAGGAGGAGGGCGAAGCAAAGGGCCAGGTCGGACAACAATCAGTAAGTGAGTATTCGTTTGATTTGAGTTCTTTATTGTGATGCCTCTTCTTTGCTGTTTACGATCTATTTTTGTGGCAAATTGTGGTACCGATTTCAATTTTTATTTGATATAAGGTGATCTTGAGGTGTTGTCGGTTTATGGCCAGTATAATCATAGGGAGGGAATTTGATGTTGATCATCTGGAATATAGAAGCAAGGGTTTCGAGGTTACAGGAGGTTGATTTGAAAATCTTGTGTGTTATGTTTATGATCTTGCTTTAAAGGATTCGTGGTAGAGAGGGCAGATGGTAGAAAGGCAACCTTCTGTTGGTCAGTCCCCTGCTGGCATATCGGTCTTCTGCATATGATTGCTGAGTTGAGATTTCTGATTTAGGTAATATGATAGTATAAGCAAACAGGTAAAATTTTAGTGTCGGTTTGGGGGCAATTGGTATATCTTTTTGATATGATTGTTGACCTTGCCTTTTCCCTTCACCCCGAGGTAGAGCTGTTTTGAGTTTTGATTGTCTTGGTCTAGGTGTATGATGACCACAGGCTGTTGCTTCGTGATTAGCTTTGCTTGTGCAGTGTTACTAGGGGTTGGAAAAATAAGTTTTACTGGCCTTGTTTTCTTTTAGTCGGATGAGTATACATCTCATGTTGGTTCTTGTTCTGTTGTTTCTAGAGCTTGTTGCCATGGTCGGAGCAAAAAGCATTTGAATGCGAGGTAGTGTATGTTACCTTCCATGAAGAGCAAAAGTATCATTATAACTGTATCTTCTTGTTAGGCTCCCGTCTTATCCATTGCTTCACTTGTCATTTGTTTGCTTCATTTACCATTCCTGCCTCATGTGGGCGCTGACTGTTGTAGGACTCAAGGGAGCGGAAGTCGTTTTTTTTGTTTTTGATGGGGCACTTTTGTGTCTTTTCTGTGGACCGAAATTTTGAGGAGCCAATTTTGGGGCACTTTGGGTTGAGTTGCTGCTGGGTTTGGCAGGCTACTGATTTTGGTCTTTTGATTTGTTAAAATTTTCATTACATTGATCATAGGGAAGTTTAGACTCTCTTCCAATCACGTGCATCTTGTTCTATATCATAACTTTCAAGTTTTTAGGAGACCTCTGTTCGCTGGGCATAGGGAGGTTGCACCTTTTCTTACTAAACATTTCAGACCTTTCTGTATTTGGTCTTTTTGTGATAATCTTATTGGTCTGCATTATCTAAGCAGTTTCAATTATTAATCATCTTTATGGTTGATCATCAATTTTTTTTTTTCTGTCATCTCTTTCATTGGGATTATGTCCATTTTTTTTTTTGTGATATACCACAAGGGAAAGATTCTTTGTGGGAGAGATCTGTTGCTTCTGTTCTGTGGTAATCCACTTCTGATCTTCCAGGATTGCTTATAGCAGTTTAATGTACTGAAACTCGTTGAGATTCTTTTATATGGAACATATAGTGACATTATCATTATGCTGGCCTTCTTGGTTGATCATGTGTTCTACTGAAAACAAAGAAAGACTTGCAACCTGTGTTGCTCATTCTCATTCGATGTTATACATTCATCATGCCGTCACTGAGGTGATTGGAATGGAAGAGCCGGCATGAGTTTGGATCTGCTCAGTGCATCTTCATCGGTCCCATGGACACCTCTGTCATCAACCTTTGGACTTCTTACTGTGTTCCACTCTTTTGTAGTTTTTTTTTATGTAAAACTTCAACGAGCTGAAGTCCTCTTGTGATGAAGTTCCAGATGACTTGGTGGTCCTACTTTTTTTTTTTTTTCCATTTTGTGTTTTCTGGATTTGCTTGTCAGATTATATTACCTATTTGTCTTTCTTTGATTTCAGCTGTATTAGTGCTGCTGCTCTTGTTCTGATGTGTTGGTTTCAATGATCATCTTACACTTTTTTTTTTTTAGTCAACCCAAGCATATCATTTAGACTATGTAAAAGCATTTTTTTTTATTAGCCTAAGTATATCATTTTCATATGTGCATAGCATCTCAATCAACATTTTATGTCATTTGTATCCCTTGCATATTACATACTTATTACCATCATACTTAGCACACATCCTAGTTCCAAGACAAACCCTTAGCTTTCCTTTTTACATTTTTATGCTTTGCCTTATGCTAATTCTATTTTCTGCAGGAAATGTGTAAGAAATATTGGTTTCTTTCCTAGATTAGAAATTTATTATTTCAGTTCAAATTGTAATAGCTAGGTATAAATGAGAAATTACATTTCCTGTTTTAGATAGAATAAATAAGCATTACAAATATCATAAAAATACTTATTCTTCATACTTTTTTTTCCTTTATTTCTCAAATTCTCACAGATGGCAACACGAATGGCACGTGCACCATTCTAATAAGAGGTGATTAATCTTAAGTTGATGATTTGCATCAATGGCCATAGTCAGGATGTGAACAAAACTTAGGGTTTTCATCTTTTATGGAATAACACTGGATCTATACTGGACCCGTTTTCAAAATGCATCATATTCTCCTTAAATATTTTCTTCTTTTATTAGAATTTAACTTAAAATCAACTCAAAAATACATACCAATGGCCATAGTCAGGGTATGTTGAGAGTTAATTTTATTTTAAATTCTATAAAAGCACCAAATGTGTTTTATTCTTCACCTGAATTGAAATATAGATTATTATATAATACATTCAATGACCATAGTCAAGGATGTATTATATCTTCAATCTTATTTTAATTCAGTTCAAGAATAAGATAGCTTTTCAAAATCTAAATTCAAAATTCTTTAAATGCATTCATCATATAGAATAGAATTGCATCATATTTTCAAATTTCCTTTTTCAAAAACTCCAAGTGATATTAATATCTTCTTCAATCAATCTTCAAATCTCTGTAAAGTCCAATTCATCCTTTCAATTTTTCAAATCCTATTTTTCAATCTCAAAGTTCAATTTAAACTTTGAGATTTCAAATTCATTTTATACTCAAAATCAAATTAAATTTCAAGGTTCAATTTGACCTTAAAAACTCCAACTCAAAGTTCAATTTAACTTTGAGGTCCTTGATTCACCTCCTAAAATTCGAATTCAAGTCCCAAATCTAAAGAACAAATTGACTTGAAAATTCATTTGCATATTCAAATTTTAAACTTCATTTTTTTAAGTTCAATTCAAAATTTGGAAATTCTTCATTCATCTTCTCAGTTAACTCCAAATCCACTTTTAGGATCCATGATTCAACACTCATATTGGATCTCAGACTTCAGATCCAATTTTCTTATAGGATCCAGAACCTAACTCTACATTGGATCTCAGACCTCAGATCCAAATCTATCTTAGGATCCAGAGTCCAACTCTACATTGGATCTCAGACCTCAGATCCAAATTCCTCCTTAGGATCCAGAATCCAATTCCACCTTGGGTCTCAGACTTCAGATCCAATTCCTCCTTAGGGTCCAGAATCTGATTCTACATTGGATCTCAGACTTCAAGATCTGAATCCATTCAAAGATCCAGAATCCAATTTCCATTCCCAAGTCCAACTTCTTTTCAAAACCAATTCATCTCCAGATTTCAAATCCAAAACATTCCTTAAATTCATCTCTATCTTTAATATCATTTGGATCCCTCAGATCTATTCTGAAATCCAAACTTAAAAATCCAAATTCAATTTTGTCTCAAGTATTCATTTTCTTTTCTAAGTTCAAATCCAAATTCAAAGTCGATTTTTCATTTCCTTTCATTTCAAAACTTCAAGTCATCCTTTCTCATTTATTCTTCCAAAATCCTGATTTACTTCAAAAACTTGGAACTCCTCTGATCTATTTTAAGTTCTAAGTTAGATTCAACCATTTCATCACTCCCTTATCAAATTCATATCAGAATACTTGGAAATTTCCAAAACTTTCAAAAGGAGCATACATTCTTGCATTACACAAGCATGATTCTTTGTGCATTCAGAGTTAGAATAAATTCTTAGATTATATTTAGGCAAAGCAAAAAGGCATAGATTCGATCCTTGGTTCGATTACCCCTGGTAAGGCGCCAGGAACGGTCGAACCTCGTACCGACGAGCGAATCCCGTCTCTCCATTTTTTCCCGCAATATTCTAAAAAACGAAGGCGAGTTAAATTTCTAAATACTTTTCAAATTAAGGTCAAGTGAAACCGCGCAAAAAAGTTCCTCTTCTCTTTCTCTTTCTCTTTCTCTTTCTCTTTCTCTTTCTTTCTTTTCTCTTATCTCTTTCTTTTCTTTCTTTTATTCTTCTCCCTTCAAAAAGGAGGAAAATAGAGGTTGGAAAAGGAAAAGAGAACGAAGAGAGAGAAACCACCAAGAGAGGAAAAATTTTGCGATGATCACAATAAGGTGCATTTTTCCTCGTTATCACAGAATGGTAACACAATTATCACAAGCTGTGTGATGACCCGATCCCTGGTGATGGGATAATCTGTTTAATTGTCTATCAAAGTCCCTTCGTTCTCATCTTCGTCTCAAAAGTCGTGTTTACAAAAAGATCTCTCGTGCTCTAACCATTCCTTTCACCTTCGCAGGAAGTCACTGGCATTGGCGAAATGGTTGTAACAAGGGCAGGAAAAGAAACAGTTCCTCGACACAGCGACAGTGAGGCCGAAGGGATGGATTCTCCCAAATCAGTCAGGGGACAGAACCCAGCAGATGATATAGATCCTGCCATGTATAATCTGTTCAAAAGAATGATGACCAAAATGATGTCAGAACAGGCGGAGGCCAGTTAGAAAGAAGTTGCTCCAAAAAGCAAGCCGAAGAAGAAGGTTATGAAGAAACCAGTCAGGATTATTAGAAAGAAAGTACAGCCCGACACTACTTCTGAAGAAACGAAATCAGTTGAAGAATCAGAAGAGGAAGAGCAGTTTGCTTATCAAAATCCTCCACCACAGTTTGCAAAGACCGCTGCAAAGCCCGAATCGATAAACAAGCCCATTCCGGCTAATGACCCGATGCAAGAGCAGATGAAAGAAATGAATCGGGCCATCAAGGATATCCAGGCCAAAAGCAAAGGCAAGCAGACCTACTCTGGCAAAGATTTTTATCATGGTTTGGACGGGGATGACAATTTGGAAAATCTCCCTCGCAAATTCCTTAAATTTGACGGAACTAGCAACCCTAAGGCTCATTTGGCCACCTTTTATGCCGAATGCGGCAGTTTCAGGAAAGATGACCGGGCATTATTCATTTGCTTTCCGCGCAGCCTTGAAGGGGTAGCGGCCAGATGGTATGCAGACCACATTAATCCTATCGAACTAAGAGAGTTCGATAAGGTCGTGAACTTGTTTATTGAGCGCTTCATGTTTAATGTCGAAGCCTCACCAACCCTCAACCATCTATACAATCTAAAACAGATGGAGAATGAGAAAGCCAGCGAATTCATCCACAGGTAGAGAAGCACCTGTAACAGAATGAAGGTTCCCATCCCAGAGGAGCACGCTTTGCAGATTATTCTAAATAATTTCGCCCAGCCTATGAGGAACCTCATTTCCACTTCGCCCGCCAAATCATTCATCAAACGGATTGAGAGAGCCGAGTGGCTCGAGACCGGCCTGGATAATGGCCTATATGAGGGTTACCCTTTCGTCCGAGGAAACCCTGAGCAGAAGAAAAAGGCTCATGTTGCTTATTCCACGGATTTCTCAGACAACAACAACAGTTCTAACAGCAAGAAGAGCAAGAAGAATCGTAATAAGAATGCAGGGCATTCCAGGGCCGAAAGGACAAACTCTGCAACTCAGAAGGGAAAATTTGTCAAGCAACAGCCTGCTCAGTCAGCACCTCAGCCAGAAGCAAAGCAGCCAGAAAAGCGGAAGCACGAAGGTTGGAGTTATGATCAGGAATTTTCAGCCTTAGAGCAGTCCCGCGAAGACATCTTAGAATACATGATGTCGAAAGGAATGATCAAACTTCCCAAGGTGGAAGATCCTCCCGTTGCTATGGGTAAATGGACTGATAAATTCTGTAAGTTCCATCGGACTGTCGGACACGACACCGAACACTGTTTTGTCCTCAAAAACATCATTCAAGATTGTATTGACAAAAACATGCTGATTGAGGACGAGGATGAGCCGCAGCCAGAAATCTTATCCAAGCCATTTCCTAAACATTCAGCTTCGGTTATCACAGAGCAGTCTTTCTCTCTGCAAGGCAGTATCCAACCATATTCTAAACAGGACATTCAGGATCAACATCAAGTCCTGGTCCTTCGTCAAGCACAGTCTTCCGCCAAGAGGGCGGATGTCACTGCTTTTTCCAGCAAAACAAAGGCAACAACAAAAATTGTCAAGATAGTCCCCAGAATCCCGAAGCGCTTTATCAAGGCAGCTTCGAAGAAAGAAGAGGCTTTAGGGTCAGTTTAGAAGCCGATTACTGCTTTATCCAACATCTCTATCTTGGACCTGACCCACGCTTCATCTGAGCACCAGCAAGTGCTAGAAGATCTTCTCAGAAAGATCAAGGTCAAGCCTAGCACCACCCCCCGCAAGACATGGCTCAAATCGTCAATCAGGCCATGGCGAATGCACCAATCACCTTTTCTGATGAGGATTTGCCAAAACCTCACTCCTTTCACAACAACGCACTTTACATAGTAGTGCGTACCAGGGGCATGAGAGTCCCTCATGTGCTCGTTGATGGGAGCAGCAGCCTCAATATCTGTCCGGAAATGACAGCCAAGGCATTAGGCCTAAAAGAAGAAGAATATACCCCAAATCCGATCACGATCTACGGTTTTGATAACCATGGGCAGACAGCCAAGGGGAAGATATTTCTTGAAATCATCATCAATTATTCAGTGCATACTGTGCTCTTCCATGTAGTGAACGTGCCACCTACATACAACCTACTACTTGGGCGCACTTGGATTTACAATGCCATTGCTGTCCCATCAACCTTGCACCAGTGCATAAAATGGTCGAAAGGAGGGATGATCACCACGGTCCTAGGAGAGGATCGAGAAGAACGACTCCCGCAGCCGATGATTCCCTGTCCTACTTTCACTGCCGACATCCCGAGCATCGGGGAAGCCGAAGAAATTAATCTGAGTGAAAGTTTGGATATGGTAAAATTAAAAGAAGTCCAGCCGACGGAAGATGTCATCGCAGTAATTCAGTAGCAGGGACCTCGCTTCTTCAAGCTAGGAGGACGCCTCGATTGCACTTTATTTAAAGATCACCCTCTATTTCCTCAATTCTCCAAAGCTAATAAAGGGTTTGATATTCTAATGGCAGCTCTAGCCTTTCTCTACAGAGGTTTAGCTCGTTTCGCCCTCGGAGAAACCATTTTGGTGGAAGGATGCACTTATGCCTTGCAGTCTTGGTTCCTGCGACATGTGCTGTCAAAAGCCAGCTCTTTTAGGTTCAACAGCAAGAATTCGAAGTCCGCCATTCAATATCGAGCTTCGATTGAGAATCTGCACCAGGAGGAGATCCTTTGGGATTACTTTGACAGGCGAGAGTCGGTTCCTCGCTACACTTATGCTCGTAACAAGCGCTATAGATTGCTTGGTCCATTCTTCTGTATCGACTATCAGCCAGAGAGATGCCTCAGACAGTTCTCGCAGCGGCAGGTTCGAGCCAACGTTCGCTTCCCAACCGGCAACATGCCAGAGTTCGATCTACGGTCTGATCAGTGGTCTGGAGCATACCACGTCGCCAAATACACTTGGGATTCCTTCATTCCTTTGTCTATATTTCCTGGACCCAATGTATCTTCCGAATATCAGGAATGGTGGCAAATTGTGTGCCCACCTTCTCTTTGTATTTGAAATCGTCATCAATAAAATACGACTTTTGTTCTGTCAAAAAAACTCTTTTTTTGCCAAATGATTCTTTTATGTTGTGAATGGTCACGATTCCCGTGACAATCTCATCTCTAATGATGAGACATTTCCTTCTGTTTCTTCTGTAAGTATCCCTTATCATGATGGACGACCTCGCCTAGGTAATAAGGCGCATTTTTCCTCGTTATCACAGAATGGTAACACAATTATCACAAGCTGTGTGATGACCCGATCCCTGGTGATGGGATAATCTGTTTAATTGTCTATAAAAGTCCCTTCGTTCTCATCTTCGTCTCAAAAGTCGTGTTTACAAAAAGTTCTCTCATGCTCTAACCATTCCTTTCACCTTCGCAGGAAGTCACTGGCATTGGCAAAATGGTTGTAACAAGGGCAGGAAAAGAAACAGTTCCTCGACACAGCGACAGTGAGGCCGAAGGGATGGATTCTCCCAAATCAGTCAGGGGACAGAACCCAACAGATGATATAGATCCTGCCATGTATAATCTGTTCAAAAGAATGATGACCAAAATGATGTCAGAACAGGCGAAGGCCAGTCAGAAAGAAGTTGCTCCAAAAAGCAAGCCGAAGAAGAAGGCTGTGAAGAAACCAGTCAAGATTATTAGAAAGAAATTACAGCCCGACACTACTTCTGAAGAAACGAAATCAGTTGAAGAATCGAAAGAGGAAGAGCAGTTTGCTTATCAAAATCCTCCACCACAGTTTGCAAAGACCGCTGCAGAGCCCGAATCGATAAACAAGCCCGTTCCGGCTAATGACCCGATGCAAGAGCAGATGAAAGAAATGAATCGGGCCATCAAGGATATCCAGGCCAAAAGCAAAGGCAAGCAGACCTACTCTGGCAAAGATTTTTATCACAGTCTGGACGGGGATGACAATTTGGAAAATCTCCCTCGCAAATTCCTTAAATTTGACAAAACTAGCAACCCTAAGGCTCATTTGGCCACCTTTTATGCCGAATGCGGCCGTTTCAGGAAAGATGACCGGGCATTGTTTATTTGCTTTCCGCGCAGCCTTGAAGGGGTAGCGGCCAGATGGTATGCAGACTACATTAATCCTATCAAACTAAGAGAGTTTGATAAGGTCGTGAACTTATTTATTGAGCGCTTCATGTTTAATGTCAAAGCCTCACCAACCCTCAACCATCTATACAATCTAAAATAGATGGAGAATGAGAAAGCCAGCGAATTCATCCACAGGTAGAGAAGCACCTATAACAGAATGAAGGTTCCCATCCCAGAGGAGCACGCTCTGCAGATTATTCTAAATAATTTCGCCCAGCCTGTGAGGAACCTCATTTCCACTTCGCCCGCCAAATCATTCATCAAACTGATTGAGAGAGCCGAGTGGCTCGAGACCGGCCTGGATAATGGCCTATATGAGGGTTACCCTTTCGTCCGAGGAAACCCTGAGCAGAAGAAAAAGGCTCATGTTGCTTATTCCACGGATTTCTCAGACAACAGCAGCATTTCTAACAGCAAGAAGAATCGTAATAAGAATGCAGGGCATTCCAGGGCCGAAAGGACAAACTCTGCAACTCAGAAGGGAAAATTTGTCAAGCAACAGCCTGCTCAGTAAGCACCTCAGCCAGAAGCAAAGCAGCCAGAAAAGCGGAAGCACGAAGGTTGGAGTTATGATCGGGAATTTTCAGCCTTAGAGCAGTCCCGCGAAGACATCTTAGAATACATGATGTCGAAAGGAATGATCAAACTTCCCAAGGTGGAAGATCCTTCCGTCGCTATGGGTAAATGGACTGATAAATTCTGCAAGTTCCATCAGACTGTCGGACACGACACTGAACACTGTTTTGTCCTCAAAAACATCATTCAAGATTGTATTGACAAAAACATGCTGATTGAGGACGAGGATGAGCCGCAACCATAAATCTTGTCCAAGCCATTTCCTAAACATTCAGCTTCGGTCATCACAGAGCAGTCTTTCTCTCTGCAAGGCAGTATCCAACCATGTTCTAAACAGGACATTTAGGATCAACATCAAGTCCTGGTCCTTCGTCAAGCACAGTCTTCCGCCAAGAGGGCGGATGTCACTGCTTTTTCCAACAAAACAAAGGCAACAATAGAAATTGCCAAGATAGTCCCCAGAATCCCGAAGCGCTTTATCAAGGCAGCTTCGAAGAAAGAAGAGGCTTCAGGGTCAGTTCAGAAGCCGATTACTACTTTATCCAACATCTCTATCTTGGACCTGACCCACGCTTCATCTGAGCACCAGCAAGTGCTAGAAGATCTTCTCAGAAAGATCAAGGTCAAGCCTAGTACCACCCCGCAAGACATGGCTCAAATCGTCAATCAAGCCATGACGAATGCACCAATCACCTTTTCTGATAAGGATTTGCCAAAACCTCACTCCTTTCACAATAACGCACTTTACATAATAGTGCGGACCAGGGGCATGACAGTCCCTCATGTGCTCGTTGATGGGGGCAGCAGCCTCAATATCTGTCCGGAAATGACAGCCAAGGCATTAGGCCTAAAAGAAGAAGAATATACCCCAGATCCGATCACGATCTACGGTTTTGATAACCATGGGCAGACAGCCAAGGGGAAGATATTTCTTGAAATCTTCATCAATTATTCAGTGCATACTGTGCTCTTCCATGTAGTGAACGTGCCACCTACATACAATCTGCTACTTGGGCGCACTTGGATTCACAATGCCAATGCTGTCCCATCAACCTTGCACCAGTGCGTAAAATGGTCGAAAGGAGGGATGATCACCACGGTCCTAGGAGAGGATCCGGAAGAATGACTCCCGCAGCCGATGATTCCCTGTCCTACTTTCACTGCCGACATCCCGAGCATCCGGGAAGCCGAAGAAATTAATCTGAGTGAAAGTCTGGATATGCTAAAATTAAAAGAAGTCCAGCCGACGAAAGATGTCATCGCAGTAATTCAGTGGCAGGGACCTCGCTTCTTCAAGCTAGGAGGACGCCTCGATTGCACTTCATTTAAAGATCACCCTCTGTTTTCTCAATTCTCCAAAGCTAAGAAAGGGTTTGATCTTCTAATGAAGCACGGTTATCAGCCCTTCAGGGGCCTGGGCAAAGATGAAGACGACATTCTGGAGCCGATCATCCCTGATCAGCATATCACCAGTACAGGCTTGGGTTTCACAGGTCAATCATGCCAGTGTTTTCTGTTTTCCTTTCTTCCTGTCATCTTGTAAGGGCAAGATCCGCCCCAATTTCTTTCTTTCCTTCAAACAATCACTTGTAAATATCAAAGCTTACTTAATCAATGAAAAGATTGTTTTCTTTGTTCATCTTGGTGTACACAAATTCTTTGCTTATATCCTCGTCTATTCTGTCGCTCTCTGTTTCTGTGCAAAAGGCTATTTTTTACCTCTTTTTCTCAAAAGGCCTTCTTTTCGCTTTCAGGATTGCCGGGATCATGGCTCCTAAATCGTTCAAAAAGCTCGTTATCAATACCAACTTTTTTCAAAATAAACCGGCCAGAATCTGCAAGGCAAAGGCAGGGGCAGAAGTCAGCAGAATGACAGAGCGGATTGAAAAGTTGACAGAATTCGACTCGACAATTCAAGATTTGCCAGCATTCAGAAGCAGGATGAACCATCGCCGTTCGTTCAAAGTCCAACGGATGATGTCAATGTTGGTTCAGAAGATGATCCGAAGATCCTCAAAATTGGCTCGAGCTTGAGTTCAGATGAGAAGGAAAGGCTCATCTACTTCCTCAAACAGCATCAGGAAGTCTTCGCTTGGACTTATGAGGATATGCCAGGCTTAGACCTAAAATTGGTCGAGCATCGCCTTATGTTGAAGCCAGATTGCAAACCAATCAAGCAGAAATTAAGAAAAATGGATCCTCGAGTAGCACCGCAAGTTAAAGAAGGACTTGAGGAGTTGTTAAAAGCAGGATTCATTCGGACCATTGAATATCCAGACTGGTTGGCAAACATCGTGGCGGTTCCCAAAAAGAATGGCAAAGTTCGAATTTGTATTGATTTCAGAGATCTGAACAAAGCCACCCCGAAAGATGACTATCCACTCCCCAACATCGATCTTCTGATCGATAGCACGGCGGGCCATGCCATGTTCTCCTTTATGGACGGATACTCAGGCTATAACCAAATCAAATTGGCCGCTCGTGACCAATCCAAAACTTCCTTTACCACGCCTTGGGGTACTTTTTGCTATACAGTCGTGCCGTTTGGGCTCAAGAATGCTGGGAAAACCTATCAGAGAGCAATGGTAGTTATCTTCCATGACCAGATGCACAAGAACATGGATGCCTATGTGGATGACATCCTGGTCAAATCAAAAGAAGGAGAAGATCATCTTGATGCTCTTGGCCAAGTCTTTGAAAGACTTATTCTCTACAAGTTGAGACTCAATCCGCAGAAATGTGTCTTCGGGGTAGAGTTAGGCAAGCTACTTGGCTACATGATTAGCAAGAAAGGCATAGAGGTGGATCCTGCCAAGGCGAATGCAATCATTGATATGCCGGCCCCCACCAACCTTAAAGAGCTGCGAAGCCTTCAGGGTCGCATTCAGTCTATCCGCCGCTTTATCTCCAATTTAGCCACGAGATGCGAGCCCTTCAATCACTTGCTGAGAAAAGAAGTAAAATTTGAATGGGGACCAGAATGCCAGCTCTCATTTGAGTGCATCAAGCAGTATCTTCTCAATCTGCCAGTTCTGAAGCCACCAGAACTTGGAAAGCCGCTCCTTTTATATGTTTCCGTCAACCATAATGCTTGTGGCGGATTTTTTGCACAGTACGAGGAAGGCAGCCAGATAGAGCATGCCATCTACTACATCAGCAAGACTTTCATCGATTACGAGAAGAGATATTCTCAGATGGAAAAGACATGTCTAGCCTTAGTGTGGATGTGTCAGAAGCTGAGACATTATCTAATGGCATCAGAAATCAAAATTCTGTCGAGACTTAACCCTCTCAAGTATATCCTTGAGCAGCCCTTCCTTACTGGACGGATTGCAAAATGGCAAGTCCTCCTGATGCAGTACGATTTGGAATATGTTTCTCAGAAGTTCGTCAAGGGTCAGTCCATCGCAGATCAGTTGGCAGATTTCCCATTGACAGAAGAGATCAAAACCGAAGATGATTTTCCTGATGACCGCATCTGCAATGTTCAGGAATCCCCAATTTGGACTCTATTCTTTGATGGAGCTAGGAACATATCCGGCATAGAGATTGGGATTTTGCCAATCACTCCTAAAAAGGAGATGCTCCCTTATTCCCTCAAACTTGACTTCCAATGTACTCATAACATGGCCGAGTATGAAGCTCTAATACAAGGCCTCAAGATTTTGCAAGGCTTTGATGTCAAGAGAGTACACGCCTTCGGCGACTCATTACTTGTTGTCAGTCAAGTTAATGCTGAATGGCAAGTCAAGGATTCAAAGTTAATCCCTTATCAGAAGATTGCCTTAGCTCTCATAGGCAACCTTGAAGAGTTTCAGCTCAATCATGTCAAGAGAGAATACAATCACATAGCCGACGGTCTAGCCTGCTTAGGCTCTGTCTTGTCTTTTAAAGACAGTAAATCCTGTCGTTCCTTCGAGATCGGCAGACTTGATCAACCTGCCTACATTCCAACTGAACAAGTGAACCAAGCCACTCAGAAAGAGAAGCCTTGGTACCAAGACATCAAAAACTTCATCAAAACTGGTAAATTCCCAACGGAAACGCCGAGAAAAGAGCAACACGCAATTCAGCGCATGTCAGCACGTTACTTCATCCTCGCCGATATTCTCTACCATCGTGGTTTCAGTTCTGAGTATGCCAGATGCCTAGATAAGGATGAAGCCATGGAAGTTGTCCGAGAAGCACACGAGGGAATTTGTGGTGGTCACGTCGGCTACCAAACACTCGTCAAGCAAATTAGTCGGGCGGGATATTATTGGAAAACCATGCAGCAAGATTGCCATCAATTTGTAAGGAAGTGTGTCAAGTGTCAAATGCATGCACCTTCCATTCATGCGCCAGCCACATACTTGCAATCCGTGGTCTCGCCCTGGCCCTTCTCGATGTGGGCCTTTGATGTAGTCGGTCCGATCACTCCTTCGGCTTCTAATGGCCACCGATACTTCCTCGCGGCTACAGAATACTTCACCAAATGGGTCGAAGTTGTCACTCTGCGAACAGTAGAAGGCCGACATGTGGTTTCATTTATCCATAAAAATCTTCTTTGCCGCTTCGGCGTCCCACATGATATTGTATCAGACAATGACAGCCATTTCAAGAATGAGAAGATGAAGACTTTCTGCTCGAAGTTCAGGATTCATCACCACTTCTCAGCTCCTTACTATCCCCAAGGGAACGGCCAGGCAGAGGCCACCAATAAGATTTTGATCTGCATTCTGGAAAAAACAGTGGAAACAGGTCGCGATTGGCATGAGAAGATGCACGATGCACTTTGGGCGTACCGAACCACCATTCGGACTCCAACCAATGCCACTCCTTCAGAACTCGTCTACGAAACCGAGGTAGTGTTACCTCTCCACGTTCAGAAGCCTGCACTAAAGTTTGTATCACTCATTGAGCTCCCGCTTGATCAGTATCAGCAGCAGAGGTTGGTACAACTGGATCTTTTAGATGAGAAAAGGCTCAAGGCAGCGAAACACGCTCAGGCCTATCGTCAGAGGATAGCTCGACACTATGCCAAATCAGTCATTGAGAGAAGATTTCGAGTCAATAATCTTGTGCTCAGATCGACAGCTCACCTCAAGCATCGGCCGAAGGGCAAGTGGTCACCCAATTGGGAAGGCCCTTATGTGGTTAAGGAAGCGCTGCCTCGCAATTCCTATCGTCTGATTAACGCGGATGGAGTGGAACTCTCGATCCTATTAATGCTTTATATTTGAAAAGATTTTACACTTGAGTTGTTCATCATAGCCTTTTGTACTCCTTAAAAGTCTTTTCAAATAAAGCAATATTCTTCTGTTAAATTCTCACATTCTTCCCCCTGATACTGGGACATTTTATTTTGATCTATACTTATCTTCCTTCATCATGATGCAGGCAGGATCAGACAAATTCTTTTCCTAAAAATCTTACCAACTCTTTGCTAACGTTGGTTATCTTTATTAAATTGCGTTCATTTCATTCTTTTTATCTAATCAAATTTTATCAGTTTATTGTCAACTTTATCAATTTGTCAAAGTTTCATTAAGTTTAATCAAATTTTATTCTTTTATCTTTAAAAACCCCTTCAGGTTAAGGGATAAACCTGATGCCTCTTTCTCAATGAGGTATTCTTTTTATTTTCCCCTCAAGTTAAGGGAAAACCCTGACCCTCGTTGTCAGAGGTGTTCCCATCCAGGATGGGGATAATCTTGATACCCCTCATAGGAGCATCGCTGCTACCCGTAAAAATTCCTTTTCAAAAATAAATTTTCAATAAATTCTTCTCCATCTTTATAAATTTTATTCTTCTCCAGGTTAAGGGATAAAACCTGAATGATTTCCCATAAATCCCTCAATTCACATCAAATTTTATTCTATACTCCTCCAGGGTAAGGGGAAAATCCTGAAGATGTCATAAATAGATTCGGATTTTAGGCCTCCTTGGGTCAAGAGTCTCGAATAAATTTTCCATCCTCTTCATTGTCGGAATCTATTCATACCTTTGTCGATCCTTCGAGTTCCGACTCTCGGGTTAGAATCATTTCCTTCCCATCTGAGTTCCGACTTAGGATTTCATTTTTTCATTTTTTATCATTATTTTTCTTAAAAACCGGGTTCCGACCCGGGTTTTCCTTTTTGTACATTTTTATTTTTGAAGTCTCAAGTTCCGACTTGAACTTCCTTTTGAATCCAATGCTCGTGTTGGACAAATCATTGTTTTGAGAGTTGGAGTTTTTCCAAACTCAATTCTCACTAATTTAAAAACCGGGTTCCGACCCGGATTTTCCTTTTTGTACATTCTTATTTTTGAAGTCTCAAGTTCCGACTTGAACTTCTTTTTGAATCCAATGCTCGTGTTGGACAAATCATTGTTTTGAGAGTTCGAGTTTTTCCAAACTCAATTCTCACTAATTTAAAAACCGGGTTCCGACCCGGATTTTCCTTTTTGTACATTCTTATTTTTGAAGTCTCAAGTTCCGACTTGAACTTCCTTTTGAATCCAATGCTCGTGTTGGACAAATCATTGTTTTGAGAGTTCCAATTTTTCCAAACTCAATTCTCACTAATTTAAAAACCGGGTTCCGACCCGGATTTTCCTTTTTGTACATTCTTATTTTTGAAGTCTCAAGTTCCGACTTGAACTTCCTTTTGAATCCAATGCTCGTGTTGGACAAATCATTGTTTTGAGAGTTCGAGTTTTTCCAAACTCAATTCTCACTAATTTAAAAACCGGGTTCCGACCCGGATTTTCCTTTTTGTATATTCTTATTTTTGAAGTCTCAAGTTTCGACTTGAACTTCCTTTTGAATCCAATGCTCGTGTTGGACAAATCATTGTTTTGAGAGTTTGAGTTTTTCCAAACTCAATTCTCACTAATTTAAAAACCAGGTTCCGACCCAGATTTTCCTTTTTGTACATTCTTATTTTTGAAGTCTCAAGTTCCGACTTGAACTTCCTTTTGAATCCAATGCTCGTGTTGGACAAATCATTGTTTTGAGAGTTCGAGTTTTTCCAAACTCAATTCTCACTAATTTAAAAACCGGGTTCCAACCCGGATTTTCCTTTTTGTACATTCTTATTTTTAAAGTCTCAAGTTCCGACTTGAACTTCCTTTTGAATCCAATGCTCGTGTTGGACAAATCATTGTTTTGAGAGTTCGAGTTTTTCCAAACTCAATTCTCACTAATTTAAAAACTCGGTTCCGACCTGGATTTTCCTTTTTGTACATTCTTATTTTTTAAGTCTCAAGTTCCGACTTGAACTTCCTTTTGAATCCAATGCTCGTGTTAGACAAATCATTGTTTTGAGAGTTTGAGTTTTTCCAAACTCAATTCTCACTAATTTAAAAACCAGGTTCCGACCCGGGTTTTCCTTTTTGTATATTCTTATTTTTGAAGTCTCAAGTTCCGACTTAAACTTCCTTTTATCCAATGCTCGTGTTGGACAAATCATTGTTTTGAGAGTTCGAGTTTTTCCAAACTCAATTCTCAATAATTTAAAAACCGGGTTCCGACCAGGATTTTCCTTTTTGTACATTCTTATTTTTGAAGTCTCAAGTTTCGACTTGAACTTCCTTTTGAATTCAATGCTCGTGTTGGACAAATCATTGTTTTGAGAGTTCGAGTTTTTCCAAACTCAATTCTCACTAATTTAAAAACCGGGTTCCGACCCGGATTTTTCTTTTTGTACATTCTTATTTTTGAAGTCTCAAGTTCCGACTTGAACTTCCTTTTGAATCCAATGCTCGTGTTGGAAAAATCATTGTTTTGAGAGTTCGAGTTTTTCCAAACTCAATTCTCACTAATTTAAAAACCGGGTTCCGACCCGGGTTTTCCTTTTTGTATATTCTTATTTTTGAAGTCTCAAGTTCCGACTTAAACTTCCTTTTATCCAATGCTCGTGTTGGACAAATCATTGTTTTGAGAGTTCGAGCTTTTCCTAACTCAATCCTCACTAATTTAAAAACCGGGTTCCGACTCGGATTTTCCTTTTTGTATATTCTTATTTTTGAAGTCTCAAGTTCCGACTTGAACTTCCTTTTGAATCTGATGCTTATGTTGGATAATTTGTTGTGTTGAGAATTCGAGTTTTTCAAGCTCAATTCTCACCCATTTCTTATATTTGAAAAACTGAGTCCCAACTTGGATTTTCGCTTTTGTACATCCTCATTTTTCTCAAAATTTTGACTTGAATCTCCTTGTCAATTTAATGCTCACTTGTGGAGCGGAGTTCTCCTTGAACTTCCTCTTCAGGATAAGGGATAATCCTGAAACACCGGCAATCATTCTCGCTTAATTCTCTAGTATCTTCGAATGTCGGTCTCATTTTTCAAATCCTCCTTTTGAAAAACCCAGTGCTCGTACTGGTGTGCATTTCAAAAACCCAGTGCTCGTATTGGTGTGCATTTTTCAAAACCCAGCGCTCGTACTGGGGCATTTTTTCGAAATCCAGTGCTCGTGCTGGTACATCTAGCGCTCGTGCTAGTGTTTGGCTGACTAATCAGTTAGCCATCCAGGTTCAGCCTTTGTGCTAACCAAGCATCATCATTTCAAGCTATAAATTCTCAATCTCGACCTTCTGGTCATCATTCTATCAAAAATCAATCATCTTTTCTTGCGAAGGACCCTCTTCAGGGAGAGTTCGAGGGAGCTCGTTCCTTTCGCATGCAACCATCCTCCGTTCGCAAGAACCCTCTTCCAGGGAGAGTTTGAAGGGACTCGTTTTCTTCGCGAACAGTTTGCAAAACAATAACCAACTTTACACAAGAGAACCCTTTTTCCAGGGAGAGCTTCGACGGAAGCTCGTTTCTTTTGTGACCCCTGTTTTTATCATCTTTGGCCAACCCCTTCACAGAGGACCCTCTTCTAGGGAGAGTGTGATGGACTCGTTCCTCTACGATACTTTCTCAGCTTTGTTTTTCGGCCGCCTTTCCATAAGAGAAGCCTAGAGATAGGGAGTTTTGACGAAAACTTAATTTCTCTTTGAAAGTTCTGTTTTGCAAACACCTCCTCTTTGGGGAAGAGAGGAGTATTTCCAACATCCCATTCAGGTAAGGGCTTAAGCCTGAGTCTCTCTTTTTGGGGTAAAAGAGAGGAGAATTTTGTCATGGACGTGTCGATTCGATATCAAGTGGTTTCTTTCGTCGAGGATTTCTAGAATACGTTGCCAATTTGCTATCAAAAGTCATTGATGATCTCAAAGTTTTCATTGCACAAAGAATTATCTCAAACTACCTTCAGTATCATTTTCAAAAGAGCAAGACTCTTGCGAAATAAGAACTAAATTCAAGTTTTTTCTGTTGGTCAACCAAGAGGATGAAGAAAAATCTTCGATATGACCGGCAAAGGAAAATTCAATGATGTTGAAAAGCCATAAGTGAACTGATATTGATCATAGCTGTGGCGCATTCTTAAAGATTATTCTTTTGGCGGTAAGATAGTGGAAATATTCTGGGCAGTAAAAAGAACCTACCCAATCCATATATCCTCAGTCATCTAAGCTGCAATCAAATATCCGCAAAAGGGATCTCTCAATTGTCGTCAAGATGAAGGCGAATTAAGCGAGTAGACCCTCGGGGCTAAAGAAAATTTGAAACATCTCCAAGATGACGGAGTTTGTGACGAATCCTTCCAGGGAAAGTTCGGATCACCGTCGAGATGAAGGAGGATGCGATGAACCTACCGACAAACCCTAAAAGATATTCGATTCCCGCTATCATCCAGAGATTTCAATCCAAGAGCCAATGTCGTAATCCCTGAGAAAGAGAGAAAAACAAGGATCAGAGCATCTCCAAGATGAAGGAGTTTGTGACGTACCCTTCCCCGAAAAAGAGAGAAAAGTCAGGACATCTCCAAAATGAAGGAGGATGTAAAAGAACCCAGAAAAGATCCATGGTTCAAAAGAGTGCAAACAGATCATCATGGGAAATGCCCAGGATATCAAACTGCCCGAAACTGCTAGGAACCATCTTTATCTATGTGAAATTCTTTTATCAATACCTTCTTATTCAGATGCTTTTATGAAGCTAAGAATATTTCCTCTTCTTTTCATATCAGGGAAATTGATATCTTCCTTGAGGAAACTCAACAGCAACAAATTTGAATTTGATTCTTAATTCTACAGAGTTAGCCCTGTTGGAATTAATACTCTAGGTAGAAAGAGGTGATATTTTCACACATAAACACAATTTAATCATTCTGAGTCAATACAATTTTTGGCATCTTATTGGCAATATTTTCTAGTTATCCCAACATGAAGTGTGAACTTGAGGATTGTTTTGACGTATCCTGACGTCATCCCTCCTTAGAACTGAAAAGTCCTTTCCTTCCGTCTGATCTGAGCGCTCTCAGATTTGCACACTTCCCTGTGCTCCCCACAGTCCCGCCATAGACAGTTCCCGCTCAGGATAAGGGAAAAACCTGAACGTTTTGCAAAAGATCTGTTATTGTCAAAAGCTATTTTCAGTCTCAGCAATGAGGCGCCCAAGAACAACCCCTTTTCAAGCTTTAGGGACCCCCATTTTTATCACTTTTTGCAAAAAAAACCCTCTTGGACTTGTTGTGCAAAGTCTAGAGGCCCATCACAGTTTTCCTCGCTCCTCGAGGATTCTGTATCCATTCAGGCTTAAAGCTGTTACCTCGCTCATCGAGGTATCACCCAACCTTCTGCGAGAGGTCGTCTGTTTTTAGAAAGCTAATTTTAGTCTCAGCAATGAGGCACCTAAGATCATCCCTTTTTCCAAGCTTTAGGGAACCCCTTGTTTTTCTCTTCTCGCAAACCCCTTTCGGATTTGTTCATCCAAATTCTGAAGGTCCCATCATGGTTTCTTCATTCAAGGATTCCGTATGGTCGTCCCTTTCAGGTTAAGGGTTAAGCCTAAACCTCGTTCCACGAGGTATCTTCCGTTCAGGTTTGGGTTAAACCTGAGTCCCATTTCCGACTAGATGTCCTTTCTAGTCCCATCACTGTTTCCTCATCCGAAGACTCCGTACCATCCCCCACTCAGGTCCAGGATTAAATTTAAATTTTCTTCTGATGATATATTCCTTTCTGTCTCATCTCGACGTCCTCATTCGAGGGTTTCGTATGGCCATCCCTTTCAGGATAAGGGTGAAGCCTGAACCTCACTCTGTGAGGTGCCTTGCTTTCAGGTTTGGGTTAAACCTGAGCCCCATTTCGATGAGATAATCCCCCCCGCCCCATCATGGTTTTTCCCACAAAGGAATCCATGCTCTTTGTATATCCATCTAGGAAAGGACCAATGCTTGAAATTTCATCTCATGAGACATTTCTCTCAGAACTATCCCATCGAGGTCTGCTTATGTTTCTTTCCCCATCTAAATTATCTTGATATATCTTCGTCCCATCCAGGCTAAGGGCTAAAACCTGACTCATTCCAAAAGGTTGATCTTGTCTCACCCATAAGACTTGAATAAAAAATCTTATCTCCCCATCACTTCAGGATCTTCGCCGAAAAAGTCCCATCATGAGTCCCTCATTCCTATCATTCAGTCGTATAATTGTCGAGGATTTCGTCTCCCCCTAGAACCATTCAGGGTAAGATTTTAAGCCTGAAAAACCATGTTTTCAAAATAAATTCTTCCACACCCAGTTCAGATCTGCTGACTGAGGCATTTTCAAAATTTGGAGTGTTATCTTTGCCACTAAGCTCGGCTTCTTACCGGCTTAGTAGCAAAGAGGGGCATCTGTGAACACCCCAAATTTTTCAAAAGTTTGTAAATATTCCCCCTTTTGCCCCTTTTGTCTTCATTTTTGGGTAATTGAGTCAGTTTTAAATCTAAAATTCCACTTTGTTTCTCAAGCTTTATTGAAATTAAATTCATTTTACATATCTGACTCAATTTCGGATCCGGATCCAGATAAAAATCTAAATCTGAGCTTCGCTATCCAATTTTTAAATCAAATTCCCAAAACTTCCAAAATAACTTTTGAAAAACTCAAACAGTTCATCCAGTATCCGTTTGGATCCATCGAGTTGTGTTTCTCAATGCGAGGTTTTTAAGCTCGAATATTTTCTCAAAACTTGGGTCCAAGCCCATTTTCTGAAGAAATTTTCCCAAGATAGCCTTGAAAACCCTCTTTTGTAAATATTTCTTAGAAAAAATACAAACAAAATGTAGTGTCTAAATCTTTGTTTTCTCGTAAAATCTAGGGT
The DNA here is from genome assembly GCF_984573655.1 of Nuphar pumila. Classification (NCBI taxonomy): domain Eukaryota; kingdom Viridiplantae; phylum Streptophyta; class Magnoliopsida; order Nymphaeales; family Nymphaeaceae; genus Nuphar; species Nuphar pumila. The sequence continues at coordinate 44,596,719 of NC_143257.1, forward strand.
TTTTATTCCAAAAAAAAAAATATATACATAAAACAATTTTTTTTTTTCGGAAAAACTATGTGAACAGCGAGTGGTTTCGAGCTTTTAAGTTGGTTTTGCTAAAAAAATCTTTTAAACCACTTTATGGCAAAAAAATGGTTTTAAAGGAGCCCTCTTTTTGAAGAATGCGGGTTAAAATCCGAAAAACCCTGTTAAAAACTTTTTTTTATTCATTAGGGTTTTTCGCAAGGGGTCGCAAGCGAAGACCTGCTTCCTCTTATCGCCCAGCCGCCCTGCTCGATGGCTTGTGCTCCTCCAAACAAACCTCCATCAACCCTTCGATTGCCTCCATCGCTCTCCTCTTTCGTTCATCATCAATAAACATCGCACGCCTCCATGTGCGTTCCTCCTTCTCGAAGCCTCCATGGCCTCCACCCACCATCCGCCCTTCATCTGCAACGGCGCGTCCACCACCCGAGCTCCTCCACCCTCTGATGGCTGGAACCCCCTTTCTTCACCCTCCGATCACCATCCTCGTTCCTCAACCCTAGATCGCCAACTGAATCCTCTCCTTCCAGTTCCTTCTCCGCTCTCTTTAAAAAGGAGGGGGAAAGGAAAGCAAAGGATCGAAACCCCTTTTGTTTTTACACCATCTTCGACATCTTTTGACCCCAAAACCCTCTTCCTCTACTTCTGGTTGTTTGTTCCATCCCGAATCGTCAACAATATTACCGCAAGCAAGAAGATCCTGAATGACCTTTCAGCAAAACTACCGTGCTTCTTTCGTATATCTTCGGTGAGTACCCTTCATCCTCTTTTACCCTCCTTGAATTCTCTTTTAATCTCTTTTCTTCTTCATTTTGGTCCCCATTAGAAGCACTTCTCATAGCACTGCTTTGCCAATAGCAATGTCAGTCTATCTGTGTGCAAAATCAACGGGATACGTATATTCCAACATTCTTTTTTAGTTTTTCTTTTAATTCCCATTTCAATCTCGATCATCGGTTGGTGCTGACTGATGTGTGGATGTTAATTTCTGATCGGTATCGAATTCTCCCTGTTGTGTGACTCGGTATGTCATATGAATGTCTTATGTTCTTTGCTTTCGTTCTATCTATTTTTAGGTCGGACTCCATTTTTTGTTTTTTTTTGTTTTTTTTGTTCTCAGTTGTGAATTATTTTCTGTGTATCAATAATTCTCGATTTCTGATGTTTTGATCCATCCATTGCCATCTGTTTTACATTCCTGCAATCTGCGATTTAATTTATTCAGCATTTCCAGAGGTTACCTTCCTATTGACTGTGATTTGAGACCATTGCTATGTTTTAGCGACTTTTTTTTTCTTTCCTGAGATCGTTTTTGCAAGGAGTTGATCTGAAGACAGCATGCCTACATACCTCATTTTATTGTACTTGTTCATGTCGATTAATTGTCCATGTGCATCTCATCCTGCATATCCAGTGCATTTTGTACATAGGTAACTTACTGGTTACCGTGATCCATCGGTCCCAATGCTCGCTGATGGTGGCAATAGCATCCTTCCATGTGAGCTGGATAAGTTATCTACTTTGTCTGAAGGGATTGCACCCCTTCAGCTTTCTTCAAAACATCGTAACTCCATTATCTAGTAAAGTCTAGTGTTCCTGTGGAAGAAAAACGAGGGTGCTACTTCTATTCCCAGATTTCTGATTTCAATCAATGTAGGCCTGGGTAAATAAGGTGGTAAGGAGTCTCTCACAGGTATTTTCCCAATTCAGTATCAATTGGGCCTTCTACGAACTCGATCTCCTATGTGGTCTTTGTGAAGGCAAGAAATTAGCAAAAGGCAGAAAGTTTTTTTTTTATGTTAGTGGATAAGGGATTCGCCTGTTGTCTGTTTTGTATCTGTCCATTGCTTTAGCAGAGAAGATGGAGAAACGACTTGGGGTCCTTCTATGATCTTACTTAATCCTAAGTTTGACTTTATTAGATCATAGTTACTTTTAGCACAATTGCATAAGCTTGGGGCTAACATTGGAAGCACTTGCTTCAATCTTACCTAAACACAATGTGGTTGCTGGTGCCTTCTTCGGTCTAGCATTCAATCATAAGCAAGCTTTATCCCATTTGGCTCCATTTGGAAAGGGAATACGTTAAGACTCTGTGGCCAACTTTGGCATAACATTTCATTTTTCTGAAATGGAAAGGTTATTCTGAACATGAGAGCTAAAGTGGCTTAGTCTGAAGGCCAATTGTTGCTGTTGTTGTAAGGTCTGCGAATATTTTTGAGGAGTTTACTGCGTACTTAGTGTTGATATGTGTGCTTTTGTATAATTACGAGGTCATATTGCATAATTAAGTAAATTTTGGTTGTGCCTTGTATTTCTGCTTTATACGCGTGACCCGAAAATCGTGTAAAAATCACTGTGTAAGTAAGAAGTGCCTAATTCTGGATGAATTAATCTTTAAGAAATTAAGGTCTAATTTATAATATGTTTTTATAGTTTGTCCCCGAATTCCGGACTTATACGACGTAAAAACCTCGTCAGTGCATGTGAATTACGAGTGTTAGACCCGAAATCATAATACGCTTAATTCTCGCAAGAGAGAGGCAATTTTATCGAAAGGCCTTGACCATTTCGTATTAATTGAGGTTATTTAGAGAACTAAATGATTTATTTGAATTTAATTAATATTTTAGTGTATTAATTAAGCGTAGTTTTGAAATATAACAAGTGGCAATTTTTGGATTTGGAGCAGATCAACTAGATGAGGACCCAAATCCATTGGGCGTCCTCTCTAGTAGACATCCTTAGTCTTGGTTGACCAGATGGTCAAGGTTTGACCAGCTGGGTGGTACTTTTGTAACATTTTGCATGGCATTTGAAAAGTAAGCCACTATTGGCCATTGTTTTTTTCAAAAAGGCTCATAATGAAGCATTATGAGGGGCACACCTTTCAAAGAGAGAGCATGGGGCTGGCACCCCATGGCATTTCTGCAACATTTTTGAAGGATTTCAAATGCTAGAAACCCATTGGCTGAGCCTTAGGGCAGCCCATGTAATTCTTTCAAGTTTTAATGGTTTTTCAAAGTGGCATCTTTGAAAGAATTTGGAATGATTTCAAAAGACCTACATGCATTGGGCGTAGACTCCTAGGAGGGGGGCGTGGAGCACCCCAGCCCTTCATCCTAGCTGGGTTAATCCTAGCCGTCCAATGCCTTAACCCTAACTATTTAATGTTTTGAAGAGAGTGAAAGAGGTATGCTATAGACGATTTTCTTGTGGAGCATCTCTCTCCTCCTCCCCTTTTCTTCTCCAACGTGAGTGAGTGTAGAGTGAACATTGCTGCAACTCCAACCGTGTACACCATCTCGTTCTTCTCCATTGTTGCCTCAAAGCCTCGAAGGTGAGACTTTCCATCTCTTCCAAGTGTTGTGAAAATCGTGGGTTTCCTTTCTTCTACCCTTGTGGGTTTTGGATTCGAACAAACCTTTACATGTTCATACATGTTTCACGAGCTGCTATTACATGTCTTTACCTTAGAATTATGGTTTGTTGAGCATGTATACAATGCATTTGTTTTGGTTATTGTGAAATGTGGTAGTGAGTTACCATTTGAAATCGTTTGGATTTTTCCTTATTAGAAAACGTTTTGGGTCTTTGCTTAAGAACATTTCGGTTTTGGTACCACGCTTGTCGTTCGGGTTGAGCAAGTTTGCATCCCTTTCTAGTGAGGTTTCCAACCTCTTTCTATTTACACGATTTTCTTGTCTTGATTAAATGAACTATACATTCTTTCTTTCCCACGCACGACATGAAACCAAACTCCATGTTGCGCATTCTATGAAATGCGTGGAGATGTTGTGGATTAGGTTATAAATGTGATACCATTTCGTGAGTTTCCATTTTTCCTATTTGGTTGTGGATTTAGGACGAGTAAATGTACTCATGCTCTTGCAATTATCATAAGTCATTGCTTGCCTTTATTTCATACTTGCTAGTTGGATGAGCATGCCCTTGTGAAGTGTTTTCCTCCATTAAGATAGTGGCTGCAACGTTTGGATGTTGTTCATTATTTTTCTACGTTTTCTTTGGTTGCTGCACTCTTTTCCTTTGTTGATTAAAGCATGGCAGCCATGTTTCCACGCTATTGTCTAATGATATGGATTTTCTACTCCTGATTGGTTGGCTAGGACGCCTTGGACCAGCCCCACGCCGTGCAGCCAACCCCCTTTGAACCAACATCGTTGGGTGGGGTTGCTGTTGGCCTAGGTTGGACGGGTCGAGCCATAATGGGGCGCGCCATCGGTTTTCCCCAGCTCCAAATTTTAGTTTCCAGTTTCGTTGGCCATGGGCGCCTTAAACTTTCGGCCTTTCTTTTTATCGTTTTGTTTCAGCTGGACTGGTCCAGACTGCTGGACATGTCTAGTAGTGGTTGACCCTAGACATGTTCCCAGACCACTTGGATGACTGTGGGTTGGAAATGGCATCAGCGACAGGCAAGCGAACCATCAATGGAGCGTTGATTCAGGCCATGGCAGAATAGTGGAATCCACGTACCTGCACATTTTGGTTTCCCTGGGGAGAAATGACTCTACTGATGGATGAGTTCAATGACATTATGGGGTTGCCCGAACCAGCTGGTCAGCCAGATGATCCTGTCGAGCAACAGTTTTTGATCAACACATCAAAGGAGTGGACGTTCGAGAAGCCTTAGCAAGAGCAACAGGGAGCAGATCTTGGCCTCTCACTGAGATTGGTGGAAATCAGAAAATGATGACTAAAATGATGGCCGAGCAGGCTAAAGCGGCTCCAAAGAAGGCGGCTTCTAAGACCAAGGCTAAGAAAAAGCCCATGAAAAATCCAGTCAAGATCAGCAAACAAAAAGTGCAGCATGACAGTACTTCGGAAAGCTCCGAATCAGCAGAAGAGAACTCCGAAGAAGAGCAGCTGATCTACATCCCGAAACATCTGCGACAGTCCAAGAGGCCGGTAGAGGAGCCAATGTCAGTGAACAAGCCCAAACATGGGGCCCCCGTAGAAGATTCGATCCAAGCCTTGACCAAAATAGTCAAAGACCTGCAAGTCCGGGATAAAGGAAAAAGGTCATACACCAGACAGGATTTCTACCTTGGTTTGGAAAGAGACATCAATTTGGAGAATCTCCCCCGAAAATTCATTAAATTCGATGGATCCGGAGACCCCAAGGCTCACCTTGCCATGTTCTTTGTGGAATGCGCTTGGTTCAGCGAAGACAACCGCGCCCTCTTCCTCTGCTTCCCCCGCAGTTTGGAGGGAATAGCCGCCAAATGGTATGTTGAGCACGTCAATCCCATCGAACTAAGGGATTTTGACAAAGTTGTCAACATGTTTGTTGAACGCTTCCTGTTCAACACAGAAGCTCTGCCCACCCTGAACTACCTATGCAACCTGAAGCAAGAGCCCAATGAAAAGGCCAGGGACTTCATTCACAAATGGAGAAGCCTTTGCAATAAAATGAGGAACCCTATTTCTGAGGAGCATGCCCTCCAAGTCATCCTCAATAATTTCTCCCAACCCCTTAAAAGCCTCCTCTTCCCATATCCCTCCAAATCATTCATCGAACTAACAGAGCGAGCGGAATGGCTCGAGATGGGGGTGGAGAACGGAATGTATGAAGGTGTCGCCTTGGCCAAGAATATCCCAGACCCAAAGAAGAAGGCACACTTCACCTACTCCGCCGAGGTTCCAGGAGATGATCAAGGCAGTAGTAGTAAACAGGGCAGTGGCAGTGGCACAAAGCCCGAACAGAACAGAGGAAGGAAAGGGAAATTCTTCAAGAACAATGACAAGCCTCTCTCAACCGGTCCTCAACAAAAGGGGGACCTTCAAGAAAAACCCAAACATATAAACTGGAGCAGGGATCGGAAGTTCACTCCCCTCGACCAACCTTTGAAGAAAATTCTAGAATACTTGCTGTCTCACGGGATGGTAAAACTTCCAAAGGTGGCAGATCCACCAGTGCTCATGGGAAGATTTAAGGAACAGTACTGCAAGTTCCATAGAGCGATGGGCCACGACACTGAGTATTGCTTCGTCCTGAAGCATCTGATTCAGGATTGTATTGATAAAAGCATCCTCATCGAGGATGAAGAAGAGGGCAAAATGGATATTCTGTCTGCCCCATTCCCAAAACATTCAGTGTCAACCGTTTCAGAAGGTTCTTTTCTTCTGCAGAGTCACATACATCCTTGTTCCGAAGAAGAGATGAGTCTGCAGCATCAGGTAATGGTTCTACGCCAGGACCAGCCTGCATCTCGGAGAGGGGATATCCTCTCATTTTTGAACATCAGAAACACGTCAGTGGAGAGTGGAAAAATCCAAGTTTTTCCAAAAAGATTTGTGAAAAAGGAGACCTGCACAGAGGAAGCAAAAACCTCAGAAGCAGCAGAAGAGCGGGCTAAAAGCCTTCAGAAGCCTATTACAGCGCTCTCCAACATCTCCATTTTCGAGTTGACTCATGATTCTCCCCAGCATCAGGAAAAGCTCAATGATCTACTGAGGAAGATCAAGGTGAAGCCGGGCACCACGCCCGAAGACATGGCACAGATAGTGAACCAAGCAATGACTAATGCGCCTATTACCTTCTTTGATGAGGACTTGCCTAAGCCTCATTCATTCCACAACAATGCATTATACATCATGGTCAGGACCAGGGGCATGACTGTCCCGCATGTACTTGTCGATGGGGGCAGCAGCTTGAATATTTACCCAGAAATGACAGCAAAAGCCTTGGGGTTGAAGGAAGAAGAATACGTGCCTGATCCCATTACCATCTACGGCTTTGATAATCACGGGCAGACTGCCGATCTTCCTGGAAATTTTTATTAACTACTCAGTGCACACGGTGCTATTCCATGTCGTCAATGTGCCGCCGACTTACAATCTTCTGTTGGGACGAACATGGATCCACAATGCCAATGCCGTTCCATCAACTCTCCACCAGTGCATCAAGTGGTCTAAGGGTGGAATGATTACTACTGTTTTGGGCGAAGACCCTGAAGAAAGGCTGCCACAATCTATGATTCCTCGTCCCACATTTACAGCAGATATCCCCAGCATCCGAGAGGCAGATGAGATCAATCTTAGTGATAGCCTGGAGATGCTAAAGTTAAAAGATGTCATGAAAGAGGAAAACGTCACAGCCACGGTCCAATGGCAGGGACCTTGCTTCTTCAAGCTAGGAGGACGCATCAATTACACCTCCTTCAAAGATCATCCCTTATTTCCTCAGTTTTCTAAAGCAAGAAAGGGATTCGATCTGATGATCAAACACGGATACCAGCCATTCCGAGGCATGGGAAATGATGAAGACGACATGATAGAGCCCATCATTCCAGTTCGGCATGAGGACAGTTCAGGGTTGGGGTTCACCGGCCAGGATTCCAGCAAGAAGACCATTTTTGTCAGAGGAAGCCAATAAAGAGATGATGCCTTAGTTTTCCTGCTTTCTTTTCTTATCTTTTAAATCTTGTAGGGACAACACGATCCCATCTTTTGTCAATGTCTTGTAAATACTTCATTTCCAATCAATGAAAGATCAATTTTCTCTTCGCATTTTGAGCATCTATCATTCTTTCTTATATTTTGTCTATGTCAATGTTCTTTACTTTATAAAAAATTTGATTTGGCTCGTACTTTCTCTTAAAAAACCTCTTTTTGGCGTTTTCAGGACCATTAACTCCTGAATTGATGACAAGATTTGTTATCAATCCCAAGTATCTAAAACTGTCAAGGTTTCCTGAAATGAAAGACAGAGCAGAAGTCAGTCAGGCAGCAGAATAGACTGAAGAGCCAGCCGAATTTGATTCCACCATTCAGGAATTGCCAGAATTTGCTCACATTCAGAAGCAGGATGAACCATCAGCCTTGGTTCAAGATCCAACTGAGGATATCAACATTGGGTCGGAAGATGATCCGAAAATTCTCAAAATTGGGTCGAGTCTAAGCGAAATTGAAAAAGCTAGACTCATCCAATTCCTTGAAAAGCATCAGGAAGTATTTGCCTAGACTTACGAAGATCTGCCAGGTTTGGATATCAAGCTGGTTGAGCATCGACTCAAGTTGAAACCAGAAGCCAGACCAATCAAGCAGAAACTGAGGAAGTTAGATCCTCGAATTAAACAACAAGTCAAAGAAGGACTTGAAGATTTGTTAAAGGCAGGCTTCATCCGGGCCAATGATTACCCAGATTGGTTGGCAAATATCGTAGCAGTCCCTAAAAAGAACGGAAAAGTTCGGATCTGCATTGATTTCAGGGATCTCAATAAGGCCACCCCGAAAGATGATTATCCGCTTCCCAATATTGACCTATTGATCGATAGCACAGCAGGTCATGCCATGTTTTCCTTCATGGACGGATACTCAGGTTATAATCAGATTAAGTTGGCCGTTCGTGATCAGTCTAAGACTTCGTTTACTACCCCATGGGGAACCTTTTGCTATACAGTCATCCCATTCGGACTCAAAAATGCCGGGGCAACCTATCAAAGGGCGATGGCCGTTATTTTCCACGATCAAATGCACAAGAATATGGATGCATATGTGGACGACACTTTGGTTAAGTCTAAAGAAGAAGAGGATCACCTCGATGCTCTTAGTCAAGTTTTTGAAAGACTCATTCTTTACAAGTTAAGACTTAACCCTCAGAAATGTGTTTTTGGAGTAGAGTCCGACAAACTGCTTGGCTTCATCATCAGCAAGAAAGGGATCGAAGTGGATCCGGCCAAGGCAAAAGCCATTATTGACATGCCGCCTCCAACTAATCTCAGGGAACTGCGAAGCCTTCAAGGGCGTATTCAGTCTATTCGCAGATTCATCTCTAATTTGGCTATGAGATGCGAGCCTTTTAACCACTTGTTGAGAAAAGGAGTTAAATATGAATGGGGATCGGAATGTCAGCTCTCGTTTGAGTGCATCAAGCAATATCTCCTCAATCCATCAGTATTGAAGCCACCAAAGCTGGGGAAACCTCTCTTGCTATATATTTCAGTCAATCAGAATGCCTGTGGTGGATTCCTCGCTCAGTATGAAGAAGGCAGCCTGATAGAGCACGCCATCTACTACGTGAGCAAAACATTCATTGATTATGAAAAGAAGTATTCTCAGATGGAGAAGACTTGTCTAGCTCTAGTTTGGATGTGCCAGAAGTTAAGACATTACTTGTTGGCTTCTGAAATTAAGTTCTTATCAAAGCTTAATCCTCTCAAATACATTTTGGAACAACCCTTTCTCACTGGACGAATTGCAAAGTGGCAAGTCCTTCTAATGCAATATGACTTAGAGTATGTCTCTCAAAAGTCGATTAAGGGCCAAGCAATCGCGGATCAGTTGGCAGATTTCCCTCTGACAGAAGAAATCAAAGCAGAGGATGATTTTCCTGATGAGCACATCTGTAATATCCAACAGCCCCCAGTTTGGAACATGTTCTTTGATGGCTCTAAAAACATGTCTGGCATCGGGATTGGAGTCTTGCTAATCAGTCCAGAAAAAGAAATGATCCCTTATTCTCTTAAGCTTGGTTTCCAATGCACTCATAATATGGCCGAGTATGAAGCTTTAATACAAGGCCTGAAAATTCTGCAAAGTTTCAATGTCAAAAGAGTACATGCTTTGGTGATTCCCTACTTGTTGTCAGTCAAGTTAACACTAAATGGCAAGTGAAAGAGTCCAAATTGATTCCGTATCAGAAGATCGTCCTCGCTCTTGTAGACAGCTTCGAAGAATTTCAGCTCAGTCATATCAGAAGAGAGCATAATCAAATAGCTGATGGTTTAGCCAGTCTAGGCTCCATTTTATCCTTCAAAGGTGGTGAATCATGTCGTTCCTTCGAAGTGGGTAGACTTGAGCAACCTGCTTTCGCATCAATTATGCAAATAAACCAGGTCAATCAGAAGGAGAAGCCTTGGTACCAAAATATCGAAAATTTCATTGAGACTGGTGAATTTCTGCCAGAAATGCCAAAAAGAGAGCAACGTGCGATTCAACGCATGTCTACCAGATATTTCATTCTTGCCAATGTCCTTTACCGCCGTGGGTTCAGTTCTGAATATGCCAGGTGCTTAGACAAAGAAGAAGCTATGGAAGTCATCCAAGAGGCACATGAAGGGATTTGTGGTGGTCATGTCGGCTATCAAACTCTCGTCAAACAGATCGTTCGAGCAGGGTACTATTGGAACACCATGCAGCAGGACTGCCATCGATTTGTGCGAAAGTGCGTCAAGTGCCAATTGCACGCGCCTTATATTCATGCTCCGGCCACATATCTACAATCAGTTGTTTCTCCTTGGCCATTTTCTATGTGGGCTTTTGACGTCGTCGGCCCAATTACCCCTTCTGCTTCCAACGGCCACAAGTATTTTCTGGCTGCGACAGAATACTTCACGAAATGGGTTGAAGCTGTTACTCTACGCACTGTAGAAGGCCGCCATGTGGTTTCTTTCATTCATAAGAACATTCTTTGCCGCTTCGGCATACCACATGAGATTGTCTCAGATAATGGAACCCATTTGAAAAATGAGAGGATGAAAACCTTCTGTTCTAAATTCAGAATTTCCCATCATTTCTCAGCTCCCTATTATCCTCAAGGGAATGGCCAAGCAGAGGCTACCAATAAGATCTTGATTCGTATTTTGGAAAGGACTGTGAAGACAGGTCGAGATTGGCATGAGAAAATTCATGACGCGCTTTGGGCATATCGGACCACCATTCGGACTCCGACTAACGCCACTCCTTCAGAACTTGTTTACGGGACTGAAGTGGTGTTATTTCTCCATATCCAAAAGCCCGCTCTCAAATTTGCTTCACTTATAGAATTGCCACTTGATAAGTATCAGCAGCAAAGATTGGTGCAGCTGGATCTGCTAGATGAAAAAAGGCTCAAGGCAGCAGAGCATGCTCAAGCTTATCGACAGAGGATAGCTCGACACTATGCCAAGTCCGTCATTGAGAGAAAATTTCGAGTTAACGATTTGGTGCTCAGATCGACAGCTCATCTCAAGCATCGACCACGGGGCAAGTGGTCACCCAATTGGAAAGGTCCCTATGTGGTTAAGGAAGCTTTGCCTCGCAATTCGTATCGCCTAATCAACGCAGATGGAGTGGAGATGCCAGATCCCATCAATGCTCTGCATTTGAAGAAATTTTATACTTAGAATTTTCATTCAAAAACCTTTTGTACTATTCAAAGAGCCATTTCAATAAAATCAATGATCTTTTATCAATTCTTACTTTCTTCTCCATGATACTGGGCCATTTTATTTTAATTCATAAAAATATTTCCATCATATGCAGGCAGGATTAGACGAAAAGCTCTTCTCCTCAAATTTTGTTAGTTCTTAATTTGTCTTGTGATCTTTATTTTTCATTTCATTTGATTCATTTTGCTTTGATCAAATTTACATCAAGCTAATGCTCGTTTATGTCAAGTTTTCAACAAATTTTTCAATCTTAATTACGATTCCATCTACTCTTATCTTTGAAAATACCCCTTCAGGTTAAGGGATAAAATTGATGCCTCCTTTCAATGAGGTATTCTCTCTATTATTTCCCCCGTTCAGGATAAGGGGATAAATCCTGAATTATCTTCTAAAAACTCATTTTAAAAAACTAGCTCATCTTCAAAACCCAGCTCTCGCACTGGTTATTTCTCAAAATTGAGCTCATTTGAAAAATCTGGTTCTCACACCGGTAACCTTCTAAAATTAGTCTTCTGACCAAAGACCTTTTTCCTTCTAAATTCAAGTTCTGACTTAAATCTCCCAAAAACTTCATGTATTTTCAAAAGATCCAGCTTTTGCCGGTCATGTATTTCCAAAGGATCTAGCATCTCGCTGGTCATGTATTTCCAAAAGATCTAGCATCTCGCTGGTCATGTATTTCCAGAGGATCCAGCATCTCGTTGGTCTTGTATTCCAAAAGATCCAGCTCCCGCTGGTCGTGTATTCCAAAAGAACAAACCCTTAGGGTGCGACCCCTCAATTCTATCATTCCCAAACCTTCAAGATCTTCAATCTTTTAAAATTCTATCAGTTTCCCAACCTTTAGTTACAATATCTTCAAAATCTCATTATTCTCTCAACCCTCGAGTTATAACCTCCCAAATTCAGTCACTTTGCAAATCATCGGATTAAATCCTTCAGTTTCATTTTCAAATTCAGTTTTTATAACTGGTCGGGATTTTCAAATCCAGTTTTTATAACTGGTCGGGATTTTCAAATCCAATTTTTATAACTGGTCGGGATTTTCAAATCCAGTTTTTATAACTGGTCGGGATTTTCAAATCCAGTTTTTTATAACTGGTCAGGATCTTCAAATCTAGTTTTTATAACTGGTCGGGATTTTCAAATCCAGTTTTTATAACTGGTCGGGATTTTCAAATCCAGTTTTTATAACTGGTCGGGATTTTCAAATCCAGTTTTTATAAATGGTCGGGATTTTCAAATCCAGTTTTTATAACTGGTCGGGATTTTTAAATCCAGTTTTTTATAACTGGTCGGGGTTTTCAAATCCAGTTTTTATAACTGGTCGGGATCTTCAAATCCAGTTTTTATAACTGGTCGGGATTTTCAAATCCAGTTTTTATAACTGGTCGGGATTTTCAAAATCCAGTTTTTTATAACTGGTCGGGATTTTTAAATCCAGTTGTTATAACTGGTTAGGATTTTCAAATCCAGTTTTTATAACTGGTCGGGATTTGAAATCCAGTGTTTTCACTGGTCGGGATTATCAAAAAAATCTAGTTCCTCATAACTGGTCGAGATTTTCAAAACCTAATGTATTTCATCAATCGAGTTTCCTAAAGTCTGATTTCTTACACCCTTTCTTTAATTTACAGCTAAATGTCTCATCAAAATCTATATTGAGTGATTATTTCACAGGACATTCATGAAAACTTTGCCAATTTGCTAAAAGCATTAGTTGATTTTAAAAGTCTGACTACACAAAAAGAATTCCCCCAGATTACCTCTACTATTTCCTTCCAAAAGGTGAAACTTTTTGCGAAAAAGAGGTAAAATTCAAATCTTTTCCTGTTGATCAACCAAAAGGATGTAAGAAATGTCCTCGATATGATCAATGAAAGAAATCTTCAATGATGTTGAAAAGCCAGAAGCGAATTGATATTGATCTTAGCTATGGCGCATGTTTTAAAATGACTTTCTGGCAATCAGGCAGTAGAAATATCTTGAGCTATAAAAAGAATCCACTCAACCTATATCTTCTCATTCATTTAAAAGTTGCAATCAAATGTCCGCAAAAGGGGTCTCTTGATTGTTGTCAAGGTGAAGGCGAATTAAGCGAGTAGATCCCCGGGGCCAAAGAAGATTTGAAACATCTCCAAGATGACGGAGTTTGTGACAGATCCTTCCAGGGAAAGTTCAGATCACCGTCAAGATGAAGGCGAGTGCGATGAACCTACAGACAAACCCTAAAAGATATTTGATTTCAACCATATCTAAAGACCCTTTTGAGCCAATATCATATAGAATCCCTGAGATAAAAGAAGGATCAGAACATCTCCAAGATGAAGGAGTTTGTGACGTACCCTTTCCTGAAAAAGAGAGAAAAGTCAGAACATCCAAATGAAGGATGATGTGAAAAGCCGAGAAAGTTCAATGACTCAAAGAGAGTGCAAAAAGATCATCGTAGGGAAAACACCAAGATATCAAACTGCCAAAGTCGCTAGAAGTCATCTTTTCTCATGCAAAATTCTTTGATCAATATCTTTCCTTTACTTGCTTTTATGAAATTAAGAATATTTCTTCTATACTCATATCAGGGAAATGGATAGCTTCCTTGAAGAAAATCATCAGCGCTAAAATTTTTGAATTTGACTCTTAGAACCAGAGAGTTAACCTCATTGGAGAAATACTCTAGGTAAAAGAGGAAATATCTTCGCACATACGTGCACATTTCCAAGCATTGGAATCAGCTATAATTTTATCCTATTGGCAAAATTTTCTAGCTATTCCAAAAATGAAATAAAACATTCAATATCTATTTTTGATGCAACTTAGCATTGTCTATATCTTTTAGAAGAGTTGCCTCACTCAGAAGAAAGTATCTCTTCTTGTCCCAGCGCGGTTTCTTCAGTCAAGGATTCTGTATGGTGTTCCCACTCAGGTTAAGGGTCAAAACCTGAATTTTCTGCGAGAGGTCATTGATTTCAAAAAGCTATTTTGGTCTCAGCAAATGAGACGTCCAAAATCATTCCTTTTTCCAAGCTTTAGGGACCCTATATTTTCCTCCTTTCGCAAAAACCCCTCTCAGATTTGTTCGTCCCAATTCCGAAGGTCCCATCGTGCTAAAACCCGTATGGTAGATTTCCTATCCAGATTAAGAGTTAACCCGGAACCTCGCTTCGCGAGGTATCTTCCTTGCAGGTTTGGGTTAAACCTGAGTCACATTTCAATGAGATTCCTCGTTTTGACGAGATGTTTTCTTCCAGTCCCACCATGGTTCTTCCCATCAAGGAACCCATGCTTCATATATTCCTCCAAGAAAGGATCATACTCGAGCTTCATTTCACAAGGCCTTTTCCAAAATGTCCCATCTCGGTCGCCAAAACTGTGATCATCGCAAAATTTTTCCTCTCGTACTATTCTCTCTCTTCCTTCTCTTTTTCTTTCTAATCCCTTATTTTCCTCCTTTTTGAAGGGAGAAAGATAAAAGACGGAAAGAAAGAGGGAAGAGAGAAAAGAAAGAAGAGAAGAGAAGAGGAACTCTTTTGCGGGTCTCACTTGACCTTAATTTTAAAAATATTTGAAATAACTCGCCTCCGTTTTTGAAATATTTGCGGGAAAACTGGGAGACGGGATCCGCTCGTCGGTACGAGGTTCGACCGTTCCTGGCGCCTTTACCAGGGGTAATCGAACCAAGGGTCGAATTAATACCTTTTGCTTTGCTACAAAATTATCTAAGTATTTATCCTAAGTCTAAAATGCACTATGAATGATGCTTGTGCAAATGCGAAAATGTATGCTCTTTTTGAAAAATGTTTTGAAGAAATCCCAAGTGAATCCGATAAAGTAAAGAAAGGTTTTCTAACTTAGAACTTAAGATTAAAGTTCTAAGTTTTTAGAATAATCAGGGGCTTGGGAAAATAAATCTGGAATTTGGAATTTGATCTTGAAGTTTTGAAATAAAAAGAGAATGAAGGAAATTTTCAAAGTCATAAATGGACTTTGAATTTAGAAGTTTGAACTTGGATGAATATTTTGGAATGGAATTGAATTCCACTTTTGAAGTTTTGATTTTAGTGGGAAATCTAAAGGAAATGGGATTTGTAACAGTTGGAATTCCAAGATGAAATCCGAATCCAAGTTCTGGATTCTGAATAGAGTTTTGAGTTGATTTTTGGATTTAGGGTCCGAAATAGGAACTTGGTTTGAATGAAACGGAATCGTCTTTAAGAATTGGAATTTAAAGTGGAATTTGGTTTTGGAATTTTGAATGGGATCGGATACAAGATTTGGAATCCAAGATGGTATTTGGATCTGAAATCTGAGATCCGAGATAGGATTGGACTCTCGATCCTAAGATAGAATTGGATCTGAAGTCTGAGATCCAAAGTAGAATTGGATTCTGGATCCTAAAATGGGCTTAGATCTGAAATCCGAGATCTGAGATGAATTGGATTCTAGATCCTAAAGAATGGATTTTGGATCTGAAGTCTGAGATCCAAAGTAGAGTTGGATTCTGGATCCTAAGAATCGGAATTTGGATCTGAATCTGAGATCCCAAAGTAGGGTTGGATTCTGGATCCTAAGAATTAGAATTTGAATCTGAATCTGAGATCCAATGGTAGAATGAGGGTCTGGATCCTAAATAAATTTTGGACCTGTGATTGGAGATCCAAAGTGAAATAAGGGTTTGGACCCTAAATGGAATTTGGATCTGTGATGGGAGATCCAGAGTAGAATAAGGATTGGAATTCTAAATGGAATTTTGGATTCGTGATTTGGAGATCCAAAGTAGAATGGAGTTCTATACTTGGAAATCTGGATCCAAGTTGAGACTAGGATTCGATTTTGGATTTGGGTTTTGAGAAGTCCAAAAATAGGACTTTTAAAGATGATCTGGGTTTTTGAAGATCCAGATTTTGAACTTGAGAAGGTTTGGGTTTGAGATTCAAAGTCAATCTCAATTTTGATTTAAAACTTTAAAGAAAAACTGGATTAAGAATCAGAAGATGAATTTAGAAACTTCAAAGTTAAATTGAACTTTGAAATTGAGTTTTGAATTGAGTTTGGAAATTTTGAAGTTTGAATATGAAATGATTTTGAAATTTCAAAGTCAAATTGGACTTTGAAATTGAGATAGGTTTGGAATTTGAAATAGAAAAGATGTTCAAAATCACTTGGGGTTTTGAAAGAATTTTGAAAAATATGATGCAATTCTACCCTATATGATGAATGTATTTGAATAAGTTTGAAATTGGACTTTGAAAAGCTATTTCATTCTTTAAATGAATTAAAATAAGATTGAAAATATAATACATCCTTGACTATGGTCATTGAATGTATTATATGATAATCTATATTTAAATTCAAAAGAAGAATAAAATACATTTTAGTGCTTTTAGAGAATTTAAAATGAAATCAACCCTCAATATACCCTGACTATGGCCATTGGTATATATTTTGAGTTAATCCTAAGTTAAATTCTGATAAAAGAAAAAAATATTTTGAGAAAATATGATGGATTTTGAAAATGGATCCAGTGTAGATCCAATGTTATTTCGTAAAAGATAAGAATTCTAAGTTTTGTTCACACCCCGACTATGGCCGTTGATGTAAATCGTCAACTTAGAATTAACATACCTCTTACGAAATGGTGCACGTGCCATTCGTGTTTCACCATTGTGGGGATTTTGAGAAAAAAGGAAAAATGCATGGAATAAACCATTCATGGTATTCTATAATGCTCATTCATTCTACCTAAAGCAAGAAATGTAAATTCTTATTCCAACCTAACTATTACAATGGATAAAATCAAATGTATAACCCCAACTAGTAATATCTTCTACATATTTCCTGCAAAAATCAAGTGTTAATACGCAGTAGAAAACACAGATATAAAAGAAAGATAATGCTTTATAAGACGAAGAGCCTAATAGAATATACATGGCTATGTATATACATAAGGGAATGGATTCATGAAAGCATGTAGGTGTATTCCTATGACTAGGAATTTTTTATAAGATATGAACATATTTATACATACATATGATAGGCATGATGCTGGTGGAGGTAGGGTTGTGATGCCTGCATTGCAGCAGTAGCTGGTTGGATTTGGTGATGAAAACTGCCCTACTTAGAAGAAATTTGCTGTATTGCAGGAGCAAAACCCAGTGGGATCTAAGATTGAGAAACTGGTCAATTGACCATTCAGACTAACTAGATGTTTATGGTGCAGCTGTACAGCCATTTATGCTTGTTGTGGGGTGGATGATAGCTCACAGCCATCGGTGGATCTGCTGTGGCAAATGTGAAGCTACAGCAACTCAGGGAGTTGCTATAGATGGATGGTGGAGATGATGTTGGTAGTGGACAATGGATATGCAATATGAGTGAAGTAGTGTGTGCTGTGAAAATGCTAGATGAGGGGCTAATGTAGCCAATGAAGGTCAGGTGTGGAAGATGGTGACATCCAGTGTAGATGATGGCTGTGAGTAAGCTGGAGATGCTGGGAACTTTGTGAAAATCATGTAGTTGGCTGACGCATGGTGAGAAGACTGGAGGTAAAAGTGGGTAATGAATAGATGTTGGTTATGATGAAAGATGTAGGTGGTTGAGGGATGCAAAAGATGGAAGAGGGAAAGTGAATTCAAATGGTAAGAAATTGGTGAATTTAAGTCAAGCCAACCATAATAGGAGACAATAAAATGACCAAGTTACATTACCTGTGGGTGTATGGATACCCAAACAGAGGAAAGTTAAACTGACAATCTAATGATCAACCCAATACAACAACTGTTGTAAATGCACTAGACCCAGCTATTACAGGAAGGTTGGTTGTCATTTGCTAAATTCAGGAGAGATTCACAGGGCTTTATAACTCAACAAATGTATTCAATTTAAATTCACAACAACTGAAACTACTGACCATTTAGTACTGTATTCGATTCCACTAACATAGAGTAATTATGAATGATAATCAGAATATCCTTAATAGCCTTAAGCATATTCATAGTCGAGCTTTCAGTTAGAAACATGACAACGGGTATGTAGTGCAACTTCCACGAGATTCATGTATCCTATGAACTGACTAATCACATGATTCAAGCTAAATATGTTCTGGCAATTTATGGTAGGAGTGGTTGATGTCACGCTGCTGAGCACACCATGACCATAGCAAGTCACTGCAGGAAAGCCTCTTAAGTAGCTTCATTACAGAATATCAAGATTTCAAGACAAATTGTATAACGTTGATTCCCTTTAAACTAAGGAAAAGAATTCACCTGTATAGTAATCAGTTATACATACATACGAGTGGGATATTAGGCAGATGGGCGGGGGTTTTAGAATAGGAGGTGTCTCCTGGATATGACGCACGATGGCGACTCCCAGTTTCAGCATATTCAATAATGTGAGTTTGCCCCTGGCGGACAGAATGATAGGTTGAACTTTGGTGAATTTTAGAGCTGGGGGACTTCCTCTCATCATTCCAGATATTAAATTTACTGAACATTCCTAGGAAAATCTCGGGCAGGCTTATTGTTCTATCCAAAGCTATCTTATATACAAACCATATCCAGTTTTTTTAACAGTTCAAGATCAAGAAAATAGTGGGCCAAAACATACAGGTTATACTAACAATTGTTTCAATTCCTCTTATGGGGAAAGAGGAAACAAAGAACGCACATACTCACCTGTACATGAAGCAGTGCTTATGGCTAGCCACATAAAAAAAAAAACTTCATTTCTGATGGATTTCCTAACATAGATTCAGGAATAATTTGAGGGACTTCATCATTTTATAGGTGGTTGGGATTTAATTTCTCCCATGGTTTGGATCTGACAAGATAGATTATTATAAGGATAATACACAAAATATGATGCATTTAGATGTAACGCTACTCTGTATAAAATGAGTACAAAGTGATCAAAAGCATGATGGAGTATTTCAATTTAACGCACAAACAATGAAACACTTCAGCAAAGGGATATGCAGGGAAGCAAAATTAATCAGCTAAAGGCTAATGCAAAAAGAAGTCTCAGGACAGTGCTCTGAGCTATTGTCGGCATTCCACAGCCTGATTACCACAGTAGTCAAGCTTCCAGATCATTTTAGCAGATGAAACGCCAACGACAACTTGTTGAACGTGAAGATATCGATCATATGAATAACAAATAGACCTAACTCGGATGACAGTCTTGTAAACCATTCAGAGAAAAACATAATAAATCTAAAAGGGGAATTATAATGAAATGAACATCCCTAGAAGAGAAAAAAAAATGTCGTGCAATGCAGCAAATTACCTAGCAAAACCCAGATTGGGCACTGTATTTCACTATGGGCTAACTCTGCCTTTAGATGCTAATGATGATTCTTATGCCGGTGATGCTAATGGCAGGAGACAAAGAGGATGGTGATGCTGAATCACGCATGGATTGAGGAACATGAACAAATGACAAAAAAAAAAAAGAACATAGTGATTCATCTACAACTAATGTGCGATGGTAATGAAAATTCATAAATCGGAGAAGATCTAAGAATCTGTGAGAAAAATTGAAATAACAATGAAATAGATATAACCCGGAAGAGGGATGGATTTCTTTTGCCAAATGCAAATCGGGACTGCTATAGGCAGACCGATACTGCATATAATGCGCTAAGTGGATGAAGAAAAAAAAAATCTAATGAAAGAAGAAAAGGAAATTTGCATCAGAAGGAGGGGAACGATTCTTACCTGTAGTTGCAGGGGATTTGATCACCGATTATTGAGAAGGAGAGATAATGACGGCTATTATATATCGCTGCCGGACGAGATCGATTCCGGTGATTTGAGGATTGGTGGTGTTCTGAAGGAGACAGCCGATCTGATCCTTTGTTTGCAGGAGTTTTCTGAAGGAAGGAAAGGGGTCGATTCTCCTTCGGGGAGAACCGAAAAGAAGTCTGGAGACTTCGCTTTTGCTTGCAAGGGTTTGATAGACTTCCTTCAGGGTGAGCCTGGCTTGAAAAGGGGGATGCTAAAGGGGAACTTCCAGCTTGAGGGTGGGTTCAATCGAAGGAAGGTTAGATGATCAATAATGGTGGATCTTCTCCCCCCTTTGAGAGTCATCGGGGGCCTCTTCTTAAAGGGGCTAATGGATGTTTCTAGCCACGGTTCGTTGCGGATGTGGGGTGAATAATGGGGAAGTCGGTTCTGAGATCGACGATGGGGAGAGAATGGGAAGAACGTGCGGGAGAGGGGTCGTTACATATTTTTAAGTTTTCCAGAAAGAGGACCCCTTTTTAGGATTTTTTTTTTTTAAAAAAAAAATGGTTAAGAAATGAGGTTTTTGGAAAAAGGGCTTCAAGAAGCTTGGAAATCCTTCGTTTTTCTTGTAGCTTTTTCTCAATTTTTGGGTTTTTATATTATTTTTCTATTTTTTTGTATTTTTAGAATAAAATCCTAGAGCTTTACGAAAAATCAAAGATTTAAAACTAATTTTTTTGTGTTTTCTGTAGAATATTTACAAAAGGGGATTTTTCTGAGCTATTTTAAGAAAATTTCTTCAAAAAAAAAAATGGGTTTATGTCCGAATTTTTGAGACATATTCGATTTTGACAAAAGGGTCATTTTTACAAGATTTTGAAAAATTTGGGGTGTTCACAGATGCCCCTCTTTGCTATTAAGCCGGTTGAGAGCCGAGCTTAGTGGCAAAGACAACACTCCAAATTTTGAAAATGCCCCAGTCAGCAGATCTAAACTGGGTGTGAAAGAATTATTTTTTGAAAATATGATTTTTCAGGCTTTGAAACTTTATCCTGAATGGTTTTGGGGAGACGAAATCCTTGAAATTGATATGATTTGAGTAGAAAATAAGGAAATCGTGATGGGACTTTAGATGGAAATTCTGAAATGGTGGGAAAATGAAAATTTTGATCAGGTCTCATGGGTGAGACAAGATATTCTTTTTGGAATGATTCAGGTTTAGCCCTTAATCTTGATGGGACAAAGATATATCAAAAATGAATTCAGAAATGAGGAAAGGAATACATAAGTACCTTGATGGGACATTTTGGAAAAGGCCTTGTGAAATGAAGCTCGAGTATGATCCTTTCTTGGAGGAATATATGAAGCATGGGTTCCTTGATGGGAAGAACCATGGTGGGACTAGAAGAAAACATCTCGTCAAAACGAGGAATCTCATTGAAATGTGACTCAGGTTTAACCCAAACCTGCAAGGAAGATACCTCGCGAAGCGAGGTTCCGGGTTAACTCTTAATCTGGATAGGAAATCTACCATACAGGTTTCTAGCACGATGGGACCTTCAGAATTGGGACGAACAAATCCGAGAGGGGTTTTTGCGAAAGGAGGAAAATATAGGGTCCCTAAAGCTTGGAAAAAGGAATGATTTTGGATGTCTCATTTGCTGAGACCAAAATAGCTTTTTAAAATCAATGACCTCTTGCAGAAAATTCAGGTTTTGACCCTTAACCTGAGTGGGAACACCATACGGAATCCTTGACTGAAGAAACCGCGCTGGGACAGGAAGAGATACTTTCTTCTGAGTGAGGCAACTCTTCTGAAAGATATAGACAATGCTAAGTTGCATCAAAAATAGATATTGAATGTTTTATTTCATTTTTGGAATAGCTAAAAAATTTTGCCAATAGGATAAAATTATAGCTGATTCCAATGCTTGGAAATGTGCACGTATGTGCGAAGATATTTCCTCTTTTACCTAGAGTATTTCTCCAATGAGGTTAACTCTCTGGTTCTAAGAGTCAAATTCAAAAATTTTAGCGCTGATGATTTTCTTCAAGGAAGCTATCCATTTCCCTGATATAAGAATAGAAGAAATATTCTTAATTTCATAAAAGCAAGTAATGGAAAGATATTGATAAAAGAATTTTGCATGAGAAAAGATGACTTCTGGCGACTTTGGCAGTTTGATATCTTGGTGTTTTCCCTACGATGATCTTTTTGCACTCTCTTTGAGTCATTGAACTTTCTCGACTTTTCACATCATCCTTCATTTGGATGTTCTGACTTTTCTCGCTTTTTCAGGAAAGGGTACGTCACAAACTCCTTCATCTTGGAGATGTTCTGATCCTTCTTTTATCTCAGGGATTCTATATGATATTGGCTCAAAAGGGTCTTTAGATATGGTTGAAATCAAATATCTTTTAGGGTTTGTCGGTAGGTTCATCGCACTCGCCTTCATCTTGACGGTGATCTGAACTTTCCCTGGAAGGATCTGTCACAAACTCCGTCATCTTGGAGATGTTTCAAATCTTCTTTGGGCCCGAGAATCTACTCGCTTAATTCGCCTTCACCTTGACAACAATCAAGAGACCCCTTTTGCGGACATTTGATTGCAACTTTTAAATGAATGAGAAGATATAGGTTGAGTGGATTCTTTTTATAGCTCAAGATATTTCTATTGCCTGATTGCCAGAAAGTCATTTTAAAACATGCGCCATAGCTAAGATCAATATCAATTCGCTTCTGGCTTTTTAACATCATTGAAGATTTCTTTCATTGATCATATCGAGGAGATTTCTTACGTCCTTTTGGTTGATCAACAGGAAAAGATTTGAATTTTACCTCTTTTTCGCAAAAAGTTTCACCTTTTGGAAGGAAATAGTAGAGGTAATCTGGGGGAATTCTTTTTGTGTAGTCAGACTTTTAAAATCAACTAATGCTTTTAGCAAATTGGCAAAGTTTTCACGAATGTCCTGTGAAATAATCACTCAATATTGATTTTGATGAGACATTTAGCTGTAATTTAAAGAAAGGGTGTAAGAAATCAGACTTTAGGAAACTCGATTGATGAAATACATTAGGTTTTGAAAATCTCGACCAGTTATGAGGAACTAGATTTTTTTGTTAATCCCGACCAGTGAAAACACTGGATTTCAAATCCCGACCAGTTATAAAAACTGGATTTGAAAATCCTAACCAGTTATAACAACTGGATTTAAAAATCTCGACCAGTTATAAAAAACTGGATTTTGAAAATCCCGACCAGTTATGAAAACTGGATTTAAAAATCCCAACCAGTTATAAAAACTGGATTTGAAGATCCCGACCAGTTATAAAAATTGGATTTGAAAACCCCGACCAGTTATAAAAAACTGGATTTGAAAATCCCGACCAGTTATAAAAACTGGATTTGAAAATCCCGACCAGTTATAAAAACTGGATTTGAAAATCCCGACCAGTTATAAAAACTCGATTTGAAAATCCCGACTAGTTATAAAAACTGGATTTGAAAATCCCGACCAGTTATAAAAACTGGATTTGAAGATCCCGACCAGTTATAAAAAACTGGATTTGAAAATCCCGACCAGTTATAAAAACTGGATTTGAAAATCCCGACCAGTTATAAAAACTGGATTTGAAAATCCCGACCAGTTATAAAAACTAGATTTGAAAATCCCGACCAGTTATAAAAACTGGATTTGAAAATCCCGACCAGTTATAAAAACTGGATTTGAAAATGAAACTGAACGATTTAATCCGATGATTTGCAAAGTGACTGAATTTGGGAGGTTATAACCCGAGGGTTGAGAGAATAATGAGATTTTGAAGATATTGTAACCAAAGGTTGGGAAACTGATAGAATTTTAAAAGATTGAAGATCTTGAAGGTTTGGGAATGATAGAATTGAGGGGTCGCACCCTAAGGGTTTGATCTTTTGGAATACACAACCAGCGGGAGCTGGATCTTTTGGAATACAAGACCAACGAGATGCTGGATCCTCTGGAAATACATGACCAGCGAGATGCTGGATCTTTTGGAAATACATGACCAGCGAGATGTTGGATCCTTTGGAAATACATGACCGGAAAAAGCTGGATCTTTTGAAAATACATGAAGTTTTTGGGAGATTTAAGTCAGAACTTGAATTTAGAAAGAGAAAGGTCTTTGGTCAGAAGACTAATTTTAGAAGGTTACCGGTGTGAGAACCGGATTTTCCAAATGAGCTCAATTTTGAGAAATAACCAGTGCGAGAGCTGGGTTTTGAAGATGAGCTAGTTTTTTAAAATGAGTTTTTAGAAGATAATTCAGGATTTATCCCCTTATCCTGAACGGGGGAAATAATAGAGAGAATACCTCATTGAAAGGAGGCATCAGGTTTATCCCTTAACCTGAAGGGGTATTTTCAAAGATAAGAGTAGATGGAATCGTAATTAAGATTGAAAAATTTGTTGAAAACTTGACATAAACGAGCATTAGCTTGATGTAAATTTGATCAAAGCAAAATGAATCAAATGAAATGAAAAATAAAGATCACAAGACAAATTAAGAACTAACAAAATTTGAGGAGAAGAGCTTTTCGTCTAATCCTGCCTGCATATGATGGAAAGATTTTTATGAATTAAAATAAAATGCCCCAGTATCATGGAGAAGAATGTAAGAATTGATAGAAGATCATTGTTTTTATTGAAATGGCTCTTTGAATAGTACAAAAGGTTTTTGAATGAAAATTCTAAGTATAAAATTTCTTCAAATGCAGAGCATTGATGGGATCTGACATCTCCACTCCATCTGCGTTGATTAGGCGATACGAATTGCGAGGCAAAGCTTCCTTAACCACATAAGGACCTTCCCAATTGGGTGACCACTTGCCCCGTGGTCGATGCTTGAGATGAGCTGTCGATCTGAGCACCAAATCGTTAACTCAAAATTTTCTCTCAATGACGGACTTGGCATAGTGTCGAGCTATCCTCTGTCGATAAGCTTGAGCATGCTCTGCTGCCTTGAGCCTTTTTTCATCTAGCAGATCTAGCTGCACCAATCTTTGTTGCTGATACTTATCAAGTGGCAATTCTATAAGTGAAGCAAATTTGAGAGCGGGCTTTTGGATATGGAGAGGTAACACCACTTCAGTCCCGTAAACAAGTTTTGAAGGAGTGGGGTTAGTCGGAGTCCGAATGGTGGTCCGATATGCCCAAAGCGCGTCATGAATTTTCTCATGCCAATCTCGACCTATCTTCACAGTCCTTTCCAAAATACGAATCAAGATCTTATTGGTAGCCTATGCTTGGCCGTTCCCTTGAGGATAATAGGGAGCTGAGAAATGATGGGAAATTCTGAATTTAGAACAGAAGGTTTTCATCCTCTCATTTTTGAAATGGGTTCCATTATCTGAGACAATATCATGTGGTATGCCGAAGCGGCAAAGAATGTTCTTATGAATGAAAGAAACCACATGGCGGCCTTCTACAGTGCGTAGAGTAACAACTTCAACCCATTTCGTGAAGTATTCTGTCACAGCCAGAAAATACTTGTGGCCGTTGGAAGCAGAAGGGATAATTGGGCCGACGACGTCAAAAGCCCACATAGAAAATGGCCAAGGAGAAACAACTGATTGTAGATATGTGGCCGGAGCATGAATGTAAGGCGCGTGCAATTGGCACTTGACGCACTTTCGCACAAATCGATGGCAGTCCTGCTGCATGGTGTTCCAATAGTACCCTGCTCGAACGATCTGTTTGACGAGAGTTTGATAGCCGACATGACCACCACAAATCCCTTCATGTGCCTCTTGGATGACTTCCATAGCTTCTTCTTTATCTAAGCACCTGGCATATTCAGAACTGAACCCACGGCGGTAAAGGACATTGGCAAGAATGAAATATCTGGTAGACATGCGTTGAATCGCACGTTGTTCTCTTTTTGGCATTTCTGGCGGAAATTCACCAGTCTCAATGAAATTTTTGATATTTTGGTACCAAGGCTTCTCCTTCTGATTGACCTGGTTTATTTGCATAATTGATGCGAAAGCAGGTTGCTCAAGTCTACCCACTTCGAAGGAACGACATGATTCACCACCTTTGAAGGATAAAATGGAGCCTAGACTGGCTAAACCATCAGCTATTTGATTATGCTCTCTTCTGATATGACTGAGCTGAAATTCTTCGAAGCTGTCCACAAGAGCGAGGACGATCTTCTGATACGGAATCAATTTGGACTCTTTCACTTGCCATTCAATGTTAACTTGACTGACAACAAGTAGGGAATCACCAAAGGCATGTACTCTTTTGACATTGAAACTTTGCAGAATTTTGAGGCCTTGTATTAAAGCTTCATACTCGGCCATATTATGAGTGCATTGGAAACCAAGCTTAAGAGAATAAGGGATCATTTCTTTTTCTGGAGTGATTAGCAAGACTCCAATCCCGATGCCAGACATGTTTTTAGAGCCATCAAAAAACATGTTCCAAACTGGGGGCTGTTGGATATTACAGATGTGCTCATCAGGAAAATCATCCTCTGCTTTGATTTCTTCTGTCAGAGGGAAATCTGCCAACTGATCTGCGATCGCTTGGTCCTTAATCGACTTTTGAGAGACATACTCTAAGTCATATTGCATTAGAAGGACTTGCCACTTTGCAATCCGTCCAGTGAGAAAGGGTTGTTCCAAAATGTATCTAAGAGGATTAAGCTTTGATAAGAACTTAATTTCAGAAGCCAACAAGTAATGTCTTAACTTCTGGCACATCCAAACCAGATCTAGACAAGTCTTCTCCATCTGAGAATACTTCTTTTCATAATCAATGAATGTTTTGCTCACGTAGTAGATGGCGTGCTCTATCAGGCTGCCTTCTTCATACTGAGCGAGGAATCCACCACAGGCATTCTGATTGACTGAAACATATAGCAAGAGAGGTTTCCCCAGCTTTGGTGGCTTCAATACTGGTGGATTGAGGAGATATTGCTTGATGCGCTCAAACGAGAGCTGACATTCCGATCCCCATTCAAATTTAACTCCTTTTCTCAATAAGTGGTTAAAAGGCTCGCATCTCATAGCCAAATTAGAGATGAATCTGCGAATAGACTGAATACGCCCTTGAAGGCTTCGCAGTTCCCTGAGATTAGTTGGAGGCGACATGTCAATAATGGCTTTTGCCTTGGACGGATCCACTTCGATCCCTTTCTTGCTGATGATGAAGCCGAGCAGTTTGCCGGACTCTACTCCAAAAACACATTTCTGAGGGTTAAGTCTTAACTTGTAAAGAATGAGTCTTTCAAAAACTTGACTAAGAGCATCGAGGTGATCCTCTTCTTCTTTAGACTTAACCAAAATGTCGTCCACATATGCATCCATATTCTTGTGCATTTGATCATGGAAAATAACGGCCATCGCCCTTTGATAGGTTGCCTCGGCATTTTTGAGTCCGAATGGCATGACTGTATAGCAAAAGGTTCCCCATGGGGTAGTAAACGAAGTCTTAGACTGATCACGAATGGCCAACTTAATCTGATTATAACCTGAGTATCCGTCCATGAAGGAAAACATGGCATGACCTGCTGTGCTATCGATCAATAGGTCAATATTGGGAAGCGGATAATCATCTTTCGGGGTGGCCTTATTGAGATCCCTAAAATCAATGCAGATCCGAACTTTTCCGTTCTTTTTAGGGACTGCTACGATATTTGCCAACCAATCTGGGTAATCAATGGCCCGGATGAAGCCTGCCTTTAACAAATCTTCAAGTCCTTTTTTGACTTGTTGTTCAATTCGAGGATCTAACTTCCTCAGTTTCTGCTTGATTGGTCTGGCTTCTGGTTTCAACTTGAGTCGATGCTCAACCAGCTTGATATCCAAACCTGGCAGATCTTCGTAAGTCTAGGCAAATACTTCCTGATGCTTTTCAAGGAATTGGATGAGTCTAGCTTTTTCAATTTCGCTTAGACTCGACCCGATTTTGAGAATTTTCGGATCATCTTCCGACCCAATGTTGATATCCTCAGTTGGATCTTGAACCAAGGCTGATGGTTCATCCTGCTTCTGAATGTGAGTAAATTCTGGCAATTCCTGAATGGTGGAATCAAATTCGGCTGGCTCTTCAGTCTGTTCTGCTGCCCGACTGACTTCTGCTCTGTCTTTCATTTCAGGAAACCTTGCCAGTTTTAGATACTTGGGATTGATAACAAATCTTGTCATCAATTCAGGAGTTAATGGTCCTGAAAATGCCAAAAAGAGGTTTTTTAAGAGAAAGTATGAGGCAAATCAAAATTTTGTATAAAGTAAAGAACATTGACATAGACAAAATATAAGAAAGAATGATAGATGCTCAAAATGCGAAGAGAAAATTGATCTTTCATTGATTGGAAATGAAGTATTTACAAGACATTGACAAAAGATGGGATCGTGTTGTCCCTACAAGATTTAAAAGATAAGAAAATAAAGCAGGAAAACTAAGGCATCATCTCTTTATTGGCTTCCTCTGACAAAAATGGTCTTCTTGCTGGAATCCTGGCCGGTGAACCCCAACCCTGAATTGTCCTCATGCCGAACTAGAATGATGGGCTCTATCATGCCGTCTTCATCATTTCCCATGCCTCGGAATGGCTGGTATCCGTGTTTGATCATCAGATCGAATCCCTTTCTTGCTTTAGAAAACTGAGGAAATAAGGGATGATCTTTGAAGGAGGTGTAATTGATGCGTCCTCCTAGCTTGAAGAAGCAAGGTCCCTGCCATTGGACCGTGGCTGTGACGTTTTCCTCTTTCATGACATCTTTTAACTTTAGCATCTCCAGGCTATCACTAAGATTGATCTCATCTGCCTCTCGGATGCTGGGGATATCTGCTGTAAATGTGGGACGAGGAATCATAGGTTGTGGCAGCCTTTCTTCAGGGTCTTCGCCCAAAACAGTAGTAATCATTCCACCCTTAGACCACTTGATGCACTGGTGGAGAGTTGATGGAACGACATTGGCATTGTGGATCCATGTTCGTCCCAACAGAAGATTGTAAGTCGGCGGCACATTGACGACATGGAATAGCACCGTGTGCACTGAGTAGTTAATAAAAATTTCCAGGAAGATCGGCAGTCTGCCCGTGATTATCAAAGCCGTAGATGGTAATGGGATCAGGCACGTATTCTTCTTCCTTCAACCCCAAGGCTTTTGCTGTCATTTCTAGGTAAATATTCAAGCTGCTGCCCCCATCGACAAGTACATGCGGGACAGTCATGCCCCTGGTCCTGACCACGATGTATAATGCATTGTTGTGGAATGAATGAGGCTTAGGCAAGTCCTCATCAGAGAAGGTAATAGGCGCATTAGTCATTGCTTGGTTCACTATCTGTGCCATGTCTTCGGGCGTGGTGCCCGGCTTCACCTTGATCTTCCTCAGTAGATCATTGAGCTTTTCCTGATGCTGGGGAGAATCATGAGTCAACTCGAAAATGGAGATGTTGGAGAGTGCTGTAATAGGCTTCTGAAGGCTTTTGGCACGCTCTTCTGCTGCTTCTGAGGTTTCTGCTTCCTCTGTGCAGGTCTCCTTTTTCACAAATCTTTTTGGAAAAACTTGGATTTTTCCACTCTCCACTGACGTGTTTCTGATGTTCAAAAATGAGAGGATATCCCCTCTCCGAGATGCAGGCTGGTCCTGGCGTAGAACCATTACCTGATGCTGCAGACTCATCTCTTCTTCGAAACAAGGATGTATGTGACTCTGCGGAAGAAAAGAACCTTCTAAAACGGTTGACACTGAATGTTTTGGGAATGGGGCGGACAGAATATCCATTTTGCCTTCTTCTTCATCCTCGATGAGGATGCTTTTATCAATACAATCCTGAATCAGATGCTTCAGAACGAAGCAATACTCAGTGTCGTGGCCCATCGCTCTATGGAACTTGCAGTACTGTTCCTTAAATCTTCCCATGAGCACTGGTGGATCTGCCACCTTTGGAAGTTTTACCATCCCGTGAGACAGCAAGTATTCTAGAATTTTCTTCAAAGGTTGGTCGAGGGGAGTGAACTTCCGATCCCTGCTCCAGTTTATATGTTTGGGTTTTTCTTGAAGGTCCCCCTTTTGTTGAGGACCGGTTGGGAGAGGCTTGTCATTGTTCTTGAAGAATTTCCCTTTCCTTCCTCTGTTCTGTTCGGGCTTTGTGCCACTGCCACTGCCCTGTTTACTGCTACTGCCTTGATCATCTCCTGGAACCTCGGCGGAGTAGGTGAAGTGTGCCTTCTTCTTTGGGTCTGGGATATTCTTGGCCAAGGCGACACCTTCATACATTCCGTTCTCCACCCCCATCTCGAGCCATTCCGCTCGCTCTGTTAGTTCGATGAATGATTTGGAGGGATATGGGAAGAGGAGGCTTTTAAGGGGTTGGGAGAAATTATTGAGGATGACTTGGAGGGCATGCTCTCAGAAATAGGGTTCCTCATTTTATTGCAAAGGCTTCTCCATTTGTGAATGAAGTCCCTGGCCTTTAAATTGGGCTCTTGCTTCAGGTTGCATAGGTGGTTCAGGGTGGGCAGAGCTTCTGTGTTGAACAGGAAGCGTTCAACAAACATGTTGACGACTTTGTCAAAATCCCTTAGTTCGATGGGATTGACGTGCTCAGCATACCATTTGGCGGCTATTCCCTCCAAACTGCGGGGGAAGCAGAGGAAGAGGCCGCGGTTGTCTTCGCTGAACCGAGCGCATTCCGCAAAGAACATGGCAAGGTGAGCCTTGGGGTCTCCGGATCCATCGAATTTAATGAATTTTCGGGGGAGATTCTCCAAATTGATGTCTCCTTCCAAACCAAGGTAGAAATCCTCTCTGGTGTATGACCTTTTTCCTTTATCCCGGACTTGCAGGTCTTTGACTATTTTGGTCAAGGCTTAGATCGAATCTTCAACGGGGGCCCCATGTTTGGGCTTGTTCACTGACATTGGCTCCTCTACCGGCCTCTTGGACTGTCGTAGATGTTTCGGGATGTAGATCAGCTGCTCTTCTTCGGAGTTCTCTTCTGCTGATTCGGAGCTTTCCGAAGTACTGTCATGCTGCACTTTTTGTTTGCTGATCTTGACTGGATTTTTCATGGGCTTCTTCTTAGCCTTGGTCTTAGAAGTCGCCTTCTTTGGAGCCGCCTTAGCCTGCTCGGCCATCATTTTAGTCATCATTTTCTGAAAAACCCGGTATATGGCCGGATCAACATCGCTTTCATCTCCGGAGTCATGCTTTTTGGACAATCTGGGAGAATTCATTTCCTCTGACTCGTTGTCACTGTGTTGTTGAGCAGCCCTCTTGTCAGCCCTTGTCTGAACCATTTTTCAGATGCCAAAGCTTTCCTGTAGAATATGGGAATGGTTAGAGTATGGAGAATCTTTTTTGAAAATCATAATTTCTTTGAGAGAAAGCAAGAAATGAAGGGATTTGGCAGACAATTTCAAGAGATTATCCCATTACCCGGGATTGGGTCATCACACGATTTGTGATAATTGTGTTACCATTTGATGATAACAGAGAAATGTGCCTTGTTACCTAGGCGAGGTCGTCAACCATGATAGGATATATTGAAGAAATGCGGAAGGAATATCCCTTTTTCCCGGGATTAGGTCGTCATCCAAAATTTGTGACTTTTATTTGTGCTATAAACAAAATATAGAGAACAACATTTTTGGCCAAAAAAAAGTAAATTTTTATTGATATTTTTAACTTTCAAAGACAAAGAGAGGGTGGACAGACAGTTTGCCACCACTCCTTATATTCAGACGATACATTTGGTCCAGGAAATATAGACAGAGAAATAAAGGAGTTCCAGGTATATTTTGCGACATGATATGCCCTAGACCACTGATCCGACTACAGGTTGAATTCTGACACGTTGCCTGTCGGGAAACGGGTGTTGGCATGAACTTGCCGCTGCGAAAACTGCCTCAGACACCGTTCCAGCTGATAATCAACACAAAAGAACGGGCCCATCAACTTGTAGCGCTTGTCACGGGCATAAGTGTATCGAGGAATAGTCTCTCTTCTGTCAAAGAAATCCCAGGTGATCTCCTCCGGATGCAGCTTCTCGATCAGAGCTCGGCATTGGATGACTGTCTTCGACTACTTACTGTTGAACCTGAAAGAATTGGCCTTCGAAGGAACGTGTCGCAGGAACCATGACTGCAAGGCGTAAGTGCATCCTTCTACCAGAATGGTCTCTCCAAGAGCAAATCGAGCCAAGCCTCTGTAAAGGAAGGCTAATGCGGCCATGGAAACTGAAAGTTGACGGGTCTGCTTGCTTCCCCATCTCCGAAAGAGCTGAGCAACTCTGATATCTATGAAATTCTGACCATCTTGGAAGAAGGCTAACCCCACTGTGCACAAAATCATGGCATGCTGAATCCTGTCCTTCGCTGCTCGAGACAGAGTGTCAACCTCTTTGTAGGCTCCATACTTTTGATATAGTTCAAATAGGTCGATGAACTGATTTCCACCAATCTCAGTGAGAGGCCAAGATCTGCTCCCTA
The DNA here is from genome assembly GCF_984573655.1 of Nuphar pumila. NCBI lineage: Eukaryota > Viridiplantae > Streptophyta > Magnoliopsida > Nymphaeales > Nymphaeaceae > Nuphar > Nuphar pumila. The sequence continues at coordinate 44,629,125 of NC_143257.1, forward strand.
TTGCTCTTGCTAAGGCTTCTCGAACGTCCACTCCTTTGATGTTGATCAAAAACTGTTGCTCGACAGGATCATCTGGCTAACCAGCTGGTTCGGGCAACCCCATAATGTCATTGAACTCATCCATCAGTAGGGTCATTTCTCCCCAGGGAAACCAAAATGTGTAGGTACGTGGATTTCACCATTCTGCCATGGCCTGAATCAATGCTCCATTGATGGTTCGCTTGTCTGCCGCTGATGCCATTTCCAACCCACAGTCATCCAAGTGGTCTGGGAACATACGTGAGAAGGTGGCGAACCAAGAATAATACCACCGAGGGAAGAAAGGACGAGATTGGATGACCCGCAGATCCGGGGATCCATCCTGAATCTGATAGAAGACATGATCTCGGGGAAAGACAGCATCGAGGGAATTTGACGCCATTTGAGATGATACTGGGGAAAAGAAGAAAATAAGGAGGATTAGATAGAATGCAGGACTTATGGATAGACTCTTTAAAGAATCAACCTGGAAATTTTGAAAAAGGTTGATAAAATTTTAAAGGAATTTTCCAGGGTTTTGAAGAAAATTTGATCTAAAAGAGAAAAAAGAAATGTAGGTAGATAGAAATATACACCTGGGGTTTTTTGAAAATAAGTTTTGAATAATACACCCAGGGTTTTTGAGAAAGGTTTGATACATATATGAGCGAATAAGAGAAATATCACACAACCAAAGCTGCACAAACAAGGATGCGCATACAGCACTCCCTAAAGGCTGACTCTAAATGCAATATTTGAAATGGCTTGTAGGACCTTAATCCTAACTCTAGGGTTCAGATCATCTGATTCCAATCAAGATACGCTGATATACCCAAGCCGAAGCTTGAAGTACGTGGCATAGAAATATTTCTTCGGTTCTAAGGTAATGGCTTCCCAACATCCTTGAGCACCTACCTCGGACTATGGCCCTTAGGTACGTGGTAGGGGGGCGCGAACCCAAATAAGTGGTCCAGTTGTGAGGCTCTCTCCCGAACTATGGTTCAGTGAGACAGCCCAGCAACGTGAAGACCGGGACAATATAGGTAAGGGATGTTTTTGAAAACATGTTCAACATGCAAAAATCAGATGGCTCTAATGCAAGTCCTAAAGAGATAGATTTAAAATGAAGAGAAGCACACACATGCATACATTGTTCTGCATTCAATCCCTAGAATTGAGGAGAGTTGTATTTAAGACCTAAGTCTAATGTGAACATGAATAATCTCCTCAATATGGTCCTACCAAACCATGCTTAAATCCTATATGCAATGATGTCAACTTAGGACAAGATCTAGGCTCCTAAGGTTTGCATGGAAATGAAGCTGACGTATGAAGAATAAAGACTTAGATAATGTCAAAGTAAAAGAAAAGGCATAATTCGACCGGACGGAGACGAGTCCCATCACGGTCGCCAAAACTGTGATCATCGCAAAATTTTTCCTCTCGTACTATTCTCTCTCTTCCTTCTCTTTTTCTTTCTAATCCCTTATTTTCCTCCTTTTTGAAGGGAGAAAGATAAAAGACGGAAAGAAAGAGGGAAGAGAGAAAAGAAAGAAGAGAAGAGAAGAGGAACTCTTTTGCGGGTCTCACTTGACCTTAATTTTAAAAATATTTGAAATAACTCGCCTCCGTTTTTGAAATATTTGCGGGAAAACTGGGAGACGGGATCCGCTCGTCGGTACGAGGTTCGACCGTTCCTGGCACCTTTACCAGGGGTAATCGAACCAAGGGTCGAATTAATGCCTTTTGCTTTGCTAAGAAATTATCTAATTATCTAAGTATTTATCCTAAGTCTAAAATGCACAATGAATCATGCTTGTGCAAATGCAAAAATGTATGCTCTTTTTGAAAAATGTTTTGAAGAAATCCCATGTGAATCCGATAAAGTGAAGAAAGGTTTTCTAACTTAGAACTTAAGATTAAAGTTCTAAGTTTTTAGAATAATCAGGGGCTTGGGAAAATAAATCTGGAATTTGGAATTTGATCTTGAAGTTTTGAAATAAAAAGAGAATGAAGGAAATTTTCAAAGTCATAAATGGACTTTGAATTTAGAAGTTTGAACTTGGATGAATATTTTGGAATGGAATTGAATTCCACTTTTGAAGTTTTGATTTTAGTGGGAAATCTAAAGGAAATGGGATTTGTAACAGTTGGAATTCCAAGATGAAATCTGAATCCAAGTTCTGGATTCTGAATAGAGTTTTGAGCTGATTTTTGGATTTAGGGTCCGAAATAGGAACTTGGTTTGAATGAAACGGAATCGTCTTTAAGAATTGGAATTTAAAGTGGAATTTGGTTTTGGAATTTTGAATGGGATCAGATACAAGATCTGGAATCCAAGATGGTATTTGGATCTGAAATCTGAGATCCGAGATAGGATTGGACTCTGGATCCTAAGATAGAATTGGATCTGAAGTCTGAGATCCAAAGTAGAATTGGATTCTGGATCCTAAAATGGGCTTAGATCTGAAATCCGAGATCCGAGATGAATTGGATTCATAGATCCTAAAGAATGGATTTTGGATCTGAAGTCTGAGATCCAAAGTAGAGTTGGATTCTGGATCCTAAGAATTGGAATTTGGATCTGAATCTGAGATCCCAAAGTAGGGTTGGATTCTGGATCCTAAGAATTGGAATTTGAATCTGAATCTGAGATCCAATGGTAGAATGAGGGTCTGGATCCTAAATAAATTTTGGACCTGTGATTGGAGATCCAAAGTGAAATAAGGGTTTGGACCCTAAATGGAATTTGGATCTGTGATGGGAGATCTAGAGTAGAATAAGGATTGGAATTCTAAATGGAATTTTGGATCCGTGATTTGGAGATCCAAAGTAGAATGGAGTTCTATACTTGGAAATCTGGATCCAAGTTGAGACTAGGATTCGATTTTGGATTTGGGTTTTGAGAAGTCCAAAAATAGGACTTTTAAAGATGATCTGGGTTTTTGAAGATCCAGATTTTGAACTTGAGAAGGTTTGGGTTTGAGATTCAAAGTCAATCTCAATTTTGATTTAAAACTTTGAAGAAAAACTGGATTTAGAATCAGAAGATGAATTTAGAAACTTCAAAGTTAAATTGAACTTTGAAATTGAGTTTTGAATTGAGTTTGGAAATTTTGAAGTTTGAATATGACATGATTTTGAAATTTCAAAGTCAAATTGGACTTTGAAATTGAGATAGGTTTGGAATTTGAAATAGAAAAGATGTTCAAAATCACTTGGGGTTTTGAAAGAATTTTGAAAAATATGATGCAATTCTACCCTATATGATGAATGTATTTGAATAAGTTTGAAATTGGACTTTGAAAAGCTATTTCATTCTTTAAATGAATTAAAATAAGATTGAAAATATAATACATCCCTGACTATGGTCATTGAATGTATTATATGATAATCTATATTTAAATTCAAAAGAAGAATAAAATACATTTTAGTGCTTTTAGAGAATTTAAAATGAAATCAACCCTCAATATACCCTGACTATGGCCATTGGTATATATTTTGAGTTAATCCTAAGTTAAATTCTGATAAAAGAAAAAAATATTTTGAGAAAATATGATGGATTTTGAAAATGGATCCAGTGTGGATCCAATCTTATTTCGTAAAAGATAAGAATTCTAAGTTTTGTTCACACCCCAACTATGGCCGTTGATGTAAATCGTCAACTTAGAATTAACTTACCTCTTACGAAATGGTGCACGTGCCATTCGTGTTTCACCATTGTGGGGATTTTGAGAAATAAAGGAAAAATGCATGGAATAAACCATTCATGGTATTCTATAATGCTCATTCATTCTACCTAAAGCAAGAAATGTAAATTTTTATTCCAACCTAACTATTACAATGGATAAAATCAAATGTACAACCCCAAGTAGTAATATCTTCTACATATTTCCTGCAAAAATCAAGTGTTAATACGCAGTAGAAAACACAGATATAAAAGAAAGATAATGCTTTATAAGACGAAGAGCCTAATAGAATATACATGGCTATGTATATACATAAGGGAATGGATTCATGAAAGCATGTAGGTGTATTCCTATGACTAGGAATTTTTCATAAGATATGAACATATTTATACATACATATGATAGGCATGATGCTGGTGGAGGTAGGGTTGTGATGCCTGCATTGCAGCAGTAGCTGGTTGGATTTGGTGATGAAAACTGCCCTACTTAGAAGAAATCTGCTGTATTGCAGGAGCAAAACCCAGTGGGATCTAAGATTGATAAACTGGTCAATTGACCATTCAGACTAACTAGATGTTTATGGTGCAGCTGTACATCCATTTATGCTTGTTGTGGGGTGGATGATATTTCACAGCCATCGGTGGATCTGCTGTGGCAAATGTGAAGCTACAATAACTCAGGGAGTTGCTGTAGATGGATGGTGGAGATGATGTTGGTAGTGGACAATGGATATGCAATATGAGTGAAGTAGTGTGTGCTGTGAAAATGCTAGATGAGGGGCTAATGTAGCCAATGAAGGTCAGGTGTGGAAGATGGTGACATCCAGTGTAGATGATGGCTGTGAGTAAGCTGGAGATGCTGGGAACTTTGTGAAAATCATGTAGTTGGCTGACGCATGATGAGAAGACTGGAGGTAAAAGTGGGTAATGAATAGATGTTGGTTATGATGAAAGATGTAGGTGGTTGAGGGATGCAAAAGATGGAAGAGGGAAAGTGAATTCAAATGGTAAGAAATTGGTGAATTTAAGTCAAGCCAACCATAATAGGAGACAATAAAATGACCAAGTTACATTACCTGTGGGTGTATGGATACCCAAACAGAGGAAAGTTAAACTGACAATCTAATGATCAACCCAATACAACAACTGTTGTAAATGCACTAGACCCAGCTATTACAGGAAGGTTGGTTGTCATTTGCTAAATTCAGGAGAGATTCACAGGGCTTTATAACTCAACAAATGTATTCAATTTAAATTCACAACAACTGAAACTACTGACCATTTAGTACTGTATTCGATTCCACTAACATAGAGTAATTATGAATGATAATCAGAATATCCTTAATAGCCTTAAGCATATTCATAGTCGAGCTTTCAGTTGGAAACATGACAACGGGTATGTAGTGCAACTTCCACGAGATTCATGTATCCTATGAACTGACTAATCACATGATTCAAGCTAAATATGTTCTGGCAATTTATGGTAGGAGTGGTTGATGTCACGCTGCTGAGCACACCATGACCATAGCAAGTCACTGCAGGAAAGCCTCTTAAGTAGCTTCATTACAGAATATCAAGATTTCAAGACAAATTGTATAACGTTGATTCCCTTTAAACTAAGGAAAAGAATTCACCTATATAGTAATCAGTTATACATACATACGAGTGGGATATTAGGCAGATGGGCGGGGGTTTTAGAATAGGAGGTGTCTCCTGGATATGACGCACGATGGCGACTCCCAGTTTCAGCATATTCAATAATGTGAGTTTGCCCCTGGCGGACAGAATGATAGGTTGAACTTTGGTGAATTTTAGAGCTGGGGGACTTCCTCTCATCATTCCAGATATTAAATTTACTGAACATTTCTAGGAAAATCTCGGTCAGGCTTATTGTTCTATCCCAAGCTATCTTATATACAAACCATATCCAGTTTTTTTAACAGTTCAAGATCAAGAAAATAGTGGGCCAAAACATACAGGTTATACTAACAATTGTTTCAATTCCTCTTATGGGGAAAGAGGAAACAAAGAACGCACATACTCACCTATACATGAAGCAGTGCTTATGGCTAGCCACATAAAAAAAAAACTTCATTTCTGATGGATTTCCTAACATAGATTCAGGAATAATTTGAGGGACTTCATCATTCTATAGGTGGTTGGGATTTAATTTCTCCCATGGTTTGGATCTGACAAGATAGATTATTATAAAGATAATACACAAAATATGATGCATTTAGATGTAACACGACTCTGTATAAAATGAGTACAAAGTGATCAAAAGCATGATGGAGTATTTCAATTTAACGCACAAACAATGAAACACTTCAGCAAAGGGATATGCAGGGAAGCAAAATTAATCAGCTAAAGGCTAATGCAAAAAGAAGTCTCAGGACAGTGCTCTGAGCTATTGTCGGCATTCCACAACCTGATTACCACAGTAGTCAAGCTTCTAGATCATTTTAGCAGATGAAACGCCAACGACAACTTGTTGAACGTGAAGATATCGATCATATGAATAACAAATAGACCTAACTCGGATGACAGTCTTGTAAACCATTCAGAGAAAAACATAATAAATCTAAAAGGGGAATTATAATGAAATGAACATCCCTAGAAGAGAAAAAAAAATGTCGTGCAATGCAGCAAATTACCTAGCAAAACCCAGATTGGGCACTGTATTTCACTATGGGCTAACTCTGCCTTTAGATGCTAATGATGATTCTTATGCCGGTGATGCTAATGGCAGGAGACAAAGAGGATGGTGATGCTGAATCACGCATGGATTGAGGAACATGAACAAATGACAAAAAAAAAAAAGAACATAGTGATTCATCTACAACTAATGTGCGATGGTAATGAAAATTCATAAATCGGAGAAGATCTAAGAATCTGTGAGAAAAATTGAAATAACAATGAAATAGATATAACCCGGAAGAGGGTTGGATTTCTTTTGCCAAATGCAAATCGGGACTGCTATAGGCAGACCGATACTGCATATAATGCGCTAAATGGATGAAGAAAAAAAAAATCTAATGAAAGAAGAAAAGGAAATTTGCATCAGAAGGAGGGGAACGATTCTTACCTGTAGTTGCAGAGGATTTGATCACCGATTATTGAGAAGGAGAGATAATGATGGCTATTATATGTCGCTGCCGGACGGGATCGATTCCGGTGATTTGAGGATTGCTGGAGTTCTGAAGGAGACAGCCGATCCGATCCTTTGTTTGCAGGAGTTTTCTGAAGGAAGGAAAGGGGTCGATTCTCCTTCGGGGAGAACCAAAAAGAAGTCTGGAGACTTCGCTTTTGCTTGCAAGGGTTTGATAGACTTCCTTTAGGGTGAGCCTGGCTTGAAAAGGTGGATGCTAAAGGGGAACTTCCAGCTTAAGGGTGGGTTCAATCGAAGGAAGGTTAGATGATCAATAATGGTGGATCTTCTCCCCCCTTTGAGAGTCATCGGGGGCCTCTTCTTAAAGGGGCTAATGGATGTTTCTAGCCACGGTTCGTTGCGGATGTGGGGTGAATAATGGGGAAGTCGGTTCTGAGATCGACGATGGGGAGAGAATGGGAAGAACGTGCGGGAGAGGGGTCGTTACATATTTTTAAGTTTTTCAGAAAGAGGACCCCTTTTTAGGATTTTATTTTTTTTTAAAAAAAAATGGTTAAGAAATGAGGTTTTTGGAAAAAGGGCTTCAAGAAGCTTGGAAATCCTTCATTTTTCTTGTAGCTTTTTCTCAATTTTTGGGTTTTTATATTATTTTTCTATTTTTTTGTATTTTTAGAATAAAATCCTAGAGCTTTACGAAAAATCAAAGATTTAAAACTAATTTTTTTGTGTTTTCTGTAGAATATTTACAAAAGGGGATTTTTCTGAGCTATTTTGAGAAAATTTCTTCAAAAAAAAAAATGGGTTTATGTCCGAATTTTTGAGACATATTCGAGGTTTACAACCTCGAACCGAGAAATATAGGGCCGAGAATCGAACAGAGTGCCGTATGAGCCGCCCGAGCCTTTCAAAATCATTTTTTAGTATTTTTGCAATTTTATTTTGGAAATTGGACAACGGGGCTCAGATTTGGATTTAAAATACTGAGTTCAGACTCAGAGTTGAATTTGAATATGTCAATGTGAAATCTAATCTAGAAATCTGAAGAAATAACTTGATTTTCTCAGAAAAACGGGGTTAGGGGCAAAAGGGTCATTTTTACAAGATTTTGAAAAATTTGGGGTGTTCACACTGCACTCTTTTCCTTTGTTGATTAAAGCATGGCAGCCATGTTTCCACGCTATTGTCTTATGATATGGATTTTCTACTCCTGATTGGTTGGCTAGGACGCCTTGGACCAGCCCCACGCCGTGCAGCCAACCCCCTTTGAACCAACATCATTGGGTAGGGCTGCTGTTGGCCTAGGTTGGACGGGTCGAGCCATAATGGGGCGCGCCATCGGTTTTCCCCAGCTCCAAATTTTAGTTTCCAGTTTCGTTGGCCATGGGCGACTTAAACTTTCGGCCTTTCTTTTTATCGTTTTGTTTTAGCTGGACTGGTCCAGACTGCTGGACATGTCTAGTAGTGGTTGTCCCTAGACATGTTCCCATGTCCGTGCGGTTTGCCTCTCTCTTAGAGGTCTGAACCGACCCATAGCCGAATACTTGATCGGCTGAAAGGGTGTAGCCTTGGCCTGGCCTGACATGGTCTGGACCGACCGGTCCAGACCTGTCATAGACCTGCCCCGTGTTTGTCGATGGGATGTCTCCTACTCTACCTCCATTTTTCGTCATGACGCAGCTTATGCCAGCACCCCTTCTCGGGTGGCTGGGCAATTCGGTGAGCCTAGCGTGGTCTGGACCGGTTATGGTCCAGATCTGTTAGAGGACCCTAACCGAACTAGGTTTCGGTTAAGGGCTTCACGTCCTTGAGCCCAGCATAGTGCTGGTGCCGCTTGGGGTTGCTGCAGCTTGGTTGCATCAATTTTTGGTCCTATGGCTGGGTAGGCCGTGTGCCAGCACCTCTTCCTTGGTGGCAGCTGAGCCACAGTTGGGTCTGGACATTGGTCCAGACCCTGCACCTATTTAGAACAGCCCGCATGTGGGTCTGGACCTGTCGGTCCAGACCTGGGCTTGTCCCTTTTGTGACTACAACTGGTAAGCACACGTGTGTGGACTCTCTTCCCGAACCCGGCACACTGGGTCCTTCTTGTTTCGGCCTTGCCATCGGTCATTTAGGCACCTTGTGATAGCATGATACACAAGTACGTGGATTAATCACAACTTGTGTGATGTGTGTGAGTGGTCGTTATTCATTGCAAGTTTCCTGGATATAGGTAGGCATACATAGTTATGTATATGTAATGAATGGTGAAAACCATTAATTGTTGTAGTATTGTTTCACCATCGTTGTGGGTGTGGTCGTCTTTGCATAGTGCGGGAAGTGCTCGCAAACAATGTCTTGTTTAATGCCTTGTTATTATAAGGGGGTTGCGGAATTGAGAATGTAGGTCTTCTGTTGAATGAATTATTCAAGTATGGCACCACCCTTGTTATATATATATATTCAACACCCTGGCACTTCTTAACTCAATGATTTAAATGTATTTTGATGATGTCACATAACGTAGTTGTACACCCTTGAGCACGTAAGCTTTGCTCTAACGTATGCTATCGCTTGTTCGCCTGGGTAATATTCGAATGTACTATCATAGTGGCAATTACATGCATTTTTCTTAAGTACGTAGGGATTCTTGAGGCACTCTTATATATAGTCGCGGTCTCATGAGACTTATGCGACTGATAGAACTCCTTGGTGAGTCCTGTTGTGGGCAATGGCCCCACCTAGCGAAATGAGCTCGCTTGTAGTTGCGATGCATGGTTTATGAACCTCGGCACAGCTTCTGAGTCACACTTTACCGTGACAGATGCTTCTAACTGTCTCATCATAGCATGCAATGGTTGGCATTGTCGCTTGACTAGTTCTCGCATTTGTGACATGGTGCACATACGTGTCCATGTGTATCTGTATACAACTCACAAAAGTACATCAATAACTTTATGTTCTGTGATGCATACCTCCCCTTGTTGTCGTGACCGTTAGTGGTGACTCTTTCTGGGCCAAACCTACCTGGCCCAAGGGATTCGGTCCCAGTAGTGTGCGGGATATGGGACAGTATAGTTTGATGTTCGTCTCCATCCTCTTCTTCAGTTGAACCCTTATGGGGGTGTTACATCCTCGTTGCGGGTGTTGCCACAGCTCGGCAGCACAGCCCAAACCGGGCATGCCTGTGTGCACTTAGTGTATTTTACATCAGTGTGGTTGGTAAGGTTGCCGACCTCTTTGGGAACGGTTCCAACACAGTTGTTGGATTTGCCTCCCTTTAGTCTCGTTTCCATAGAGAGCTCCGGACTGCAGCCTATAGGGCTGTAGTAGTGTCTGCGAGATAGGTTCCGATGAACCTGCTACCTACGTCTGTAATGTTGTCTAGACCAGCGGACCGCGTAGTAGCATTACCTTTATGGTGTTTTGGAATCTTCGTTTCTCGAGTCGTGCCGTCGCAGCACTTTTGCTGCATTCTAGTTGGATAGTGCTACGGGTGTTCGGCAAGAGTTTGGCCTTGTTACAACCAAATTGGGTTGTTGCTGCTGCGGTTTTGGTGCAGCATGTGTTCAGGCTTCGTCCTTGTAGTTTCCTAGCCCTTTGCATGAGATAGCTAGTTGTTTAGCCGTGCTTTCCATTTTGCATGACTAAGTTGCCACCTTACCCTTTCACAACAACTGTCTCTTTTGTCGCCTTGATAGCAATAATAAGTAGTTAAATATGTATTTTGTTACACATGCCATGTTATTCTAAATGCATCGGAGTTAGCCCTCTCCGTTATGTGTGGTTTGTCATATGTAAAGCATGTGAACGCTTGTGTACGATGTGATTCAGTGTAAACCGTGTGAGACTAGATCATCTGAATGCTTTGGTTCGATGATTCGAACAATGTGTCTTCTCCTAGGTGTTCTTGACACTTGGCTATTGCACACCTTTCGAGGTACTTGTCCCTCGTTGTGTAGTTATGGGATTTACGAGATTTAAGTATTTGTACGACAATACTCTATGTATCCATGTCATGGACTACCTTAGCAAGTCATTTTCGGGTTGTAGACCCACTTTGCGAGATGAGCTCGCTTACATTAAGAATACATGTTTTGTATGCTTGTGCACACCCCTCAATCTGCTCGAGAGTTGCCTTGCCATGGCCAAATGTTTCTAACTATCTCATCGCGAAGCACGTTGTTCTGCAATGTTGCATTAGCTTGATGTGTACTTGTTGTAGTCAGCACATGCGCGACTACTTGCACCTGAGGTTTACTCGCGTAGTTCGTACTATTTCATTGAAGTATGATACTTGTTCACACTTGATTGTTCAGTACACACTCGTGTTGTTTTGCCTTGTTCATGGATATGCGAGTGCCATTGTAATGTTTTAGAGACAATGCTTTACGCAATAGAATATTGATGAAATACCATATGCATATAAATGTGTGTTTGCTTGTACACTTAATTGTCTCTCAGAAATGATATATGCAATGCCTTTGTGGTTATATTTGTGCAAAAGATAGAACTTGTGGTATTCTTACACTTTGCACTTGGCACATCCTGACACAGTTATTGAGTAGAACGTACCCTGAGGAGGTACATTGCTTGAGGCTTTGGTAAGCGCACCACGTGCCCTTACTTCATGAAATGAAAATATAACACCATAGGGTATGAATACTGATATGACTTGATATGGGCTCAGCTGGAGTCTTTAGGCAGTTGCCCTTGTTGTGTGGACTCTTGTGTGATATACCCTAAAACAGAAATGAATAATATGGTGTTATGACTGTTTTCACGAGCAGTGTGCTCCGTTGGCCGTGTGAGGCTGAGCACGTGGATGGGCAGGCCAAGTCCTCGTTTTATGTACCCCGCGGGGACCACGAGGCAAATTCCTCATTGTGAGGTATGGATGAACATGAGCCTAAGAAAGATAAACCTGCTTCGCCCCATTCACAAAATGGTTCACCTTGGGAGAGGGTGGATGGTACTGTTGAGAAACTCGGTTTTGATGTCACATAATATGATACACTGTCTTATTTGATTTTGTATGATATGATAATATGTTCTCTTGAAATAATGTTATATTATGACTGAATATGTTTTGCCTTAAATCTAACGAGTATTTGATGCAAGGATATCTCACCCAATAAGGATGGAGACTTCCTGTTCAAGTACAACTATGGTGCAATCATACTCCTTGAAGAAAAAGCTTGATGAGCCATGCTTTCCTAAAGTTCAAATGAAGAAATCGGCTACCTCAAGATGAAGATTTTTTCTTCTTTAGAGTCATATGTAACAGAACCTTCAGGAACTTGCATATTGCATATTACATACTCATTCATACATACTATATCATAAAAGTATACGATAGTTTCAAAAAGGTTCTTTTTTGAAAACCAATAAGTGTACCTTCTTACAAACTTTTATGAAAAAGATATTTTGTCATATAATAATTGTACTTTCTTACAACCTTTTATGAAAAAGACTTTTTATCATATAATCATTGTACCTTATACTATATACAAGACAACATGAAAAAAGGAATGTAGGAAAAAGACAAAAACATAAAATCGACTAAATAAGAAAAACAAATAAAATATATTTTTGAAAAGACCTTAGTTATCTTTTCTAAAAAAATGTTTTCTTAATACAAGAAAAAGACAAAAACATAAATCGGCTACACATAAGAAAAACAAATAAAATATGGTTTTAAAAGGACTCTAGTTACCTTTTTCTTTAGAATGTCGACTTGAAGTCATCATTCTCTCTAGTTACCTTTTTTCATAACCATAGAATGTCGACTTACTTGAAGTCATCATTCTCTCTACAAAGCATTAAATGCTTTCTGTAAACAAATCATTTCTAAATATCCTTCCCAAAGAACGTCGACCTTCCTTTTGATCCTTATTCTCTCTGGAGACTTTGAAATACACTACATAAAGAATACACTTGACATGACTATGTACAAATAAATATCTTAAAGCACTCATAGTACTTACACTCATTTAAAGTAAAGAAGTACTAATGTACCTCAAATCATTAATTAGAATAAAGACAAAACTACAACCCAACGTTCAAATGTACTATTGTAAGAAATAGACTTTTTACATAAAATATGTATTACTTAAAAACAATACAACGACTAGTGTACCCTCTATTTTACTCTTCTGGAAAAAGGCATTCTCGATCCTCTCTAAAAGATATTTTTGAAATGACATAACATTTCACATTTCAAAAAGTTACAATTCCAAAATGTAACGACTACTTTTTAAAGGCTATATAAACACACTCAAATAAACTATTAAACAAGAGGAATGGAATAGACGTGTGAGCTTACAAAGAGAAAAAATTCTATTCGTGATTTGAAAAGAGAGCCTTGAAAAAGAAAGAGAAAAAGAAAAAGGAAGAAAAGAGAAAAAGTCAAGTCCAGCTCTTTGACAAAGAGTATCCTCTGAGTGACAAATAGAACATTCTTAGAATCCTTCATTCGTGCATTCATATCATTATGAAGGTTCTATAGGAAGTATTGTAACTCTGTTATTCACTGTATTCCTTCTTTGTTTAAAGAAGTAGACCTCTGTGAAAGAGGGTGTTGCCCTTCTCTGTTGAGAGAAGAAGACCTCTTGGGAAAAGGGTGTGCCCCTTCTCTGTTGAGAGAAGAAGACCTCTTGGGAAGAGGGTGTTGTACTATTTATCCGGTAACTCGGATGTTATAGTGGAATCTCAAGTGGTTTGCTTGGGGACTGGATGTAGGTCTGGATATTGACCGAACCAGTATAACTTCTGTGTTTTATGTGTTGTGCCTTATTGCTTAATAATTTTATTTTATCGATCATTATCAAATTTCACTATTCACCCCCCCTCTAGTGGAATTTCATTTGGTATCAGAGCAGGTTTGCTGGTTTCGACGTAACAAGTCTTCCAGCACAAATGGCATCTACCTCTTATGCTCGTGATATTGAAGCTCAACACGCATCTCGTCCTCCCTTCTTCAATGACTCTAACTATGGATATTGGAAGTGCAGAATGGCTATCTTTCTCAAATCCATAGACTTTGCTGTATGGAAAATTGTTGAGCATCCATACACATCTCCATCCGCAGACTATAACTTATGGTCTGATGAAGAAAAGAAAATGACAAACCTAAATGCAAAGGCTATGAATGCCTTATATTGTGCCATTGATCAGAATGAATTCAACAGAATATCTATATGTGAATCTGCATATGACATTTGGCATTCTTTGGAGGTTATTCATGAAGGAACCAACAAAGTAAAAGAAGCCAAAATATCATCTCTTGTTAGAAAATATGAGTTGTTCAAAATGAACAAAGATGAACCCATCACAGAGATGTTTACCAGATTCACCAACATCACCAATGATCTGAAATCTCTGGGTGTAACATACTCCCAGACTGAAAAGGTGAAGAAAATCTTGAGATCTCTCACAACTGATTTGGAGAAAAAGACTACTGCTATTGAAGAAGCTCAAGATTTATCTAAACTTACATTGGACGACTTAATAGGCAATCTTATGGCCTATGAAGTCCACATGAAAGAAAGAAGGGAAGAAGAGCAACCAGTAAAGAAAACTCTAGCTTTCCCAACTCTATCTGAGAATGAAGACTCAGATAAAGAATCAGAAATTGCGCTACTTACCAGAAAATTCCAGCGCTTCATGAGAAGGAACCGGCTTCCAAACAGGCACAAGGAAAGAAAAGATCTTAAAGAAGATCCCATGTGCTTTCAGTGTAATAAGCCAGGCCACTTAAAACGTGACTGTCCACTTCTCAAAAGAAAGTCCAAGACTGAGGAACCAAAGAAGAGGTTCTTCAAGAAAAAGGCTCTGCATGCTCAATGGGATGATTCAGAACCATCCACTAGTGAAGAGTCAAGTGATGATGAAGCCGAAACTGCAAATATGTGCTTCATGGCAAACGAAAGTTCGGTAAGTGAAATCTCTGATTTTTCCTTTGAAGAACTTCTAGATGCTTTTCAAGATCTATTTGAAGAATCTAGAAAATTGAGTTTCAAAAATAAAGTTTTAAAATCTGAAAATTTAAAGCTTTCTCAAGAGAATGAAAAACTCAGCAGTGAAAATTCTGAGTTAAAAAAGAAAAATCTTTTACTTATATCTGAAATTTCTTCTACTAGCTCCAAAACTAAAAATATGCAAGTAGAAATTTCAGAGCTAAAAAGTAAAACTGAGAACCTCATGAAAACGGTTTTCAAGTTTACTAAAGGTAAAGAGAACTTGGATAAACTCTTATCCTCTCAGAAGGTCTCCTTTTACAAGAATGGGATTGGCTATTCTCATTTCAAAAAACCTTCTTGTATAAATCAAAAGACCACGTTTGTGAAAAGTTCATCTGAACCAAATAAGGAGTATTATATTGATAATCTTTTTAACTCCTCTAAAGAGATAGACAAACCCAAATCCAAATGGATATGGGTTCCAAAGTCTAACAAAAAAGGACCCGATTGGGTACCAAAAAGAAGATTTACTTAATGTTTTGCAGGCTCCAAAGAAGAAGAACAGATGGATACTAGATAGTGGATGTTCAAAGCACATGACAGGACATCCAGACCTTTTTGCTGTTCTTCATCATAAAGAAGGAGGAACCGTCACCTTTGGAGATAACAACAAAGGTTTGATAATTGGTATTGGAAATATTGGTAACATAGACAAACCTCTTATCAAAGAAGTTCTCCTTGTTAAAGGCTTAAAACATAACCTACTAAGTATCAGTCAAATGTGTGACACAGGTTATAATGTTAGCTTTAATCATGATGCATGCCTCATAGCTGACACAAATGAAAACATCATCCTAAAAGGTATAAGAAAGAATAATATATATGAACTATACCTAGAAAACATCACAGAACATTGCCTCATAGCTAATAATGACACTCAACATCTATGGCACATGAGAATGGGCCATGTCAACTCTAAATACATGTCTAAACTAGCTAAAGATAAGTTAGTACGTGGGTTACCCAACATATCTTTTAAAAAGGATTATTTTTGTGATGCATGTCAATTAGGAAAATTGTCAAATCTTCTTTCAAATCAAAAAATGTCATTTCAAATAAAAGACCTTTAGAGCTTCTCCACCTGGACCTCTTTGGTCCTTCTAGGGTAGCTAGCCTTAATCAAAATAGATATGCTTTTGTCATTGTAGATGATTACTCAAGATTTACTTGGGTAATATTTTTGAAAAACAAAAGTGACACGTTTTGTCAGTTTGAAATCTTATGTAAAAAATTACAAAACGAAAAATCGTGTTCTATTGTTAAAATCCGTAGTGACCATGGAGGAGAATTTGAAAATGAACTCTTTGAAAATTTTTGTAACTTGTATGGTATTTCTCATAACTTTGCCTTTCCTAGAGCTGCACCTCAAAATGGTGTAGTAGAAAGAAAGAATAGAACCCTTCAGGAATCTGCCAAGACTATGCTCCAACACAATAATCTTGCAAAATCTTTTTGGGCAGAAGCTGTTAATACTGCATGCTACATAACAAATAGAGTTCTCATTAGACCCTTATTAAATAAAACTCCCTATGAACTATTCTATGACAGAACTCCAAGAATAGACTACTTCAAAGTCTTTGGATGTAAATGCTTTATCCTAAACACAAAAGATAGCCTGGATAAGTTTGATGCTAAATCTGTTGAAGGCATATTCTTAGGATATTCAAGTCATAGTAAAGCATACAGAGTTTTCAATAAGTGTCATAATACTATTGAAGAATCTATGCATGTTAGTTTTTGTGAATCTATTGATCAATCTGTTCATATACAAACTAATGATGATGATGTTGAAAGTACAAATTTATTTTTAGATAACACAGCTAAGTCTAATGAAGATGATCACCAAAGAACCTTTGTCGATATCAAAGATCATCCTCAAAAGCAGATTTTGGGAGAACTAACAAAGGGGGTTCAAACTAGAGCTCAGCTAGAACGGATTGCAAACATGGCATTCATTTCATAACTTGAACCAAAGAAGATTGATGAAGCCATCATTGATGAGTTCTGGATGCTAGCCATTTCTGAAGAACTGAATCAATTCCAAAGAAATGACGTTTGGGATCTTGTGCCGAGACCAAAGGATCATCCAATCATTGGGACAAGATGGATCTTCAGAAACAAGCTAGACGAAACAGGTAATGTTATAAGAAACAAGGCCAGACTAGTAGCTCAAGGATACAACCAGGAGGAAGGTATTGACTTTGATGAAATATTTGCTCCTGTTGCTAGACTTGAATCTATTAGAATGCTCTTAGCATATGCAAGCTATATGGATTTTAAATTATTTCAAATGGATGTTAAAAGTGCTTTTTTAAATGGTTTTATAAATGAAGAAGTCTATGTAAAACAACCTCCAGGATTTGAAAATGAACAATACCCAGATCATGTTTTTAAACTCAAATGTGCTTTGTATGGTTTAAAACAAGCACCTCGTGCTTGGTACGAAAGACTTAAAACCTTTTTATTAAAAACTGGTTTTTCTGTTGGCAAAGCAGATTCTACACTATTTGTCAAAGTAGTGAATAATCATACCCTAATTGTTCAAATCTATGTCGACGACATCATCTTTGGATCTTCTAACAACACTCTCTGTGAAGATTTTTCTAAGTCCCTGCAGAAGGAATTCGAAATGAGTATGATGGGAGAACTCACCTACTTTCTTGGACTGCATATTAAGCAAACCAAGGATAAAGTTTTCATCAACCAATCTAAGTATGCTCATGAACTTCTGAAGAGGTTCAACATGAACTCAACTGCTTCAAAATCCACTCCTATGAGCACTACTACTGTGTTGGACAAAGATGAAGATGGTAAGACTGTTGATACAAAGGTATACCGAGGTATGATAGGATCACTTCTTTATTTAACTGCTAGCCGTCCAGATATAATGTTTAGTGTTTGCTTGTGTGCTAGATTCCAGTCAAATCCAAAAGAATCACATCTTAAAGCTGTAAAAAGAATAATGAGATATTTAAAAGACAGTTGATTTTGGATTATTCTATTCAAAATCCTCTACATTTGATCTAATCTCATACAGTGATGCTGACTTTGCTGGAAGTAAATCTGACAGAAAAAGCACAAGTGGAACATGTCACATGCTAGGGCACTCACTGGTATCATGGTTCAGTAAGAAACAGAATTGTGTATCATTATCAACTACTGAAGCCGAATACATTGTTGCTAGCCTAGCTTGTACTCAAGTTATCTGGATGAAACAAACATTAAAAGATTTTGGTTTAAATTTTGAAAATACAACTATTTTTTGTGATAATACAAGTACTATAAACCTATCTAAGAATCCTATTTTACACTCACGAACTAAGCACATTCAAATAAGACACCACTTCTTAAGAGAACAAGTCTTAAACAACATAATTAAACTAGAATTCATACCCACTAATCTATAGTTAGCAGACATATTCACTAAACCATTAAAACATGAAGACTTCACACGAATTAGAAGGGAACTAGGAATATGCAAACTAAGTGACTTATAAATTAATTACACTTAATATAATACTTCTTATAAGTCTTGTTTAAATCGTATTTTAAATTGCTTTTCTTATTATCGTTTTTAGTTAGTCAAACTAAGTTTCCATATTCACGTATTCTTATAAGACACATTCTTTATGTCATTCAAACTTGTCATCTTTCAAGTACACATCCATTATAACTCCTTGTCCTATCTCCTTTCTCTCATATCCATAAGAACTAATTATATTAAAAACCATCATAACAATGTTCACATCACTCTACTCCTTTATTATTTTTGTCCTTTTATAAAAACTTTTCTTACGACAAATGGTCCTACTTAGTTTATGAGAACTTATTACTCTTCATTAGTTAAAATCGAATGACTATTTATTTCCTTTAAAAGATCTAGTTGCTATATTCTCACG
This sequence comes from Nuphar pumila, assembly GCF_984573655.1. Lineage (NCBI taxonomy): Eukaryota > Viridiplantae > Streptophyta > Magnoliopsida > Nymphaeales > Nymphaeaceae > Nuphar > Nuphar pumila. Next base: position 44,647,839 of record NC_143257.1, read on the forward strand.
TAAATTATTTTTTTTACTATATCATATGTTATATCATAGCCCTACAAACTATCTATTATCATCTCTTTCATATACATATTAAGCCTCCTTTCTTGTCAACTCTTGTTTTAACCTAACCTTGTCGAGTTTCTTTAAGAATATAAATAATAATTCATATCAATCATAACCTCATGTCTTTCATCAACCTTTTTTTTATTACTTCTTTATCCTTCACAAAAATCCATATATGTCATCTCACCTCTCTCTATGACAACTCACATTTATTACTCTTCATTCATAAATATTTCTTTGTCTCCTCATTTCATCTCTCGAATACATTTTTTTTTTTATTATACATTTTTGAATCCGACTCCTACATGTCTATTCTTATTTTTTAACTCTTTCTCCTTTTTTGTCTCATCATCTCTCTCACCACTAGTCTAAGTCCAAATATGTCCTCATATCCACGTATACTCTTAAAAAAATTACAAATATTAATCATAAAACATTTTTTTTTAAAATGTCATATCTTTCAAAGTACAACATCACATGATCACCCTATGACCTTTCTTTCCATCCGTGACATTGTCTCTCTCTTATTGTATATCTCTCTAAAATCGAGAACCTTTATTTATTCTATCTTTACTTTATGTCATATCTAAATCAAGTAAATGTTGTCCTTTATTTTCTTTCTCTCCTCTCTAGATATCCACATCATCTTTTTTATGTCTTTAACTCTCCATTCACGAATTTAGAATCCCTTCACATAGAATAACAAGTTGTCTGTCTTGTTAGGCCATTATTCTAAAAGATCAATCATTTTGTTATTCAACATGACACCCCATACTCTATTAATGGGTTCTCTCACTAGTCGATAAACTCACCCATAGTAAAATCTATATATTTCAATAACTATGTCCTCCTCAATCTAATATAATACACTATCCTCAAACATTGATTTGATTTGTCATTCACAAGTCTATTAACTTACTCCTCACGGATTTCCTTATTTGACTAAAATCTAAAAATTACTCACTTCCAATGTCATTCATTTCATATCAACAATTATTTTCTTCCTTCTATTTAATCAATTGGTTCATCTCTTACCATTCCATTCGAACTTTTCTATCCTTATACAAACTTTCTCTCGGTTCTAGCTCCTTTCTCTCCTAGTGATTTATTTTCAAGGCATTCGATAATGGCTTCCTCCTCTACCAATGTGATCACCTCCGCAGATCTAAGATACCCCGACCTTATTCACCACTTTCAGTACATTAGCACCTTGCCAATTCAAACTGGCAAACTAGTCAACTTCGACGCCTTCACATCCTTTGATCTCCATACCTCTCTTCAAGATTTTGTTCCCATCTTAGGAACGACTAACTCCATGACCTACTATCCTCATCTCATCAAAATTTTCTATACCAACCTCTCTGTAGACCGTGACCACACCACCATTACATCCATGGTACATGGAAAACTCATCTCCTTCAATATCTCTCAACTAGGTTGCATTCTAAACCTTTCCTCCTATGGCATTGATCTTCCTAACATAGTTCCGATAGATCGAACTGTGTTTAAGAAAGTCCTTCTCTCCACTCGCTGCACCCATTTCCCATGGCATACGAGCAATCTCAAACCTCATGCTCTAATCCTCTCACACATCCTCTCATCCAATGTCTTTCCAAAGCTTCCTTCCAAGGGTTTCGTGGCAAACGAAATCTCCCTTCTCCTATATGCAATCTTCTGCAACTTTCCCATCAACTGGTCCAGTATCATTTTCAATAACATGATCAATTTTCGGGCCTTCCACTCTCTTCCTTTCGGGTACTTCATCACCCATATCCTTCAGCACTTCCAGGTGCCTCTCCACCAAGACATCATTCACCGGTCTGATCATGCTTTCGATGACTCATACCTCCCTGAGGAAGGGTCCCCTCGAGATAGACTCATTTTTTATATTTAGTCTGTAATAACTTTTAAATACTTTCGGTCTGTAATAATTTTTTTCTTACTCTGATCCCTCCTTTTTGTCCATGACAAAGGTGGAGAAAACCTGTCTCCATTATTGGAGAAATATTCTCTCTTTAAACATTATTTCACTTTTTTATCATATTATTATTTCTATGCATAATGTCTTTTTGACAGGGGGAGCATATTTTGTCATCATCAAAAAGGGGGAGAATGTTGAGAAACTCGGTTTTGATGTCACATAATATGATACACTGTCTTATTTGATTTTGTATGATATGATAATATGTTCTCTTGAAATAATGTTATATTATGACTGAATATGTTTTGCCTTAAATCTAACGAGTATTTGATGCAAGGATATCTCACCCAATAAGGATGGAGACTTCCTGTTCAAGTACAACTATGGTGCAATCATACTCCTTGAAGAAAAAGCTTGATGAGCCATGCTTTCCTAAAGTTCAAATGAAGAAATCGGCTACCTCAAGATGAAGATTTTTTCTTCTTTAGAGTCATATGTAACAGAACCTTCAGGAACTTGCATATTGCATATTACATACTCATTCATACATACTATATCATAAAAGTATACGATAGTTTCAAAAAGGTTCTTTTTTGAAAACCAATAAGTGTACCTTCTTACAAACTTTTATGAAAAAGATATTTTGTCATATAATAATTGTACTTTCTTACAACCTTTTATGAAAAAGACTTTTTGTCATATAATCATTGTACCTTATACTATATACAAGACAACATGAAAAAAGGAATGTAGGAAAAAGACAAAAACATAAAATCGACTACATAAGAAAAACAAATAAAATATGTTTTTGAAAAGACCTTAGTTATCTTCTCTAAAGAAATGTTTTCTTAATACAAGAAAAAAACAAAAACATAAATCGGCTACACATAAGAAAAACAAATAAAATATGGTTTTAAAAGGACTCTAGTTACCTTTTTCTTTAGAATGTCGACTTACTTGAAGTCATCATTCTCTCTAGTTACCTTTTTTCATAACCATAGAATGTCGACTTACTTGAAGTCATCATTCTCTCTACAAAGCATTAAATGCTTTCTGTAAACAAATCCTTTCTAAATATCCTTCCCAAAGAATGTCGACCTTCCTTTTGATCCTTATTCTCTCTGGAGACTTTGAAATACACTACATAAAGAATACACTTGACATGACTATGTACAAATAAATATCTCAAAGCACTCATAGTACTTACACTCATTTAAAGTAAAGAAGTACTAATGTACCTCAAATCATTAATTAGAATAAAGACAAAACTACAACCCAACGTTCAAATGTACTATTGTAAGAAATAGACTTTTTACATAAAATATGTATTACTTAAAAACAATACAAAGACTAGTGTACCCTCTATTTTACTCTTCTGGAAAAAGGCATTCTCGATCCTCTCTAAAAGATATTTTTGAAATGACATAACATTTCACATTTCAAAAAGTTACAATTCCAAAATATAACGACTACTTTCTAAAGGCTATATAAACACACTCAAATAAACTATTAAACAAGAGGAATGGAATAGACGTGTGAGCTTACAAAGAGAAAAAGTTCTATTCGTGATTTGAAAAGAGAGCCTTGAAAAAGAAAGAGAAAAAGAAAAAGGAAGAAAAGAGAAAAAGTCAAGTCCAGCTCTTTGACAAAGAGTATCCTCTGAGTGACAAACAGAACATTCTTAGAATCCTTCATTCGTGCATTCATATCATTCTGAAGGTTCTATAGGAAGTATTGTAACTCTGTTATTCACTGTATTCCTTCTTTGTTTAAAGAAGTAGACCTCTGTGAAAGAGGGTGTTGCCCTTCTCTGTTGAGAGAAGAAGACCTCTTGGGAAGAGGGTGTGCCCCTTCTCTGTTGAGAGAAGAAGACCTCTTGGGAAGAGGGTGTTGTACTATTTATCCGGTAACTCGGATGTTATAGTGGAATCTCAAGTGGTTTGCTTGGGGACTGGATGTAGGTCTGGATATTGACCGAACCAGTATAACTTTTGTGTTTTATGTGTTGTGCCTTATTGCTTAATTATTTTATTTTATCGATCATTATCAAATTTCACTATTCACCCCCCCTCTAGTGGAATTTCAGGTACAGCCTTGAGTGACTTGTCGTTACTACGACAGGTGTTTTGACAGGAGCCGTAGCGCCCTTTGGCCTCCAGTCACTCAGAGTCAGGGAGGTCGAGGTTACCTTTTTAGGACCTCACTACTGCAGTAGTATGGATTGCAATCCTTGCCTATGTGAGTATTTCTCCTAGCCGTGTGCTGCTCGCATGAGGTTGACTCGGTCTGTAGCTTCCCCGGTTACCACACTAGAATTGAATAACAGACGCCGGGTGTATGTCTAACAGAATGCGAGGTTCCTTCGCGTACCCGAAGGAGTAAACAGAAGAACTTAAAGACTAACCAATCAGCTGACTGACTATAGTTGTACTTTACTTGTTCTGTAGTCTGTGCTTCAGTTGCCTTTCTTGTTCAGCTGTTACCTTGGTTGCCTTGTTGTTCAGTACTTGGTACAGTTTGTTACTGCTGTGAGTGTTTGCCTCACAGTTATTTCAGCTATTACTATAGTTGCTTGCTACTTAGTATTCGTTACCATTCAGATTTAATGTTTAGCTACTTGTTGTACGGCTGCTCTAGTTGCTTGTTCTTTTCCAGCACTTGTTACGATTACTACAGCTTGTTATCTTTCAGTTGCCTTGTACTTGTCTCTTGAACTTACCTGACACCGTTTCACAGCACATTTGATTATTATGTTTCTTGATGCATACCTTACCAGTTGATATGGATCGTGAGATGAATTAGCGTAGTTACTGCTCATAAATTCCTGGTAGTTACTCCACTTATAGTTTTGTATTCTTGCTCATGCTGTAACTGCTCAATTATTGTAAATAAGCATGCTATGTATTGTCATGTATAGCTCTGCTTCGTTTTACACACTTTGGTATTTTGAGTTTGGTTTGTCTCACCATCTCGAAAGAGTACTGACCCGTGTTATGGGGATACAGGTTGCTTAGGCGTGCGATATAGCTCGATGTGCTGCAGCGGACTCTGAACCTACACTTCTGATACTTGCTAGATCTTGGCAGTTTGGTTTTGTATAAGGAAAAATGATTTGTACAACTTGTAAATGTATTTAATGAAAGTTGTTTCCTTACTATTGTTGTTCTCTGTAGCTCGCCCAGAGTTTCCACTTGTCTTTCCCTTTCAAGTTTTTCCGCACTTGTGCTCTCTGGTTTTCAAAAAAAAAAAAAATTCCTAAAAATCCAAAGGATTTTCCGAGTAGAAATTCTGGGGCATTACAGTTGTTTTATTATCAAAGGTACAATAATATCTGGCGTCTGTCACTTGTTCCAATATCAAGCAATGGATATAAGGTACATCAAGTTGTGATGCCCTCTCTCTTTTTTTTTTTTTTTATGTCACCATGTTATTTGTTCATGATTCCGTAACATCTTTAGTCGATATTACTGAGTTATATATCACTGTCTCACAACACCTCACATCTCCACTATTTACTACCTTCCAGATGCTATATTTCCATCGCCACAGGTTTTACATACAAACAACCCATGCTCTTACCACATGCCTGTACATTTTGCTTTATGTGGCATCTTTGTTAACTCCCACCTTTTACATAGCGTACAATAGTTAGTATACATGCCATAGTCTGGATATATGGATCAACATTCAAATACCACCTAGATGAAAACTCCCGATGCACTTCAGGATGAATCATCTGCAAAATTTTCTGTGTCTTTATCTGCATGTTGAGCACTCCCTACCTTGTATCCATGTATATTTCGTTTTTTGCACAAGTTCATTATCTGTGTTATGTTGTATTTAATTTCTTGTACACTCTCATTGTGATTAGTTCATGTCTAAGTATGTGATAATCTAGCTCAGCATGACTTGTATAGTATTTCAAAGCAATATATGTGCTCATGGCCATAGCATAATCCCTTCCTTGTGTGCTCTGCATTTACTTTCAGCAATTCTTGTGTATAGCCCCTGTATATTCAATTTTTTTTTTCTTTCTTCCTCTCTTTCACTTATATATGCCCAGCACTTGTATTTCTCATTTATGCTCCAAGTAAACACTAGGGGCATGACTAACGAGACACTTTACTGTGTGATTGTTATAAACTAACCACCGTTATACTTCATCTCCAGTATGTTGTCATTACAGCATTGTAGCAATACCAAAAAAAAAAATCGTAATGTATACAACAGTGCCTAGCACTGTTGTAAGTCGTTTGCAGGTATACAGCAGTGCCTAGCACTGCTGTAAGCTGTTTGCATGCTTACAGCAGTGCCTAGCACTGCTGCAAGCCGATTGCATATATACAACAGTGTCTAGCACTGCTGTTAGTCGTTTGCATATACACAACAATGCCTGACACTGCTGTAAGTCTTTGCATATTTGCAGCAGTGCCCGGCACTGTTGTAAGCCTATTTTTTTCACAGTGTTCGGCACTGCTGCGATTGGCATATAACTATAACAGTGCCCACACACTGTCATGGTTCTCCCATCTTCCCTTATGTATCTCCCACAAATTCTCTCATTTTCACCATTTGTGCATTCAAAAACATTTCTCTGTACAATACCCATACACCTTTTTGCTACATTAAGTCACTTTAACTCTCAAATCATTTGCCTGTCATCATCATGTTATATTCTACTCTATATATGCGTTTTGTAGTAAATGGTGATTTGGTTCAATGTTACCTGTACAGTGACATGCCTTCAACAGTGTCTTCACTTCATCATTTTTTTTTCTTAACATATCAGCTATCATAAGCATTCGTTTGGTTCGCTAAGTCACATTTTCCTCATGACCAATGGCTTCTCATTCATAACACATACCAGATGATTAGTCTGTGCATAACAATGATATAGTTCTCCCATTGCTGACATGTTAGACCTTATCATGATCTCGCATATATTCCATTCCCCCAAGCATATATACATATCCCATTGTATTTCCATCATATCATGCTAATTCATTTTCTTTGTAGGAAATTTATAAGAATTGCTATTCTCTTTGCTTAGAATCAATAACTCTTGTAATCTTGAGTTAAACTCAAAACATTGTAATAGTTAGATATCAATGAGAAATTTACATTCTTGTCTTAGATAGAATGGATGAGCATTATAAATATCATGAATTGCTTGTTCTTCATGCATTTTTTTTCTTTATTTCTCAAATTCTCACAAATGGCAACACGAATGGCACGTGCACCATTTCGTAAGAGGTAATTGATCCTAAGTCGATGATCTACATCAATGGCCATAGTCAGGGTGTGGACAAAACTTAGGATTTTTATCTTTTACGAAATAACACTGGATCCACACTGGATCCGTTTTCAAAATTCATCATATTTTCCTTAAATATTTTCTTCTTTTATCAGAATTTAACTTAAAATTAATTCAAAATATATACCAATGGCCATAGTCAGGGTATATTGAGAGTTAATTTCATTTTAAATTCTATAAAAGCACCAAATGTGTTTCATTCTTCTCTTGAATTTAAATATAGATTATTATATAATACATTCAATGACCATAGTCAAGGATGTATTATATCTTTAATCTTGTTTTAATTCATTCAAAGAATGGAATAGCTTTTCAAACTCCAATTTCAAAAATTTAAATTCATTCATCATTTAGGATAGAATTGCATCATATTTTTAAAATTCTTTTTCATAAATCCAAGTGATTCTTTCCTTCATTTCTCAAATCAAATCCTATTCATAAATTCAAATTCAAACTCTATTTCTCAAAAGGATTCAAGAATTCAATTTCAAGGTCCCATTTGACTTTGAAAACGTTAGAATCGGCTTATATCCAAAATTCAAATTCTAAATTCAAAGTCCAAATTGACTTTGAAATTCATTTTATATTCAAAACTCCAATCAAATTCAAAGTTCAATTTAACTTTGCAATTCTTGACTCCAGATTCAAGCTTCAAATTCAAAGTCCAATTTGACTTTGAAATTCAATTCTCAAATCAATTTTGGAAATTCCAAAATCCAAAGTTAGATCCTAAATCCAACTTGCATCCAGATTTCCAAGTACAACTCCCCACTTTTTTTTGATCTCAAATTCAGATCTAAATCCATTTTAGGATCCAGGATTCAACACTCATATTGGATCTCAGACTTCAGATCCAATTCCATTTTTTAGGATCCAGACCCCAACTCTACATTGGATCTCAGAATCTAGATCCAATTCTATTTCAGGATCCAGAATCCAATGTCACTTTGGATCTCAGATTCCAGATCCAAAATCCATCTTAGGGCCCAGAACCCAATTCTATATCGGATCTCGGATCCCAGATCTTAAGTCCATTTTAAGATCCAATCCAATTCCAAAATTCCAGATTTCAATTCCATTTTCGGATCTAATCTAAATCCCTTTCTATTTCTTAAATACCATCTGGATTTCTCAGAACCATTCCAAATTTCCAACTTCAGAAATCTAAATTCAATTCCATCTCAAGTATTCATTTCTTTTCCTAAATTCAGGTTCAAATTCAAAGTTCATTTCTGACTTTGAGATTTCACTTTCCTTCATTTCAAAAAAGCTTCAAATCATTCTTTCTCATTTATTCTTCCAAATTCTGATTTATTTCAAAGACTTAGACTACTCTGATCCATCTCAAAGTTCCAAGTTAGATTCAAATCATTTCTTCACTCACTTATCAAAGTTCATCTCAGAATACTTAGAAATTTTCAAAAACATCTTTCAAAAGGAGCATACATTCTTGCATTGCACAAGCATGATTCTTTGTGCATTTTTTAGAGTTAGAATGAATTCTTAGATTATATTTAGGCAAAGCAAAAGACATAGATTCGATCCTTGGTTTGATTACCCCTGGTAAAGGCGCCAGGAACGGTCGAACCTCGTACCGATGAGCGAATCTCGTCTCTCCATTTTCCCGCAATATTTTCAAAAACGGAGGCAAGTTAAATTTCTAAATATTTTCAAATTAAGGTCAAATGAGACCGCGCAAAATAGTTCCTTCTCTCTCTTTCTATCTTTTCTCCTCTCTTTCTCTTTTCTTTCTTTTTATTCTTCTCCCTTTAAAAAGGAGGAAAATAGAGGTTAGAAAAGGAAAAGAGAAGGAAGAGAGAGAAACCACAAGAGAGGAAAAATTTTGCGATGATCACAAGATGAAATGTAATTAAATTCTAATTTTGAAGTTTTGAAATCAGGATGAAATGTGGGAAATCTGGATAGAATTGAGAAATGGAATTGATTTAAAAGTTGGAATTTCATGGAATTTGAATCCCAAGTTGAGATTTGAGTTGAGATTCGAATTTGAATTCTGGATTTAGAATCTGGAAATAGGAATTGGATTTGAACTCTAAAATGAAAAAATGGAATTGGTATTTATGAATAGGAATCAAGATAGAATTTTGATATGAGATTTTGAATGGAATTGGATCCAAGATTTGAGAATCCAAGATGGAATTTGGATTTGAAGTTTGAAATCCAAGGTGGAATTGGATCCAAAATTTGGACTGGAATTTGGATCTGAAATCTGAGATCCAAAATAGAATTGGATTCTGAACCCTAAGATGGATTTTGGATCTGAAATTTTTGAGATCCAAGGTGAAATTGGAATCTAGATCCTAGAAATGGATTTTGGATCTGAAATCTAAGATCCAAAGTAGAATTGGGTTCTGGATCCTAGAATGGATTTGGATCTAAAGTCTGAGATCCAATGTAGAATTAGATTCTGGATCCTAGAATGGATTTTGGATCTGAATCTCAGGTGAATTGGGTTCTGGATCCTAAAGAATGGATTTGGATCTGAAGTTTGAGATCCAAAGTGAAGTTTGGATTCTGGACCCTAAAATGGAATCAGATCTAAATATGAGATCCAAAGTAGAATGGGATTCTGGATCCTAAATGGAATTTGGATCTGTAATTTGAGATCCAAAGTGAAGTGGGATTCATACTTGGAAATCTGGATCCAAGTTGAGATTAACTTTGGATTTGGGCTTTAGAAAGTCCAAATGGGACTTTTGAATATGGATCTGGTTTTTGAAAACCCAAATTGAATTTAAAATTTAGGAAGGGTCAAGCTTTTGAGATTTAGAATCAATCTAAAACTGTGGTTTTTGAATTTGAAGATAAGAAGATGAACTTGATTTTGAGAATGAATCAAAGATTTCAAAGTGTGAATGGAACTTTGAAATTAAATTTTTGAATTGAATTGGAATTTTGGAGTTTGAAAAATAGTTTTGAAATTCCAAAGTCAAACTGGACTTTGAAATTGAGATAGAATTGGAATAGAAATAAAAGCTTGAAGAAAGATGTTCAAAATCACTTGGGTTTTTTGAAAAGAATGTTTAAAAATATGATATAATTCTATTCTAAATGATGAATGAATTTAAATAATTTTGAAATTGGATTTGAAAAGCTATTCCATTCCCCAGATGAATTAAAATAAGATTGACGATATAATACATCCTTGACTATGGTCATTGAATGTATTATATAGTAATCTATATTTAAATTCTAGTGAAGAATGAAACACATTTTTGTGCTTTTATAGAGTTTAAAATGAAATTAACTCTCAATATACCCTGACTATGGCCATTGGTATATATATTGAATTAATTCTAGTTTAGACTCTGATAAAAGATGAAATATTTGAAAATATGATGATTTTTGAAAAGGGATCCAGTGTGGATCCAGTGTTATTTCATAAAAGATAAAAATACTAAGTTTTGTTTACATCCTAACTATGGCTATTGATGTAAATCATCAACTTAGGATTAATTACCTCTTACAAAATGGTGCATGTGCCATTCGTGTTTCACCATTCTGAGAATTTGAGAAATAAAGGCAAAAATGCATGAAAACAAGTAATTCAATGATATTTACAATGCTCATACATTCTATCTAAAACAGGAAATGTAAATTTCTCATTAAGATCTAATTTATTACAATATTGAAATTACAACTCTCAATGATGATATTTTCCACATATTTCCTGCAAAAGCATCTGGGTTAGTATGAAAATTAGAAGAATAATGGCATATATCACATGGATATCAATGGTCAAGATATACACGATGAAGAAAGATGGAGAATGATTTATATGTCTATGTATATACATATATATTATATGCATGCCCATATATGCATATATACAAATGTACACATGTAGGTATATAGACATATACATACTTGTCTATGTATAGACATATACCTATCTATCTATCTATCTATCTATCTATCTATCTATCTATCTATATATATATATATATATATATATATATATGATATGTATTTAATGAAAATGAAGCTAATGAAAGGATTTATTATGCAAAAAGAAAGGATCAGAGCAACTTATTGAGTTGCTGTAAAAGAATTTTGCAGTAATTCTAAGGGTTCTTGTATGACCGGCGTGACCACAAGTGAGATGTACATGGTGTATAATTAGGTAGAAATGACAGAGGAATAATGCAGGGGTAGGAGATGGAGGTGTATAGTTGAAACAAGGTACACAGGTAGAGTTCAAGATGTGCAACAGGTGGAAGATATGATGGCCTGTGTGCTGTAATAAAGGAGGTATTATGCGCAGGGGATAAGGTGAGGTGAAGCTGCAATAGTTGATGCAGCGTGACAGTGAATAGTGTGTTGTTGTTGTTACTGACTTCCTCAAAATTTATGAGTAGGATTATTATTCAAAGTTAAACTTCAGATTTTCTGAATTAAAGAAACGAGATGTTTCCTTCTAAATCCCATCATAGTTCTTTGCATCAAGGAATTCATGCTTCATATATCCATCCAGGATAGAAAAAAGGGATTTAAAATGTACCTGTACTGTAATATCGCGAAGCCAGAATTTATTCAATAAGTTCAGATTAAACACACCAACTGAAACAATGACTGAATAGCAAATTGATCCAACTGCAGAAGTAACGCCACCATAGAAGGGTGTGAACACCCCAAAATTTTCAAAATATTGTAAATATCCCCTTTTTGCCCTTTCCCCCATCTTTTGGGTAATTGAGTCGGTTTTAAATCTAAATTCCATTTTTTTTATTTCTCAAATTTTGTTGAAATTAAATTCATTTTACATATCTGACTCAATTTCGGATCCGGATCTACATCAAAATCCAAATCTGAGCTTCATTATCCAATTTTAAATCAAATTCTCAAAATTATCAAAAATAACTTTTTGAAAAGCTCAGACACTTCGTCCGGTATCCGTTTGGATCCATCGTATTATAGTCCTCAAATCGAGGTTTAAAACTCGAATGTTTTCTCAAAACTTGGACCCAAACCCATTCTTCTGAAGAAATTTTCCCAAAATGGTCTGAAATTCTCAGAAAAATACCCTTGTAAATATTTCTCAGAAAAATACAAAAAAAAACTAGTGTTTAATCTTTGTTTTCGTGTAAAAAACTTAGATTCTATTCCAAAAATACAAAAAAATGTAAAAATAACACAAAAAAAAAAATCAGGAACTATGTTGTTCAAAATTCTTTTGAAACTTGTTTTTGCTAGAACTATTTAAAACCACTTTTTTGAAAATCTTTAAAAAAAGGACCGGCCATTTGGAAACTTTTATAAGAAGACCCCCTTAACAAAAGTCAGGTTTAGGGTTACGAAAACCCTCTCTTCCGCCGCCCTCCTTCCAGAAGAATGTTCCCCATCGCCAACAGCCAACGCCATGTGCGACCCCCATTTTCATCCTTCATGGACCCTCCATCACGAACAATCTCCTCCTCCTTCGTTCATCTCCAACCACATCGCACATTCCAGAAGCCCCCTCTCTATAAAAGGGACGCAAAGGGGGGGAAGAAAGACAAACAATCCACCTTCAGCATATCTCAATTCCTCTCATCGGGCGTTCATTACTCCTGGGAAGCAAAAGGAGAGCTTCTTGGACCACTGCGCCTCTTTCCTCCTTCCTCTTCATTCCGGTTCTAAAAGGAAGCCCCATTTTGGTAAGTGTCTACCACTTTTTTTTTTCTTTCCTCTGAATTCTCCATTAAAGAAACAGTGAACCCTCCTCCTCATGGATTTTTGTTAATTTCTCATGTTTACTTTTGATTTTATTCCGGTTCACCCAAGCACCCCCCTATGCCACCGATTTGTCTATAGCAAATCGGTCCATAGCAGTGCAAAACTGATGGAGTCCCTGACTCCTATATTGATTTTCTTTCTTTATTTGCGATCTAACGTCGAGTTTTGCTAGTTTATATTCAAATTCTGTTGATGTTCTCATGATCGAGCTATTTGTTTTAATCCATAGCAAATTTTGTTAGAATATAATTCTTTACTTTCGATTTTCATTTTCTTTCGGTTATCGTTCTTCTGATCTTCATCATTTTTTTTTTCTCTTTCTTTTCCCTTTCTTTTCTTTCTTCATGATGGCCTCTTTTGAATTCAATAAAGTGAACATTCGAGTGGATCCAACATCAGATCGGATTTTTATTCTGTCGTGATCTTTGATTTATCTCACATTTCGTTTATCACTCACTCTGTGCAACCATCTCTGCATTTTATTTTTTTTTTCTCTTGACATGACATCCGGTAATTCGTTCGTTGTTTCGTTCTGCTGAAGCTTCATCTCTGCTATTCATGTCCAATATAGTCAGGATACATTCAATAGATTAATGTTCATTTTCAGTTGAAATCTATGATACGTTGTTTGGTGTTCATTTTTTTATTATTATTAATCCGGGGTTCACCACGATGTAAGTGACTTTAAGCATTTCTGGAGGTGGTCGCTGTTAAGGATGGGAAGGCTTTTTCCTAAAAGGAGAATCCACTGTTCTTCAGTTATGATCATTACATCTTAAATATCGGCATTGTTGAGGTTTGTTTGTGTTGGAAATTCTGTGTTAAATGGGCTAAATACCCATCTTGATATGTGATCATACCATTGCCACTCTCACTAGCCATTGTCACTTTGCATCACTGGCTAATTATGCCATAGTTATTATATTTTGTGTCTCCTATATTCACTCACCCATGTTAGGCTATGCACAGAGGATAGGCAAGAGATCATCCTTTCCATCAATCTTTCCCGCAAGCTTCAACAGATGACATACAGTGGACTTATTATCATGGCAGAAGAAAGGTACAAGGCTCTTTGCAGATGAGGAATGTGATTAGGTGCCCTGTAAGCCATATACAGGCTTCTAAAATTGCAAATATCTGATTAAAAATCCTTCTGAACAACCTTTTTGGAAGGGAGGCAAGCATAAGGAAATTATCGCCAATGCTCATAATGGATGGTATCGATCTTATTAACTAAAGATCTGGGAATTGAAACTCTAACTTAGCATAATTAATGATTCAGAGCACCCTCTTTCCATTTCATCCCCATCAAAAGAGTTCAGGAACAAGGGAATGATGCTGGCATTGTTTTTTTTTGTAAAGTCATGATTGCTAACGCTTTCTATCTTGGATCATCATTGTTGTATCTGCCATTTGCGATAACCGAAATTGTTTTTCTCTCTTACCTCAAGCCCTCTTGGTGGATATGTGATTTAATGCATTTGGAGATTATTATAGAATTTAAAAATGCAGAAAAGCTAACTTGGTTACTCTTTTCTCTACAGGAATCTGTATGATGATTAGTTATTCTGAGGTATGGTGCACTTACTAAGTAAATCGCTTATGCATGGTGCTGAACATCCGTGGTCCCCTCTCCTTTTGTTTTCTTTCTTTCTGCGAATATGTGATTCTTTACATAAGTGCCTCCGCCTCAGGCAATCATGTCTGTTTTGACATACGTTGTTTCAAGTATCTTCATACTGGTTCACTATAAGTGATATTTTGAAGGTAGATACAGGAATACAATAAGATTTTCATTGGGATTAATTGGTTAGTAACTCAAAATCAGTCTAAACTATGTACAAATCCCTGATAGGTTCAAAAAAAAAAAAAAATGGCAGTCATTAGCACCTTGGATCAGTAATGAATCTAGGCTTTGATATACAAATATATATGTCACCATCTGGTTTACTTGCCGGCTTCAAGAGTTGTTTTGTGAAAACTCAGCACCAGTCCTTAGTTCTTAGATAAGCAGTATAACTTCTCCAATTTGTAAATCATCATTACCCGATTTCATTATATCTGTCAATATCCTGTAATTTTATGAGGTACCAATGGTAGATGCGGTGGTCGAGGCTCTTACGCCAAATCACCTTCCGTCTGTTATCTCACTGACCATTATTTTGGATGTCTGTTACTGGGAGAAGCGTTTTCTGGAAAGTTTCTATTGAAGTTGCTTCATTCATGAGTTGGTATAATAATATAATCGTCACTTTGGATCTAGGTTATTCAAGATCTTTGACTGGCAGTATTCTCCATTTTCAGTGAAATCGCTTCTGACAGAGGATTGGTATACCTCTGAGTTTGAGTCCTCTCTGCAGTGGCTGTGCGCGATCTAATCTATTTCCAATAAGAATATTCATTGAGTTGTTCTCAACATGGCAGTTGTATGCTAGATAGGATACAAATGGTTGATGCCCTTTTGATGTGCGAATAAAAGGAGAAAATATCAGGAGATATCCTCAGCTGTTCGGACACCTGAAGAAACTACAAAACGAGGTTCTTGCTACTTTATCCCACAGTTATTTAGATACTTATGCTTGTTGGTTCTTTTGATTAACATGCATGCGAAATTGTTTTTACATATATCGTACACATGCTTTCGCCTTAATTTTAGATGCTTTACTTATTCATCTCATGACCATCATCCACAAGCATGCTTATGCTCACATATGTGCAAAACTCTCTCTTGTATATGTTTGAACATGGGCTCATGCATATGTGCTGGCGTGTGATGGAATGACAGTAAGTGCCTCTGAGCTCTGAAATACCTTGTTTGTAAGAAGAAACACATTGCACATTTATGATATCTGATTAGCTCATCTAAGCTTAGAAGAAGTCATATACTGTAGGAAGTAATGCTCTCATCCCCTTATCTGACTTTAAACAGTGAGTTGCTCTGACCCAGTCACATGGCTAAAGTTACTATAGGGAATTTCAGGTCCACCTACCTGTAGTTCATGTTCAGGTCCATCACCAGCTCATAGTAGATGCGCTTCATGTATAGTTCCAGCATACCTTACCTCTTACAGCGATTACACAGATGTAACTCTGAACTGCCATGGTTGTCGGTCGAAACTTGATAATGGTCGAACCTCTGCAGCAGCAGCCCCAGGGATGCTATACTTATTTGGAATCGACATCTTCATACTACCTGTTGCACATCAACAGCACGACTTAGATACTATTATCTCATACCATTGGATGTGGGTGTCTTAGCAACCCCTGTCAACATTGTACTCCCAGCCTAAGAAGCATCACAGGGTTAAAATATCTTTTTTTTCCTTAGCAATTCATAAATAAGGTGTTAGAGCATATTCATGGCATAGAGATTTGCCGAAAAACTATGATTTCTCATATTAGTTCAAATGACCTCCCATGAATGGTTCATCACTAGCAGTCATTTTGGGCCATCCCGGCCCCCGTCTTCATTTATTACATATAGAAGCCACTTAGCTAGGGCCCTGCGTATTATACATACATATATATATATGTATACCCATATAGATATGTACATTTCCTAAACAAATGCAGGGTAGGCTCGATACTTTTTCTCATTCAGCATGAACATAACATCTTGCATTAGGAACAATACAAATCATATACAATTTTGCTTTCAATAAAGTATCTTCTCCTATATTGTACTGACTCATTCCCCCGCAGGGAAGTCATGGGAGACTTGTATTACATTCTTAGATTAGGGATGTTATTACTCCAAGTTTCAAGGATTGTAACAACTTAGATATTAATGAGAAATTTACATTTCCCGCCTTAGATAGAATGAATGAGCATTGTAAATATCATGAATTAGTTGTTCTTCATACATTTTTTTTATTTCTCAAATTCTCACATTGGTGAAACACGAATGGCACGTGCACCATTTCATAAAAGGTAAACTAGTCCTAAGTTGACGATTTACATCAACGGCCATAGTCGGGATGTAAACAACACTTAGGATTTTTACCTTTTATAAAATAACATTGGATCCACACTGGATCCTCTTCAAAAAATCATCATATTTTCAAATATTTCCTTCTTTTATTAGAATTTAACTTAGAATTAATTCAATATATATACCAATGGCCATAGTCAGGGTATATTGAGAGTTAATTTCATTTTAAACTCTATAAAAGCACCAAAATGTATTTTATTCTTCTCTTGAATCTAAATATAGATTATTATATAATACGTCCAATGACCATGGTCAAGGATGTATTATATCTTCAATCTTATTTTAAATTCATCTAAAGAATGGAATAGCTTTTCAAAATCCAAATTTCAAAAATTTAAATCCATTCATCATTTAGGATAGAATTGTATCATATTTTTAAATTTCTTTTTCATAAATCCAAGTAATTCTTTCCTTCATTTCTCAGATCAAAATCCTATTCATAAATTCAAATTCAAATCTATTCCTCAAAAGGATTCAAAGAATTCAATTTCAAGGTCCCATTTGACTTTGAAACTTCAGAATCATCCTGTATTTCAAATTCCAAATTCAAAGTCAAATTTAACTTTGAAATTCATCTGTATATTCAAGATTCAATTTCTAAAAATTCATTTTTTTTTTCAAGTTTAATTTAAAACTTGGAAGTTCTTGATTCCTCTTCTGAATTTAACAAAATCCATTTTAGGATCCAAGATTCAACACTCATATTGGATCTTAGACTTCAGATCCAATTCCCTTTTAGGATCCAGAGTCCAATTCCACTTTTGGATCTCAGACTTCAGATCCAATTCCCCTTTAGGATCCAGACTCCAATTTCACTTTGGATCTTAGACTTCAGATCCAATTCCATTTTATGATCCAGAATTCGACTCCACATTGGATCTCAGAACACAAATCCAAAATCCATCCTAGGATCCAGACTCCAATTTCACTTTGGATCTTAGACTTCAAATCTAAAATCCATCTTAGGATCAGGAACCCAATTCTACATTTGGATCTTAGACTTCAGATCCAAGCCCATTCTAGGATCCAGAACTCAAGTCCATCTGAGATTCCAAATCTCAGATCCCTTTCTGTTTAGGATCCGGAATCCAATTCCAATTTTAGATTCTAAATCCATTTTCGGACCCAATCCGAATCCCTTAAATCCATTTCTATTCTTAAATACCATTTGATTATCTCAGATCCATTCCAAATTTAAAAATCCAAACTCAATTCCATCTCAAGTATTCTAAATTCAAATCCAAATTCAAAGTCGATTTGGACTTTGAAACTTCATTCCCTTTCATTTCAAAGCTTTAAGTCATTCATTCTCATTTATTCTTCCAAATCCTAATTTACTTCAAAAACTTAGAACTCCTCTGATCTATCTCAAGTTCTAAGTTAGATTCAATCATTTCTTCACTCCTTTACCAAGTTCATCTCAGAATACTTGGAAATTTCTAAATCAATTTTCAAAAGAAGCATACATTTTGCATTGCACAAGCATGATTCTTTGTGCATTTAGAGTTAAAATAAATTCTTAGATTATATTTAGGCAAAGCAAAAGGCATAGATTCGATCCTTGGTTCGATTACCCCTGGTAAAGGCGCCAGGAACGGTCAAACCTTGTACCGATGAGCGAATCCCGTCTCTCTATTTTCCCGCAATATATTTCAAAATGGAGGCGAGTTATTTTCTAAATATTTTTCAAATCAAGGTCAAGTGAGACCGCGCAAAAGAGTTCCTTTTCTCTTTCTTTTCTTTCTTTTCTCTTCTCTTTCTCTTTTCTCTCTTTTATTCTTCTTCCTTCAAAAAGGAGGAGAATAGAGGTTAAAAAAGGAAAAGAGAAGGAAGAGAGAGAAACCATAAAGAGAGGAAAAATTTTGCGATAATCACAAAGGGAAATCCAAACAGCATGTATATTAAGCTTCTGTCATCCTACCAGCAATGGGTTGAAAACTGAAACATGTTTCTCTTTTTTTTGTTTTAGCAGAGATTCCCTTCCATCTCAAAATGGAATTTCTCCTTCTGTTATTGCCATTAGTCTCTATATACAGTTCACTTTGATTTTGCAAGTCAAAATCACCAGAATCTTGAGAGATGATTATCCTTAAGACAACCAAACCTGATAGCCAATACATCGACCCGTATCGGAAGCTTCAAATCAATTTTCTGTATGAGACACCTCCCTGGGTCCTGTAGTTTTTCTCTTCTTTTTCTTTTTTTAGGAGGAGGACCCATTTTTCAACAAACTTGGATGTTTCTGAGAGTGCTCCATGATGTTAGCATTATAACACCATCAATGGGTATATATCCAGCAATCCTTTTAATAGAATAGTCCCCTAAATGGAGACCGATCCGGGTACATTCTTCATACAATAAGGTACCATATTGGGAAGTAATCCTGATTTCAAGGTATTGTGAGATCAGACCACACAAGTGAACCATGAGCCATATGTATTTGGAACAGGATGGCATATCACATCACACAGAGGTTAACAATACAAAGAAACATAATAATAGGAACTAAACTAAGATTCTAAGGAATGCTGCAAAGGGTTGGATAACTCAGATGTCAAGGGGGGTGAATACTTGAAATGACAACTAATATATAACAAACACGATTTTAATATGAGACACATCATGCTGTGGTTAGTGTATGAATACATAATGTTATGCTTTCGACTGGTATACAATGATGCATAAGGAAAGGTTAAGGATCTAAACACTATGCAAATGGGATGAGGAGAATCAAAATATCACAATGATGATAAAATGGGATGTTATTACCGAGACGTACCATCGTGACCATGAGGGAATATAGGTTGTGCACTCCACTACGAGAACATATACAGATACAAAACGATGTAGAGGGGAGGATTAAGATAAACGTGGATATGATTTCAAATGAAACTGAAAATCAAGGGAAGACAACCATAAGAGATTCAAATGCAAACAAGAAATGAAGTAAGAAATTATAGACTATCGAAGTCAATATATTAAAATGAAGACGAAATTGAAATCGACATAACAATAAAGGGAAAGCCTCACAAAAACCAGAAAACATATTGCCACATAACAAGATGTTGCAATTGAAATAAATAAAATAAAATAAATGTTGAAAATCAAATAAACTGAAGAAAACCCAATTTACAGCAAAAGGGAAAAGGGTGTTGGAACCCGTGGGTTCCATTGATGTCGCATAGGGTGGGTCGATCCTGCTATAGGCAAGTCGACCTCACCACTTTGCCTTACGAAGAAGAGAAGAAAAAAAAAAATGAAAACCCCAAAAGAAAACCAGACGATGCTATGAAAGGGAAAGGGGATTTCTAGAAATCAAAGAGGCAGGGGTCACTTACCTGTGATTGCAGGTGCTTCGAGGGAGGAAGGAGGAAGATGATGGGGATGAGAGACCATGGTGGGTTGAAACTGAATGAAGAAGAAAGAAGAAGGGGGAAAGGTGGAAAAAGCGGTGACCGAGAGAAGGGAGAAGAAACGTGGAGAGGTAGAAGCTGGATGATCTAGGGTTCCCATGTGCGATTCCTTTATAGGGGAGGAGGAGGTTCGAGAAGGAGGGATCGGTTGGAGGAGGAAGGTGCCCTTAGGCATCAATGGAGGGTGATGGAGAGAGGAAGCCATCCGAGAAGATGGATTTCATGGGTTTCGTAAAAGGGAAACCGAGAAGGGGAGAAAAGGAGAAGAAAGAAAGGGTTTGGAAAAAATTTTTGGTTTTTCCTAAAAAGAGGCTCCTTCAAAAGTTTTTCATAAAAAATGTTTTTAAAATGATTTTTTTAGCAAAATTGACTTAAAAAGTTTTAAACTCATTCATTTTTCTCATAATTTTCCTAATTTTTTTGGTTTTTGCATTATCTTTTAATAAATTTTTTTTTTTTTATAATAAAATCCTAAAGTCTGTGGGAAAACAAAGATTAAAACTAATTTTTTTTGTGTTTTTGCAAAAATATTTACAAAAGGGAATTTTTCTGAGAATTCAAAAGTTATTTTGAGAAAATTTCTTCAGAAATGGGTTTGAATCTGGATTTTGAGGAAATATGGATTTAAAGTACTGGATTCGGATCTGGGATTAATTTTGAATATACTTGAGATCGAGTGGGTAATCCGACCAACACTGTAGTGAGAAGATACAGAGTAAAAAAAATATATATATAAGGTAATCGAAGATTTACTGAATTAAGATACAAAAGATGAATATGTAACAAAATAAACAGGGGCCATATGCAGAGATCTTTGCTTAGATCGGTCTTGGGTAATTCCTATAGTAGGCGATTATGTCAAAAAAAAAAAATGATCCTACACAATGAGAGAGTAAATAACAAGCAAGATGAATAAACAAACTCTTTTGATAAGAGGGAAAATGAGATATAGTCGATCAAAGTAAGGGACTATTAGCCCCTGACTTTCTGACCTGCGAATTCACTCATTTCAACACGGTAATGTAGGGTCAAAAATTCCTGGATGATGAATTCACAACACATAAAATTCCAGAAGCGAAGGGGGAGGAGCGTGGGTCAATCAGGAAACAAAAATGAAAATGAAGTATCCCAAATAATCTTGATTGTCCCAAAAAGAAAGTTCAAATCAAAATGCCGATCAAAACTCAAGAGGCAAAATATAATCTGATTAGAACATAATGAAAATGCAAAGCGTAAAAGAAGATGGAAAGAAAATATGTTGGGACAGAGTTATCCCTTTATTATGGCCACAGGTGGATCGATCCTGCAATATATGCAAGTCGACCATGCTGTGATCATCGCAAAATTTTTCCTCTCTTGTGGTTTTCTCTCTCTTCCTTCTCTTTTCCTTTTCTAACCTCTATTTTCCTCCTTTTTGAAGGGAGTGGAATAAAAGAAAGAAAAGAAAGAGAGAAGAGAAAAGAAAGAAAGAAAGAGAGAGAAGATTTGCGTGGTCTCGCTTGACCTTGATTTGAAAATATTTAGAAAATTACTCGCCTCCGTTTTGAAAATATTGCGGGAAAACGAAGAGACGGGATTCGCTCGTCGGTACGAGGTTCGACCGTTCCTGGCGCCTTTACCAGGGGTAATCGAATCAAGGATCGAATCTATGCCTTTTGCTTTGCCTAAATATAATCTAAGAATTTATTTTAATTCTAAATGCACAAAGAATCATACTTGTGCAATGCAAGGATGTATGCTCTTCTTGAAAAGAATGTTTTGAAAATTTCCAAGTATTCTGAGATGAACTTGATAAGGGAGTGAAGAAATGTTTGAATCTAACTTAGAACTTGAGAGAAGTTCTAAGTCTTTGAAGTAAATCAGAGTTGGAAAAATAAATCTTGATTTTGAGAAAGAATGATTTTGAAGCTTTGGAATGAAAGGAAATGAAGTTTCAAAGTCAGGAATGGACTTTGAATTTAATCATGGATTTAGGAGAGGAAATGAATACTTGAGATGGGATTGAATTGAAGTTTGAAATTTAGAATGGATTTGAGAAAATCAAATGGTATTTAAGAATAGAATTGGATTTAAAAGATTCAGATTAGATCCAAAAATGGAATTAGAGTCTAGAATTGGAATTGGATTTCGGATCCTAAACAGAATGGGATACAAGATTTGAAAATCCAAGATGGACTTGGGTTCTGGATCCTAAAAATGGAGTGGATCTGAAGTCTGAGATCCAAATGTAGAATTGGGTTATGGATCCTAAGATGGATTTGGATCTGAAGTCTGAGATCCAAGGTGAAATTGGTTATGGATCCTAAAATGGAAAATTGGATCTGAAGTCTAAGATCCAAAGTGAAATTGGTTCTGGATCCTATAATGAAATTGGATCTGAAGTCTGAGATCCAAAAGTGGAATTGGAGTTTGGATCCTAAAGAGGAATTGGATCTGAAGTCTGAGATCCAAAAGTGGAATTGTATTTAGAAGACTAGATCCAAGTTGATCCGATTTTGGATTTGGAATTTCCAAAATTGATTTGAGAATTTGAATTTTGAATATGCAAATGAATTTCAAAGTCAAATTGGACTTTGAAGCTTGAATCTGGAATTTAGAAGATGAATCCATATTTCCAAGTTTGAATGAATTTGAAAAATGAAACTTAGGAATTGAATTTTAAATATACAAATGAATTTCAAAGTCAAGTTAGACTTTGAATTTTGAAGTTTGAATTTGAATTTGAATTTTAGAAGATGAAGAGAATCTCAAAGTTAAATTGAACTTTGGATTTGATTTGGAGTTTTTGAATATAAATGAATTTAGAATTTCAAAGTCAAATTGAACTTTGAAATCTGATTTGAATTTGAATATAAAATGAATTTGAAATCTCAAGGTTGGATTGAACTTTGAGATTTGAAAATGAAATAGAATTTTGAAAATTGAAAGAATGAATTGGATTTGATAAGGATTGAAGATAGACTTGAGGAAAATATTTACATTACTTGGAGTTTTTGAAGAAGAAATTTCGGAAATATGATGCAATTCTATCCTAAATGATGAATGAATTTAAAATTTTGAATTTGGATTTTGAAAAGCTATTTCATTCTTTAAATGAATTTAAAATAAGATTGAAGATATAATACATCCTTGACTATGGTCATTGAATGTATTATATAATAATCTATATTTAGATTCAAGTGAAGAATAAAATGCATTTTGGTGCTTTTATAGAGTTTAGAATGAAATTAACTCTCAATATACCCTAACTATGGCCATTGATATATATTTTGAGTTGATTTTAAGTTAAACTCTAATAAAAGAAGGAAATATTTTAAAGGTATGATGATTTTTTAAGAGAATTCAGTGTGAATCCAATGTTATTTTATAAAAGATAAAAATCCTAAGTTTTGTTTACATCCTGACTATGGCCATTGATGTAAATCATCAACTTAGGATTAATTACCTCCTACGAAATGGTGCACGTGCCATTCGTGTTGCCATTGGTGAGAATTTGAAATAAAAGGCAAAATGAGATGAAAATGAACAATTTCTAAGATATGTATGCTCATACATTCTAATCTAATGAGAATATTCCCATTTATGGTCTAACTATTACATCATTTAGATGGGAATTGGAGATATCAGAATCCCTAACTTAGGAGATAAATCAATATTCTCTGGATATTCATGCAAAACAAAGTTAATAAAGAGGCAAACATGGAAAAGAAAATGTCATATTTAAAATTAGTATATATATGATTAGACCTAAGTTAATGAATGAGTATATATATATCTAACTAAGGGTAGTATATATACTAAAATGGGGAATGCACGCGAATTTACCCAAGGCGGCATATAGATAATGTACTTAAAGTAGGGGGATTTATACTGATGAGACAACGCACATGCATCTTAGTAAGATATTTAGTACATCTATGATGCATCTTAAATAATGCAGGGCTTAGATATGTACATGACATGGTAAAGTATATGAACAAGACATGAAATGGAACAAGGGGAACATGGTGCTGAAGCAAATGTAATTTGAGAAATGAATTTACAGATAATGGGAATGAAGAGGTTACAGCAACCAGTGGGTTATCATGATAGGAAATTACAAGGAGCCAACACAGGTAGTACATAGCAGGAAATATGCACAGTGAATAGGAGGCACTATAAAGAAAAATCTATAGTCAGATGGGGAAGGGATACACTGGATACTGAAAATGCATCTTATAAAGTTAGCCTAATTGATAAATGTGTGTGCTTAAGTGAAGGAATGGAGTGACAGGCTTCATACAAAAGACTCTAAGCAAACTGTCAAATAATAAATTAAGTAGAATATCATTGTCCAAGTTCTTTAATGATGAAATTTCTTACTTGTCAATGATGCTAAAATTTCCACAGAGAATGGAAGTGATTGTTACCAAAAAGCCATCCAATCGGTTCTAAAAAGATTTCAATTTATTGCAATTCAGGAGTCACCGTGTCCCTGTCCTTTGCAGATAACTCGTAAACTCGAGGAATTCCTTGATATTGGCTTCAACCATAGAGCTAAATCAGATGTTACCAATTGCCAATACCCTTTTTTTTAGATGGTATGCTAAACAAGAACTGGAACATACTTCATAAACTCTTTGAATGAGGGGAACTCTTCAATGACCTGCGGATGGGATATTATAACATGTTGGACAAAATATAATGAATAAGTTCAATAAACATACCTACAGGGGATGTACATAATGGATGAGTCCAGTGAGTGGGCTTGGCCATCATATCAGAACAAATTCTGCAGGGGACAGAATGTCTATCTAATGGGCTTTATTCCAAATATTTAGATCTATCCCATCCTGCTTAGGCTCGGGGTCGACTCAGTGGGTTAAATTGGAAGAGGAATTGAGACTCCTCATAGGTGAACTCCTGGAACATCCTCTTGAGAGCTGCGTGCGTGATGATCCAGGGGAGTGGAAACTTTCACCAAAGTTTCCCCAGCTTTCGGAGAGCTTTTGGTCAACTTCTTCCAATACAAGCCTTTCAACCAATGTTTTCAGCTCACACCAGGCGCCTCTGATAAACATGCCCATCTAATCTCATTCAAACACTTTATAGAATTTTCAATGTTGTCTTTGCAGAAACTGTAGAAAAGACTGTAAGTGACAGATCAATGGGGTTTGTAGCCCATTTCCAACATAACATCCGAAACCAACAAAGCATCCTTTGGTCGGCCTTCTGCACAAAGGGATAGGATCAGTTTATTAAAGGTATATTTTGAGGTTTCAGTTCACTTTCTATCATCTTCACAAACGTCCCCACTGCCTCAATCAAGTTCCCCACCCTGCAAACCTGACTCAAGCAACTCATGAAAAAGCTTAATAGCCTTACTCACATCCCCTTTTCTTTTTTTTGCAGAAAGCCTGTATTGGGGTATTGTGCGTGATAACATCACATTTTACACCCTTTACTAGCTTCTCTTTGAACAACTTGGTAGCCTGGAATATCTTTCCCTGTAAACAGTACCCACCAATTAACATACTAAGTGTCTTAATATATACAGTTTGGTGCTAGGGAGGAATTGACAAAGAGATCGAATTCTTGGATCTCTGAATTTTCTTAGCAGGATTCTTAACTTCAGATCCAAAGAGATGAGTGACCAACATCATGACTGGTTTGAATTATAACAAATCCAATAGCACAGGGTCTGGTGGTACAGTGAATATACTTATGAGATTTATGTACACATGATGGAGAATTTTCCTAGAGCTGCTACGGTAGTATTTGCAGGAAAACGTGCAGGTGGAGTTAGGCAAAAGGGCGAATATCGAAATAGCCTGAAGAACCTAATGCTAGGCTGAGCTCAACTCATTCCTCCTTCTGTTTGGAAATAACAATCAAAATCAGACTGCATAAATATGATGGAAAATTTAAACTATCTATACAGCCATCATAGCACCAATGCCTACTAAATCAAAACATGATATAATATCCGCACCACAAACCAAAACAGGAGATATGGATGAACTTGACAGTGTACGATATATTAGCAACAACACTTATTACCAGGAAAATTTAATAAGACAGAAATATAATGGTTCATGCGTTAATAATATTACACAATCATGGATTACAACAAGTAAATCAAAGTGACAAGGATGTCGTTGACAATTGATAAGCATGGAAATCAAAGCAAAACAGAAATGACAAGGGAAGAAGATACTTACAGTAGTCCTGTTTCAGGATGGGGACCTCATCTGTTGATGTAAATAGATAAAAGAAGCAAAAGATAATGGGATAAAACAAAAATTGAAATTATGGAAATCTAATGAGGTTTTAATGAAAGCAATTCATCGAGCTTTGCTCTCTTGCTTGAGAACACCCGTAAATTTTCACAGGTCCAGTTGACCTCCATATCCTGGGTCATTCGGTTCCTTCTCTCGTTATTGGGGTTTGAGAGCATCCAACTGAAATCATCCGATTCTAATTCTAAAACAATTACTATATCTACAGGAAACTGATACGAAATGCCATTGTCGACTTACATTTACCAAGAAACGTATGAGAAGGTAAATCTGGAGGCTAAATGTAAACATGAATTAGTAGGAGAAAGAAAGAAAAGAGAAAAAAAAAATCAAAAGGAGAACGACGCCCTACCTGATTGTCGAGACAGAGCAAAGCATTTGAAAACTTATTATAAAAAAAAAATGAAAACGTGAAATAACACATCAAATGTATTGGAACAGGGTTGTTCCATTTGCTGTTGCAAAGGAGTGAATCGGTTCTGCTACATGCAGATCGATCGCACAATCTTGCTAAAAGAAATGAAGAAACGAAAACAATAAAGGGATGAAACTTAGAAAAAGAATTTTTTATGAGGAACCGAAAAAGGGAAAAGAAAGAAGTTCTTACCTGATATGAAGGAGGAAGGAGGAAGGAAGCGTGAAAGAGGGGTGCTGGGGTGAAACGCTGGTGAGGTGAAGAAGACCATGCGTGCTTCTCTTAAAGGGATGGGAGGATGATTCGGTTGGGGGATGGATGGAAGAGAGTGAATTTGTTAGTGATGGAGGGCCGAAGATGGGGAAATTGGAGGGCGATGGAGGAGTGGAAGCTTCTGGAGGAAGGGTTTTTTTTCAGAGTCTGTGGGAGAGGCGCTCTCCTCTTCGTTAAAACCCTACAAAAGACAAATTTCAAAGGGACCCCTCATTTTTCAGGTTTTTTCAACATAGGGGGCTCCCTAACACACTTTGCAAAAGAAGTTTTCTCATAAAAAAAACTGGATTTTTCAAAAGGGTGTTTTTTTCAAAAAGGTTTTTGCAAAAGAATGGTTTTCAAAAGAGGTTTTTCAAAAACTAATTTTTTTGTTTCTTTTCTATTTGCATTTTCCATTTTTTTTGTATTTTTGTAGTAGAAAACTAAAATTTTAAAAGAAAACAAAGTTTTAAACACTAAATTTTTGTATTTTTCTGAGAAATATTTACAAAGAGTATTTTTCTAAGAGTTTCAGACCATTTTGGAGAAATTTCTTCAGAAAGTGGGTTTGGACCCAAGTTTTGAGAAAATGTTCGAGTTTTAAAACTCAAATCAAGGAATACAATGCAATG
Organism: Nuphar pumila; assembly: GCF_984573655.1. NCBI lineage: Eukaryota > Viridiplantae > Streptophyta > Magnoliopsida > Nymphaeales > Nymphaeaceae > Nuphar > Nuphar pumila. The sequence continues at coordinate 44,675,842 of NC_143257.1, forward strand.
GATCCAAACGGATGTCGGATGGACTGTCTGAGCTATTTAAAGGCTATTTTTAGTATTTTCTATAATTTTAATTTAAAATTTGAACAAGGAGATTCAGATTTGGATATGGACAATGGATCGAGATCCAAAATCAATTTAAACATATGAAGTGAATTTAATTTAAATAAAACTAGAGAAATGAACAGGAATTTAGATTTGAAAATGACTCATTTGCTCAGAAAATGAATTTAGGGGCAAAAAGGGAATATTAAAAGATTTTGAAAAATTTGGGGTGTTCACAGATGCCCCTCTTTGCTACTAAGCCGGTTGAAAGCCGAGCTTAGTGGCAAAGAAAACACTCCAAATTTTGAAAACATGCCCCAGTCAGCCGATCTGAACTGGGTGTGGAAGAATTATGGCTTTTCAGGCTTAAAGCCTTGTCCTGAATGGCTTGGGGGGACGAAATCCTCGACAATGATATGACTGAATGAAGAATGAGGAAATCGTGATGGGACTTTTGGGTGAAGATCCCGAAATGATGAAAGGTAAGAATTTAGATCAAGTCTCGTGGGCGAGACAAGATCAATCTTTTGAAATGACTCAGGTTTGGCCCTTAACCTGGATGGGACGAAGATATATCAAGATAACCTGAATGGGGAAAGGAATATATGAGGACTTTGATGGGACATTTATGAGAGAAAGCCTTGTGAGATGGAGCTCAAATAGGATCCTGTCCTGGATGGATATACAAAGCATGAATTCCTCGATGGGAAGAACCATGATGGGACTGGAGGAAGAAACACCTCGTTGATATAAGACTCAGGTTTAACCCAAACCTGAAAAAGGAAGATACCTCAAGATACGAGGTTCAGGCTTAACCCTTAACCTGAAGGGGACGACCATACGGACTCCTCGAGTGGAGGGACCATGATGGGACCTTCGGAATTTGGACGAACAAATCCGAAAGGGGTTTGCGAAAGGAGGAAGGAAATGGGGTTCTCTAAAGCTTTGAAAAAGGGATGAACTTGGACGTCTCATTGCTGAGACTAAATCAGCTTTTGAATTTAATGACCTCTCGCTGGAAGTACAGGTCTGACCCTTAGCCTGAGTGGGAACAACCATACGGATTTCTCGAAACCGTGATGGGACATGAGATATACTTCAACTGAATGGGGTAACTCTTCTAGAAAACAACATTAGGTTGCGCCAAAATGGATATTGAATATTTATTTCATTCTTAGAATATCTAGAAAATTTTGCCAATAAGATAAATTTATAGTTGACTTCAACGCTTGAAAATGTGCACATGTGTGCAAAGATATTCCCTCTTTTACCTAGAGTATTTCCTCCAACGAGGTTAACTTCTCGGTCTTAAGAGTCAAATTAAAAATTTTAGCGCTGATGATTTTCTTCAAGGAAGTTATTCATTTCCCTGATATGAGAAGAGAAGAAATATTCTCAATTTCATAAAAGCAAGTAGTAAAAAGACATTGATAAAAGAATTTCGCATAAGAAAAGATAACTTCTGGCAATTTTGGCAGTTTGATATCTAGGTGTTTTTCCATGATGATCTACTTGCACTCTTTTTGAGTCATTGGGCTTTTTGGCTTTTACATCATCCTTCGTTTGGATGTTCCAGACTTTTCTCTCTTTTTTCGGGGAAGGGCACGTCACAAACTCCTTCATCTTGGAGATGTTCCGATCCTTCATTTTCTCAGGGATTATATATGATGGTATTGGCTCAAAGGTCTTTAGATGATAGCTGAAATCAAATATCATTTAGGGTTTGTCGGTAGGCTCATCACACTCGCCTTCATCTCGACGGTGATCTGAACTTTCCTTGGAAGGGTCCTTCACAAAACTCCTTCATCTTGGAGATGTTTTAAATCTTCTTTGGCCCCGGGGGTCTACTCGCTTAATTTGCCTTCATCTTGACGACAATTGAGAGATTCCTTTTGCAGATATTTGATTGCAACTTTAGAATGAAATGAGAAGACATGGATTTGAGGGGATTCTTTTTATGGCTTAAGATATTTCCACTGCCTGATTGCCAGATAGCCGTCTTTAAACATGCGCCATAGCCATGATCAATATCGATTCACTTCTGGCTTTTCAACGTCATCGAATATTTATTTCGCTAATCATATCGAGGACATTTCTCACATCCTTTTGGTTGATCAACAGGAAAAGATTTGAATTTTACCTTTTTCACAAAAAGTTTCACCCTTTTGGAAAGAAATACTAGAGGTAATCAGAGGTGATTCTTTTGTGCAGTAAGAAGATTGGAATCAACAAGTATTTTTATCAAATTGGCGAGGTTTTCGAGCATCCTTTGTGAAATAATCACTCAATATAGATTTTGATGAAACCTTGAGTTGAAACTTGGGAAGGAATATTTGGTTTTTTTGTTTTGATCGACCAGCTCGAAAGCAGGATTTGTTTGCCCGACCAGCTCGAAAGCAGGATTTTTTGGAAGTACCAGCTCGAAAGCAGGATTTGATTGCCCGACCAGCTCGAAAGCAGGATTTGATTGACCGACCAGCTCGAAAGCAGGATTTTTTGGAAGTACCAGCTCGAAAGCAGGATTTTTTGGAAGTACCAGCTTGAAAAAAGGATTTGATTATCCGACCAGCTCGAAAGCAGGATTCGTTTGCCCGACCAGCTCGAAAGCAGGATTTGTTTGACCGACCAGCTCGAAAGCAGGATTTGTTTGCCCGGCCAGCTCGAAAGCAGGATTTTTTGGAAGTACCAGCTCGAAAGCAGGATTTGATTGTCCGACCAGCTCGAAAGCAGGATTTGTTTGCCCGACCAGCTCGAAAGCAGGATTTGTTTGACCGACCAGCTCGAAAGCAGGATTTGTTTGCTCGACCAGCTCGAAACCAGGATTTGTTGGAAGTACCAGCTCGAAAGCAGGATTTGATTGCCCGACCAGCTCGAAAGCAGGATTTGTTTGGAAATACCAGCTCGAAAGCAGGATTTGTTTGCCCGACCAGCTCGAAAGCAGGATTTGATTGACCGACCAGCTCGAAAGCAGGATTTTGATTGACCGACCAGCTCGAAAGCAGGATTTTAATTGACCGACCAGCTCGAAAGCAGGATTTTTTTGGAAGTACAAGCTCGAAAGCAGGATTTTGGTTGCCCGACCAGTTCGAAAGCAGGATTTTTTTGGAAGTACCAGCTCGAAAGCAGGATTTTGGTTGCCCGACCAGCTCGAAAGCAGGATTTTTGGAAGTACCAGCTCGAAAGCAGGATTTCGGTTGCCCGACCAGCTCGAAAGCAGGATTTTGTTTGCCCGACCAGCTCGAAAGCAGGATTTTGGCTGCCCGACCAGCTCGAAAGCAGGATTTTTGGAAGTATGATTGATATTGATAGAGTTGTGTCCCGAAGGTTTGGAAATGATGGATATTTGATGAAATTGTAACCCGAAGGCTTTGGACTTGAAATACATTGATGAAATTGTAACCCTTAAGGCTTGTCAAGGATATACATTGATGAAATCGTAACCCGAAGGCTTGACAAGGATATACATTGATGAAATCGTAACCCGAAGGCTTTGAAGAGGATATACATTGATGAAATCGTAACTCGAAGGCTTTGAAAAGGATATACATCTAATGAAATTGCAACCCGAAGGCTTGATAATAAAAGACATTTGATGAGATTGATAGACATTTGATGAGATTGATAAACATTTAATGAGGTTGATAGACATGAGGATTTAGGATATAATAGATAATGATTCAGGTTTATCCCTTAACCTGAAAGAGAATAGGGAGATTTTTGAGGATATACTTGAGACTTGAATTTAGAAGAGATATGACAAGATTTATGATTTAGGATTTAGGATTTAGATGGACCAGCACATTTGGCTGTATGCGGTCCAATTTTCAGGATTAACCCCTTGTTCTGAACGGGAAACATAGAAAGAATAAACTTTGAGAAGATAAAAGGATATAGAATTTTGAAAAAAATGTAGAATATTTGAGGAAATTGATTTATTTTTGTAAAAAGAATTCTCACAGGTAGCATTGTTGCCCCTTTGAGTGATCTTAAGATTATGTCTTATCCTAAATGGGAAAAAGAATAGAATTTTAAAGAAAAATTGATATAAATTTAGAAATCAATAAGAATAGATAAAACTTGTATTTGCAAAAAGAATTCTCTAGGGTAGCATTGTTGCTCCCAAGAGGGGTATCAGGATTATCCCTTATCCTGAATGGAAAAAGGAATAAAATTTAAACAGATAGAAGGGAAATAAAATTTTGATGAAATATTGATAAACAATGGAGAAAATTTTGAGGGAATTTATTTACTTTGTAAAAGAATTCTTACAAGTAGCATTTGTTGCTCCTATGAGCGATCTCAGGATTATCCCTTATCCTGAGAAAGAATACCTCAAATGTCGAGGTTCAGGTTTATCCCTTAACCTGAAAGGGGAAAGAATAGAATTTAAGAAAAGAAATTTAGAAAATCAATTTGATGAGACTTGTATTTGCAAAAAGAATTCTCATAGGTAACATCATTGCCCCTACGAGAGGTCTCAGGATTATCCCTTATCCTGAGTGGGAAAAAGAATAAAATTTAAGAAAATTTAATGAAGGAAAATTGATATAAATCTACAAAGAATTAATAAAGATTGGCAAAACGTGTATTTACAAAAGAATTCTCATAGGTAGCGTTATTGCTCCTATGAGGGGTCTCAGGATTATCCCTTATCCTGAATGGGAACACCTCGGACATCGAGGGTCAGGTTTATCCCTTAACCTGAGGGGGACAAGACTAAAGAAAATACCTCATGGGAAAGAGGCATCAGGTTTATCCCTTAACCTGAAAGGGTAAATAATTGATAAAATTTTAATAGAATTGAGGAAATATTGATAAACTTGATAAAACTTGATAAAATTGATGTAAACTTTGACAAAATATGAATAAAATGAATGAAACTGATAAAGATATCCAAATTAACTGAAAATTTATAAGATTTAAAAGGAAAAGGAGTTTTTCTGATCCTGTCTGCATATGGGATCTGGAAAGAAAAATGTTTATTTAAAAGATAAGTGAGAAAGCATTTTTGGGGAGAAAGTCCACTATAAGGAGAATGATCAGTGTGAGATCTGATCCTTTTAAAAGGAATCATCATGAGAGATCATCATGAGGGTTATTTTTGAAGATAATGGTTTAAAAACCCATTTTAAGAAAAATCAATGTGATAGTTTACTTTGAAGAAGATTAGATCAAAATATTGAATTTTTGGTGATCATGAAGAAGTTTTTGCAGAAATTCTCAAGATTTTTAGGATTTTGAAAATCCTCATAGGTAATATCATTTCTCTCATGATGATGTTTTGGGATTGTCTCTTATTTTGAAAAGAATAGGAAAAAACAAAATTTTCAAAATAAAGTATTTGATATCAACGGATATGAAGAAAATTGACATTTCATTGATAGAAAATATTTTATAACAACGACTGGAATATTTACAAGTTTGTTGACCAAAGGTCACAAAAGACTGGGACTGAGTTGTCCCTATTAGGTGACTGAAAAAGAAAGAAAGCAGAGAAAAAAATATTGACATGGTTCGGGAAGCTAGGCCAGAACGGGTAGCTACTCTTTTTCTTGATCTTCCACCAGCAGCTTTTTGTCAATGCAGTCTTGGACGATGTTTTTGAAAACAAAGCAGTGCTCGATGTCATGCCCCATCGCCCGATGGAATTTGCAGAACTGATCCTTGAACCTTCCCATAGTCACAGGTGGATCTGCTACCTTGGGAAGTTTAACCATCTCTTTTGTTGTCATATACTCAAGAACTTCTTCAAGTGTTTGCTCTAAGGGTGTAAACTCACGGTCATATCCCCAACCATCGTGCTTCGCCTTCCCTTGGGGCTTAGACTCTAACTGGATGCTCGAGGGACGGCTGCCATTCTGCCTGCTGATCCCACTCTTTTGATTGAAACAGTCATCTCTGCCTGACCCGCCAGTGTGGTTCTTTCTGCCACCTCTTTTGTTTTTGCCATTGTTGTTGGAGGAACTGGTAGAAAAGGTAAAGTTGGTTTTCTTTTTCCCATCCTGACTGCCTCCTGCCAAGGTGATGCCATGATAGGTTCCATTCTCTAATCCCATTTCGAGCCATTCGACTCGCTCTATTAACTTGATGAAGGATTTAGACGGAGAAGTGGAGATTAGACCCTTCAGAGGTTGAGAAAAATTGTTCAAAATTATTGATAGTGCATGCCCCTCTGATAGCGGATCTTTCATCCGGTTGCAGGTGGATCTCCATCTATGAATGAAATCTTTTTCCCTCTCATTGTCATTCTGATTTAGGTTGAAAAGATGGTTGAGGGTAGGCGGAGCCTCAGTATTGAAGAGAAACCTTTCAATGAACAAGTTGATGACTTTGTCGAATTCTCGCAGTTCAATCGGGTTTATGTGGTCAGCATACCATCTTGCTGCAACTCCTTCCACACTGCGTGGAAAGCATAAGAATAAAGCCCTATTGTTCTTTCTAAATCGGTTGCACTCGGCGAAAAATGTGGCCAGATGAGCCTTGGGGTTGCCGGTCCCATCAAATTTTATGAATTTACGAGGAAGATCTTCCCAGTTGTCATCCCCTTCTAGGCCGTCATAAAAATTTGCACCGGTGTAGACCTTTTTGCCTTTGTCCTGGGTTTGTAAGTCTTTGATTGCACGAGTCATTTCTCTCATTTGCTCCTGCATTGGATCTTCTGCCGAGATCTGAAACTTGGTTTTGCTTGCCGACTCATGCCCTCATTGACTTTCTTGGACCGATACAAGGGGTTGTGAAAATATGTCGGCTGCTCTTCCTCTGAGTCCTCCTCTGCTGACTCTGAAGTGCTATCATACTGAACTTGCTTCTTACTGACTTTTCCCTTGGCTTTGCTTTTAGAAGATATTTTCTCAGGGTTTTCCTTAGTCTGTTCAGACATCATTTTGGCCATCACTTTCTGAAACAACTTGTATGTAGCTGAATCAACATTGTTATCCGCTTCTTGGCCTTGATGCTTGGATGACCTGATGGAGTTCATTTCTTCTCCTTCGCTGTCGCTTTGCTGGGGCACTGTTTCCTTTCTAGTCCTCGTCTGAACCATGATGAAATGTCAATGTCCCTTCTGAAGGTAAGAATGGGATATTTAGAAAATATTTGGAGGAAATTATGATAAAGGAGGAAATCAAAGTCTGATAATGAAAACATCCCATTACGAGGGACTGGGTTGTCACCAAAATTTGTGACAACCACATTGTTTTTTCTGAAAAAGAATAAACAAATACTTAAGTTTGAAAGGGACATATCCTAAAAATTTATTTTATCACAAAGGAATTTGAAAGAAGATATTTAAAGAAAAATTTGAAGAATTGCAGGCAGGATCAAAGAATTTGAAGAAATCAGAAGAATAAAGAGAAGATACACCTGGGTTTAAAAAGAGAAAATTTTGAATAATATATACCCAGGGTTTTGAAGAATGTATGGAAGATATAAAATATCATACAATCACAGATATACAAACAAGGATGTACAAGCAGCATTCCCTAAAGCTGACTCTATATGCAATATTTGAAATGGCTGATAGGACCTTAATCCTAACTCTAAGATTTAGATCATCAGATTTCAATCAAGGTATGCCGATATACTCAAGTCGAAGCTCGAAGTACGTGGCATATAAGATATTTACTCTGGTTCTAAGGTAAAGGCTTCCCAACATCCGTGAGCACCTACTGATATACCTCGGACTATGGCCCTTAGGTACATGGTAGGGGGGCGCGAACCCAAATAAGTGGTCCAGTTGTGAGGCTCTCTCCCGAACTATGGTTCAGTGAGACAGCCCAGCAACGTGAAGACCGGGACAATATAGGTAGGGATGTTTTCAAAATATGATCAACATGCAATAAAATCAGAAAGCTCTAATGCAAGTCCTAAAGAGATAGATTTAAATAAGAAGAAGCATTCACTTGCATACATTGTTTTGCATTCCATCCTTAAAATTGAGGAGAGTTGTATTTAAAACCTAAGTCTAATGTGAACATGGAATAATCTCCTCAATATGGTCCTACCAAACCATACTTAGATCCTATATGAAAATAATATTAGCCTAGGACAAAGTCTAGGCTCCTAAGGTTTGCATGGAAATGTAGCTGACATATGTTAGAATAAAGACTTAGATTATATAAAAGCAAAGCAAAGGCATAGATTCAACCGGACGAAGACGAGTCCCATCACGGTCACCAAAACTGTGATCATCGCAAAAATTTTCCTCTCTTGTGGTTTTCTCTCTCTTCCTTCTCTTTTCCTTTTCTAACCTCTATTTTCCTCCTTTTTGAAGGGAGTGTAATAAAAGAAAGAAAATAAAGAGAGAAGAGAAAAGAAAGAAAGAAAGAGAGAGAAGATTTGCGTGGTCTCGCTTGACCTTGATTTGAAACTATTTAGAAAATTACTCGCCTCCGTTTTGAAAATATTGCGGGAAAACGGAGAGACGGGATTCGCTCGTCGGTACGAGGTTCGACCGTTTCTAGCGCCTTTACCAGGGGTAATCGAATCAAGGATCGAATCTATGCCTTTTGCTTTGCCTAAATATAATCTAAGAGTTTATTCTAATTCTAAATGCATAAAGAATCATACTTGTGCAATGCAAGGATGTATGCTCTTCTTGAAAAGAATGTTTTGAAAATTTCCAAGTATTCTGAGATGAACTTGATAAGGGAGTGAAGAAATGTTTGAATCTAACTTAGAACTTGAGAGAAGTTCTAAGTCTTTGAAGTAAATCAGAGTTGGAAAAATAAATCTTGATTTTGAGAAAGAATGATTTTGAAGCTTTGGAATGAAAGGAAATGAAGTTTCAAAGTCAGGAATGGACTTTGAATTTAATCATGGATTTAGGAGAGGAAATGAATACTTGAGATGGGATTGAATTGAAGTTTGAAATTTAGAATAGATTTGAGAAAATCAAATGGTATTTAAGAATAGAATTGGATTTAAAAGATTCAGATTAGATCCGAAAATGGAATTAGAGTCTAGAATTGGAATTGGATTCTGGATCCTAAACAGAATGGGATCCAAGATTTGAAAATCCAAGATGGACTTGGGTTCTGGATGCTAAAAATGGAGTGGATCTGAAGTCTGAGATCCAAATGTAGAATTGGGTTATGGATCCTAAGATGGATTTGGATCTGAAGTCTGAGATCCAAGGTGAAATTGGTTATGGATCCTAAAATGGAAAATTGGATCTGAAGTCTAAGATCCAAAGTGAAATTGGTTCTGGATCCTATAATGAAATTGGATCTGAAGTCTGAGATCCAAAAGTGGAATTGGAGTTTGGATCCTAAAGAGGAATTGGATCTGAAGTCTGAGATCCAAAAGTGGAATTGTATTTAGAAGACTAGATCCAAGTTGATCCGATTTTGGATTTGGAATTTCCAAAATTGATTTGAGAATTTGAATTTTGAATATGCAAATGAATTTCAAAGTCAAATTGGACTTTGAAGCTTGAATCTGGAATTTAGAAGATGAATCCATATTTCCAAGTTTGAATGAATTTGAAAAATGAAACTTAGGAATTGAATTTTAAATATACAAATGAATTTCAAAGTCAAGTTAGACTTTGAATTTTGAAGTTTGAATTTGAATTTGAATTTTAGAAGATGAAGAGAATCTCAAAGTTAAATTGAACTTTGGATTTGATTTGGAGTTTTTGAATATAAATGAATTTAGAATTTCAAAGTCAAATTGAACTTTGAAATCTGATTTGAATTTGAATATAAAATGAATTTGAAATCTCAATGTTGGATTGAACTTTGAGATTTGAAAATGAAATAGAATTTTGAAAATTGAAAGAATGAATTGGATTTGATAAGGATTGAAGATAGACTTGAGGAAAATATTTACATTACTTGGAGTTTTTGAAGAAGAAATTTCGGAAATATGATGCAATTCTATCCTAAATGATGAATGAATTTAAAATTTTGAATTTGGATTTTGAAAAGCTATTTCATTCTTTAAATGAATTTAAAATAAGATTGAAGATATAATACATCCTTGACTATGGTCATTGAATGTATTATATAATAATCTATATTTAGATTCAAGTGAAGAATAAAATGCATTTTGGTGCTTTTATAGAGTTTAGAATGAAATTAACTCTCAATATACACTAACTATGGCCATTAATATATATTTTGAGTTGATTTTAAGTTAAACTCTAATAAAAGAAGGAAATATTTTAAAGGTATGATGATTTTTTAAGAGAATTCAGTGTGAATCCAATGTTATTTTATAAAAGATAAAAATCCTATGTTTTGTTTACATCCTGACTATGGCCATTGATGTAAATCATCAACTTAGGATTAATTACCTCCTACGAAATGGTGCACGTGCCATTCGTGTTCCCATTGGTGAGAATTTGAAATAAAAGGCAAAATGAGATGAAAATGAACAATTTCTAAGATATGTATGCTCATACATTCTAATCTAATGAGAATATTCTCATTTATGGTCTAACTATTACATCATTTAGATGGGAATTGGAGATATCAGAATCCCTAACTTAGGAGATAAATCAATATTCTCTGGATATTCATGCAAAACAAAGTTAATAAAGAGGCAAACATGGAAAAGAAAATGTCATATTTAAAATTAGTATATATATGATTAGACCTAAGTTAATGAATGAGTATATATATATCTAACTAAGGGTAGTATATATACTAAAATGGGGAATGCACGCGAATTTACCCAAGGCGGCATATAGATAATGTACTTAAAGTAGGGGGATTTATACTGATGAGACAACGCACATGCATCTTAGTAAGATATTTAGTACATCTATGATGCATCTTAAATAATGCAGGGCTTAGATATGTACATGACATGGTAAAGTATATGAACAAGACATGAAATGGAACAAGGGGAACATGGTGCTGTAGCAAATGTAATTTGAGAAATGAATTTACAGATAATGGGAATGAAGAGGTTACAGCAACCAGTGGGTTATCATGATAGGAAATTACAAGGAGCCAACACAGGTAGTACATAGCAGGAAATATGCACAGTGAATAGGAGGCACTATAAAGAAAAATCTATAGTCAGATGGGGAAGGGATACACTGGATACTGAAAATGCATCTTGTAAAGTTAGCCTAATTGATAAATGTGTGTGCTTAAGTGAAGGAATGGAGTGACAGGCTTCATACAAAAGACTCTAAGCAAAATGTCAAATAATAAATTAAGTAGAATATCATTGTCCAAGTTCATTAATGATGAAATTTCTTACTTGTCAATGATGCTAAAATTTCCACAGAGAATGGAAGTGATTGTTACCAAAAAGCCATCCAATCGGTTCTGAACAGATTTCAATTTATTGCAATTCAGGAGTCACCGTGTCCCTGTCCTTTGCAAATAACTCGTAAACTCGAGGAATTCCTTGATATTGGCTTCAACCATAGAGCTAAATCAGATGTTACAAATTGCCAATACCCTTTTTTTTAGATGGTATGCTAAACAAGAACTGGAACATACTTCATAAACTCTTTGAATGAGGGGAACTCTTCAATGACCTGCGGATGGGATATTATAACATGTTGGACAAAATATAATGAATAAGTTCAATAAACATACCTACAGGGGATGTACATAATGGATGAGTCCAGTGAGTGGGCTTGGCCATCATATCAGAACAAATTCTGCAGGGGACAGAATGTCTATCTAATGGGCTTTATTCCAAATATTTAGATCTATCCCATCCTGCTTAGGCTCGGGGTCGACTCAGTGGGTTAAATTGGAAGAGGAATTGAGACTCCTCATAGGTGAACTCCTGGAACATCCTCTTGAGAGCTGCGTGCGTGATGATCCAGGGGAGTGGAAACTTTCACCAAAGTTTCCCCAGCTTTCGGAGAGCTTTTGGTCAACTTCTTCCAATACAAGCCTTTCAACCAATGTTTTTCAGCTCACACCAGGCGCCTCTGATAAACATGCCCATCTAATCTCATTCAAACACTTTATAGAATTTTCAATGTTGTCTTTGCATAAACTGTAGAAAAGACTGTAAGTGACAGATCAATGGGGTTTGTAGCCCATTTCCAACATAACATCTGAAACCAACAAAGCATCCTTTGGTCGGCCTTCTGCACAAAAGGATAGGATCAGTTTATTAAAGGTATATTTTGAGGTTTCAGTTCACTTTCTATCATCTTCACAAACGTCCCCACTGCCTCAATCAAGTTCCCCACCCTGCAAACCTGACTCAAGCAACTCATGAAAAAGCTTAATAGCCTTACTCACATCCCCTTTTCTTTTTTTTGCAGAAAGCCTGTATTGGGGTATTGTGCGTGATAACATCACATTTTACACCCTTTACTAGCTTCTCTTTGAACAGCTTGGTAGCCTAGAATATCTTTCCCTGTAAACAGTACCCACCAATTAACATACTAAGTGTCTTAAGATATACAGTTTGATGCTAGGGAGGAATTGACAAAGAGATTGAATTCTTGGATCTCTGAATTTTTTTAGCAGGATTCTTAACTTCAGATCCAAAGAGATGAGTGACCAACATCATGACTGGTTTGAATTATAACAAATCCAATAGCACAGGGTCTGGTGGTACAGTGAATATACTTATGAGATTTATGTACACATGATGGAGAATTTTCCTAGAGCTGCTACGGTAGTATTTGCAGGAAAATGTGCAGGTGGAGTTAGGCAAAAGGGCGAATATCGAAATAGCCTGAAGAACCTAATGCTAGGCTGAGCTCAACTCATTCCTCCTTCTGTATGGAAATAACAATCAAAATCAGACTGCATAAATATGATGGAAAATTTAAACTATCTATACAGCCATCATAGCACCAATGCCTACTAAATCAAAACATGATATAATATCCGCACCACAAACCAAAACAGGAGATATGGATGAACTTGACAGTGAACGATATATTAGCAACAACACTTATTACCAGGAAAATTTAATAAGACAGAAATATAATGGTTCATGCGTTAATAATATTACACAATCATGGATTACAACAAGTAAATCAAAGTGACAAGGATGTCGTTGACAATTGATAAGCATGGAAATCAAAGCAAAACAGAAATGACAAGGGAAGAAGATACTTACAGTAGTCCTGTTTCAGGATGGGGACCTCATCTGTTGATGTAAATAGATAAAAGAAGCAAAAGATAATGGGATAAAACAAAAATTGAAATTATGGAAATCTAATGAGGTTTTAATGAAAGCAATTCATCGAGCTTTGCTCTCTTGCTTGAGAACACCCGTAAATTTTCACAGGTCCAGTTGACCTCCATATCCTTGGTCATTCGGTTCCTTCTCTCGTTATTGGGGTTTGAGAGCATCCAACTGAAATCATCCGATTCTAATTCTAAAACAATTACTATATCTACAGGAAACTGATACGAAATGCCATTGTCGACTTACATTTACCAAGAAACGTATGAGAAGGTAAATCTGGAGGCTAAATGTAAACATGAATTAGTAGGAGAAAGAAAGAAAAGAGAAAAAAAAAATCAAAAGGAGAACGACGCCCTACCTGATTGTCGAGACAGAGCAAAGCATTTGAAAACTTATTATAAAAAAAAAATGAAAACGTGAAATAACACATCAAATGTATTGGAACAGGGTTGTTCCATTTGCTGTTGCAAAGGAGTGAATCGGTTCTGCTACATGCAGATCGATCGCACAATCTTGCTAAAAGAAATGAAGAAACGAAAACAATAAAGGGATGAAACTTAGAAAAAGAATTTTTTATGAGGAACCGAAAAAGGGAAAAGAAAGAAGTTCTTACCTGATATGAAGGAGGAAGGAGGAAGGAAGCGTGAAAGAGGGGTGCTGGGGTGAAACGCTGGTGAGGTGAAGAAGACCATGCGTGCTTCTCTTAAAGGGATGGGAGGATGATTCAGTTGGGGGATGGATGGAAGAGAGTGAATTTGTTAGTGATGGAGGGCCGAAGATGGGGAAATTGGAGGGCGATGGAGGAGTGGAAGCTTCTGGAGGAAGGGTTTTTTTTCAGAGTCTGTGGGAGAGGCGCTCTCCTCTTCGTTAAAACCCTACAAAAGACAAATTTCAAAGGGACCCCTCATTTTTCAGGTTTTTTCAACATAGGGGGCTCCCTAACACACTTTGCAAAAGAAGTTTTCTCATAAAAAAAACTGGATTTTTCAAAAGGGTGTTTTTTTCAAAAAGGTTTTTACAAAAGAATGGTTTTCAAAAGAGGTTTTTCAAAAACTAATTTTTTTGTTTCTTTTCTATTTGCATTTTCCATTTTTTTTGTATTTTTGTAGTAGAAAACTAAAATTTTAAAAGAAAACAAAGTTTTAAACACTAAATTTTTGTATTTTTCTGAGAAATATTTACAAAGAGTATTTTTCTGAGAGTTTCAGACCATTTTGGAGAAATTTCTTCAGAAAGTGGGTTTGGACCCAAGTTTTGAGAAAATGTTCGAGTTTTAAAACTCAAATCGAGGAATACAATGCAATGGATCCAAACGGATGTCGGATGGACTGTCTGAGCTATTTAAAGGCTATTTTTAGTATTTTCTATAATTTTAATTTAAAATTTGAACAAGGAGATTCAGATTTGGATATGGACAATGGATCGAGATCCAAAATCAATTTAAACATATGAAGTGAATTTAATTTAAATAAAACTAGAGAAATGAACTGGAATTTAGATTTGAAAATGACTCATTTGCTCAGAAAATGAATTTAGGGGCAAAAAGGGAATATTAAAAGATTTTGAAAAATTTGGGGTGTTCACAGATGCCCCTCTTTGCTACTAAGCCGGTTGAAAGCCGAGCTTAGTGGCAAAGAAAATACTCCAAATTTTGAAAAGATGCCCCAGTCAGCCGATCTGAACTAGGTGTGGAAGAATTATGGCTTTTCAGGCTTAAAGCCTTGTCCTGAATGGCTTGGGGGGACGAAATCCTCGACAATGATATGACTGAATGAAGAATGAGGAAATCGTGATGGAACTTTTGGGTGAAGATCCCGAAATGATGAAAGGTAAGAATTTAGATCAAGTCTCGTGGGCGAGACAAGATCAATCTTTTGAAATGACTCAGGTTTGGCCCTTAACCTGGATGGGACGAAGATATATCAAGATAACCTGAATGGGGAAAGGAATATATGAGGACTTTGATGGGACATTTATGAGAGAAAGCCTTGTGAGATGGAGCTCAAATAGGATCCTGTCCTGGATGGATATACAAAGCATGAATTCCTCGATGGGAAGAACCATGATGGGACTGGAGGAAGAAACACCTCGTTGATATAAGACTCAGGTTTAACCCAAACCTGAAAAAGGAAGATACCTCAAGATACGAGGTTCAGGCTTAACCCTTAACCTGAAGGGGACGACCATACGGACTCCTCGAGTGGAGGGACCATGATGGGACCTTCGGAATTTGGACGAACAAATCCGAAAGGGGTTTGCGAAAGGAGGAAGGAAATGGGGTTCTCTAAAGCTTTGAAAAAGGGATGAACTTGGACGTCTCATTGCTGAGACTAAATCAGCTTTTGAATTTAATGACCTCTCGCTGGAAGTACAGGTCTGACCCTTAGCCTGAGTGGGAACAACCATACGGATTTCTCGAAACCGTGATGGGACATGAGAGATACTTCAACTGAATGGGGTAACTCTTCTAGAAAACAACATTAGGTTGCGCCAAAATGGATATTGAATATTTATTTCATTCTTAGAATATCTAGAAAATTTTGCCAATAAGATAAATTTATAGTTGACTTCAACGCTTGAAAATGTGCACATGTGTGCAAAGATATTCCCTCTTTTACCTAGAGTATTTCCTCCAACGAGGTTAACTTCTCGGTCTTAAGAGTCAAATTAAAAATTTTAGCGCTGATGATTTTCTTCAAGGAAGTTATTCATTTCCCTGATATGAGAAGAGAAGAAATATTCTCAATTTCATAAAAGCAAGTAGTAAAAAGACATTGATAAAAGAATTTCGCATAAGAAAAGATAACTTCTGGCAATTTTGGCAGTTTGATATCTAGGTGTTTTTCCATGATGATCTACTTGCACTCTTTTTGAGTCATTGGGCTTTTTGGCTTTTACATCATCCTTCGTTTGGATGTTCCAGACTTTTCTCTCTTTTTTCGGGGAAGGGCACGTCACAAACTCCTTCATCTTGGAGATGTTCCGATCCTTCATTTTCTCAGGGATTATATATGATGGTATTGGCTCAAAGGTCTTTAGATGATAGCTGAAATCAAATATCATTTAGGGTTTGTCGGTAGGCTCATCACACTCGCCTTCATCTCGACGGTGATCTGAACTTTCCTTGGAAGGGTCCTTCACAAAACTCCTTCATCTTGGAGATGTTTCAAATCTTCTTTGGCCCCGGGGGTCTACTCGCTTGATTTGCCTTCATCTTGACGACAATTGAGAGATTCCTTTTGCAGATATTTGATTGCAACTTTAGAATGAAATGAGAAGACATGGATTTGAGGGGATTCTTTTTATGGCTTAAGATATTTCCACTGCCTGATTGCCAGATAGCCGTCTTTAAACATGCGCCATAGCCATGATCAATATCGATTCACTTCTGGCTTTTCAACGTCATCGAATATTTATTTCGCTAATCATATCGAGGACATTTCTCACATCCTTTTGGTTGATCAACAGGAAAAGATTTGAATTTTACCTTTTTCACAAAAAGTTTCACCCTTTTGGAAAGAAATACTAGAGGTAATCAGAGGTGATTCTTTTATGCAGTAAGAAGATTGGAATCAACAAGTATTTTTATCAAATTGGCGAGGTTTTCGAGCATCCTTTGTGAAATAATCACTCAATATAGATTTTGATGAAACCTTGAGTTGAAACTTGGGAAGGAATATTTGGTTTTTTTGTTTTGATCGACCAGCTCGAAAGCAGGATTTGTTTACCCGACCAGCTCGAAAGCAGGATTTTTTGGAAGTACCAGCTCGAAAGCAGGATTTGATTGCCCGACCAGCTCGAAAGCAGGATTTGATTGACCGACCAGCTCGAAAGCAGGATTTGTTTGCCCGACCAGCTCGAAAGCAGGATTTTTTGGAAGTACCAGCTCGAAGGCAGGATTTGATTGTCCGACCAGCTCGAAAGCAGGATTCATTTGCCCGACCAGCTCGAAAGCAGGATTTGTTTGACCGACCAGCTCGAAAGCAGGATTTGTTTGCCCGGCCAGCTCGAAAGCAGGATTTTTTGGAAGTACCAGCTCGAAAGCAGGATTTGATTGTCCGACCAGCTCGAAAGCAGGATTTGTTTGCCCGACCAGCTCGAAAGCAGGATTTGTTTGACCGACCAGCTCGAAAGCAGGATTTGTTTGCCCGACCAGCTCGAAAGCAGGATTTGTTGGAAGTACCAGCTCGAAAGTAGGATTTGATTGCCCGACCAGCTCGAAAGCAGGATTTGTTTGGAAATACCAGCTCGAAAGCAGGATTTGTTTGCCCGACCAGCTCGAAAGCAGGATTTGATTGACCGACCAGCTCGAAAGCAGGATTTTGATTGACCGACCAGCTCGAAAGCAGGATTTTAATTGACCGACCAGCTCGAAAGCAGGATTTTGGTTGCCCGATCAGTTCGAAAGCAGGATTTTTTTGGAAGTACCAGCTCGAATGCAGGATTTTGGTTGCCCGACCAGCTCGAAAGCAGGATTTTTGGAAGTACCAGCTCGAAAGCAGGATTTTGTTTGCCCGACCAGCTCGAAAGCAGGATTTTGGCTGCCCGACCAGCTCGAAAGCAGGATTTTTGGAAGTATGATTGATATTGATAGAGTTGTGTCCCGAAGGTTTGGAAATGATGGATATTTGCTGAAATTGTAACCCGAAGGCTTTGGACTTGAAATACATTGATGAAATTGTAACCCTTAAGGCTTGTCAAGGATATACATTGATGAAATCGTAACCCGAAGGCTTGACAAGGATATACATTGATGAAATCGTAACCCGAAGGCTTTGAAGAGGATATACATTGATGAAATCGTAACTCGAAGGCTTTGAAAAGGATATACATCTAATGAAATTGCAACCCGAAGGCTTGATAATAAAAGACATTTGATGAGATTGATAGACATTTGATGAGATTGATAAACATTTAATGAGGTTGATAGACATGAGGATTTAGGATATAATAGATAATGATTCAGGTTTATCCCTTAACCTGAAAGAGAATAGGGAGATTTTTGAGGATATACTTGAGACTTGAATTTAGAAGAGATATGACAAGATTTATGATTTAGGATTTAGGATTTAGATGGACCAGCACATTTGGCTGTATGCGGTCCAATTTTCAGGATTAACCCCTTGTTCTGAACGGGAAACATAGAAAGAATAAACTTTGAGAAGATAAAAGGATATAGAATTTTGAAAAAAATGTAGAATATTTGAGGAAATTGATTTATTTTTGTAAAAAGAATTCTCACAGGTAGCATTGTTGCCCCTTTGAGTGATCTTAGGATTATGTCTTATCCTAAATGGGAAAAAGAATAGAATTTTAAAGAAAAATTGATATAAATTTAGAAATCAATAAGAATAGATAAAACTTGTATTTGCAAAAAGAATTCTCTAGGGTAGCATTGTTGCTCCCAAGAGGGGTATCAGGATTATCCCTTATCCTGAATGGAAAAAGGAATAAAATTTAAACAGATAGAAGGGAAATAAAATTTTGATGAAATATTGATAAACAATGGAGAAAATTTTGAGGGAATTTATTTACTTTGTAAAAGAATTCTTACAAGTAGCATTTGTTGCTCCTATGAGCGATCTCAGGATTATCCCTTATCCTGAGAAAGAATACCTCAAATGTCGAGGTTCAGGTTTATCCCTTAACCTGAAAGGGGAAAGAATAGAATTTAAGAAAAGAAATTTAGAAAATCAATTTGATGAGACTTGTATTTGCAAAAAGAATTCTCATAGGTAACATCATTGCCCCTACGAGAGGTCTCAGGATTATCCCTTATCCTGAGTGGGAAAAAGAATAAAATTTAAGAAAATTTAATGAAGGAAAATTGATATAAATCTACAAAGAATCAATAAAGATTGGCAAAACGTGTATTTACAAAAGAATTCTCATAGGTAGCGTTATTGCTCCTATGAGGGGTCTCAGGATTATCCCTTATCCTGAATGGGAACACCTCGGACAACGAGGGTCAGGTTTATCCCTTAACCTGAGGGGGACAAGACTAAAGAAAATACCTCATGGGAAAGAGGCATCAGGTTTATCCCTTAACCTGAAAGGGTAAATAATTGATAAAATTTTAATAGAATTGAGGAAATATTGATAAACTTGATAAAATTGATGTAAACTTTGACAAAATATGAATAAAATGAATGAAACTGATAAAGATATCCAAATTAACTGAAAATTTATAAGATTTAAAAGGAAAAGGAGTTTTTCTGATCCTGCCTGCATATGGGATCTGGAAAGAAAAATGTTTATTTAAAAGATAAGTGAGAAAGCATTTTTGGGGAGAAAGTCCACTATAAGGAGAATGATCAGTGTGAGATCTGATCTTTTAAAAGGAATCATCATGGGAGATCATCATGAGGGTTATTTTTGAAGATAATGGTTTAAAAACCCATTTTAAGAAAAATCAATGTGATAGTTTACTTTGAAGAAGATTAGATCAAAATATTGAATTTTTGGTGATCATGAAGAAGTTTTTGCAGAAATTCTCAAGATTTTTAGGATTTTGAAAATCCTCATAGGTAATATCATTTCTCTCATGATGATGTTTTGGGATTGTCTCTTATTTTGAAAAGAATAGGAAAAAACAAAATTTTCAAAATAAAGTATTTGATATCAACGGATATGAAGAAAATTGACATTTCATTGATAGAAAATATTTTATAACAACGACTGGAATATTTACAAGTTTGTTGACCAAAGGTCACAAAAGACTGGGACTGAGTTGTCCCTATTAGGTGACTGAAAAAGAAAGAAAGCAGAGAAAAAAATATTGACATGGTTCGGGAAGCTAGGCCAGAACGGGTAGCTACTCTTTTTCTTGATCTTCCACCAGCAGCTTTTTGTCAATGCAGTCTTGGACGATGTTTTTGAAAACAAAGCAGTGCTCGATGTCATGCCCCATCGCCCGATGGAATTTGCAGAACTGATCCTTGAACCTTCCCATAGTCACAGGTGGATCTGCTACCTTGGGAAGTTTAACCATCTCTTTTGTTGTCATATACTCAAGAACTTTTTCAAGTGTTTGCTCTAAGGGTGTAAACTCACGGTCATATCCCCAACCATCGTGCTTCGCCTTCCCTTGGGGCTTAGACTCTAACTGGATGCTCGAGGGAGGGCTGCCATTCTGCCTGCTGATCCCACTCTTTTGATTGAAACAGTCATCTCTGCCTGACCCGCCAGTGTGGTTCTTTCTGCCACCTCTTTTGTTTTTGCCATTGTTGTTGGAGGAACTGGTAGAAAAGGTAAAGTTGGTTTTCTTTTTCCCATCCTGACTGCCTCCTGCCAAGGTGATGCCATGATAGGTTCCATTCTCTAATCCCATTTCGAGCCATTCGACTCGCTCTATTAACTTGATGAAGGATTTAGACGGAGAAGTGGAGATTAGACCCTTTAGAGGTTGAGAAAAATTGTTCAAAATTATTGATAGTGCATGCCCCTCTGATAGCGGATCTTTCATCCGGTTGCAGGTGGATCTCCATCTATGAATGAAATCTTTTGCCCTCTCATTGTCATTCTGATTTAGGTTGAAAAGATGGTTGAGGGTAGGCGGAGCCTCAGTATTGAAGAGAAACCTTTCAATGAACAAGTTGATGACTTTGTCGAATTCTCGCAGTTCAATCGGGTTTATGTGGTCAGCATACCATCTTGCTGCAACTCCTTCCACACTGCGTGGAAAGCATAAGAATAAAGCCCTATTGTTCTTTCTAAATCGGTTGCACTCGGCGAAAAATGTGGCCAGATGAGCCTTGGGGTTGTCGGTCCCATCAAATTTTATGAATTTACGAGGAAGATCTTCCCAGTTGTCATCCCCTTCTAGGCCGTCATAAAAATCTGCACCGGTGTAGACCTTTTTGCCTTTGTCCTGGGTTTGTAAGTCTTTGATTGCACGAGTCATTTCTCTCATTTGCTCCTGCATTGGATCTTCTGCCGAGATCTGAAACTTGGTTTTGCTTGCCGACTCATGCCCTCATTGACTTTCTTGGACCGATACAAGGGGTTGTGAAAATATGTCGGCTGCTCTTCCTCTGAGTCCTCCTCTGCTGACTCTGAAGTGCTATCATACTGAACTTGCTTCTTACTGACTTTTCCCTTGGCTTTGCTTTTAGAAGATATTTTCTCAGGGTTTTCCTTAGTCTGTTCAGACATTATTTTGGCCATCACTTTCTGAAACAACTTGTATGTAGCTGAATCAACATTGTTATCCGCTTCTTGGCCTTGATGCTTGGATGATCTGATGGAGTTCATTTCTTCTCCTTCGCTGTCACTTTGCTGGGGCACTGTTTCCTTTCTAGTCCTCGTCTGAACCATGATGAAATGTCAATGTCCCTTCTGAAGGTAAAAATGGGATATTTAGAAAATTTTTGGAGGAAATTATGATAAAGGAGGAAATCAAAGTCTGATAATGAAAACATCCCATTACGAGGGACTGGGTTGTCACCAAAATTTGTGACAACCACATTGTTTTTTCTGAAAAAGAATAAACAAATACTTAAGTTTGAAAGGGCCATATCCTAAAAATTTATTTTATCACAAAGGAATTTGAAAGAAGATATATAAAGAAAAATTTGAAGAATTGCAGGCAGGATCAAAGAATTTGAAGAAATCAGAAGAATAAAGAGAAGATACACCTGGGTTTAAAAAGAAAAAATTTTGAATAATATATACCCAGGGTTTTGAAGAATGTATGGAAGATATAAAATATCATACAATCACAGATATACAAACAAGGATGTACAAGCAGCATTCCCTAAAGCTGACTCTATATGCAATATTTGAAATGGCTGATAGGACCTTAATCCTAACTCTAAGATTTAGATCATCAGATTTCAATCAAGGTATGCCGATATACTCAAGTCGAAGCTCGAAGTACGTGGCATATAAGATATTTACTCTGGTTCTAAGGTAAAGGCTTCCCAACATCCTTGAGCACCTACTGATATACCTCGGACTATGGCCCTTAGGTACATGGTAGGGGGGCGCGAACCCAAATAAGTGGTCCAGTTGTGAGGCTCTCTCCCGAACTATGGTTCAGTGAGACAGCCCAGCAACGTGAAGACCGGGACAATATAGGTAGGGATGTTTTCAAAATATGATCAACATGCAATAAAATCAGAAAGCTCTAATGCAAGTCCTAAAGAGATAGATTTAAAAAAGAAGAAGCATACACTTGCATACATTGTTTTGCATTCCATCCTTAAAATTGAGGAGAGTTGTATTTAAAACCTAAGTCTAATGTGAACATGGAATAATCTCCTCAATATGGTCCTACCAAACCATACTTAGATCCTATATGAAAATAATGTTAGCTTAGGACAGAGTCTAGGCTCCTAAGGTTTGCATGGAAATGTAGCTGACATATGTTAGAATAAAGACTTAGATTATATAAAAGCAAAGCAAAGGCATAGATTCAACCGGACGAAGACGAGTCCCATCACGGTCACCAAAACTGTGATCATCGCAAAATTTTTCCTCTCTTGTGGTTTTCTCTCTCTTCCTTCTCTTTTACTTTTCTAACCTCTATTCTCCTCCTTTTTGAAGGGAGTGGAATAAAAGAAAGAAAAGAAAGAGAGAAGAGAAAAGAAAGAAAGAAAGAGAGAGAAGATTTGCGTGGTCTCGCTCGACCTTGATTTGAAAATATTTAGAAAATTACTCGCCTTCGTTTTGAAAATATTGCGGGAAAATGGAGAGACGGGATTCGCTCGTCGGTACGAGGTTCGACCGTTTCTAGCGCCTTTACCAGGGGTAATCGAATCAAGGATCGAATCTATGCCTTTTGCTTTGCCTAAATATAATCTAAGAATTTATTCTAATTCTAAATGCATAAAGAATCATACTTGTGCAATGCAAGGATGTATGCTCTTCTTGAAAAGAATGTTTTGAAAATTTCCAAGTATTCTGAGATGAACTTGATAAGGGAGTGAAGAAATGTTTGAATCTAACTTTGAACTTGAGAGAAGTTCTAAGTCTTTGAAGTAAATCAGAGTTGGAAAAATAAATCTTGATTTTGAGAAAGAATGATTTTGAAGCTTTGGAATGAAAGGAAATGAAGTTTCAAAGTCAGGAATGGACTTTGAATTTAATCATGGATTTAGGAGAGGAAATGAATACTTGAGATGGGATTGAATTGAAGTTTGAAATTTAGAATGGATCTGAGAAAATCAAATGGTATTTAAGAATAGAAATGGATTTAAAAGATTCAGATTAGATCCGAAAATGGAATTAAAGTCTAGAATTGGAATTGGATTCCGGATCCTAAACAGAATGGGATCCAAGATTTGAAAATCCAAGATGGACTTGGGTTCTGGATCCTAAAAATGGAGTGGATCTGAAGTCTGAGATCCAAATGTAGAATTGGGTTATGGATCCTAAGATGGATTTGGATCTGAAGTCTGAGATCCAAGGTGAAATTGGTTCTGGATCCTAAAATGAAAAATTGGATCTGAAGTCTAAGATCCAAAGTGAAATTGGTTCTGCATCCTATAATGAAATTGGATCTGAAGTCTGAGATCCAAAAGTAGAATTGGAGTTTGGATCCTAAAGAGGAATTGGATCTGAAGTTTGAGATCCAGAAGTGGAATTGTATTTAGAAGACTAGATCCAAGTTGATCCGATTTTGGATTTGGAATTTCCAAAATTGATTTGAGAATTTGAATTTTGAATATGCAAATGAATTTCAAAGTCAAATTGGACTTTGAAGCTTGAATCTGGAATTTAGAAGATGAATCCATATTTCCAAGTTTGAATGAATTTGAAAAATGAAACTTAGGAATTGAATTTTAAATATACAAATGAATTTCGAAGTCAAGTTAGACTTTGAATTTTGAAGTTTGAATTTGAATTTTAGAAGATGAAGAGAATCTCAAAGTTAAATTGAACTTTGGATTTGATTTGGAGTTTTTGAATATAATTGAATTTAGAATTTCAAAGTCAAATTGAACTTTGAAATCTGATTTGAATTTGAATATAAAATGAATTTGAAATCTCAAGGTTGGATTGAACTTTGAGATTTGAAAATGAAATAGAATTTTGAAAATTGAAAGAATGAATTGGATTTGATAAGGATTGAAGATAGATTTGAGGAAAATATTTACATTACTTGGAGTTTTTGAAGAAGAAATTTCGGAAATATGATGCAATTCTTTCCTAAATGATGAATGAATTTAAAATTTTGAAATTGGATTTTGAAAAGCTATTTCATTCTTTAAATGAATTTAAAATAAGATTGAAGATATAATACATCCTTGACTATGGTCATTGAATGTATTATATAATAATCTATATTTAGATTCAAGTGAAGAATAAAATGCATTTTGTTGCTTTTATAGAGTTTAGAATGAAATTAACTCTCAATATACCTTGACTATGGCCATTGGTATATATTTTGAGTTGATTTTAAGTTAAACTCTAATAAAAGAACGAAATATTTTAAAGGTATGATGATTTTTGAAGAGAATTCAGTGTGAATCCAATGTTATTTTATAAAAGATAAAAATCCTAAGTTTTGTTTACATCCTTACTATGGCCATTGATGTAAATCATCAACTTAGGATTAATTACCTCCTTCGAAATGGTGCACGTGCCATTCGTGTTCCCATTGGTGAGAATTTGAAATAAAAGGCAAAATGAGATGAAAATGAACAATTTCTAAGATATGTATGCTCATACATTCTAATCTAATGAGAATATTCTCATTTATGGTCTAACTATTACATCATTTAGATGGGAATTGGAGATATCAGAATCCCTAACTTAGGAGATAAATCAATATTCTCTGGATATTCATGCAAAACAAAGTTAATAAAGAGGCAAACATGGAAAAGAAAATGTCATATTTAAAATTAGTATATATATGATTAGACCTAAGTTAATGAATGAGTATATATATCTCTAACTAAGGGTAGTATATATACTAAAATGGGGAATGCACACGAATTTACCCAAGGTGGCATATAGATAATGTACTTAAAGTCGGGGGATTTATACTGATGAGACAACGCACATGCATCTTAGTAAGATATTTAGTACATCTATGATGCATCTTAAATAATGCAGGGCTTAGATATGTACATGACATGGTAAAGTATATGAACAAGACATGAAATGGAACAAGGGGAACATGGTGCTGTAGCAAATGTAGTATGAGAAATGAATTTAATGAAGAGGTTACAGCAACCAGTGGGTTATCATGCTAGGAAATTACAAGGAGCCAACACAGGTAGTACATAGCAGGAAATATACACAGTGAATAGGAGGCACTATAAAGAAAAATCTATAGTCAGATGAGGAAAAGATACACTGGATACTGAAAATGCATCTTGTAAAGTTAGCCTAACCGATAAATGTGTGTGCTTAAGTGAAGGAATGGAGTGACAGGCTTCATACAAAAGACTCTAAGCAAACTGTCAAATAATAAATTAAGTAGAATATCATTGTCCAAGTTCTTTAATGATGAAATTTCTTACTTGTCAATGATGCTAAAATTTCCACATAGAATGGAAGTGATTGTTACCAAAAAGCCATCCAATCGGTTCTGAACATATTTCAATTTATTGCAATTCAGGAGTCACCGTGTCCCTGTCCTTTGCAGATAACTCGTAAACTCGAGGAATTAGTTGATATTGGCTTCAAACATAGAGCTAAATCAGATGTTACAAATTGCCAATACCCTTTTTTTTTAGATGGTATGCTAAACAGGAACTGGAACATACTTCATAAACTCTTTGAATGAGGGGAACTCTTCAATGACCTGCGGATGGGATATTATAACATGTTGGACAAAATATAATGAATAAGTTCAATAAACATACCTACAGGGGATGTACATAATGGATGAGTCCAGTGAGTGGGCTTGGCCATCATATCAGAACAAATTCTGCAGGGGACAGAATGTCTATCTGATGGGCTTTATTCCAAATATTTAGATCTATCCCATCCTACTTAGGCTCGGGGTCGACTCAGTGGGTTAAATTGGAAGAGGAATTGAGACTCCTCATAGGTGAACTCCTGGAACATCCTCTTGAGAGCTGCGTGCATGATGATCCAGGGGAGTGGAAACTTTCACCAAAGTTTCCCCAGCTTTCGGAGAGCTTTTGGTCAACTTCTTCCAATACAAGCCTTTCAACCAATGTTTTTCAGCTCACACCAGGCACCTCTGATAAACATGCCCATCTAATCTCATTCAAACACTTTATAGAATTTTCAATGTTGTCTTTGCAGAAATTGTAGAAAAGACTGTAAGTGACAGATCAATGGGGTTTGTAGCCCATTTTCAACATAACATCCGAAACCAACAAAGCATCCTTTGGTCGGCCTTCTGCACGAAGGGATAGGATCAGTTTATTAAAGGTATATTTTGAGGTTTCAGTTCACTTTCTATCATCTTCACAAACGTCCCCACTGCCTCAATCAAGTTCCCCACCCTGCAATAGCCATCAATGATATAATCATAAGCACATTTCAAAAGATACAAACCCCTTTGTTAACATATTGCTAAAAATCTCTACAGCTTCAGACATTTTCCCTCTTCAAGATAATGTTTGAACTAGAGGGGTATAAGAGCAAGCAATTGGCTACAAACCTCACTCAAGCAACTCATGAAAAAGCTTAATAGCCTTACTCACATCCCCTTTTCTTTTTTTTGCAGAAAGCCTGTATTGGGGTATTGTGCATGATAACATCACATTTTACACCCTTTACTAGCTTCTCTTTGAACAGCTTGGTAGCCTGGAATATCTTTCCCTGTAAACAGTACCCACCAATTAACATACTAAGTGTCTTAATATATACAGTTTGGTGCTAGGGAGGAATTGACAAAGAGATCGAATTCTTGGATCTCTGAATTTTCTTAGCAGGATTCTTAACTTCAGATCCAAAGAGATGAGTGACCAACATCATGACTGGTTTGAATTATAACAAATCCAATAGCACAGGGTCTGGTGGTACAGTGAATATACTTATGAGATTTATGTACACATGATGGAGAATTTTCCTAGAGCTGCTACGGTAGTATTTGCAGGAAAACGTGCAGGTGGAGTTAGGCAAAAGGGCGAATATCGAAATAGCCTGAAGAACCTAATGCTAGGCTGAGCTCAGCTCATTCCTCCTTCTGTATGGAAATAACAATCAAAATCAGACTGCATAAATATGATGGAAAATTTAAACTATCTATACAGCCATCATAGCACCAATGCCTACTAAATCAAAACATGATATAATATCCGCACCACAGACCAAAACAGGAGATATGGATGAACTTGACAGTGTACGATATATTAGCAACAACACTTATTACCAGGAAAATTTAATAAGACAGAAATATAATGGTTCATGCTTTAATAATATTACACAATCATGGATTACAACAAGTAAATCAAAGTGACAAGGATGTCGTTGACAATTGATAAGCATGGAAATCAAAGCAAAACAGAAATGACAGAGGAAGAAGATACTTACAGTAGTCCTGTTTCAGGATGGGGACCTCATCTGTTGATGTAAATAGATAAAAGAAGCAGAAGATAATGGGATAAAATGAAAATTGAAATTATGGAAATCTAATGAGGTTTTAATGAAAGCAATTCATCGAGCTTTGCTCTCTTGCTTGAGAACACCCGTAAATTTTCACAGGTCCAGTTGACTTCCATATCCTCGGTCATTCAGTTCCTTCTCTCGTTATTGGGGTTTGAGAGCATCCAACTCAAAATCATCCAATTATTATTCTAAAACAATTACTATATCTACAAGAAACTTATACGAAATGCCATATTCGACTTACATTTACCAAGAAACGTATGAGAAGGTAAATCTGGAGGCTAAATGTAAACATGAATTAGTAGGAGAAAGAAAGAAAAGAGAAAAAAAAATCAGAAGGAGAACGACGCCCTACCTGATTGTCGAGACAGAGCAAAGCATTTGGAAACTTATTATAAAAAAAAAAAATGAAAACGTGAAATAACACATAAAATGTATTGGAACAGGGTTGTTCCATTTGCTGTTGCAAAGGAGTGAATCGGTTCTGCTACATGCAGATCGATCGCACAATCTTGCTAAAAGAAAAGAAGAAACGAAAACAATAAAGGGATGAAACTTAGAAAAAGATTTTTTTATGAGGAACCGAAAAAGGGAAAAGAAAGAAGTTCTTACCTGATATGAAGGAGGAAGGAAAAGTGAAAGAGGGGTGCTGGGGTGAAACGCGGGTGAGGTGAAGAAGACCATGCGTGCCTCTCTTAAAGGGATGGGAGGATGATTCGGTTGGGGGATGGATGGAAGAGAGTGAATTTGTTAGTGATGGAGGGCCGGAGATGGGGAAATTGGAGGGCGATGGAGGAGTGGAAGCTTCTGGAGGAAGGGTTTTTTTCGGAGTCTGTGGGAGAGGCGCTCTCCTCTTCGTTAAAACCCTAAAAAAGACAAATTTGAAAGGGACCCCTCATTTTTCAGGTTTTTTGCACATAGGGGGCTCCCTAACAAACTTTGCAAAAGAAGTTTTCTCATAAAAAAAAACTGGATTTTTCAAAAGGGTGTTTTTTTCAAAAAGGTTTTTGCAAAAGAATGGTTTTCAAAAGAGGTTTTTCAAAAACTAATTTTTTTGTTTCTTTTCTGTTTTCATTTTCCATTTTTTTTGTATTTTTGTAGTAGAAAACTAAAATTTTAAAAGAAAACAAAGTTTTAAACACTAAATTTTTGTATTTTTCTGAGAAATATTTACAAAGAGTATTTTTCTGAGAATTTCAGACCATTTTGGAGAAATTTCTTCAGAAAGTGGGTTTGGACCCAAGTTTTGAGAAAATGTTCGAGTTTTAAAACTCAAATCGAGGAATACAACGCAATGGATCCAAACGGATGTCGGATGGACTGTTCGAGCTATTTAAAGGCTATTTTTGGTATTTTCTATAATTTTAATTTAAAATTTGAACAAGGAGATTCAGATTTGGATCTGGACAATGGATCTAGATCCAAAATCAATTTAAACATATGAAGTGAATTTAATTTAAATAAAACTAGAGAAATGAACTGGAATTCAGATTTGAAAATGACTCATTTGCTCAGAAAATGAATTTAGGGGCAAAAAGGGAATATTAAAAGATTTTGAGAAAATTGGGGTGTTCACAACCTTCGAGGCTTAGTGGTAAAACAAAATGAAAAAGAAATCAGGCTACGAAGAATGGAGTGAAATAAAATTTCGTACAGAGAATTGGAAATAGAAGATGCTACTTACCGAGAGTTCGATGATATGAGAGTGAAGGAAGAGGTGACTACGGCAGGTTGCTGCAAGGTGGGATCGGGCTCCGATGGTGGATGACTCCAGCTGCAAGTCTCTGGACTTATTGATCGAAGCGAGGAGGTAAATCCTCTTCGGTAGCTCCACAGAAGGCAGGGAAAGAGGTCGGAAAGCAGTGGAGAGACTCTGGTGGGTGATGTTGATAATCGACAGATAATGGATGGGTAAATGGGTTCTTGCAGAGAAGCTCTCAGTGACGAAGATGCTGATGATGGGTGAAGTAGATGGATTGCGAATGGATCTGAAGAAAGGAAAGATCGATCTCCAGGAAAACAATGGATGCCGAGAAGAAGCTTTGAGGCCTCTTCTTAAAGGCGCCGTGGAGGATTCGAGAGTGGAGACGGTTGCAGATGGAAGGTGGAGAAGAGAGGGATTTGTTGCAGATTGAAGGTGGGGAGCCCTCCTGCGAACGAAGCTTCCAGAGGAGGAAATGCGCGGGAGGGGGCCGGTTGCATTTTCCCTTTTTTCCAAAAAGAGGATTCTTTTAAAGAAACTTTTTGAAAAATGGTTAAAAAAAACGAGGTCTTTAGAAAAGTGGCTTCAAAAAGCTAAAAAATCCTTCATTCTTTTTGTAATTTTTTTTCCAATTCTTTGGTTTTTAGTTTACTTTTCCCATTTTTTTGCATTTTTAGAATAAAATCCTAAAATCTTACGAGAAGACGAAGATTAAAACTAATTTTTTTTGTGTTTTTGCAAAAATATTTACAAAAGGGAATTTTTCTGAGAATTTAAAAGCTATTTTGAGAAAATTTCTTCAGCAAGTGGATTTATGTCCGAATTTTTGAGAAATATTCAAGATTTACAACCTCGAACTGAGAAATATAGGGTCGAGGATCCAACAGAGTGCCGGATGAGCCGCCCGAGCCTTTCAAAATCATTTTTTTGGTATTTTTGTGATTTTATTTTGGAAATCGGACAACAGGGCTCAAATTTGGATTTAAGATACTGGGTTCAGACCCAGAGTTGAATTTGAATATATCAATGTGGAATTTTAATCCAGAAATCTGAAGAAAGACTGAAATTTAGCTTTGAAATCACTTTGATCTTCTCAGAAAATAGAGTCAGGGGCAAAAGGGTCATTTTTATAAAACTTTAAAAATTTTGGGGTGTTCACAACCTGACGTCTATTATTCAATTACTAATGTGGTAACCAGGGATGCTACAGACCGAGTAAACCTCATGCGAGCAGCACGCAACTGAGAGAAACTCTTGCATAGGTAAGGATTGCAATCCGTACTACTGTAGTAGTGAGGTCCTAAAAAGGCAACCTCGACCTCCCTGACTCTGATTGACTGGAAGTCAAAGGACACTACAACTCCTGTCAAAACACGTGTCGTAGTAACGATAAGTCAGTCAGGGTTGTACCATCCACCCTCTCCAAGGTGAACCATTTTGTGAATGGGGCAAAGCAGGTTTATCTTTCTTAGGCTCATTATTCAGTCACACCTCCTGACGAGGAATTTGTGCCTTGTGGTCCCCACGGGGTACGCAAATGAGGACTTAGCCTGCCCATACACGTGCTCAGTCTCACACGGCTATCAAGAGCACATTGCTTGCGAAAGCGATCTTAACACCATATTATTTCTTTTCTAGTTTAGGGTATAGCCACACATGAGTTCACTCACGACAAAAAGGCCCTTACCCAGAGACTCCAACCGAGTCCAAATAAAAATCATGTTTATACATACCCTATGGTGTTTAAACTTGTGTATCAGTCTTTTCATTTCATAAAGTAAGTGCACTTCATGCACTCATCAATGCCTCAAGCAATGTACCAGTCGAGGTACGCACTACTCAGTACGAGTGTCAGGATATGCTACGTGCAAAGTGTAACTAGATACCACATGCTTTTTCGTCAATTGCACGAACATAAAAAACAAAGGCATGATATAACTACATATCTGAGAAATAAGATAATGTGCATGTGAGTGTACATTTTTTCAATTCTAAGAGGCATGCATATGCAATTCCATCAATTTCATCACTCAAGTGGTTGGAACTAAATCATTAAGATTGGCACTTTACATAACATGAGACCACCCTTGTAGAGAAGACTCACAATTTGGCGTACTTGTGTGTTGAGATTGAACTTTACGATATTCCCATACGTATGGGAATTATATTCGCATTCCAAGGTGGGTCATCGCTTTTGTAGGAGAAAAGATGCAAATGTGACACGAAAGACAATCATATGCTTATACCTTGCTAGGCTACTTGATTCAACATACTTACGTGACACTGAAGGAATCCAGGATATTCCCAACTTATGGGAATAACATTAGCATTTCCACAGTTTGGGGTGTCACGCCTGCGGACCCGATATAAAGATACTGAACAATGTTCATGACTTGTAACTGACGTATGCTCTATATGCGTGGAGTTTGCAATAGTGCTCACCCGTTTACACAACTAGTCAACCGAAACAGAACCCAAGGTGTAAGTATTGTGAATCTTGTTTCGATTTACAGTAAGAATCGATGATTGTCTTGCATTTGCCTTAGCTAAGATTCTAGACTTCCTGTAAATAATTTCCTTGAGGATGGATCATTGTGCTGTCTATACTTTGCACTCTCCACTTCTATTGGCACCTTGCATCCCCATTTACCCGACCTACTTGTTGTTGTGCTTCATACTTCTGACAACTGCAAATGTCATACTCTGCAACCCTGTTACAACATTATCTTCATTACGACTATCTGCTATCACATGTGCACATCTACTGTGTATTCTCACTACAACCATCACATGGCATCTATCATCTCCATTTCATTGTTGAACACATCCACTATATGCTACCATTGTTGCATATACACCTCATATAATACACGTTCCCCTGCACTTTCCTAGACGCCCTGTTGATGGTATTCTGCATCTCCAGCACCTACGACCTGCATGGTATCTCCCACAGTGTGCACACTCCACCATTTCTAGCACACACTCCACCATCCTCTCTACATAAATATCTATACTTCACCTGCCAACATCCATCATAACCCTGTATACAGCTTGTATATAGCACCACTTCACTCAGCTCCTCTATTATCTACCTATCTCACCACCTCCAGTGATTCTTGTATCTCATCAAGGTGCAGTGCCTGCGAAGTTTATCATTAGGGCACTGCTGAGGTGCTTCACTAATTGCATCACTACCTGTAATATCACACCCATCTTCCTGTCTCACAGTATAGCCACTATTACCTTTTCCACCTCAGCAACACAATACCCTACTTTCATTTGATCTCCTCTACACTTCACTTTCACAGCATCATTTGCCTTCTTCAAACTCCACTTATCATTTCACTTATATCACCACCTATGCATCCCTTTGCACATATCCATTAGCACAACCTCTACACAATAGCTACTTGTGCCACCCTCACAACTACCACCCCACTATATCTCATTGTATTAGTATGTTCCACTCCCACAACATATGCATGAAATCTTCTATCTTTTCATTCTTATACCAATGCATCATCCACAACATTTTCTCCTGATGTTCAGCATGAACATCATTCATGTCTCCTCATAGGCACCCTTTTTTTTTAAGCATCTCATTCAAATATGTTTACATTGCCTCATCTAGTATGAATATCATACTTAAATTCATATGCATGTTCGATTTAGTCAGTTTAGGATACCATGTACACATTTTCTGCCCACTTTCTCATTCGCTTGGCATACTATATATGTTCATCATATATGTATATATACTGCTTATATGGATGCATATAGGCTCTTGGTATTATATTTGTCCATTATTTTCCACTTTTTATATCTTCTATCTTGTACTAACTTGGATTTTACAGGAATTAGGTAGAGATTGCTTTCTCCTTCTTAGTTTAGGAATTTGATTTTAATTTAAAATTCAATATTGTAATAGTTAGATTATACTGAGAAGTTTATATTCCAGCACTAGAATAGAATGTATGAGCATACATATCTTAGAAATTGCTTGTCTTCATCTCATTTTTCCCTTTATTGCAAAATTTCACAAATGGGCACACAAATGGCACGTGCACCATTCTAATAGGAGGTGATTAAATCCTAAGTTGAGGATTTGCATCAATGGCCATAGTCAGGATGTGAACAAAACTTATGATTTTCATCTTTTATGGAATAACACTAGATCCACACTAGATCTCTTTTCAAAAATCATCATATTTTCAAATATTTTCTTCCTCTATTAGAGTTTAACTTAAAATTAACTCAAAACATATATCAATGGCCATAGTCAAGATATATTGAAAGTTAATTTCATTTTAAACTCTATAAAGGCACTAAAAATGTGTTTTATTCTTCACTTGAATTTAAATACGATTATTATATAATACATCTTATGACCATAGTCAGAGATGTATTATATCTTCAATCTTATTTCAATTCATTTAAAGAAGATGCCTCGCGAAGCGAGGTTCCGGGTTAACTTTTAACTTGAATGGGAAATCTACCATATGGGTTTCTCAAATGGAGAAACCATAATGGGACCTTCAGAATTTTGGATGAACAAATCCGAAAGGGTTTTACGAGAGGAGGAAAATATAGGGTTCCCTAAAGCCTCGAAAAGGGGAAGAAATTGGGCGTCTCATTGTTGAGACTGAAATAGGTTTTGAAAATGACCTTTCGCAGAAAATTCAGGTTTTGACCCTTAATCTGAGTGGGAACACCATACGGAATTCTTGATTGAAGAAACCGCGATGGGACAGGAAGAGATACTTCAACTGAATGAGGCAACTCTTCTGGAAGATATAAACAACGCTAGGTTGCATCAAAATAGATTTTGAATGTTTATTTCATTCTTGAAATAGCTAGAAAAATTTTGCCAATGAGATAAAATTGTAGCTGATTCAAATGCTTGGAAATGTGCGCGTATGTGCAAAAGATATTCTCTCTTTTGCCTAGAGTATTTCCCCCAAATGAGGTTAACTCCTCAGTTCTAAGAGTCAGATTCAAATTTTTAGCGCTGATGATTTTCTTCAAGGAAGCTATCCATTTCCTTGATATGAGAATAAAAGAAATATTCTTAATTTCATAAAAGCAAGTAATGAAAAGATATTGGTAAAGGACTTTTGCATGAAAAAATATGACTTCTGGTAACTTTGGCAGTTTGATATCTGGGTGTTTTCCCATGATGATCTTTTTGCACTCTTTTTGAGTCATTGGGATTTCTCGGTTTTTCACATCATCCTTCATTTGGATGTCCTGACTTTTCTCTCTTTTTCAAGGAAGGGTACGTCACAAACTCCTTCATCTTGGAGATGCTTCGATCCTTCTTTTTCTCAGAGATTATATATGATGACATTGGCTCAAAAGGTCTTTAGATGATAGCAGAAATCAAATATCTTTTAGGGTTTGTTGGTAGGTTCATCACACTCACCTTCATCTCGACGGTGATCTGAACTTTCCCTAGAAAGATCTGTTACAAACTCCGTCATCTTGGAGATGTTTCCAATCTTCTTTGGCCTCGGGGGTCTACTTGCTTAATTCGCCTTCATCTTGACGACAATTGAGAGATCCCTTTTGTGGATATTTGATTGCAACTTTTTAACAAAATGAGAAGATATGGGTTGAGTGGATTCTTTTTATAGCTCAAGATATTTCCACTACCTGATTGCCAGAAAGTCATTTTTAAAACATGCGCCATAGCTAAGATCAATATCAAATCACTTTTGGCTTTTTAACATCATTGAATATTTCTTTCACTGATCATATCGAGGACATTTCTTATATCCTTTTAGTTGATCAACAGGAAAAGATTTGAATTTTACCTCTTTTTTGCAAAAAAATTTCACCTTTTTGGAAAGAAATATTAGAAGTAATATGAGGAAATTCTTTTTGTGTAGTCAAACTTTTAGAATCAACTCATGCTTTTAGCAAATTGGCAAATTTTTCATGAATTTCTTGTGAAATAATCACACAATATAGATTTTGATGAGACTTTTAGCTGTAATTTAAAGAAATGGTGTAAGAATCAGACTTTAGAAAACTAGACTGATGAAATACATTAGGTTTTGAAAATCCCGACCAGTTTATGAGAAACTGGATTTTGATAATCCCGACCAGCGAAAACACTGGATTTCAAATCCCGACCAGTTATGAAAACTGGATTTGAAAATCCCGACTAGTTATAAAAACTGGATTTTGAAAATCCCGACCAGTTATAAAAACTGGATTTGAAAATCCCGCCCAGTGAAAACACTGGATTTGAAAATCCCGACCAGTTATAAAAACTGGATTTAAAAATCCCGATCAGATATAAAAACTAGATTTTGAAAATCCCGACCAGTTATAAAAACTGGATTTTAAAAATCCTAACCAGTTATAAAAACTGGATTTGAAAATCCCAACCAGTTATAGAAACTGGATTTGAAAATCCCAACCAATTATAGAAACTGGATTTAAAAATCCCGACCAGTTATAAAAACTGGATTTTGAAAATCCTGACCAGTTATAAAAACTAGATTTTGAAAATCTCGACCAGTTATAAAAACTGGATTTGAAAATCCCGACCAGTTATAAAAACTGGATTTTGAAAATCCCAACCAGTTATAAAAACTGGATTTGAAAATCCCGACCAGTTATAAAAACTGGATTTGAAAATCCCGACCAGTTATAGAAACTGGATTTGAAAATCCTGACCAGTGAAAACACTGGATTTGAAAATCTCGACCAGCGAAAACACTGGATTGGAAATGAAGGATTTAATCTGATGTTTTGAAAGTGATTGAATTCGGGAGGTTATAACCCGAGGGTTGAGAAACTGATAAGATTTTGAAGATATTACAACCAGAGGTTGGGAAACTGATAGAACTTGAGAGATTGAAGATCTTGGGAATAATAGAATTGAGGAGTCGCACCCTAAGGGTTTGATCTTTTGGAATACACGATCAGCAGGAGCTGGATCTTTTGAAAATACATGACCAACGAGTGTTGGTTCTTTTTGGAAATACATGAGCAGCGAGATGCTGGGTCCTTTGGAAATATATGACCAGCGAGATGCTGGATCTTTTGGAAATACATGACCAACGAGTGTTGGATCCTTTGAAAATACATGACCAATAAGTGTTGGATCTTTTGGAAATACATTACCGGCAAAAGCTGGATCTTTTAAAAATACATGAAGTTTTGGGAGATTTAAGTCAGAACTTGAATTTAGAAGGAGAAAGGTCTTTGGTCAGAAGACTGATTTTAGAAGGTTACCGGTGTGAGAACCGGATTTTCCAAATGAGCTTAATTTTGAGAAATAACCAGTGTGAGAACTGGGTTTTGAGGATGAGCTAGATTTTCAAAATGAGTTTTTAGAAGATAATTCAAGATTTATCCTCTTATCCTGAATGGGGGAAAATAGTAAAAGAATACCTCATTGAGAGGAGGTATCAGGTTTATCCCTTATCCTGAAAGGGTAATCTTTAAAGATAAAAGTAGATGAAATTTTAATAAGATTGAAAATTTTGTTAAAACTTGACACAAATGAGCATCAGCTTGATGTAAATTTGATCAAACAAAAAATGAATCAAATGAAATAAAAAAATAAAGATCACAAGATTAATTAAGAATTAACAAAATTTGAGGAAAAGAGCTTTCGTCTAATCCTGCCTGCATATAACGGAAAAAAATGATTATAGATCAAAATAAAAATGCCCCAGTATCATGGAGAAGAATGTAAGAATTGATAGAAGATCATTGTTTTATTGAAATGACTCTTTGAATAGTACAAAAAGGCTTTAGAATAAAAATTCTAAGTATAAAATTTCTTCAAATGTAGAGCATTAATGGGATCTGGCATTTCAACCCCATCTGCATTGATCAAACGATAAGAATTGTGAGGTAATGCTTCCTTAACCACATAAGGGCCTTCCCAATTGGGTGACCACTTGCCCCGTGGTCTGTGCTTGAGATGAGTTGTCGATCTGAGCACCAAATCATTAACTCAAAATTTTCTCTCAATGACGGACTTGGCATAGTGTCGAGCTATCCTTTGTCGATAAGCTTGAGCATGCTCTGCTGCCTTGAGCCTTTTTTCATCCAGTAAATCTAGTTGCACCAATCTTTGCTGCTGATACTGATCAAGTGACAATTTTATAAGTGAAGCAAATTTGAGAGCGGGCTTTTGGATATGGAGAGGTAACACCACTTCAGTTCTGTAAACCAGTTCTGACGAAGTGGCATTAGTCAGGGTCCGAATGGTGGTCCGGTATGCCCAAAGTGCGTCATGAATTTTCTCATGCTAGTCTCGACCTGTCTTCACAGTCCTTTCCAGGATACGGATCAAGATTTTATTGGTGGCTTATGCTTGGCCATTCCCTTGAGGATAATAGGGAGCTGAGAAATGATGGGAAATTCTGAATTTAGAACAAAATGTTTTCATCCTCTCATTTTTAAAATGGGTTCCATTGTTTGAGACAATGTCATGTGGTATGCCAAAGCAGCAAAGAATGTTCTTGTGAATGAAAGAAACCACATGGCGGTCTTCTACTGTGCGTAGAGTAACAGCTTCAACCCATTTTGTGAAATACTCTGTTGCAGCCAAAAAGTATTTGTGGCCGTTGGAAGCAGAAGGAGTAATTGGGCCCACGACGTCGAAAGCCCACATAGAAAATGGCCAAGGAGAAACAACTGATTGGAGATATGTGGCCGGAGCATGAATGTAAGGCGCGTGCAATTGGCATTTGACGCACTTCTTCACAAATCTATGACAGTCCTGCTGTATGGTATTCTAATAGTACACTGCTCGAACGATCTGCTTGACGAGAGTTTGATAGCCGACATGGCCACCGCAAATCCCTTCATGCGCCTCTTGGATAACTTTCATAGCCTCTTCTTTGTCTAAGCATCTTGAATACTCAGAACTGAACCCACGGCGGTAGAGGACATTGGCAAGAATGAATTATCGGGTAGACATACGCTGAATTGCACGTTGCTCCATTTTAGGCATTTCTGGTGGAAATTCACCAGTCTCAATGAAATTTTTGATGTTTTGGTACCAAGGCTTCTCCCTCTGATCGACCTGGTTTACTTGCATAACTGAAGTGAAAGCAGGTTGCTCAAGTCTGCCGACTTCAAAAGAACGACATGATTCACTGCCTTTGAAAGATAAAATGGAGCCCAAACTGGCCAAACCGTCAGCTATCTGATTATGCTCTCTTCTTATGTGACAGAGTTGAAATTCTTCGAAGCTGTTCACAAGAGTTAGGACGATCTTCTGATACGGAATCAATTTGTAATCTTTTACTTGCCATTCAATGTTAACTTGACTGACAACAAGTAGGAAATCCCCAAAGGCATGCACTCTCTTGACATTGAAACCTTGCAGAATTTTGAGGCCTTGTATTAAAGCTTCATACTCGGCCATGTTATGAGTGCATTGAAAACCAAGCTTGAGGGAATAAGGGATCATTTCTTTTTCTGGAGTGATTAACAAGACTTCAATCCCTATGCCAGACATGTTTTTAGAGCCATCGAAGAACAAGTTCCAAACTGGGGGCTGTTGGATATTATAGATGTGTTCGTCAGGAAAATCATCCTCTGCTTTAATCTCTTCTGTCAAGGGGAAGTCTGCCAACTGATCTGCGATTGCTTGGCCTTTAATCGACTTTTGAGAAACATACTTTAAGTCATATTGCATTAGGAGGACTTGCCATTTCGCAATCCGTTCAGTGAGAAAAGGTTGCTCAAGAATATATCTGAGCGGATTAAGCTTTGGCAAAAATTTGATTTCAGAAGCCAACAAGTAATGTCTCAACTTCTGGCACATCCAAACCAGAGCCAGACAAGTTTTCTCCATTTGAGAATACTTCTTTTCGTAATCAATGAATGTTTTGCTCACGTAGTAGATGGCGTGCTCTATCAGGCTGCCCTCTTTATACTGCGCGAGGAATCCGCCACAGGCGTTCTGATTGACGGAAATGTATAGTAGGAGAGGTTTTCCCAACTTTGGCAGCTTCAACACTGGTGGATTAAGGAGATACTGCTTGATGCGCTCAAATGAGAGCTGACATTCTGATCCCCATTCAAATTTAACTCCTTTTCTTAGCAAATGGTTGAAAGGCTCACATCTCATGGCCAAATTTGAGATGAACCTGCGAATAGATTGAATATGCCCTTGAAGGCTTCGTAGTTCTCTCATATTAGTTGGAGGCGGCATATCAATAATGGCTTTTGCCTTGGCTGGATCCACCTCGATTCCTTTCTTGCTGATAATGAAGCCGAGTAATTTGCCAGACTCAATTCCGAAAACACATTTCTGAGGATTAAGTCTTAATTTGTAAAGAATAAGTCTTTCAAAAACTTGACTAAGAGCATCGAGATGATCCTCTTCTTCTTTAGACTTAACCAAAATGTCATCTACATATGCATCCATATTTTTGTGCATTTGATCATGGAAAATGACGGCCATTGCCCTTTGATAGGTTGCCTCGGCATTTTTTAGCCCAAATGGCATTACAGTATAGTAGAAGGTTCCCCATGGGGTAGTAAATGAAGTCTTGTACTGATCACAAACGGCCAGTTTGATCTGATTATAACCTAAATATCCATCCATGAAAGAAAACATGGCGTGACCTGCTGTGCTATCGATCAACAGGTCAATATTGGGAAGTGGATAATCATCTTTTGGGGTGGCCTTATTGAAGCCTGCTTTCAGTAAATCTTCAAGTCCTTCTTTGACTTGTTGCTCTATTCGAGGGTCTAATTTCCTCAATTTCTGTTTGATTGGTCTGGCTTCTGACTTCAATTTGAGTCGATGCTCAACCAGCTTGGTATCTAATCCTGGCATATCCTCATAAGTCCAGGCAAATACTTCCTGATGCTTCTTAAGGAATTGGATGAATCTTGCTTTTTCAACCTTGCTTAGACCCGACCCGATTTTGAGAATTTTTGGATCATCTTCCGACCCAATGTTGATATCCTCAGTTTGATCTTGAACCAAAGACGATGATTCATCCTGCTTCTGAATGTGAGCAAATTCTGACAAATCCTGAATGGTGGAATCGAATTCGGCTGGCTCTTCGGTTTGCTTTGCTGCCTGACTGACCTCTGCTCTGTCTTTCATCTCAGGAAACCGTGCCAATTTTAAATATTTGGGATTAATAACAAATTTTTTCATTGATTCAGGAGTTAATGGTCCTCCGCATAATGGTCTAGGGCATATCATTCTGCCCGCTACAACTGGGATTCTTTTGTTTCTCTTAAAAATTTTCCTGGTCTTAGAATGTCTGCCGACTATCGTGAATGGTGGCAAATTGTTTGTCCTCCACCTCTTTGTCAAGATCAATAAAATCATATTTTTCTCATTTCAATAAAATTCTCTCTCTTTCTATTATGGTTTGACGACCTCGCCTAGGTAACAAGGCACATTTTCGTTGTTTATTTCTCTTGCAAAAAGAATGACAACATAATTGTCGTGATTCTTGCGACGACTCAGTCCCTAGTAATGGGACATCTTTTTCAAATTGTCTACCATATTTTCAGCAAATATTTCTTCCAAAAACCAATTCCTTTAGAATCTAATCAGGTCTTTGCCCTGCAGAGAGCATCCATAACATTTGATGGTTCAGACAAGATCAGGCAAAAGAACAACGGCATCTCAGTACTCATCAGCCTCAGAAGAAGAGATGGGCTCTGTTATCGTCGCGAAATTTTCCCCCGTCTTCCCTTCCTTGCGGAAGAGAGAGAGGGAAAACGCTTCCGCGCTTCAAACTTGACCAGATTTTGAAAATTGTTTTTGAAATACTCGCCTCCGTTTTGAAAATTGCGGGAAAATCAATGGGATGGGGCTCGACTTGTCGGTACGAGGTTCGACCGTTCCTGCCGCCTTTAACAGGGGTAATCGAACCAAGGACCAAAATTGTGCTTGACTTAACTAAATCATCAAAATCGTGTTCTATCCTATATGCACAGAGAACTCAGCCATGTGCTATGAGATCTTGGAAAATGTAAGTTGGAAAAACATGATGTATGCTTAGAAAATATTTGGAGTTGAAAAGATTCTCTCAGGAAAAAGCTGAAAGTCAATTTCTCAAAAAACTCAGATGAAAAAGATTTGAAATCTCGGGAAAGTTCATAAAGTTGTGAGAAAATCATGAATGGTTGAAAATCCTATGAAAATAGAAGTGATTCTTGAGAAAAAGGTGAACATTTGAAAAGGGAAACACTTCTCAGGAAAACTTAGATTTTGAGAATTTTCTTAGGAAAATGATGGAAAATTTATAGGAAAACTCATTGGAGAAGGAAATTCAAAACTTGGGAATCGAAATCCTGAGAATTTTACCTTTGAAATACTTGGAAATCGCTTTTTGATCTTGGAGAAATATTGAAAAACTCCTTTGAAGCTCTTAAGAAAATAACATTTTCCAAGGAAAACTATGGAAAAACTTGACTTGGGAAAACCGATTTTGGAAAATCTTCAGAGTTTCTTGAGAAATCGATTTTCTTGAGAATGAAACTTTCTTGGGAAAATCACGAGAAAACCAATGATTTCATGATGCAAATGATATGAGTGAATGAATGCACTTTGAAAGCTTTTCTAAGAAATTTTGTTGGAAAAATGTGTATTAAGTCAAAGTAAATCCTTCACATATTCTGACTGTGGCCATGAATATGTTCAGAGTTTATTTGATTTAAAGCACATGATTTTGAAAACTTTGGAAATATGATGTGCATTTTAAGATAGCCTAAGAGTGTAGGCTCAATGTGACTAGTAGAAAGATGATGGATCTGGGTCTCGTCCATATTCCGATTAGGGCCGTAAATATGGATTCCACCGAGTTCATCAACTCCCTAAGAGTTGGTGCACGTGCCATTCGTGAACATCCATAGTGCTTTTGAAATAACAATGCATGAATCATATAAGCAGGATATTGCATAAATTCAAACTATATGATATGCATCCTAGTCTAAGCAGGAAATTAAATATCTTATTCCAAAATTTACATTATTACATCACTAAATAAATGAAATAAAAGGAAATTGCAGACTTCAGCCCATTCTTTTGAATATCCCTGGCAAACTTGAAATAAGGTTAGCTCAAATATGTGGGTTTTTACAAGATTTTCCAATAATATTATGGAATTATTGGATTTAATTGGATCTAAACCCTATTCTCATGCTCCCTTGATATTTGAAATGATGAAAATGCAAGAAATTCAGTAGAAAATAGTTTGAAATTCGGAATTGGGGTTAAAATGACCAAAATACCCCTAAAATCAAAGTTATATCTTTAAAATCAGGGTTTTTTGGAGGAAAACTTGGTAAAATTGAGATTTTGAAATTCAAATTGAATCAAATGATGATGAAATGCAGTAAGAGACATGATGACATACTGCTAAACACATTAGGACTGTAAAATCAGAATTTGACATTTTGAATTTATCCAAAATAATGAATTTTGCTTGTTTTTCACTTGGATCCGGGTCCTGCGGGACACTGTTTTGGTATTATGGCTAATCTGAACCTCAAATGGATTCCAAATTGCACCAAATTCGGTATGAAGCATCTACTTACTCTGATAAACAGCCTAGAATGCTAAAAATCATGAAATGATATGATTTAAATGCTAAAATTTAAAGAAAGTCCTAAAATGGTGGATTTTGCCTATGGATCCGAACCAAATGCAATGCTTAATATGATAATGCAAGATTTACACCATGAAAACTTCTGATATTTTGCAGACTGTTAAAGGATCCGAAATGGAACATTTTTGGTTTTTACAGCCTCGGGATTTGAGCCATGGTGAGTTCAATAACAG
Source organism: Nuphar pumila (assembly GCF_984573655.1). Taxonomy (NCBI): domain Eukaryota; kingdom Viridiplantae; phylum Streptophyta; class Magnoliopsida; order Nymphaeales; family Nymphaeaceae; genus Nuphar; species Nuphar pumila. Next base: position 44,719,035 of record NC_143257.1, read on the forward strand.
AGATTTAGTTCTGACAGAGGTAAAAATCACCCTAATCTGATGTAAAATGCTAAAAAAATAGAAAACAGCCATGAATATTTATGCTATTTAACAGAGCTATTTACGACACCTACATGAACAACTTTCATGTTCATGATGTTGGCATTTGATCAACAGAGACACAGGTAAAAATATAACTTTGCATTCCTAAATTGACAGAACAGACAAATGTAGCAAAACAAAGGACTGAAAAGAAAAATCCGAAGAAGGTATCAACACTGTTTTAAAAATCACAGGCTTTCATATTCAAACAGAGGGCACCGAGGACATAACTTTCACTTTTTACAGTTTTGGATTTGGAGCAACACACAAAGAGAAACCATAGCCCTAAGTCGATCTAAGATCTCAGAGGCCCAAATCAGGCTCTGACACATGTTCCGAACTCTCGGATTTTTGTCAGACATAAAAAAAAATCATAAAAATCTGAGAAAATCAGGTTACAAACAAGACATTCTTCCGAGTTCCAAACATCTTTCAGATCGAAAATCGGATCTCCCATGAGGGATATCTCGATTTTACAAGTCGGCAAATGATTTTCAAAACGCATCCCGGGTAACAAAACCCGACTTGCCATTTTGAATGTTTACCGCAGTAAAAAAATTCAAATGCCTCCAAATTTTTGGCACAATTTTACGAACACCTAAGGGCGCATTACGTGATCTTTTTGGGATGTTTAATAAAAAATAAATGCATGAAATGTCGTGTGTACTGACTGTCAAAAATAGAGACCTACTGAAAATGAGCAGAATTGAAATAAATGCTAAATTAATCCTAATTAATTCATGAACTGTGCTAAATGAATAAAATAAAATGCAAATTAAATCTAGCTAAATGCATGAATGCTAAAAATCATCAAAGAAGCATAATTGAATATTTTTATGTATGTCGTTTTATGAGAATAGCTCAATCCATCTCTCGGATGAGCTCTTTCTTCAAACGACTCCCGAATCGAATTATGGCATCAAATCAAAGGGGAAAAGAAGTGCACCTTGCTTCATTACGCTGCGTAGAAGCTCTTGAAAGGGGCGGCTATCACGAGCTTCCTTCGTCCTTCGCTCCGGGCTTCGGATGGTTCCCCAAAATCGACCCTCTACACCTTTTTCACTGAGCCAAAGGGGCGTGAACTCCAAAGTGCAGAACTCGGATTTTTTTAGGAAGGCTAGGTCGAATTTTCAAGTTCACAAAAATGGTCTCCAAAGATGCCCTCTTCTCCTGGGCGTGGAGCCTTGTTTTTATAGATTTTCTGAAAATTTTTGAATTTCAAACAGGCTCAATCTGAGCCCTCCATGTGGCGCCATCTCAGGGGGTGCTATCTGGGGGTTTGAAATTCGAATTTGGCATTTGCAGGGAGCCCTCAGGTGGCGCCACCTCATGAGGCTATTTTTATTAAAAATAAAATAAAAATCAAAATGGAGCCAAGTGGAGTCCTGGAATGGTGCCACCTCAAAAGGTGTTCTGAGGTGTAAAGTTGGAACAGTGGGGGCATGCCATGTGGCGCCACCTCTGGGGAAGTTCAAATGTTTGAAATTTTTCTTTTTCTGCAGGAAAGGAGAGGCTGACATGTGGCATTTCCTCAAAGTGGCTCCTACGATGCCATGTGGCAGGAGAACATGAAGGGAGGAAGCAAAATGCACCACCTCATAGGGGGGTTTTTCTACCTTTTCTGATGCAGGGAGGTCTGGACATGTGGCAGACAAGTGTCAGCTGTCTGGAGAGGCCTTCTCAAATGGCGCCACCTCAGAGGAGAATTTGAATTTCAAATGGAGGTTGGCCCTGGAGGAATGGGGGATGGACATGTGGCTCCACCTCAGGGTGGCTCCTACAATGCCATGTGGCAAGAGGGAGGAAAAGGAGGGAAAGGACATGTGGCGCCACTTCAGGCCATCTGGAAAAATCAGAGCTCAGGATTTGCGCCACCTAGGCCCTGTTTGAATTTTTGAATGGTTTGCTTTTTCTGAAGAAAGCCAGGAGTGACATGTGTCTCCTACTTTTCTAAAAAAAAGTAGGGAGAAGACATGTGTCCTCTACTTTTTCTGAAGGAGTGAGAAGGAGACATGTGTCACCTGCTTTTTCTGAAAGAAGCAGAAGATGACAAGCCATGTGGCAGAGGGGAGAGAAGGAGGGCCAAGCCATGTGGCACCATCTCAGACAACCTGGAAAAGGTAGAAGTTCAGGATCTGCGCCACCTATGAGGAGATTTGAATATTTGAATTCTAGCTTTTCTGAAGATAGCAGGAAATGACACATGGCAGTTGCTTTTTCTGAGGAAATGAGAGCTTGCCACGTGTCCTCTGCAGGAGACACACTCCAGATGGCGCCACCTCAGAGGAGACAAGCCTACCTTTTCTGTAGGAATTTAGGAGTGACACATGTCTCCTACATTTCTGAGAAAAGTAGGGAGAGACATGTGTCAGGCTACTTTTCTAGAAGGAGGGAGAGGTTGACACGTGTCCTCTGCAGGAGACACACTTCAAGTGGCGCCACCTCAGAGGAGACAAGCTCCACTTTTTCTAGACAGGACAACCTATGACACTTGGCATCTCCTGGTAGTCTTGAAATGACACATGGCGCAGGATGGATAGGGTGACACATGGCAGATAAAATGGGATGACATGTGGCGGCTTCTTAAGGTAGCCCCACACTGACACTTGGCATGGAAATGGGAGGAGAGAGGAAAGACAAGTGGCACCAATCCAGGGGACAAGGCTCCTATATTTTTGGGTTTTTTCAAAATTCAAATTTTTCAAAAGAAAAGCTTGTGTGACACCACCTCAGTGTGGGTCCCACATTGCTTCTTTATTGAAATAAGGATAAAACCACAACTTCTTTTTGGAATTTTCATAAAATCTGGAATAATTGGTAAAACAGGAAATTTTGGAAAGAGTTGGCCCCTGTAGGGTGATTTTGTAAAAGGAAGATATTTGAAATTGTTTGACAAAAGGGCAAAGTCTGAGTTGAAATTTATTGAAAATTATCCAGATTGTTTTCCTAAGAAAATATTTTGAAATTCAGAGCCCTAGGGGTAAAATGGGAAGAATTGATAACTTTGAAGACCCAGGGTTTTGAAATCAATTTTGAAAAGAGTTAAAATTCTAATCTCGATTGAAAATTTTGAAATCAAGAGTTCTGGACCTCGAAATGACATGCTGTGCAGTGCAGTGATATGAGATGCTCATGCAATGATATGCAATGTCATGTCTTATGAAATGCAATCTTGAACCAAGACTTGGAGCTGTCTGTCTCCTGTCAGAAATAAATTTTTGAACATCTGAGTTAAAAATAGAGAAATTTTGAGAGTTCCAGATGAAATTTGGACTTTTGCAGGGTTCGGGCTCAGAAAATGACCATTTTGCCCTCCGGCGATTTCAAAGGATTAATGATGATGTTTGGTGGAGATGTCGGGGAGGTGAGTGAAAATTTGGGGTGTTTACAGATGCCCCTCTTTGCTACTAAGCCGGCTTGTGGCCGAGCTTAGTGGCAAAAAAAAACACACCAAATTTGGGCTATAAAAAAATGCCCCCAGTTAGAAGGATCTGACTGGGTGTGAAGAAATTAGCCCGAGGAAGATGGTAGATATGGAACGAAGAATGAAGAGGACAGATTTGCTCTATGAGAGCAAAGTTCAGGTTTATGCCCTTAACCTGGATGGGACAAAAATACCTCGTATGGAACGACGCTCAGGTTTGACCCTTAACCTGATTGGGGAATGGAATATCTCATCGAAATGAGACTCAGGTTTTTACCCTTATCCTGATTGGGCGGAAAATGGAATACCTCTTTGATTGAGGCTCAGGTTTATACCCTTATCCTGATCGGGCGGCAAATGGAATACCTCTTTGATTGAGGCTCAAGTTTATACCCTTATCCTGATCGGGCGGAAAATGGAATACCTCTTTGATTGAGGCTCAGGTTTGTACCCTTATCCTGATCGGGCGGAAAATGAAATACCTCTTTGATTGAGGCTCAGATTTGTACCCTTATCCTGATTGGGCGGAAAATGAAATACCTCTTTGAATGAGGCTCAGGTTTGTACCCTTATCCTGATTGTGCGGAAAATGAAATACCTCTTTGAATGAGGCTCAGGTTTGTACCCTTATCCTGATTGGGCGGAAAATGGAATGGAATCCTCGAAAGAAGAGACCATGATGGAACCTTCAGATTTTGCACAATAAATCCGACAGGGGTTTTGCAAAATGAAGAAAAATGAGGTCCCTAAAGCTTGAAAAGGGATTGATTTTGGGCGTCTCATTGCTGAGACTAAAATCAACGTTTGAAATTGCCTTTTGCGGGAAATGATCGGTGGTTTGACCTTGAACTGAAGTGGGACTGTCTATGGTGGGACAGTGGGGGCACCGGGAAATGTGCAAATCTGAGAGTTCATGCTCTCAAAGAAGAGAAGGAATCAAGTCCTTAGAAGGGATTTAAAATTGGTGTCAGGATGCATCGAAAACGAACATCAAGCTCACACTTCATGTCAGGATAGCTAGAAAATATTGTCAAAATGTTGGAAATTTTGCTGTTGATTCAAATTTTTTGAAAATGTTGCACATGGTTGCAGAGATATTCTTTCTTTTCTACCCAAAGCATTACCTCCAAACAAGGTTTACTTTGTAGAATCGAGACTTGAAATCCAAATTGCTCGCAATTGACCTTCTTCAAGGAAGTTATCAATTTCCTTGATATGAGCAAGAAAGAGAATTTGATATTATGAAAGCCGTTGATGAAAGAGTATTGATAATAGAATTTCACAAATTTAAAGAAGATTCTTGATAAATTTGGCAATTTGATATCCTGAGAGCTTCTCTCATAATAATCTTTTTGCACTCTTTTGGCTCTCTGGTGTTTTGGCTATATTCCCTTCATTTTGGAGATGTTCTGACTTCTTTTTTTTTTTTTTTCTTGCTCCCTTTTGGAGAAGGGTACGTCACAAACTCCTTTATCTTGGAGATGTTTCGATCCTTCTTGAACGATGGGTTCATGTTGATGATATTGGCTAATTGGCTGTTAGAAATTTGGAAATTGGGAATTTGGAAATTGAAAATTGGATGTTGGAAATTGGATGTTGGAAATTGGAAATTGAAAATTGGATGTTGGAAATTGGGTGCAGAATAAATGCAAATGGAATGCAAATGCACATGACAATGCAAATGAAGTGCAAATGAGTGCAAATGGGTGCATATATATGCAAAATGAGAGATTGGTTTATCCTGCCTGCATACAGGATGTTTTGAAGTAAAGATAAATTTTCACAAAAAAATGCCCCAGTGTAACTAGGGAGGAAAATTTTGAATAAAAGAAGGATAATTGGTGAATAAGGCAACAAGCTCCTTGACTGATAGGCGTTCTCAAGATCATTCCTCACAAGAGAGACATTGTGAAAAGGAAGAATAAGCAAATAAGATGGTGCCAAGCTATTGAAAAAAAAATTCGATGACTTTATTGATGCTTAAAAATCAAGGAAAGAAAATGGGATTACATTATTCTTTTGAAAAGCAAGAGGGGAAATGGAAAAGTGTTGGCATGGTAATCTTCTAGAATGATTGTAAAAAAATCTTAGTCGAGATGACTAGTCCTCCTTTTCGTCTTCAACGAGGAGCTTCTTGTCAATGCAGTCTTGAACAATGTTCTTAAGGACGAAACAATGCTCGGTGTCATGACCCATTGTCCGATGAAACTTGCAGAACTGATCTTTAAACCTTCCCATGGTTACAAAAGGATCTGCTATCTTGGGGAGTCTAACCATCCCTTTGGCGATCATATATTTCAGAACTTGCTCGAGCGGTTGTTCTAAGGGAGTAAAATTGCGGTCGTATCCCCAACCATCATGCTTTGGCCTCCCCTGGGGCCTTAATTCTAGTTGGATGCTCGCGGGAGAGCTGTCATTCTGCTTGTTGATTCTGTTTTCTTGTCCTGTATGATCATCTTTGCTGGAATTTAGACTCCCTGACCCGCCGGTGTGGTTTTTTCTGCCACCCCTTTTGCTTTTGCCATTGTTGTTGCCAGGGGCATTCACGGAGAATGTGAAGTTTGACTTCTTCTTGATATCTGAATTGCTCTTTGAGAGTGTGAGGCTCTCATATACTCCATTTTCTATTCCCATCTCGAGCCATTCAGCTCATTCTATCAATTCAATGAAAGATTGTGCTGGGGAGGTAGAGATCAGGCCTCTCAAAGGTTGGGAGAAATTATTCAGGATGACCGACAATGCGTGTCCTTCTGATATTGGGTCCTTCATTTTGTTGCAGGTCTCTCTCCATCTGCGAATGAAGTCTCTGGCTTTTTCACTATCTCCCTGCTTCAGATTACAGAGGTGATTTAACGTTGGTAGCGCTTCAGCATTGAACATAAATCGCTCGATAAATAGATTAACCACCTTATCGAATTCTCGTAGCTCGATTGGATTGATATGCTCGAAGTACCACTTGGCGGCAGTGCCTTCTAGGCTACGAGGAAAACAGAGAAATAGGGCCCTATTGTCTCTCTTGAATTTGGAGCATTCGGCGAAGAACATGGCGAGATGGGCTTTCGGGTCGCCGGAACCATCGAACTTGATGAATTTACGGGGAAGGTTCTCTAGATCTTCATCTCCTTCTAAGCCATCATAAAAATCCTCGCTGGTGAAGACTTTCTTGCCCTTGTCGCGGGCTTGCAGATCTTTAACCACTTTGGCCATTTTCCTGAACTGTGTCTGCAAAAGCTTTTCTGCAACTTGACCTTTTGATTTGTGACTCCTCCTTTGTTCTCGGCTATGTTTCTGAAATGCTGGAGGCACTTCATATTCTTCATCGGTGTCTTCCTCTGATTCTGATTCATCTGAAATTTCTTCTGGCTGAACTTGCTTCTTGGAAGTCTTCTTATCCTTGTGCCCATGGAACTTCTCTCTGAATGGGTTCTTCTTGCATTGGTCCCAGCCTGTTCACTCATCATTTTGGTCATCATTTTCTGGAACATGGCATACATCTGCGGGTCTATGCCATCCTCCCCTTGCTGCTGCTCTTGACTCCTCTCGGATCACGGGGAGTCCATCTCTTCTTCTGAGGCTGAGGAGTACTGTGGTGATGTGGTTCTTCTTTCTGACCTTGTTCGAACCATCAAATGTTGTGGATGCTCTCTGCAGGATGAAGTCTTGATTAGACTCTGAGGGAATTTTGGATTGGGAGGAAAATGATTATTGACGATATGGTAGACAATTGGAAGAATATCACATTGCTAGGGATGGAGTTACCGCTGAAATTACGACAATTGTGTTGTCATTCTTTGTAAGAGAAATAACAACGGAAAATGTGCCTTGTTACCTAGGCGAGGTTGTCAACCACGAGGAAAATCACCATTTTGAAGGAAAGAGATATCTCTTGAAAAAAAAATCCGCAAATGGATTTAGAATAAGGAGAAGGCAAGTGGGTAAACAATTTCCACCGCAATAATCAAGGTATACACGAGGAAAATAAGGTGAAGAATTTTTTGCAAATAGACAAAAGAATTGAAAATCCAATGAGAGAAAACCTATGATTTTGAAAAATTGCAGGCAGGATAAAAATGCAGCTGGAAATTCGAGATCCAGTAGAAAGGGAGAATGGAAATCACCTGGAGTTTTAAAAGAAATTGGATATTTGGGAAAATCTTCCAGGGTTTGAGGAAATAAAAGGAAAAAATGAGAATAAAAATATAAGAAGATAGAGGTAATATAAGAACAATCACATCCTGCACAAACATTTATGCACATACAGCACTCCCTAAAAGGCTGACTCTAGATGCATCATTTTGAAAACAGTTGTAGGACCTTAATCCTAACTCTAGGTTCAGATCATCTTTGTCCAATCTAGTTATGTCGATATACCCGAATTGAAATCCAAGGTACGTGGCATAGGATCTCAACTCCGGTTCTAAGGTAAGGTTTTCCAACATCCTTGAGCGCCTACCGATATACTTCGGACTGTGGCCCGCGGTACGTGGTAGGGGGGTGTTAACCCAAATAGTTGGCCCAGTTGTGAGGCTCTGTCCCGAACTAGGGTTCTGGAAGAGAGCCCAACAACGTGAAGACCGGGACAATATAGGTAAAGGAAGTTTGAAAAAATGATCACATGCAAGAAATAGAGGGCTCTAAGTCCTAAAAAGATAGATTTTGAAAATCCTTGAAGAAGCAAACATTGTTTGCATTCAGATCCTAAATTGAGGAGAGTTGTATTTAGACCTAAGTCTATGTGAGCATGAAAATTTCTCCTCAATCTGGTCCTACCAAACCATGCCTAGTCTATATGCAGTCAATGTCAGCTAGGTCAGAATCTAGGCTCCTAGGCTCACATGATATTGAAAGTAAAAGAGCTGACATTTTGTGAACATAATTTTGATAATTAAACTAAGTCAAGCACAATTTTAATCAGACAAGGACAGGTCCCATCACGGTCGCCAAACCTGTTATCGTCGCAAAATTTTTCCCCCGTCTTCCTTTCCTTGCGGAAGAGAAAGGAAAGAGGAAACGCTTCCGCGCTTCAAACTTGACCGGATTTTGGAAATTGTTTTTGAAATACTCGCCTCCGTTTTGAAAATTGCAGGAAAATCAATGGGATGGGGCTCGACTTGTCGGTACGAGGTTCGACCGTTCCTGCCGCCTTTAACAGGGGTAATCGAACCAAGGACCAAAATTGTGCTTGACTTAGCTAAATCATCAAAATCGTGTTCTATCCTATATGCACAGAGAACTCTGGCATGTGCTATGAGATCTTGGAAAATGTAAGTTGGAAAAACATGATGTATGCTTAGAAAATATTTGGAGTTGAAAGGATTCTCTCAGGAAAAAGCTGAAAGTCAATTTCTCAGGAAACTCAGATGAAAAAGATTTGAAATCTCGGGAAAGTTCATAAAGTTGTGAGAAAATCATGAATGGTTGAAAATCCTGGGAAAATAGAAGTGATTCTTGAGAAAAAGGTGAACATTTGAAAAGGGAAACACTTCTCAGGAAAACTTAGATTTTGAGAATTTTCTTAGGAAAATGATGGAAAATTTATAGGAAAACTCATTGGAGAAGGAAATTCAAAACTTGGGAATCGAAATCCTGAGAATTTTACCTTTGAAATACTTGGAAATCGCTTTTTGATCTTGGAGAAATATTGAAAAACTCCTTTGAAGCTCTTAAGAAAATAACATTTTCCAAGGAAAACTGTGGAAAAACTTGACTTGGGAAAACCGATTTTGGAAAATCTTCAGAGTTTCTTGAGAAATCGATTTTCTTGAGAATGAAACTTTCTTGGGAAAATCACGAGAAAACCAATGATTTCATGATGCAAATGATATGAGTGAATGAATGCACTTTGAAAGCTTTTCTAAGAAATTTTGTTGGAAAAATGTGTATTAAGTCAAAGTAAATCCTTCACATATTCTGACTGTGGCCATGAATATGTTCAGAGTTTATTTGATTTAAAGCACATGATTTTGAAAACTTTGGAAATATGATGTGCATTTTAAGATAGCCTAAGAGTGTAGGCTCAATGTGACTAGTAGAAAGATGATGGATCTGGGTCTCGTCCATATTCCGATTAGGGCCGTAAATATGGATTCCACCGAGTTCATCAACTCCCTAAGAGTTGGTGCACGTGCCATTCGTGAACATCCATAGTGCTTTTGAAATAACAATGCATGAATCATATAAGCAGGATATTGCATAAATTCAAACTATATGATATGCATCCTAGTCTAAGCAGGAAATTAAATATCTTATTCCAAAATTTACATTATTACATCACTAAATAAATGAAATAAAAGGAAATTGCAGACTTCAGCCCCTTCTTTTGAATATCCCTGGCAAACTTGAAATAAGGTTAGCTCAAATATGTGGGTTTTTCCAAGATTTTCCAATAATATTATGGAATTATTGGATTTAATTGGATCTAAACCCTATTCTCATGCTCCCTTGATATTTGAAATGATGAAAATGCAAGAAATTCAGTAGAAAATAGTTTGAAATTCGGAATTGGGGTTAAAATGACCAAAATACCCCTAAAATCAAAGTTATACCTTTAAAATCAGGGTTTTTTGGAGGAAAACTTGGTAAAATTGAGATTTCGAAATTCAAATTGAACCAAATGATGATGAAATGCAGTAAGAGACATGATGACATACTGCTAAACACATTAGGACTGTAAAATCAGAATTTGACATTTTGCAATTTATCCAAAATAACGAATTTTGCTTGTTTTTCACTTGGATCCGGGTCCTGCGGGACACTGTTTTGGTATTATGGCTAATCCGAACCTCAAATGGATTCCAAATTGCACCAAATTCGGTATGAAGCATATAATTACTCTGATAAACAGCCTAGAATGCTAAAAATTACGAAATGATATGATTTAAATGCTAAAATTTAAAGAAAGTCCTAAAATGGTGGATTTTGCCTATGGATCCGAACCAAATGCAATGCTTAATATGATAATGCAAGATTTACACCATGAAAACTTCTGATATTTTTCAGACTGTTAAAGGACCCGAAATGGAACATTTTTGGTTTTTACAGCCTCGGGATTTGAGCCATGGTGAGTTCAATAACAGAGATTTAGTTCTGACAGAGGTAAAAATCACCCTAATCTGATGTAAAATGCTAAAAAAATAGAAAACAGCATGAAAATTTATGCTATTTAACAGAGCTATTTACGACACCTACATGAACAACTTTCATGTTCATGATGTTGGCATTTGATAAACAGAGATACAGGTAAAAATATAACTTTGCATTCCTAAATTGACAGAACAGACAAATGTAGCAAAACAAAGGACTGAAAATAAAAATCCGAAGAAGGTATCAACACTGTTCTAAAAATCACAGGCTTTCATATTCAAATAGAGGCCACCGCGGACATAACTTTCACTTTTTACAGTTTTGGATTTGGAGCAACACACAAAGAGAAACCATAGCCCTAAGTCGATCCAAGATCTCAGAGGCCCAAATCAGGCTCTAACACATGTTCCGAACTCTCGGATTTTTGTCAGACATAAAAAAAAATCATAAAAATCTGAGAAAATCAGGTTACAAGCTAGACATTCTTCCGAGTTCCGAACATCTTTCAGATTGAAAATCAGATCTCCCATGAGGGATATCTCGATTTTACAAGTCGGCAAATGATTTTCAAAACGCATCCCGGGTAACAAAACCCGACTTGCCATTTTGAATGTTTACCGTAGTAAAAAAATTCAAATGCCTCCAAATTTTTGGCACAATTTTACGAACACCTAGAGGCGCATTCCGTGATTTTTTTGGGATTTTTAATAAAAAATAAATGCATGAAATGTCGTGTGTACTGACTGTCAAAAATAGAGACCTACTGAAAATGAGCAGAATTGAAATAAATGCTAAATTAATCCTAATTAATTCATGAACTGTGCTAAATGAATGAAATAAAATGCAAATTAAACCTAGCTAAATGCATGAATGCTAAAAATCATCAAAGAAGCATAATTGAATATTTTTATGTATGTCGTTTTATGAGAATAGCTCAATCCATCTCTCGGATGAGCTCTTTCTTCAAACAACTCCCGAATCGAATTATGGCATCAAATCAAAGGGGAAAAGAAGTGCACCTTGCTTCATTACGCTGCGTAGAAGCTTTTGAAAGGGGCGGCTATCACGAGCTTCCTTCGTCCTTCGCTCCGGACTTCGGATGGTTCCCCAAAATCGACCCTCTACACCTTCTTCATTGAGCCAAAGGGGCGTGAACTCCAAAGTGCAGAACTCGGATTTTTTTAGGAAGGCAAGGTCGAATTTTCAAGTTCACAAAAATGGTCTCCAAAGATGCCCTCTTCTCCTGGGCGTGGAGCCTTGTTTTTATAGATTTTCTGAAAATTTTTGAATTTCAAACAGGCTCAATCTGAGCCCTCCATGTGGCGCCATCTCAGGGGGTGCTATCTGGGGGTTTGAAATTCGAATTTGGCTTTTGCAGGGAGCCCTCAGGTGGCGCCACCTCATGAGGCTATTTTTATTAAAAATAAAATAAAAATCAAAATGGAGCCACCAAGTGGAGTCCTGGAATGGCGCCACCTCAAAAGGTGTTCTGAGGTGTAAAGTTGGAACAGTGGGGGCATGCCATGTGGCGCCACCTCTGGGGAAGTTCAAATGTTTGAAATTTTGCTTTTTCTGCAGGAAAGGAGAGGCTGACATGTGGCATTTCCTCAGAGTGGCTCCTACGATGCCATGTGGCAGGAGAACATGAAGGGAGGAAGCAAAATGCGCCACCTCATAGGGGGGGTTTTCTACCTTCTCTGATGCAGGGAGGTCTGGACATGTGGCAGACAAGTGTCAGCTGTCTGGAGAGGCCTTCTCAAATGGTGCCACCTCAGAGGAGAATTTGAATTTCAAATGGAGGTTGGCTTTGGAGGAATGGGGGATGGACATGTGGCTCCACCTCAGGGTGGCTCCTACAATGCCATGTGGCAAGAGGGAGGAAAAGGAGGGAAAGGACATGTGGCGCCACTTCAGGCCATCTGGAAAAATCAGAGCTCAGGATTTGCGCCACCTAGGCCCTGTTTGAATTTTTGAATGGTTTGCTTTTTCTGAAGAAAGCCAGGAGTGACATGTGTCTCCTACTTTTCTGAAAAAAAGTAGGGAGAAGACATGTGTCCTCTACTTTTTCTGAAGGAGTGAGAAGGAGACATGTGTCACCTGCTTTTTCTGAAAGAAGCAAAAGATGACACGTGGCAGAGGGGAGAGAAGGAGGGCCAAGCCATGTGGCGCCATCTCAGACAACCTGGAAAAGGTATAAGTTCAGGATCTGCGCCACCTATGAGGAGATTTGAATATTTGAATTCTAGCTTTTCTGAAGATAGCAGGAAATGACACATGGCAGTTGCTTTTTCTGAGGAAATGAGAGCTTGCCACGTGTCCTCTGCAGGAGACACACTCCAGATGGCGCCACCTTAGAGGAGACAAGCCTACCTTTTCTGTAGGAATTTAGGAGTGACACATGTCTCCTACTTTTCTGAGAAAAGTAGGGAGAGACATGTGTCAGGCTACTTTTCTAGAAGGAGGGAGAGGTTGACACGTGTCCTCTGTAGGAGACACACTTCAAGTGGCGCCACCTCAGAGGAGACAAGCTCCACTTTTTCTAGACAGGACAACCTATGACACTTGGCATCTCCTGGTAGTCTTGAAATGACACATGGCGCAGGATGGATAGGGTGACACATGGCAGATAAAATGGGATGACATGTGGCGGCTTCTTAAGGTAGCCCCACACTGACACTTGGCATGGAAATGGGAGGAGAGAGGAAAGACAAGTGGCACCAATCCAGGGGACAAGGCTCCTATATTTTTGGGTTTTTTCAAAATTCAAATTTTTCAAAAGAAAAGCTTGTGTGACACCACCTCAGTGTGGGTCCCACATTGCTTCTTTATTGAAATAAGGATAAAACCACAACTTCTTTTTTGGAATTTTCATAAAATCTGGAATAATTGGTAAAACAGGAAATTTTGGAAAGAGTTGGCCCCTGTAGGGTGATTTTGTAAAAGGAAGATATTTGAAATTGTTTGACAAAAGGGCAAAGTCTGAGTTGAAATTTATTGAAAATTATCCAGATTATTTTCCTAAGAAAATATTTTGAAATTCAGAGCCCTAGGGGTAAAATGGGAAGAATTGATAACTTTGAAGACCCAGGGTTTTGAAATCAATTTTGAAAAGAGTTAAAATTCTAATCTCGATTGAAAATTTTGAAATCAAGAGTTCTGGACCTCGAAATGACATGCTGTGCAGTGCAGTGATATGAGATGCTCAAGCAATGATATGCAATGTCATGTCTTATGAAATGCAATCTTGAACCAAGACTTGGAGCTGTCTGTCTCCTGTCAGAAATAAATTTTTGAACATCTGAGTTAAAAATAGAGAAATTTGAGAGTTCCAGATGAAATTTGGACTTTTGCAGGGTTCGGGCTCAGAAAATGACCATTTTGCCCTCCGGCGATTTCAAAGGTTAAATGATGATGTTTGGTGGAGATGTCGGGGAGGTGAGTGAAAATTGGGGGTGTTTACAGGCTCCCCCCGGTTCGAGAGGAGTCAAGAGCAGCAACAAGAAGATGATGGCATAGAACCGCAAATGTATGCCATGTTTCGAAAGATGATGAATAAAATGATGAATGAACAGCCCGGGACCAGCTCGGAAAAAACCCATTCAGAGAAAGATTCCACGGGCACAGGGATAAGAAGGCTTCTAAAAAGCAAGTTCAGCCGGAAGAGGTCTCAGACGGAACATACTCCATTGAAGATACAGATAAAGAATATGAAGTGCCTCCGGTATTTCAGAAGCGCGGCCAAGAACAAAGAAAATGCCACAAATCAAAGAGTCAGGACGCAGAAAAACCCCTGCAAGCACAGTTCAGGGAAATGGCCCGAGTTGTTAAGGATCTCCAAGCCCCCGACAAGGGCAGGAAAGTCTTCACCAGCGAAGACTTCTATGACGGTTTAGAAGGGGATGATGATCTGGAGAATCTTCCCCGAAAATTCATCAAGTTCGACGGTTCTGTTCACCCAAAAGCTCATCTCGCCACTTTCTTTGCTGAATGCTTGAGGTTCAAGAGGGACAACCGGGCACTATTTCTATGTTTCCCCCGCAGCTTGGATGGAGTTGCAACTAAGTGGTTTGCTGAGCATATCAACCCCATCGAGCTCAAAGAGTTCGACAAAGTTGTAAATTTGTTCATTGAACGCTTCTTGTTCAACACAGAAGCACTTCCTACATTGATCCATCTTTGTTATTTAAGGCAGAATGAGAATGAAAAAGCACAGGACTTTATTCACAGATGGAGATTGGCCTGCAACAAAATGAGAGATCCTATCTCGGAAAGACACGCCCTATCATTGATCCTCAACAATTTCTCACAACCATTAAGAGGATTGATCTCTACTGCACCATCTCGTACCTTCATCGAGTTGACTAAATGAGCCGAATGGCTCGAGTTGAGTGTGGAGAATGGAGTCTACGAAGGCTTCACATTTTCCAAGAACAATCCTCAAGGTGAGCAGAAGAAGAAAGCTCACTTCACCTATTCTGCCAACAACAACAACAACAGCAATCAAAATCAGTATAAAGGGCAGAAGAAGGATTATTGCTACGGTGCAGGCAGTTCAAACAACAAAGGAGATCAGAAAGGAAAGCCTGCTCCTCAATACAGCAAGCCTCCTCAGCAGGATCAAGGACCGAAACTGCGTGAGAAGACCAAACATGAAGGATGGAGTTATGACAGAAAATTTACTCCTCTAGACCAATCACTCGAAGATATACTCGAGTATATGTTGTCAAAAGAGATGGTTAAGTTGCCTAGATTGGCCGATCCCCCCGTGCCCATGGGGAAATGGAAAGAACAGTTTTGCAAGTTCCACAAGACAGTGGGACACAACACTGAGAACTGCTTTGTTCTCAAAAACATCGTGCAAGATCTTATTGAAAAAAATCTTTTAGTGGAAGGAGAAGAAGAAGAGAAAATGGATATTCTCAATCAGCCCTTTCCTCCACACACCACAGCAGTAGTGTCTGCACAGCCATTCCTACCGCATGAGCACATCAAGCTGTGTTCTGCACAAGATCTCCGAGTTCAGCACCAGGTTTCAGTGCTACGACAAGCAACACCATCCACCAAGAAGGTGGACATAATTTCAGCTTTTGATAAGCTAAAAGTATCAGCGGAGCCAGTCGAAGTATCTCCTATAACAGCCAGTAAAATTCTAGGGTTTCCGAAACATTTTCCCAAATCCAACCCAAAAAAGGGAGAAGCTTCCAGTCAAAAGCCTCTAACTGCTTT
Source organism: Nuphar pumila (assembly GCF_984573655.1). Classification (NCBI taxonomy): domain Eukaryota; kingdom Viridiplantae; phylum Streptophyta; class Magnoliopsida; order Nymphaeales; family Nymphaeaceae; genus Nuphar; species Nuphar pumila. The sequence continues at coordinate 44,734,849 of NC_143257.1, forward strand.
GTCCAATGTTTCAATCTTGGACTTAGCTAAGAATTCCCGCAAGCACCAACGAGTACTGGATGATTTGCTCAGAAAGATCAAAGTTAAGCCCAGTACCACTCCTGAAGACATGGCACAGATTGTGAACGCTGCCATGACCAATGCACTGATCACCTTCTCAGATGAGGACCTTCCAAAGCCTCATTCCTTTCATAATAATGCTTTGTACATCGTTGTTCGAGTGAGAGGAATGACGGTACCACATGTGCTGGTCGATGGAGGCAGTAGCCTCAACATATGTCCCGAGATGACATCAAAAGCATTAGGGATCAAAGATGAAGAATACATTCCAGATCCCATCACTATCTACAGATTTGACAACCATGGTCAAACCGCTAAGGGCAAAATATTTCTGGAAGTATTCATCAACTATTCTGTGCACTCCGTCCTCTTTCATGTGGTTAATGTGCCACCCACCTACAATCTGCTGCTCGGAAGAACATGGATTCATAATGCAAATGCAGTGCCTTCCACCCTCCATCAATGCGTGAAGTGGTCAAAAGGTGGAATGATTACCACAATACTGGGAGAAGACCCAGAAGAAAGGCTCCCGCAACCCATGATTCCCCGACCGTCATTCACTGCGGATATTCCCAGCATCAGGGAAAGTGAAGAGATCAATGTCAGAGAAAATCGAGAAATACTCCAGGCATCCTCAGAGCTATCTTTGCACACGGTAGCCATGACCCGATGGAGAGGTCCTCAATTCTTTAAGGTTGGAGGCTGAATCAACTAGAGTACCATTAAGGATCACCCGTTGTTTCCTCAATTCATGAAGGCAAGAAAGGGCTTTGAGTTACTCCTGAAGCATGGTTATCAACCCTTCAAGGGACTGCATAAAAATGAAGATGGCCGCATCGAGCCAGTGATCCAGAAGCATCGTCCCCACAGAGCAGGACTAGGGTTCTCCGGAGGAAGCTCGTCAAAGAAGACTGTTTTTGTCAAAGGGGCACATTGAAGACCATTTGTTATTTTCTTTCTATTCTTTCCAAAATAAATGTCTCATTTTATCAATGTCTTTGATCAATTCAAAATCAATAAAAATTCCAAGTTTCTTGGTCTATCTGGATGCCATCTGTGTCCTTTCCGTCTATCTCTTCATTTTATAATTTTAATGTCATTTTATGCATAGTTCTCTTCAAATGATTGTTTGTCCTACGATGAGCAATTTTATCTGAACCAAATTTCTTATCCAAAATTTCATAATGACTTCTCGGACAATCAAGAAGCTTGTTCTCAATCCCAAGGCTTTTCAAAAATCGGCGGCAATTCACAGAGTCAAAGTAAAAACGGAAGATGACAAGATTGCAAAGCAGTCAGATGATTGTGCAAAATATGATCAGTCTCTTCAGGAATTACCAGAGTTCGTCGTAGTTCAGAAGCAGGACGGACCATCTCCTCTAGTACAAGATCCGACTGAAGATGTCAATATTGGTTCAGAGAAAGATCCCAAAATTCTCTAGATCGGAACCAGTCTTAGTCCAGAAGAAAAGGAAAGACTTACACATTTTCTTAAGCAACATCAAGAAGTGTTTGCATGGACATATGAAGACATGCCGGGCTTAGACCCTAAATTGGTCGAACACCGTCTCATCTTGAAGCCAGATGCTAAGCCAGTCAAGCAGAAGCTGAGAAAAATGGATCCTAGAATAGAACAACAAGTTAAGGAAGGACTCAAAGATCTGCTCAAAGCAGGATTTATCCGAGCTATTGACTACCCAGATTGGTTAGCCAATATCATCGTTGTCCCAAAGAAAAGTGGCAAAGTGAGGATCTGCATAGACTTCAGGGACCTCAATAAAGCGACTCCAAAGGACGATTATCCGCTTCCAAGCATCGATCTCCTAGTCGACAGCATGGCAGGACATGCTATGTTCTCTTTCATGGATGGATATTCCGGCTACAATCAGATTAACTTAGCCACCCGCGACCAATCAAAAACTTCCTTCACTACACCTTGGGGCACTTTTTGTTATACAATTATGGCTTTTGGGCTCAAGAATGCTGGAGCAACGTATCAACGGACAATGGTCGTTATATTTCACGATCAGATGCGCAAAATCATGGATGGGTATGTCGATGATATCCTCGTGAAATCTAAAGAGGAAGAAGATCACCTCGAAGCTCTTGATCAAGTCTTTAAGAGACTCATTCTTTACAAGTTAAGACTTAACCCACAAAAGTGTGTCTTTGGAGACGAATCAGGCAAACTGTTGGGTTTTCTGGTTAGTAAAAAGGGAATTGAAGTTGACCCAGCCAAAGCAAAGGCTATTATTGATATGCCACCCCTGAAAAATCTCAAAGAATTGCGTAGCCTTCAAGGACGTATGCAATCAATCCGGCGATTTATTTCCAACTTGTCAATGAGATGCGAACCTTTCAACCACTTGCTCAGAAAAGGAGTTAAGTTCGAATGGGGACCAGAGTGTCAGCAATCGTTCGATCGAATCAAGAAGTATCTTCTCAATCCTCCCATCCTGAAGTCGCCAGAATTGGGAAAACCTCTGCTGTTATACATCTCGGTCAATCAAGTTGCATGCGGCGGATTCTTGGCGCAGTACAAAGAAGGCAGCTTGATAGAGCAGGCCATCTATTATGTGAGTAAGACTTTTATAGACTATGAAAAGAAATACTCTCGCATAGAGAAGACCTGCATAGCTCTGGTATGGATGTGTCAGAAGCTAAGAAACTACCTGCTGACATCAAAAGTCAAAATCTTGTCCAAACTCAATCCTCTCAGGTATATCTTAGAACAACCTTTCCTCAGCGGATGAGTCGCCAAATGGCAAGTCTTACTAATGCAGTATGACTTAGAATATGTCTCACAGCAATCAATCAAAGGTCAAGCAATAACAGATCAATTGGCAGATTTTCCTCTAGCAGAAGAGGTGAAAGCCGAAGATGATTTCCTAGATGAGCAAATTTGCCATATCCAGCAATCTCTAGTCTGGAATTTGTTTTTCGACAGTTCTAAGAACATGGCCGAAATAGGCATCGGAATCTTATTAATCACCCCAGAGAAAGAGATGATTCCATTTTCTCTCAAGTTAGACTTTCAATGCACTCATAATATGGCTGAATACGAAGCCCTAATTCAAGGTCTAAAGATCCTACTAGACTTCAGTGTTAAGAGAGTGCATGCTTACGGTGACTCATTACTCGTTGTCAATCAAGTTTGAGCCGAATGGCAAGTCAAAGATCAAAAGTTATTTCCTTATCAGAAGATCGTTTAAGCTCTTGTCAGCAATTTTGAAGAATTTCAACTCTTCCATATCAAGAGAGATTTTAATCAAGTGGCTGATAGCCTAGCCAGTTTAGGCTCCATTATGGCATTCAAGAATGGAGTATCTTGTCGCTCCTTTGAAATTGACAGACTTGACCAACCTGCTTTCCTTCCAACAGAGCAAGTACACCAAGCTGAGCAAAAGAAGAAGCCTTGGTATTACAACATCAAAACTTTCATAGAAACTGGTGAATTTCCTCCAGAACTCTCAAGGAAAGAGCAGCAAGCAATCCAGCGTATGTCTACTCGATACTTCATTCTGGCAAATGTCCTCTATCGTCGAGGATTCAGTTCAGAATATTCCAGATGTTTAGATGAAGACGAAGCCAAAGAAGTCGTGCGAGAAGCACATAAAGGCATTTGTGGTGGCCACGTCGGCTACCAAACCCTTGTCAAACAGATGATAAGAGCAAGTTACTACTAGAAGACTATACAACAAGACTGTTATTATTATGTGAAGAAGTGTGTTCAATGCCAGATACACGCACCTTCTATTCATGCTCCAGCAACATATTTACAATATGTTGTCTCTCCTTGGTCGTTCTCTATGTGGGCCTTCGATGTCGTAGGTCCCATCACTCCCTCTGCTTCAAATGGCCACAAATACTTCATTACCACAACAGAATATTTCACCAAGTGGGTAGAAGCTATCACTCTTCGCACAGTAGAAGGCCGACACGTGGTCTCTTTCATCCACAAGAACATCCTTTGCCGTTTCGGCATCCCGCATGACATCGTGTCAGATAATGGCAGTCATTTTAAGAATGAAAAGCTGAAGACATTCTGCTCAAAATTTAAGATCTATCATTATTTTTCCGCTCCTTACTATCCTCAAGGGAATGGTCAGGCAGAGGCCACCAATAAGATTTTAATTCGTATCTTGGAGCGAACTATGGAAACAGGTCGTGACTGGCATGAGAAGATCCACGATGCACTAAGGGCCTATTGGACCAACATTCGCACTCCAACAAATGCTACTCCATCAGAACTGGTCTATGAAACAGAAGTAGTATTGCCACTACATGTTCAGAAGCCCGCTTTGAAATTCGCATCGCTTCTAGAATTACCTCTTGATCGATACCAGCAGCAGCGACTGATACAGCTAGACTTACTCGACGAGAGAAGGCTAAAAGCAGTAGAGCATGCTCAATCCTATCGCCAGAGAGTAGCCAGACAGTACGCAAAGTCTGTCATCGAAAGAAGATTCAAAGTCAATGAGTTAGTGCTTCGATCCACAGCCTATCTCAGGCATCATCCTGGCGGTAAATGGTCGCCAAATTGGGAAGGCCGATATGTCGTCAAAGAAGCATTACCCCGCAACTCATATCGGCTTATTAACGCCGATGGGGTAGAATTGCCGGATCCCATTAATGCTCGACACTTGAAAAAGTTTTATACGTGAAGCAATTATTCTTCCTTTGTGATCCTCCTATTTTTTTTCAAATAATGATCAAATTTTCTTTTCCCAGTTACACTGGGGCATTTTTAAAATTTTGTTTTGTATGCAGGCAGGATAAACAAATTCCTCATTTCACGCACTTGTGCATTCATGCACATCAATTCATATTCATCTGCATTCAACTGCATTAACGACAATCCGGTCTGTATTGGGATTTCAACAAACAGTCCCATCACAATTCCTAAATGATTCAAAATTGAAAGGTAATCACCAGTACTGAACCAAAACCCAACGCTCGAACTGGTATTATTTCAAAATCCAGTGTTCAGACTGGTACATTTTCAAAATCCAACTGTTTGGAAAACCGAGTTCCGACTCAGGTTTTTATTCAAATTATCCTCCTTTGTTGATCCGAGTTCCGACTCGTGATCTCTTTATCTTATTCGAGCTCAGATTTGAGCTTGTCATTTTCTTTTGTTGATCCGAGTTCCGACTCGTGATCTCTTTATCTCATTCGAGCTCAGATTAGAGCTTGTCATTTTCTTTTGTTGATCCGGGTTCCGACTCGAGATCCCTTTATTCATTCGAGCTCTTCATTTTCTTTTGCTGATCCAGGTTCCGACTCATGATCTCTCAACCTCATTCGAGCTCTTCATTTTTCTTTTGTTGATCCGGGTTCCGACTCGAGATCTCTCTACTTTATTCGAGCTTCGATTCAAGCTCTTCATTTTTCTCTGTTGATCCGAGTTCCGACTCGTGACCTCATTACCTTACTCGAGCCCTAACTCGAGCACTTCATTTTCTTTTGTTGATCCGGGTTCCGACTCGAGATCTCTTTATTTACTTGAGCCCTGACTCAAGCTCTTCATTTTCTTTTGTTGATCCGGGTTCCGACTCGTGATCTCTGTATTTTATTCGAGCTCTGACTCGAACTCATCATTCTCCTTTATTAATCCAAGTCATTTTGATCCTCAAAGTCTGTCAATTGCTCAAATTTGATATTTTACCCACCAATTTTCAATTTAAATCTTTGGATCATGCAATTCTCCCATTCCGACCTCTGGGTCACCCAATTTCCAATTTCATTTCCAATTCTCAATTCCCAATTCCAAATTCTCAATGTCGACCTCCAGGTCATTTAATTTCCAATTTTCGACCTTCGGGTCACTCAATTCTCAATTTTGACCTTCGAGTCACTCAATTCTCAATTTCAACCTTCAGGTCACACAATTTCGACCTTTTGGTCAACCAATTCTCAATTTCGACCATTAGGTCATCCTATTTCGACCTTCGGGTCATTCAAATTTCCAACAATCAATTTTCCAATTTTCAATTTCGACCTTTGGGTCAATCAATCTCAATATCCAATTTCAATCATTTTCTCTTGCGAGAGACCCTTTTTAGGGAGAGTTCGAGGGAGCTCGTTCTTTTCACATGCTATCCAATTAGTTCACTTAGCCCTTTTTCAGAGAGAGTTTGAAGGGACTCGCGTCTTTGTGAACTGTTTGCAAAACAATTTCCAATTTCACACAAGGAACCCTTTGATAGGGAGAGACTCGACGGAGACTCGCTTTTCTTGTGACCCCCCAATTTCACACTAGGCCATTTTCGTCATGCAGGACCCTCTTCTTAGGGAGAGTGTGATGGACTCGTTCCTTTCATGACCCAATTTTCTGACCTCACTATTATCGGCCCCTTTCCATAAGAGAAGCCTAATATTAGGCTGCTTTGACGAAAGCTTAATTTCTCTTCGAAAGTTCGTTTTGCAAACACCTCCTCTTCAGGGAAGAAAGGAGTATTTCCCATTTCCCATTCAGGTAAGGGCTAAGCCTGAGTCTCTCTTTTTGGGGAAAAAGAGAGGAGAATTTTCGTCATGGATGTGTTAAGCAGGACTTCAAATACTCTCTTTCACCAAGGATTTCAAGAAAATTTTATCAATTAGTTGTTGATTTCAGAATCTTTATTATACAAATCCCTATCTCAATTTACCTTCAGCATTACTTCCAAAAGAGTGAAGCTTTTGCGAAAAGAGATTCAGAATTCAAATCCTTTCTATTGGCCAACCAAAAGGATGAAGGATAAGTCCTCGATATGGCCAGAAAAGAAGATTCAATGTTATTGAAAAGTCATAGATGATCGATATTGATCGCAGTCAATGACACATCTTTAAAGACTATTCTTGCAAAAATGAAGCAGTGAAAATATCCTGAGCGCTAGAAAAAGAGAGCATTCACCCAAACCCTGTCTCCTCAAAATCACCTAAGCTGCAATTAAATATCCGCAAAAGGGATCTTTCACTTGTCGTCAAGATGAAGGCGAATTAAGCGAGTAGACCCCCGGGGCCAAAGAAGATTTGAAACATCTCCAAGATGACGGAGTTTGTGACAAATCCTTCCAAGGAAAGTCCAAAGCACTGTCGAGATGAAGGCAGATGCGATGAACCACCCGACAATCCCTAAAAGATATTTAATTTCAGCTATCATCCGAAGTCTCTAAACCCATGAGCCGACGTTGTCTAAGAAGGATCGAAACATCTCCAAGTTGAAGGAGTTTGTGACGTAACCTTCCAAAAGAGAGAAAGAGAGGAAAAAGAAAGAGAGAAAAAGTCAAAACATCTCCAAAATGAAGGAGAAAGTAGCCAAAACCCAAGAGAGCCAAAAGAGCGCAGAAAGATTATCATGAGGGAAGCTTCAGGATATCAAACTGCCAAATCTATCAAGAATCCTCTTTAAATTCGTGAAATTCTATTATCAATATCCTTTCATCAACTCCTTTCATAATATCAAATTCTCTTTCCTGTTCATATCAAGGAAATTGATAGCTTCCCTGAAGAAGGTCAATTGCAAGCAATTTGGATTTCAAATCTTGATTCTACGAAGTGAACCTTGTTTTGAGGTAATGCTTTAGGTAGTAAAGAAAGAATATTTTGCAACAATGTGTATCATTTTCGAATACTTTGAATCAACAACAAAATTTTCGACATTTTGAAGATATTTTCTAGCTATCCTGACATGGAGTGAGAGCTTGATGTCCGTTCTTAATACATCCTTATACCAATTTTAAATCCCTCTTAAGGACTTGATTCATTCCCTTCTTTGAGAGTGTGAGCTCTCAGATCCGCACACCTCCCTGTGTCCCCACTGTCCCACCATAGACAGTCCCATTTTGGTTCGAGGTCAAACCACCAATCATTTCTCGCAAAAGGCAATTTCAAAAGCTATTTAGTCTCAGCAATGAGACGCCCAAAATCAACCCCTTTTCAAGCTTTAGGGACCCCATTTTCCTTCCTTTTACAAAACCCCTGTCAGATTTATTGTGCAAAATCTGAAGGTTCCATCATGGTCTCTTCCTTCGAGGATTCCATTCATTTTCCGCCCAATCAGGATAAGGGTACAAACCTGAGCCTCCTCTGATGAGGTATTTCATTTTCCGCCCAATCAGGATAAGGGTATAAACCTGAGCCTCACTTAAAAGAGGTATTCCATTACCCGCCCGATCAGGATAAGGGTATAAATCTGAGCCTCATTCAAAGAGGTATTCCACTTTTTGCCCAATTAGGATAAGGGTACAAACCTGAGCCTCCTTTGATGAGATATTTCATTTTCCGCCCGATCAGGATAAGGGTACAAACCTGAGTCTCATTTCGATGAGATATTCCATTCCCCAATCAAATCAAGGGTTAAAACCTAAGCTTCGTTCTATACGAGGTATTTCTATCCCATCCAGGTTAAGGGCAAAAACCTGAACTTCGCTGTCAAAGAGTGAATCTTTCCTCTTTATTCTCCATTTCATATCTACAACCTTCCTCGGGCAAATTTCTTCATATCCAGTCAGATCCTTCTAACTGGGGCATTTTTTATATATAGCTCAAATTTGGAGTGTTTTTCTTTGCCACTAAGCTCGACCACAAGCCAGCTTAGTAGCAAAGAGGGGCATCTGTAAACACCCCAAATTTTCACCCACCTTCTTGGCATTTCCACCAATCATTACATTTTGGTTCTCTGAAATCAATGAAGGGCAAAATGGTCATTTTCCAAGATTGAACCTGGCAAAAAGTCCTAAATTCCATTCCCGAATCTCAAAACTTCTCTATTTATACTCAGAGACATCTTCAAACTGCAAATTTTCAAAATCTCATGCTTGACCAAAAGTTAGAATTTTCAAATTCAAGTTTAGAGTGGCAATTTTGTAGAACATGTCTTTGCATAGCATTGCATGAGCATTTCATATCATTTCACTGCACAGCATGTCATTTCGAGATTCAGAACTCCGGAGTTTCAAATATGTCAATCCAGATTCGAGTTCTAAATATTCCAAAAAACTGATTTTCAAAACCCTAAGTTTTCAAAATTATCAATTCTTCCCATTTTACCCCCAGGACCCCGAATTACGAAAAGTTTTCTCAAGAAAACAATCTGGATGGTTTTGACATTTCAAAATTTTGCCAGTTGGAAAGAGGGGGACACAATTTCAAATTCATAAGACCTTATTTCAAATTTTTACAAAAAGACTCCGAATTTCCCTGCTTCTTTCAAAATTTTGCCCTGAAAAACCAATTTTCCCAAGTTTTGAAATCAAACCACAATCCACTTCGTGCTTTCTAAACTAGCCTATTATTGTGAAAATTACAAAATATCTCATTTGGCTCTTATTTCAAATAAAGGACGTGGGACCCTCCTCGAGGTGGTGTCACACTCAAATTCTCAAAATTTTCCCTTATTTCCAAAATAGTGCCCATTCGAAAGTGGCACCGATTTATAAAACCTTGTTTTTAACTCAATAAAATAATTAGTAGGCCCACATAAGTGGCACCCCACTAAGACTCTTTGCCAAAAAGAAATAATTTTTCAGTAGAGGTGGCACCACCTTAAAAAAAAAAAAAAAAATTCTCCTATTACTCTCATTTCATTTTTTTTAACCCCAAAGGGCACCACCGTAAAACCCCCAGTTTACCTATGTTTCAAATACCAACTTAAGAATAGGATTCGCCCCCTCTCAAATCGGCGAGCCCCCTTTCTTAAAAGGATTTCAATTTTTTTTAAAAAAGTTGGTTTCAAAAGTTATCAAGATCGGCTAAAGGGGAGAAAAAGGAGGGGTTTTGAAGCATCGACTATTAAAGAAAGAGGGAAGGCCCAGCAAAGCCATCGAGGATTTCCCTTAACCTCGGCTCTCTCTCCTGTTCACAACGGTTGCTGCTCTCACCTCCTTCAGCCCATCAACCAGCAAGAGACCAACGGCACCTCTCCCCTTGTTGTTTTTTTTTCCCTTTCATTACCTTGCCTCTTTCCTTCCAGCAAAAGAGGAAACCCGACGGCTCCTTTCCCCCTTTTTCCTGGATTGCATCCACCATCACCCGACGGAGGAGCTAAGGGATACCAAAAAACTGCAAAGTACAGCAGGAACACCATCTCCCTGCCATCGTTCCTAAACCGAGCATCTGTTTCTTGATAAACAAAATCTTCAAGGACCAACTCCCAGGAGGATTACGATCCAAACACCAAAGGACAAGGACCATCCACTCCATCACGGCTACGGTTTCGGCTGGTACAAAATATACCAAGGTAATGTGATCTGCTATCACTTTACCCTCTCTTTTTTTTTTTCTGGTTTAGTTTTCATTAAACTAGTTGTTTTGCCATTTGCTGGATGAAATTGACGTGTCCTGAATACTTGTTTGAATGCCCAGTTCTCATTTTTTTTCTTTCTTCTCTGTGGTATAACAGAGGAGTTCAGACTATGTAGATGAGACTGCTCATCCCTCTTATGGATCAAGCCTCTTGATCATGCATATAATTCAGGGTTTATTAACATTTAAATATGCATGATTTTATAAAATAATGTTTCAAAAACCCAATTTTATGTTAGTTTTTGAGTAAATGTGCTAAAATGATTTAAAATTAGAAAATGCATGAAAAATAGTTTTATTTTACATTCTTATGCCTATTTTAGTTTTTGTAGTTGGTTTTAGTTTTTATTAAAAGAAAAAAATAAAAAAATTGGAGAAAAATTGTTTTATATTCATTTTAAGTGTTTGTATTTTTTTTTAGAAAAGAAAAAATATAGTAGATTAGTTTTTGAAGTTTCTTTTATAAATACTTTTGTTTTTGAAAATTTTCATAAGTAACCGATTCATACGGTTTTCTTTACTTTAAAAAAAAAAACAAAAAAAAATATAATAATAAAAACAAACCATTTTGTGGTTTGTAATTGTTGAAATTAATGGAAAACTGAAAAAATATATATAAATAATAATACAAACCGGTTAGAACCGGTTTGTATTTCTAAAAAGAAGAAAATTGAAAACCAAACCGGCTGGAACCGGTTTGGAAGTTTTGAAAATAAACAATTGTTGTTACAAACCGGTTCCAACCGGTTTGAACCCTTTTAAAAACCCAAAAACAGAATCGGAAAGGGTTTTCATTTTTGTGCGCCAAAATTTTTTCCTTCCCTCTCTGATTTTCGCCCTTTGCTCTCTTTTCCCAGTTACCAGATTCTTACATCTCCTTCTTCTTCTTCTTCTTCTTCTTCTTCTTCTTCTTCTTCTTCCAGCAGCAGATATTCTTCATCCGGTGGCAAGGAGTTCTTCAATCGATGGCGGCGCATGAGGTGGAAGCCACCTCTTCCTTCAATTCCCGGTAAGTCATCTACTCCTTCTTCTTCTACTTCTTCTTCTTCTTTTTCTTCTTCGTTTTAATTCTTTCTGAATCATAATGTTTGAATTTCAATTTGGAAAAAAAAAGAAGAAGAAGAAAACATAAAAAGAAAAAAATCTGTGCAGGAATCCGGCAATCAACATGTATTCTGCCGGAATATTTGTTCTGATGAATAAATTGCTATTCTGATCAAAAATTTTGATCTAGATTCAGTGGATTAAATTTTGTATATTGAAAAGAAGAAAAAATAAAGAAAAAATTCTGTTCTAAGATCGATCACAGTGTTATCCGGTGAAATTTGTGTTTTGAAATCTCCGACAGCCATCAAAGATCTCTGGTGCATTATCTTTTGATCAATGAACTGAAGACTGTCCAATTCATATCTGATAAGGACTGAGGAAGCTTTGATCCAGCAACTAGTTGCTGGAATGCTGTGTACAAATTGAAGAATCGTGATCTTCTGTAAAAAAAAAAAATTTCATGGTGAAATGGCCTTAGTTACTTTTTATTGCCGGAAACTCTTGCTTGTTCTGAAATATTCTGCTACAGTCCATCAGAAAGCAATTTGATATCCATCTGATGTGAATTTTCATTCTGAAAGATATTGAATATCTACTTGAATTTCTTTGAATTTCTGTTTTTTTTTTTTTTGTTCTCAATTAGATCATTTCTTTTTTTTTCTTTTTCATTCAATTCAGTTTTTCTTTTAAATTCCTTTTCTTTTCATTTTAATGAAATCTTGTTTTCTTTTTTAGTAAATTCACATTCATATTTTCTGTTTTGCAACATCCTGTTTCTGTTTTATATTTTATTTTCTATATTTTTAGTTGACATAGGTCGATTTGCTATTTTTTTCAATCAAGGATTTTTCCTGTTGTGCTTCATTCAATATCTGTTACAAATTTGTTTCATTTGCTATTTCTGTGTAAGTTTCCAGTTTGTTTTTCATTAGGCATTCCTTGATGTTTACATTTCTTGATTTTAATGCTTTAAATTTTGATATTTGTATTTGTATTTTTCAATAATAAAGTGTTAGTGACTAATTGTTTTCACTGTTTGTTAATTGAAATGAATAGATTCCATAAAGTTTAGTTTGAGTAAATTGAAATTTAGTTAATTGTGTTAGTTAATGTAGTTTTAATTGTCATTGAAGTCTTTTGTTAATATCCTTCAGTGTTTTTAAGGATTAGCTAATTCAATATAGATTTCTAGTTCTATCTCTGGTACTGCTCGTGTTCATTGAATTTGTGCAGGATAACGAAAGAGTGAAGTTGAAGCGATTACGTGACACGAAGTACAAAGATAGAAGATTTTTTTTACTTTTCAGTTTAGACTTAGAATTTTAATTGGGTTTGTAAATATTGCACTTTACGCCCTCTGCGAAGGGTATTCATTTGTTGTAATATCTAGTTGTTTTTACTTTTCTGAACATTTTACATTTCAATAATTCAGCAATAAAGATTAGTTTAGACTTGTGTGTTTGAATACAACATATTCCCGTTCCCTGAGTTCGACCCGGTCTCATCCACTAGTGAGAACCGGTTTTTATTATTTGATGTCTGGTTTTCACATGTTTTTCATATAAAAATCTTTTCAAAATTACAACGATTTAAAAGAAGACATAAAATTTTTGGCGCCGTTGCCGGGGAACGGCGTAATATTAGTATTCGCTTTATTGCCTAGTGTTTGTGTGCATTTAGGTTTAGAACCACGTATGTGCATATCTTAGAGACAAGCTTACTTTTCTGCACAGCCCACCTAATAGGATCCCCTTAGAGGTGATTGTGTACTATTGGTACAGTACACATAGATTTTATATTTCTTTGCATAATCTCTGTTATGTGTAACTGCGTGGTGTTTGTTTAGTTTTTGTTGTTTTTAGTTTACCCGCTTTGTGGTTTGCGTGGTTTGGCCGCTTAGTGCGTTAGTTAGGTAGAAAACCCAAAGTTAGGACGTGAGCTACACCGGTCTAGTACGAGGTGTATGCAAGGGTGACGCTCACTTGACCCCGAGCTGGTAGAGCCGATTGAGGACCCCGAGTCCCTTATTAGGAGAGCCCAAAGATCTGCAACCATGGCTGAGAATCAGCAGATTACTCGTCCCCGTAGAGAGTACTTCATGCCTAACACCTATACTCCCGCCTCCTGCATCACAAGACCTGATGTAGGAGCAAATCAGTTTGAGCTTAAGGCCAGTGTAATCCAAATGCTACCCTCATTTTATGGCCTTAGCAATGAAGACCCATATCATCATCTCGACGAATTCTTAGAGATTTGTTCGACAGTGAGAATCAACAACTTTGGAGATGATGCTATGAGGTTGACCTTGTTTCCCTTCTCTCTGAAGGATAAAGCCAAACACTGGCTGAAGGCGTTAGATACAGTTCGAATTACCATGTGGGAACATATGCAAAGAGAATTTTTAAAAAAATATTTCCCAATCGGTAAGACGAATCAGTATCGAAAGGCCATCACCAGTTTTTCGCAAATAGAGGGGGAACTGTTCCATGAGACTTGAGAGAGGATGAAGGATCTTCTCCGCAAGTGTCCCCACCACCAGGTGCCTCGATGGCAAATGGTGCAATATTTCTATGACGGTCTTACTGAGAAGAATCGTCAAATGGTTGATGCCGCATGTGGGGGCACTTTCATGCTCAAGAGTGAGGATGAAGTGTGGTTTCTCTTTGAGACATTAAGCGAGAATTCGATGCACCATGCAACAGCTTCACGGTCTGATAGAGTTGCACCTGTACAGGATAGCGCTAAGAAGGCAGGTATTTTCGAAATACGGATGAACCTTGAGTTGAGCAACAAGGTAGACCAACTGTCCCAGAAATTAGATCAATTATTGTTGGGTCCCTCTCCTGCCATGCAGGTGTGTGCGTTGTGTGCGAGTCCTGCACACCATGTTCTCCAGTGTCCAGCTGCGTCACAGTATCCTGAATTTGTCCAAGAGCAAGCTCAGATGGCTCAAAACTTCGCTAGGCCCGCACCCAATCCATTTGCCAATACTTACAACCCGAGCTGGCGAAACCATCCAAATTTCTCATGGCGTAACTCACAAGCCCAAGCTCCTAACCCTTCCCAGAATCAATCCAGGCAAGGTGATTATACACCTGGATTTCACAGATTCAATGATCCTTCAGCCCAACCTGCTTATAATCAAACCCATTTTCAGGAGCCTTCACATAGTCAGTCCTTCGAGGACAAAATGCTACAAGCATTTTCAGATATTAAGGCAAATTTGAGCTCACATACCCAGTCAATTTCAAAATTAGAAACTCAAATGGGGCAGCTCGCTAAAGCACTTAGCAGGAGAAGTGAGGGAGCATTGCCTAGTCAGCCTATAGTTAACCCTAGGGGTAAAGAACCTCTGCAGAGTTTGCATATGACAGATACACATCAAGAGCAAGCTCAAGCAGTAGTAACCCTTAGAAGTGGGAAGCAGTACCATTCGAGGGAGGCTGCAGAAGAAAGAGAGAAGATAAGTAAGAAGCAGCCTGTCCCTAATGTTTTACCTTAGGAAAGCGAGAGGGTTCTTCCATTTGAGCCTTCCACAACCCATATTCCTAAAGCCCCCTTTCTTGAGGCGTTAGAGAAACCGAGAGCATTAGGTAAGTCGGGAGTAAACATGCAAGAGATGCTTGAGATATTCAAGCACGTCCATATAAACCTTTCCTTACTAGATGCCATCCAGCAAGTCCCTGCATATGCAAAGTTCCTCAAAGAGCTTTGTACGCAGAAAAGGAAGTTGAGGTCCCATGCACAGAAGAAAATATATTTGACGGAGCAGATAAGTGCAGTATTGCAACACTAGACTCCACCCAAACTTATGGACCGAGGGACCCCTATCATCTCATGTGTCATAGGAAACATCACTGTTGAGCGTGCTTTGCTTGACCTTGGGGCAAGTGTTAACATTTTGCCGGGTTTCTTCTATGACAAATTTGGATTGAAAGAGATGAAATCTACACCTTTGACGCTTCAATTAGCGGATAGATCGATTAAGGTCCCAAGAGGGATACTTGAAGATGTTTTAGTCAAGGTGGAGGATTGTTATTTCCCTGTCGACTTCGTGATATTAGATATGGAGGGAGTTGATAGCATCTGACAGACTCCTATTATTCTTAGTGGCCCTTTCCTAGCTACTGCAAATGCGTGCATTAATTGCCGCACTGGTGAGATGGATGTTTCATTTGGAAATAGGAAAATGAGGATGAACATTTTTTGTGCATCGATGGAGTCTGATACTGAAGAAGCTTCTTTTGAGGTTGATATCATTCAAGATATTATAGAAGCTAAACATGATTGGTTGTTGAGTGATCCACCTCAAGAGGAGATTGATGAATCATTCAAAGAGGATCGCCTTGATATGATATATAGTGAGGCAGATAATGTCAGTGGGATTTGGCATTCCGAACCACTTCCAGAGTTAGCTGAGAAGCCCGCAAAGCCATCGATAGAGAGTCCCCCAGAGTTGGAGTTGAAGCCTTTACCAGCCTCACTCAAGTATGTCTTTTTATGAAAAGAGCAGACTCTCCCAGTTATTATTTCTGCAAACCTGATAGATTCACAGGAGCATCAGTTGTTACAGGTTTTGCATGAGCAAAAGGAAGCTATTGGATGGTCTGTTGCGGATTTAAAGGGGATTGACCCCTCCTTTTGTATGCATCGAATCATTATGGATGAGGGAGCTAAACCCTCAAGAGAATCACAAAGGAGATTAAATCCTCACATGAAAGAAGTGGTGAAGAAGGAAGTAGTTTAATTGTTAGATGCTGGGATTATTTATCCCATCTCCGATAGTCAGTGGGTGAGTCCTACCCAGGTTGTTCCTAAAAAGTTTGGGCTCACTGTGGAGAAGAATGAGAAAGGAGAGAGCATTCCCATGAGGATTACTACGGGATGGCGAGTATGTATTGACTATAGGAAGTTGAACAGTGCAACTAGGAAGGATCATTTCCCGTTACCGTTCATCGACCAGATTTTAGAAAGACTTGCAGGCCAGCAATATTATTGCTTTTTAGATGGATATTCCGGATATAACCAGGTGGCCGTTCATCCCGAGGATCAGGATAAGACGACATTTACCTGTCTCTATGGTACATTTGTGTATAGGAGGATGTCGTTTGGGCTTTGTAATGCCCCGGCTACATTTCAGAGATGTATGATGGCGATTTTCTCTGACATGATGGATGATGTCCTTGAGATTTTCATGGACGATTTCTCGGTTTATGGCTCTTCTTTTGATGATTGTCTCCAAAAGTTATCTCGTGTACTTCAGTGCTGTAGGGAGACAAATCTAGTGTTGAGTTGGGAAAAGAGTCATTTCATGGTACAGCAGGGGATTGTTCTTGGACATATTGTGTCTGAGAAAGGTATTGAGGTCGATAAGGCCAAAGTGGAGACCATTGTCATATTAGCTCCACCGACTTCTGTGAGGCAAGTGCGCTCATTTTTAGGGCATGCAGGTTTCTATAGACGGTTCATTAAGGATTTTAGTCAGATTTCTAGACCGTTGTGTAACCTGTTGTCGAAAGACCAGTCGTTTGTGTTTGATGATGCCTGTCTGAAGGCATTCTTAGCCCTAAAGAAAGCACTAACCACTGCTCCTATTCTCAGATCTCCTGAGTGGTCAGTGCCCTTTGAGATTATGTGTGACGCTTCAGATTATGCGGTTGGAGCAATTTTAGGACAGAAGATTGAGAAACGATCTCATGTTATTCACTATGCTAGTAGGACTCTTTCTGACACACAAATGCATTATACCACCACAGAAAAGGAGTTACTAGCCGTTGTATTTGCACTTGAGAAGTTTCGATCTTATTTGTTAGGCTCCAAAGTTATCATTTACTCAGATCATGCTGCATTGAGATATTTGATGAGTAAAAAGGATGCTAAACCGCGTCTCATTCGTTGGATTCTTCTGTTACAAGAATTTGATATCGAGATCCGAGATAAGAGTGGATGTAAAAATCTTGTAGCAGATCATCTGTCAAGACTGACTATAGATTCATCTATTGATCAAGGACAGATTGTTGATTCCTTTCCGGATGAGCAGTTATTTCATGTCAAGCGTTTACCCTGGTTCGCGGATATCGTAAATTTTCTGGTTACTAGAGAGTATCCTGCGCACTGGAACCAGAATGAGAAAGATAGATTTTTTGCGCAAGTGAAACATTATTTTTGGGAGGAACCAGAATTATTTAGATCATGCCCAGACCAGATGATTCGGAGATGTGTGCCCGAAGAAGAGTATCATTCCATTTTATCCTTTTGTCACTCTTTAGCTTGTGGAGGTCATTTTTCTAGTCGAAAGACCGCTGCAAAGGTCCTTCAGTCTGGATTTTGGTGGCCCACACTTCATAGAGATGCTCACGAATTCTGTAGGAAGTGTTTGGGTGTCAGCAAACAGGTCGCATTACCAAGCGCGACATGATGCCTCTTTTACCTATTCTGATTGTGGAGATTTTTGATGTTTAGGGCATTGATTTTATGGGTCCTTTTCCGCCATCGTTTGGATTTACATATATTTTAGTGGCGGTTGATTATGTTTCAAAATGGGTCGAGGCTGTGGCCACCCGGACCAATGATCATAAAGAGGTGCTTCGATTTATCAAGCACAATATTTTTAGTCGGTTCGCAGTGCCTAGAGCGATCATCAGTGATGGTGGTACGCACTTTCGTAATGTGCAGATAGCTTCTTTACTTGGAAAATATTTTGTGCATCATCGGATTGCTACACCTTACCACCCGTAAACCAGTGGCCAAGTTGAAGTCTCTAACAGGGAGATAAAGCGGATTCTTGAAAAGACAGTCCGACCAGACCGCAAGGATTGGTCTCAGCGCCTTGATGATGCCTTGTGGGCTTATAGGACTGCTTTTAAGACCCCGATTGGTATGTCACCATTTCGATTAGTTTTCGGGAAACCTTGCCATCTTCCTGTTGAGTTAGAACATAGAGCATATTGGGCTATAAAAAAATTAAATTTCAATATGACCCAAGCTGGAGTCGAGAGAAAATTACAGTTGAGTGAGTTAGAGGAATTGCGTAATGAGGCCTATGAGAGTGCAAAGATTTACAAAGCTCGAACTAAGCATTTTCATGATCGATATATTGTTAGGAAACAGTTCGAGCTTGGGCAAAAAGTATGGCTTTATCATTCGCGTCTTCATCTTTTTCCAGGCAAGTTGAAGTCAAGATGGAATGGTCCATTTGTTGTGCATAGGGTGTTTCCATATGGAGCGATAGATCTTTTTGACCCTCGTATGGGTGCTATTTTTAAAGTAAATGGGCAACGGCTGAAGCCTTATATCTCAGATACTGTGACAGGAAAAGACATTGAGGATGTTGATCTTTTAGAAGTTTAGGACTCACACATGTTTGTATATATTTTAAAATTTTGTAAATATTCATAGAAAAACAAATTTTTTTTTTTAAGAGTATTTTCATATAGTTCATGTGCATAATTCATAGACTATGATCAGGGTAGGCATATTTTCACATTTTAGATTTCATTGAGTTTACTTTCTTTCCCTCATTGATTTTATCTCATGTGCATTCACTTAGTTTTACATAAGCATGGGGGAATGCCACTGGGACAGTGTAATTCAAGCATGGGGGAGGGTGTAGTAGCTCACTAGAATATTTTTGTCTACGTTCTTGCACATGTTTACACATATCTCATGAAAAGTAGATTTTTAAAGAAAGAAGTTTGAACTTATATGAATGTTATTTCAAATATAATGTTTTTAGAGGATTTTTAAGCCCCACGAAAATTTTTTCTGACATAGATCTAAAAATTATGGTTGTTTATGCGGATTTCGAAGAAATGATGATAGATACATGTTAGAATTTATTTTGAATCATAAATATGAATATGCATAGTTCTATTTTTGAAAAACTAAGCAAATGAACAAAAAGCATAAAAATGAGCTCAAAAGAAAAATATATAGCATGTGTTAGGTTGTTTGGATAATTCCACAATCCTTAGTAGATGGAAATTAGATGTAAGTTGAAACTTTTAATTCCATTTTCGAAAAGGAGATTGGAAAACTTCGTGATCCTAAGTAACTGAGAACAGATACAAGTTGAAATGTTTGACTCTCATGTTATAAGGGTGAATGAAGGAAGTCACTTTTATGTCTTAGTTGATATCTTTTGGTATGCATTGAAAAAGTATAGAAGATATTGACATTGCACAAGGCATAGAAGCAGACCACATGCAAGCTATATGAGAAAAATAAGTGCGCAAAAAGAAAAAGCGTGAAAAGAAAAAAAAGAGAGAAAAGAGCTTAAAAAGAAAGAAAAGTTCAGTGCTTAGAAGTGTGATTGAGAAAACCTGTGCAGAAAACATATGAGTGAGGATAAGTAAATAATAATATGTTTTTATTGGATTTTCTAAGAATAAAACATAAATAATTGTGATATTTAGAAAAGTGAAAGAAATTCTTTTTCTGTGGTGGTATATAAAAGACTCTAATTATATTGTGATTTTGAAATAATAGGAAATATTTGTGAAAACAAAGTCTTTAATTACCTACTGCTTATGAGGATGTGTAATATTATGCATACATGACAGAGATGTTTGTGGGTAGCATCACTGCAAACCCTCACGAGACCTTACTCGTCCACTGGGGTAACCCAGGGGTTGAAAGGGCTTGTTGCATGAGCTAAATGCAACCGTGATTCCTACGAAAGTGAGTTAGGTGATAGTTTGATTTCTTGCATTTTTCTAGTTTGCTCGAGGACTAGCAAAACATAAGCATGGGGGTATTTGATCATGCATATAATTCAGGGTTTATTAACATTTAAATATGCATGATTTTATAAAATAATGTTTCAAAAACCCAATTTTATGTTAGTTTTTGAGTAAATGTGCTAAAATGATTTAAAATTAGAAAATGCATGAAAAATAGTTTTATTTTACATTCTTATGCCTATTTTAGTTTTTGTAGTTGGTTTTAGTTTTTATTAAAAGAAAAAAATAAAAAAATTGGAGAAAAATAGTTTTATATTCATTTTAAGTGTTTGTGTTTTTTTTTAGAAAAGAAAAAAATATAGTAGATTAGTTTTTTAAGTTTCTTTTATAAATACTTTTGTTTTTGAAAATTTTCATAAGTAACCGATTCATACGGTTTTCTTTACTTTTAAAAAAAAATTAAAAAAAAAATATAATAATAAAAACAAACCATTTTGTGGTTTGTAATTGTTTAAATTAATGAAAAACTGAAAAAATATATATAAATAATAATACAAACCGGTTGGAACCGGTTTGTATTTCTAAAAAGAAGAAAATTGAAAACCAAACCGGCTGAACCGATTTGGAAGTTTTGAAAATAAACAATTGTTGTTACAAACCGGTTCCAACCGGTTTGAACCCTTTTAAAAACCCAAAAACAGAATCGGAAAGGGTTTTCATTTTTGTGCGCCAAAATTTTTTCCTTCCCTCTCTGATTTTTGCCCTTTGCTCTCTTTTCCCAGTTACCGGATTCTTACATCTCCTTCTTCTTCTTCT
Source organism: Nuphar pumila (assembly GCF_984573655.1). NCBI lineage: Eukaryota > Viridiplantae > Streptophyta > Magnoliopsida > Nymphaeales > Nymphaeaceae > Nuphar > Nuphar pumila. The sequence goes on from NC_143257.1 coordinate 44,755,740, forward strand.
TCTTCCAGCAGCAGATATTCTTCATCCGGTGGCAAGGACTTCTTCAATCGATGGCAGCGCATGAGGTGGAAGCCACCTCTTCCTTCAATTCCCGGTAAGTCATCTACTCCTTCTTCTTCTATTTCTTCTTCTTCTTCTTCTTCTTCTTCTTCGTTTTAATTCTTTCTGAATCATAATGTTTGAATTTCAATTTGGAAAAAAAAAAAAAAGAAAACATAAAAAGAAAAAATATTTGCGCAGGAATCCGGCAATCAACATGTATTCTGCCGGAATATTTGTTCTGATGAATAAATTGCTGATTTGATCAAAAATTTTGATCTAGATTCAGTGGATTAAATTTTGTATATTGAAAAGAAGAAAAAATAAAGAAAAAATTATGTTCTAAGATCGATCACAGTGTTATCCGGTGAAATTTGTGTTTTGAAATCTCCGGCAGCCATCAAAGATCTCTGGTGCATTATCTTTTGATCAATGAACTGAAGACTGTCCAATTCATATCTGATAAGGACTGAGGAAGCTTTGATCCAGCAACTAGTTGCTGGAATGGTGTGTACAAATTGAAGAATCGTGATCTTCTGTAAAAAAAAAAAAATTCATGGTGAAATGGCCTTAGTTACTTTTTATTGCCGGAAACTCTTGCTTGTTCTGAAATATTCTGCTACAGTCCATCAGAAAGCAATTTGATATCCATCTGATGTGAATTTTCATTCTGAAAGATATTGAATATCTACTTGAATTTCTTTGAATTTCTGTTTTTTTTTTTTTTGTTCTCAATTAGATCATTTCTGTTTTTTTTCTTTTTCATTCAGTTCAGTTTTTCTTTTAATTTCCTTTTCTTTTCATTTTAATGAAATCTTGTTTTCTTTTTTAGTAAATTCACATTCATATTTTTTGTTTTGCAACATCCTGTTTCTGTTTTATATTTTATTTTCTATATTTTTAGTTGACATAGGTCGATTTGCTGTTTTTTTCAATCAAGGATTTTTCCTGTTGTGCTTCATTCAATATCTATTACAAATTTGTTTCATTTGCTATTTCTGTGTAAGTTTCCAGTTTGTTTTTCATTAGGCATTCCTTGATGTTTACATTTCTTGATTTTAATGCTTTAAATTTTGATATTTGTATTTGTATTTTTCAATAATAAAGTGTTAGTGACTAATTGTTTTCACTGTTTGTTAATTGAAATGAATAGATTCCATAAAGTTTAGTTTGAGTAAATTGAAATTTAGTTAATTGTGTTAGTTAATGTAGTTTTAATTGTCATTGAAGTCTTTTGTTAATATCCTTCAGTGTTTTTAAGGATTAGCTAATTCAATATAGATTTCTAGTTCTATCTCTGGTACTGCTCGTGTTCATTGAATTTGTGCAGGATAACGAAGGAGTGGAGTTGAAGCGATTACGTGACACGAAGTACAAAGATAGAAGATTTTTTTTACTTTTCAGTTTAGACTTAGAATTTTAATTGGGTTTGTAAATATTGCACTTTACGCCCTCTGCGAAGGGTATTCATTTGTTGTAATAGCTAGTTGTTTTTACTTTTCTGAACATTTTACATTTCAATAATTCAGCAATAAAGATTAGTTTAGACTTGTGTGTTTGAATACAACATATTCCCGTTCCCAGAGTTCGACCCGGTCTCATCCACTAGTGAGAACCGGTTTTTATTATTTGATGTCTGGTTTTCACATGTTTTTCATATAAAAATCTTTTCAAAATTACAACGATTTAAAAGAAGACATCACCTCTCATTCTCACAGTCTACATCAACAAAATATCATGCCTCCTTTTTTTTTTCTTCATTCGTATGAAATAGCTTTTGTTAACATTTGAATCAAGTTTTTGTCAAATTTTTTTTTAAGTCGTATTTGCTCTCATATTTCATATAGTTCAATACCCTGCATCTAGGTTCATTCCTAAATCCCACAGTTCTCTCCTTTCCATTCGTATGATTTTATTTCTTCTCTCTTTTAACTATTAGCCTAATATGGGCAGGATAAAATTCAAGATTTCCCCAAAAGGGGAAATCTGGTTCAACATCTGCAAAATGTAGCATTCCTGCAAGTAAATTTAGTCTTCAGGCTGACTCGATCAGACCTTTCTATATCTGCAAGTAAACTTGTTACTGGAGCAGGAAAAAGGAAGTCTAGTTGATTTAGATGTCCGCTGTATGATGCTGAAATTCCCTACTGATTCCTTTTTTTAGATTTAATATATATATATATATATATATATATATATATATATATATATATATATATATATATATTATAATTTCAGGAGAGCCGATCCCTTTATTACATATAATTAACATAATGTCTGTCATACTCTTTCACTCTCACTTGATAATCTGTCAGCTTTGGTCTGATTAGGATATTCCTTTCGTAGTTTCTTATTCAAATTTGATATTTGTTATGGTTTTGTTTTGATCAGATTGGTTCTCTTTGAATGTAATGAAAGCATTTGTTTAAAATTCAGACTGTGTGGTTTTATTTACTTGTTGGATAAGGCTGACAATGCATTATGTGGTGAACTTAATGGATCTTGGTTCACAGAAGTTTTATTGCCAGTTTAGTTAGCTTTCAAATCTCAATTGCATTAATGAAATTTCAATTTCTATCTGGCTGGTTTAGTAATTAAAACATCAACGATTATGAATTGTCTAAGACAAGATCAATATTGTTCCTTATATCTTATTTACCTGTTTTATGAAAACAGTTTCATTTTTTATATCTTCTACTCTATCCTCATGCCTCCATCACGAATTTTTATGAGTCCCTGTTTGCTAGAAGTCTCTCCCTTTTGCATGCTCCCCCCTACACATTTTGAAATACTGTTGGTACCCCTTTTTTATTGATTAGCATGTTGGCCTTGTGACCTCCCCTTTTAAATCCATCTTATTACTTTTGCTATTGTCGGTATGATCTTCCTTTATTATCACAGGTTATATACTAGGCTTGGTTTTGCTTAGTTTTGCTAGTGACTTTCACTATTTATGATTGCATTAGGTTATTTGGTTGCTTGGGATTGAATGATATTTATTTGTTAAATGATTACACTTTGTATACAGGATTCAAATTTTTAGATACTCATATATTATTTTATTTTGGTCAATTTCATCATGATTTCGAAATTTCAAATCTCTATTTTCATATTTTCTCACATTCACATCATGTTAATTCTATTTATATCAAGGAGGCATGAAATTGAGTTTATATCTAGATAAATCCGATAATTCCTGGATATTATCGGAAAATCTTGGAAAAACTCACATATTTGAACTAACTCCATTTCAAGTTTGGCAGAGACATTCAAGAGAAAGAACTGAAGTCTGCAATTTCCCTTTCTTTCATTTATTTAGTGATGTAATAATGTAAATTTTGGAATAAGAGATTTAATTTTCTGCTTAGATTAGGATACATATCATATAGTTTAAATTCCTGCAATATCCTGTTTATGTGATTCATGCATTTTATTTCAAAAGCACTATGGATATACACGAATGGCACGTACACCAACTCTTAGGGAGTTGATGAACTCGGTGGAATCCATATTTACGGCCCTAGTCGGAATATGGATGAGACCCAGATCCATCATCTTTCTACCAGTCACATTGAGACTACACTCTTAGCCTATCTTGAAAATGCACATCATATTTCCAATTTTTCAAAATATTGTGAATTAATTCAAATGAACTCTGAACAAATTCATGGTCACAGTCAGAATATGGGAAGGATTTATTTCGACTTAATACACATTTTACCAACAAAAATCTCTCAGAAAACCTTTTCACAGTGCATTCATTCACTCATATCATTTGCATCATGAAATCATTGGTTTTCTCATGATTTTCTTAAGAAAATTTCATTCTCAAGAAATCGATTTCTCAAGAAACTCTGAGAAATTTTCAAAATCGGTTTTCCCAAGTCAAGTTTTTTCACAGTTTTCCATGGAAATCAGTTTCTCAAGTAACTTCTAAAACTTTCAAAAAGTCAGATTTTCCAAGTTAAGTTTTCCCGTGGTTTTTCCTGGAAAATGTAACTTTCTTAAGATTCTTTTCAAAGGGAATTCCTCATCTTTCTCAAGAATCAAAAATTCAATTTTCAAGGGTTTCAAGGCTAAGATTCCCAGGATTTCAATTTCCCAAGTTTCAATTTTCTCTTCTCCAACGAGTTTTCCTATAAATTTTCCATCATTTTCCTAAGAAAATTCTCAAAGTTCGAGTTTTCCTGAGAAATGTTTCCCTTTTCAAGTGTTCATATTTTCTCAAGAGTTCTTACCATTTTCTCGAGATTCTCATTTCTTCAAGATTTTCCAAATCTTTATAAACTTTCTCGAGATTTCAAATCTTCTTCGTCTGAGTTTCCTGAGAAATTGACTCTCACCTTTTCCCCGAGAAATATTTTCCAACTCCAAAATGTTTTCTAAGCATACATCATATTTTTCTAACTTGCATTTTACAAAACCTCATAGCACATGCCTGAATTCTCTGTGCATTTAGGATAGAACACGATTTCGATGATGTAACTAAGTCAAGCACAATTTTGGTCCTTGGTTCGATTACCCCTGTTAAAGGCGGCAGGAACGGTCGAACCTCGTACCGACAGGTCGAGCCCCATTCCATGGATTTTCCTGCAATTTTCAAAACGGAGGCGAGTATTTCAAAACAATTTCCAAAATCTGGTCAACTTTGAATCGCGAAAGCATTTTCCTCTCTCTTCCGCATGGAAGGGAAGACAGGAAAAATTTTGCAACGATAACAGACAGATAATCTACCGCCACTAAAATGTATAAATTTCTGAATGATGGCAGAAATGGTCCCATGAAATCTATGCCCCAAACATAAAAAATGTCGACTATCAGAATCAGAAGCAAGGGCATCATGTCCCTCTTGGACATGTTCCTAATATGCTGACATCTAATACATCTTCTGCAGAACTCATGCGCATCCCTGTGGAGTGTGGGCCAATAAAATCCAGACTGCAAAACCTTTGCAGCTGTCTTCATACTGCTAAAATGCCCTCCACAGTCTAAAGAATGAGAAAAACTCAAAATGGACCAGTACTCCTCCTCCGGAACACATCTCCTAATGATCTGGTCTACGCAATATCTGAACAACTCTGGTTCATCCCAATAATAGTGCCTCACCTGAGATAGGAATATCTCTCGCTCATTCTTGTTCCAATGCTCAGGGATCTATCTCGAAACCAGATAGTTCACAATATCAGCAAACCAAGGCAACTGCGATGTCCTGACTGACATGATCTGCTCGTCGAGGATAGAATCACTGATCGGCCTCTGATCCTGCGTGGTCTCTACAATCAGTCTAGAAAGATGGTCTGCTACTACATTCTTGCTACCCTTCTTATCTCGAATCTCGCGATCAAACTCCTGTAGCAACAACACCCAACGAATGAGTCTCGGTTTGGTGTCTTTCTTATTCAATAAATACTTCAATGCAGCATGATCAGAATAGACAACCACCTTCGAACCGAGCAAATAGGACCTAAACTTGTCCAATGCGAATACTACAACAAGTAGCTCCTTCTTTGTCGTGGTATAATTCATTTGAGCATCAGACAAAGTTCTACTTGCGTAGTAAATCACATAGGGCTTTCTGTCAATCCACTGTCCTAATATAGCCCCCATAGCATAGTCAGAAGCATCACACATAATCTCAAATGGGAGTGTCCAATCCGGAGGTCTCAGAATGGGCGCAATATTCAAGGCCTCTTTGAGAATCTCAAAGGCCTTCATGCAATCCTCGCTAAAAACAAAAGGCTGGTCCTTCTCCAATAAAGTACAAAGCGGTTGAGAGATTTTGCTGAAATCCTTTATGAACCACCTATAAAATTCCGCATGCCCTAGAAATGACCTAATCTGCCTCACAGTGGTAGGTGGAGTCAAACGAGAAATGGATTCCACCTTCGCTCTGTCAACCTCAATGCCTCTCTTGGACACAATTGTTGAGAAACTCTGTTTTGATGTCACATAATATGATACACTGTCTCATTTGATTCTATATAATATGATAATATGCCTTCTTGAAAAAATGTTATATTATGACTGAATATGTTTTGCCATAAATCTAACGAGTATTTGATGTAAGGATATCTCACCCAAAAAGGATGGAGTCCTCCTATTCAAGTACAACTATGGTGCAATCATACTCCTTGAAGAAAAGCTTGATGAGCCATGCATTACTAAAGAGCATCCAAAAAGTTTGGCTACCTCAAGATTGAAGATTGTATTTTTCTTCTTTAGAGTCATATGTAACAGAACCTTCAGAAGCATGCATATTGCATAGTACATAACCATTCATAAAAACTATATCATAAAAGTATACGATAGTTTCAAAAAGCTCCTTTTTTGAAAACTAATAATTGTACCTTCTTACAACCCTTTATGAAAAAGATATTTTGTCATGTAATAATTGTACCTTACACTATATACAAGACAACATGAAAAAGAAATGTAGGAAAAAGACAAAAACATAAAATCGGCTACATAGAGAAAAACAAATATAATATAGTTTTGAAAAGACTCTAGTTACCTTCTCTAAAGAAATGTTTTTAATATAAGAAGAAGACAAAAACATAAATCGGCTACACAAAGAAATACAAATATAATATATTTCATGAAAAGACTCTAGTTACCTTTTTACAAAACCATAGAATGTCGACTTACTTGAAGTCATCATTCTCTTTGTACAAAGCATTAAATACCTCCTGTAACAAATCCTTGTTAATATCCTTCTCAAGGAATGTCGACTTTCTTTTAGTCCTCATTCTCTCTGAAGACTTTGAAAAACACAACATAAAGAAAACACTTGACATGACTATGTACAAATATATATTAAAGCACTCAGTGTACTTACACTCATTTAAAGTAAAGAAGTACTTATGTACCTCAAATCATTAATTAGAATAAAAACAAAACTACAATCCAACGTTCAATGTACTATTGTAAGAAATAGACTTTTTATATAAAATATGTATTACCTAAAATATTACAACGACTAGTGTACCCCATACTTCGCTGTTTATGGAAAAAGGCATTCTCGAATTTCTCTAAAGATGTTTTTGAAAATGACATGACATTTCACATCTCAAAAAGGCTACGATTTCAAAAAGCAACGACTACTTTTTCAAAAGCTATATAAACACACTCAAATAAACTATTCAACATGGAATGGAATAGACGTGTGAGCTTACAACGAGAAAAATTCCTATTTGATATTTGAAAAGAGAGCCTTAAAAAAGAAAGAGAAAAAGAAAAGAAAGGAAAGAGAAAAAGAAAAGAAAGAAAAGAGAAAAAGTCAAGTCCAGCTCTATGACAAAGAGCATCCTCTGAGTGACAAACAGAACATTCTGAGAATCCTTCATTCGTGCATTCATATCATTCTGAAGGTTCTATAGGAAGTATTGTAACTCTGTTATTCACTGTATTCCTTCTTTATTGAAAGAAGTAGACCTCTGTGAAAGAGGGTGTTGTCCTTCTCTGTTGAGAGAAGAAGACCTCTGTGAAAGAGGGTGTGCCCCTTCTCTGTTGAGAGAAGAAGACCTCTGAGGAAGAGGGTTTTGTACTATTTATCCGGTGACTCGGATGTTATAGTGGAAAGCTCAAGTGGTTTTGCTTGGGGACTGGATGTAGGTCTGGATACTGACCGAACCAGTATAAATTCTGTGTTTTATGTGTTGTGCCTTATTGCCTGATTATTTTATTTTATTGATCTTTATCGTATTTTACTATTCACCCCCCTCTAGTGGAATTTCATTTGGTATCAGAGCAGGTTTGCTGGTTTCGACGTAACAAGTCTTTCAGCACAAATGGCATCTACCTCCTATGCTCGTGATATTGAAGGTCAACACGCATCTCGTCCACCTTTCTTCAATGGCTCCAACTATGGATACTGGAAGTGCAGAATGGCTATATTTCTCAAATCCATAGATTTTGCTGTATGGAAAATTGTTGAGCATCCATACACATCTCCATCCGTAGACTATAGCTTATGGTCTGATGAAGAAAAGAAAATGGCAAACCTAAATGCAAAGGCTATGAATGCCTTATATTGTGTCATTGATCAGAATGAATTCAATAGAATATCTATATGTGAATCTGCATATGATATTTGGCATTCTTTGGAAGTTATTCATGAAGGAACCAACAAAGTGAAAGAAGCCAAAATCTCATCTCTTGTTAGAAAATATGAGTTGTTCAAAATGAACAAAGATGAACCCATCACAGAGTTGTTTACCAGATTCACCAACATCACCAACGATCTGAAATCTCTGGGTGTAACATATTCTCAGATTGAAAAGGTGAAGAAAATCTTGAGATCTCTCACAACTGATTGGGAGAAAAAGACTACAGCTATTGAAGAAGCTCAAGATTTATCTAAGCTTACTTTGGACGACTTAATAGGCAATCTTATGGCCTATGAAGTCCACATGAAAGAAAGAAGGGAAGAAGAGCAACCAATAAAGAAAACTTTGGCTTTCCCAGCTCTATCTGAGAATGAAGACTCAGATAAAGAATCCGAAATTGCGCTACTAACCAAAAAATTCCAGCGCTTCATGAGAAGGAACCGGCTTCCAAACAAGCACAAGGAAAGAAAAGATCCTAAGGAAGATCCCATGTGCTATCAGTGTAACAAGCCAGGTCACTTGAGATGTGACTGTCCCCTTCTCAAAAGAAAGTCCAAGACTGAGGAACCTAAGAAGAGGTTCTTTAAGAAAAAGGCTCTGCATGCTCAATGGGATGATTCAGAACCATCCTGCAGTGAAGAGTCAAGTGATGATGAAGCCGAAACTGCAAATATGTGCTTCATGGCAAACGAAAGTTCTGTAAGTGAAATCTCTAACTTTTCCTTTGAAGAACTTCTAGATGCTTTTCAAGAACTATTTGAAGAATCTAGAAAATTGAGTTTCAAAAATAAAGATTTAAAATCTGAAAGTCTAAAGCTTTCCCAAAAGTATGAAAAACTCAGCAGTGAAAATTCTGAGTTGAAAAAGAAAAACCTTATGCTTATGTCTGAAATTTCTTCTACTAGCTCCAAGACCAAAAATCTGCAAGTAGAAATTTCAGAGCTAAAAAGTAAAACTGAGAACCTCATGAAAACGATTTTCAAGTTTACTAAAGGTAAAGAGAACTTGGATAAACTCTTATCCTCTTAGAAAGTCTCTTTCTACAAGAATGGTATTAGCTACTCTCATTTCAACAAGCCTTCTTGTATGAATCAAAAGACCACGTTTGTAAAAAGTTCGTCTGAACCAAATAAGGAGTATTATAATGCTAATTTTGTTAACTCCTCTAAGGTTGTAGACAAACCCAGATCCAAATGGATATGGGTTCTAAAGTCTAACAAAAAGGGACCCGATTGGGTACCAAAAAGAAATTTCACTTAATGATTTGCAGGCTCCAAACAAGAAGAACAGATGGATACTAGATAGTGGATGTTCAAAGCATATGACAGGACATCCAGACCTTTTTGCTGTTCTTCATCATAAAGAAGGAGGAACCGTCACCTTTGGAGATAACAACAAAGGTTTGATAATTGGCATTGGTAATATTGGTAACATAGATAGACCTCTTATCAAAGACGTTCTCCTTGTTAAAGGCTTAAAACATAACCTACTAAGTATCAGTCAAATGTGTGACACAGGTTATAATGTTAGCTTTAATCATGATGCATGCCTCATAGCAGACACCAACGAAAACATCATTTTAAAAGGTATAAGAAATAATAATATATATGAACTATACCTAGAAAACATCACAGAACATTGCCTCATAGCTAATAATGACACTCAACATCTATGGCACATGAGAATGGGTCATGTCAATTCTAAATACATGTCTAAATTAGCTAGAGATAAGTTAGTGGGTTACCCAAAATATCTTTTAAAAAGGATTATTTTTGTGATGCATGTCAATTAGGAAAACTGACAAAATCATCTTTCAAATCAAAAAATATCATTTCAAGTAAAAGACCTTTAGAGCTTCTCCACCTGGATCTTTTTGGTCCTTCTAGAGTAGCTAGTCTTAATCATAATAGATATGTTTTTGTCATTGTAGATGACTACTCAAGATTTACTTGGGTAATATTTTTGAAAAACAAAAGTGATACGTTTTGTCAATTTGAAATTTTATGTAAAAAATTACAAAATGAAAAATCGTGTTCTATTGTTAAAATCCGTAGTGACCATGGAGGAGAATTTGAAAATGAACTATTTGTAAATTTTTTTAACTTGCATGGTATTTATCATAACTTTGCCTTTCCTAGAGATGCACCTCAAAATGGTGTAGTAGAAAGAAAGAATAGAACCCTTCAGGAATCTGCCAGGACTATGCTCCAACACAATAATCTTGCTAAATCTTTTTGGGCAGAAGCTGTTAATACTGCATGCTACATAACAAATAGAGTTCTCATTAGACCCTTATTAAATAAAACTCCATATGAACTATTCTATGACAGAACTCCAAGAATAGACTATTTCAAAGTCTTTGGATGTAAATGCTTTATCCTAAACACAAAAGATAGCCTGGATAAATTTGATGCTAAATCTGTTGAAGGCATATTCTTAGGATATTCAAGTCATAGTAAAGCATACAGAGTTTTCAATAAGAGTTATAATACTATTGAAGAATCTATGCATGTTAGTTTTTTTAATCTATTGATCAATCAGTTCATAAGCAAACTAATGATGATGATGTTAAAAGTACAGATTTATTTTTAGATAACACAACTAAGTCTAATGAAGATCATCAAAGAACATTTGTCGATATCAAAGATCATCCTCAAAAGCAGATTTTGGGAGAACTAACAAAGGGGGTTCAGACTAGAGCTTAGTTAGAACGAATTGCAAATATGACATTCATTTCTCAACTTGAACCAAAGAAGATTGATGAAGCCATCATTGATGAGTTCTGGATGCTAGCCATGACTGAAGAATTGAATCAATTCCAAAGAAATGATGTTTGGGATCTTGTACCAAGACCAAAGGACCATCAGATCATTGGAACAAGATGGATCTTCAGAAACAAGCTGGATGAAACAGGTAATGTTATAAGGAACAAAGCTAGACTAGTAGTTCAAGGATACAACCAGGAAGAAGGTATTGATTTTGATGAAACATTTGCTCCTGTTGCTAGACTTGAATCTATTAGAATGTTTTTAGCATATGCAAGCTATATGGATTTCAAATTATATCAAATGGATGTTAAAAGTGCATTTTTAAATGGTTTTATAAATGAAGAAGTTTATGTAAAACAACCTCCAGGATTTGAAAATGAACAATATCCAGATCATGTTTTTAAACTAAAATGTGTTGTATATGGTCTAAAACAAGCACCTCGTGCTTGGTATGATAGACTTAAAAGCTTTTTATTAAAAACTGGTTTTTCTGTAGGCAAAGCAGACTCGACATTATTTGTGAAAATAGTGAATAATCATACCATAATTGTTCAAATATATGTAGACGATATCATCTTTGGATCTTCTAACAACACTCTTTGTGAAGAATTTTCTAAGTCCATGCAGAAAGAATTTGAAATGAGTATGATGGGAGAACTCACCTACTTTCTTGGACTGCATATTAAGCAAACCAAGGATGGAGTTTTCATCAATCAATCTAAGTATGCTCATGAACTTTTAAAGAGGTTCAACATGAACTCAACTGCTTCAAAATCTACTCCTATGAGCACTACTACTGTTCTGGACAAAGATGAAGATGGTAAGTCTGTTGATACAAAGGTATACCGAGGTATGATAGGATCACTTCTTTATTTAACTGCTAGCCGTCCAGATATTATGTTCAGTGTTTGCTTGTGTGCTAGATTTCAATCAAATCCAAAAGAATCACATCTTAAAGCTGTAAAAAGAATAATGAGATATTTAAAAGACACAGTTGATTTTGGATTATTCTATTCAAAATCCTCTACATTTGATCTAATCTCATACAGCGATGCTGACTTTGCTGGAAGTAAATCTGACAGAAAAAGCACAAGTGAAACATGTCATATGCTAGTGCACTCACTAGTATCATGGTTCAGTAAGAAACAAAATTGTGTATCCTTATCAACTACTGAAGCCGAATACATTGCTGCCAGCCTAGCCTGTACCCAAGTTATCTGGATGAAACAAACCTTAAAAGATTTTGGTTTAAATTTTGAAAATACAACTATTTTCTGTGATAATACGAGTGCTATAAACTTATCTAAGAATCCTATTTTACACTCACGAACTAAGCACATTCAAATAAGACACCACTTCTTAAGTGAACAAGTCTTAAACAACATAATTAAACTAGAATTCATACCCACTAATCAACAGTTAGCAGACATATTCACTAAACCATTAAAACATGAAGATTTCACACGTATTAGAAGAGAACTAGGAATATGCAAACTAAATGACTTGTAAATTAATCACACTTATTAAGAGTATTGCTTTTGATAAAATCTTATTTTAAAAAAGTTTCTTATTATCGATTTTTTTGTGTGTTTGTTTTACTATTCAAAGTCAAACTTTGTTTTCAATTTTTCGTATACTCACAATATTCATAAAAATTCATTCATCATAACACATTCTTTATGTCTTTCAACATGTCATCTTTCAAGTACACTGTCATAATGTCTTCTTGTCCTATCTCCTTTTACACATATCCATAAGAACCATTTACTTTAAGTAAAAAGTTATCATGACTTGGATCACATCACTCATTTCATTTCACCTTTTATATCTTTTGTCTTTTTGTGACAACCTCTCATACAAAAAGCTAGCCGACCTCCAAACATGACTCCTCACTATTATTCTTAATAAATTATATTCATATGATATATTTTCTTTTTTTTATGACCTCTTATCAATGTACGTATCTAAAATCTTAAAGACCTCTTATGAAAACTTCAAAGTGATTATTATTTTTTTTACCTCTTAAGTGATTATATTTCACGTAATTTTTTTTACTATATCATTTGATATATCATAGATTACGTACACTCTACTATATCTCACGTAAATTTTTACTATATCATCTTTTATATAATAGTCTAATGAACTATCTATTATCATCTCTTCATGCTTTACATCTTTTACAAAAAGTATCATAAAAACACTTGTACTCCACCCATTAGTACATTTTGTATCACCTTTTTTATCTACCTCTCTTTTTATTATACGAAGCTCCTTCTCATATATTTTATCTCTCTCTAATCAAGACTCATTAAAACCTTGTCCTTCATATTTTTTTTATTCTCATTAGTACATTTAGTACCTTATCTCTCTCTCATACGAATTGAGCCTCCATTCTTGTCAATTCTTGTTTGTGACTCCTTTACAAGTTTAAAACTTAACTTTATTCTCTAAAAACTACGAACTTCCTCCAATCGAGTTTCTTTAAAAATATGTTTATCAAATAAACATTAATTCATGTCAATCATAACTTTTTTATGTCTTTCATCTCATATCAATCATGGATTTTTTTCTTTTTTTCTATTCCTATCCTACTCGAAAATCCATATATGTCATCTCACTTTTCTTTATGTCTACTTTTACTCCTTCCACGCATATCCATAAAAATACTTCTTATATAAAGAATTATTACTCTTCACTCATGAATATCTTTTTGTCTCATCATCTCTCTTACCACTATTCAAAGTCAAAGTGTGTCCCTCTCATATTTACGTATACTTATAAAAATTACAAATATGAAAACACATTAATCATGACACATTTTTTTAAGTCATTCTTTTCTTTCAAAAATGTCATATCTTTCAAAGTACACATCACATGATCACCCTATGACCTATTTCCATAAAAACTATTTCTATATTAAATAAGTAATCATGACTTTTCTTTCCATCCGTGACCATAACTCTCTCTTATATTGTATATCTCTCTAAAATCGAGAATCATTAAAGTCTTGTCTCCAAGCAAAACTTTATTTATTCTAACTCTACTTTATGTCATATCCGTATCATCTTTTCATGTCTTTCACTCTCCATTCACGAATTTAGAATGCCTCCACATAAAGTAAAAAGTTGCTTGTTTTATTAGGCCATTATTTTCAAAATCATTCACTCTTTATAATTCAACATGATACCCCATACTCTATTAATGGCTTCTCTCACTAGTCGATAAACTCACCCATAGTAAAATCTATATATATACTATATATTTCAAAACTATGTCCCTCTCAACCTAATATAATATACTATCTTCAAACATTGATTTGATTTGTCATTCACAAGTCTCTTAACTTACTACTCACGGATTTCCTTATTTGACTAAATTCTAAAAATCACTCACTTCCAATGTCATTCAAAACCTATCAAAATTATTTTCATTCCTCTATTTAATGGATTGGTTCATCACACACCAATTCCACTCGTATCTATCTATCATCCTACAAACTACTACCCACTTCAAACTCGCCCTTCTTAGTCCTCCTTTTTCCTTACAAACTCTTGCAATGGCCTCTTCATCCTCCAACAATGTAATTACTGCAGCAGATCTAAGGCATCCCGATCTGTTTCACAACTACAACTTACTATGCTCTCGCCCCATTCATGAAGGTAAATTAGTTAACTTCGACCACTTCATGCGATTTGACTTAGACAACTATCTCCCTGAACTCAAACCTCTACTAGGCTCTTCATCCCAAGCTGCCTATTATCCCGAACTAGTTCGACTATTTTATACCAACTTCTCTACTGATCATGAACAAACCTCAATCACCAGCAAAGTCCGAGGCAAGCTGATGATTTTTTATGCTTCCGACCTAGGTAGAATTCTAAATCTGCCTTCCACTGGCACCGACCTCAACACCATAGTACCTATCGAACGATCGGTACTTTGAAAAATTCTTATCTGTACCAACTGCTACCAACTTCCATGGCACATGAGGAATCTCCAACCTCATGCTCAATTACTTGCCCAGATTCTTCTCCACAACATCTATCCCAAGCTTCCCCGCCAGGGATTAGTTCCTCGAAAAATCTCTCTTCTTATCTACGCAATTTTTTCCTCTATTCCGATAAATTGGTCCTCCATTCTTGTCGACCTTTTTATTCGTTATCAAAAATTCGAGCCTCTTCTTTTTGGGTGTTTCATAACTCTCATTCTCAAATACTTCAAAGTACCCCTTCACAACAAAGTTATCCTCTGTCCCTCCCAGGTCCTCGATGATACCACCTTCAATCTAAGGTCCCTGCACATGCCCGACTCTGATAAAGCAGATCCAACATCCACCTTTGATTGCTTCTCTGCAATGATGGATATCGAGCGCTCTCAGGATCGAATCCTTCGCAATCAAGCCCTGTTGCAGCAGACTCGCAAGAGGAATCGTGCCGACCGAACACATCAACCTCCTCCACCTTCGGGATAAACTTGTTTTTTTTTGGTCTGTAATAACTTTTAATTCATTTTGGTCTGTAATAACTATCTTACTCTGATCCCTTCCTTTTTGTCCATGACAAAGGGGGAGAAAACCTGTCTCCATTATTGGAGAAATACTCTCTTCAATTTTTTTTCAAATATTTTATCATATTATTATTTCTATGCATAATGTCTTTTTGACATAGGGAGCATATTTTGTCATCATCAAAAAGGGGGAGAATGTTGAGAAACTCTGTTTTGATGTCACATAATATGATACACTGTCTCATTTGATTCTATATAATATGATAATATGCCTTCTTGAAAAAATGTTATATTATGACTGGATATGTTTTGCCATAAATCTAACGAGTATTTGATGCAAGGATATCTCACCCAAAAAGGATGGAGTCCTCCTGTTCAAGTACAACTGTGGTGCAATCATACTCCTTGAAGAAAAGCTTGATGAGCCATGCATTACTAAAGAGCATCCAAAAAGTTCGGCTACCTCAAGATTGAAGATTGTATTTTTCTTCTTTAGAGTCATATGTAACAGAACCTTCAGAAGCATGCATATTGCATAGTACATAACCATTCATAAAAACTATATCATAAAAGTATACGATAGTTTCAAAAAGCTCCTTTTTTGAAAACTAATAATTGTACCTTCTTACAACCCTTTATGAAAAAGATATTTTGTCATGTAATAATTGTACCTTACACTATATACAAGACAACATGAAAAAGAAATGTAGGAAAAAGACAAAAACATAAAATCGGCTACATAGAGAAAAACAAATATAATATAGTTTTGAAAAGACTCTAGTTACCTTCTCTAAAGAAATGTTTTTAATATAAGAAGAAGACAAAAACATAAATCGGCTACACAAAGAAATACAAATATAATATATTTCATGAAAAGACTCTAGTTACCTTTTTACAAAACCATAGAATGTCGACTTACTTGAAGTCATCATTCTCTTTGTACAAAGCATTAAATACCTCCTGTAACAAATCCTTGTTAATATCCTTCTCAAGGAATGTCGACTTTCTTTTAGTCCTCATTCTCTCTGAAGACTTTGAAAAACACAACATAAAGAAAACACTTGACATGACTATGTACAAATATATATCAAAGCACTCAGTGTACTTACACTCATTTAAAGTAAAGAAGTACTTATGTACCTCAAATCATTAATTAGAATAAAAACAAAACTACAATCCAACGTTCAATGTACTATTGTAAGAAATAGACTTTTTACATAAAATATGTATTACCTAAAATATTACAACGACTAGTGTACCCCATACTTCGCTGTTTATGGAAAAAGGCATTCTCGAATTTCTCTAAAGATGTTTTTGAAAATGACATGACATTTCACATCTCAAAAAGGCTACGATTTCAAAAAGCAACGACTACTTTTTCAAAAGCTATATAAACACACTCAAATAAACTATTCAACATGGAATGGAATAGACGTGTGAGCTTACAACGAGAAAAATTCCTATTTGATATTTAAAAAGAGAGCCTTGAAAAAGAAAGAGAAAAAGAAAAGAAAGGAAAGAGAAAAAGAAAAGAAAGAAAAGAGAAAAAGTCAAGTCCAGCTCTATGACAAAGAGCATCCTCTGAGTGACAAACAGAACATTCTGAGAATCCTTCATTCGTGCATTCATATCATTCTGAAGGTTCTATAGGAAGTATTGTAACTCTGTTATTCACTGTATTCCTTCTTTATTGAAAGAAGTAGACCTCTGTGAAAGAGGGTGTTGTCCTTCTCTGTTGAGAGAAGAAGACCTCTGTGGAAGAGGGTGTGCCCCTTCTCTGTTGAGAGAAGAAGACCTCTGAGGAAGAGGGTGTTGTACTATTTATCCGGTGACTCGGATGTTATAGTGGAAAGCTCAAGTGGTTTTGCTTGGGGACTGGATGTAGGTCTGGATACTGACCGAACCAGTATAAATTCTGTGTTTTATTTGTTGTGCCTTATTGCCTGATTATTTTATTTTATTGATCTTTATCGTATTTCACTATTCACCCCCCTCTAGTGGAATTTCAACAATGTGTCCAAGCACAATCCCCACCTGGACCATAAAATGGCTCTTTTCCCAACTCAGGACAAGATTTGTCTCCGCACACCTACTTAGTACTCGAGTAAGTTTTTGGAGGCAATCTTCAAATGAAGAGCCATACACAGAAAAATCGTCCATGAAAACCTCCATGACATCATCTATCATATCCGAGAAGATAGCAAGCATGCACCTCTGAAAGTTGTTGGGGGCATTGGAGAGCCCGAACGGCATACGTCTGAATGCGAAGGTGCCATAAGGACATGTAAATGTTGTCTTCCCCTGGTCGTCAGGATGGACAGCTAGCTGATTATATCCTAAGTATCCATCTAGAAAACAATAGTAACTCTGCCCTGCAAGTCTCTATAATATCTGATCAATGAACGGCAACGGGAAATGATCTTTCCTAGTTGCCACGTTCAACTTCCTATAATCAATGCATACTTGCCATCCTGTGGTGGTCCTCATCGGAGTTATTTCCCCCATCTCGTTCTCCACAACAGTGAGTCTTGACTTCTTCGGTACAACCTGAATCGGACTGACCCACTGGCTATCAGAAATAGGGTAAATATTCCCGGCATCCAACCACTTCACCACCTCATTTTTCACCACTTCCTTCATGTTGGGATTTAACCTTCTCTGTATATCCCTCACAGGCTTGACTTCCTCATCGCAATGGATTCTATGCAAGCAGAATGAAGGATCAATCCCCTTCAAATCAGCCACTCCCCAACGAATCGCTGCCTTGTCCTCTCGTAAAATTGTCAGCAGTCTCTGCTCTTGCTCCTCAGTGAGCAGTGACGAGATGATCACAGGCAGGGTCTTATCACCTCCAAGGTATGCATACTTGAGTGAATCCAGTAAGGGTTTCAACTCGAGTTTCGGAGGAGACTCGATCGAAGATTTGGTGGGGGTCTCTGCAAGTGGTGGTAGAGGCTCAATGCTATCTCTTCAAGGTGGGAACTCTGACGACACTCTAGACACATCTACGCTAATTGTACAACTATTCTTCTATATATGGTATAAATCTAATGAATCCTCAGTAATGTACAAATCGGGTTGCTCCTCTAATAACTCCTGTGTAATATCTATATGGAAACAGTCCATGTCTCCCGCTGGACCCATCGCAGCATTGAAAATGTTCAGCTTGACCTTCCTGTTGCCGAATGATAGATCCATGGCTCTGGTCCTATAGTTAATACATGCATTGGCAGCCGCCAAGCAAGGTCTGCCCAAAATGATCAGAGTCTGGTGCTGGCTATCCACTCCTTCCATATCAAGAATGATGAAATCGACTGGGAAATAGAAGTCATACACCTTAACTAGCACATCCTCCAAGACACCTCTCGGTACCTTGACAGAACGATCTGTGAGCTGAAGTGTAATAGGAGTCAATCTCATCTCTCCTAGCCCGAAAGAATCATAGAAATATCCGGGCAGAATGTTCACGCTTGCCCCAAGATCGAGCAATGCGTGTTCTATCCAGATGTTCCCTATAGTACAAGCAATGATCGGGGCTCCAGGGTCCTTGAGCTTTGGTGGTATCTGATGCTGAAGTACTGAACTCACCTGCCCAGTCAGATGGACCCTGTTAGGAACTCTCTCTCTGGATTTCCTCTTCTGTGTACATAGTTCCTTCAGGAATTTGGCATAAGCTGGCACCTGCTGAATCGCATCGAGCAAAGGCAAGTTGTCCTGAATCTTTGTGCTCTGCTTCCCTGTGAATCTGAGAGACTCTAATGCTTTGAGTTGGGGTGGTGGGGGAATATACATGTGTGGCTCCTCCTCTTTGTGAGAAGGCTCACTCCTATCCTTCTTCTGAACTGAGGAAGATGATGATGATGATGGTGAAGGTGATGGTGATGAAGATGGGGAGGCTGATGGTGACTGAGCTGAAGAAGGTGGAACACTGGTCTCTGGCTCATCGATCCTCTCTCTACTCTCTCTGGTCTCGACGTGATACTCACGTCCACTCCTCAGGGTCATGACAGATTTGGTCTGCTGCTGTGAATCAGTATGAAACAGACCTCTAGTGATCTGGTCCTTGCCCTTCGGGTTCATGACAGCCTGGCTCGGCAAAGTACCCTCGAGTCTCCTGCTGATAGCCTCTGCTAACTGTCCCATTTGCGACTCTAGCTTTGCAATGGACTGTGTATGCGAACTCAATATCTGGCTACACTTCTCGAAAGCATTCTGATTAGAGTTTTTCACCTCTTGGAATGCCTGGAGAAGTCTCTCCTCAAAAGATGTCTACGGGGCAGACTCCTGCGGAATCGGGGGAGGAAATGAAGAGGAAGACTGAGGATAATTCGGCCTCTGAAATGTCTGAGTAAATGATGGCGGCCGAGCTGACTGAGAGGATGTAGGCATCTGAATGGAAGACTGTGGATTCTTCCATGAGAAATTAGGATGGTTACGCCAACCCGAATTATATGTAGATAAAAATGGGTTGTTTTGCGGTCTGGCCTAACCCTGGGCTGCCTGAACTTGTTCTTGAACAAATTCAGGGTACTGAGCTGCCGAAGGGCACTCAGTAATCTCATATGACGGACTGGCACACAGAGTACACACCTGCTGAGTAGTGGGTGGTCCTGAGAGAAGCTGGTTCAACTTCTGAGCAATCATGTCTACCTTGCACTGTAGTGCAGTAGATAGACCAATCTCGAGAACACCAACTTTCTTCTGAATGCTTGGTGTGGCTCTATCCGAATGAGAGCTCGAAGCATGGTGGAAGGAATTTTCTGCCAATGTATCGAACAACCTCCATGCTTCATCCTCGCTCTTCAATATGAATGGCCCCCCACATGAAGAGTCAATCATCTGACGATTCTTGTTAGACAATCCATTGTAAAAGCTCTGCACCAGCTGCCATCTCAGCACCTGATGATGGGGACACTTCCTAAGGAGATCCTTCATTCTCTCCCAGGTCACATGAAAATATTCACCATCTAGCTCTGAGAAGCTAGTGATGGCTCTTCGGTACTGGTTCCTTCGACCATTGGGGAAATACTTCCGAAGGAACTCCTGTTGTAACTGATCCCATGACCCTATCTCTACAGAATCTAAGGACTTTAGCCAATACTTGGCCTTGTCCTTCAATGAAAAAGGGAATAAGGTCAATCTTAAAGCATAATCGTCAAAATTATGTATCTTCACAGTAGAACAAATCTCGAGGAATTCGTCTAAGTGCCGGTAGGGATCCTCGTGACTAAGGCCATAAAAGGATGGAAGCATCTGAATAATGCTGGCCTTAATCTCATAGTGGGGTGCTCCTACATCAGGTCTCCGAGTGCAGGATGTCTGGACATAATCTGTGGGAATGAAGTATTCCCTCAGAGGACGGGGAGGAACTAGAGGTGGAGTTGGAGGATCCATATCACCCATTGTTGTTGAACTTCAAGGCGAATGTAAAATTCTCTCTAGGTTGTCAACAAATGGATGTAATGGGGTTCCTAGAGCTCTTCACCCTTGCATACACTGGTGCTAAGATCAGATGTAAGCACACGACCTAAGTCTAAAACTAAAACTAACCCCGATACTAAAATGTAAATAACACAAATCAAAACACTAATAAGCAAATATGCTAAACTAATTATGTCAGACTAATTAACTAGATAAATGAAATCACAAATTAAACTATTCTAAATTACTGAAAAAGAAAAATACAGGAAATCACAAACTAAGTTTTTCTAAAACCCACCTGTCTAATCGCTCCTTGCAGAATGAATATAAAGTGAATCCTAGAAAACAGTACGTGAAACCTATATGTAGTAACTATGTTAAACCTATATTCACTTACTAATCCTACTAACTAGAAATTAAAAACAACTAATTAACTACTAACTAACACAGATTAATAAATTAAATTCTAACAAATAAAAGAAGTAATTCGCCATTTCCCGGCAATGGCGCCGAAATTTGGTTGGCTTTTTATAAATGCTCTTTTTAAAAGATAATTCTTCAATAAAATCTTTAGAAAATCGTCAACCAAAAGTAAATAACCGACTTTCCACTAAGTGGTATGTACGAGTCAAATCCACAGGGAACGGGAATTACTCAAATATATCTAAGAAATTTAATTTATTAATCAATAAACACTAGTCACAAATACAATGTTAATACAATGACAAATTAACACTACTACTAATTAGAAAAGCTCTTCAGTCTTTTGTTTCATGTCAAGGGTATTTCTGTCTTTTTGCCTCTTCTCAAAGTTTTGCACCTGGACAAGAATCCCTGGAATTTTCTTATGCTTTTCAACCTAATAACACAGGAAAATACTAAGTTAGTAAATAATTCTAATATATCAAAATAGCAATGAAACTAAACCTAATTTTCAAGAAATTAACCAAACAAACCCTAATGACAATAAAATAATGAAGTAAAATAGTAAACTAATTCTAAAATTACTTATTCTAAGTCTAACCATGCTGGATGATGCAGATGAAACACTTAAAATGCAGAAACTGATGAAAACAGACCGAAAATGACTAAATGAATGAAATTACAAATCTATCCCTAAATAATGCAAAATAGACTTCTGACAACTCTTCGGAAAATGACTGTTTGGCAAGACAAACGAGGTTCCATTTTTCCGAAACTTGTCCTATTCTGTAACTAACAGATTCAAGAATCTGACAGTTTTTACAGAATTAAAAAATGATATCTGGAACTCCAGATATAAGCGTTTCAAAACTGGGAAAAAATCTGGATATCACAGGTCCCGAAATTTTAAAATCCGAAAAAGCGGTTTTCACAAAACGCTTAAAAATCAGACCAAATCAACTCGGATTGAGCTGAAATTTGGTCTGCAGACAGTTAACACGCCATTAAAGTGAATAAAAAAATATTTTTTGGAAAACTCGAAAAGTTTGCACATGAAATAACGATTGTGCGACATGGAAAAAATCGGGTTTCGGGTTCAATGCACTATTCACTTTGGAATTCTATTTTAAACACTAAGAATGCAATCTAACACCAATGCAGACCTAAATGATACTGAATAACAGTTTATATGCCAATGATGAATGCCATTATGCTAAATGCATGAAAAAATGAACACAATATGCAAATCACGACTATAGCTATGTTACTTAAGATATCAAATGCAACTAGTTTAATCAAAGATGCAACTCTAATTATATGAATTAGAAGCTGCAGTTAATACAAACTAAATACAACTTAACTAAAGGAACTACTCAAATCAACACAATGAACAAGTACACCGTAAATAAACTTACTTCTAAAATCTAACTAGATCGGACAAATGAATAACTAAACTAACTTACACTCTATCTAATATTAATTAAAATTAAATGAAATGAACAACTACAGACCAATGGGGTGTGGGTTTAAGGCTAGACTTAGACTAGGTTCAACTAGGTTGACTCGGTTGACTCAACTTGGCTTAGACTAGGTACACGACTCACCTAATTGGGTCAACTAAGTTGACTAGATTAGGTTAACTACCTTAGTAATCTAATAATGTAAATCTAATTAATTAACCACCGAAAATGGGAATGACTACTTAACTAAATTAACTACACACCTAAATAGAAGTTGACTAAACACTAATGACTACTTACCTAAAAACTCAATGCCTAATTTAAAATTTAAATTAATACTCCCTAAAAAGAGTCAATCTAATTCTAATCTATATTAATAGAGAAGGTTAAAAAGGAGGGTCATAAATATCAAATAACAATTCTGGCAACTTGATTTGGCAAAAATCGTCCAGCATAGAGAGCCACACAGTTTTGGCTTTCCAAAAAAAAAAATAACTAACAATTACTTCTTTCTCAAAACGTGTTCCCCTCTTTAATGACATTTAAAACCAATTTGGGAAGTTGAAAAAGGTAAATTCGTCCAGCACGAAGGAATTAATACGTTTTCCTTTATTATTTAAAAGCAATAAATGATTTTTAAAAATCTTTCCCTAAAACGATTTTGGGAATTGCATTTGAAAATCACATTTTTTTCCAAAATTGAAAGACAATACGTTTCTATCCTTGCTGGACAAGAGGAGTTATACTTTTTCAATTGGGAATCCACGAAATTGAATAACCCTTCCAAATTCCCAAATTCCTTTTCAATAAAGATTACCTACTTGCCCTTCTTCTGGAAAAATGTCACACCTAATTAAAACTATGCTAATTCTAAGTAAATTAATGTCTACCTAGGGTAATGAAAGGGTAGCAATTGCATAAAAAAAACGACTTTCTAGAATAAAACTAAATGAGTTACACCTAATTCAAGACTTACCTAAATAGACTCCAAAAAAAAACGTCTAAGGCATTAAAACCTAATTCAACGAATCTAGACACTCTGATGACTTTCTAAATTCATAAGACTCCTACCAAAAATAGCCTAGAGCTCTAATGGCTGATGCCCCTCCTTGGGGAAGATGAATCTAAAACATAAAAATCAGAATATAATGATTAAACTACCATTATCATGAAAAATATAAACTTAAATCAACACAACTATACTAACTATTTAATCTAACCAAAACATGAACAATCTATCTAGCATGATGGAATTCAAAACACTGCATAAAACGATTACCACAAACTAACTAAACTCCTAACTCAAAACACAAAAGAATTAGAAACAACACTACTAACACTATTGCATAACGAACTTATAAATTAAATAAATATCAAACAACACATTATATTAATGAAATAACTAAAAACTATATGGAAATCCTACAGGCGGCTGGACAACACTACAATTACGAAAACAATAATACTCGAATTTTTTATTTTTTTAATAGCAATCAAACACCAAAACACAAAAACGCCAACACAATATTTCGCAAGATCCTAAAATGATGAACTTACCCAAAACAGACTTTACGAAACTGTGAAATTATCAAAACAAAGGCAGACTCACACCTAACAACTGAAATCACATGCACTCACCTAACTTCAAACTTTCATTCAACAATTTTGTCAAAAACATTCACACGACATACCTAGAACCAAATCAATCTAAACTTTCAACGAAATCAAATGGAACACAAACTGAACGAGGTCTGCTAACCACATTCTACTGCAAAAACAACCAAAGGCGCCACGTATAAAATGACCCAAGATCGGCTGGAATGATTCTAGCCGATTTTTTATTTTTAAATAAAAACACCCTTTGATCTAAATCTAACGACTAAACTAAATCAAGATTAAATTTTTTAAATGGATTTTCTGTAGAAACAACACAACTAACCACAATGGACAGAAAATAAAATTGGCTAGAAGGGGATCTAGCCAATATTCACATTTTGAGTGAAAACAATAGAAAATCAAGACTCGAACACAAAAACAATGAAACCAAACCTAGATCTATCATGCTGGTCTGTGCACGAGTTCTATACTAAGGTTGAAACACTAAAAACACAACAAACACACAGAAAATAACACAATAAAATGATCACACATGATTTGGGTTTTAACTAGAAGAAAAGAGAGAAGAGGACCTACCTCCAGGGCGATCCGATGATTGTGGGGGAGAAGAGAGTGGACAATGGTGTTAGCTTGACATCCCGAACTGTTTGAGAATGCTGGAATATCACCACGAGCAGGATTTCTACAGCTGCAACATGTTGGAGATCCACTGAAGATGGAACGGGTGCCGATTCACGATCGGAGGGCTTAGAAAACCGGATGGAGGTAGGGCTGACTCATCTTGTTGGGGTGTTTCGCACTTCCACACAAGATAAATAGTCTCCACCTCTACTACACCTGCAAAAACACAGCAACCAATGATTAAACACGGCAAGGAGAATAAAGAAATGAATAAAAATAACAAGGGAGATAGAATAATGCTTTATTTCCAAGCAAAAACCGATCTTCAATAGAAAATGAGGTGGGATGAGGGGTTGGAAGGGGCTGGAGTTAGATTCACAATGGGGGACATCAATTTCAATGCCAAAGACGTCTAGGGCTCAGCTAAAAAGTATATTTATACTTTTGGTATTTTGCAAAAACAATGTTATAATAAAAATTTTTACCCTGCGCCACTTTCTGGGGGGTTTCTGCAAAATGTTTTCTAAATGGGTGTGGATATGCATGTGGGTTGGATTTGGGCTTTCTAAAAGTTGATCACAGGTCCAAAACAGCCTAGTTGGGTCGGATATGGATCCAATCCACCTCAAAATCCGTGCCCGAACACTAAAATAGCCATAACTCTCTCATTTTAACTCTGATTTCTCTGAAATTCGAACCACAACCCCTTACTATTAAAATGCATCTAAACATGGGTTTTAAACCTTAATCTCACCATAAAATGCATGAATAACTCGTTAGCATGATATGCATTTCATGCATCATCAAATACCCCCATGCTTGAATGTTTGTTAGTCCCTTAACAAACAACTAACTATGTTATGCTACAGAAACAAGAAATGCTAGACATGAATGCATAAAAACTAACTCACTTTCGTAGGAATCACGGTTGCATTTAGTGTATGCAACAAGCCCTTTATACCCCTAGGTTACCCCAGTGGACGAGTAAGGTCTTGTGAGGGTTTGCAGAGATGCTACCCACAAACATCAATGAAATGCATGAATGAATTTTTCAAACATAGTAAGCAGTTAAGAAAACAGTTGGAACAAATATTTCATGTAATGGGCATTCTCAAAACAAATTCAGAAATCTCATGCCACCATAGTAAAAATCTTTTTCCTTCACTTTTCTAAATTTGTAGCTATCTATGATTTTTCTCAGAAAGTCAAGTACTATCATGTTTTACTCATTTTTCCTCACTTGTATATTTTCTGCACAGTAATTCACACATATTCCTAAGCAATTAACTTTTTTTCATTCAGCACATTCTTTTTCTTTCTTTGGATTTTCCATTTTTCACCCTTTTTCACTTCTCTCTCTTGAGCACTATTTCGAATATCCAGTTTTCGTGACCCATGTAGTGAGCTTTGGGTCAGTGACTCCCAGGCCAGACGACCTTAGGGCACTAGATACAAAGTATCCCTCAAACTTAATTGCTCGAGTCACTAGACCTTCTATTCTAATAGTTCACGTATAGTCTTCCTCTCGTCATGTGCAATGTCTCTATCTCTTAGGCTTTCTATGCAGTTCATGTAACAAGCTTTTGAACCGGTGGCTCCCAAACCAACTGGCTTTGGGGCACCAGGTGTAAAACACCCTTCAGATTCTACTTGCTCGAACTACAAAAGCTACAGATATCGACTAGACATGAGGATGATTTCCTTCGTTATCCTTTTCATCAAGAGACTCAAACACTTCATCCTGTGTCTGAGTTCTACTACTAGAATTCACGAAGATATCAACAACTAAACGTAGCTCTACTCTTTAAAGCTCATTTTTCAAAAACATCTTTCCATTGCTTATTTCTTTCACAAAACATATTGTGCATACTTATACTGAAGTGATTCAAAACTTTCTAACAATAAAATACTATCTTTTCTTTGAAATTGCTCATAAATAACTACTCTATTTGAATCAGTTCAGAGAAAAAAAATTCATGGGGCTTAAAAATTTCTAAACTGTTAGATTATGCAAAAAACAATCATATATGCTATAAACTTGTTCTCAAACGCCTACTTTAGCTACCAGACATAAAAAAAAAATTAATGTGTATCTAAACCACCCCCCCATGCTTGAATGACATTGTCCCTAGTGGCATACAAAATATGTAAAACTATAATGCAAATGCACACTAAAAGACAAGAAAATGAATATGGGAGAAAGGATAGATACAACTTGATCTGTGTTGGGCTTCTGAATTTGATTGACTTGACTTTGCATCTGATCAATGAATTCTCTCAAAGCTCTGCCCTGTACCTGGTAACTCATTCTCATGCATTAAATGTTAGATTCTTCCTGCATAAACCAAAAACAAATGTCAGCACATATGAAATGAAATACTAGAAGAAAAACAAATAATGGAATGAAAAACAAAACTAATGTACATATGATACATCCCACTGGTCGAATCCTCATGCCTTCGTGAGATGCACTATCTCACACTCACCATTCTGCAAGGAATCTGAAATGTAGGGCTTCAGTCTTTGCCCATTAACCTTGAATGTACCTTGGGTCATAGGATCGAATAATGTAACTGCTCCATGTGGAAACACTTCTTTCACAATGTACGGTCCTTCCCATCTTGATCTCAATTTCCCTGGGAATAAATACAAACGAGAATTGTATAGCCAAACTTTCTGCTCCGGCTCAAACACTTTTCTGATAATGTGCTTATCATGAAATACTTTAGTGCGAGCTTTGTATAACTTGGCATTCTCATATGCATCATTCCTGAGTTCCTCTAATTCTGAGAGTTGCAGTGCTCTCGTTTTGCCAGCCTGGGTGAGGTCAAAATTCAATTTCTTGATGGACCAATACGCTCTATGCTCCAGCTCGACAGGAAGATGGCATGCTTTCCCGAATACAAGTTGATATGTGGACATGCCAATGGGAGTCTTAAATGCAGTCCTATATGCCCAAAGTGCATCATCTAAGCGCTGGGACCAATCCTTGCGGTTCGAGCGAACTGTCTTCTCTAAAATCCGCTTTATCTCCCTATTTGAAACCTCTACCTGTCCACTGGTCTGCGGATGATACGAAGTGGTTAATCTATGATTGATAGAATATCTTCTCAGCAGAGAAGCTATCTGTACATTCCTAAAATGCTTGCCACCATCGCTAATCATCGCACGTGGCACACCAAAACGACTGAAAAAATTGTGCATAATGAACTTAAGCACTACTCTATGATCATTGGTCTTGGTTGCCACAGCCTCGACCCACTTGGACACATAATCTACCGCCACTAAAATGTATAAATTTCTGAATGATGGCAGAAATGGTTCCATGAAATCTATGCCCCAAACATAAAAAATCTCGACTATCAGAATCAAAAGCAAGGGCATCATGTCCCTCTTGGACATGTTCCCAATCTGCTGACATCTAATACATCTCCTGCAGAACTCATGCACATCCCTGTGGAGTGTGGGCCAATAAAATCCAGACTGCAAAACCTTTGCAGCTGTCTTCCTACTGCTAAAATGCCCTCCACAGGCTAAAGAATGAGAAAAACTCAAAATGGACTTGTACTCCTCCTCCGGAACACATCTCTTAATGATCTGGTCTGCGCAATATCTGAACAACTCTGGTTCATCCCAATAATAGTGCCTCACCTGAGATAGGAATATCTCTCGCTCATTCTTGTTCCAATGCTCAGGGATCTGTCTCGAAACCAGATAGTTCACAATATCAGCAAACCAGGGTAACTACGATGTCCTGACTGACATGATCTGCTCGTCGAAAAAAGAATCATTGATCGGCCTCTGATCCTGCGTGGTCTCTACGATCAGTCTAGAAAGATGGTCTGCTACTACATTTTTGCTACCCTTCTTATCTCGAATCTCGAGATCAAACTCCTGTAGCAACAACACCCAACGAATGAGTCTCGGTTTGGTGTCTTTCTTATTCAACAAATACTTCAATGCAGCATGATCAAAATAGACAACCACCTTCGAACCGAGCAAATTAGACCCAAACTTGTCCAGCTCGAATACTACAACAAGTAGCTCCTTCTCTGTCGTGGTATAATTCATCTGAGCATCAGACAGAGTTCTACTTGCGTAGTAAATCACATAGGGCTTCCTGTCAATCCGCTGTCCTAATATAGCCCCCATAGCATAGTCAGAAGCATCGCACATAATCTCAAATGGGAGCGTCCAATCCGGAGGTCTTAGAATGGGCGCAGTATTCAAGGCCTCTTTGAGAATCTCAAAGGCCTTCATGCAATCCTCGCTAAAAACAAAGGGCTGGTCCTTCTCTAATAAAGTACAAAGCGGTTGAGAGATTTTGCTGAAATCCTTTATGAACCCCCTATAAAATTTTGCATGCCCTAGAAATGCCTAATCTGCCTCACAGTGGTAGGTGAAGTCAAACGAGAAATGGATTCCACCTTCACTCTGTCAACCTCAATGCCTCTCTTGGACACAATGTGTCCAAGCACAATCCCCTCCTGGACCATAAAATGGCTCTTTTCCCAACTCAGGACAAGATTTGTCTCCGCACACCTACTCAGTACTCGAGTAAGTTTTTGGAGGCAATCTTCAAATGAAGAGCCATACACAGAAAAATCGTCCATGAAAACCTCCATGACATCATCTATCATATTCGAGAAGATAGCAAGCATGCACCTCTGAAAAGTTGCCGGGGCATTGCAGAGCCCGAACGGCATACGTCTGAATGCGAAGGTGCCATAAGGACATGTAAATGTTGTCTTCCTCTGGTCGTCAGGATGGACAGCTAGCTGATTATATCCCGAGTATCCATCTACAAAGCAATAGTAACTCTGCCCTGCAAGTCTCTCTAATATCTGATCAATGAACGTCAACGGGAAATGATATTTCCTATTTGCCACGTTCAGCTTCCTATAATCAATGCATACTTGCCATCCTGTGGTGGTCCTCATCGGAATTCTTTCCCCCTTCTTGTTCTCCACAACAGTGAGTCTTGACTTCTTCGGTACAACCTGAATCAGACTGACCCACTGGCTATCAGAAATAGGGTAAATAATCCCGGCATCCAACCACTTTACCACCTCATTTTTCACCACTTCCTTCATGTTGGGATTTAACCTTCTCTGTATATCCCTCACAGGCTTGACTTCCTCATCGCAATGGATTCTATGCAAGCAGAATGAAGGATCAATCCCCTTCAAATCAGCCACTCCCCAACGAATCGTTGCCTTGTCCTCTCGTAAAATTGTCAGCAGTCTCTGCTCTTGCTCCTCATTGAGCAGTGACGAGATGATCACAGGTAGGGTCTTATCACCTCCAAGGTATGCATACTTGAGTGAATCCAGTAAGGGTTTCAACTCGAGTTTCGGAGGAGACTCGATCGAAGATTTGGTGGGGGTCTCTGCAAGTGGTGGTAGAGGCTCAATGCTATCTCTTCAAGGTGGGAACTCTGACGACACTCTAGACACATCTACGCTAACTGTACAACTATTCTTCTCTATATGGTATAAATCTAATGAATCCTCAGTAATGTACAAATCGGGTTGCTCCTCTAATAACTCCTGTGTAATATCTATATGGAAACAGTCCATGTCTCCCGCTGGACCCATCGCAGCATTGAAAATGTTCAGCTTGACCTTCCTGTTGCCGAATGATAGATCCATGGCTCTGGTCCTATAGTTAATACATGCATTGGCAGTCGTGTGAACACCCCAAATTTTTCAAAATCTTTTAAATATTCCCTTCTTGCCCCTAAATTCATTTTTTGAGCAAAAAATCTAAATTCCAGTTCTTTTCTCAAGCTTTACTGAAATTAAATTCATTTTAAATTGATTTTGGATCCGGATCCATTGTCCAGATCCAAAATTGAGTCTCATTGTCTAAATTTTAAGAAAATACCAAAAATAGTTTTCAAATAGCTCGGACAGTCCATCCGACATCTGTTTGGATCCATCATATTGTATTTCTCGATTCAAGGGTCAAAACTCGAGTATTTTTTTAAAAACCTGGGTCCAAACCCATTCTTCTGAAGAAATTTTCCCGAAATGGTCGAAAATTCTCGGAAAAACACTCTTTGTAAATATTTCTCAGAAAAATATAAAAATTTAGTGTTTAAAACTTAGTTTTCTTTTAAAATCTTAGTTTTCTACTACAAAACTACAAAAAAATATATATATATAGAAAATGATGCAAAAAATCGAAAAAATTGGGGAAAGCAAAAGGTTTTAAAACTTGAAAATTTGAATTTTTGCCAAAAACCCCTCTTGAACCACCCTTTTTACAAAAATACTTTCAAAGGAGGCCTTCTTTTGGAAATTTGGAAAATCCACTCCCGCGCACTTCCCTTCTCTCTTGCCTACCCTCCATCTGTAACAACTCCTTCTTCCCTCAACCCCTCATCTTCAACCACCGGATTCTCCTTCACGCCTCCATCAGCCGCAGGCTCCCCCTTTCCAGAAAGATCCTCCACCCTCTACATAAACCACCTTCAAGAAACCCTAAAGACCACCGCTTCTTCACCTCCCCATTTCTCCTTCACGGATCCGTTCTCACCCCCACACCCCATTCTTCACGCATCAGATCTTCTACTTCTCCATTTTCCTTTATTTCTCCCTATCTCTCTCTCTGGTTCTCGGAGGCATCAGTTAAAGAACCTCAGCAACATCATAGAAGAGGCCTATCGTCCTGAAGCATTTATAAGCAAGAGTTACGACTACGATATACAGAAGATATCACCCCTCCTTCAAAATTCCAAAAAATCGTACTCTTCTCCACCTCCTAAAAAAAAGGGGGGTCGATCAACCATCTTTGTGACTACAGCTATAGCCGTCTCCTACCTCTCCATCCGACCATCCCTGCAGCAACCTGGTAAATAATTTATACCCCTCTTTATGTATTCCTTCATAGTTTTCTTCTTTCGTTTCTTTCTTCCATTAGAAAGCAAACTTGTATCATCGATCTGCTTATTGCAGTATCGATGATACACATTGCGAACATTGACGGAATCTTCGATTCCAACATATTACCCCTTGCTTTTCATCCGCTATTCATGATTTACATTAATTTTTCATAAGATTTGTGGCGTATGTTCAGGATTTAGATTCTCTTTCCTCTTTCATTATCTGTGTATACATAGTTCTCCATTCGTAGATTAAAATTTCACAAGATTTTTTTTTTCTTCTTCTCTTTCTGTTTTCAGTTTAATCCACATTTGCATCCTAGTTTATGTCATTTTTTTTTTTTATTACGTTTGGTCACATCTTCATTAATATCATCCATCGAGCATCATTCATTTTTTTTTCTTTCTTGTTATTGCTTCATTTCATCTAATAGATACCGTAACACCCATTTTCTTTCACAATTTCACTCCAGTTTTCCCCCCCTTTTTTTTCATTTATGGGAGTTTACTTGCTAACCGTGTCCCACGATGTTCGTTAGCATTAGTTTTTATCTTTGTATACCAGGATAAACTAACCCCGGTTTGCATGAGGTTGAACCAAACCATACCCAGATTTGTTGTAGGGGCCATTTCGCTGGTAGTGGACTCCCCTGTTAATGCCTATGCTTGTGCAAAGTTATTAGAGTATATATATCCTCATTTTTTTTTTTTTTCGAGTTCCTTCAGCTTATGCCCTTCGCTTAGCCTGTATTTGCACCCAACCATTAAATCCTGCGTTCATTCATGTTTGCATTCCTGTGTATTTATTACAAGCTTTTATCTTTCGGTATCTTATCCACTATATTTTCCCAACTTTGTGACATGCATATTGTTTTCTGGTGATCACTTTCAATTCTCCTATTTTCTCTTTTGTTTCAAGTGTTACAACCTACAGGTATATATCGATATCTACATTTGCAGTCTGTTTAGCACAATATCCAGACATGCTTGCCTTCCAAATTTCATCATGGTTTGACAGTATTACATCAATGCAATTGTTGATCTAAACTTAGGAGATTTTGTAAAGATTGCAGGATGCCCTTATGATCATAAGGAGTCTCATCACCTGTTTATCGCCCACTAATCCATAAGCTGCTGAAGCCTGTGTAGACAGAGGATTGCCAAAAAAAAAAAAAGTTTATTTGTTTCACCGTCCTGCCGCAATATAAGTGTCATTTTCTATGCTTATGTGAAATCCCATGAATGAACAAGTATACTGATTAAGAAAGGTTTTGGATTCTATTTGCTTTACTGAATTCACTTGTTTCATCCTCGTATAGAAGATCGTATTATAAACATGTGGCGTAGAATAGTTTGGTCATATGATAGATTTTACAGGTGACTACTCTGTGCTATGTGTTAAGTCTTGCTTTTTCTCTAATATTTTCAAGATGGAGAGTCTGTCTTCAAGTCATGAGGGACCTCAATGACCAGTATATGTAGTCAGTATATTATTGCCATACATGGCCACTAGCTGAAAATCGTTTTGAGAGGTTTACTAAGCATCAAATTTGCCTGGGAAAACTTTGTTATTCCCTCTTTGCGGATATCATTAATTCAAAAGAAAATGGGTTTGCTGGACTCTCTAAATGCAAGTCTTGCTGTAAAGTTTAGTGTTATTACATTTGATATCAATTTTATTTATTTGAACTGACCTCCTGAATGTGTTTGGAAAACCGCCCTGGAGACTCTCTGTAAGGTGCTGTGAATTTCCTGGATGTATGAAGCAAGGGAAGAAACTTTGTCTTTGATGAAACATCAAATTGTTAAAGTGACTGTAGCTGAATCAAGTATAGATCCAGACATCGAAGCTCCGGTGGCATGCTATAGTGATTGCTACTACTGTTATAGCAACAACAACTATCATTGGGGGATCCTTGTGCGCATGATGTTGGGTTCTTTGCATCTCACAGCTGTCATTACATCTCCCTGTTACATCTCATCATCAGCATATCAACCTGCTGTGATAACTTCATTCCAATATCATCCCCTATAAACATATTATATATATAGCATCATGGCATCATGATAATATATGCCATCTTCATTCCATTGATCATTGTTGTAATTCTCTATGTCGCTCCATCTGTATATTGACGCATACTGCTAATATCTACTTCATCATGTTACATTCTCATTTCCGTTAGCTGCTACATTGTCCATTATCTCCACAGCCCTCGCTACCCTATGCTTCCAGCTTATAAACCATATCTACTGTTTACCCACTACAGTTACAGCAGCATCTCCTGTATATTTTACCATATCTTCATAATGTCCACTTCAACCCTCATTATCTCTCACTCTATTGATGCACCAGTATAACACCCCATCATAGTACTTGATCGACTACCACTGCTAGCATCTTCGCCTTGCTGAAACTCCCTTTTCTATTATAAAACAGCAGCATTTCTGCATCTCAGCATATCCTTACATCATTCTTTTTTTTTTTTCTCTTTTCTTGAATATTTTGTAAACAGATCATGTAGGTTATTTAATCACCATTCATATGGGCGTACTAAACCATTCATCCCTTTTTCGCAAACCTTCCACAAAATTGTATGGCATTCATCTTATAGTCAATAAATACATTGAACCTCATCCGTCATGCTTCTTTGTATGTCACCTTCATTAATGTTTCTAGTTTCTTACCTACATGTTATATTTGTCATAATCTAATTTTATTTAGTATAAGCATTATAGTTAGATAGATACATTTGCATTTCATTATTTGTATGACCTTATGTGTGTTAATCTCTGATATAGCATTTTCCATCTTTCTTTACATGTTCACATTCTTGGTTTGTGCTAACTCCACTTCTCTTGCAGGGATATGTGAGATGTTTGGTTCTCTCTTTTAGATCAGGTTTTGATTATTTTAATTTCAATTCTCAAGATTGTAATAGCTAGATGCTAAATGAGAATATTTATATTTTCTGCTCTAGATAGAATGAATGAGCATTATAAATGTCATAAATTGCCTATTTTCCATGCATTTTTCCTTTATTTCTCAACATCTCACATTGGTGAAACACGAATGGCACGTGCACCATTTTGTAAGAGGTAAGTCAATCCTAAGTTGATGATCCACATCAATGGCCATAGTCAGGGTGTGGACAAAACTTAGTATTTTTATCTTTTACAAAATAACATCGGATCCACACTGGATCCATTTTCAAAATTTATCATATTTTCCTTAAATATTTTTTTCTTTTATCAGAATTTAACTTAAAATTAACTCAAAATATATACCAATGGCCATAGTCAGAGTATATTGAGAGTTAATTTCATTTTAAATTCTATAAAAGCACCAAATGTGTTTCATTCTTCACCTGAATTTAAATATAGATTATTATATAATACATTCAATGACCATAGTCAAGGATGTATTATATCTTCAATCTTATTTTAATTCATTTAAAGAATGGAATAGCTTTTCAAAAATTCAAAATCAAAAATTTAAATTCATTCATCATTTAGATAGATTTGCATCATATTTCTAAATTCTTTTTCATAAAATCCAAGTAATTCTTTCCTTTCTCAGATCAAATCCTATTTATAAATTCAAATTTCAATTCTATTTCTCGAAAGGATTCAAGAATTCAATTTCAAAGTCCCATTTGACTTTGAAACTTCAGAATCATCTTGTATTTCAAATTCCAAATTCTATCTTAAATTTAAAATCCAATTCAACTTTGAAATTCATCTGTATATTCAAGATTCAATTTCTAAAATTCATTTTCCAAGTTCAAATTAAACTTGGAAGTTATTGATTCATCTCCTGAATTTAACTCCAAATCCATCTTAGGATCCAAGATTCAACACTCATATTGGATCTCAGACTTCAGATCCAATTCCTCTTTAGGATCCAGGATTCAACACTCATATTGGATCTCATACTTCAGATCCAATTCCTCTTTAGGATCCAGGATTCAACACTCATATTGGATCTCAGACTTCAGATCCAATTCCTCTTTAGGATCCAAAGTCCAATTCCACTTTTGGATCTCAGACTTCAGATCCAATTCCTCTTTAGGATCCAGACTTCAGTTTCACTTTGGATCTTAGATTTCAGATCCAAATCCATCTTAGGATCCAGAGTCCAACTCTATATTGGATCTGAGACTTCAAGATCCAAATCCATCTTAGGATCCAAAGTTCAACTCTACATTGGATCTCAGACTTCAGATCCAAATCCATCTTAGGATCCAGAACCCAAATTTACATCGGATCTCAGATTTCAAATTTTAAATCCATTTTAATATCCAATTCCATTCCTAAATTCTAGATTTCAAATCCAATTCCATTTTCAGATCTCGTCTGAATCCATTTCTACTTTCTATATCATTTGGATCTCTCAAGCTTGTCCTGATTTCAAATCTTAAGATTACACTTTCAAATTTTATCTTCTTCTCCTAAATCCATGATTAAATTCAAAGTCCATTTCTGACTTTAAAATTCCATTTTCTTTCATTTCAAAGCTTCAAATCTTTCTCTTCAAAATCAATATTTATTTCCCAACTCTGAAAACTTAGAACTTCTCTGATCTATCTCAAGTTCTAAGTTAAATTCAAATATTTCTTCATTCCCTTACCAAGTTCATCTCAGAATACTTGGAAATTTCCAAAACATCTTTGAAAAGAGCATACATCCTCGCATTGCACAAGCATGATTATTTGTGCATTTAGATTTAGAATAAATCCTTAGATGATATTTAGGCAAAGCAAAAGGCATAGATTCGATCCTTGGTTCGATTACCCCTGGTAAAGGTGCCAGGAACGGTCGAACCTCGTACCGACGAGCGAATCCCGTCTCTCCATTTTTTCCCGCAAATTTTCAAAACGGAGGCGAGTAATTTTCTAAATATTTTCAAATAAAGGTCAAGTGAAAACCCGCAAAAGAGTTCCTCTTCTCTTTCTTTCTCTTCTTTTCTCTTCTTTTCTCTTCTCTCTTTCTTTTCTTTCTTTTATTTTTTTTTCCCTTCAAAAAGGAGGAAAATAGAGGTTAGAAAAGGAAAAGAGAAGGAAGAGAGAGAAACCACAAGAGAGGAAAAATTTTGCGATGATCACAGTTTTGGCGACCGAGATGGGACCCGTCTTCGTCCGGTTGGATCTATGCCTTTGCTTTGCTTTTATATAATCTAAGTCTTTATTCTAACATATGTCAGCTACATTTTCATGCAAACCTTAGGAGCCTAGACTCTGTCCTAAGCTGACATCATTGCATATAGGATCTAAGTATGGTTTGGTAGGACCATATTGAGGAGATTATTCCATGTTCACATTAGACTTAAGTTTTAAATACAACTCTCCTCAATTTTTAGGGATTGAATGCAAAACAATGTATGCAAGTGTATGCTTCTTTTTATTTAAATCTATCTCTTTAGGACTTGCATTAGAACCTTCTGGTTTTATCTGCATGTTGAACATGTTTTCAAAAACCTCCTTACCTATATTGTCCCGGTCTTCACGTTGCTGGGCTGTCTCACTGAACCATAGTTCGGGAGAGAGCCTCACAACTGGACCACTTATTTGGGTTCGCGCCCCCCTACCACGTACCTAAGGGCCATAGTCCGAGGTATATCGGTAGGTGCTCAAGGATGTTGGGAAGCCTTTACCTTAGAACCAGAGTAAATACTTTATATGCCACGTACTTCGAGCTTCGGCTTGAGTATATCAGCGTACCTTGATTGGAATCAGATGATATAAATCTTAGAGTTAGGATTAAGGTCCTATCAGCCATTTCAAATATTGCATATAGAGTCAGCTTTAGGGAGTGTTGTTTGTATATCCTTGCTTGTATATCTGTGATTGTGTGATATTTTATATCTTCCTTATATTTTCCAAAACCTTGGGTATATGTTTCAAAATATCCTCTTCATTTTTAAAACCCAGGTGTATTTTTCTTTATCCTTTTCTTCTTCTTCGTCTAAAAATTCTTCTGATCCTGCCTGCAAGTTCTTCAAAAGTTTAAATCCTTACCATTTATTCTCAAAATCCCATTTTTCCTTTTATTTTTTGTTTTTATATTCTTGTTTATATTTTCATAAAAATCTCTCCATCAAGAGATATCCTTTTCAAAAATAATATTTTCTTTTCATATTTTCAGTTGGTTACTCTCCCTTGTAGAGTAAACAACACAATTGTCACAAATTTGGTGGCGACTCAATGCCTAGTAATGGGATACAATTAAATTTTTAACCTAAATCCTCCCTCTTGTCAAAACTTCTCCAAAAGTTTCTCTGGTCTAAAAAACCTCCTCT
Source organism: Nuphar pumila (assembly GCF_984573655.1). Taxonomy (NCBI): domain Eukaryota; kingdom Viridiplantae; phylum Streptophyta; class Magnoliopsida; order Nymphaeales; family Nymphaeaceae; genus Nuphar; species Nuphar pumila. The sequence goes on from NC_143257.1 coordinate 44,793,887, forward strand.
TTCCTCCACAGAGAGATCACTGATATCCGAAAATGGTTATGACAAGAGCGGGAAAAGAAACAGATCCTCAACTCAGCGACAGTGAGGCAGAAGAGATGAGCTCTCCTAAATCAGTCAGGGGACAGGGTCAGAACAAGAAAGATGACATCGACCCCGCTATGTATGACATGTTCCAAAAGATGATGGCAAGGATGATGTCAGAGCAAGCCGAGGCCAAGCTGAAAGAGGCAGTTCCTAAAAGCAAGCTGAAGAAGAAACCTGTAAAAAAGCAAGTCAAAATCATCAGGAAGAAGGTATAGCCAGACACTACTTCTGAGGAATCAGAGTCAGTCGAGGAAGAATCGGAAGAGGAAGAGCAGATTGTCTACAAACGGAATCCTCCGAGACAGACTGTAAAGATAGCTACAGAAGAGCCTGAATCCGTCAACAAGCCCAAGTCTGGGGCTCCAGCAGAGGACCTGATGAGCAAGCAGATGAAGGAGATGAATCGAGCTATTAAGGATATTCAAGCCAAGGGTAAGGGCAAGCAGACCTACACCGGCGAAGATTTCTATGATGATCTAGATGGGGACGATAACTTGGAGAATCTTCCCCGTAAGTTTCTCAAATTTGACGGGACTGACAACCCTAAAGCCCACTTGGCCACATTTTATGCAGAGTGCAGTCGTTTCAGAAAAGACAACAGAGCGTTGTTTATTTGCTCCCCCCGCAGTCTGGAGGGTGTAGCAGCCAGATGGTATGCTGATCATGTGAATCCTATCGAACTACGAGAGTTCGATAAGGTAGTAAATTTGTTCATCGAGCGTTTCTTATTCAACACTGAAGCCTCACCTACATTAAATCATCTTTACAACTTGAAGCAAGGAGAGAATGAAAGAGCAGGTGATTTCATTCACAGGTGGAGAAGCACCTGCAATAAAATGAAGGTACCCATTCCAGAGGAGCACGCATTGCAGGTGATCCTCAACAATTTCTCTTAGCCCATAAGGAGACTCATCGCCACTTCCACGGCGAAATCCTTCATCAAGTTGATCGAGCGAGCTGAATGGCTCGAAGCAGGGATAGAAAGTGGGCTTTACGAGGGCATGCCTCTGGTCAAGAATGTCCAAGACTAGAAGAAGAAGGCGCAATTTGCTCATTCAGTTGATACCTTTTGCAATAATCTTGGCAGTGGCAGCAAGGGAAACAAGAACAACAGTGGCAGTGGTCCGAGAGTAGATCAGAACAAGGGGCAGAAGGAGGGATCCTTTAAAAACAATAATAAGCCGCTTTCAATTGGCCTTCAGCAAAAGGGTGATCTTCAAGAGAAGCCCAAGTACATCAAGTAGGAGAAAGATCGAGTCTTCACTCCGTTATCTGAGAGTTTAGAAGTGATTATGAATTACCTTTTGAAGCACGGGATGATCAAACTCCCTAAGATCGCGGATCCTCCCGTAATGTTGGGAAAATTCAAGGACCAATTCTGCAAGTACCACAGGGCAACGGGGCACGACACAGAGCACTGTTTCATCCTCAAGCACATGATACAAGACTGCATCGACTGAAGTGAGCTGATAGAGGACGAGGAAGAAAAGCAGCCAGCAGTCCTGACAGAACCATTCCCGGACCACTCAAAGAATTGATAAAGCCAAAGTTTTTTTTGCTTTCGTCTCTTTTTGTCAGTTGTCTTGTAGGGGCTAGTCAGCCCAGTCTTCTAAGAGTCTTTTCCTTTTTAAAGTTCTTGTAAATATTCGGTTGTTATCAAACTTTTGCTTATCAAATGAAATGTCAATTTCCTTTATATCTTTTATAATGCTTCTTTTTTTTCCTTTGCCATATTGGGGCATTTAAATTCCTGTTCTTTTCAGAATGCGAGACAATCTTGACATCATTCATGAGAGAAATGATATTACCTATGAGGGCTTTTCAAAAATCATGAAATTTTGAAAATCTTCATTATGACCAAAGAGTTCAAATGTTCTTTGGTCCAACCTTTGTCAAAAATCAACCCTCGTGTTGATCATATCTTCAAAAATAGGTTTTCGAACCATTGCATTGGCAAATCAACCCTCGTGTTGATCATGTTTTCCAAAATAGATTTTTTGAACCATTGCATTTAAGGATCAACCCTTGTGTTGGTCTTATCTTCCAAAAATAGGCCTAAAATCTTGTGTTGATCATATTTTCCAAAAGTGATTTGTCAAAACCGTCATATTCAACGATCAAACCTTGCGTTGATCTTATCTTCCAAAATGGGTTATAAATCATCATATTCAAAGGTCAATCCTTGTGTTGGTCTTATCTTCCAAAGTGAATTTCAAATCTTTATATTCAAAGATCAACCCTTGTGTTGGTCTAATCTTTCAAAATGGGTTTTGAATCATTCAAAAATCAATCCTTATATTGATTTTAAAACTTTATATTCAAAGATCAACCCCTGTGTTGGTCTTATCTTACAAGATTGATTTTTAAAACATTATATTCAAAGATCAACCCTTGTATTGATCTTATTATCAAATTTCGAACTGTTATTTTTAGAAATCAGATCTATTGTTGATCTTCTTCTTCAAAATTAGATTTCAAAACCATTGCCTTCGAAAATTAACCCTCATGATAATCTCTCATGTTTGATTTAAAGGATCAGATCTCGCGCTGATCATTCTTCTTGTGGTGGATTTTCTTCCCCCAAAATGATTTCTCATTTATTCTTCTAAATAAACATTTTCCTTTCAAAATCCCATATGTAGGCAGGATCAGAAAAAACTCCTTTTTCTTGAAGCTTATAAATTTTCAGTTAAATTTGATTTTTTTTTTCATTTTATTCAAGTTTATATCAATTTTATCAAGTTTTTATCAAGTTTTGTATTTCCTCAATTCCATTAAATTTTATCAATCTTTTTACCCTTTCAGGTTAAGGGATAAACCTGATGCCTATTTCCCATGAGGTATTTCCTTTATTCTTATTTACCCTTTCAGGTTAAGGGATAAACCTGATGCCTCTTTCCCATGAGGTATTTCCTTTATTCTTATTTACCCTTTCAGGTTAAGGGATAAACCTGATGCCTCTTTCCCATGAGGTATTTCCTTTATTCTTATTTACACTTTCAGGTTAAGGGATAAACCTGCTGCCTCTTTCCCATGAGGTATTTCCTTTATTCTTATTTTTCCCGCTCAGGTTAAGGGATAAACCTGACCCTCGTTGTCCGAGGTATTCCCATTCAGGATAAGGGACAATCCTGAAACCCCTCGTAGGAGCCACAATGCTACCTATGAGGATTCTTTCGTAAATACAAGTTTTGCCAATCTTTATTGATTCTCTAGATTTATATCATTTTTCCTTCATTTTACTTTTCTTAAAATTAGGATAAAAGGATAATCCTGAAACCCCTCATAGGAGCAACAATGCTACCTTTGAGAATTCCTTTCCAAAATAAATTTTCAAAATTTCTTTCCTTTCTTCTTCTCCATTTTTATAAATTTTATTTTTCTCCCCTTTCAGGTTAAGGAGTAAACCTGAATCATTCCTTTCTAAATTCTCATCAAATGTCTATTCCATTTCCCCTTCAAGATAAGGGAAAATCTTGAAAACGCCGACAATCATTCTTGCTCAAATCCCAAGTATCTTAAAGAATGTCGGTGTCCCCTTTTTCTTCAAATCTCCATCAGAAAACCCAGTACTTACACTGGGGCATTTTTGAAGAATTCAGTACTCATACAGGTAAGCCTAGCACTCATGCTAGTGCCTGACTGACCGATCAGTTAGCCTCTCAGGATCAGTCTTTTGCACTGACCCTTCATCAAAAATCAGAGCTCTAAATCCAATGTCGATCTTCGGGTCATTCAAGTCTCAAATTCAAGCCTTCATGTTACAATCTTTCCTCGATTTTCCTAAAATTCTGCCAGTCTTCTTCTATCCATTCTCATCAACTCTCCTTTGAAGATTCGAGTTTTCAACTCGAACTTCCAACTCTTTCCTTTGAGATTCGAGCCTTGACTCGAATTTTTCAGTTCTCCTTCGAAGGTTTGGGTTTTTACTCAAGTCTTCTGTTCCTTCACAAATCTGAACCTTTCCAGTTTTCCCTTGAAATTCGGGCCCTGGCCCGAACTTTCCAACTTTCCTTCAAAATTTTGAGTTTTAAATTTTCTTGCCTTCAGTAAATAAACCTTCAAAATTTTGATTCAAGCCCTGACTCGAACCTTCCTGCTTCCCTTCAAAAATTTGAGTTTTGTCTCAAGTTTTCTTGCCTTCAATAAATGAACTTTCAAGTTTTCCTTTGAGATTTGAGCCCTGACTCGAACCTTTCTGCTGTCCTTCGAAAATTTGAATTTTATCTCGAGTTTTCTTGCCTTCGATAAATGAACTTTCAAGTTTTCCTTTGAGATTCGAGCCCCGACTCGAACCTCCCAGTTTTCCTTTGAAAATTTGAGTTTTACTCGAATTTCCCTATTTTCCTTGTAGAATTCGAGTCCTGATAGCCTTTTCAAAGGATTACCTTCAAAATCCAGTTTTATATCAAGCTTACCTTCAGAACTTTAAATTCACATTTACCTTCAGAATTCAATCTCATGTTAGATTCTTCCCTAGAATCCCACTAATGTGTCAAAATTTGATGTTAAGCAAAGGTTTCGTCATCAAAGGATTTCAGGAATATCTTGCCAAATTGCCATAAAATAGTTGTTGATCTCAAACTTTTATTACATAAAGAATTTCCTCAAATCTCCTTAAGTACTCCTTCCAAAAAGGGTGAAGCTTCTGTGAAGAAAGGCTCAAACTCCAAATTTTCTGCTGGTCAACCAAGAGGATGAAGAAAAAATCTTCGACATGACCGGTAAAGGAAATATTCAATGATGCTGAAGAGCCATAAATGAGCTGATATTGATCATAGCTATGGCACATTCTTAAAGATTATTCTTTGGTATTAAGACAGTGGAAATATCCTGGGCAGTCAGAAAAGAACCTACCCAATTCATGTCTCCTCAAGTCAGTTAAGCTGCAAATCAAATATCCGCAAAGGGGATCTCTCAATTGCAATCAAGATGAAGGCGAATTAAGCGAGTAGACCCCCGGGGCTAAAGAAGATTTGGAACATCTCCAAGATGACGGAGTTTGTGACGGATCCTTCCAGGGAAAGTTCAGATCACCGTCGAGATGAAGGCGGATGTGATGGACCTACCGACAAACCCTAAAAGATATTTGATTCCAGCTATCATCTAAGTACCTTTGAGCCAATACCATCATATATAATCCCTGAGATAAATGAAGGATCGGAACATCTCCAAGATGAAGGAGTTTGTGACGTACCCTTCCCTGAAAAAGAGAGAAAAGTTAGGACATCTCCAAAATAAAGGATGATGTAAAAACCCAACAAAGCCCCATGACTCAAAAGAGTGCAAAAAGATCATCATGGGAAAGTGCCCAGGATATCAAACTGCCCAAACTGCAAAGAATCTTCTTTATCTATGTGAAATTCTTCTATCAATATCTTTTCATTCAATTACTTTTATGAAGCTAAGAATATTTCCTCTCCTTTCATATCAAGGAAATTGATAGCATCCTTGAAGAAGACCAACAACTAAATTTGACTTTGATCCTGGATTCTATAGAGTTAACCTAGTTGGGGGTAATACTCTAGGTGGAAAAGGGAACATCTTCCAAAAAGTGCTTACCATAAAATTACCTTGAAACAACTGTAAATTTTATCATTTTGGCAAAAATTTTCCAGCTTTCCTGATAAAGAAATAGGAACTTGACATCTGTTTTGATACATCTTGGTGTTGCCTTCCTCGTCTTTCGCTTTGTCAAGAGACTTGCCTTCTCCTTGATAAAAGGATTGCCTTCTTTGTCTTTCGCTTTGTCGAGAGACTCGCCTTCTCCTTGATAAAAGGATTGCCTTCCTCGTCTTTCGCTTTGTCAAGAGACTTGCCTTCTCCTTGATAAAAGGATTGCCTTCTTCGTCGTTCGCTTTGTCGAGAGACTCGCCTTCTCCTTGATAAAAGGATTGCCTTCTCCGTCTTTCGCTCTGTCGAGAGACTTGCCTTCTCCTTGATAAAAAGATTGCCTTCTCCGTCTTTCGCTTTGTCGAGAGACTCGCCTTCTCCTTAATAAAAGGATTGCCTTCTCCGTCTTTCGCTTTGTCGAGAGACTCGCCTTCTCCTTGATAAAAGGATCGCCTTCCCCGTCTTTTCGCTTTGTCGAGAGACTCGCCTTCTCCTTGATAAAAGGATTGCTTTATCCGTCTTTCGCTCTGTCGAGAGATTCGCCTTCTCCTTGATAAAAGGATCGCCTTCCCTGTCTTTTTGCGTTGTCAAAAGATTTGCCTTTCTCCTTGATTAAATGATTGCCTTCCTCATCTTTCGCTTTATCGAGAGACTTGCCTTCTCCTTGTTAAGAGGATTGCCTTCTTCATATTTTACATCTTGCCTTCTCCTTGTTAAAAGGATAGCCTTCTTCATATTTTACATCTTGCCTTCTCCTTGTTAAAAGGATAGCCTTCTTCATATTTCACATCTTGCATTCTCCTTGTTAAAAGGATTGCCTTCTTCATATTTCACATCTTACATTCTCCTTGTTAAAAGGATAGCCTTCTTCATATTTCACATCTTACATTCTCCTTGTTAAAAGGATTGCCTTCTTCATATTTCACATCTTACATTCTCCTTGTTAAAAGGATTGCCTTCTTCATATTTCACATCTTACATTCTCCTTGTTAAAAGGATTGCCTTCTTCATATTTCATATCTTACATTCTCCTTGTTAAAAGCATTACCTTCTTCATATTTCACATTTCGCCTTTTTTTTTTTTATTTTTTTTAATTTGCCATCTTCATATTTTACCTTCTCCTTGCTAAAAGGATTGTCATCTCCATTGCCATCTTCATATTTCACATTTCACCTTCTCCTTACTATTGCCATCTTCATCACCTTTCACATTTGCCTTCTTCTGTCCAAAGGATTTGCCCTCCTCCATCTTTTGCCTTGCCAAGAGATTCGTCTCCTTGATAAAAGGTTCGCCTTATTCATCTTTCACACCATCGAAAGATTCGCCTCCTGTTACCTTATTCATCGTTCATCTCTTACATTCCCCGGAAGAATTACCCCATTCAGTTGAGGTATCTCTCCTGTCCCATCACGGTTTCGAGAAATCCGTATGGTTGTTCCCACTCAGGTTAAGGGTCAAAACCTGTACTTCCTGCGAGAGGTCATTAAATTCAAAAGCTGATTTAGTCTCAGCAATGAAACGTCCAAGTTCATCCCTTTTTCAAAGCCTTAGGGAACCCCATTTCCTTCCTCCTTTCGCAAACCCCTTTCGGATTTGTTCATCCAAACTCCGAATGTCCCATCATGGTCTCTTCACTCAAGATTCCATATGGTCGTCCCCTTCAGGTTGTGGTTAAACCTGAATCTCGTTCCAACGAGTTTCCCTCGTTTCGACGAGGTGTTTTCCTTCAGTCCCATCATGGTTCTTCTCATCGAGGAATTCATGCTTTGTATATCCATTCAGAATAAAATCCTACTTGAACTTCATCTCGCGAGGCATTCTCTCATAAATGTCCCATCAAGGTCCTCACATACTCCTTTCCCCATTCATATTATCTTGATATATCTTTGTCCCATCCAGGTTAAGCGCTAAACCTGAGTCATTCCAAAAAGCTGATCTTGCCTCATTCATGAGACTTAATCGAAATCCTTTCATCATTTCGGGATCTTCACCCAAAATCCCACCACGATGTCCTCATCTCCATCATTCAGTCATATCATTTCTGAGGATTTCGTCTCCCCTAGGCCATTCAGGATAAGGTATTAAGCCTGAAACCATGTCTTTTAAACCAATTCTTCCACACCCAGTTCAGATCTGCTGACTGGGGCATTTTTCAAAATTTGGAGTGTTTTCTTTGCCACTAAGCTCAGTTTTCAACCGGCTTAGTAGCAAAGAGGGGCATCTGTGAACACCCCAAATTTTTCAAAATCTTTTAAATATTCCCTTCTTGCCCCTAAATTCATTTTTTGAGCAAAAAATCTAAATTCCAATTCTTTTCTCAAGCTTTACTGAAATTAAATTCATTTTAAATTGATTTTGGATCCGGATCCATTATCCAGATCCAAAATTGAGTCTCATTGTCCAATTTTTAAGAAAATACCAAAAATAGTTTTCAAATAGCTCGGACAGTCCATCCGACATCCGTTTGGATCCATCATATTGTATTTCTCGATTCAAGGGTCAAAACTCGAGTATTTTTTTAAAAACCTGGGTCCAAACCCATTCTTCTGGAGAAATTTTCCCGAAATGGTCGGAATTCTCGGAAAAACACTCTTTGTAAATATTTCTGAGAAAAATATAAAAATTTAGTGTTTAAAACTTAGTTTTCTTTTAAAATCTTAGTTTTCTACTACAAAACTACAAAAAAATATATATATATAGAAAATGATGCAAAAAATCAAAAAAATTGGGGAAAGCAAAAGGTTTTAAAACTTGAAAATTTGAATTTTTGCCAAAAACCCCTCTTGAACCACCCTTTTTACAAAAATACTTTCAAAGGAAGCCTTCTTTTGGAAATTTGGAAAATCCACTCCCGCGCACTTCCCTTCTTTCTTGCCTACCCTCCATCTGCAACAACTCCTTCTTCCCTCAACCCCTCATCTTCAACCACCGGATTCTCCTTCACGCCTCCATCAGCCGCAGGCTCCCCCTTTCCAGAAAGATCCTCCACCCTCTACATAAACCACCTTCAAGAAACCCTAAAGACCACTGCTTCTTCACCTCCCCATTTCTCCTTCACGGATCTGTTCTCACCCCCACACCCCATTCTTCACGCATCAGATCTTTTACTTCTCCATTTTCCTTTATTTCTCCCTATCTCTCTCTCTGGTTCTCGGAGGCATCAGTTAAAGAACCTCAGCAACATCATAGAAGAGGCATATCGTCCTGAAGCATTTATAAGCAAGAGTTACGACTACGATATACAGAAGATATCACCCCTCCTTCAAAATTCCAAAAAATCGTACTCTTCTCCACCTCCTAAAAAAAAAGAGGGGTCGATCAACCATCTGTGTGACTACAGCTATAGCCGTCTCCTACCTCTCCATACGACCATCCCTGCAGCAACCTGGTAAATAATCTATACCCCTCTTTATGTATTCCTTCATAGTTTTCTTCTTTCGTTTCTTTCTTCCATTAGAAAGCAAACTTGTATCATCGATCTGCTTATTGCAGTATCGATGATACACATTGCGAACATTGACGGAATCTTCGATTCCAACATATTACCCCTTGCTTTTCATCCGCTATTCATGATTTACATTAATTTTTCATAAGATTTGTGGCGTATGTTCAGGATTTAGATTCTCTTTCCTCTTTCATTATCTGTGTATACATAGTTCTCCATTCGTAGATTAAAATTTCACAAGATTTTTTTTTTCTTCTTCTCTTTCTGTTTTCAGTTTAATACACATTTGCATCCCAGTTTATGTCATTTTTTTTTATTATTATTACGTTTGGTCACATCTTCATTCATATCATCCATCGAGCATCATTCATTTTTTTTTTTCTTGTTATTGCTTCATTTCATCTAATAGATACCGTAACACCCATTTTCTTTCACAATTTCACTCCAGTTTTCCCCCCCTTTTTTTTCATTTATGGGAGTTTACTTGCTAACCGTGTCCCACGATGTTCGTTAGCATTAGTTTTTATCTTTGTATACCAGGATAAACTAACCCCGGTCTGCATGAGGTTGAACCAAACCATACCCAGATTTGCTGTAGGGGCCATTTCGCTGGTAGTGGACTCTCCTGTTAATGCCTATGCTTGTGCAAAGTTATTAGAGTATATATATCCTCATTTTTTTTTTTTTTTTCGAGTTCCTTCAGCTTATGCCCTTCGCTTAGCCTGTATTTGCACCCAACCATTAAATCCTGTGTTCATTCATGTTTGCATTCTTGTGTATTTATTACAAGCTTTTATCTTTCGGTATCTTATCCACTATATTTTCCCAACTTTGTGACATGCATATTGTTTTCTGGCTTTCAATTCTCCTATTTTCTCTTTTGTTTCAAGTGTTATAGCCAACAGGTATATATCAATATCTACATTTGCAGTCTGTTTAGCACAAAATCCAGACATGCTTGCCTTCCAAATTTCATCATGGTTTGACAGTATTACATCAATGCAATTGCTGATCTAAACATAGGAGATTTTGTAAAGATTGCAGGATGCCCTTATGATCATAAGGAGTCTCATCACCTGTTTATCGCCCACTAATCCATAAGCTGCTGAAGCCTGTTTAGACAGAGGATTGCCAAAAAAAAAAAAAAAGTTTATTTGTTTCACCGTCCTGCCGCAATATAAGTGTCATTTTCTAAGCTTATGTGAAATCCCATGAATGAACAAGTATACTGATTAAGAAAGGTTTTGGATTCTATTTGCTTTACTGAATTCACTTGTTTCATACTCGTATAGAAGATCCTATTATAAACATGTGGCGTAGAATAGTTTGGTCATATGATAGATTTTACAGGTGACTACTCTATGCTATGTGTTAAGTCTTGCTTTTTCTCCAATATTTTCAAGATGGAGAGCCTGTCTTCAAGTCATGAGGGACCTCAATGACCAGTATATGTAGTCAGTATATTATTGCCATACATGGCCACTAGCTGAAAATCGTTTTGAGAGGTTTGCTAAGCATCCAATTTGCCTGGGAAAACTTTGTTATTCCCTCTTTGCGGATATCATTAATTCAAAAGAAAATGGGTTTGCTGGACTCTCTAAATGCAAGTCTTGCTGTAAAGTTTAGTGTTATTACATTTGATATCAATTTTATTTATTTGAACTGACCTCCTGAATGTGTTTGGAAAACCGCCCTGGAGACTCTCTGTAAGGTGCTGTGAATTTCCTGGATGTATGAAGCAAGGGAAGAAACTTTGTCTTTGATGAAACATCAAATTGTTAAAGTGACTGTAGCTGAATCAAGTATAGATCCAGACATCGAAGCTCCGGTGGCATGCTATAGTGATTGCTACTACTGTTATAGCAACAACAACTATCATTGGGGGATCCTTGTGCGCATGATGTTGGGTTCTTTGCATCTCACAGCTGTCATTACATCTCCCTGTTACATCTCATCATCAGCATATCAACCTGCTGTGATAACTTCATTCCAATATCATCCCCTATAAACATATTATATATATAGCATCATGGCATCATGATAATATATGCCATCTTCATTCCATTGAACATTGTTGTAATCCTCTATGTCGCTCCATCTGCATATTGACGCATACTGCTAATATCTACTTCATCACGTTACATTCTCATTTCCGTTAGCTGCTACATTGTCCATTATCTCCACAGCCCCCGCTACCCTATGCTTCCAGCTTATAAACCATATCTACTGTTTACCCACTACAGTTACAGCAGCATCTCCTGTATACTTTACCATATCTTCATAATGTCCACTTCAACCCTCATTATCTCTCACTCCATTGATGCACCAGTATAACACCCCATCATAGTACTTGATCGACTACCACTGCCAGCATCTTCGCCTTGCTGAAACTCCCTTTTCTATTATAAAACAGCAGCATTTCTGCATCTCAGCATATCCTTACATCATTCTTTTTTTTTTTTTTCTCTTTTCTTGCATATTTTGTAAACAGATCATGTAGGTTATTTAATCACCATGCATATGGGCGTACTAAACCATTCATCCCTTTTTCGCAAACCTTCCACAAAATTGTATGGCATTCATCTAATAGTCAATAAATACATTGAACCTCATCCGTCATGCTTCTTTGTATGTCACCTTCATTAATGTTTCTAGTTTCTTACCTACATGTTATATTTGTCATAATCTAATTTTATTTAGTATAAGCATTATAGTTAGATAGATACATTTGCATTTCATTATTTGTATGACCTTATGTGTGTTAATCTCTGATATAGCATTTTCCATCTTTCTTTACATTTTCACATTCTTGGTTTGTGATAACTCCACTTCTCTTGCAGGGATACGTGAGATGTTTGGTTCTCTCTTTTAGATCAGGTTTTGATTATTTTAATTTGATTCTCAAGATTGTAATAGCTAGATGTTAAATGAGAATATTTATATTTTCTGCTCTAGATAGAATGAATGAGCATTATAAATGTCATAAATTGCCTATTTTCCATGCATTTTTCCTTTATTTCTCAAAATCTCACATTGGTGAAACACGAATGGCACGTGCACCATTTTGTAAGAGGTAAATCAATCATAAGTTGATGATCCATATCAATGGCCATAGTCAGGGTGTGGACAAAACTTAGTATTTTTATCTTTTACAAAATAACATCGGATCCACACTGGATCCATTTTCAAAATTCATCATATTTTCCTTAAATATTTTTTTTTCTTTTATCAGAATTTAACTTAAAATTAACTCAAAATACATACCAATGGCCATAGTCAGGGTATATTGAGAGTTAATTTCATTTTAAATTCTATAAAAGCACCAAATGTGTTTCATTCTTCACCTGAATTTAAATATAGATTATTATATAATACATTCAATGACCATAGTCAAGGATGTATTATATCTTCAATCTTATTTTAATTCATTTAAAGAATGGAATAGCTTTTCAAAAATTCAAAATCAAAAATTTAAATTCATTCATCATTTAGATAGATTTGCATCATATTTCTAAATTCTTTTTCATAAAATCCAAGTAATTCTTTCCTTTCTCAGATCAAATCCTATTTATAAATTCAAATTTCAATTCTATTTCTCGAAAGGATTCAAGAATTCAATTTCAAAGTCCCATTTGACTTTGAAACTTCAGAATCATCTTGTATTTCAAATTCCAAATTCTATCTTAAATTTAAAATCCAATTCAACTTTGAAATTCATCTGTATATTCAAGATTCAATTTCTAAAATTCATTTTCCAAGTTCAAATTAAACTTGGAAGTTATTGATTCATCTCCTGAATTTAACTCCAAATCCATCTTAGGATCCAAGATTCAACACTCATATTGGATCTCAGACTTCAGATCCAATTCCTCTTTAGGATCCAGGATTCAACACTCATATTGGATCTCATACTTCAGATCCAATTCCTCTTTAGGATCCAAAGTCCAATTCCACTTTTGGATCTCAGACTTCAGATCCAATTCCTCTTTAGGATCCAGACTTCAGTTTCACTTTGGATCTTAGATTTCAGATCCAAATCCATCTTAGGATCCAGAGTCCAACTCTATATTGGATCTGAGACTTCAAGATCCAAATCCATCTTAGGATCCAAAGTCCAACTCTACATTGGATCTCAGACTTCAGATCCAAATCCATCTTAGGATCCAGAACCCAAATTTACATCGGATCTCAGATTTCAAATTTTAAATCCATTTTAATATCCAATTCCATTCCTAAATTCTAGATTTCAAATCCAATTCCATTTTCAGATCTCGTCTGAATCCATTTCTACTTTCTATATCATTTGGATCTCTCAAGCTTGTCCTGATTTCAAATCTTAAGATTACACTTTCAAATTTTATCTTCTTCTCCTAAATCCATGATTAAATTCAAAGTCCATTTCTGACTTTAAAATTCCATTTTCTTTCATTTCAAAGCTTCAAATCTTTCTCTTCAAAATCAATATTTATTTCCCAACTCTGAAAACTTAGAACTTCTCTGATCTATCTCAAGTTCTAAGTTAAATTCAAATATTTCTTCATTCCCTTACCAAGTTCATCTCAGAATACTTGGAAATTTCCAAAACATCTTTGAAAAGAGCATACATCCTCGCATTGCACAAGCATGATTCTTTGTGCATTTAGATTTAGAATAAATCCTTAGATGATATTTAGGCAAAGCAAAAGGCATAGATTCGATCCTTGGTTCGATTACCCCTGGTAAAGGTGCCAGGAACGGTCGAACCTCGTACCGACGAGCGAATCCCGTCTCTCTATTTTTTTCTGCAAATTTTTAAAATGGAGGCGAGTAATTTTCTAAATATTTTCAAATAAAGGTCAAGTGAAAACCCGCAAAAGAGTTCCTCTTCTCTTTCTTTCTCTTCTTTTCTCTTCTCTCTTTCTTTTCTTTCTTTTATTTTTTTTTCCCTTCAAAAAGGAGGAAAATAGAGGTTAGAAAAGGAAAAGAGAAGGAAGAGAGAGAAACCACAAGAGAGGAAAAATTTTGCGATGATCACAAGTCGCCAAGCAAGGTCTGCCCAAAATGATCAGAGTCTAGTGCTGGCTATCTACTCCTTCCATATCAAGAATGATGAAATCGACTGGGAAATAGAAGTCATCCACCTTAACTAGCACATCCTCCAAGACACCTCTCGGTACCTTGACAGAACGATCTGCCAACTGAAGTGTAATAGGAGTTGATCTCATCTCTCCTAGCTCGAAAGAATCATAGAAATATCCGGGCAGAATGTTCACTCTTTCCCCAAGATCGAGCAATACGCGTTCTATCCGGATGTTCCCTATAGTACAAGCAATGATCGGGGCTCCAGGGTCCTTGAGGTTTGGTGGTATCTGATGCTGAAGTACTGAACTCACCTGCTAAGTCAGATGGACCCCGTTAGGAACTCTCTCTCTGGATTTCCTCTTCTACGTACATAGTTCCTTCAGGATTTGGCATAAACTGGCACCTGCTGAATCACATCGAGCAAAGGCAAGTTGATCTGCACATGCTTGAAGATGTCAAGCATGTCCTGGATCTTCAGACCCTGCTTCCCTCTGAATCCGGGAGACTCTAATGCTATGGGATAGGGTGGTGGGGGAATATACATGGGTGGCTCCTCCTCTTTGTGAGAAGGCTCACTCCTATCCTTCTTCTGAACTGAGGATGATAATGATGGTGAAGGTGATGGTGATAAAGATGGGGAGGCTGATGGTGACTGAGCCGAAGAAGATGGAACATTGGTCTCTGGATCATTGATCCTCTCTCTACTCTCTCTGGTCTCGACGTGATACTCACGTCCACTCCTTAGGGTCATGACAGATTTGGTTTGCTGTTGTGAATCAGTACGAAACAGGCCTCTAGTCATCTGGTCCTTTCCCTTCGGGTTCATGACAGCCTGGCTCGGCAAAGTACCCCCGGGTCTCCTACTGATAGCCTTTGCTAACTGTCCCATTTGTGACTCTAGCTTTGCAATGGACTGTGTATGCGAACTCAATATCTGGCTACACTTCTCGAAAGCATTCTGATTAGAGGTTTTCACCTCTTGGAATGCCTGGAGAAGTCTCTCCTCAAAAGATGTCTGCAAGGCAGACTCCTGCGGAATCGGGGGAGGAAATGAAGAGGAAGACTGGGGATAATTTGGCCTCTAAAATGTCTGAGTAAATGATGGCGGCCGAGCTGACTGAGAGGATGTAGGCATCTGAATGGAAGACTGTGGATTCTTCCATGAGAAATTTGGATGGTTACGCCAACCCGAATTATATGTAGATGAAAATGGGTTGTTCTGCGGTCCGGCGTAACCCTGGGCTGTCTGAACTTGTTCTTGAACAAATTCAGGGTACTGAGCTGCCGAAGGGCACTCAGTAATCTCATGTGACAGACTGGCACACAGAGTACACACCTGCTGAGTAGTGGGTGGTTCTGAGAGAAGCTGGTCCAACTTCTGAGCAATCATGTCTACCTTGCACTGTAGTGCAGTAGATAGACCAATCACGAGAACACCAGCTTTCTTCTGAATGCTGGGTGTGGCTCTATCTGAATGAGAGCTGGAAGCGTGGTGGAGGGAATTCTCTGCCAATGTATCGAACAACCTCCATGCTTCATCCTCGCTCTTCAACATGAATGTCCCCCCACATGAAGAGTCAATCATCTGACGATTCTTGTCAGACAATCCATCGTAAAAGCTCTGCAGCAGCTGCCATCTCAGCACCTAATGATGGGGACACTTCCTAAGGATATCCTTCATTCTCTCCCAGGTCTCATTAAAATATTCACCATCTAGCTCTGAGAAGCTAGTGATGGCTCTCCGGTACTGGTTCGTCCGACCAATGGGGAAATACTTCCGAAGGAACTCCTGCTGTAACTGATCCCATAACCCTATCTCTACAGAATCTATGAACTTTAGCTAATACTTGGCCTTGTCCTTCAATGAAAAAGGGAATAAGGTCAACCTTAAAGCATCATCGTCAAAATTTTGTATCTTCACAGTAGAACAAATCTCGAGGAATTCGTCTAAGTGCCGGTAGGGATCCTCGTGACTAAGGCCATAAAAGGATGGAAGCATTTGAATAATGCTGGCCTTAATCTCATAGTGGGGTGCTCCTACATCGGGTCTTCGAGTGCAGGATGCCTGGACATAATTTGTGGGAATGAAGTATTCCCTCAGAGGACGGGGAGGAACTGGAGGTGGAGCTGGAGGATCCATATCACCCATTGTTGTCAAACTTCAAGGAGAATGTAAAATTCTCTCTAGGTTGTCAACAAATGGATGTAATGGGGTTCCTAGAGCTCTTCACCCCTGCATACACTGGTAGTAAGACCAGATGTAAGCACACGACCTAACTCTAAAACTAAAACTAAAACTAACCCAGATACTAAAATGTAAATAACACAAATAAAAACACTAATAAGCAAATATGCTAAACTAATTATGTCAGACTAATTAACTAGATAAATGAAATCACAAATTAAACTATTCTAAATTACTGAAAAAGAAAAATACAGGAAATCACAAACTAAGTTTTTCTAAAACCCATCTGTCTAATCGCTCCTTGCAGAATGAATATAAAGTGAATCCTAGAAAATAGTATGTGAATCCTATATATACTAACTATGTTAAACCTATATTCACTTACTAATCCTACTAACTAGAAAGTAAAAACAACTAATTAACTACTAACTAACACAGATTAATAAATTAAATTCTAACAAATAAAAGAAGTAATTCGCCATTCCCCGGCAACGATGCCAAAATTTGGTTGGCTTTTTATAAATGTTCTTTTTAAAAGATAATTCTTCAATAAAATCTTTGGAAAATCGTCAACCAAAAGTAAATAACCGACTTTCCACTAAGTGGTAAGTACGGGTCGAATCCACAGGGAACGGGAATTACTCAAATATTTCTAAGAAATTCAATTTATTAATCAATAAACACTAGTCACAAATACAATGGTAATACAATGACAAATTAACACTACAACTAATTAGAAAAGCTCTTCAGTCTTTTGTTGCACGTCAAGGGTATTTCTGTCTTTTCGCCTCTTCTCAAAGTTTTGCACCTGGACAAGAATCCCTGGAATTTTCTTATGCTTTTCAACCTAATAACACAGGAAAATACTAAGTTAGTAAATAATTCTATTACATCAAAATAGCAATGAAACTAAACCTAATTTTCAAGAAATTAACCAAACAAACCCTAATGACAATAAAATAATCAAGTAAAATAGTAAATTAATTCTAAAATTACTTATTCTAAGTCTAACAATGCTGGATGATGCAGATGCAACACTTAAAATGCAGAAACTGATGAAAACAGACAAAAAATGACTAAATGAATGAAATTACAACTCTACCCCTAAATAGTGCAAAATAAACTTCTGACAGCTCTTCGAAAAATGACTATTTGGCAAGGAAAACGAGGTTCCATTTTCCCAAAATTTGTTCTATTCTGTAACTAACAGATTCAAAAATCTGACAGTTTTTACAGAATTAAAAAATGATATCTGGAACTCCAGATATAAGTGTTTCAAAACTGGGAAAAATCTGGATATCACAGGTCCCGAAATTTTAAAATCCGAAAAAGCGGTTTTCACAAAATGCTTAAAAATCAGACCAAATCAACTTGGATTGAGCTGAAATTTGGTCTGCAAACAGCTAACACATCGTTAAAGTGAATAGAAAAATAATTTTTGGAAAACGCGAAAATTTTGCACATGAAATAACGATTGTGCGACATGGAAAAATCACTAAGAATGCACTATTCACTTTGGAGTTCTATTTTAAACACTAAGAATGCAATCTAACACCAATGCAGACCTAAATGATACTGAATAACAGTTTATATGCCAATGATGAATGCCATTATGCTAAATGCATGGAAAAATGAACACAATATGCAAATCACGACTATAGCTATGTTACTTAAGATATCAAATGCAACTAGTTTAATCAAAGATGCAACTCTAATTATATGAATTAGAAGCTGCAGTTAATACAAACTAAATACAACTTAACTAAAGGAACTACTCAAATCAACACAATGAACATGTACACCGTAAATAAACTTACTTCTAAAATCTAACTAGATCGGACAAATGAATAACTAAACTAACTTACACTCTATCTAATATTAATTAAAATTAAATGAAATGAACAACTACAGACCAATGGGGTGCGGGTTTAAGGTTAGACTTAGACTAGGTTCAACTAGTTTGACTAGGTTGACTCGGTTGACTCGACTTGGCTTAGACTAGGTACACGACTCACCTAATTGGGTCAACTAAGTTGACTAGATTAGGTTAACTACCTTAGTAATCTAATGATGTAAATCTAATTAATTAACCACCGAAAATGGGAATGACTACTTAACTAAATTAACTACACGCCTAAATAGAAGTTGACTAAACACTAATGACTACTTATCTAAAAACTCAATGCCTAATTTAAAATTTAAATTAATACTCCCTAAAAAGAGTAAATCTAATTCTAATCTATATTAATAGAGAAGGTTAAAAAGGAGGGTCATAAATATCAAGGTTAAAAAGGAGGGTCATAAAAAGAGTCAATCTAATTCTTTCTCAAAACGTGTTCCCTTCTTTAATGACATTTAAACCAATTTGGGAAGTTGAAAAAGGTAAATCCGTCCAGCACGAAGGAATTAATACGTTTTCCTTTATTATTTAAAAGCAATAAATGATTTTTAAAAATCTTTCCCTAAAACGATTTTGGGAATTGCATTTGAAAATCACATTTATTTCCAAAATTGAAAGAGGATACGTTTCTATCCTTGCTGGACAAGAGGAGTTATACTTTTTCAATTGGGAATCCACGAAATTGAATAACCCTTCCAAATTCCCAAATTCCTTTTCAATAAAGATTACCTACTTGCCCTCCTTCTGGAAAAATGTCACACCTAATTAAAACTATGCTAATTCTAAGTAAATTAATGTCTACCAAGGGTAATGAAAGGGTAGCAATTGAATAAAAAAACGACTTTCTAGAATAAAACTAAATGAGTTACACCTAATTCAAGACTTACCTAAATAGACTCCAAAAAAAAAATGTCTAAGGCATTAAAACCTAATTCAACGAATCTAGACACTCTAATGACTTTCTAAATGCATAAGACTCCTACCAAAAATAGCCTAGAGCACTAATGGAGCTCTAATGGCTGACGCCCCTCCTTGGGGAAGATGAATCTAAAACATAAAAATCAGAATATAATGATTAAACTACCATTATCATGAAAAATATAAACATAAATCAACACAACTATACTAACTATTTAATCTAACCAAAACATGAACAATCTATCTAGCATGATGGAATTCAAAATACTACATAAAACGATTACCACAAACTAACTAAACTCCTAACTCAAAACACAAAAGAATTAGAAACAACACTACTAACACTATTGCATAATGAACATATAAATTAAATAAATATCAAACAGCACATTATATTAATGAAATAACTAAAAACTATATGGAAATCCTACAGCCGGCTGGAAAACACTACAATTACGAAAACAATAATAGTCGAATTTTTTATTTTTTTAATAGCAATCAAACACCAAAACACAAAAACGCCAAGACAATATTTCGCAAGATCCTAAAATGATGAACTTACCCAAAACAGACTTTACGAAACTCTGAATTATCAAAACAAAGGCAGACTCACACCTAACAACTGAAATCACATACACTCACCTAACTTCAAACTTTCATTCAACAATTTTGTCAAAAACATTCACACGACATACCTAGAACCAAATCAATCTAAACCTTCAACGAAATCAAATGGAACACAAACTGAACGAGGTCTGCTAACCACATTCTACTGCAAAAACAACCAAAGGCGCCACGTATAAAACGACCCAAGATCAGCTAGAATGATTCTAGCCAATTTTTGGTTTTTAAATGAAAATGCCCTTTGATCTAAATCCAACGACTAAACTAAATCAAGATTAAATTTTTTAAATGGTTTTTTTGTAGAAACAACACAACAAACCACAATGGACAGAAAATAAAATCTGCTAGAAGGGGATCTAGCCGATATTCACGTTTTGAGTGAAAACAATCGAAAATCAAGACTCGAACACAAAAACAATGAAACCAAACCTAGATCTATCATGCTGGTCTGTGCACGAGTTCTATACTAAGGTTGAAACACTAAAAACACAGCAAACACACAGAAAATAACACAATAAAATGATCACACACGATTTGGGTTTTAACTAGAAGAAAAGAGAGAAGAAGACCTACCTCCAGGGCGATCCGACGATTGTGGGGGAGAAGAGAGCGGACAATGGCATTAGCTTGACGTCCCGGACTGTTTCAGAATGCTGGAATATCACCACGAGCAGGATTTCTACAGCTGCAACACGTTGGAGATCCACCGAAGATGGAACGGGTGCCGATTCGCGATCGGAGGGCTTAGAAAACCGAATGGAGGTAGGGCCGACTCATCTTGTTGGGGTGTTTCGCACTTCCACACAAGATAAATGGTCTTCACCTCTGCTACACCTATAAAAACACAGCAACCAATGATTAAACACAGCAAGGAGGATAAAGAAATGAATAGAAATGACAAGGGAGATAGAATAATGCTTGATTTCCAAGCAAAAACCGATCTTCAATGGAAAATGAGGTGGGATGAGGGGTTGGAAGGGGCTGGAGTTAGATTCACAATGAGGGTCATCAATTTCAATGCTAAAGACGTCTAGGGCTCAGCTAAAAAGTATATTTATACTTTTGGTATTTTGCAAAAACAATGTTATAATAAAAAATTTTACCCTGCGCCACTTTCTGGGGGATTTTCTGCAAAATGTTTTCTAAATGGGTATGAATATGCGTGTGGGTTGGATTTGGGCTTTCTAAAAGTTGATCAAAGGTCCAAAACAGCCTAGTTTGGTCGGATATGGATCCGATCCACCTCGAAATCCATGCCCAAACACTAAAATAGCCATAACTCTCTCATTTTAAGTCTGATTTCTCTGAAATTCAAACC
Organism: Nuphar pumila; assembly: GCF_984573655.1. Classification (NCBI taxonomy): domain Eukaryota; kingdom Viridiplantae; phylum Streptophyta; class Magnoliopsida; order Nymphaeales; family Nymphaeaceae; genus Nuphar; species Nuphar pumila. Next base: position 44,815,036 of record NC_143257.1, read on the forward strand.
ACAACCCCTTACTATTAAAATGCATCTAAACATGGGTTTTAAACCTTAATCTCACCATAAAATTCCTGAATAACTGTGATCATCGCAAAATTTTTCCTCTCTTGTGGTTTCTCTCTCTTCCTTCTCTTTTCCTTTTTCTGACCTCTATTTTCCTCCTTTTTGAAGGGAGAAGAATAAAAGAAAGAAAAGAGAAAGAGAAGAGAAAAGAAAGAAAGAGAGAGAGAAGAGGAACTATTTTGCGTGGTCTCACTTGACCTTGATTTGAAAAATATTTAGAAAATAACTCGCCTCCGTTTTGAAAATTTGCGGGAAAAAGATGGAGAGACGGGATTCGCTCATCGGTACGAGGTTCGACCGTTCCTGGCGCCTTTACCAGGGGTAATCGAACCAAGGATCGAATCTATGCCTTTTGCTTTGCCTAAATATAATCTAAGAATTTATCCTAACTATAAATGCACAAAGAATCATACTTGTGCAATGCAAGGATATATGCTCTTTTGAAAATTGATTTAGAAATTTCCAAGTATTCTGAGATGAACTTGGTAAAGAAGTGAAGAAATGATTTAATCTATCTTAGAACTTGAGATAGATCAGAGGAGTTCTAAGTTTTTGAAGTAAATCAAGATTGAAAGAATAAATGAGAAAGAATGACTTGAAGCTTTGAAATAAAAGGAAAATGAAGTTTCAAAGTCAAAACGTGGACTTTGAATTTGAATTTGAATTTGAATTTAGGAAAGGAAATGAATATTTGAGATGGAATTGATTTTGGATTTCTGAAGTTTGGAATGGATCTGAGATAATCAAATGGCATTTAAGAATAGAAATGGACTTAGGGATTCAGATTAGATCCGAAAATGGGATTGAAATCTAGAATTTGGAATTGGATTCCGGATCCTAAACAGAATGGGGTCCGAGATTTGGAATCCAAGATGGACTTTGGGTTCTGAATCCTGAAATGGAGTGGATCTGAAGTCTGAGATCCAATGTGAAATTGAGTTCTGGATCCTAAGGAGGAATTGGATCTGAAGCCTGAGATCCAAAAAGGTGGAATTGGACCCTGGATCCTAAAGAGGAATTGGATCTGAAGTCTGAGATCCAAATGTGGAATTGGATCCTGGATCCTAAAGAGGAATTGGATCTGAAGTCTGAGATCCAAATGTGAAATTGGAGTCTGGATCCTAAGGAGGAATTGGATCTGAAGTCTGAGATCCAAATGTGGAATTGGATTATGGATTCTAGAATCCTAAATGGAAATTGGATCCAAACTCTGAAATCCGAGATGCAATTTGGATCTAACTTTAGAGTTGGAGTTCTAGATTTGATTTAAGAATAAATGAATTTTCATAGTCAAATTGGACTTTGATTTTGGAGCTTTGAATTTGGAATCAAGAATCTCAAAGTTAGATTTTGAACTTTGAATTTTGAATGCATTTGAAATCTCAAAGTCAAATTTTGAATTTTTGAAATCTGATTTGAATCTGAACATAATAAAATGAATTTTGAAATCTCAAAGTTAAATTGAACTTTGAGATTGAAAATAAAGTAAAATTTGAAAAAAATGAGAGGATGAATCGAATTTGATAAGGATTGAAGATAGATTGAGGAAGATATTTATATTTACTTGGAGTTTTGAAAAAGGAATTTGGAAAGCAATGATGCATTTTTATCCTAAGTGATGAATGGATTTAAATAATTTGAAATTGGATTTTGAAAAGCTATTTTATTCTTTAAATGAATTAAAATAAGATTGAAGATATAATACATCCTTGACTATGGTCATTGAATATATTATATAATAATCTATATTTAAATTCAGGTGAAGAATGAAACATATTTGGTGCTTTTATAGAATTTAAAATGAAATTAACTCTCAATATACCCTGACTATGGCCATTGGTACATATTTTGAGTTAATTTTAAGTTAAATTCTAATAAAAGGGGAAAATATTTAAGGAAATATGATGAATTTTGAAAATGGATCCAGTGTTACTTCGTAAAAGATAAAAATCCTAAGTTTTGTCCACACCCTGACTATGGCCATTGATGTGGATCATCAATTTAGGATTGATTTACCCCTTACGAAATGGTGCATGTGCCATTCGTGTTTCACCAATGTGAGAATTTGAGAAATAAAGGAAAAATGCATAAAAATAAGCAATTTAGGATATTTATAATGCTCATTCATTCTATCTAAAGCAGGAAATGTAAATTCTCATTGATATCTAACTATTTACAATACACAAAATTGAATTTACAATTCCCAATGATGATATTTTCCACATATTTCCTGCAAAAGACTCGATTAGTAGAGGAAAATAGAAGGAAATTGTATATATCATATAGATGTCAAAAATGTTCATTCATGATGAAGTGATGGGAAATGATGTATATATGTATATATCTATATACATACATATATATGTATATGGGTACATCAATAACTTGGGAAAACATATGGGCATGTATATATATATATATATATATATATATATATATATATATATATACATGTAATATCCGAAAATTTCTAAGTTCTTTTCTATAGCATTGTGAAATGTCTTGAATTTCGTGCCAATATAAAACCCTAATTTCTTTAAAAAAAATTAATGTTTGAGTATATTCGTAAGGATTAAGGGGTTTAATTATATTGAATTGTAGTAAATATAAACCCTACATGGTTTGGATATCTGAGAAAATTCTAAGTGATGTCTAATTGAAAACGTCTTACTTAAAAAGAAAATGTTGATTTTTCTTTTAAGTAAAATTATTTAAATAAAGTAAATTAACAAAAGTAGATTTTAAAAATATACATATTAATATGCTTAATAAGATGAAATTAACTTATATTCAATTCCTTTACATTTTCACATGAGTTGTGGTTATATAAAACAAAAACGGTTTTTAATTGGAATTTTATGATTTATCAATAATAGTTTGATATAATAGTTTTCTTTTGTATACATTAAAATCCATTTTTTATTAGTTTAGTAGGAGCCCATAGGTGGGCCATCCCATCCTATGTGGCATCTTACTTCAAATTCAAATTGAAAATAAAGGTATAGTGATTTTCAAGGTTATTTAAAGTTTGAAAAGTCAAAGTGGAGATCAAGGGCTCCAAATGAATTTCATTAATGAGATCAAGGGCTGGAATTAATTCCAGCACATAACCTAATTTAAGAAGGGTTATAAAACCCTCCCATAGCCCTTGCCCTCCTCATTTGTGCTGGAAAAAAAAAAAGGAGAGCTTCTCTCTCCCCCAAAAACCCTCTTCTCTCTCTCCTCTCTTTCCCTTCCCTATTCTCTTCTTTTAGGGTTTCTTTTGGTTCTTGAGTGCAAGATCCAGACCTCAAGGGGTGTGGTGAGGAGATCTAAGGTCCTCATCTTGCTGGAAGAAAGGGCTGATTGGTGGATCGATCAAAAATGGCTGTTCATCCATCAAGAAATACATTTTTTTTCAACAAAAGGTAGGGTTTCTATGCTTTTCTTGCAAGAACGGAGTTCTTGGCATGGATTTTGATGCTTTTTCATGAGTTTAGATCATAATCAAACCCTCCTAACCGTGGGTTTGACTCAGATCTAATGATCCATGGCAAAAACACATTTTCCCCTAAAGAAAACCATTTTTGAAATCAGGTTTATTATAAAAATCGGTTTCTTAGAAATAGATTCGTAAAATATATTTGTATTTGATTTATTCCATGATTTTTATGCAAATATTAGTTTGGATTGATAGATTATGAAGTGTTTCATCTACTGTGAATATTTTATAATTTTCAGAATTTTATTTCATGCGTATTCCCTATTTCTTTTAATTTTTCTTGGGATTCGGGTGACTCGGTTTGATTCACCCAAATGCAAATCTCGGAATTCCAGGTTTTCCACTTGACCTCTGTTCAGTAAAATGGTCGTTTCTCCCTCGTCCGGAGGAGTTTTGATGAACGAATTATTGCGTTGGAAAGCTATCTCTATTGTGCATCTACTGTAGAAATTTGGGCTCTGTTCATGGAGCGAGCACGTCTCTGTGACAGTCGAAACAAAAACTGATAGGTCTGTAGTAAAACATGCATAACTCCCTCATACGAAAGAGTTTTTACAAACGGTTTGCGGCTACGGATAGCTGACAACAATTCCTATATACTGTAAAAATTTCAGCTCTGTTCATGGAGCCAAAAATTTTCTGTGAGCTCTGTACCAGTCGGACAGAGTTATGAAATTGGAAAAATTAGGGCAAATTCATAAATCAAGGCTCAAAGGGTGCATAGTATATATGTTTTTATTTAATTTCTTTATAGAATTAGTATGCATTATGTGAATGATTATGCAGGTCTGATTTTATGCAATCTTATATGATTATGGCATGAATTATAAATGGAAGGTTACACATTAAAGATTTAGGATCAAAAGGTCCAATGAATACAAGTTTATGTTTTAAATTCTAAAAATGTGTTGACTATATGTATGTCCATGATATTGTGATGATATGATGATTTCATTGATATGGATGTTCATATATATTCTCCTGGTTGCATTGGCCATGTACATGCATATGCATTATGATGTGAAAATGAATAAGATGTTTATGCTATGCATGTGCTCAAATGTCTGTTACAAGTTAAATTATACGACTTTGTCCAATGCTTTATAAGAATGCATCCATGACTATAAAGTGATTTAAGTTTGATGTTGCATAAAAAGTATGACTGTAATCAAGTAATCATGTGACATTAAACTCAAGATACTTGCTTGGAGAGTAGCAGGTGATACAAAACTTCGTGGGGCAAGTTCTGTTACGGGCACGGAAGGTTGCTCCTCCCCTCCCACGATTTTAGGGGAAAAACCTTTGCATTAGACTGCAGCGTAGAGGTTATTGTACTCATGAGGAAAAACTGATGCATCGGGTTGAAAGGTGTTGGGAATCTCTCTCGTATTAACGTCCCTCACCCCGTCTTAGTGAATGGACCTGGCCAGGCTAAAGCCACCCCTATATGTAAAACACGTCCTGTGTCATGGTCTTGATCTGAGAATGTCTGCCTGTGTCGTATCAGCAGGGCTAAGAAGTGATAACTTAAATGGTGTGTGCATTAATTTGGCATCACATGCATCATCTAATTAAGAAAATATAACTAAAGATAAGAAAATATGCATGCATTGAAAGAACTTCTGCATATGGTAAGTCATGCATTTTAATGGTTCATGCATTTTGTATCTTGAATGTATGAATTTATGTCTTTCTGTTAAATATGAAAATTCTAAACATGCATGATTTGTTGTATGATTGTTTAAGTTAAATTAAATGTTAAACCATGAAATTTCTATTGAAATCCTTGTCTTGTTATTCTGTCTTACAAGTTTTGCATAATTACTCTACTTAGACATGTTGTCTGACCCTATATGGTTTACAAATTTTCAGGTAATGAGTAGGTACTTACGTGCGAAGGCGGAAGGTTGCGACGGGGACTGAGCCTACCTTTGCTCTGCTTCATGAATTCTGAACTCTGATTTTAATTTAATTCAATTCAAGGACAAATGTGATTAATTTTGGATATTGTGAAACTTGAATTTTATTTCATGCATAGTTAATTAGTTGTTAAAGTTTAAATTCCATAAGTATATGTTTGCAAGCATTCATCTGAAGTAGCACGCCAAGTTTTATGCCCAATGTGTTTTTCCGCTGTTAACTGCTAAAAGATTTAAATGTATTTCAAAAAAAAAAAAAAAAAATTCCACCAATTTCGGGTTATAAAAATTGGGGTGTTACAATACATATATATATATACACATTTGGGTATGGATGGTGGTGAAAATAGAGAAGTATATGGAGGTGGCAAATGAGCATGAAAACACAGCAGGAGATTGCCCCTGCGCCTGTGTTAAGTGTTGGGGTTTATGAAAGACAAACCGCAGCAGTGCCTTGGCACTACTGCATAACAGTGCCAGGCACGGCTATGGATATATATATAAAAAAAAATTTGACAGCAGTGTATTGATACTGCTGTAAATCTCTATGAAAGGCTAACTGTTGTATGTGAAGACATATGCAGGATATAATGTAGGCAAAATGAGAAGCACGACAATGTGATGCTGTAAATAGGGTTTGAGATATGTAGGTGTTGTGCATAGTGAAAAGGGTGCTGTGAAAAGGGGTTCTAGTAAATACAGGTGGCGTGCAGGTGTTAGGAATTTACAGCCAACAAGGTGGATTGTTGAGGGTCAATACCAACTCATGTCAATGCCTCCAGACCATCAGCAATGGTTTTTGTAGTGCAACCATCTATGCACCCAATCACAAATGGCACCAAATTTTATAGCATTATTTTCAATATTAGCAAGATGCACAAGAGGAACTTTATGACTATCAACACCACATTTACAAGAAACAGGATGCAAGGTACATTGACCAGGAGCAAGCCAATGAAGAGGATCAAAATGGAACATCTCTAATATAATTCCGCAATTTGCAATTAGTTACCAGTCTATGAAGGGTTGCATTACATGCAACCCCTAATTTACTTAGCAGACAATTGTCCTCCATGCTTCTTTGGATATTTCAGAAAAAGATTGCAGCTGACGACATATTTTAGAACAGAATTTCCAAGCAATTTCAAATGTTTCATGGAGGAGTCTCCTGAACACCCTTTAGCTGTAAGGGCCACAGAGATCAAATTAGTTAGAATCCAACAACCATTTGAAGGACCGCGAGCTTCCCTTTAGAGCTGAGTGGCCAAACTCATTGATTCCAACCAATGGATCAAAGAAGGCAGCATATATAATCACCTTAATATATTTCTTGGCACATCAAGACTAATCAATAATTCAGGAGGCCTGTGAATGAGCCTTGGTTTTATCACAACATAGCAATCCAAAAGGGAAAAAAAATGAATAAAGAAAGAAAAGAGAAGGAAAGAAAAAAAGAAAAAGAAAAAAAGGAAAAAAGAAAAACTTAGCAGTAAGTTAATCCACAACAGGCAGACTTCTACAGATCGCTTTGATAGTTTTAATAAATTTCATTAAAATTGGAACTTACCGATTAAAAGCTTGGATGGATAACAGCCCAAAATGGGGCTTCCTTTCAGAACCGAAATGAAGAGGAAGGAGGAAAGAGGCGCAGTGGTCCAAGAAGCTCTCCTTTTGCTTCCCAAAAGTAATGAACGCCCGATGAGAGGAATCGAGATATGCTGAAGGTGGATTGTTTGTCTTCCTTCCTCTCCTTCCTCCCCCCCCCCCTTTTGTCTCTTGTTTGCCTCCCTTTATAGGAGAAAAGAGAAACTTCGAGGAGGAGAAATGCCGTTCAAGATGGGAGGTGAAGATGATGGGAAGCGGTTGATGAGGGGTTGTTGGTGATGAGGGGTCAATGGAGGCCATGGAAGCTGGAAGCTTCGTGAAGGGCGGAGGTTAGCGATCGAAGGTGGAGGATGAAGGTTCGAAGATGGGTGGCTTGCGGAGGAAGAGATGAGAGAGCGGCCGCTGGGGGAGGAAGGTGAGTTAGGGTTTTCAAAACCCTAACTTGACCCTTAAACCTTGAAAATTAGTTTTTCCAAAAAAAGGCCTCCTTTTCAGGTTTTTCTAAAAAGATGGTTAAAGGTGAGTTTTTCGGCAAAAATCCACTAATTTCTTTGGTTTTTTGCATGATTTTTCCATTTTTTTGTATTTTTGGAACAGAATCTAAGTTTTTTACACGAAAACAAAGATTAAACACTAATTTTTTGTATTTTTCTGAGAAATATTTACAAGAGTATTTTTTTGAGAATTTCAGACCATTTGGGGGAAATTTCTTCAAAAGAATGGGTCTGGACCCAAGTTTTGAGAAAATATTCGAGTTTTAAACCTCGATTTGAGGACTATAGCACGATGGATCCAAACGGATACCGGACGAAGTGTTTGAGTTTTTTTCAAAAGGTTATTTTTGATAATTTTGAGAATTTGATTTAAAATTGGATAATGAAGCTCATATTTGGATTTTGATGTAGATCCGGATCCGAAATTGAGTCAGATATGTAAAATGAATTTAATTTCAACAAAATTTGAGAAACAAAATGGAATTTAGATTTAAAAATGACTCAATTACCCAAAAAAAAATGGGGGAAAAGGGCAAAAAGGGGATATTTACAACATTTTGAAAAATTTGGGGTGTTCACAGATGCCCCTCTTTGCTACTAAGCCGGTTGAAAGCCGAGCTTAGTGGCAAAGAAACACTCCAAATTTTGAAAAATGCCTCAGTCAGCCGATCTGAACTGGGTGTGGAAGAATTTATTTTGAAGACACGGCTTTTCGGGCTTAAAACCTTATCCTGAATGGTCCTGGGGGGATGAAATCCTCGACAATGATACGAATGAATGATAGAAATGAGGAAATCGTGATGGGACTTTGGGTGAAAATCCCAGGGATGGTGAAAGATAAGAATTTTGATCAAGTCTCATGGGTGAGACAAGATCAGCCCTTTGGAATGACTCAGGTTTAGCCCTTAACCTGGATGGGACGAAGATAGATCAAGATAATTTGGATGGGGGAAAGGAAATATAAATGGACCTCGATGGGACATTTTGAGAGAAATGCCTCGTGAGATGAAACTCAAGGACGATCCTTTCCTGGATGGATGTACAAAGAGCACGGATTCCTTTGTGGGGAAAGCCATGATGGGACAGGAGGATTGCATCGTCAAAACAAGGCTCAGGTTTAACCCAAACCTGAAAGGAAGGTACCTCACGGAGTGAGGTTCAGGCTTCACCCTTATCCTGAAAGGGATGACCATATGGAATCCTCAAACGAAGAAACTGTGATGAGACAGGAAGGAATATATTATCAGAAGAAGATTTAAGATTTAATCCTTGACCTGAGTGGGGGATGATATGGAATTTTCGGATGAAGAAACCGTGATGGGACTAGAAAGGATATCTAGTCGGAAATGGGACTCAGGTTTAACCATAACTTGAACGCAAAGGACACCTCGCGAAGCGAGGTTCAGGCTTATCCCTTAACCTGAAAGGGACGACCATACGGGATCCTCGGATGAAGAAACCATGATGGGACCTTCAGAATTTGGATGAACAAATCTAGAAGGGGTTTGCGAGAAGAGAAAAACAAGGGATTCCCTAAAGCTTGGAAAGGGGATGATCTGGGGCGTCTCATTGCTGAGACTAAATCAGCTTTCTAAAAACAGACAACCTCTCGCAGAAGGTTTTGGTTTATACCTCAAGGAGCGAGGTAATAGGTTTAATCCTTAGCCTGAATGGATACAGAATCCTCGAGGAGCGAGGAAAACTGTGATGGGCCTCTAGACCTTGCACAACAAGTCCAAGAAGGGTTTTGCAAAAGGATGAAAATGGGGGTCCCTAAAGCTTGAAAAGGGGTTGTTCTTGGGCGCCTCATTGCTGAGACTTAAAATGGCTTTTGACAATAACAAATCTTTTGCAAAAAGTTCAGGTTTAACCCTTATCCTGAGCGGGAACTGTCTATGGTGGGATAGTGGGGAGCATAGGGAAGTGTGCAGATCTGAGAACGCTCGGATCAGGCGGAAGGAAAGGAATTTTCAGTCCTAAGGAGGGATGACGTCAGGATACGTCAAAACGACTATCAAGTTCACACTTCATGTTGGGATAAGAGAAAATATTGCCAGTAAGATGCCAAAATTGTGGTTGATTCAGAATGCTTGTATTGTGCTTATGTGTGAAAAATGTCACCTCTTTCTACCTAGAGTATCAGCTCCAATTGGGCTAACTCTGTAGAATTGAGAATCAAACTCAAACTTGTTGCTGTTGAGTTTCTTCAAGGAAGATATCAATTTCCTTGATATGAACGGAGAAGAAATATTCTTAGCTTCATAAAAGCAATCGAATGACGAGACTTTGATGAAAGAATTCCACATAGATAAAGATGATTCCTGGCAATTTCAGGCAGTTTGATATCCTGGGCATTTTCCATGATGATCTTTTTGCACTCTTTTGAACCATGGAGCTTTCTTGGGTTCTTTCACATTATCCTTCATTTTGAAGATGTCCTGACCTTTCTCTCTTTTTCGAGGAAGGGTACGTCACAAACTCCTTTATCTTGGAGATGCTTCGATCCTTCTTTTTCTTTCTCAGGAATTATGACATTGGTTCTTGGGTTGAAATCTCTAAATGATAGCAGAAATCAAAATATCTTTTAGGGTTTGTCGGTAGGTTCATCGCATCCGCCTTCATCTCGACGGTGATCCAAACTTTCCCTGGAAGCATCCTTCACAAACTCCGTCATCTTGGAAATGTTCCAAATCTTCTTTGGCCCTGGGGGTCTACTCGCTTGGTTCGCCTTCATCTTGACGACAATTGAGAGATCTTTTTTGCGGATATTTGATTGCAGCTTAGCTTGGATGACTGAGGATATATGGATTGGGTAGGTTCTTTTTACTGCCCAGGATATTTCCACTGTCTTACTGCCAGAAGAATGATCTTTTAAGAATGTGCCATAGCTATGATCAATATCAACTCATTTATGGCTTTTCAACATCATTGAATTTCTCCTTTGCTGGTCATATCGAAGATCTTTCTTCATCCTCTTAGTTGATCAACAGAAAAAGCTTGAATTTTGTTCTCATTTCGCCAAAGTCTTGCTCTTTTTTTGAAGATGATACTAAAGGTAGTTTGAGGTAATTCTTTATACGATGAAGACTTTGAGATCAACAATGACTTTTGATAGCAAATTGGCAACGTATTCTAGAAATCCTTGATGAAAGAAATCGCTCGATATCGAATTGACACGTCCGTGACAAAATTCTCCTCTCTTTTTCCCCAAAAAGAGAGACTCAGGCTTAAGCCCTTACTTGAATGGGAAGTTGGAAATACTCCTCTCTTCCCTGAAAGAGGAGGTGTTTGCAAAATGGAACTTTCGAAGAGAAATTAAGTTTTCGTCAAAACTCCCTATCTCTAGTCTTCTCTTATGGAAAGGCGGCCGAAAAACAAAGTTGAGAAAGTATCATAGAGGAGCGAGTCCATCACACTCTCCCTAGAAGAGGGTCCTCTGCGAAAGAATTTGGCCAAAGATGAGAAAAACAAAGGGCTACAAAAGAAATGAGCTTCCGTCGAAGCTCTCTCAGGAAAGAGGGTTCTTTTGTGTAAAGTTGGTTGTTATTTTGCAAACTGTTCACGAAGAAAACGAGTCCCTTCAAACTCTCCCTGGATGAGGGTTCTCGTGAACGAAAGATGGCTGCATGCGAAAGGAATGAGCTCCCTTGAACTCTTCCTGAAGCGGGTCCTTCGCAAGAGAGAAAGATTGATTTTTGATAAAATGATGACCTGGAGGTCGAAATTGAGAATTTAGAGCTTGAATGATGAGGATTGGTTAGTACAAAGACTGAACCGGGAGGGCTAACTGATCAGTCAGCCGGACACTAGCACGAGTGTTAGATGCACCAGCACGAGCACTGGATTTCAAAAATGCCCCAGTACGAGCGCTGGGTTTTTGAAAAATGCACCCCAGTACGAGCACTAGGTTTCGAAAATGCCCCAGTACGAGCACTGGGCTTCGAAAGATGCATACCAGTACGAGCACTGGTTTTCGAAAATGCATACCGGTACAAGTACTGGTTTTTGAATTGAGAGTTGAAAACGAGACCGACATTCGAAGAAACTTGAGAATTTAAGCGAGAATGATTGTCGGTGCTTCAGGATTATCCCTTATCCCGAAGGAGAAGTTCAAGCCGGAACTTTGAGAAAATGAGGATATACAAAAACGGAAATCCAAGTCGGAACTCATTTTTTCAAATATAAGAAATGAGTGAGAATCGAGTTTGAAAACTCGGATTCTCAACCCAACAATCTTGTCTAACACGGGCATTGGATTCAAAAGAAAGTTCAAGTAGGAACTTGTGACTTCAAATGATATATATAAAAAAAGGAAAAACCCGAGTCGGAACCCAGATCTTTAAAAAATGATAAAAATGGGGAATCTGAGTTTTTTTTTTTTTTTTTAAAACTCGATTCTTCAAGGGTACGATCGGTTCCAACACGAGCGTTGAATCCGATAGGAAGTCCGAGTCGGAACTCGAAACTTCAAACAATATATAAGAGGGAAAAACCCGAGTCGGAACCCGAATCTTTAAAATAATGAAAAAAATGGAAGAACCCGAGTTTTGAAAAACTCGAATCTTCAAGGGTACGATCGGTTCCAACACGAGCGTTGAATCCGATAGGAAGTCCGAGTCGGAACTCGAAACTTCAAACGATATATAAGAGGGAAAAACCCGAGTCGGAACCCGGATCTTTAAAATAATAAAAAAAATGGAAGAACCCGAGTTTTGAAAAACTCGAATCTTCAAGGGTACGATCGGTTCCAACACGAGCGTTGAATCCGATAGAAAGTCTGAGTCGGAACTCGAAACTTCAAACGATATATAAGAGGGAAAAACCCGAGTCGGAACCCGGATCTTTAAAGTAGTAAAAAAAAAAAAATGGAAGAACCCGAGTTTTGAAAAACTCGAATCTTCAAGGGTACGATCGGTTCCAACACGAGCGTTGAATCCGATAGGAAGTCCGAGTCGGAACTCGAAACTTCAGACGATATATAAAAAAAAAGGAAAACCCGAGTCGGAACCCGGATCTTTAAAAATAATGATAAAAAATGGAAGAACCCGAGTTTTGAAAAAAACTCGAATCTTCAAGGGTACGATCGGTTCCAACACGAGCGTTGAATCCGATAGGAAGTCCGAGTCGGAACTCGAAACTTCAAACGATATATAAAAAGGAAAAGAACCCGAGTCGGAACCCGGATCTTGAAAAAAAAAATGAAAAAAAAAAAAAAAACCTGAGTCGGAACTCAGACAGGAAGGAAATAATCACTACCCAAGAGTTGGATCGAAAGGATTGACGAAGGCATGAATAGATTCCGATGAATATAAAGATTTATTCAAGATTCTTGACCCAAGATGGTCTGAACCTTGAATTATTTATGATGACTTCAAGATTTCCCTTATCCTGAAGGAGAATGAATAAAGATTGATATGAATGGAAGAATTTATGGAAAATAATTCTGGTCTATCCCTTAACCTGAAAGGGATGTACCTCGAAGAACGAGGTTCAGGTTTATCCCTTAACTTGAAAGGGGAAAGAACAAATGACAAATAGATTTTGAAGAATAAAGAAGAATTTAACAAAGAATCAATCAAAATTGATAAAATTAAAAATTGATAGAAAATTGAGAAAGAAATTGATGAGGAAAGACTTCAGGATTATACTTTATCCTGAAGGAAGAAGGAAAATAAAAGAATGGGGAAGAATTTAAGGAAACTTATTTAAAATTTATTTTGAAAAAGAATTCTCACGGGTAGCATTGATGCTCCTATGAGGGATTTCAGGATTACCCCTTATCCTGAATGGGAAGAGAATATAATTTAAGGAAAATTTAAATGAAGAGAAATTGATATAAATTTAGAAAATCAAATGAAGGTTGATAAAACTTGTTATTTACAAAAGAATCCTCATAGGTAGCACTATTGCTCCTGCGAGGGGTTTCAGGATTTTCCCTTATCCTGAATGGGAAACACCTCGGACAACGAGGGTCAGGTTTTTCCCTTAACATGAGCGGGAAGGTAAGAATAAAGGAAATACCTCATGGGAAAGAGGCATCAGGTTTATCCCTTAACCTGAAAGGGTTAAAGAATAGAATTTTTAATAAAATTGAGAAAATATTGCTAAACTTGATAAAACTTGATAAAATTGATGTAAACTTGATAAAAAATATGAATGAAACAGATAAAGACATCAAAAATTGACTGAAGATTTATAAGATTTGAAGAAAAAGGAGCTTTTCTGATCCTGCCTGCATATGGGATCTTGAAAATGTTTATTTTGAAAGATAGATGAAAAATCATTTTGGGGGAAGAAAAATCCACCACAAGAAGAATGATCAGCACGAGATCTGATCCTTTAAATCAAACATGAGAGATCATCATGAGGGTTAAATTTTGAAGACAATGGTTTGAAAAATCTATTTTTGAAGAAGAAGATCAACACTAGGGTTGATCTTGATTTAAAACCCATTTTTGGAAGATAAGACCAATGCACATATTGATCTTTGAATATGATGATTTATGACCCATTTTGAAAGATAAGAGCAACGCCAGGGTTGATCTTTAAAAAGTTTTTGAAATCAATTTTGGAGGATAAGGCCAATGCAAGGATCGATCTTTAAATATAAAGGTTTGAAATCCTCTTTGAACGATAAGGGTTGACCTATAAAGATTTGAAATCCATTTTGAAAGATAAGACCAACACCAGGGTTGATTCTTTGAATATAATGATTAAAAAAAAAAAAAAACGTTTTTGGAAGATGAGATCAATGCTAGGATTGATCTTTGAATATAACGTTTTGAAAAACCACTTTTGGAAGATATGATCAATACAAGATTTGAGACCTATTTCAGAAAAAAAAGGCCAACACAAGGGTTGATCCTTCAATGCAATGGTTTAAAACACCTATTTTTGACAACATGATCAACACGTGGGTTGATTTTTGACAAAGCTTGGACCGAAGAATATTTGAACTCTTTGGTCATAACGAAGACTTTTGAAATTTCATGATTTTTGAAAAGGCCCTCATAGGTAATATCATTTCTCTCATGAATGATGTCGGGATTGTCTCGCAATTTTTGAAAAGAACATGAATTTAAATGCCCCAGTATGGCAAAAGAAGGAAGTATTTGAATATCAAAGATATAAAGAAAACTTGACATTTTATTGATAAGCAAAGGTTTGATGACAAAAACTGAATATTTACAAGGACTTTAAAAAGGAAAAGATCCATAGAAGGCTGAGCTGACTTGCCCCTACAAGATGACTAACAAAAAGAGACGAAAGCAAGAAACTTTGGCTTTATCAACTCTTCGGGTGATCCGGAGGAGTCTAGGTCGGAACTGCAGGTTGCTCCCTTCCTTCTTCTGGTACCAATATTTCTTTGTCGATGAAATCCTATATGATGTTTTTGAGGACGAAGCAATGCTCTGTATCGTGCCCCCTTACTTGATGAAATTTGCAAAAACACTCTTTTCATTTTCCCATGGTGACCGAAGGATCAACTCCCCTGGGAAGCTTGATCATATCTTCCGTGAGCAGGTATTCGAGAACCTCCTTGACTGGCTGACCTAAAGGGGAAAACTCGTGATCATAACTCCAGCCAACATGCTTTGCCTCCTTTGGCTTGCCTAATTTTTGTCGAGAGATGTTCCTTTCCTGAGGGCTAGACCGAGCATGCTTGGTTAGGGGGATTGGGCACTTTTCTTCTTCGTCTTCAACAAAAAGATTCCTATCAATGCAGTCTTGAATAATATTTTTGAAGACAAAGCAATGATCAGTGTCATGTCCTGTTGTCCGATGAAATTTGCAGAATTGGTTCTTGTATTTTCCCAAGATAGTGGAAGGACTCGTGGCTTTTGAGAGCCTGACTAGTCTCTTGGTTAACATATATTCAAGAACTTTATCCAGCGGCTCATCCAAGGGAGTGAAATCTCGGTTACTACTCCAATCTTTACGCTTTAGCTTTTCCTGATTCTTCTCCTTCTGCGGAGGATTGGATTGAAGTGGTTCATCTTGGTTTCTACTGAACTTTCCCTTCTGGTTTCTAGATGACTCCAAATTGCTGCTTTGATTGCCCGGGTTGCCTTTATTGCTGCTTCTGCTGGTTTTAGAACTTCCTGCACTGTCATCGTTGTGCTTGCTCATTCGGAAGGTGACAGGTGTCTCTTCCTTGGCGGGAGCTTTTCCAAAACTGGCTTCAGCCTGCTCGGATAATATCTCAACCATCATCTTTCTGAACAACCGATATATAGCAGGATCAATCTCATTCTGGCTGTCCTGAACTCTTTCTCTGGCAAACCTCTGAGAGTCCATTTCTCAATTCTTGCTTCTAACTGGTGCGGTCTTTGATCTTAGTCTAAACCACCCGTTAATACCAAATGCTCTCTCTGTAGGGCAGAATGGGACCCTTTTAGAAAGATTTTGAAGGAAACTTTGATAAAGGAAGGAATCAAATTGACAAAGAGATATCCCACTACTAGGGATTGAGTCCGTACGAAAGGCACGACTATCGTATTATTTCCCCGTGAGAAGAAATAAACAATTTAGAATATGATCAAAAGGACATCTCTTAATGAGAGAGATTTTTGTTACAGAATAGATTTAGAAGAAACGTAGAAGAAAATTTTAGAATAATAGATGGTAAATTTTGAAAAATTGGAAAAAATTGCAGACAGGATCAGAAAAGAATTTAAAGAAATCAGGAAAAGAAAAGGAAATACACCTGGGTTTCTGAAGATAAGAAAAAATTTTGAATAATATACTCAGGGTTTTGGAAAGGTTTGATATATATACATATATGAAAACACGAGAGACATTGCATAACCAAAACCACACAAACAAGGATATGCATACAGCATTCCCTAAAGGCTGACTCTAAATGCAATATTTGAAAATAGCTTGTAGGACCTTAATCCTAACTCTATGGTTCAGATCATCTGATTCGACTCAAGGTATGCCGATATACTCAAGCCGAAGCTCGAAGTACGTGGCATATAAAGATATCTCTTCGGTTCTAAGGTAATGGCTTCCCAACATCCTTGAGCACCTACCGATATACCTCGGACTATGGCCCTTAGGTACGTGGTAGGGGGGCGCGAACCCAAATAAGTGGTCCAGTTGTGAGACTCTCTCCCGAACTATGGTTCAGTGAGACAGCCCAGCAACGTGAAGACCGGGACAATATAGGTAGGGATGTTTTCAAAATATGATCAACATGCAATAAAATCAGAAGGCTCTAATGCAAGTCCTAAAGAGATAGATTTAAATAAAAAGAAGCATACACTTGCATACATTGTTTACATTCAATCCCTAAAATTGAGGAGAGTTTGTATTTAAGACCTAAGTCTAATGTGAACATGGATAATCTCCTCAATATGGTCCTACCAAACCATACTTAGATCCTATATGAAAATAATGCCAGCTTAGGACAGAGTCTAGGCTCCTAAGGTTTGCATGGAAAATGTAGCTGACATATGTTAGAATAAAGACTTAGATTATATAAAAGCAAAGCAAAGGCATAAATTCAACCGGACGAAGACGAGTCCCATCACGGTCGCCACTTCTCTGATCATCGCAAAAATTTTCCTCTCTTGTGGTTTCTCTCTCTTCCTTCTCTTTTCCTTTTTCTGACCTCTATTTTCCTCCTTTTTGAAGGGAGAAGAATAAAAGAAAGAAAAGAGAAAGAGAAAAGAAAAGAAAGAAAGAGAGAGAGAAGAGGAACTATTTTGCGTGGTCTCACTTGACCTTGATTTGAAAAATATTTAGAAAATAACTCGCCTCTGTTTTGAAAATTTGCGGGAAAAAGATGGAGAGACGGGATTCGCTCGTCGGTACGAGGTTCGACCGTTCCTGGCGCCTTTACCAGGGGTAATCAAACCAAGGATCAAATCTATGCCTTTTGCTTTGCCTAAATATAATCTAAAAATTTATCCTAACTATAAATGCACAAAGAATCATACTTGTGCAATGCAAGGATATATGCTCTTTTGAAAATTGATTTAGAAATTTCCAAGTATTTTGAGATGAACTTGGTAAAGGAGTGAAGAAATGATTTAATCTATCTTAGAACTTGAGATAGATCAGAGGAGTTCTAAGTTTTTGAAGTAAATCAGGATTGAAAGAATAAATGAGAAAGAATGACTTGAAGCTTTGAAATGAAAGGAAAATAAAGTTTCAAAGTCAAAACGTGGACTTTGAATTTGAATTTGAATTTAGGAAAGGAAATGAATATTTGAGATGGAATTGATTTTAGATTTCTGAAGTTTGGAATGGATCTGAGATAATCAAATGGCATTTAAGAATAGAAATGGACTTAGGGATTCAGATTAGATCCGAAAATGGGATTGAAATCTAGAATTTGGAATTGGATTCCGGATCCTAAACAGAATGGGGTCCGAGATTTGGAATCCAAGATGGACTTTGGGTTCTGAATCCTGAAATGGAGTGGATCTGAAGTCTGAGATCCAATGTGAAATTGAGTTTTGGATCCTAAGGAGGAATTGGATCTGAAGCCTGAGATCCAAAAAGGTGGAATTGGACCCTGGATCCTAAAGAGGAATTGGATCTGAAGTCTGAGATCCAAATGTAGAATTGGACCCTGGACCCTAAAGAGGAATTGGATCTGAAGTCTAAGATCCAAATGTGAAATTGGAGTCTGGATCCTAAGGAGGAATTGGATCTGAAGTCTGAGATCCAAATGTGGAATTGGATTATGGATTCTAGAATCCTAAATGGAAATTGGATCCAAACTCTGAAATCCGAGATGCAATTTGGATCTAACTTTAGAGTTGGAGTTCTAGATTTGATTTGAGAATAAATGAATTTTCAGAGTCAAATTGGACTTTGATTTTGGAGCTTTGAATTTGGAATCAAGAATCTCAAAGTTAGATTTTGAACTTTGAATTTTGATTGGAATTTTGAATGCATTTGAAATCTCAAAGTCAAATTTTGAATTTTTGAAATCTGATTTGAATCTGAACATAATAAAATAAATTTTGAAATCTCAAAGTTAAATTGAACTTTGAGATTGAAAATGAAGTAGAATTTGAAAAAAATGAGAAGATGAATCGAATTTGATAAGGATTGAAGATAGATTGAGGAAGATATTTACATTTACTTGGAGTTTTGAAAAAGGAATTTGGAAAGCAATGATGCATTTTTATCCTAAGTGATGAATGAATTTAAATAATTTGAAATTGGATTTTGAAAAGCTATTCTATTTTTTAAATGAATTAAAATAAGATTGAAGATATAATACATCCTTGAATATGGTCATTGAATGTATTATATAATAATCTATATTTAAATTCAGGTGAAGAATGAAACATATTTGGTGCTTTTATAGAATTTAAAATGAAATTAACTCTCAATATACCCTGACTATGGCTATTGGTACATATTTTGAGTCAATTTTAAGTTAAATTCTAATAAAAGGGGAAAATATTTAAGGAAATATGATGAATTTTGAAAATGGATCCAGTGTTACTTCGTAAAAGATAAAAATCCTAAGTTTTGTCCACACCCTGACTATGGCCATTGATGTGGATCATCAATTTAGGATTGATTTACCCCTTACGAAATGGTGCACGTGCCATTCGTGTTTCACCAATGTGAGAATTTGAGAAATAAAGGAAAAATACATGAAAATAAGCAATTTATGATATTTATAATGCTCATTCATTCTATCTAAAGCAGGAAATGTAAATTCTCATTGATATCTAACTATTTACAATACACAAAATTGAATTTACAATTCCCATTGATGATATTTTCCTCATATTTCCTGCAAAAGACTCGATTAGTAGAGGAAAATAGAAGGAAATTGTATATAACATATAGATGTCAAAAATGTTCATTCATGATGAAGTGATGGGAAAAGATGTATAAATGTATATATCTATATACATACATATATATGTATATGGGTACATCAATAACTTGGGAAAACATATGGGAATGTATATATATATATATATTATATATATACATATATATATATATACATATATATATATACATATATATATATACATATATATATATATACACATTTGGGTATGGATGGTGGTGAAAATACAGAAGTATATGGAGGTGACAAATGAGCACGAAAACACAGCAATAGATTGCCCCTGCGCCTGTGTTAAGTGTTGGGGTTTATGAAAGACAAACCGCAGCAGTGCCTTGGCACTACTGCATAACAGTGCCAGGCACGGCTATGGATATATATATAAAAAAAACTTTGACAGCAGTGTATTGATACTGCTGTAAATCTTTATGAAAGGCTAACTGTTGTATGTGAAGACATATGCAGGATATAATGTAGGCAAAATGAGAAGCACGGCAATGTGATGCTGTAAATAGGGTTTGAGATATGTAGGTGTTGTGCATAGTGAAAAGGGTGCTGTGAAAAGGGGTTCTAGTAAATACAGGTGGCGTGCAGGTGTTAGGAATTTACAGCCAACAAGGTGGATTGTTGAGGGTCAATACCAACTCATGTCAATGCCTCCAGACCATCAGCAATGGTTTTTGTAGTGCAACCATCTATGCACCCAATCACAAATGGCACCAAATTTTATAGCATTATTTTCAATATTAGCAAGATGCACAAGAGGAACTTTATGACTGTCAACACCACATTTACAAGAAACAGGATGCAAGGTACATTGATCAGGAGCAACCCAATGAAGAAGATCAAAATGGAACATCTCTAATATAATTCCGCAATTTGCAATCAGTTACCAGTCTATGAAGGGTTGCATTACATGCAACCCCTAATCTACTTAGCAGACAATTGTCCTCCATGCTTCTTTGGATATTTCAAAAAAAGATTGCAGCTGACGGCATATTTTAGAACAGAATTTCCAAGCAATTTCAAATGTTCCATGGAGGAGTCTCCTGAACACCATTTAGCTGTAAGGGCCTCAGAGATCAAATTAGTTAGAATCCAACAACCATTTGAAGGACCGCGAGCTTCCCTTTAGAGCTGAGTGGCCAAACTCATTGATTCCAACCAATGGATCAAAGAAGGCAGCAGATATAATCACCTTAATATATTTCTTAGCACATCAAGACTAATCAATAATTCAGGAGGCTTGTGAATGAGCCTTGGTTTTATCACAACATAGCAATTCAAAAGGGAAAGAAAATGAATAAAAAAAGAAGAGAGAAGGAAAGAAAAAAAAAAAGAAAAAAAGGAAAAAAAAAAACTTAGCAGTAAGTTTATCCACAACAGGCAGACTTCTAGAGATCGCTTTGATAGTTTTAATAAATTTCATTAAAATTGGAACTTACCGATTAAAAGCTTGGATGGATAACAGCCCAAAATGGGGCTTCCTTTCAGAACCGGAATGAAGAGGAAGTAGGAAAGAGGCGCAGTGGTCCAAGAAGCTCTCCTTTTGCTTCCCAAAAGTAATGAACGCCCGATGAGAGGAATCGAGATATGCTGAAGGTGGATTGTTTGTCTTCCTTCCTCCCCCCCCCCCCCCCCTTTTGTCTCTTGTTTGCCTCCCTTTATAGGGGAAAAGAGAAACTTCGAGGAGGAGAAATGTCGTTCAAGATGGGAGGTGAAGATGATGGGAAGCGGTTGATGAGGGGTTGTTGGTGATGAGGGGTCAATGGAGGCCATGGAAGCTGGAAGCTTCGTGAAGGGCGGAGGTTAGCGATCGAAGGTGGAGGATGAAGGTTCGGAGATGGGTGGCTTGCGGAGGAAGAGATGAGAGAGCGGCCGCTGGGGGAGGAAGGTGAGTTAGGGTTTTCAAAACCCTAACTCGACCCTTAAACCTTGAAAATTAGTTTTTCCAAAAAAAGGCCTCCTTTTCAGGTTTTTCTAAAAAGATGGTTAAAGGTGAGTTTTTCAGCAAAAATCCACTAATTTCTTTGGTTTTTTGCATGATTTTTCCATTTTTTTGTATTTTTGGAACAGAATCTAAGTTTTTTACACGAAAACAAAGATTAAACACTATTTTTTTGTATTTTTCTGAGAAATATTTACAAGAGTATTTTTCTGAGAATTTCAGACCATTTTGGGGAAATGTCTTCAGAAGAATGGGTTTGGACCCAAGTTTTGAGAAAATATTCGAGTTTTAAACCTCGATTTGAGGACTATAGCACGATGGATCCAAACGGATACCGGACGAAGTGTTTGAGTTTTTTTCAAAAGGTTATTTTTGATAATTTTGAGAATTTGATTTAAAATTGGATAATGAAGCTCAGATTTGGATTTTGATGTTGATCCGGATCCGAAATTGAGTCAGATATGTAAAATGAATTTAATTTCAACAAAATTTGAGAAACAAAATGAAATTTAGATTTAAAACTGACTCAATTACCCAAAAAAAAAATAAGGAAAAGGGCAAAAAGTGGATATTTACAACATTTTAAAAAAATTGGGGTGTTCACAATAACTCGTTAACATGATGTGTATTTCATGCATCATCAAATAGGTCTCCCATTTCGAACGCTAGCTCTCTACGTCACTGATCCGCGTAACTCTTTTGTCGGCTTTAAGCAGCACGCAGTCTATTTTGAATCTTTTGGATTTGTTTCTTATAATGTTGGAGTATTATAGGGGATTCAATTGTTCTTTCTCTCACCTCATTCTAATGTACTGGCGATCTACAAGGTCGCCCATACAGAGCTTCAAATGGTGCCATTCTGATGCTTGCATGGTAACTATTGTTGTACGCGAACTCTGCTAACACCATGTGAGTATCCCACTCACCTTTCCAGTCCAACATGCAAGCTCTCAACATATCTTTTATTGTCTGTATGGTCCTTTTTGATTGTCCATCAGTCTGGGGGTGAAAAGTTGTACTAAACTTTAATTTGGTACCCAACGCAGACTGAAGTTGTCGCCACAATCGAGAAGTGAATCAAGGATCTTGATCGGAAATAATGGAGATTGGTACTCCATGCAATCTAACTATCTCTTGAATGTACAACTCCGTCAAGCTTTCCAATGATTGACCCTTCCTCATCGGCAGAAAATGCGCCGACTTGGTTAGTCTATCGACGATGACCCAAATGACATCATGGTTTCTCCGTGTACGGGGTAATCCCATTACGAAGTCCATGGTTATGTTCTCCCACTTCCATTGAGGAATTTCCATCAATTGCATTATACCTCCTGGTCTTTAGTGTTCAATCTTGACTTGTTGGCAAGTCAAGCATTTCGCGACGTACCTAGCGACATCGCGCTTCATTCCATTCCACCAATATCCGCATTGTAGATCCTTGAACATCTTTGTACTTCCCGAATGAATGGTGTACCTGCTTTTGTGGGCTTCACCCAGTAATTCTTCTCTCAACTCCAGGTCGCTGGGAAGCCATAGTCTTTCCCGCATCCATATGCTTCCATCCTCTTTTCGCCTAAATTCATTATCTTCTTGCTGAGCCAGTGTCTCCATCTTCCCATACTGAGGATCTTCCTTTTGCTTCGCTATCACCTTGTCTTTGAATTTTGGTTGTATAGTGAGATTATTCACTTTTATTGTGTCGGAGCTTGTTGTGAATGGACTCCATTCTGCAAAGTTTTCTATCAACTTCCATTCTATATTTATTAAATTCGCCAATCCACTGCCCGACTTTCGACTGAGAGCATCAGCTATGACGTTCGCTTTCCCTGGATGGTAGGAAAGGGTGAACTCATAATCTTTTATGAATTAGAGCCATCTCCTTTGTCTCATATTTAATTCTTTTTGTGAAAACAAATATTTTAAACTTTTATGATCTGTAAATATCTCGAATTGCTCACCATATAGGTAATGCCTCCATACTTTAAGAGCGAACACTACTGCTGCTAACTCCAGGTCATGTGTGGGATAATTTCTCTCATGGGTCTTCAATTGCCTTGACGCATATGCTATGACCTTATCATGTTGCATTAATACACAACCCAATCTGGTACCCGAAGCATCAGTGTATACCACAAATCCACCGCTTTCCGAGGGTAACGCCAACACAGGGGCTGTAGTCAGTTTTGTCTTGAGGGTCTGAAAACTCTCTTCACATTTTTTGCTCCAAACGAACTTCACACCTTTTTGTAAGAGTTTCGTCATTGGCATCGCGATTCTGGAGAAGTCTTGAATGAACCGTCTATAATATCTTGTCAACCCGAAAAAACTCCTGATCTCGCTAACATTCTTTGGTGGAGCCCAATTAGTTACAACCTCCACCTTTGCTGGGTCCACCGAAACACCCTCCTTGGAGATAACGTGTCCAAGGAACATAACTTGGTCGAGCCAGAACTCGCACTTTGAAAATTTGGCATACAACTGGTGTTCTCGTAGAGTCTCCAGTACGGTCCTTAGATGCTCTCGATGTTCATCCACACTCTCCGAGTATATCAATATGTCGTTAATGAAAACAATGACAAAAGTATCCAAGTATGGCCTAAAGACTCGATTCATTAAGTCCATGAAGGCAGCAGGGGCATTTGTGAGTCCAAAAGGCATCACGACAAATTCATAGTGGTCGTACCTAGTGCAGAAAGCTGATTTTGGAATGTCTTCATCTTTGATTCTCAACTGATGATAGCCAGATCTCAAGTCGATCTTTGAGAAGACTTTAGTATTTCTTAATTGATCAAATAGATCCTCAATGCGAGGTAATGGATATTTTTTTTTCACCGTCGCTTGATTAAGCATCCTGTAATCGATATAGAGTCTCATGGATCCATCCTTCTTTTTCACGAACAACACTGGCGCTCCCCATGGTGATATGCTTGGTCTTACGAACCCACGATCCATCAGTTCTTGGAGTTGTTTCTTTAGTTCTTCCAATTATGTTGGCGTCATTCGGTAAGGTGCTCTGGAGATCGGCTTAGTACCTGGTACCAAGTCAATTCCGAATTCCACCTCTCGAGGTGGAGGTATTGTGATCATTGCAAATTTTTTCCTCTCGTAATATTCTCTCTCTTCCTTCTCTTTTCCTTTCCGACCTCTATTTCCTCCTTTTTGAAGGGAGAAAAAAATAAAAGACAGAAAGAAAAGAGAGAAGAGAAAAAAAAAGAAAAGAAGAGAAGGGGAACTCTTTTGTGGGGTCTCACTTGACCTTTAATTTTGAAAATATTTAAGAAAATAACTCGCCTCCGTTTTGAAATATTTGCAGGAAAACTGGGAGACGGGATCCGCTCGTCGGTACGAGGTTCAACTGTTCCTAGCGCCTTTACCAGGGGTAATCAAACCAAGGGTCGAATTCATGCCTTTTGTTTTGCTAAGAATTTATCTAAGGATTTATTCTAAGTCTAAATGCACAAAGAATCATGCTTGTGTAAATGCCAAGATGTATGCTCCTTTTGAAAATGATTTGAAAATTTTCAAGTGTTTCTGAGATGAATCTGATAATAAAATGAAGAAATGGTTTCTAACTTAGAACTTTAAGATTTAAAGTTCTAAGTTTTTGGAATAATCAGAGTTTGAGAATAAATCTTGACTTTGAAAGGAATGATTCTGAAGTTGAGAAAAAAGGAGAAGAAAGGAAATTTCAATGTCATAAATGGACTTTGAATCAAAATAGAGATGAAATGGAATTGAATTCTAACTTTGAAGTTTGAAATAAAAATGAAATATAGAAAATCTAAATAGAATTGAGAAATGGGATTGATTTGAAAGTTGGAATTCAAGATGGAATTTGAATCCAAAGTCTGGATTCTAAATAGAGTTGAGATTTTAAAAATTGAATTCTGAATTTAGAATCCGAAATGGAAATTGGATCTGAAATCTGGGATCCAAGATGGAAGTTGGATCTAAAATCTAAGATCCAGGGTAGAATTAGATTCAAAATTTGAAATGGAATTTGGATCTGAAGTTTGGGATGGAATTTGGATCTGAAGTCTAAGATCCAGGGTGAGGTTGGATTCTGGATCCTAAGATGGATTTTGGATCTGAAATCTGAGATCCAAGGTGGAATTGAGATCTGGATCCTAGAGTGGATTTTGGATCTGAAATCTGAGATCCAAGATGAGATTGGATTCTGGAACCTAGAATGGATTTTGGATTTGAAATCTGAGATCCAAGACAAGATTGGATTCTAGATCCTAGAATGGATTTGGATCTGAAGTCTGAGATCCAAAGTGAAGTTGGATTCTGGATCCTAAAATAGAATTGGATCTGAAGTCTGAGATCCAAGGTGGAATCAGATTCTGGATCCTAAATGGAGTTTGGATCTATAATCTGAGATCCAAAAAAGTGGAGATTTGTACTTGGAAATCTGGATCCAAGTAGGGATTAGGATTTAACTTTGGATTTGGATTCTGAAAAGTCCAAATAGGACCTTTAAAGATGGATCTGGGTTTTGAAAACCCAGATTGAATAACTTAGGAAGATTTAGATTTTGAGATTCAGAATCAATCTCAACTTTGATTTTGAAATTTGAAGAAAACTTGATTTTGAATCAGAAGATGAATCAGAAACTTCAAAGTTTAAATTGAACTTTGAAATTAAATTTTGAATTTGAATTGGAATTTTGGGGTTTTGAATATAAAATGGTTTTGAAATTCTAAAGTCAAATTGCACTTTGAAATTGAGATAGAATTGGAATTTTGTGAACACCCCAAATTTTTCAAAGACTTGCAAAATGACCCTTTTGCCCCTAACTCCATCTTCTGAGAAATCAAAGCAAATTCTTCAGACTTTCTGGATTAAAAACCATATTGATCCATTCAAAATCGTTTTCAGGTTCAAATCTGGTGCTTTAAATCCATATTTCCTTAAAACTCGGATCCTAACTCATTTCTGAAGAAATTTTCTCAAAATGGCTTTAAAATTCTCAGAAAGAATTCTCTTTTGTAAATATTTTTGCAAAAACACCAAAAAATTAGTTTTTACCTTTGTTTTCTCGCAAATCTTAGGATTTTATTCTAAAAATACAAAATAACAGAAAAATAACACAAAAACCAAAAATTTGGAAAAATTTTGAGAAAAACAAATGATTTTTGAGCCTTTTGAAAAATAATTTTTGCTGAAAACCTCGGAAGCCCCTTTTTGTAAAAATTTGAAAACCGAAGGGGGTCTTTTGCAAAACCCTCTTTTAGGGTTTTCCTTCGTAAGGAAGAAAAGGAAAACAGCCGCCCCCCTCGATTCTCTCTTCACTTTCGCCTCTCTCCCCTTCTCGGCTTCCATCTCCAAACCCTCCAGCCGCTCATCTTCAACAGATCCCCTTCTCGAAGCACCTTCCCTCCCTTTAAAAAGATCACTCAAGGAAACCCTAAGGGCACCGTCTTCTACCCCACCATCTTCTTTTCCTTCAACGATGGCCTCTCACTCCACCATCGCCCTTCACCCTTCCCCCTTCTGGCCTCCGTTACGATTTCCCTTCTCTGACAATTGAAAGAAGAGAACCTTCGCAGCAAGGCTACAAGTGAGTCATTACTCTTTTCTTCATTCGATTCTCTGTAAAAGATTTTTTTTTCTTCCTTTTTACTGTATTCCTTTTCCTTCTCCTTCACTTTTTTTTTTTTTTGGAAAGCCCGCGATGCGATCGACCTGCATATAGCAGGATCGACCCATCTATGGCTATATTAACGAAACGTTCTAGTTTCAACACCTGTTTTCTATTTCCTGCAAATTATCCCTGAATTTCCTTTCGGCTTATAGAAGCTTCCTTCTGTTTGCGATCTCTACACACGGATTTGATTTAACTCCATCATTGTCATTTTTTTTTTTATTCGTTTTCTACCTCTCCTTTGTTTGTATCGGAAATGGGCGATATGTCTAGCATCGCTGGCAATAGGGTACATCATCAGAGTCTGGTTCTTAGTGAAGAAAAGAGGAGGAGTCGTTGATATAGAATAATATCTGCGCTGGATCGTTGCCTTGAATTACATTCTGCGTATAGGTTGCAACCAATCTCAGGTTGTTACTCGATGACAAGCCTCTTTGGTGAGGTATTAATTGTTAATAGGAATCGAGTTTACTCTATAAACTCAAGATAATAATGAAGTCATCATCAGCATTTAGAACAAAGGGTATTTAAAATTCAGACATCAAGGTAAGCAGGACCCGATCGTATCTCCTCCTAATCCTTGTTCTTGGGGTGATGTAGCGCAGACCAGAGAAATTATTCTGGTAACCAGTTGAATCAATGACACAAGGGCAAAATGAAGATCATGCGCTGATCACAAGAATTTCTCTGTATGAATATACATGAAGTTGTTGCAAAAAAAAAAAAAAGGGATATGAATCAATGGAAGTGATTTAAATTGCTAACAACCTGATGATCATTCTGTTTGTTCTTAAGCTATCAGATTATCTCGTTTCTGTTTTATCTGTTTTGCTTTAATTTTAAGCTTCAATTCCTGATTCTTTTTTTTTTTTTATATTATGATGTCGAGTAACCATTCAATTGCTGATCAATCCAATTTCAGCAATCAAGTAGTTGATCGCTGGTTGCCATCACCTGCATAACATCCCTTACCATTGATCGGTCCCATTCAATTGATTTGCTATTTTGCTGTCAATAAAAAGGAATCTCATGAATACCGTAGCTTCTTATTTCATTCCTGTTTCAAGTTGCATTCATAAGATTTATATATTTTATATGTTTTCTCTATATAATATCCTGTGTCAGAATTATTTTCTTGAATATGTTTGTCAATTGGCATCCATCGTAAGGTATATCTTTATCGAGATGACATGCCACTGTTCTATGGCGACTTGGCAGTAGCCCTGATGTTATTTGAAATGTGAGTATAAAATATATATATATATATATATGTATGTATGTTTGAAACAATGGCTCGTGATTTTCTTCTGGAAAGAATTGATCATACCTCGAAATTATATAAGGGTAGTAGGTTGAACTGGAGGTTGTCCAAGGTAGGTACATCTGGAAATCTTGGAAGTTTTTGAAGATATATTATTTGCTAACAATGATATGCAGGATCCGCTTACTATTGTTGCAGTGTTTCCAAACTTTAGGGGAAATGAGTGTACGATTGGCTTGGCATAAGTTAATTTGACCAAGAGAGTCATGGGTGTTACTGAACTTCTCGACGATAGTCAATTCACAAATATGGAATCAGCATTAATGGCTCTTGGTTGTAAGGAACGCTCGTTATCAGTAGAAATTGCTAAAGCTGTTGAAGCAGGGCATCTAAATGATGCATTAGGGAGTTGTAACATGCCCACAACTGAGAGGGAGAAGACAGATTTCAAATCAAGGGATTTAGTACCAGATCTTGTTAAGCTTGTCAAAGGTTCTATAGAACTTGTCAGAGACTTGGTTGCAAACTTAAATCATGCATCTGGGGTTCTTAGTATTTTATTGTCTTACATGGATCTGCTTGCAGGTAAAAGCAACTATGGATTTTAAGACCAAAGGATCACCATCGAGTTCGGTTCCCCTCCAATTTTGCTGCAATCACTAAAGTCGCATAGAGAGAGTAGGTGATGGCAGCATGTCCAATGAAACCCAATATATTGCTGTGTAGGAGGACCAACCTACTCCCATACAAGAGGCACCACTAGTAAATGTTTGCATCATATAGAATGTGAATTGTTGGAAGGATGTTGCCCACATTTGAAACATGCAGCTGAGAACATGGTATGTTGTTCATCTTTGCAAGTTGACTATATATTATGTCTGATAACTGCATCATTGGCTAGTTAGTGTGTGTGCTGTTGGAATCAGTTGAAAGAGTGTGAAGGTAATTACAATTGAAACCTTAAATATTTATGCATTTGGTTCACAATCTTACATTTAGAAACATTGGACTTTTTTTTTTTTCTCTGTCTTTAGGTATTATCACAATCTCTTGGCTTTCAAACCATGTCCATAAGTGAAGTGTCCTTACCTGTATAACATTGTTTAGATTTCTGCATTGTGTTTAGGTGTCAATACTGTTCAACAACAGTGAGGAGCTCTAGAACCAACTCTAGTCACAGGATTTGTCCTTCGATGTGGTTAACATCAAATTTGGTTGACAGTAGCGTCACATGTGTGGAGAATCCGACAACTTGATCATTGCCTTAGTTAAAACATTTTGATCATCTCTCCGGTTTCTCATTTACAGTTTTGGTTGGAGAAATCTTTTAAAGAGTTATTTTTGTTTGTGGTCTCTATGTTGATGATAGATGATAACAGAACAAGGTGTAGCAAGCTTTTGTAGATAATTTCTGCAAGGTGATATACAATGGGTTATAGGACACCACTTTCTCAGCGTGACTAAGCAAACCAGTCTCTTGTTTGGCCGGTCATGGATGGTCATCATTTCCCCCACCCAGCTATGGCTAATAGCTCATTGCACAGAGGTGTACTTCACCTCACCTAACCTATTATATCTTTACTCAGTAACAGCGCCACTACCTCTCCACAGTTGCTGCAGAAACAACCTACCTTGTTTTGGATTTACAATAATGTTTCGCTGTAAGGCATCCTCACAGCCACATACATTTCATCAATGTATAGCATCCGTGTATTCCCACTTCAACACCATTTCTGTATATATCTTCAGCACGGTTTATACCCACTCACCACACTTATACTTTTTTTTCACATACGCAGCACCCTGTTGCACTTGTGATCAGCATTTGTAACTCATCCAATGCTCACAATCCCCATTCCCTGTACATATATATTCCCTGTGTATCATTTAGTACATGCTAATTACATGTTAGTCCTTTTTGCATACATACACATATTACTTTTCTTACCTACTGCATGTTATTCCCTCTGCATATGTACATTTCCCATGATTTCTAAAACAGCCTTTCATATACTTACAGCTATGCTTTGCAATGTCTCGGTCCCCTACCTGAATATAGTAATGACCATTGCATTATCACGTTTTTTTGTTATGGCTGCTTTCCCACCTGCATACTTTAACATATCAATATTTATGATGATGACCACCCTTGAAATTCATTTGTAGAAATCGATGGATTAGTCAAATCTATCATGTTATACCTCTCATGAGCAGTTGATATATATATATATATATATACCTACATGCCTAACATAGATATATAAGTATGATATATACACCATCCCCTATCTTTTCTTGATATGTGAACATCTTCTTACCATCAACATCTTTTGGAATTAGTGTGACATATTCAATTTATTATTATTTGGTATTAACCGAGTTATTTTGCAGGGAATATGTAGAAAAGATTATCATTTGAAATTGTAAATTTGATTTTATCTATTGTAATAGTTAGATTGGAATGAGAATTTACATTTCCTGCTCTAGGTAGAATGAATGAGCATTATAAAATATCATGAATTGTTTATTTTCATGCATTTTCACCTTTATTTCTCAAAATTCTCACAATAGTGAAACACGAATGGCACATGCACCATTTCGTAAGAGATAATAAATACTAAGTTGACGATCCACATCAATGGCCATAGTCAGGGTGTGGACAAAACTTAGAATTTTTATCTTTTACAAGATAACACTGGATCCACACTGGATCCACTTTCAAAATTCATCATATTTTCTGAAAATATTTTCTTTCTTTTATCAGAATTTAACTTAGGATTAACTCAAAATATATATCAATGGCCATAGTCAGGGTATACTGAGGGTTAATTTCATTTTAAATTCTATAAAAGCACAAAAAAATGTATTTTATTCTTCACTTGAATTTAAATGTGGTTATTATATAATATATCCAA
Organism: Nuphar pumila; assembly: GCF_984573655.1. Lineage (NCBI taxonomy): Eukaryota > Viridiplantae > Streptophyta > Magnoliopsida > Nymphaeales > Nymphaeaceae > Nuphar > Nuphar pumila. The sequence continues at coordinate 44,846,193 of NC_143257.1, forward strand.
TGACCATAGTCAGGAATATATTATATCTTCAACCCCATTCTTAATTCACTTAAAGAATGAAATAGCTTTTCAAAATCCAATTTCAAACTTCTTCAAATTCATTTCATCATTTAGGATAGAATTGCATCACATTTTTCAAAATTCTTTTTAAAAAACCCAAGTGATTTTGAACATCTTTTTTTCAAATTTCTATTTCAAATTCCAAATCTATCTCAATTTCAAAGTCCAATTTGACTTTGAAATTTCAAAATCATTTCATATTCAAACTCCAAAATTCCAACCTAAATTCAAAATTCAATTTCAAAGTTCAAATTAAACTTTGAAGCTTCTGATCCATCTTCTCGTTCAAAATCAAGTTTTCTTCAAGTTTTAAATCAAAGTTGAGATTGACTCTGAATCTCAAAAATCCAAACCTTCCTAAGTTCAATCTGGGTTTTCAAAACCCAGATCCATCTTTAAAAAGTCCTATTCGGACTTTTCACAACCCAAATCCAAAGTTAAATCCTAATCTCAATTTGGATCCAGATTTCCAAGTATAAATTCCATTCCACTTTGGATCTACAATGACAGATCCCAATTCCATTTAAGATCCATATCCTCATTCCACTTCGGATCTCCAATTACAGATCCAAACTCCATTTAGGATTCAGATCCTCATTCTTTATTGGATCTCAGATTCAGACCCAAATCCATCTTAGGATCCAGAACCCAATTTGACCTTGAATCTTAGGCTTCAGATCCAATTCCATCTTAGGATCCAGAGTCCATCTCTACATTGGATCTTAGACTTCAGATCCAAATCCATCTTAGGATCCAGAACCCAATTCTTCATTGGATCTCAGATTCAGATCCAAATCCATCTTAGGATCCAGAACCCAATTTGACATTGGATCTTAGATTTCAGATCCAATTCCATCTTAGGATCCAGAGTCCGACCCTATCTTGGATCTCAGACTTCAAATCCAAATTTCATCTCGGATTCCAAATCTTAAATCCAAATCCATTTCATTTCTAGACTTCAAATCAAGTTCCCATTTCGGATCCTAAATCCAGAATTCAACTCTGAACTCTATTCAGAATCTAAATCTTGGATTCAGATTTCATCTTGAAATTCCAACTTTCAAAATCAAATTCTATTTTAAATTTCCTACATTTTATCCTGATTTCAAACTTCAAAGATACAATTCAATTCCAGTCCAAGTATCTATCCAAATTCAAAGTCCATTTATGACTTTGAAAGTTCATTTTCTCTCTTTTCTCTCACCTCAGTTTCAAGATCATTTTTTCAAACCCAGATTTATTTTCTCCAAAGCTCTTGATTATTCAAAAAACTTAGAACTTTAAAAGTTAAGTTCTAAAAGTTAGAAATCATTTCTTCACTTTATCATATCCATCTCAGAAACACTTTGGAATTCTTCAAAATATTTTTCAAAAAGAGCATACATCTTTGCATTTGCACAAGCATGATTCTTTGTGCATCTAGACTTAGGATAAATACTTATATAATTTCTTAGCAAAGCAAAAGGCATAAATTCGACCCTTGGTTCGATTACCCCTGGTAAAGGCGCCAGGAACGGTCGAACCTCGTACCGACGAGCGGATCCCGTCTTCCAGTTTTTCCGCAAATATTTCAAAAACGGAGGCGAGTTATTTCAAAATTTTTCTAAATTAAGGTCAAGTGAGACCCCGCAAAAGAGTTCCTCTTCTCTCCTTTTTCTTTTCTTTACTCTTCTCTCTTTCTTTCTGTCTTTTATCTTTCTCCCTTCAAAAAGGAGGAAAATAAGAGGTTAGAAAGGAAAAGAGAAGGAAGAGAGAGAATATTACGAGAGGAAAAATTTTGCCATGATCACAGTTTTGGCGACCGTGATGGGACTCGTCTCCGTCCGGTCGAATTTTTGCCTTTTTGCTTTGCTTTGATATTATCTAAGTCTTTATTCTAAACATATGTCAGCTTCATTTCCATGCAAACCTTAGGAAGCCCAGATTTTGTCCTAAGCTGACATCATTGCATATAGGATCTAAGTATGGTTTGGTAGGACCATATTAAGGAGATTATTCCATGCTCACATTAGACTTAGGTCTTAAATACAACTCTCCTCAATTCTAAGGATTGATTGCAAAACATTGTATGCAAGTGTATGCTTCTCTTCATTTTAATATATCTCTTTAGGACTTGCATTAGAGCCATCTGATTTCTTGTATGTTGAGCATATTTTGAAAACCTCCTTACCTACATTGTCCCAGTCTTCACGTTGCTGGGCTGTCTCACTGAACCATAGTTCGGGAGAGAGCCTCACAACTGGACCACTTATTTGGGTTCGCGCGCCCATACCACGTACCTAAGGGCCATAGTCCGAGGTATATCGGTAGGTGCTCAAGGATGTTGGGAAGCCATTACCTTAGAACCGGAGGAATATTTCTATGCCACGTACTTCGAGCGTCAGCTTGAGTATATCGGCGTATCTTGATTGGAATCAGATGATCTGAACCCTAGAGTTAGGATTAAGGTCCTACAAGCCATTTCAAATATTGCATTTAGAGTCAGCCTCTAGGGAGTGCTGTTTGTGCATCCTTGTTTGTATACCTATGATTATATGATATTTTATATTCCCTGTATTTTCTGAAACCCTGGGTATATATTATTCAAAATTTCCTCCTTGTTTTAAAACCCAGGTGTATTTTCCTTTTTCTTCTCTTAATTTCTTCTAATTCTTTTTTATCCTGCCTGCAATTCTTCAAATTTTTTTTTCTTTTCTATATTTCATTCCTTACCCTCATTTACAATAAAACATCTTTTTGTCAAGATATGTCCTTTTCAAAATTTATCTTTATTAATATTTTTGTCTATCCTTTTTTTTTTCAGAAAAACAGTGCAGTTGTCGCAAATTTTGGTGACAACCCAATCCCTCGTAATGGGATGTTTTCATATTCAAATTATGATTTCCTCATTTATTAAAGTTCCTTCCTAGATCTTTTCTAAAAAGGCTCGTTTATGCTCTACAGAGAGCATCAGCATTATCAGTTGATTTGGGGCAAAGCTGAGAGATTACACTGCTCTAACATCCTAGTTACAAAGCAGAAAGAGTAAAGAATGGATTCTCAAAAATCTGTCAGAAAAGGAGTTTAGGACAGCAGAAGTGAGATCGATCCCGCGATATACCAATTATTCAAAAAGATGATGGTTGAGATCTTGTCGGAACAAGCTGAAGCCAATTGCGGAAAAGTTCCCACAGAAGGAAAGGCGCCTGTCACCTTCCCCATGACTGAATACAGCCACATCCGCGCAGGAAACTCTAAAGCCAACAGGGGTAGCAATCAAAGCAACCAGGGCAATAACTTGGGAGAACATAAAGGCCAGATTGGGAAGCGTTGCGAAAACAATGATAAACGTCTTCAATACAGTCTTCAGCAAAAAGGCAAGAAGCAAGAAGAACCAAAGCCTAAGGATTGGAGCAAGGATCAAGATTTTACTCCTTTAAATGAACCGCTCGACAAAGTCCTCGAATACATGTTGTCTAGCGAATTACTCAGGCTCCCAAAAGCCGCCAGCCCTTCCACAATCATGGGAAAATATATAGACCAATTCTGTGGGTACCACCGAGCAATAGGGCATAACACTGAGCATTGCTTCATCTTCAAGAATATAGTTCAAGATTGCCTTGATAAGAATCTCTTTATCAAAATCGAAGAAGAAAGGCGTTCAGATCTCCTAAACATGCAAGCTCAGTTCAGCTACCAGGTAGGGGTCAGCACTCGACAGAAGTCAAACAAGCCGAAGAAAGCAAAGCATGAAGGTTGGGGTCATGATCGTCAGCTTACCCCTCTAGGTCAGCCGATCGAAGAAGTTCTCCAATACCTGCTTGAAAAAGGCATGATCAAACTCCCAAGAAAGGTTGATCCTCCTGTCATCATGGGAAAATGGAAAGATTGCTTCTGCAAGTTTCATCGAGCAAGGGGGCATGACACAGAGCGCTGCTTCGTCCTCCAAAACCTTGTGCAAGACTACATTGATAAAGAGCTTCTGGTACCAGAAGAAGGAGAAGAGCAACCTGCAGTTTCAACTGGACCTTTTCCAGACCAATCAGAGAATTGAGAATGCCAAGAGTTTTCGCTTTCATTCCCTTTCTGTTAGTCATTTTGTAGGGGCAAGTCAACCCAGCTTTTGTGACTCTTTTAGTTATAATACTTGTAAATATTCGGCTTTGTTATCAACTTTTGCTTATCAATGAAATGTCGATTTTCTTTATATCTTTGATATTCAATACTTCCTTCTTCTTACTATATTGGGGCATTAAATTCTTTTTTCTTTTTCAAAAATATGGGACAATCCTGACATCATTCATGAGAGAAATGATATTACCTATGAGGGTCTTCAAAAACCATGAAAATCTTAGTTCAAATATTTCATTACAACCTTTTTCAAAGATCAACCCTTGTGTTGATCATATTTTTCTACAAATTGATTTTGAATCATTGCATTTCAAAGATCAACCCTTGTGTTGATCATATTGATTTCGAATTATTGCATTTCAAAAATCGACCTTTGTGTTGATCATATTTTCTAAAAATTTGGTTTTCAAATCATTACATTCAAAGATCAATCCCTGGCGTTGATCATATTTTCCAAAAAATTGACTTCAAATCATTACATTCAAAGATCAATCCCTTGTGTTGATCTCATTTTCCAAAGATTTGATTTCATTTTCATTCAAAGATCAACCCTTGTTTTGATCATATTTTCTAAAAATTAGTTTTCGAACCATTACATTCAAAGATCAACCCTTGTGTTGATCTCATTTCCCAAAAATTTGATTTCATTACATTCAAAGATCAACCCTCGTGTTGATCATATTTTTCTACAAATCGATTTCGAAACATTGCATTTCAAAGATCAACCCTTGTGTTGATCTCATTTTCCAAAAATTGATTTCATTACATTCAAACATCAACTCTTGTGTTGATCATATTTGCTAAAAAAATGGATTTCGAATCATTGCATTCAAAGATCAATCCTGGTGTTGATTATGTTTTCTAAAAATTGACTTCAAATCATTGCATTCAAAGATCAACCCTTGCGTTGATCATATTTTCTAAAAAATTGATTTTGAATCATTGTATTCAAATATCAACCCTCGTGTTGATCATATTTTCTACAAAATGATTTTCAAATCATTGATTCAAAAAATTAACCCTCATGATAATCTCTCATGAATGATCCCCTTTCAAAGATTAGCTCTCCTGGTTAATCCTTCTTTTCAAAAATGAATTTCTCATCTTCTTCTCTCATTTTAAAGATCCCACATGCAGGCAGGATCAAACTCTTTTTCTCAACTTTTATCAACCTTTTGTTTATCCATCTTTATCAGTTTTATCAATTTTTATTCATTTTTTTTATTCATCCATTTTATTAATCCTTCTTGATTCTTATTTTCAAAGAATATCCCCATTCAGGATAAGGGATAATCTTGAAACCCCTCATAGGAGCAACAATGCTACCTGTGAGAATTTTTTCCATAAAATTTCCTTGATTCTTCTCTTCTGTCAAATCTTCCAACAATTTCTATCTCTTCTCGTCAGTTCCTTCTCAGATTTTATTTCCTCCCCAGTTAAGATAAAGGGGCAATCAGATCATATGCAAATAAATTTAGTCCTCTAAATGGTCATTCTCATTCTCAGGTCCGGTCCTCACACTGGCAAAATTTCAAAACTCAATCTTTTGATTAAAAACTTTCTGTCAAAAACCCGAGTTCTCACTTGAGCTTCTCCCTCTATTCTTTCATTTGAAGTTCCGAGTTCCGACTCGGACTTCCTTTTAAATCCAATCCTCGCATTGGAAATTAATTATCTCTTTAGAAATTCGAATTTTCAAAAAATCGGGTTTCTCTTTATATCCGAGTTCCAGCTCCGGTTTATCCCCTATTATTTTCGTTTGAAGTTCCGAGTTCCGACTCGAACTTCCTTCTAAATCCAATCCTCGCATTGGAAAACAATCATTTCTTTATAAATTCGAGTTTTTCAAAACTCGGGTTTCTCTTTATCTTTTATCCGAGTTCCAGCTCAGGTTTTTCATTTATTATTTTCGTTTGAAGTTCCGACTCGGACTTCCTTTTGAATCCAATCCTCGCATTGGAAAACAATAATTTCTTTATAAATTTGAGTTTTTCAAAACTCGGGTTTCTCTTTATCTTTTATCCGAGTTCCAGCTCGGGTTTTTCATTTATTTTTTTCGTTTGAAGTTCTGACTCGGACTTCCTTCTGAATCCAATCCTCGCATTGGAAAACAATCATTTCTTTAGAAGTTCGAGTTTTTCAAAACTTGGGTGTCTCTTTATCTTTTATTTTCTGAAGATTCGAGTCCCAACTCGGATTCTCTTCTTTTAAAAAAAAAAAACCCAACTGCCAGGCGGGACCTTCTTCCAAATTCCAGCCTTCCGGCTAATCCATTTCAAAAATTCAGGTTTATTCTCTTTAAAAATTCTTCTTTCCCCTTCAGGTTAAGGGATAAACCTGATGCCTCCTGATAATGAGGTATTTTCTTTTCTTCCTTTTCGGTTCAGGATAAAAAGATAAATCCTGAAAACAGACCACTTCAAAGGATCCAACAAATCGTTGGTCATGTATTTTCAAAGGATCCAACACTCGTTGGTCATGTATTTCCACAGGATCCAGCATCTCGCTGGTCATGCATTTTCAAAGGATCCAACACTCGTTGGTCATGTATTTCCAAAGGAGCATCTCGCTGGTCATGCATTTCCAAAAGATTCAACAATCGTTAGTCATGTATTTTCAAAAGATCCAGCATCTCGCTGGTCATGTATTTCCAAAAGATCCAACACTCGTTGGTCACGTATTTCCGAAAAATCTAGCTCCCGCTGGTCGTGTATTCCAAAAGATCAAACCCTTAGGGTGAGACTCCTCAATTCTATCATTTCAAGGTCTTCAATCTCACAATTCTATCAGTTTCCCAACCTCTGGTTGTAATATCCTCAAAGTCTTATCATTTTCTCAACCCTCGGCTTATAATCTCCCAAATTCAATCACTTTCAAACCATCAGATTAAATCCTTCATTTTCAAAATCCAGTTTTCATAACTGGTCGGGATTTGAAATCCAGTTGTCATAACTGGTCGAGATTTGAAATTCAGTTTTCATAACTGGTCGGGATTTGAAATCCAGTATTTTTCACTGGTCGGGATTTGAAATTCAGTTTTTATAACTGGTCGGGATTTGAAATCCAGTATTTTTCACTGGTCGGGATTTGAAATCCAGTATTTTTCACTGGTCGGGATTTGAAATCCAGTGTTTTCACTGGTTGGGATTATCAAAAATCCAGTTTTCATAACTGGTCGGGATTTGAAATCCAGTTTTCATAACTGGTCGGGATTTGAAATCCAGTTTTTATAACTGGTCGGGATTTGAAATCCAATTTTCATAACTGGTCGGGATTTGAAATCCAGTTTTCATAACTGGTCAGGATTTGAAATCCATTTTTTATAACTGGTCGGGATTTGAAATCCAGTTGTCATAACTGGTCGGGATTTGAAATCCAGTATTTTTCACTAGTCGGGATTTGAAATCCAGTGTTTTCACTGGTCGGGATTATCAAAAATCCAGTTTCTCATAAACTGGTCGGGATTTCCAAAACCTAATATATTTCATCAGTCCAGTTTTCTAAAGTCTGATTTCTTGCACCATTTCTTTAAATTACAGCTAAATGTCTCATTAAAATCTATATTGAGTGATTATTTCACAAGAAATTCGTGAAAACTTTGCCAATTTGCTAAAAGCATTAGTTGATTCTAAAAGTCTGACTGCACGAAAAGAATTTTCTCAGATTACCTCCTCTATTTCCTTCCAAAAAGGTGAAACTTTTTGCGAAAAGAGGTAAAATTCAAATCTTTTCCTGTTGATCAACCAAAAGGATGTAAGAAATGTCCTCGATATGATCAATAAAAGAAATCTTCAATGATGTTGAAAAGCCAGAAGAGAATTGATATTGATCTTGGCTATGGTGCGTATTTTAAAATGACTTTCTGACAATCAGGTAGTGGAAATATCTTGAGCTATAAAAAGAATCCACTCAACCCATATCTTCTCATTTCGTTTAAAAGTTGCAATCAAATATCCGCAAACGGGATCTCTCAATTGTCGTCAAGATGAAGGCGAATTAAGCGAGTGGACCCTCGGGGCCAAAGAAGATTGGAAACATCTCCAAGATGACGGAGTTTGTGACAGATCCTTCCAGGGAAAGTTCAGATCACTGTCAAGATGAAGGCGAGTGCGATGAACCTACCGACAAACCCTAAAAGATATTTGATTTCTGCTATCATCTAAAGACCTTTTGAGCCAATGTCATCATATATAATCCCTGAGAAAAAGAAGGATCGGAGCATCTCCAAGATGAAGGAGTTTGTGACGTACCCTTCCCTGAAAAAGAGAGAAAAGTCAGGACATCCAAATGAAGGATGATGTGAGAAACCAAGAAAACCCAAATGACTCAAAAAGAGTGCAAAAAGATCATCGTAGGGAAAACACCCAAATATCAAACTGCCAAAGTTGCCAAAAGTCATCTTTTCTCATGCAAAATTCTTTTATCAATATCTTTTCATTACTTGCTTTCTTGAAATTAAGAGTATTTCTTCTATTCTCATATCAAGGAAATAAATAGCTTCCTTGAAGAAAATCATCAGCGCTAAAATTTTGAATTTAACTCTTAAAACTGAGGAGTTAACCTCATTGGAGGAAATACTCTAGGTAAAAGAGGGAGTCTCTTTACACATACGTGCACATTTTCAAGCATTTGAATCAGCTATAATTTTATCTGATTGGCAAAATTTTCTAGATACTCCAAGAATGAAATAAACATTCAATATCCATTTTGATGCAACCTAGCGTTGTTTATATCTTCCAAAAGAGTTGCCTCATTCAGTTGAAGTATCTCTTTTTGTCCCATCGCGGTTTCTTCAGTCAAGGATTCCGTATGATGTTTCCCACTCAGGATAAGGGTCAAACCTAAACCATTTGCGAAAGATCATTTGATTTCAAAAGCTATTTCAGTCTCAGCAACGAGACACCCCATTTCTTCCCCTTTTCGAAGCTTTAGGGAACCCTATATTTCCTCCTTTCACAAAAACCCCTCTCGAATTTGTTCATCCAAATTCTGAATGTCCCATCGTGCTTTCTCCATTTTTGAGAAACCCGTATGGTAGATTTCCTATCCAGATTAAGAGTTAACCTGGAACCTCGCTTCGTGAGTTATCTTCCTTGCAGGTTTGGGTTAAACCTGAGTCACATTCCAATGAGATTTCGCGATTTGACGAGATGTTCTCTTCCAGTCCCATCATGGTTCTTCCCATCAAGGAACCCATGCTTTGTATATCCATCCAGGATAGGATTCCTACTTGAACTTCATTTCACGAGGCATTTTTAAAAAAAAAAAAATTTGTCCCATCAAGGTTCTCATGTACTCCTTTCCTCATTCAAAGCACTTTTTGATATATCTTCGTCCCATCCAGGTTAAGGGCTAAACCTGAATCATTTCAAAAAGAGTATCTTGTCTCATCCATGAGTCCTGATCAAAATTCTCATTTCCCACCATTTTAGGATTTTCACCCAAAGTCCCATCACGATTTCCTCATTTCTATCATTTGATCACACTATCTTCGAGGATTTCGTCTCCCCAAAACCATTCAGGATAAGGTTTCAAAGCCTGAGAAGTCATGTTTCCCAAATAAATTCTTCCACACCCAGTTCAGATCTGTCGACTGGGGCATTTTCAAAATTTGGAGTGTTGTCTTTGCCACTAAGCTCGGCTTTCAACCGGCTTAGTAGCAAAGAGGGGAATCTGTGAACACCCCAAATTTTTCAAAGACTTGCAAAATGACCCTTTTGCCCCTAACTCCATCTTCTGAGAAATCAAAGCAAATTCTTTAGACTTTCTGGATTAAAAACCATATTGATCCATTTAAAATCGTTTTCAGGTTCAAATCCGGTGCTTTAAATCCATATTTCCTTAAAACCCGGATCCTAACTCATTTCTGAAGAAATTTTCTCAAATTGGCTTTAAAATTCTCAGAAAGAATTCTCTTTTGTAAATATTTTTGCAAAAACACCAAAAAATTAGTTTTAACCTTTGTTTTCTCGCAAATCTTAGGATTTTATTCTAAAAATACAAAATAATAGAAAAATAACACAAAAACCAAAAATTTGGAAAATTTTTGAGAAAAACAAATGATTTTTGAGCCTTTTGAAAAACAATTTTTGCTAAAAACCTCGGAAGCCCCTTTTTGTGAAAATTTAAAAACCGAAGGGGGTCTTTTGCAAAACCCTCCTTTAGGGTTTTCCTTCGTAAGGAAGAAAAGGAAAACAGCCGCCCCCCTCGATTCTCTCTTCACTCTCGCCTCTCTCCCCTTCTCGGCTTCCATCTCCAAACCCTCCAGCCGCTCATCTTCAACAGATCCCCTTCTCGAAGCACCTTCCCTCCCTTTAAAAAGATCACTCAAGGAAACCCTAAGGGCACCGTCTTCTACCCCACCATCTTCTTTTCCTTCAACGATGGCCTCTCACTCCACCATCGCCCTTCACCCTTCCCCCTTCTAGCCTTCGTTACGGTTTCCCTTCTCCGACAATTGAAAGAAGAGAACCTCCGCAGCAAGGCTACAAGTGAGTCATTACTCTTTTCTTCATTCGATTCTCTGTAAAAGATTTTTTTTTTCTTCCTTTTTACTGTATTCCTTTTCCTTCTCCTTCGCTTTTTTTTTTTTGGAAAGCCCGCGATGCGATCGACCTGCATATAGCAGGATCGACCCATCTATGGCTATATTAACGAAACGTTCTAGTTTCAACACATGTTTTCTATTTCCTGCAAATTGTCCCTGAATTTCCTTTCGATTTATAGAAGCTTCCATCTGTTTGCGATCTCTACACACGGATTTGATTTAACTCCATCATTGTCATTTTTTTTTATTTTTATTCGTTTTCTACCTCTCCTTTGTTTGTATCGAAAATGGGCGATATGTCTAGCATCGCTGGCAATAGGGTACATCAACAGAGTCTGGTTCTTAGTGAAGAAAAGAGGAGTCGTTGGTATAGAATAATATCTGCGCTGGATCGTTGCCTTGAATTACATTCTGCGTACAGGTTGCAACCAATCTCAGGTTGTTACTCGATGACAAGCCTCTTTGGTGAGGTATTAATTGTTAATAGGAATCGAGTTTACTCTATAAACTCAAGATAATAATGAAGTCATCATCAACATTCAGAACAAAGGGTATTTAAAATTCAGACATCAAGGTAAGCAGGACCCGGTCGTATCTCCTCCTAATCCTTGTTCTTGGGGTGATGTAGCGCAGACCAGAGAAATTATTCTGGTAACCAGTTGAATCAATGACACAAGGGCAAAATGAAGATCATGCGCTGATCACAAGAATTTCTCTGTATGAATATACATGAAGTTGTTGCAAAAAAAAAAAAAAAGTTTATGAATTAATGGAAGTGATTTAAATTGCTAACAACCTGATGATCATTCTGTTTGTTCTTAAGCTATCAGATTATCTCGTTTCTGTTTTATCTGTTTTGCTTTAATTTTAAGCTTCAATTCCTGTTTCTTTTTTTTTTATATTATGATGTCGAGTAACCATTCAATTGCTGATCAATCCAATTTCAGCAATCAAGTAGCTGATCGCTGGTTGCCATCACCTGCATAACATCCCTTACCATTGATCGGTCCCATTCAATTGATTTCCTATTTTGCTGTCAATAAAACGGAATCTCATGAATATCGTAGCTTCTTATTTCATTCCTATTTCAAGTTGCATTCATAAGATTTATATATTTTATATGTTTTCTCTGTATAATATCCTGTGTCAGAATTATTTTCTTGAATATGTTTGTCAATTGGCATCCATCGTAAGGTATATCTTTATCGAGATGACATGCCACTGTTCTATGGCGACTTGGTAGTAGCCCTGATGTTATTTCAAATGTGAGCATAAAATATATATATATATATATATATATATATATATATATATATATATATATATATGTATGTATGTTTGAAACAATGGCTCGTGATTTTCTTCTGGAAAGAATTGATCATACCTCGAAATTATATAAGGGTAGTAGGTTGAACTGTAGGTTGTCAAAGGCAGGTACATCTGGAAATCTTGGAAGTTTTTGAAGATATATTATTTGCTAACAATGATATGCAGGATCCGCTTACTATTGTTGCAGTGTTTCCAAACTTTAGGGAAAATGAGTGTACGATTGGCTTGGCATATGTTAATTTGACCAAAAGAGTCATGGGTGTTACTGAACTTCTCGACGATAGTCAATTCACAAATATGGAATCAGCATTAATGGCTCTTGGTTGTAAGGAACACTCGTTATCAGTAGAAATTGCTAAAGTTGTTGAAGCAGGGCATCTGAATGATGCATTAGGGAGTTGTAACATGCCCACAACTGAGAGGGAGAAGACAGATTTCAAATCAAGGGATTTAGTACCAGATCTTGGCAAGCTTGTCAAAGGTTCTATAGAACCTGTCAGAGACTTGATTGCAAACTTAAATCATGCATCTGGGGTTCTTAGTATTTTATTGTCTTACATGGATCTGCTTGCAGGTAAAAGCAACTATGGATTTTAAGACCAAAGGATCACCATCGAGTTCGGTTCCCCTCCAATTTTGCTGCAATCACTAAAGTCGCATAGAGAGAGTAGGTGATGGAAGCATGTCCAATGAAACCCAATATATTGCTGTGTAGGAGGACCAACCTACTCCCATACAAGAGGCACCACTAGTAAATGTTTGCATCATATAGAATGTGAATTGTTGGAAGGATGTTGCCCACATTTGAAACATGCAGCTGAGAACATGGTATGTTGTTCATCTTTGCAAGTTGACTATATATTATGTCTGATAACTGCATCATTGGCTAGTTAGTGTGTGTGCTGTTGGAATCAGTTGAAAGAGTGTGAAGGTAATTACAATTGAAACCTTATATATTTATGCATTTGGTTCACAATCTTATATTTAGAAACATTGGACTTTTTTTTTCTTTGTCTTTAGGTATTATCACAATCTCTTGGCTTTCAAACCATGTCCATAAGTGAAGTGTCCTTACATGTATAACATTGTTTAGATTTCTGCATTGTGTTTAGGTGTCAATACTGTTCAACAACAGTGAGGAGCTCCAGAACCAACTCTAGTCACAGGATTTGTCCTTCGATGTGGTTAACATCAAATTTGGCTGATAGTAGCGTCACATGTGTGGAGAATCCGACAACTTGATCATTGCCTTAGTTAAAACATTTTGTTCATCTCTCCGATTTCTCATTTATAGCTTTGGTTTGAGAAATCATTTAAAGAGTTATTTTTGTTTGTGGTCTCTATGTTGATGATAGATGATAACAGAACAAGGTGTAGCAAGCTTTTGTAGATAATTTCTGCAAGGTGATATACAATGGGTTATAGGACACCACTTTCTCAGCGTGACTAAGCAAACCAGTCTCTTGTTTGGCCGGTCATGGATGGTCATCATTTCCCCCACCCAGCTATGGCTAATAGCTCATTGCACAGAGGTGTACTTCACCTCACCTAACCTATTATATCTTTACTCAGTAACACCGCCACTACCTCTCCACAGTTGCTGCAGAAACAACCTACCTTGTTTTGGATTTACAATAATGTTTCGCTGTAAGGCATCCTCACAGCCACATACATTTCATCAATGTATAGCATCCGTGTATTCCCACTTCAACACCATTTCTGTATATATCTTCAGCACGGTTTATACCCACTCACCACACTTATACTTTTTTTTCACATACGCAGCACCCTGTTGCACTTGTGATCAGCATTTGTAACTCATCCAATGCTCACAATCCCCATTCCCTGTACATATATATTCCCTGTGTATCATTTAGTACATGCTAATTACATGTTAGTCCTTTTTGCATACATACACATATTACTTTTCTTACCTACTGCATGTTATTTCCTCTGCATATGTACATTTCCCATGATTTCTCAAACAGCCTTTCATATACTTACAGCTATGCTTTGCATTGTCTCGGTCCCCTACCTGAATATAGTAATGACCATTGCATTATCACGTTTTTTTGTTATGGCTGCTTTCCCACCTGCATACTTTAACATATCAATATTTATGGTGATGACCACCCTTGAAATTCATTTGTAGAAATCGATGGATTAGTCAAATCTATCATGTTATACCTCTCATGAGCAGTTGATATATATATATATATATATATATATATATATAAGTATAATATATACACCATCCCCTATCTTTTCTTGATATGTGAACATCTTCTTACCATCAACATCTTTTGGAATTTGTGTGACATATTCAATTTATTATTATTTGGTATTAACCCAGTTATTTTGCAGGGAATATGTGGAAAAGGTTATCATTTGAAATTGTAAATTTGATTTTATCTATTGTAATAGTTAGATTGGAATGAGAATTTACATTTCCTGCTCTAGGTAGAATGAATGAGCATTATAAAATATCATGAATTGTTTGTTTTCATGCATTTTCACCTTTATTTCTCAAAATTCTCACAATAGTAAAACACGAATGGCACATGCACCATTTCGTAAGAGATAATAAATACTAAGTTGACGATCCACATCAATGGCCATAGTCAGGGTGTGGACAAAACTTAGAATTTTTATCTTTTACAAGATAACACTGGATCCACTTTCAAAATTCATCATATTTTCTCAAAATATTTTCTTTCTTTTATCAGAATTTAACTTAGGATTAACTCAAAATATATATCAATGGCCATAGTCAGGGTATATTGAGGGTTAATTTCATTTTAAATTCTATAAAAGCACAAAAAAATGTATTTTATTCTTCACTTGAATTTAAATGTGGTTATTATATAATATATCCAATGACCATAGTCAGGGATATATTATATCTTCAACCCCATTCTTAATTCACTTAAAGAATGAAATAGCTTTTCAAAATCCAATTTCAAACTTATTCAAATTCATTTCATCATTTAGGATAGAATTGCATCACATTTTTCAAAATCCTTTTTCAAAAACCCAAGTGATTTTGAACATCTTTTTTTCAAATTTCTATTTCAAATTCCAAATCTATCTCAATTTCAAAGTCCAATTTGACTTTGAAATTTCAAAATCATTTCATATTCAAACTCCAAAATTCCAACCCAAATTCAAAATTCAATTTCAAAGTTCAAATTAAACTTTGAAGCTTCTGATCCATCTTCTTGTTCAAAATCAAGTTTTCTTCAAGTTTTAAATCAAAGTTGAGATTGACTCTGAATCTCAAAAATCCAAACCTTCCTAAGTTCAATCTGGGTTTTCAAAACCCAGATCCATCTTTAAAAAGTCCTATTCGGACTTTTCACAACCCAAATCCAAAGTTAAATCCTAATCTCAATTTGGATCCAGATTTCCAAGTATAAATTCCATTCCACTTTGGATCTCCAATGACAGATCCAGATCCTCATTCCACTTCGGATCTCCAATTATAGATCCAAACTCCATTTAGGATCCAGATCCTCATTCTTTATTGGATCTCAGATTCAGACCCAAATCCATCTTAGGATCCAGAACCCAATTTGACCTTGGATCTTAGGCTTCAGATCCAATTCCATCTTAAGATCCAGAGTCCATCTCTACATTGGATCTTAGACTTCAGATCCAAATCCATCTTAGGATCCAAAACCCAATTCTTCATTGGATCTCAGATTCAGATCCAAATCCATCTTAGGATCCAGAACCCAATTTGACATTGGATCTTAGATTTCAGATCCAATTCCATCTTAGGATCCAGAGTCTGACCCTATCTTGGATCTTAGACTTCAAATCCAAATTTCATCTGGGATTCCAAATCTTAAATCCAAATCCATTTCATTTCGAGACTTCAAATCAAGTTTCCATTTCAGATCCTAAATCTAGAATTCAACTCTGAACTCTATTCAGAATCTAAATCTTGGATTCAGATTTCATCTTGAAATTCCAATTTTCAAAATCAAATTCTATTTTAAATTTCCTACATTTTATCCTGATTTCAAACTTCAAAGATAGAATTCAATTCCAGTCCAAGTATCTATCCAAATTCAAAGTCCATTTATGACTTTGAAAGTTCCTTTTCTCTCTTTTCTCTCACCTCAGTTTCAAGATCATTTTTTCAAACCCAGATTTATTTTCTCCAAAGCTCTTGATTATTCAAAAAACTTAGAACTTTAAAACTTAAGTTCTAAAAGTTAGAAATCATTTCTTCACTTTATCAGATCCATCTCAGAAACACTTGGGAATTCTTCAAAATATTTTTCAAAAAGAGCATACATCTTTGCATTTGCACAAGCATGATTCTTTGTGCATCTAGACTTAGGATAAATACTTAGATAATTTCTTAGCAAAGCAAAAGGCATAAATTCGACCCTTGGTTCGATTACCCTTGGTAAAGGCGCCAGGAACGGTCGAACCTCGTACCGACGAGCGGATCCCGTCTCCCAGTTTTCCCACAAATATTTCAAAAACGGAGGCGAGTTATTTCAAAAAATTTCTAAATTAAGGTCAAGTGAGACCCCGCAAAAGAGTTCCTCTTCTCTTCTTTTTCTTTTCTTTACTCTTCTCTCTTTCTTTCTGTCTTTTATCTTTCTCCCTTCAAAAAGGAGGAAAATAAGAGGTTAGAAAGGAAAAGAGAAGGAAGAGAGAGAATATTACGAGAGGAAAAATTTTGCGATGATCACAAATTTGAAATAGAAGTTTGAAAAAAGATGTTCAAAATCACTTGAAAAAAAAAAGAAATTTGAAAATATGATGCATTTCTATCCTAAATGATGAATAAATTTAAATGATTTTAAAATAGGACTTTGAAGAGCTATTCCATTCTTTAAGTGAATTAAGAATGAGGTTGAAGATATAATATATCCCTGACTATGGTCATTGAATATATTATATAATAATCACATTTAAATTCAAGTGAAGAATAAAATATATTTTTGGTTCTTTTATAGAATTTGAAATGAAATTAACTCTCAATATACCCTGACTATGACCATTGGTATATGTATTGAATTAATTTTAAATTGAATTCTGATAAAAGAGGAAAATATTTAAAGAAAATATGATGTTTTTTTTTTAAAAGGATCCAGTGTTATTTTATAAAAGATAAAAATACTAAGTCTTGTTTACATCCTGACTATGGCCATTGATGTAAATCAACTTAGGATTAATTACCTCTTACGAAATGGTGCACGTGCCATTCGTGTTGCCATTTGTGAGAATTTGAGAAATAAAGGCAAAAAAAATGCATGAAAACAAGCAATTCATGATGTTTACAATGCTTATTCATTCTATCTAAAACAGGGAATGTAAATTCTCATTTAGGTCTAGCTATTACAACACATGAAATCAAATTTGCAACTCCAAATAATGACTTTATCCATATATTTCCTGCAAAACAACTGGGTTAGTATGACAAGAGAAGGAAAATTTGCACATATATATATATGTTAATTGATGAAGTACTCATATGCCGAGATATAAAAAAAAAATGAAGAATGACATTACATGCCTATATATATGCATGCCTATATACATACGAATATATGCATATATATATATATATATATATATATATATATATATATATATATATATATATATCACATGTGGTATATACTTAATGTAGGTAGCTGGGAGTGATATTGAGGTTGTGGGAGTGTCAACATGGCAGCAATGAAAGCACAAGAAGTTATATAGGTGAAGGTGCAGGTAAAACATACATGTGCACAGTGTGGTGAAAATGACTTGGGAATGGCCTCAGGTGGAGGTTTGTGCAATGTTGTATGTAACTGAAACAATATGAGTGCTACAGAGGTGATGCAGTATATGTTGACGGTGCATTCTCTGACTTCCAGATTTTGCCATCATTTTCTTCTTTCTCATGAAGTTTGTACTCAGCCTCCTTGTGGGGTTGACCTCAAACACAATGGTATAATGCGATGGAGAAGGGTGCAGTGATAAGGTGATGACAGTACCCAATGTGGCTGTATGGGTATGAAACAGTGGATAGGGAAAACTACAGCTGGCGGGCTGAAAAAAAATGAAAGTGCTGGAGGTATACAACAAGACTCAACACAGTGATAGTATGGTATAGGGAAAGGAGGGGCAGCAAACATCATGCTTAGTGAATGTACAAATGAAACACCCTTATCCAGGCATATGCTGTGGATATACATAGGCTACGACGCAGTGTAGGGGGGGTGTTGGGCATTGAGTATGTAATATGGAAGGTGATGCACCTGTGACCACGTTGTGATTATACAGGAGCAGGGTTTTTATGAATATACATGAGGATATATTGGAGTTTCAGCAACCACGGGTTGTTGTAACTGTCAATGGCAGTCCTGGATTCCAAAAAAAAAAGTCTGCAAAACTGTGACACAGTATTATTAAGATCACTTAGGATGGGAAGAAAGCCTACAAATTTCTGGTAACTTTAGGTACACAACCTTCTTGAAGACAGACAGTATGTGGTATAAATGTAAACTTCTAGGAGAGTCATAAAACTGGGAAAGATACAGGACATCATTTGAAAAACCTTCAACACTATGAGATTTTAAGTATAGATATAAGAAAAAAAAAAAAAAAAGAAACTCCCAGAGATGCCATGATCCATAACACGTTAGCTGTGTGAACAGCTCCATTGAGAAGGTGGATAGTTAATTTCCACAAAGCAATGTTATATCATTCTTCAAGTGCTTCTTTTGATTTTCTTATCACCTGCAAGTCAATAGGCACATTAAATGACGAATTCCTGATAATGACATATTTCACCTTAACGTTTTGAGTAAGTTAATAACGTTATATCAACTTAGATGGATCAAACATTGTAATCTGACCACTAATTCCAGTTGTTAAAAACCCACCTTCTAACATAGCACAGATGTCTCAATACCTCCTCTCTGCAAAGTAGTGAACATGTGCTGGACAAGGCTTACAACATTCGATCCAGAAGGACCTGCTCAACCATGTACGTATTTAACAATACTTATGTTATTCGAGTCTTCATTTTCAAGCTCTAAGGCGTGTCATTTTGTTCTGCAACACCTTCAAGACCACCATGAGACCCATTTGATGAGAACTCATTAAAATTTTTGCATAACACCACCATCAAGTGTAGTGAGGGTGTTATGACATAGGTTTTAATATTCTGTGTTTACTAAGGTTTTAACTCTTCAGAAAAACTAACGAACAACAAGTTAGAAACAAATGTTAAATGATGGCATGTCAAGCATTATCATTCTACAATACAGAAAAATAGTAAGCAGGTGATGCTCTTGATATGCATATGTGTTTAACACAATTTAAGAATTTTTTAATACAGAGCAGAAGCTAGTAAATAACGAACCATGTACAGAAGATTCTCACCTAATTTTGATGTGTTGTGATCTTGAGCCCAGGTGTATCTCAAATGAGCTTAATCTGCTTAACAGCAAAATGACTGCTCTGTTAATAACAACGAAGCAAACTGATGCTCAATAGACCTACTTAACATTCCTTGCTATAATCTTAGCAGGGCAATCTTAGCAAGATCTCGACTGGAGCAATACAAAAAAAAAGGGGGCCCATCCTGCCATCTCGAGGAGGGGAGAAAGAGAGCTTCTGAATGTCTAGCTTCCTGATAAAACACAATCAATTCCATGACCGATTGCCAAAAGGACTCTCATAATGGGGTATTCCTACCATGTCTTTGTAAAGGATGTATAGACAGAGAACGGGAGACACATGACATACATTATGTTGTGTATGATACATTTCAAATGGGTGGAATGCAGTAACCAAAATAACCATCGAGGTTGAAGGAAGGACGCTGAGACGATATGGGAGTTAAGAGGATGCAACGATGGGTAATATTTTAGCAGATATGAACCGAATACAAAGGAGCATTATGTTGGAAAATAAAATGTAGATACGATGTCAATCCATGTGGGATCTGGCATCATGTAGACAAGAGGGGAAATCACTGCCAAAGAACTGCATCTAACGCTGTGAACACCCCAAATTTTTCAAAGGTTTATAAAATGACCTTTTTGCCCCTGACTCCATCTTCTGAGAAAACCAAAGCTAAATTTCAGTCATTCTTCAGGTTTTCTGGATTAAATTTCATACTGATATATTCAAATTCGATTTCAGAGTCGAACCTGGTGTTTAAGGTTCAAATTTGAGCCTCGTTATTCAAATTTACAAAACAAAATTATAAAATACCAAAAACATTTTCTGAATGGCTCAAATAGCTCATTCGACACCCATTTAGATCAACTATTTTTATATTTTCTCGATTTAAGGTCCAAACCTCGAATATCACCTCAAATTCCAGGTCCGAATTCGCTCTCTAAAGAATTTTT
This sequence comes from Nuphar pumila, assembly GCF_984573655.1. Lineage (NCBI taxonomy): Eukaryota > Viridiplantae > Streptophyta > Magnoliopsida > Nymphaeales > Nymphaeaceae > Nuphar > Nuphar pumila. Next base: position 44,866,611 of record NC_143257.1, read on the forward strand.
CAGAGAAATAACTTTTAATTCTCAAAAGAACTCTCTTTTGTAAATATTTTTGCAAAAATACAAAAAAATCAATTTTAAATCTTTATTTCCTCGCAAATCTTAGGATTTTATTCTAAAAATACAAAAAAATGAAAAAAAACAACACAAAAACCAAAAAAATCTGAAAATATGGAGCTCAAAACCTTTTAAAAACTTGTCTTTTTCTAAAAACCTCATTTTAAAACCATTTTTTTATATAAAAATTTTTGTCGAAGGAGCCTCTTTTTGGAAAACCCGAAAAAACAAATTTTCACGAACCTTCCAAACCCTCCCTTTTTCTCTCTCTCGCCCGATTTCTCTCAGAGCTTTCCCTCAGAGACCCTATCTCTCCCTGGCAGACTCTCAGCCTCCCGTCCATCGCACCCCCTCTTCTCCATTAACCACCCATCCTCCGAACCCCCTTCCATCGCCATTCATCTTCAACCGATTTCACCTCTCGAACCTTCTCTTCCTCCTTAAAAGGGCACGCAGGAAGCCCCATTCGCTCGCCCGTTGTCACCCCCGCACCCTTACTCTCATCCACTGATCCGTCTTCTACCCTTCTGTGCCTTTTCTTCCTCTTCCCATTTACCCCTCTTCTGCACTTGGGTTCTGAAGGAGACTTGCAGCTGAAGCCTTATCTGAATTACCTCCAAGCTTCAGAATCTCTGAAGAGCCACGATCAATCAATCTGGCAACAATCAGGGTCTTTAATTCCGGCAATACAAGCGAATCAGTGACAAAGGCGAGACCTCTCCTCCTCCTTTCAAAATTCCTGCAAGATTACGGTAAGAATTCCTCCTCTCCCTTCTACTTCTTCTGATTTGTTTTTTTTCTTTTTTTGGGTTTTCTGTTTTTTTTTCCTCTTCCATCAAAAGCACCGTCGGTAACGTTGAGTTGCCTATGGCAATTCCAACCTACCTTGTGCAAAAGCAACGGAATGTTCTTGTTCCAACATCGTTTTTCCTTTTTTTTATAATTTATTATCGAGTTTCAATGTTTTTTTTTATATGCATGTTGTGATTACGATTTATGTTCTGTCTTATTTCCTCTTCTTTATTTCAGTTCTATACTGTATTTTCTTTTCAGTTTTCTTATTCTTTTATTCTTTCTTTCTTTTCTTTTTTCTTTTCTTTTTTCTTTTTTTTTTCTTTTTTTTTCATTCGTTTGTTAAGTTCCGTTGGGTTATAATCAAACATCTATTTCTACTCAGTGTTTTCCCTAGGTCAATTTACATCTCTTATGTTACATTCTCTTTCTTTCATCATTTCATTCACTGTTGTCATCGTGTTGTTTCATGAATATGACTATTTCTTTCTGTTTGAATCTCTTCCTTCTTAATTTCAGGTATGACCATCGGCTGTAAGAATCATTTAGGATCATTATGATGAATGCAATATATAGGATTCCATTGTCATCAACATAATTTAGGCATCTATCGAGCCATCCACCCATTAGGATTCGTGTTTCCTCCATTGCAATTTTGAAATTATAAAGTACATGCATCTATGGATCATATGTTGAGGTTTTGCATTTTTTTTAGGTATATACCCCCGCTCATCTATTCATCCCATACTCTCATTCAGATTCATGCTTTTCGTATCTCCTTTTGAGTCACTTTATTTATTTATTTATTTATTTTTAGCATCTCATTAATAGCATCTTGCTTTGTTTCATCGCTGCCCCATTAGCTTCATTGTTGTTAAGACGCCCACTGGTGGCGTGTCAAGCCCTTCATTCAGCCTCTCCTTGAGCTCAAGTTTTGGTGCTTCATAGCAAAAGCGTTCTGTATTTTATTTTATTTTATTTTATTTTTTCTGTTATGACGTTCCTTTCAGTGCCTGATGCTCTAGTTTTCTGTCTTATACTGTTGGGTCACTGGACAATCCCCTTTGTCCTTACCATGAAATGCCAGATTCTACACATGGGTAAGTATGAATGTGTATCATTCAGCAAGCAAGGGTGCACAGGGAAGAAACCCTCTGCTAGCAACAACGCTTCCAAAGTTTGATCCCTAGGTGTCGGCCTCGAATTAGGGAAAGATACAGGACTTCGGACTGTGGTATGTATTCCCCGGACTTAACTCTATGTTTATCAAAGCTACTCTTCTCATATGGTTTAGCAATACTCCCTAGCAATGAAATGAATTCAGCAAGTGATTCACCCTGTTTTGGATTTTGAGTCATTATGTTCTAAAACTTTACTCAATGGTCTTAAAGATAAAATGGAAATACCACAGGGGTACAGATGATGAACTTCATTATGGGACTGTCATTTGCCTCTTGCGCTGTATTTATCGATCTAGTGGTAACAAAGAGATACAACATTTCATAATTTTAGAGTCATGAGCAGAATTTGTCAATGTTTATCTTTTACTATTACCTTTGTACCTTTGATGGAAAACTGTAGATTTATGTTAGTTGAAAGCTTAGGCAAAATTGATATACCTGCTGCCATTCAATTGTGTTCATATTATAAATTTATTGCTTCATATTAGAGTAGTAGCTTAGTTCCTGGTGATGATCCTGAAGGTGCTCCATCCAATTGTCTTCATAGTAAAGTCGGGTCATCGAAGCATCGCCACCGTGGTTTGAGGTATGTATCTCACACTAAACCCACTTCACTTTTATTATCTCTTCAAAATACACTGTTCATACCCTTCATATTTCCAGATCTTACATACTTGTTCCCACCATGGGCATGCATTTCACACCACTTCTAGCTTTATGCACAATTGCATGGTACCTTCATAATTTGTCACCCATTTACCCGTCACTGTAGCTATCACTTATTCCATCTGCACCATTTCCAGCCCATACCGATTATTTATAACATTTGGAAGTTGAAGTTCTAGTTCATATCCCACCATCAGCACACACAGTCACAACTCACCAATTCTCTGTTATTGCGGTCATTTTCACATCCACATTGTAGCTATCTCCACAGTACCTGTTGTATGGCAGCATTCTCTTCTTATGACACCCTCCAATTGCGTTAAATACCTACCGTCATCTTAGCATTATTTACAGTTTCTTCACCTCTGTGCCACTTACAACAGCACACCTCATTGCAGTCTCACCTTGTATATAGCAGGCAGTTATTAATATTGCACATGCATGGATGCAAGGGCTGTGACAAATCATGATGTCCCTTTCCATCTCACCACCCTGCAAGTATACAGCACCTAAAGCAAGTCACTTATTGCCCTTCACTCACCCCATTCACCTAACACTTTCAGCCACATCAAGCATCTTCTGTATTTCCTTTTTCTGGAATCTGCAAAAAGCCATGGTAAGACAGTCATGGGCATGAGTAATTCCAAGTAATGTTGAAGGTCCTGATCTGACATTTAGATATCCTGGCTTGGAGGAGCTGAAGATTTGATGAAGTCAAAAGGAAAACCTTGGTGGTAACTTGGCCAAATGAAGTAGAAGTATCATGTAGTCGTAGGTCATCCCAAATACTCTTAACTCGGTCTACCTAAATTTTGCTCTCCTGGTAATAGTGGTTCAAGGATGGAAATAGGTGCCCCTACAGAAAAAAATTTAGGTCATAGGATATAAACAAACAACATTTTTCCCACATCATCTCTATACACTCACCACCAACTATTCATGTTACTTTATCCCCTAAACAACTACCTTTAGCCCATCTACTGCATATCATTCCATTTATATATATATACATTCATGCACATATATAAGTATACGTATATATATATATATGTATACATATGCATGTATATATGTACATAAATATGTATCATTTTTCCACACTGTTAGATCTTAAATACCTTGGCATGTGAGCATTCTTTTACCATCAACATCTATATAATATGTGCAATTTTTCTTCTCTTTTCGTACTAATCAAGTATCTTGTAGGGGAATATGTGGGAAAGGTCATTTTTTTTTAGTTGTAAATTCACTTTCATGTATTGTAATAGATTAGACCTTAATGAGAATTTACATTTCCTATTTTAGATAGAATGAATGAGCATTGTAAATATCATAGATTGCTTATTTTCATGCCTTTTATCTTCATTTTCCAAAATTTCACAAATGGAAACACGAATGGCACATGCACCATTTCGTAAGAGGTAATTAATCCTAAGTTGATGATTTACATCAATGGCCATAGTCAGGATGTAAACAAAACTTAGTATTTTTATCTTTTATAAAATAACACTGAATTCACAGTGGATCCCTTTTCAAAAATCATCATATTTTCTTTAAATATTTTCCTCTTTTATCAGAATTTAATTTGAAATTAATTCAATATATATACCAATGGCCATAGTCAGGGTATATTGAGAGTTAATTTCATTTTAAATTCTATAAAAGCACCAAAAATGTATTTTATTCTTCACTTGAATTTAAATGTGGTTATTATATAATATATTCAATGACCATAGTCAGGGATATATTATATCTTCAACCTCATTCTTAGTTCATTTAAAGAATGAAATAGCTTTTCAAAATCCAATTTCAAAATTATTCAAATCCATTCATCACTTAGGATAGAACTGCATCATATTTTCAAAATTCCTTTTTCAAAAACTCTAAGTGATGTTAATATCTTCTTCAATCAATCTTCAATTCTTGTATAATCCAATTCATCTTTTCATTTTCAAATTCTATTTCATTTTTTTCAAATCTCAAAGTTCAATTTAACTTTGAGATTTTAAATTCATTTTTTCAATTGAAATCAGATTTCAAAGTTCAAATTTGTCTTTGAAATTTCAAATTCATTTTAAAACTTCCAATTCAAAACAGATTTCAAAGTTCAATTTGACTTTGAAACTCTTGATTCATTTTTTCCAAATTCAAGTTTCAAATTCAAAGTCCAATTTGACTTTGAAATTCATTTATATATTCCAAGTTTAAATTTTCAAAACAATTCTGAAATTCCAAAATCCAAAGTTAGATCCTAATCTTGGATCCAGATTTCCAAGTATAAATCTCCACCTTTTCGGATCTCAGACTTCAGATCCAAAATCCATTTAGGATCCAGAACCCAATCTCTACTTTGGATCTCAAACTTCAGATCCAAATCCATTTTTAGGATCTAGAACCCACTTCAACTTTGGATCTCAGACTTCAGATCCAATTCTATTTTAGGATCCAGAATCCAACTTCATTTTGGATCTCAGACTTTAGATCCAAAATCCATATTAGGGTCCAGAGTCCAACTCTATCTTGGATCTCAGACTTCAGATCCAAATTCCATCTTGGATTCCAAATCTTGGATCCAATTCCATTCAAAATTTCAGATCCAAATTCCACCTTGATTCCAATTCTTAAATCCAATTCCTATTTCTAGGTTCTAAATCCAAAATTCAATTTTGAAATCTATCTAGAATCCAAACTTTTTTATTTCAAATTCCATCTTGAATTTCAACCTTTTAATCAATTCTAGTTCTCAATTCTATTTTTCCCACATTTCATTTTGATTTCAAACTTCAAAAGTTAGAATTCAAATCCATTTCATCTCTATTCTGATTCAAAGTCCATTTATGATCTTGAAGTTTCCTTTCTTCTCCTTTTATCTCAAACTTCAAAATCATCTCTTTCAAAACCCAGATTTATTCTTTCCAAACTCTGATTATTCCAAAATCTTAGAACTTTAAATCTCAAAGTTCTAAGTTAGAAACCATTTCTTCACTTTCTCATCAGGTTCATCTCAGAAACACTTGGAAAATTTCAAATCATTTTCAAAAAGAGCATATATCTTTGCATTCGCACAAGCATGATTCTTTGTGCATCTAGACTTAGGATAAATTCTTAGATAGTATTTAGGCAAAGCAAAAGGCATGAATTCGACCCTTGGTTCGATTACCCTTGGTAAAGGTGTCAGGAACGGTCGAACCTCCTACCGACGAGCGGATCCCGTCTCCCAGTTTTCCCGCAAATATCTCAAAACGAAGGCAAGTTATTTTCTTAAAAATTTTCAAATTAAGGTCAAGTGAGACCCCGCAAAAGAGTTCCTCTTTCTCTTCTTTTTTTCTTTTCTCTTCTCTCTTTTTTTTCCGTCTTTTATTTTCTCCCTTCAAAAAGGAAGAAATAGAGGTTGGAAAGGGAAAAGAGAAGAAAGAGAGAGAATATTACGAGAAGAAGAATTTTTGCGATGATCACAGTTTTGGCGACCGTGATGGGACTCGTCTCCGTCTGGTCGAATTATGCCTTGCTTTGCTTTTGATATTATCTAAGTCTTTATTCTTCAAATGTCAGCTTCATTTTCTATGCAAACCTTAGGAGCCTAGACTCTGCCCTAAAAGCTGACATCATTGCATATAGGATCTAAGTATTGTTTGGTAGGACCATATTGAGGAGATTATTCCATGTTCACATTAGACTTAGGTCTTAAATACAACTCTCCTCAATTCTAGGGATTGAATGCAAAACAATGTATGCAAGTGTATGTTTCTTTTCATTTTAATCTATCTCTTTAGGACTTGCATTAGAGCCTTCTGATTTTTATTGCATGCTGAACATGTTTTTCGAAAACATCCCTTACCTATATTTGTCCTGGTCTTCACGTTGCTGGGCTGCCTCACTGAACCATAGTTCGAGAGAGAGCCTCACAACTGGACCACTTATTTGGGTTCCCGCCCCCCTACCACGTACCTAAGGGCCATAGTCCGAGGTATATCGGTAGGTGCTCAAGGATGTTGGGAAGCCATTACTTTAGAACCGGAGGAATATTTCTATGCCACGTACTTCGAGCTTCGGCTTGAGTATATCGGCATATCTTGATTGAAATCAGATGATCTGAACCTTAGAGTTAGGATTAAGGTCCTACAAGCCATTTCAAATTATTGCATTTTAGAGTCAGCTTCTAGGGAGTGCTATTCTGTGCATTATTGCTTGTATAAATTAATTCTTTTATAGTTATCATCTTGAAAATTCTTATTTTTTAAAACCCTGGATATGTATTTCATAAAAATTCTTTTCTTAAATCCAGGATTGTATATTTCTCATTTCTTTATTCCTTTATTTCTTAAAAACCTGGACATGTCTTTTAAGTCTTCCTATCTTTCAAAAAGTCTAGGCATATTTCTTTCCTTTCTTCTGATTTATTTTAAACCTTTGATTCTGCCTGCAATTTTTCAAAAGTATTCAAGGTCTTGTCATTTATCTTCAAGATACTCTTCTTCATACATTCTACCTTCTTCATATAAAATCCTTTTTATCGGGAGATCTTTTAAAAATTCTCTTTCACTATCCCCCTTCCTTTCAAAAAATTCTTTGTCCTGAACCCTTCATTTATTTCTTCAGAAAAACATCAAACATTTCATCATGGTTCAAACAAGAGCGGGAAGAAAGGCAACTCAGCGGCACAATGACAGCGAAGTGGAAGAAATAAACTCTTCCAGATTTTCCCGAAAGCATAATTCAGAGAAAGATGATGTTGACCCGACAATGTATAAGATCTTTCAAAAAATGATGGCAAAAATGATGTTCGAGCAAGCTGGGGCAAGTTCAAAGAAGACATTCTCTAAGAGAAAGACCAAGGGAAAGCCAGTAAAGAAGCGTGTCAGAATAAAAAAGAAGAGGGTCCAGCAGGACAACACATCTGAGGGCACAAAATCAGCAAATGAGGACTCCGAAGAAGAGCAGTTTGTATTCATCCCAAAACATCTGCGACAACCCAAGAAGACGACAGAAGAGCTCGAATCAGTCAACAAGCCTAAAGATGGGGTCCCGGCAGAAGATTCAGTTCAAGTATTGACTAAGATGGTCAAAGATCTGCAGATCCGAGATAAAGGAAAGAGGATATATACCAGACAGGACTTCTACCTTGGTTTAGATGGGGACAACAGCTTGGAAGATCTCCTTCGGAAATTTATTAAGTTCGATGGGTCCGGCAACCCAAAGGCCCATATTGCAATGTTCTTCGCCGAATGTGCCAGGTTCAGTGAAGACAATTGGGCCCTCTTCTTGTGCTTTTCTCGCAGTTTAGAAGTCATAGCAACAAAATGATACACAGAGCATATCAACCCTGTCGAGCTGCATGATTTTGACAAAGTTGTCAACCTGTTTGTAGAGAGATTCATGTTCAATACTGAGGCACCGCCAACCCTCAATCACTTATGCAATTTGAGGCAGGATGACAAGAAAAAGGCCATAGATTTCATCCGTAGGTGGAGAGATACCTGCAACAAGATGAGAACCCCCATCTCGGAGGAACATGCCCTTCAACTCATCCTCAATAACTTCTCTCAACCTCTGAAAAGCCTCATTTTCCCATACCCTTCCAAGTCTTTTATTAAGTTGATTGAGCGAGCTGAATGGCTCGAGATGGGAATAGATAATGGAGTCTATGACGGTACCACCCTGGCAAGGGGCAATCAAGATGCAAAGAAGAAAACCCATTTCACTCTTTCCGCTGGTCCCTCATCCGACAACAAGGGTAACAAGGATGATCATGTCAGCAATTCAGAAGGATTCAGAGGTCAAAAAGGAAGGTCTTCCAGCAACAATAAGCCTTCCCAACTGTGAACACCCCAAATTTTTTAAAGATTTGCAAAAATGACCTCTTTGCCCCTGACCCCATTTTCTGAGAAAATCAAAGCAATTTTAAAGCTGAATTTCAGTCATTCTTCAGATTTTCTGAATTCAATTCCATATTGCTATATGCAAAAATTAATTTCGGATCCGAATCCAGTACTTTAAATCCATATTTCCTCCAAATCCGGATCCAAACCCATTTCTGAAGAAATTTTCTCAAAATAGCTTTTAAATTCTCAGAAAAATTCCCTTTTGTAAATATTTTTGCAAAAACACAAAAAAAAATAGTTTTAATCTTTGTTTTCTCACAAACTTTAGAATTTTATCCTAAAAATACAAAAAAATGAAAAATAACGCAAAAATAAAAAAAATTTGGGAAAATTATGAGAAAACAAATGAGTTTAAATCAATTTTGCTAAAATCATTTTAAAAGCACTTTTTATGGAAAACTTTTAAAGGAATCCCTTTTTATAAAATATTTCTTTAAGAGGGGGTCGTCGGAAGGCTTGTAGGGTTTTGAGAACCCTTCGCAGAATGGGGGGGGACCAAAACCCTTTTTCCACTCTATCTCTCTCCCGATTCTCTCCACCGAAACCCTACATCTCCCAAACCCTCCATCTCGGCTGGCTAGCACCTTCTCCACTCTCACCTCTCTTTTTATCGCACTGATTCCTCTCTTCTCCACCCTCAATCCTCTCCATTCTCATCGCCCAGCCGCCCGATCACCTTCCCGAACCACCCATCTCTAACAACCACAAACCCTAAACCCCTTCTCGAATCATCTCCTCCACCTTTAAAAGGGGCACAGAAGGCCTCTTTTTCGATCCATCGCTCTTCACCCCCGCATGACTTCTCCTTCTTCTTCTTCTTCTTCTTCTTCTCAATTTTTCCTCGTTTCTCTCAATCTCTTCTCTCTGGTACCCCTTTCCCGAACGACTGTCATTGATCCATCTTCACGGTACCTCTTCTACAGAAGGAAGCCGATCATCCTCCGCCAAGGCTACAACGACCAACCTCCTGCAACTTTATACAGAAGCGCCTCTTCCGTCCCAATCGGAGTGTAGGCCGCGATTATAGAGGGCATTGAAGGATCAATTCTATCCTTCTACCGTCGGACCTTCCATCAAGTTACGAACAAAGGGAAAGCCCACCTTGTTTTTCAGCAGAACACTAAAAGAAGCCGCAGAAGAGCATAGAAGGGAAGATTCTGCAAAACCCCTGTAGCTGGAAGCAGACGATCACCTCCTTCGTCCCTCGATCTTCGGTGAAAATCCTTTTCCTAGTTCATTATATTTCTTATTTTCTTTCGGTGCTCTACTTCAGTTTTCCTTCCGCTTTCTCTAAGCACAACGCATTGGTGGTAGGGTCGACCTGCATATAGCAGGATTGATCCACCTACTGCAACAACAATGGAATTTACCGATTCCCACATCTTCCTTTCTTTTTTTTCTTCTTTTTTTTCTTTCAGAATTTTGTTGATTTTGCATGATTTGAATAACTATTTATATTTGATGTCTTCGTTGTTTGTCTCGTATGATTTCTTATTCATACTATGGATTTCTTGTGGTTATCTTGATTTCCAACTTGCATCGGAGGCTCAAATTCATTTTATACAGTACCTTCCATATGTTTAACCAACATCAGTTCCCCCCTGTTTACGCTTACACTTGAATGCCCAATGGGTGTTTTGATTTCATATCCCATGTTGTTAGTCCATAGCATCTCACCTGTGAAATCTCTATTTTAGCATCGATTTTCTGCAAGATGGTTTTGCGCTAAATCATTGGTTAGCATAAGTGGATCATAGTTGATTCCTATATCCCTTTTACATTTCATCCTTGTCTTGTTACACTTGATCTGAAGCCATGTCTTGTACCTCACCTGCATATCCAACGTGGATATGAAGGGTATCCCCAAGCCAGAGGGCGCAACTTGTTGTCTTCCCAGACATAAAAAAAATGCGTTTGGTCCTTTCCTGAAGCTCGATGAAGTAACAACCCCGATTATGTGCTGCTCCTCCAGAAGAGTTCTAGCACTATTTAGGTAGTGACAAGCATTCAAGAACGACTGGTGTAAGTTTATTCAGCATCAGGATCAGCATTCTTTATGGCACTCAACATTTATCCCATCATTTGCCATCCTCAACTCATACAACTAGGTCTGATGTAGTTGGATCTGTTGATGATCAGGATTTCATTGAGCATGATGCTCTTTTAAATATTTTTTTTTTATTTCTTGAACATCTATCCATATAGCTGGTGTGGCAACTACTACGCTTGTATAACCTTCGTTGGTGAGTTTTCATGCCCATCTGCGGGTCTGCTATGGAGCTGGACATTACTTACTGGTTTACTAATCACCATCTGCATTCACCCACCTTACTGTGTTCATTGTACTTCACGTGGTTGCATCTTCACATCCAGCACAATTTTTCCCTCATACAACCTTCATTCACTCCCACCACTACATTGCATCTTACCACTATCATTTATATAACACTCTATATATTGTATCTCCTCATAAGTCCCATACAGCAATCTCATAAAAGCCACAGTGAAGAGCATGGCAGCATTGTAGCAACAACTGTGTGTTATCCTTTCCTTAAAGTTTGATCATCAGCCATTTTCAGCTGATTCAAACTCATAATCCTCTACCTCAGGAGTAATATATTTTTCTGGGTAATATTTCGACTGAAATTACATTAACAGAAAGATATGTTCCAGCACTTGAAAAGATTAAAGTTATTTGTTATCTCTATGGTTATTCAATGCCAAATGAGGGGTCATACAAAAGCTGGAAATAAGAAGGGAGCTAAGGGGCTCTTACTGTGGGATGGAATGATGGGTCCAGTCGAGGAATTTCTCAATGAAGCACAAATGAGAGATATGTCTTCTAAGGTGTCAATATATCACTTGGTGTTGATGCAGCAGAGATGAAAAGATCAGCCTCATTAACTCACCAGAATAAAGCCACTATGGATAAGCTCCGACTTGCGGAAGAGAGATGTGAAAAAGCAGAATTTAGAACCAAAGAGCTTGAGGAACAGGTTGCTGCCCTGGGAGAAGGTGTCATTAGAGGCTAGCTCGTTGCGCAAGTAAGATCTTGGATTTGCGTATGGCAGAGCAGGTAAATTTTAAAATTTGTATTGAATTTACTTGCTGTGATCATCGCAAAAATTTTCCTCTCATAATATTCTCTCTCTTCCTTCTCTTTTCCTTTCTTACCCCTTATTTTCCTCCCTTTTGAAGGGAGAAAGATAAAAGGCAGAAAGAAAGAGAGAAGAGAAAAGAAGGAGAGGAATTCTTTTGCGGGTCTCACTTGACCTTAATTTTGAAGAATTTTGAAATAACTCGCCTCCGTTTTTGAAATATTTGCGGGAAAATTGGGAGACGGGATCCGCTCGTCGGTACGAGGTTCGACCGTTCCTGGTGCCTGTACCAAGGGTAATCGAACCAAGGGTCGAATTTATGCCTTTTGCTTTGCTAAGAAATTATCTAAGAATTTATCCTAAGTCTAAATGCACAAAAAATCATGCTTGTGCAAATGCAAAAATGTATGCTCTTTTGAAAATGTTTTGAAGAATTTCCAAGTGAATCTGATAAAGTGAAGAAACGATTTCTAACTTAGAACTTAAGATTAAAGTTCTAAGTCTTCAGAATAATCATGAGCTTTGGAAAATAAATCTGGATTTTGGAAAATGATTTTGAAGTTTTGAGAAAAAGGAATTTTCAAAGTCATAAATGGACTTTGAATTAGAATAGAAATGAAAATGGAATTGAATCAGAAGGAAAGATAGAATTGGGAAATTTGAACAAAATTGAGAAATGGAATTGATTTAAAAGTTGGATTTTCAAGATGAAATCCGAATCCAATAGCTAGATTCTGAATAGAGTTCAAAGTTGAATTTTGAATTTAGGATTTGAAACGAGAACTTGGTTTGAAATCTGGAATGAAATGGAATTGGCTTTAAGAATTGTAATTAAAGTGGAATTTGGATTTGGAATTTTGAATGGAATAAGATTCAAGATTTGGAATCCAAGATGGAATTGGGATCTGAAGTCGGAGATCCAAAGTAAAGTTGGATTCTGGATTCTAAATGGATTTCGGATCTTCAATTTGAGATCCAAGATGAAGTTGGATTTTTGGATCCTAAAATGGAATTGGATCTGAAATCTGAGATCCAAAGTAGAATTGGGTTCCGGATCCTAGAATGGATTTTGGATCTAAGATCCAAGGTGAAGTTGGATTCTGGATCCTAACATGGAGTGGATCTGAAGTCTGAGATCCAAATAAAGAATTGGATTCTGGATCCTAGAATGGATTTTGGATCTGAAGTCTAAGATCCAAAGCAGAATTGGGTTCTGGATCCTAGAGTGGATTTTGGATCTGTAATCTGAGATCCAAGGTGAAGTTGGATTCTGGATCCTAACATGGAGTGGATCTGAAATCTGAGATCCAAAGTAGAATTGGAGTTTTTGATCCTAAAGAGGAATTGGATCTGAAGTCTGAGATCCAATATGAGTGTTGATTCCTGGATCCCAAAATGGATTTGGAGTTATTTTCAGAAGATGAATCAAGAACTTCCAAGTTTAAATTGAACTTAAAAAATGAAATTTAGAATTTGAATATACAAACGAATTTCAAGGTCAAATTAGACCTTGAATTTTTGAATTTGGAATTTAGAAGATGAATCAAGAGTCTCAAAGTTAAAATTGAACTTTGAGTTTTGAGTAGAGTTTTGAATACAAAATGAATTTGAAATTTCAAAGTCAAATTTGAACTTTGAAATCTGATTTGAATATAACAATGGCTTTGAAGTCTCAAAGTTAAAATGAACTTTGAGATTGAAAATGAAATTGAATTTGAAGATGAAAGGATGAATTGGATTTTATAAGAATTGAAGATAGATTGAGGAAGATATTTACATCACTTGGAGTTTTTGAAAAAGGAATTTTGAAAATATGATGCAGTTCTATCCTTAATGATGAATGAATTTGAATTCTTGAAATTTGGATTTTGAAAAAGCTATTTCATTCTTTAGATGAATTAAAATAAGATTGAAGATATAATACATCCTTGACTATGGTCATTGGGTGTATTATATAATAATCTATATTTAGATTCAAGTGAAGAATAAAATACATTTGGTGCTTTTATAGAATTTAAAATGAAATTAACTCTCAATATACCCTGACTCTGGTCATTGGTATATATTTTGAATTAATTTTAGATTAAATTCTCATAAAAGAGGAAAATATTTAGAGAAAATATGATGATTTTGAAGAAGGATCTAGTGTGGATCCAGTGTTATTTTGTAAAAGATAAAAATACTAAGTTTTGTCCACATCCTGACTATGGCAATTGATGTGGATCATCGACTTAGGATCAATTACCTCTTACGAAATGGTGCACGTGCCATTCGTGTTGTCATTTGTGAGGGTTTGAGAAATAAAGGCAAAAAATGCATGAAAAACAAGCAATTCATAATATTTACAATGCTCATTCATTCTAATCTAGGCTATAAATTTCTCATTAATATCTAAGTTATTACAATCTTTGAATTTTGAAGTAAACATCTCTAAACTAAGAAAGTAATACAAGTTTTTCATGATTTCCCTGAAAAGAAATGAGTTAGCACAATACAGGAGAAAAATACTTCATTGAAAACAAAATTGCATGTGATTGTACTGATTCTAATGCAAGATGCCATATTCATGCTGAACAAGGAAGGTATGTGCAATGGATGAAATCAAGATTCACAATGGTCCAAGATGAACCATCACGAAAGCAATAGTTCCTAATGACCCATCATAGGAAAGAAGGGACACGATGGTTTATTGTGAACCACTGTGAGATATGGCAGCTATGGTAGTTCTTGATGAACTACCATAGAGGAAAGGGGACACAGTGGTTCAATGTGGACCACTATGAAATACAATAGTTAGGGTAATTCATTATTGAACTACCCTAAAGGAAAAGAAGGCATAGTGGTTCATTGTGAACCACTGTGAAAACACAGACACTGTGGTAGTCCATTATTGAACTACCATAGAGGGAAAAAGAAGTCACAGTGGTTCATTACGAACCACTGTGAAAACACTGCAAGGTGCTGAGCATGGGCACTGCTTGAGATTTCCATAGGTTGTTAATGCACATACCAGCATAAGAGGGGTATGCTGGAAATAGTAGAGGGCTGGAGTGTGAATGATGGAATGTTTATACAAAAAAAATGATAATGGAGATGTATGTATACTAATGAAATGGAATTATTGTTAAAGAATGTTATATAAGTGCTATATAACTGAATCATTATTCCTGTAAATTTAAAGCAACAGTATGTATCAAATTTAGACATATCAAGTGGATGTCAATCAATGAATTGAGGCAATGACCCAAATGTATATGCATATCTTGCAGAGAATGTTCAAATGCATAAGTGAGAAAAATAGAAGCTTTACAAAAACACACATTGGAGCATACAGGGATGAACTGGGATATGAATCCTTTGACAGGATACCGTATGTTTATAGGGGAAGACTCATGGGCATGGAAATTGAGATATCTGACGCAGGGGATAGTGTGTGATTCAGTGCATAATGAAAGCTAAAGATGATAAAGATAAGTATTTCATTAAGCTAAAGAGACTTACCTGTCCTGTTGAATTTTGAAGTTTTATCATCTAAGATTTTATTATATGAAGTTCTTGGAAAACCGAGATAACCAAAGAATTACCTCATTCGATATTAACAACCAAGCCTCTAGTATTCACAAGAAACCCCTTTGACATTTGAGCTATCTTTCTTAGAACTGAAACATGGACCTCCTTTGGAACAGATTTAGATTCTCTCAGTAATCATACACCTAATTACGTGTCTGAATTCCCACAAGACCATACCATCATCAGGAGCTTTTGAACCAGAGTAGACTTTCAAGACATTACCAGCCAGTTGCTATAGTGTCTGTGCTAATGGTTTCTGCTGCTCTCAAAAACATCAGTGTAAGAGTATCTAGATGCAGGTAGTGTTGGAGCGACTTGCTATGAATCAGGTGGGCTTTGCTTGGTCAATGATGAAGCTTGCTGAAATTGACCACCAGGAGATGAGAAGATCCCCAAATTATATCCAAGCTTTGCTTTGTTGTATTATGCGATGTGAAAGTGAAGAAGATGGTAGTTGTGCATAGGCAGCGAGCCATATAATGTGTGATACGCGACAAACTATCAATAATAGATACATCAAATTTATGAAATGTAACCATCATCATATATACACATCATGAAAAGCATCAAATGGGTGCAAACGTGGATATGCTATATAGCAGATGGTGAAGAATACAAATTGCAGGAAAGAATTTTAACAGTCAAGTACATGACATGGGCTAAATGACAGGTGCTGGACATTGGTGGTGTTGAGTATTTGTCGTGCAGTGAAATGAAGTGCATGGAGGTGATGAGTGTGCAACAGTGAAGGGTTCTGGGCAATAGTGGTGGATGACAGGGGAGTGGTTATTTACAGAGCATACAACTTTTGAAGTTAAAAAAAAATAAAGAAGAAATTTCCAGAGTTAAAAGAAGCAAAACCAGAATACTACTGCAGGAGAACAGATGGCCAATGTTTGTTTGAGATGGAAAATACTCTCGAGGATGCAGAAATCCAGTTCTTAATGTCGAAATTGAACATGCTTCAGATGGGTGCTTTACATCTCTGGATTACTTTTATTCAAGATAACAAAATTAATAGTGACCAAACCTAGTAGCTTGAAGAACTTAGATATCTTGCCCAGATCTGATGGTCTGGATGACCTGTTCTAAATCACCATCCATAATCATTAACAAATGCTGAACCAACTTTGAGTCCATCCCAAATCGGTATATTGACGCTTGGGTAGAAAGTGACTTCAATCGCTTCAAGCATGGATTACCCAGTAGCCATAGTTTAAACATTATCAAAACATTCCTTCACAGAGATCGCTGTCATTAGTAACAGCAGGATTGAAAGCAGATGTATCAGACCACAGCTAGTAAGATTATAATTCTCGGATGTATCTTACCCACGAATTTCAATCGACAAATGAAAAGCAGGACATTCAATGGATAGAAGAATACTATTCTCACAACGCTTACATCAACCTCGATTTCCTCAGAAAACTCATTTTGCGAATCATCTAATATAAAGTAACATGTTCAAACTACCAAACAGAAAATGCAAGCTCCAGATCACAAACCAAACTTAAATTGTAAAAGGAACTAGAAGAAATGATAGATATCGCTCAATCTTTAAGAAATAGTGGATTGTGCTAAAAATGTCTTGTATGTGATATTATGAATTAATTACCTGTTCTCAAAAAGTGGCAAGTTGGAAGCTCATCTGCTATGCACGATACCTTTTGCAAGATGCCTTCCTTAATGGCAACCGATTGGCGTTGATAGCAGTGGATCGATAGATTTTAGTATAGGATCCTTGGTGAATTACTAAAATCATAACTGACAACTAGCAGGATCATTTTTGTCATCACCATCTCCCCTTCTTCCTTTCACTTCTTTTCTAGCAGTAATAGCATCTTGACTTTGAATCAATGTTGGAACAAACAAATAGCATTGGGACACAACCACCAGGAGATAACAACAAAAGAAAAATAAAACATAGAATCGAGGATTGAGGTCTTAGTCCATCCATTTGCGAATTAACCGGAATCCCAGTGCAAACATAGAATTTAAGAATGATGAAGAGAGATCAAAAAAATGAAATCAATCATAATAATAAAAAGAAAAATAGATTATAAAACAGAAAGCAAATATTGGAATATGGATATTCCGTTGTTGTTGCGAAGGTATGGATCGATTTTGCTCACAAGCAAATCTATCTCACACGGATGCTTTAATAATAAAAAAAAATGGGGAAAACCAGGAAAAACAAAGGAAAGAGAGAAAAGGAAGGGCACTTACCGTGATGGAGCCTTAGAGGGGTGTAGAGAGGAAGAGGGTGCCGGGGTGAAGATGGATGTCGAGAGGAGGAGAAGGTGGAGGGGTAGAAGACAACCGAGAAGAAGAAGATGGAGGGGTAGAAGCATGAGAGATGAAGAACGGGCCCTCGTGAAAGAGAAGAAGTATGAGGCAGTGAAGGGGTGAAGAAGCGGTCCTCTAGGGTTTCCTCATCATGCCCCTCTTAAGGAGCGGTACGAAGGTTCGGGAGAGATTCGGTTAGAGATCGATGGGAGGAAAGGGGGGCGATCGGTGGAAATGGAAGGTGGAGATGGAGGTTGGTTGTGAAGGCTGAGCCGAGAGAAGGAGAAGGGCGAGAGTGAAGAGAGAAATGGAGGAGAGAGAAAGAGAGGGAGGGGAAAGTGGCGATTAGGGTTTATTTGTGAAAAAAAAAATTGGTTTATTCCAAAAAGAGGCTCCCTTAACAAAATTTTCCATAAACATGGTTTAAAAATGATTTTTTTTTTTTAGCAAAATCAATTTTAAAAAGTTTAAACTCATTCATTTTTCTTGAAATTTTCCATTTTTTTTTGTTTTTGTTTTATTTTTCAATTTTTTGTATTTTTAGAATAAAATCCTAAAGTTTGTGAGAAAACAAAGATTAAAACTAATTTTTTTGTGTTTTTTGCAAAAATATTTACAAAAAGGAATTTTTCTGAGAATTTAAAAACTATTTTGAGAAAATTTCTTCAGAAATGGGTTTTGATCCTGATTTTGAGGAAATATGGACTTAAAGTGCTGGATTCGGATCCGAAGTTGATTTTGAGTATATCAATATGAATTTTAATTCAGAGAATCTGAAGAAATGACTTGATTTTCTCAGAAAATGGGGTTAGGGGCAAAAAGGGTCATTTTTACAAAACTTTGAAAAATTTGGGGTGTTCACAGATGCCCCTCTTTGCTACTAAGCTGGTTGAGAGCTGAGCTTAGTGGCAAAGACAACACTCCAAATTTTTAAAATGACCCAGTCAGCAGGTCTGAACTGGGTGTGGAAGAATTATTTTGAAAAATATGATTTTTCAGGCTTTGAAACCTTATCCTGAATGGTTTTGGGGAGACGAAATCCTCGAAGATGATATGATTGAGTAGAAAATGAGGAAATCGTGATGGGACTTTTAGATGGAAATTCTGAAATGGTGAGAAATGAAAATTTTGATCAGGTCTCATGGGTGAGACAAGATACTCGTTTTGGAATGATTCAGGTTTAGCCCTTAGCCTGGATGGGACGAAGATATATCAAAAATGAATTTGGAAATGAGGAAAAGAATACATGAGTACCTTGATGGGACATTTTGGAAAGGCCTTGTGAAATGAAGCTCAAGTGGGATTTTATCCTCGATGGATATACAAAGCATGGATTTCTTGATGGGAGGAGCCATGATGGGACTGAAAGAAATCATCTCGTCCAAACGAGGAATCTCGTTGGAACAAGACTCAGGTTTAACCCAAACCTGTAAGGAAGATACCTCGCGAAGCGAGGTTCTGGGTTAACTTTTAACCTGGATAGGAAATCTACCATACGGGTTTCTCAAAAATGGAGAAAGCACGATGGGACCTTCGGAATTTGGACGAACAAATTCGAGAGGGGTTTTTGCGAAAGGAGGAAATATAGAGTCCCTAAAGCTTTGAAAAGGGGAAGAAATTGGGCGTCTCTTTGCTGAGACTGAAATAGCTTTTGAAATTAAATGATCTTTCGCAAATGGTTCAGGTTTGCACCTTATCCTGAGTGTGGGAAATCTATCATACAGGTTTCTCAAAAATGGAGAAAGCACGATGGGACCTTCAGAATTTGGACGAACAAATCCGAGAGAGTTTTTTGCGAAAGGAGGAAATATAGAGTCCCTAAAGCTTTGAAAAGGGGAAGAAATTGGGAGTCTCATTGCTGAGACTGAAATAGCTTTTGAAATCAAATGATCTTTCGCAAATGGTTCAGGTTTGACCCTTATCCTGAGTGGGTTATCCATACGGGATTCTTCAATGAGAAAACCGTGATGGGACAGGAAGAGATACTTCCTTCAGAGGCAACTCTTTTTGGGAAATATAAACAACGCTAGTGTGAACACCCCAAATTTTTCAAATTTTTGTAAAAATGACCCCTTTTGCCCCTAACCCCGTTTTCTGAGAAAATCAAGTCAGTTCTTCAGATTCTCTGAATTAAAATTCATATTGATATATTCAAAATCAACTCCGGATCCGAATCTAGCACTTTAAATCCATATTTCCTCAAAATCTGGATAAAAAAAAAAAAAACCATTTCTGAAGAAATTTTCTCAAATTGGCTTTAAAATTCTCAGAAAAATTCTCTTTTGTAAATATTTTTACAAAAACACCAAAAATTAGTTTTAATCTTTGGTTTCTCGCAAGCTTTAGGATTTTATTATAAAAATAAAAAAAAATTGAAAAATAAACCAAAGACCAAAAAAATTGGAAAAAATTATAAGAAAAACGAAGGATTCTTAAGCCTTTTTGCCAAAAAAACTCATTCCCCAAACATTTTTTTTTTTTACAAAAATCTCTTAAAAGGAGTCCTCTTATTGGAAAATGAGGAAATATACAACGGAATCCTCCCGCGCATGCTCTCTCCTAATTTTACCACCGTTGATCTTCCAACAGCCTCCTCTCTCCTCAACCTTCAATCCGAAACAGTCTTCACTCTCGAATCATCCGGGCCCTCTTTAAGAAGAGGCACCCCATCTTCTTCAGGGGGCGGCAACTTCATCAATGATCGGGTTCCCTTTTCCATCCATCTCCTTTGAAGTAACAAGGCATTGAAGATCCGTTTTTCCTTCTCTGGCATCCATTAAACCCATCATCGTCGAAGCTTCTCTGAAAATCGATTGATCGATTGTTCTTCTGAAGGATCCA
The DNA here is from genome assembly GCF_984573655.1 of Nuphar pumila. Classification (NCBI taxonomy): domain Eukaryota; kingdom Viridiplantae; phylum Streptophyta; class Magnoliopsida; order Nymphaeales; family Nymphaeaceae; genus Nuphar; species Nuphar pumila. The sequence continues at coordinate 44,886,981 of NC_143257.1, forward strand.
TCCTCCGTTATTCGGATCATCCATCGCCCTTCTCGCTTGCCCTTCCCTTTTCTGAAGCTCTTCCCCTCTGCAGTAAGAAGGTAAGAATCTCACCTCTTCTCTCTCTTTTTTTCGATTCTCTTTAGACTTCCATATTATATATATTTTCCCCATGGTGAGCACCATAGAAATATCGATTGGTCTCTAATAGACCAATCTATTTCCCTGTGCAATAGCGAAACGGGATGATCACGATCCCACATCTGCTTTTCTCCATTTTTTTTTTATTTTGTTTGGGTCATGGCTCGTATTTGGATTACTCCCCCCTTTTAATTCAATTTTCCTTATGATTTGTTCATAGTTTAATTCCCCCTTTTTATTATGTTTATATCCTAATCTCTATCGTAAGGCTTGATTTCTCGTTTTTTTTGTTTATTTTCTTTTTCTTCTCTTTCGTTATTGTTTATCTCGATTTTTTTTTCTCTTCTATTGAGGATTTCTTCTGGTCCATATCTTTTTGTCTTCAGTTTCTTTTTTTTGTTCTCTCATCCAGGTTTTTGATTTTGATCTGGATTTTATCCTTGTTTTTTTTTTTGTTTTTGTCATGAATGCATATTACATTAAGCTTCACGATTGAGCTTTTTGCTGGCTTCCCTGTATAGAGCTGTAAATATGTACCTCTATTCGTTGGGGATTCTGATTTGTTGTAGCATATACACATCTTCCATTTTCACTTCGGATTTCCTTTCAGCACGATTTGTCATTCACATATTTCAACTCGATTTAAGCTTCTTCTTTTTTTTTTTTTATCGTTTCTCCTTACCTTCTCTTACTTTCCCTCTCCTCTGCTGTTTCTAATTTTTTCTTAAAATCTCTTGGTCATGACCCCATTAGAGTGATTCACGCGCATCATATCAAAAATAATCTACATATCCCGGTTCCCAGTATGTATAATTTTTAACCTTCTCTTAAGTTCTCTCACTTTAGAGAGTTATTTATTTGAGTTAAGGCGCATCTATACAAATTGTTTCTGCTGCACCTGGGTTTCTGGAAATCATACTTACCTCCTTTGCTAACCAAGATCATCATGTGCTCTTCTTTCTTTCTTTGGGTTAGATTATTGCAAGTAGAAATTTAGATGCATCGTTTACCCTCTTCTTCTCAATTGATTCATGTATCATAAGCATCATGATATATTCCCTGTTATATCTCTACAACTCTTTCATCAGATGTTATGTTATTGCACATTTTAGTTTACTTGATTCGATGGATATGGCAGTTATGTATGTCGTTCCCTGTGTCTTGTTACATATGTATGATGTATATATTGAATTCATGGTTTTGTATATCCGGTCATTTCTCTATGTAAACTTTTGATTCGTGGAGAGGATGTTTATAGGGTGTCAAACAAATTTAAAATCTCTGTTAAATTTTCCTTGAATCAAATTGAGATGGTTAAAATAGATTCTGGGTGAGATGCCGAGTCTGTTGGGAAGAAGAGTGTCGAGACACTCGTGTCATATTGATTATCTGAGTCAATGCTGAAGGCTTTTGGGGCGGTCGCATAGGTGGATTCCAGTATTCCTTTAGCAATGTGAAATCCAATATGGTCGGCAATCACTATAGCAACCATAGGATTACCTGTAATGGTAACAATGCTGGGTATGTTTGGGTTTTCTTTGATGATCAAGCCTTTTGTGGAGGTCAAAAGTAAGTGTTTCAAGAGGTCGTCCATAGGTTTATTAAAATTCTGGTTAAAATCATCTAATTCAGAGAATAGGTCCTTCGATCATAAGACAACGTAGTGCCATTAGTTGATCTTACAGGTAATCCATGTTTACTGCTGCCTGTAAAACAGGAATCCCATTGTAATGCCAGGATAACAAGGGTGTTTATGAAGTAGAAAATCAAATGTGGCTATTGCATACGTATGAATTGGTTTGAAATATTACAACATGGTTGCAATGAAGTTAGCCTCAGTTGCGTTTTGCACAGTCTGAAGTAGATACTTTATGCCAATGGTTGGCGCCATGATACAATATCTTTTTAGGAGCTCATCAGGCTTCATTTCCCTTCCATTGAATTTTGACATTTTTTTTTTTGTTATTAATTTAGGAGGTTTGTACATTCCAACTTCTTTACATGTCATATCTCCAGCATCCCAATCCATTTACTTATTACCTTTAAGGTCAACCAGATACAGCGACTTCATTACCATATTCAGCATCCACTCCCCTTTCTCTTTACCCCCCCTTGTAAATACACCTCTTTCATCTATTATTCGTGTATCTGTAGCAGCATATTAGCACCAGTCACCTACACTTGGGGTTCAACCTTTTCTTTTAACTTTCAAAATCCATAACACCAAATCCTCCATAGGCTATAAACAGTGTTGACAGTAATTTTCGTTTTAGCACTCATGGTAGTGACAATCACTATTATGGCCCTTCCTCTCTTTACCTTTGCATTTTGAGCAGTCTGTTGTATAAATCTACAACAGAAAGTGTCCATCATACCTATTCACCACAGCACCTACCTTGCTGCCATTGTTTGGCAGAAAATCTGTCATCAGCACTATCTTGTCCATTGCCACCTTGTGGCTATCTACCACACCATTACCCAAATTAGGTAATCCTGCTGCAAACAACTTTGTAGCAGTACCCAAAACCTGTTGCAGCCTCAGTGATATCACTTCCCCCATACCTCAGCACATCTCTCCATTGAATATATCCCTATATATATGCCTATACATAGACATATACATTTACGTGAATATACCTATACATGTATGTATATACATGTATGTAAATATATAGATATCTTTTCCAATCCTTTTTTCTTCATACATATCTTTTCATCATTTGATGTGATCTTTCTTCTCTTTTACTAACCTGTTTGCTTTGCAGGAAATATGTGGATAAAATTATTACTTGGGGTTGTAAAATTGATCTTACATGTTGTAATAGCTAGATTTGAATGAGAAATTTACATTTCCTGCTTTAGGTAGAATGGATGAGCATCATAGAATACCATGAATTGTTTATTCCATGCATTTTTCCTGTATTTCTCAAAATCCCCACAATGGTGAAACACGAATGGCACGTGCACCATTTCGTAAGAGGTAAGTTAATTCTAAGTTGACGATTTACATCAACGGCCATAGTCGGGATGTTAACAAAACTTAGAATTCTTATCTTTTACGAAATAACATTGGATCCACACTGAATCCACTTTCAAAATCCATCATATTTTCTCAAAATATTTTTTTCTTTTATCAGAATTTAACTTCGGATTAACTCAAAATATATACCAATGGCCATAGTCAGGGTATATTGAGGGTTGATTTCATTTTAAATTCTATAAAAGCACTAAAAATGTATTTTATTCTTCTTTTTGAATTTAAATATAGATTATCATATAATACATTCAATGACCATAGTCAAGGATGTATTATATTTTCAATCTTATTTTAATTCATTTAAAGAATGAAATAGCTTTTCAAATTCCAAATTCAAACTTATTCAAATTCATTCATCATATAGGATAGAATTACATCATATTTTTCAAAATTCTTTCAAAAACCCAAGTGATTTTGAACATCTTTCCTATTTTCCAAACCTATCTCAATTTCAAAGTCCAATTTGACTTTGAAATTTCAAAAATTATTTCATATTCAAACTTCAAAATTCCAAACTCAATTCAAAACTCAATTTCAAAGTTCAATTTAACTTTGAAGTTTCTAAATTCATCTTCTGATTCTAAATCCAGTTTTTTTCAAAGTTTTAAATCAAAGTTGAGATTGACTTTGAATCTCAAACCTTCTCAAGTTCAAATCTGGATCTTCAAAAACCCAGATCATCTTTAAAAATCCTATTTTGGACTTCTCAAAACCCAAATCCAAAATCAAATCCTAGTCTCAACTTGGATCCAGATTTCCAAGTATAGGACTCCATTCCACTTTGGATCTTCAATCATGGATCCAAATTCCATTTAGGATTCAAATCCTTATTCTACTTTGGATCTCCCATCACAGATACAAATTCCATTTAGGGTCCAAACCCTTATTTCACTTTGGATCTCCAATCACAGATCCAAATTTCATTTAGGATCCAGATCCTCATTCTACCATTGGATCTCAGATTCAGATCCAAAATCCAATTCTTAGGATCTAGAATCCAATCCTATATTGGATCTCAGACTCCAAATCCAAATCCATTCTAGGATCCAGAACCCAATTCTATTTTTGGATCTCAGATTTCAGATCCAAATTCATCTTAGGATCCAGAATCCAACCTTATTTTGGATCTCAGATTTCAGATCCAAATACCATCTCGTATTCCAAGTCTTAAATCCAATTCCCTTCAAAATTCCAAATCCAAAATTCCATTTAAGTTCTAATTCTTAAAGCCAATTCCATTTCATTCAACTAAGTCCCTATTTTGGATCCTAAAAATCAACTAAAAAAAAAACTCTATTCAGAATCCAAAATTTGGATTCGGATTTCATCTTGAAAAATCCAACTTTTACAAACCTCATTTCTCAATTTCTTTAGATTTCCCATATTCAAAAGTGGAATTCAATTCCCTTTCAGATATTCGTCCAAGTTCAAAATTCTAAATTCAAAGTCCATTTATGACTTTGAAAAATTTCCTTCATTCTCTTTTATCTCAAAACTTCAAAATCAATTTCCAAATTCCAGATTTATTCTCCCAAGCTCTTAACTATTCTAAAAACTTAGAACTTCAATCTCAAGTTCTAAGTTAGAAATCATTTCTTCACTTTATCAGACTCACTTGGAAATTCTTCAAAACATTTTCAAAAAGAGCATACATCTTTGCATTCGCACAAGCATGATTCATTGTGCATTTAGGCTTAGGATAAAAACTTATTTAAAATCTTTGCAAAGCAAAAGGCATAAAATTCGACCCTTGGTTCGATTACCCCTGGTAAAGGCGCCAGGAACGGTCGAACCTCGTACCGACGAGCGGATCCCGTCTCCCGATTTTTCCGTAAATATTTCAAAAACGGAGGCGAGTTATTTCAAAATATTTTCAAAATTAAGGTCAAGTGAGAGCCGCAAAAGATTTCCTCTTCCCTTCTCTTCTTTTTTTTCTCAACTCTTTTTCTTTTCCGTTCTTTTATCTTTTCTCCCTTCAAAAAGGAGGAAAATAAGAGGTTGGAAAGGAAAAGAGAAGGAAGAGAGAGAATATTACGAGAGGAAAAATTTTGCGATGATCACAGGTTTGGCGACCGTGATGGGACCCGTCTTCGCCCGGTCGAATTTTTAATGCCTTTTTCTTTACTTTGATATTATCTAAGTCTTTATTCTTCATATGTCAGCTTCATTTCCATGCAAAACCTTAGGAAGCCTAGATTCTGTCCTAAAGCTGACATCATTGCATATAGGATTAAAGTATGGTTTGGTAGGACCATATTGAGGAGATTATTCATGTTCACATTAGACTTAGGTCTTAAATACAACTCTCCTCAATTTTTAGGGATTGAATGCAAAACAATGTATGCAAGTGTATGCTTCTCTTTATTTTAAATCTATCTCTTTAGGACTTGCATTAGAGCCATCTGACTTTTGCATGTTGAACATGTTTTCAAAAACATCCCTTACCTATATTGTCCCGGTCTTCACGTTGCTGGGCTGTCTCACTGAACCATAGTTCGGGAGAGAGCCTCACAACTGGACCACCTATTTGGGTTCGCGCCCCTCTACCACGTACCTAAGGGCCATAGTCCGAGGTATATCGGTAGGTGCTCAAGGATGTTGGGAAGCCATTACCTTAGAACCGGAGAAATATTTCTATGCCACGTACTTCAAGCTTTGGCTTGGGTATATCGGCGTATCTTGATTAGAATTAGATGATCTGAACCCTAGAGTTAGGATTAAGGTCCTACAAGCCATTTCAAATATTGCATTTAGAGTCAGCCTTTAGGGAGTGTTGTATGCGCATCCTTGTTTATGCAGCTTTGGTTGTGTGATATTTCTCTTATTCTCTCATATATATGTATCAGACCCTTTTCAAAAACCCTGGGTGTATTATTCAAAACTTACCCTTATTTCCAAAAAACCCCAGGTGTATATTTTTATATACCTACATTTCTTTTTCTCTTTTAGATCAAATTTTCTTCAAAACCCTGGAAAATTCTTTTAAAATCTCCTCAATCTTTCAAAATTTCCAGGTCTATCCGTAAGTCCTGCATTCTATCTTACTCTCTTCCTCTTTTTGCCTCAGTATCACTCCGATGGCATCCGAATCTCCCGATACTATCTTTCCTTGGGATCATGTCTTCTATCAAATAAGGGATGGAACCCCAGATCTGCGGGTCATCCAGTCTCGTCCTTTCTTCCCTCGGTGGTATTATTCTTGGTTCGCCACCTTCTCACGTATGTTCCCAGACCACTTGGATGATTGTGGGTTGGAAATGGCATCAGCGGTAGGCAAGCGAACCATCAATGGAGCTTTGATTCAGGCCATGGCAGAACGGTGGAATCCACGTACCTGCACATTCTGGTTTCCATGGGGAGAGATGACTCTGCTGATGGACGAGTTCAATGACATTATGGGGTTGCCCGAACCAGCTGGTCAGCCAGATGATCCTGTCGAGCAGCAATTTTTGATCAACACCAAAGGGGTAGATGTTCGAGAAGCCTTAGCAAGAGCAACAGGGAGCAGATCCTGACGTCTCACCGAGATTGGTGGGAATCAGTTCATCGACCTGTTCGAACTATATCAAAAGTACGGAGCCTACAAAGAGGTTGACACTTTGTCCCGAGCAGCGAAGGACAGAATTCAGCACGCCATGATCCTGTGCACAGTGGGGTTAGCCTTCTTCCAAGATGGTCAGAATTTCATAGATATCAGAGTCACTCAGCTCTTTCGAAGATGGGGAAGCAAGCAGACCCGCCAACTTTCAGTCTCCATGGCCGCATTAGCCTTTCTTTAAAGAGGCTTGGCTCGATTTGCTCTTGGGGAGACCATTCTGGTAGAAGGATGCACTTACTCCCTTCAGTCATGGTTCCTGCGACACGTTCCCTCGAAGGCCAGTTCTTTCAGGTTCAACAGTAAGCAGCCAAAGACAGTCATCCAATGCCGAGCTCTGATCGAGAAGCTGCATCAGGAGGAGATTACCTGGGATTTCTTTGACAGAAAGGAGACTATTCCTCGATACACTTATGCCCGTGACAAGCGCTACAAGTTGATGGGCCCCTTCTTTTGTGTTGATTATCAGCCGGAACGATGTCTGAGGCAGTTTTCGCAACGGCAGGTTCGTGCCAACACCCATTTCCCGACAGGCAACGTGCCAGAATTCAACCTGCAGTCGGATCAGTGGTCTGGAGCATATCATGTCGCCAAGTATACCTGGGATTCCTTTATGTCTCTGTCTATATTTCCTGGGCCAAATGTATCATCTGAATATCGAGAGTGGTGGCAAACTGTCTGCCCACCCTCTCTTTGTCCTTGAAAGTTAAAAATATCAATAAAATTTTACTTCTTGGCCAAAAATGTTATTTTCTGTATTTTGTTTATAGCACAAATAAAAGTCACAAAAACTTGAGTGACGACCTAATCCCGGGTAAAAGGGATATTCCTTCCGCATTTCTTCAAATCCTATCATGGTTGACGACCTCGCCTAGGTAACAAGGCGCATTTCTCTGTTATCATCAAAATGGTAACACAATTATCACAAATCGTGTGATGACCCAAATCCCGGGTAATGGGATAATCTCTTGAAATTGTCTACCAAAATCCCCTCATTTCTTGCTTTCTCTCAAAGAAATTGTGATTTTTCAAAAAAAAGGCTTCTCCATACTCTAACCATTCCCATATACTGAAGGAAAGCTTAGGCATCTGAAAAATGGTCAAGACAAGGGCTGACAAAAGGGCTGCTCAACAGCACAGTGACAGTGAGTCAGAGGAGATGAATTCTCCTAAATTATCTAAGAAGAATAACTCCGGAGATGAAAGCGACGTTGATCCGGCCATGTATCGGATCTTCCAAAAAATGATGACTAAGATGATGGCTGAGCAGGCCAAAGCTGCTCCCAAGAAGGCAGCTTCTAAGAGCAAAGCGAAGAAAAAGCCCATGAAGAAGCCAGTCAAGATCAGCAAGCAGAAGAAGCAGCATGACAGTACTTCTGAGGATTCCGGGTCAGCGGGAGAGGTCTCTGAAGAAGCAGAACAGTTGATCTACATTCCAAAGGACCTGCGGCAGTCCAAGAGGCCAGTGGAAGAACCAGTATCAGTAAACAAGCCCAAGTATGGGGCCCCCGCAGAGGACTCAATTCAAGCTTTAACCAAGATAGTCAAAGACCTGCAAATCCGTGACAAAGAAAAGAGGTCGTACACCAGGCAGGACTTCTATCTCGGTTTAGAAGGGGACAAGGATCTGGAGAACCTCCCCCGGAAGTTCATCAAGTTTGACGGAACCGGCGATCCAAAAGCCCATTTGACAATGTTCTTCGCAGAATATGCCCGGTTCAGTGAAGATAACCGCGCTCTTTTCCTTTGTTTTCCCCGCAGCCTGGACGGGATAGCAGCAAAGTGGTACGCTGAGCATGTCAATCCCATCGAACTGAGGGATTTCGACAAAGTTGTTAATATGTTCGTTGAACGCTTCCTGTTCAACACGGAGGCTCTACCTACCCTGAACCACCTATGTAACTTGAAGCAAGAGCCCAATGAAAAGGCCAGGGATTTCATCCATAAGTGGAGAAGTATTTGCAATAAGATGAGGAATCCCATTTCTGAGGAGCATGCCCTCCAGGTCATCCTCAACAATTTCTGTCAGCCCCTGAAAAGCCTCCTCTTCCCATATCCCTCCAAGTCCTTCATCGAGCTAACAGAGCGGGCCGAATGGCTCGAAATGGGGGTAGAAAATGGGATGTACGAAGGTGTTTCTTCGGCAAAGAACATCTTGGACCCAAAGAAGAAGGCCCATTTTACCTACTCGGCTGATATCCCTGAAGACCATCCGGGCAGCAGCAGCAGGAATGACAGTGGCAGCGGGTCGAAACCTGAGCAGAACAGAGGAAGAAAGGGCAAATTCTTCAAGAGCAATGACAATTCCCTCCCAACCGGTCCTCAACAAAAAGGGGACTTTCAAGAAAAACCAAAACACATCAATTGGAGCAAAGATAGAAAATTCACTCCTTTGGACCAGCCTCTGAAGAAAGTGCTGGAATACCTGTTGTCCCACGGGATGGTGAAGTTGCCCAAAATTGCAGATCCCCCAGTCTTCATGGTGAAGTACAGAGAACAGTACTGCAAATTTCATAGAGCCATGGGGCATGATACAGAACACTGCTTCGTCTTGAAGCATTTGGTTCAAGATTGTATCGATAAAAGCATCCTCGTAGAAGACGAAGAGGAGGGAAAAATGGAAATCTTGTCTGCCCCATTCCCAAAGCACTCGGCATCAACCATCTCCGAAGATCCTTTCCTTCCCCAGAGTCATATCCACCCATGCTCTAGTGAAGAGCTAAAACTCCAGCATCAGGTAATGGTTCTACATCAGGATCAGCCTGTGTATCAGAAAATAGATATCCTCTCGCTTCTTGACCAAGCTAGTGTGCCAGTCAAGAATGAAAGAATTCAAATCTTCCCCAAGAGCTTTCTTAAGAATGAAGTCTGCGTAGAAAAGGCAGAAACCTCTAAAGCAGCAGAGGAACAGGCTGATGATTTCCAGAAGCCAATTACGGCGCTCTCCAACATTTCCATCTTCGAATTAACTCATGATTCTCCCAAGCATCAGGAAAAGTTGGATGATCTACTAAGAAAGATCAAAGTAAAGTCGGGCACCACGCCCGACGACATGGCGCAGATTGTAAATCAAGCAATGACAAACACGCCTATTACCTTTTCAGATGAGGATTTGCCTAAACCTCATTCATTTCATAACAATGCGTTGTATATTGTGGTCAGGACCAGGGGCATGACAGTCCCGCACGTACTTGTTGATGGGGGCAGCAGTTTGAATATTTGGCCAGAAATGACAGCGAAAGCATTGGGATTAAAAGAGGAAGAATATGTGCCTGATCCCATCACCATCTATGGCTTCGATAATCATGGGCAGACTGCCAAGGGCAAGATCTTCCTGAAAATTTTTATTAACTACTCAGTGCATACGGTGTTATTCCATGTCGTCAACGTGCCGCCAACTTACAACCTGTTGTTAGGACGAACATGGATCCATAACGCCAATGCAGTTCCATCAACTCTCCACCAATGCATAAAGTGGTCCAAAGGTGGAATGATCACCACCATTTTGGGCGAAGATCCTGAAGAGAGGCTGCCACAGCCTATGATTCCTCGTCCAACATTCACAGCTGATATTCCAAGCATCCGAGAAGCGGATGAGATCAATCTCAGTGATAGCCTGGAGATGCTAAAATTAAAAGATGTCATGGAAGAGGAAAATATTGCAGCTACGGTCCAATGGCAGGAACCTTGTTTCTTCAAGTTAGGAGGACGCATTGATTACGCCTCCTTCAAAGATCATCCCTTATTTCCTCAGTTTTCTAAAGCAAGAAAGGGATTTGATCTACTGATAAAACATGGATACCAGCCATTCCGAGGCATGGGGAAAGATGAAGATGGCATGATAGAGCCCATTATTCCAGTTCGGCATGCAGACAGTTCAGGGTTGGGGTTCACCGGTCAGAATTCCAGCAAAAAGACAGTTTTTGTCAAAGGAAATAAGTGAAGATGATGCCTTAGTTTTCCTGCTTTCTTTTCATTTCTTTGTTTAAATCTTGTAGGGACAATACAGTCCCATCTCTTGTTAGAGTCTTGTAAATACTTTGCTTCAATCAATGAAAGATCAATCTTTTTTTTCTCATATTGCATCTATCATTTCCTTCTCATACTTTGTCTGTGTCATTGCTCTTGCTTTATACAAAAATTTTGATTTGGCTCATACTTTCTCTTAGAAACAACCTCTTTTTGCGTTTTCAGGATCATTAACTCCTGAATCAATGACAAGATTTGTTATCAATCCCAAGTATCTAAAATTGGCAAGGTTTCTTGAGATGAATGACAGAGCAGAGGTCAGTCAGGCAACATGACAGACTGAAGAGTCAGCCGAATTTGATTCCACCATTCAGGAATTGCCAGAATTTGCCCACATTCAGAAACAAGATGAACCCTCATCTTTGGTTCAAGATCCAACTGAGGATATCAACATTGGGTCGGAAGATGATCCGAAAATTCTCAAAATCGGATCGAGTCTAAGCGAAGTTGAAAAAGCTAGACTCATCCAATTCCTTGAAAAGCATCAGGAAGTATTTGCCTGGACTTACGAAGATATGCCAGGATTGGATATCAAGCTGGTGGAGCATCGACTCAAGTTGAAACCAGAAGCCAGACCAATCAAGCAGAAATTGAGGAAATTAGACCCTCGAATTGAGCAACAACTCAAGGAAGGACTTGAAGATTTATTAAAAGCAGGCTTCATCCGAGCCATTGATTATCCAGATTGGTTGGCAAATATTGTAGCAGTCCCTAAAAAGAACGGAAAAGTTCGGATTTGCATTGATTTCAGGGACCTCAATAAAGCCACCCCGAAAGATGATTATCTGCTTCCCAATATTGACCTGTTGATCTATAGCACAGCAGGTCATGCCATGTTTTCCTTCATGGACGGATATTCAGGTTATAATCAGATTAAGTTGGCCGTTCGTGATCAGTCCAAGACTTCGTTTACTACCCCATGGGGAACCTTCTGCTATACGGTGATGCCATTTGGGCTCAAGAATGCCGGGGCAACCTATTAAAGGGCGATGGCCGTCATTTTCCACGATCAAATGCACAAGAATATGAATGCATATGTGGATGATATTTTGGTTAAGTCTAAAGAAGAAGAGGATCACCTCGATGCTCTTAGTCAAGTTTTTGAAAAACTCATTCTTTACAAGTTAAGACTTAACCCTCAGAAATGTGTTTTTGGAGTAGAGTCCGGTAAACTGCTCGGCTTCATCATCAGCAAGAAAGGGATCGAAGTGGATCCGTCCAAGGCAAAAGCCATTATTGATATGTCGCCTCCAACTAATCTCAGGGAACTGCGAAGCCTTCAAGGGCGTATTCAGTCTATTCGCAGATTCATCTCTAATCTGGCCATGAGATGCGAGCCTTTTAACCACTTGCTGAGAAAAGGAGTTAAATTTGAATGGGGATCGGAATGTCAGCTCTCGTTTGAGCGCATCAAGCAATATCTCCTCAATCCACCAGTATTGAAGCCGCCAAAGTTGGGGAAACCTCTCCTGCTATATATTTCAGTCAATCAGAATGCCTGTGGTGGATTCCTCGCTCAGTATGAAGAAGGCAGCCTGATAGAGCACGCCATCTACTACATGAGCAAAACATTCATTGATTATGAAAAGAAGTATTCTCAGATGGAGAAAACTTGTCTAGCTCTGGTTTGGATGTGCCAGAAATTAAGACATTATCTATTGGCTTCTGAAATCAAATTTCTGTCAAAACTTAATCCGCTCAGATATATTCTTGAGCAACTGTTTCTCACTGGACGGATTGCAAAGTGGCAAGTCCTTCTGATGCAATATGACTTAGAGTATGTTTCTCAAAAGTCGATTAAAGGCCAAGCGATCGCAGATCAGTTGGCAGATTTCCCTCTGACAGAAGAAATTAAAGCAGAAGATGATTTTCCTGATGAGCACATCTGTAATATCCAACAGCCCCCAAATTGGAACATGTTCTTCGATGGCTCTAAAAACATGTCTGGCATCAGGATTGGAGTCTTGCTAATCACTCCAAAAAAAGAAATGATCCCTTATTCCCTCAAGCTTGGTTTCCAATGCACTCATAACATGGCCGAGTATGAAGCTCTAATACAAGGCCTCAAAATTTTGAAAAATTTCAATGTCAAGAGAGTGCATGCCTTTGGCGATTCACTACTTGTTGTCAGTCAAGTTAACACTGAATGGCAAGTGAAAGATCCCAAATTAATTCCATATCAGAAGATCGTCTTAGCTCTTGTGGACAGCTTCGAAGAATTTCAGCTCAATCATATCAGAAGAGAGCACAATCAGATAGCCGATGGCTTGGCCAACTTGGGATCCATTTTATCCTTCAAAAGCAGTGAATCATGTCGCTCTTTTGAAGTCGGCAGACTTGAGCACCCCGCGTTCGATTCAAATATGCAAGTAAACCAGGTCAATCAGAAGGAGAAGCCTTGGTACCAAAACATCAAAAATTTTATTGAAACTAGTGAACTTCCACCAGAATTATCAAAAAGAGAGCATCGCGCGATTCAGCGTATGTCTACCCGTTATTTCATTCTTGCCAATGTCCTTTACCGCCGTGGGTTCAGTTCTGAATATGCCAGATGTTTAGACAAAGAAGAAGCTATGGAAGTTATCTAAGAGGCACATGAAGGGATTTGTGGAGGCCATGCTGGCTATCAGACTCTCGTCAAAAAGATCGTCCGAGTGGGATACTACTGGAACACCATGCAGCAGGACTGCCATCGATTTGTGCGAAAGTGCGTCAAGTGCCAATTGCACGCACCTTACATTCATGCTCCGGCCACATATCTATAATCAGTTGTTTCTCCTTGGCCATTTTCTATGTGGGCTTTTGACGTCGTCGGCCCAATTATCCCTTCTGCTTCCAACGGCCACAAATACTTTCTGGCTGCGACAGAGTACTTCACAAAATGGGTTGAAGCTGTTACTCTACGAACAGTAGAAGGCCGCCATGTGGTTTCTTTCATTCACAAGAACATTCTTTGCCGCTTCGGCATACCACATGATATCGTCTCAGACAATGGAACCCATTTTAAAAATGAGAGGATGAAGACATTTTGTTCTAAATTCAGAATTTCCCATCATTTCTCAGCTCCCTATTATCCTCAAGGGAACGGCCAAGCAGAAGCCACCAATAAGATTTTGATCCGTATTTTGGAAAGGACTGTGAAGACAGGTCGAGATTGGCATGAGAAAATTCATGACGCACTTTGGGCATATCGGACCACCATTCGGACTTCGACTAATGCCACTCCATCAGAACTTGTTTACGGAACTGAAGTAGTATTGCCTCTCCATGTCCAAAAGCCCGCTCTCAAATTCGCTTCTCTCATAGAATTGCCACTTAATCAGTATCAACAGCAGAGATTGGTGCAACTAGATTTACTCGATGAAAAGAGGCTCAAAGCAGCAGAGCACGCTCAAGCTTATCGGCAGAGGATAGCTCGACATTATGCCAAGTCTGTCATTGAGAGAAAATTTCGAGTTAATGATTTGGTACTCAGATCAACGGCTCATCTCAAGCATCGACCACAGGGCAAGTGGTCACCCAATTGGGAAGGCCCTTATGTGGTTAAGGAAGCACTTCCTCGCAATTCATATCGTCTAATCAATGCAGATGGAGTGGAAATGTCAGATCCCATCAATGCTTTGCATTTGAAGAAGTTTTATACCTGAAATGTCCATTCTAAGCCTTTTGTACTATTCAAAAAGCCATTTCAATAAAATAATGATCTTCTATCAATTCTCACATTCTTCTCCATGATACTGGGGCATTTTATTGGTCTATAATCATTTTTCTTCATCGTATGCAGGCAGGATTAGACAGAAGCTATTTTTCTCAAATTCTGTTAAATCTCATTTTGATCTTATGATCTTTATTTCCATTTCATTTGATTTACTTTTTGGTTTGAGCAAATGTTCTTCAAACTATTGCTCATTTATGTCAAGTTTTAAACAAATTTCCGTCAATCTTATTAAAATTTTTCATCCACCTTTATCTTTAAAATCTACCCCTCCAGGATAAGGGATAAACCTGATGCCTCCTTTCAATAAGGTATTCTTTTATTACCCCCCCCCGTTCAGGACAAGGGGACAAAGTCCTGAAAGTCGGCCACATACAAATAAACTATGATGGTCCATTAAATTTTACCAAAGAATCTTTATTCTCTGAAAATTTTGCTTTGTTTTAGCTCATCTTTTACAACCCGGTCCTCGCACTAGGGTATTTCCCAAAATCTTCAATTATATATTGAGCTCATTTGGAGGATCCGATCCTCGCACCAATAACTTTCTACATTCAATCTTTTGATCAAAATCTTTTCTTCTACAAAATTCGAGTTCTGATTTAAAATCTCCCAAAAGCTGATATATTTCAAACGTCCTAGTTTTACTGGTCAGGTATTTCAAACGTCCCAGCTTTCGCTGGTCAGGTATTTCCGAAAAGATCCAACACTCGTTGGTCATGTATTTCAAACGTTCCAGCTTCTCGCTGGTCAAATATTTCAAACGTCCCAGCTTTTGCTGGTCAGGTATTTCAAAGGATCCAACACTCGTTGGGCATATATTTCAAACGTTCCAGCTTCTTGCTGGTCAGGTATTTCAAACGTTCCAGCTTTTGCTGGTCAGGTATTTCCAAAGGATCCAACACTCGTTGGTCATGTATTTTAAACGTTCCAGCTTCTCGCTGGTCAGGTATTTCAAACGTCCCAGCTTTTGCTGGTCATGTATTTCAAAAGATCCAACACTCGTTGGGCATGTATTTTAAACGTTCCAGCTTCTCGCTGGTCAGGTATTTCAAACATCCCAGCTTTTGCTGGTCATGTATTTCAAAAGATCCAACACTCGTTGGGCATGTATTTCAAACGTTCCCGCTTCTCGCCGGTCAGGTATTTCAAACGTTCCATCTTTTTGCTGGTCAGACCCAACACTCGTTGGTTATGTATTTCAAACATTCCAGCTTCTCGCTGGTCAGGTATTTCAAACGTTCCAGCGTTTGCTGGTCAGGTATTTCAAAAGATCCAACACCCGTTGGACATGTATTTCAAACGTTCCAGCATTCCGCTGGTCATGTATTTCAAACGTTCCAGCCTTTGCTGGTCAGGTATTTCCAAAAAAAAAAAGATCCAACACCGGTTGGTCATGTATTTCAAACGTTCCAGCTTTTCGCTGGTCGCGCATTTCAAACGTTCCAGCTTTGCTGGTCATGTATTCCCAAAAAAGAACTAAGCTTTTGGTCGTGTACTTTCAAAAGACCCAGCTTTCGCTGGTCATATATTTCAAAAGTCCCAGCTCATAATTTTTGAGCTCCCAAATCAACCTATTTTCCATAAATCAAACCTTCAGGGTGCGATTCCTCCATTCTCTTCTTTCCAAACCTTCGGGTTTCAATCTCTCAAATATGTCATTTCCTAATCTTCAAATCTCTCAAGATTATCAATTCTCCAACCTCTGGGTACAAAAATTCACCATTTTCTCAACCCTTGGGTTAAAATCTCCCAATTTCTACCATTCTCAACCTTTTTATTAAAACCCAGTTTTTCATAACCATTCGTATATTTCCCAAAAGACCCAACATTCGTTGGTCATGTATTTCCAAAATGTTCCAGCATTATTGCTGGTCATGTATTTTAATGTTCCAGTTTTACTGGTCAAGTATTTCAAAAGGTTCCAGCTCCTCACTGGTCACGTATTTCAAGGGTTCCAGCTTCCGCTGGACAGGTATTTCAAAAAGATCTTAACATCTATTCGTCATGTATTCCAAAAGGTTCCAGCTTCGCTGGTCATGTATCTCGAAAAGGTTCCAGCTTCCGCTGGTCACGTATTTCAAAGGTTCCGGCTCCTCGCTGGTCACGTATTTTAAAGGTTCCAGCTTTTGCTGGTCATGTATTTCCAAAATCAAGAGATTGCAACTCAAGGTCACATCAAAATCTATATTGAGTGATTATTTCACAAAGAATTCATGAAAACTTTGCCAATTTGCTAAAAGCATTTGTTGATTCTAAATATTCTTACTACACAAAAAGAATTTTCTCAGATTACCTCCTGTATTTCCTTTCAAAAGGTGAAACTTTTTGTGAAAAAGAGGTAAAATTCAAAATCTTTTCCTGCTGATCAACCAAAAGGATGTAAGAAATATCCTCGATATGATCAATAAAAGAAATCTTCAATGATGTTGAAAAGCCAGAAGCGAAGTGATATTGATCTTGGCTATGGCGCATGTTTTAAAATGACTTTCTGGCAATCAGGCAGTGGAAATATCTGGAGCTATAAAAGAATCCACTCAACCCATATCTTCTCATTGTCGTTTAAAAAGTTGCAATCAAATATCCGCAAAAGGGATCTCTCAATTGTCGTCAAGATGAAGGCGAATTAAGCGAGAGGATCCCTGGGGCCAAAGAAGATTTGAAACATCTCCAAGATGACGGAGTTTGTGATGGATCCTTCTAGGGAAAGTTCGGATCACTGTTGAGATGAAGGCAGATGCGATGAACCTACCAACAAACCCTAAAAGATATTTGATTTCTGCTATCATCTGAAGACCATTTTGAGCCAATGTCATCACATATAATCCCTGAGAGAAAGAAGGATCGGAGCATCAACAAGGTGAAGGAGTTTGTGACGTACCCTTCCCTGAAAAAGAAGAGAGAAAACTCAGGACATCGAAAATGAAGGATGATGTGAAAAACCGAGAAAAGCCCAATGACTCAAAAAAGAGTGCAAAAAGACCATCATAGGGAAAAACACCCAGATATCAAACTGCCAAAGTTGCCAGAAGTCATCTTTTCTCATGCAAAATTCTTTTATCAATATCTCTTCGCTTCCTGCTTTTATGAAATTAAGAATATTTCTTTTATTCTCATATTAGGGAAATGGATAGCTTCCTTAAAGAAAATCATCAGTGCTAAATTTTTGAATTTGACTCTTAAAACCGAGGAGCTAACCTCATTAGAGGAAATACTCTAGGTAAAAGAGGGAATATCTTTGCACATACATGCACATTTAGAAGCATCTGAATCTGCTATGATTTTATCTTATTGGCAAAATTTTCTAGTTATTCCAAGAATTAAATAAATATTCAATATTCATTTTGATGCAACCTAGCATTGTTTGTATTTCCCAAAAAAGAGTTGCCTCTGAAGGAAGTATCTCTTCCTGTCCCATCACGGTTTTCTCATTAACGAATCCCGTATGGATGACCCACTCAGGATAAGGGTCAAAACCTGAAATTTTTGCGAAAGATTCTTTGATTTCAAAAGCTATTTCAGTCTCAGCGATGAGACGCCCAATTTCTTCCCCTTTTCAAAGCTTTAGGGACTCTATATTTCCTCCTTTCGCAAAAACCCCTCTCGGATTTGTTCGTCCAAATTCCGAAGGTCCCATTATGGTTTCTCCATTTGAGAAATTCATATGGTAGATTTCCTATCCAGATTAAAAGTTAACCCGGAACCTTGCTTCACGAGGTATCTTCTTTGCAGGTTTGGGTTAAACATGAGTCACATTCCAATGAGATTCCTCATTTTTGACGAGATGTTTTCTCCCAGTCCCATCATGGCTCCTCCCATCAAGGGACCCATACTTCATATGTTCATTCAAAGAAAGGATCATACTCGGGCTTCATTTCACAAGACATTTTCCAAAATGTCCCATCAAGGTCCCCGTGTATCCCTTTCCTCAATTCAAATTCATCTTGATATATCTTCGTCCCATCCAGGTTAAGGGCTAAACCTGAATCATTCCAAAGAGAGTATCTTGTCTCACCCACGAGACCTGATCAAAATTTTCATATCCCACCATTTCAAAATTTCCATCTAAAGTCCCATCACGATTTCCTCATTTTCTACTCAATCATATCATCTTCGAGGATTTCGTCTCCCAAAAACCATTCAGGATAAGGTTTCAAAGCCCGAAAAACCATACTTTCAAAATAATTCTTCCACACCCAGTTCAGACCTGCTGACTAGGGCATTTTCAAATTTGGAGTGTTGTCTTTGCCACTAAGTTCGGCTCTCAACCGGCTTAGTAGCAAAGAGGGGCATCTGTGAACACCCCAAAATTTTCAAAGTTTTGTAAAAATGACCCCTTTTGCCCCTAACCCCGTTTTCTGAGAAAATCAAGTCAGTTCTTCAGATTCTCTGAATTAAAATTCATATTGATATATTCAAAATCAACTCCGGATCCGAATCCAGCACTTTAAATCCATATTTCCTCAAAATCCGGATAAAAAAAAGAAAACCCATTTCTGAAGAAATTTTCTCAAATTGGCTTTAAAATTCTCAGAAAAATTCTCTTTTGTAAATATTTTTACAAAAACACCAAAAATTAGTTTTAATCTTTGGTTTCTCGCAAGCTTTAGGATTTTATTATAAAAATACAAAAAAAATTGAAAAATAAACCAAAGACCAAAAAAATTGGAAAAAATTACAAGAAAAACGAAGGATTCTTAAGCCTTTTTGCCAAAAAAACTCATTCCCCAAACATTTTTTTTTTTTTACAAAAATCTCTTAAAAGGAGTCCTCTTATTGGAAAATGAGGAAATATACAACGGAATCCTCCCGCGCATGCTCTCTCCTAATTTTACCACCGTTGATCTTCCAACAGCATCCTCTCTCCTCAACCTTCAATCCGAAACAGTCTTCACTCTCGAATCATCCGGGCCCTCTTTAAGAAGAGGCACCCCATCTTCTTCAGGGGGCGGCAACTTCATCAATGATTGGGTTCCCTTTTCCATCCATCTTCTTTGAAGTAACAAGGCATTGAAGATCCGTTTTTCCTTCTCTGGCATCCATTAAACCCATCATCGTCGAAGCTTCTCTGAAAATCGATTGATCGATTGTTCTTCTGAAGGATCCATCCTCCGTTATTTGGATCATCCATCGCCCTTCTCGCTTGCCCTTCCCTTTTCTGAAGCTCTTCCCCTCTGCAGTAAGAAGGTGAGAATCTCACCTCTTCTCTCTCTTTTTTTCGATTCTCTTTAGACTTCCATATTATATATATTTTCCCCATGGTGAGCACCATAGAAATATCGATTGGTCTCTAATAGACCAATCTATTTCCCTGTGCAATAGCGAAACGGGATGATCACGATCCCACATCTGCTTTTCTCCATTTTTTTTTTATTTTGTCTGGGTCATGGCTCGTATTTGGATTACTCCCCCCTTTTAATTCAATTTTCCTTATGATTTGTTCATAGTTTAATTCCCCCTTTTTATTATGTTTATATCCTAATCTCTATCGTAAGGCTTGATTTCTCGTTTTTTTTGTTTATTTTCTTTTTCTTCTCTTTCGTTATTGTTTATCTCGATTTTTTTTTCTCTTCTGTTGAGGATTTCTTCTGGTCCATATCTTTTTGTCTTCAGTTTCTTTTTTTTGTTCTCTCATCCAGGTTTTTGATTTTGATCTGGATTTTATCCTTGTTTTTTTTTTTTTTTTTGTCATGAATGCATATTACATTAAGCTTCACGATTGAGCTTTTTGCTGGCTTCCCTGTACAAAGCTGTAAATATGTACCTCTGTTCGTTGGGGATTCTGATTTGCTGTAGCATATACACATCTTCCATTTTCACTTCTGATTTCCTTTCAGCATGATTTGTCATTCACATATTTCAACTCGATTTAAGCTTCTTCTTCTTTTTTGTTTATCGTTTCTCCTTACCTTCTCTTACTTTCCCTCTCCTCTGCTGTTTCTAATTTTTTCTTAAAATCTCTTGGTCATGACCCCATTAGAGTGATACCGTGACATCAACATGGCATATAGCCAACAGTGATTCACGCGCATCATATCAAAAATAATCTACATATCCCGGTTCCCAGTATGTATAATTTTTAACCTTCTCTTAAGTTCTCTCACTTTAGAGAGTTATTTATTTGAGTTAAGGCGCATCTATACAAATTGTTTCTGCTGCACCTGGGTTTCTGGAAATCATACTTACCTCCTTTGCTAACCAAGATCATCATGTGCTCTTCTTTCTTTCTTTGGGTTAGATTATTGCAAGTAGAAATTTAGATGCATCGTTTACCCTCTCCTTCTCAATTGATTCATGTATCATAAGCATCATGATATATTCCCTGTTATATCTCTACAACTCTTTCTTCAGATGTTATGTTATTGCACATTTTAGTTTACTTGATTCGATGGATATGGCAGTTATGTATGTCGTTCCCTGTGTCTTGTTACATATGTATGATGTATATATTGAATTCATGGTTTTGTATATCCGGTCATTTCTCTGTGTAAACTTTTGATTCGTGGAGAGGATGTTTATAGGGTGTCAAACAAATTTAAAATCTCTGTTAAATTTTCCTTGAATCAAATTGAGATGGTTAAAATAGATTCTGGGTGAGATGCCGAGTCTGTTGGGAAGAAGAGTGTCGAGACACTCGTGTCATATTGATTATCTGAGTCAATGCTGAAGGCTTTTGGGGCGGTCGCATAGGTGGATTCCAGTATTCCTTTAGCAATGTGAAATCCAATATGGTCGGCAATCACTATAGCAACCATAGGATTACCTGTAATGGTAACAATGCTGGGTATGTTTGGGTTTTCTTTGATGATCAAGCCTTTTGTGGAGGTCAAAAGTAAGTGTTTCAAGAGGTCGTCCATAGGTTTATTAAAATTCTGGTTAAAATCATCTAATTCAGAGAATAGGTCCTTCGATCATAAGACAACGTAGTGCCATTAGTTGATCTTACAGGTAATCCATGTTTACTACTGCCTGTAAAACAGGAATCCCATTGTAATGCCAGGATAACAAGGGTGTTTATGAAGTAGAAAATCAAATGTGGCTATTGCATACGTATGAATTGGTTTGAAATATTACAACATGGTTGTAATGAAGTTAGCCTCAGTTGCGTTTTGCACAGTCTGAAGTAGATACTTTATGCCAATGGTTGGCGCCATGATACAATATCTTTTTAGGAGCTCATCAGGCTTCATTTCCCTTCCATTGAATTTTGACATTTTTTTTTTGTTATTAATTTAGGAGGTTTGTACATTCCAACTTCTTTACATGTCATATCTCCAGCATCCCAATCCATTTACTTATTACCTTTAAGGTCAACCAGATATAGCGACTTCATTACCATATTCAGCATCCACTCCCCTTTCTCTTTACCCCCCCTTGTAAATACACCTCTTTCATCTATTATTCGTGTATCTGTAGCAGCATATTAGCACCAGTCACCTACACTTGGGGTTCAACCTTTTCTTTTAACTTTCAAAATCCATAACACCAAATCCTCCATAGGCTATAAACAGTGTTGACAGTAATTTTCGTTTTAGCACTCATGGTAGTGACAATCACTATTATGGCCCTTCCTCTCTTTACCTTTGCATTTTGAGCAGTCTGTTGTATAAAGCTACAACAGAAAGTGTCCATCATACCTATTCACCACAGCACCTACCTTGCTGCCATTGTTTGGCAGAAAATCTGTCATCAGCACCATCTTGTCCATAGCCACCTTGTGGCTATCTACCACACCATTACCCAAATTAGGTAATCCTGCTGCAAACAACTTTGTAGCAGTACCCAAAACCTGTTGCAGCCTCAGTGATATCACTTCCCCCATACCTCAGCACATCTCTCCATTGAATATATCCCTATATATATGCCTATACATAGACATATACATTTACGTGAATATACCTATACATGTATGTAAATATATAGATATCTTTTCCAATCCTTTTTTCTTCATACATATCTTTTCATCATTTGATGTGATCTTTCTTCTCTTTTACTAACCTGTTTGCTTTGCAGGAAATATGTGGATAAAATTATTACTTGGGGTTGTAAAATTGATCTTACATGTTGTAATAGCTAGATTTGAATGAGAAATTTACATTTCCTGCTTTAGGTAGAATGGATGAGCATCATAGAATACCATGAATTGTTTATTCCATGCATTTTTCCTGTATTTCTCAAAATCCCCACAATGGTGAAACACGAATGGCACGTGCACCATTTCGTAAGAGGTAAGTTAATTCTAAGTTGACGATTTACATCAACGGCCATAGTCGGGATGCGAACAAAACTTAGAATTCTTATCTTTTACGAAATAACATTGGATCCACACTGGATCCACTTTCAAAATCCATCATATTTTCTCAAAATATTTTTTTCTTTTATCAG
Source organism: Nuphar pumila (assembly GCF_984573655.1). Taxonomy (NCBI): domain Eukaryota; kingdom Viridiplantae; phylum Streptophyta; class Magnoliopsida; order Nymphaeales; family Nymphaeaceae; genus Nuphar; species Nuphar pumila. Next base: position 44,909,862 of record NC_143257.1, read on the forward strand.
AATTTAACTTAGGATTAACTCAAAATATATACCAATGGCCATAGTCAGGGTATATTGAGGGTTTATTTTATTTTAAATTCTATAAAAGCACTAAAAATGTATTTTATTCTTCTTTTTGAATTTAAATATAGATTATCATATAATACATTCAATGACCATAGTCAAGGATGTATTATATTTTCAATCTTATTTTAATTCATTTAAAGAATGAAATAGCTTTTCAAATTCTAAATTCAAACTTATTCAAATTCATTCATCATATAGGATAGAATTACATCATATTTTTCAAAATTCTTTCAAAAACCCAAGTGATTTTGAACATCTTTCCTATTTTCCAAACCTATCTCAATTTCAAAGTCCAATTTGACTTTGAAATTTCAAAAATTATTTCATATTCAAACTTCAAAATTCGAAACTCAATTCAAAACTCAATTTCAAAGTTCAATTTAACTTTGAAGTTTCTAAATTCATCTTCTGATTCTAAATCCAGTTTTTTTCAAAGTTTTAAATCAAAGTTGAGATTGACTTTGAATTTCAAACCTTCTCAAGTTCAAATCTGGATCTTCAAAAACCCAGATCATCTTTAAAAATCCTATTTTGGACTTCTCAAAACCCAAATCCAAAATCAAATCCTAGTCTCAACTTGGATCCAGATTTCCAAGTATAGGACTCCATTCCACTTTGGATCTTCAATCATGGATCCAAATTCCATTTAGGATTCAAATCCTTATTCTACTCTGGATCTCCCATCACAGATCCAAATTCCATTTAGGGTCCAAACCCTTATTTCACTTTGGATCTCTAATCACAGATCCAAATTTTATTTAGGATCCAGATCCTCATTCTACCATTGGATCTCAGATTCAGATCCAAAATCCAATTCTTAGGATCTAGAATCCAATCCTATATTGGATCTCAGACTCCAGATCCAAATCCATTCTAGGATCCAGAACCCAATTCTATTTTTGGATCTCAGATTTCAGATCCAAATTCATCTTACGATCCAGAATCCAACCTTATTTTGGATCTCAGATTTCAGATCCAAATACCATCTCGTATTCCAAGTCTTAAATCCAATTCCCTTCAAAATTCCAAATCCAAAATTCCATTTAAATTCCAATTCTTAAAGCCAATTCCATTTCATTCAACTAAGTCCCTATTTCGGATCCTAAAAATCAACTAAAAAAAAAACTCTATTCAGAATCCAGAATTTGGATTCGGATTTCATCTTGAAAATCCAACTTTTACAAACCTCATTTCTCAATTTCTTTAGATTTCTTATATTCAAAAGTGGAATTCAATTCCCTTTCAGATATTCGTCCAAGTTCAAAATTCTAAATTCAAAGTCCATTTATGACTTTGAAAAATTTCCTTCATTCTCTTTTATCTCAAAACTTCAAAATCAATTTCCAAATTCCAGATTTATTCTCCCAAGCTCTTAACTATTCTAAAAACTTAGAATTTCAATCTCAAGTTCTAAGTTAGAAATCATTTCTTCACTTTATCAGACTCACTTGGAAATTCTTCAAAACATTTTCAAAAAGAGCATACATCTTTGCATTCGCACAAGCATGATTCATTGTGCATTTAGGCTTAGGATAAAAACTTATTTAAAATCTTTGCAAAGCAAAAGGCATAAAATTCGACCCTTGGTTCGATTACCCCTGGTAAAGGCGCCAGGAACGGTTGAACCTCGTACCGACGAGCGGATCCCGTCTCCCGATTTTCCCGCAAATATTTCAAAAATGGAGGCGAGTTATTTCAAAATATTTTCAAAATTAAGGTCAAGTGAGAGCCGCAAAAGATTTCCTCTTCCCTTCTCTTCTTTCTTTTCTCTCCTCTTTTTTTTTTCCGTTCTTTTATCTTTTCTCCCTTCAAAAAGGAGGAAAATGAGAGGTTGGAAAGGAAAAGAGAAGGAAGAGAGAGAATATTACGAGAGGAAAAATTTTGCGATGATCAGAGCTAGGTTGCATCAACAATGAATATTGAATGTTTATTTAATTCTTGGAATAGCTAGAAAATTTTGCCAATAAGATAAAATCATAGTAGATTCAAACGCTTGGAAATGTGCACGTATGTGCAAAAGATATTCCCTCTTCTACCTAGAGTATTTTCCCCAAATTTTTAGCGTTGATGATCTTCTTCAAGGAATTTATCTATTTCCTTGATATGAGAAGAGAAGAAATATTCTTAATTTCATAAAAGCAAGTAATGAAAAGACATTGATAAAAGAATTTTGCATGAGAAAAGGATGACTTCTGGCAACTTTGGCAGTTTGATATCTGGGTGTTTTCCCACGATGATCTTTTTGCACTCTTTTTGAGTCATTGCACTTTCTCGGGCTTTTACATCATCCTTCATTTGGATGGGTCCTGACTTTTCTCTCTTTTTCAGGGAAGGGTACATCACAAACTCCTTCATCTTGGAGATGCTCCGATCCTTCTTTTTCTCAGGGATTATATATGATAATTGCTCAAAAGGTCTTTAGATGATAGCAGAAATCAAATATCTTTTAGGGTTTGTCGGTGGGTTCATCACACTCGCCTTCATCTTGACGGTGATCTGAACTTTCCCTGGAAGGATCCGTCACAAACTCTGTCATCTTGGAGATGTTTCCAATCTTCTTTGGCCCCGGGGGTCCACTCGCTTAGTTCGCCTTCATCTTGACGACAATTGAGAGATCCCTTTTGCGGATATTTGATTGCAACTTTTAAACGAAATGAGAAGATATGGGTTGAGTGGATTCTTTTTATAGCTCGAGATATTTCCACTGCCTGATTGCCAGAAAGTCATTTTTAAACATGCGTCATAGCCATGATCAATATCAACTTGCTTCTGGCTTTTCAACATCATTGAAGATTTCTTTTACTGATCATATCGAGGATATTTCTCACATCCTTTTGGTTGATCAACAGGAAAAGATTTTGAATTTTACCTCTTTTCGCAAAAAAGTTTTACCTTTTTGGAAAGAAATGCTAGAGGTAATCTGAAGAAATTCCTTTTGTGTAGTCAGATTTTTAGAATCAACAAATGTTTTTAGCAAATTGGCAAAGTTTTCACGAATTCTTTTGTGAAATAATCATCCAATATAGATTTTGATTAGACCTTGAGTTGTAATCTTTTGATTTTGGGAAATACATGATCAGCAAAGGCTAGAACGTTTGAAATACATGACCAGCAGCAGCTGGAATGTTTGAAATACGTGACCAGCGAAAGCTGGAACCTTTTCGAGATACATGACCAACGAAAGCTGGAACCTTTTGGAATACATGACAAAATAGACATTGAGATCTTTTGAAATACTCGTCCAGCGAAAGCTGGAACCTTTGAAATACGTGACCAGCGAGAAGCTGGAACCTTTTGAAATACTTGATCAGTAAAACTGGAACATTTAAAATACATGACCAGCAATAATGCTGGAACATTTTGGAAATACATGACCAATGAGTGTTGGGTCTTTTGGGAAATAGACAAATGGTTATGAAAAACTGGGTTTTAGTAAAAAGGTTGAGAATGATAGAAATTGGGAAATTATAACCCGAGGGTTGAGAAAAATGGTGAATTTTTTGAAAACATTGTACCCAGAGGTTAGAGAATGGATAATCTTGAGAGATTTGGAGATATGAAGGTTTGGTAATGAGAGAATGGAGGAATCGCACCCTGAAGGTTTGATTTATGGAAAATAGTTTGATTTGGGAGCTCAAAAATTGTGAGCTAGAACTTTTTAAAATATATGACCAGCGAGAGCTGGGTCTTTTGAAAATACACGACCAAAAAGCTGAGTTCTTTTTTGGGAATACATGACCAGCAAAGCTGGAACGTTTGAAATGCATGACCGGCGAAAAGCTGGAACGTTTGAAATACATGACCAGCGAAAAACTTGAACGTTTGAAATACATGACCAACGAGTGTTGGATCTTTTTTGGAAATACCTGACCAGTGAAAACTGGAACGTTTGAAATATATGACCAGAAAAATGCTGGAACGTTTGAAATACATGCCCAACGAGTGTTGGATCTTTTGAAATACCTGACCAGCAAAAGCTGGGACGTTTGAAATACCTGACTGGCGGAAAGCTGGGACGTTTGGAATATATAACCAACGAGTGTTGGATCTGACCAGCAAAAAGCTGGAACGTTTGAAATACCTGACCAGCAAGAAGGTGGAACGTTTGAAATTGTGATCATCGCAAAATTTTTCCTCTCATAATGTTCTCTCTCTTCCTTCTCTTTTCCTTTTCAACCTCTTATTTTCCTCCTTTTTGAAGGGAGAAAAGATAAAAGAACGGAAAGAAAGAGAGAAGAGAAAAGAAAGAAGAGAAGAGAAGAGAAGAGAAGAGGAAATCTTTTGCGGGTCTCACTTGACCTTAATTTTGAAAATATTTTGAAATAACTCGCCTCCGTTTTTGAAATATTTGCGGGAAAATTGGGAGACGGGATCCGCTCGTCGGTACAAGGTTCGACCGTTCCTGGTGCCTTTACCAGGGGTAATCGAACCAAGGGTCGAATTAATGCCCTTTGCTTCGCAATGAATTTATCTAAGTATTTATCCTAAGTCTAAGAATGCACAATGAATCATGATTATGCAAATGCAAAGATGTATGCTCTTTTTGAAAGTATTTTTAAGAATTTCCAAGTGAATTAGATAAAGTGAAGAAATGTTTCTAACTTAGAACTTAAGATTTGAAGTTCTAAGTTTTTAGAATAATCAGAGCTTAGGAAAATGAATTTGGATCTTTGAGAGAAATGATCTTGAAACTGAAAAAAATAAAATTTCAAAGTCATAAATGGACTTTTGAATTTTGGAAGTTTGAACTTGGATGAATATTTGGAATGGAATTGAATTGAATTCTAACTTTGAAGTTTTGGAGTTAGAAGGAAATGTGGGGGATCTAAAGAAAAATGGGATTTGGAACAATTTGGAATTTCAAGATGAAATCCGAATCCAGATTCTGGATTCTGAATAGAGTTTTGAGTTGATTTTTGGATTTAGGATCTGAAATAGGAACTTTGGTTTGAATGAAAATGGGACTGGCTTTGAGAATTGGAATTTAAAGTGGAATTTGGACTTGGAATTTTGAATGGAATTGGATTCAAGATTTGGAATCCAAGATGGTATTTGGATCTGAAATCTGAGATCCGAGATAGGATTGGACTCTAGAAACTAAGATGGAATTGGATCTGAAATCTAAGATCCAAAGATAGAATTGGGTTCTGGATCCTAGAATGGATTTGGATCTGAAGTCTGAGATCCAATGTAGGATTGAATTCTAGATCCTAAGAATTGGATTTTGGATCTGAATTTGAGACCCAAAATAGGGTTGGATTTTGGATCCTAAGAATTGGATTTGGATCTGAAGTCTGAGATCCAATGTAGGATTGGATTCTAGATCCTAAATGGAATTTGGATCCGTGATTGGAGATCCAAAGTGGAATGGGGTCCTACACTTGGAAATCTGGGTCCAAGTTTGAGAGTAGGATTTTACTTTGGATTTGGGTTATGAAAAGTCCAAATAAGACCTTTAAAGATGGATCTGGGTTTTTAGAAACCCAAAGTTTAAGTTCTGAGATTCAAATCCAAACCTTGATTGAAGATAAAGGAGGTGAACTTGATTTTTAAATCAGAAGATAACTTCAAAGTTAAATTGAACTTTGAAATTGAATTTTGAATTGAGTTGGAAATTTGAAGTTTTGAATGTAAGATGATTTTGGAATTTCAAAGTCAAATTGGACTTTGAAATTGAATTTTGAATCTTTGAAATGAGATAGAATTGGATTTGGATAAGATTTGATTTAAGAAGAAGAATCACTTGGAATTTTGAAAATGAAGTTTTGAAGATATGATGCAATTCTATCCTATATAATGAATGAATTTGAATAATTTTGAAATTGGAATTTGAAAAGCTGTTTCATTCTTTAAATGAATTAAAATAAGATTGAAAATATAATACATCCTTGACTATGGTCATTGAATCTATTATATGATAATCTATAGTTAAATTCAAAAGAAGAATAAAACACATTTTAGTGCTTTTATAGAATTTAAAATGAAATTAACCCTCAATATACCCTGACTATGGCCATTGGTATATATTTTGAGTTAATTTTAAGTTAAATTATGATAAAAGAATAAAATATTTTAGAAAAATTATGATGAATTCTGAAAATGGATCCAGTGTGGATCCAGTGTTATTTCATAAAAGATAAGAATACTAAGTTTTGTTTACACCCCGACTATGGCCGTTGGTGTAAACCATCAACTAAGAATTAACTTACCTCTTATGAAAAGGTGCACGTGCCATTCGTGTTTCACCATGGTGGGAATTTGAGAAAAAAAGAAAAAATGTATGGAATAAACAATTCATGGTATTCTATAATGCTCATCCATTCTACCTAAAGCGAGAAATGTAAATTTTCATTAAAGCCTAGCTATTACAACTCATAAAATCAAATTTACAACTTCAAATAATGACAACTTTACCCACATATTTCCTGCAAAACAACCAGGTTAGTAATGAAGAAAAAAAAAAGAAAGGAAAATCACATATATTATAGGGAAATCAATAGTGAAAAGGCCTATATGTTAAGATAAAAAGGATAGAAAGAGATATACGTACCTATGTATAGACATGAGAATTTATACATACATATGTCCGAGTATAATATATGTTCAAGGTAGATGGGTGAAGCCAATGAAAAGTGTTGGAAATGAAATGGGCCTTTAATAGTCAATGCTTTTGGAGGTGACTATGAAAGACAAATGCTAGTATGATAGAACACAGGCATATGATAACATGCCTTGAATGACTTCTTGGGTGAGTGTCAAGGTGAATAGGTGAACATGATCCATAGATGATATGCAGGTTTTGCAGGAAACATACATGATGAAATGAAATACTAAATGCTGTTGTGAAGAACTGATATACAGGGGTCTATAGGTATCTATAAGGTGAGCTGTGAAGATTGAAAGGATGATGGGTATATGCACAGTAGTATGCAGCCGGGTGAATGATCACACATAGGCCACTGCAAAAGAGGGTTATAGGTAGCGGTGATGATGAAGTGAAAGGGGGTGAAGAGGTATGGCTGTAGCTGTGCTGGAACGTGGGTGGTTGTGTCGGTGGTGCTGTTTGCAGGAAAACACAGCAAATGGGAGGTGATACGAGCAAGAACAAATGAGGATGCACAGTAATGTTTATACACTTTTCAAACAGGAAATGTGATGATATGAAGGTGGACTGGACAATGGTAGTGAGCGTGGGCACTTCACAGGTGGCTGTGCTAGAGGATGTGGCAAATCAAGCGTTTCCTAACCCGATTAGGAAAACTTGATGCCATGATGGCCTAAATGACAGAGCAAACTTGTCGGAGAAATGTTGGTAGGGCTGTATGATTTGTGGCGCACAGTTGTGAAGATTGGTACAATATGACAAAGATGAAAGTACAACCTGATTTTCATAGAGAAACTGGTTGACAGGTACCCAGTATGAGAGCTAGTATGATTTTGCCATGAATAGTAGCATAATGCCACATATCTCACAGAAATGGTTTTTGAGCATGATAGATGTTACACAAAAAAAAAAAAATGACATTGATGTTGAAATGGGAGAACACGCAGAGGGAATGTCATGCAACAGACATGAGACAGGTAAAAGGGGTATAATATGTCAATTTAGTGAGATATGACATCCCTGAGGGGGGGTCGTAGTGGCAGAAGTTCAGCTGCTGTCAAACTTCAACCAGCAATTGTAGTAACTCAAAGTTACATCTGTATAGCAGGTGTGAATAGTGAGCTATGCTGGAGCTGAGTATGAAATGCATCTGCTGTGTGTAGGATATAGAGACGATGGTGAGTGAGGGTGTACAGATGTATTACTGTGTGAGGTGCGCATGAATCAATGATGCTACAATTGACATTACAACAGGGGATGGTATATGCTATAAAAACAGTAAATGGGATATGACCATGATAGTTTCCAGGCAAAAACAATTTTAAAAGCAATAGAATTAAACTTCACAGTAAGGTCCAGAAGTCCACTTCTGAACCAGCAGCATTCACAAAGAAGAAATAGCAATATTTTAAGGCAAATTGGATGTTTAGCAGATAACCAAAACATGTTTCAGTTAGTGGTTGGATACGGTGATGTTATCATGACTGTTTACTGTGCACAATGGTCACTCAATTCCTTCACGATATGAAGGTAAACTCTTCCACCTGAAAGTGTTTAGAATAGAGATAATGTTTACCGCATGGCACAGAGCGGTTTCGCCCTATGAAATTTGAATCACATTGTTGTTCCAAACCTCTCATTCCTTGACCTCTGATAGGATAGAGGTATCATATGTATCTGTATATAACTTCCACGTATAACACATTTTTTTTTTTTTATCAGATCCCTTTCTGAAGACCGTAGAAGACTTTGGTTCTAGCACCAAAGAGACAATAGCAGGTCATTCTCTGCGAAATGACTTCATCAACAAATAGCCATCTGGCCTAGACAGTAATGGATCAACGTATTGATTTCAGCATAGGTCCATTGATAGATGACCAGAACAATGAATCATCAACCAGAAAAATCACTTTATAGTAACCGCGTTCTTCTATTTCTCTTTTTTTTAGCAGTGTCCGAGTTTGATGTACAGGACAAAACATGTATGGCTGAATGAACAGGTAAAATGCACAGAGAAAGAAACATGGGATGCGATACAAAATAAATAAAAAAAATGCATTGCAAAAATATGACTATGGACGTGACATAGCAGTGGAAATATATATTCCAAATGTAAGATGCATGTTAAAAGGCAAAGTGGAGTACACATGATTCATATGGATGAATAGGTGAATCCACGGGTAATCTAATATAGAGATGAATTTCCAAAGCGTAAATCGAGAGAAAATAAAAGGGGAATCACACTGAACTATATCGATAATCATATATTAACTTGAAACGGTAACGATGACCACAGGATTTTCAAAGACAATGCAGATGAATAATATAAACAATCAAACAAGTAGATATGGAACTAATGACGATGCTATAAAATATTGAATGAAAAACAACGTAAAAAGAATATGAATTAAATCAAACGAGAAATATGAATCAGATATGGGGGCTCATATCGCAACACCTGAAGCCAATTAAAACTGAGTAGAGAAGGGGTGGTATTCAATACTGATGGCAATGTTAAATATGAAACAAAAAGTATCAATCGAAAATCAGGGGGAATCATAACGTTAACAGAAATCCGAATATAATGGCCGATGAAAATGGAAAATCAAATTCCTCAGACTAATAACACCAACAAGAAAAAGAAAAAAAAAAAAAAGTTTCTCAGAGAAATTGAAATGAAAGCAAAAATCAAGAATAAATAGAAGAATAGGATGGGATCCAGACGAGTCATATCAGATTATTGAATCTGATGGCACGAGCAGAACAAAACTAAAATAGCAAAATAAATAAACGAAAATACAGAAAAGAAATGTGGGAATCTCATATTCCTTTGTTGTAGCACAAGGATATATTGGGATTGCTATAAGCAACCCAATACTGTCCAAGGTGCATTAACAAGGATCGAAAGATAGAAATCAAGAGAAAAATTTAGGGAATGCCAAGAAGAAAGAGTGGTACTTACCGAAGTGCTGTAGGGGCTCTGAATGAGAGAGTCGAGCTTTTCTCTTCTACCGTGAAGGTCTTTTTTGAAATGCTGCAGGGGTCCTGAATGAGAGAGTCGAGCTTTTTCCCCTCCACCGTTTAGGTCTTTTTCTATTGAATAAGAGGAGAGGATTAGAAGGAGAGTAGAGAGCGAGATGGGATCAGATGAAGCGAATCATAGATGATCAGATGAGAATGGATGGTTTTTGAGAGGGAGATGGATATGTAGACGCAGATAAAAAAAATGGGGATCCCCCCCCCTTTCTGGCTGGCCCCTCTTTATAGAGAAGAAGGGAGGAAACTGGAGGAGGCCCCCCTTCCGTTGCAGATCAATGGTGGGAGAAAGAGGCCAGCCATCGGAGGATGGAGGGCTCAATCGAGGCTTCCAGAATGGGGTTTGTTGAAGATCGAGGGCTGGGAGCGAGAATGGCCGTTTGAAGATGGACGATGGAAAAGAGGAGAAGGAAGGAGCGTGGGAGGAGTTTGTTGTGGATTTTCTCTTTTTCCAAAAAGAAGACTCCTTTTAAGAATTTTTTTGTAAAATAACTTTTCAAATGAGGTTTTTAGCAAAAGACAACTTTGCAAAGCTTGAAATCATTTGTTTTTCCTGTAATTTCTCCGAATTTTTGCTTTTTTATGTTATTTTTCTATTTTTTTTGTATTTTTTTAGAATAAAATCCTAAAGCTTTACAAGAAATCAAAAGATTGAAACTAATTTTTTTGATGTTTTTGTAAAATATTTACAAAAGAAGTTTTTCTGAGAATTTTAGAAACTATTTTGAGAAGATTTCTTCAGAAATGGGTTTTTGATCCGGATTTGGAGGAAATATGGATTTAAAGTGCTGGATTCGGATCCGGAGTTGATTTTGAATATATCAATATAATATTTAATTCAGAGAATCTGAAGAACTGACTTGATTTTCTCAGAAAACGGGGTTAGGGGCAAAAGGGTCATTTTTACAAAACTTTGAAAAATTTGGGGTGTTCACAGATGCCCCTCTTTGTTACTAAGCCGGTTGGGAGCCGAGCTTAGTGGCAAAGACAACACTCCAAATTTTGAAAATGCCCCAGTCAATAGATCTGAACTGGGTGTGGAAGAATTATTTTGAAAATATGGTTTTTCAGGTTTTGAAACCTTATCCTGAATGGTTTTGGGGAGACGAAATCCTCGAAGATGATATGATTTAGTAGAAAATGAGGAAATCGTGATGGGACTTTTGGTGAAATCCCGAAATGGTGAGAAATGAGCATTTTGATCAGGTCTCATGGATGAGACAAGATACTCTCTTTAGAATGATTCAGGTTTAGCCCTTGACCAGGATGGGACAAAGATATATCAAAAAAAATGAATTTAGAAATGAGGAAAGGGATACACGGGGATCTTGATGGGACATTTTGGAAAATGCCTTGCGAAATGAGGCCCGAGTATGATCCTTTCTTTGGATGAATGTATAAAGTATGAGTTCCTTGATGGGAGGAAGCCATGATGGGACTGGAAGAAAACACCTCGTCAAAACGAGGAATCTCATTGGAATGTGACTCAGGTTTAACTCAAACCTGCAAGGAAGATACCTCGCGAAGCGAGGTTCCGGGTTAACTCTCAATTTGGATGGGAAATCTACCATACGAGCTTCTCAAAAATGGAGAAAGCAGGATGGGACCTTCGGAATTTGGACGAACAAATCCGAGAGGGGTTTTTGCGAAAGGAGGAAATATAAAGTCCCTAAAGCTTTGAAAAGGGGAAGAAATTGGGCGTCTCATTTGCTGAGACTGAAATGGCTTTTGAAATCAAAGAATCTTTCGCAAATGGTTCAGGTTTGACCCTTATCCATGAGTGGGGGAATCCATACGGAATTCGTTAATGAGAAAAACCGTGATGGGACAGGAAGAGATACTTTCTTCAGAGGTAACTCTTCTTGGAAATATAAACAACGCTAGGTTGCATCAAAATGGATATTGAATGTTTATTTTATTCTTGGAATAGCTAGAAAATTTTGCCAATAAGATAAAATTGTAGTTGATTCAAACGTTTGGAAGGGTGAACGTATGAGCAAAAGATATTCTCTCTTTTACCTAGAGTATTTCCTCCAATGAGGTTAACTCCTCAGTTATAAGAGTCAAATTCAAAATTTTGGCACTGGTGATTTTCTTCAAGGAAGCTATCCATTTCCCTGATATGAGAATAGAAGAAATATTCTTAATTTCATAAAAGCAGAAAACGAAGAGATATTGATAAAAGAATTTTGCATGAGAAAAGATGACTTCTAGCAACTTCGGCAGTTTGATATCTGGGTGTTTTCCCACGATGATCTATTTGCACTCTTTTTTGAGTCATTGGGCTTTCTAGGGTTTTTCTCATCATCTTTCATTTGGATGTCCTGACTTTTTCTCTTTTTCAGGGAAGGGCACGTCACAAACTCCTTCATCTTGGAGATGCTCCGATCCTTCTTTTATCTCAGGGGTTCTATTGATCTCACTGGCTCAAAAGGTCTTTAGATGATAGCATAAATCAAATATCTTTTAGGGTTTGTCGGTAGGTTCATCACACTCGCCTTCATCTCGACGGCGGTCTGAACTTTCCCTGGAAGGATCCGTCACAAACTCCGTCATCTTGGAGATGTTTCAAATCTTCTTTGGCCCCGGGGGTCTACTCGCTTAATTCGCCTTCATCTTGACGACAATTGAGAGATCCCTTTTGCGGATATTTGATTGCAACTTTTAAACGAAAATGAGAAGATATTGGGTTGAGTGGATTCTTTTTATATCTCAAGATATTTCTACTGCCTGATTGTCAGAAAGTCATTTTAAAGCATGCACCATAGCCAGGATCAATATCAATTCGCTTCTGGCTTTTCTACGTCATTGAAGATTTCTTTCAGTGATCATATCGAGAACATTTCTTACATCCTTTTGGTTGATCAACAGGAAAAGATTTGAATTTTACCTCTTTTCGCAAAAAGTTTTACCTTTTGGAAGGAAGTACTGGAGGTACTATGAGAAAATTCTCTTTGTGCAGTAAGAATATTTAGAATCAACAAATGCTTTTAGCAAATTGGCAAAGTTTTCACGAATTCTTTGTGAAATAATCAATCAATATAGATTTTGATGAGACCTTGAGTTGTAATTTAAAGAAATGGTGCAAGAAATCAGACTTTAGAAAACTGGACTGATGAAATACATTAGGTTTTGGAAATCCCGACCAGTTTATGAGAAACTGGATTTTGATAATCCCGACCAGCGAAAACACTGGATTTCAAATCCCGACCAGTTATGAAAACTGGATTTCAAATCCCGACCAGTTATAAAAACTGGATTTCAAATCCCGACCAGTTACGAAAACTGGATTTCAAATCTCGACCAGTGAAAAACACTGGATTTCAAATCCCGACCAGTGAAAAATACAGGATTTTAAATCTCGACCAGTAAAAAAAAAATATTGGATTTTAAATCTCGACCAGTGAAAAATACTGGATTTTAAATCCCGACCAGTTATGACAACTGGATTTCAAATCCCGACCAGTTATAAAAACTGGATTTCAAATCTCGACTAGTGAAAAATACTGGATTTCAAATCCCGACCAGTGAAAAATACTGGATTTTAAATCCCGACCAGTTATGACAACTGGATTTCAAATCTCGACCAGTGAAAAATACTGGATTTCAAATCCCGACCAGTGAAAAATACTGGATTTTAAATCTCGACCAGTTAAAAATACTGGATTTTAAAAATGAAGGATTTAATCTAATGGTTTGAAAGTGATTGAATTTGGGAGATTATAACCCGAGGGTTGAGAAAATGATAAGATTTTGAGGATATTACAACCGGAGGTTGGAAAACTGATAGAATTGTGAGATTGAAGATCTTGAAGGTTTTGGGAATGATAGGATTGAGAAGTCGCACCCTAAGGGTTTGATCTTCTGGAATACACGACCAGCGGGAGCTGGATCATTTGGAATACAGGACCAACGAGATGCTGGATCCTCTGGAAATACGTGACCGACAAAAGCTGGATCTTTTGAAAATACATGAAGTTTTGGGAGATTTAAGTCAGAAACTTGAATTTAGAAGGAGAAAGGTCTTTGGTCAGAAGACCGATTTTAGAAGGTTACCAGTGTGAGAACCGGATTTTCCAAATGAGCTCAATTTTGAAAAATAACCTGTGCGAGAGCTGGGTTTTGAAGATGAGCTAGATTTTCAAAATGAGTTTTTAGAAGATAATTCAGGATTTATCCCCTTATCCTGAACGGGGGAAATAATAAAAAAAGAATACCTCATTGAAAGGAGGCATCAGGTTTATCCCTTAACCTGAAAGGGTGCATTTTAAAGATAAAGGTAGATGAAATTTTAATAAGATTGAAAAATTTGTTAAAACTTGACAGGGATGAGCATTAGCTTGATGTAAATCTGATCAAACCAAAATGAATTAAATGAAACGAAAAAATAAAGACCTCAAGACTAATTAAGATTTAACAAAATTTGAGGAAAAGAGCTTTTGTCTAATCCTGCCTGCATATGATGGAAGAAAACGATTATAAAAATGAAATAAAAATGCCCCAGTATCATGGAGAGGAATGTAAGAATTGATAGAAGATCATTATTTTATTGAAATGGCTCTTTTGAATAGTACAAAGGCTTTAGAATGAACATTTCAGGTGTAAAACTTCTTCAAATGCAGAGCATTGATGGGATCTGGCATCTCCACTCCGTCTACGTTGATTTGACGATACGAATTGCGAGGCAAAGCTTCCTTAACCACATAAGGGCCTTCCCAATTGGGTGACCACTTGCCCCGTGGTTGATGCTTGAGATGAGCTGTCGATCTGAGCACCAAATCGTTAACTCGAAATTTTCTCTCAATGACGAACTTGGCATAGTGTCGAGCTATCCTCTGTCGATAAGCTTGAGCATGCTCTGCTGCCTTGAGACTTTTTTCATCTAGCAGATCCAGCTGCACCAATCTCTGCTGCTGATACTGATCAAGTGGCAATTCTATAAGAGAAGCGAATTTGAGAGCGGGCTTTTGGACATGGAGAGGCAATACTACTTCAGTTCCGTAAACAAGTTCTGAAGGAGTGGCATTAGTCGGAGTCCGAATGGTGGTCCGATATGCCCAAAGTGCGTCATGAATTTTCTCATGCCAGTCTCGACCTGTCTTTACAGTCCTTTCCAAAATACGGATCAAAATTTTATTGGTGGCCTCTGCTTGGCAATTCCCTTGAGGGTAGTAAGGAGCTGAGAAGTGATGGCAAATCCTGAATTTAGAACAGAAGGTTTTCATCCTCTCATTTTTGAAATGGGTTCCATTATCTGAGACAATATCATGTGGTATGCGGAAGCGGCAAAGGATGTTCTTATGAATGAAAGAAACCACATGGCGGGCTTCTACTGTGCGTAGAGTAACAGCTTCAACCCATTTTGTGAAATACTCTGTCGCAGCCAGGAAGTATTTGTGTTCGTTGGAAGCAGAAGGAGTAATCGGGCCGACGACGTCAAAAGCCCACATAGAAAATGGCCAAGGAGAAACAACTGATTGTAGATATGCGGCCGGAGCATGAATATAAGGTGCGTGCAATTGGCACTTGACGCACTTCTTCACAAATCTATGACAGTCCTGCTGCATGGTATTCCAATAGTACCCTGCTCGAACGATCTGTTTGACGAGAGTTTGATAGCCGACATGGCCACCACAAATACCTTCATGTGCTTCTTGGACAACTTCCATAGCTTCTTCTTTGTCTAAGCATCTGGCATATTCAGAACTGAACCCACGGCGGTAGAGGACATTGGCCAGAATGAAATAACGGGTAGACATACGCTGAATTGCACGTTGCTCTCTTTTTGGCATCTCTGGTGGAAATTCACCAATCTCAATGAAATTTTTGATATTTTGATACCAAGGCTTCTCCTTCTGATTAACCTGGTTTATTTGCATGATTGAAGCGAAAGCAGGTTGCTCAAGTCTGCCAACTTCGAAAGAACGACATGACTCACCATCTTTGAAGAATAAAATGGAGCCTAGGCTGGCTAAACCATCAGCTATCTGATTATTCTCTCTTCTGATATGATTGAGCTGAAATTCTTCGAAGCTGTCTACAAGAGCTAGGACGATCTTCTGATACGGAATCAATTTGAAATCTTTCACTTGCCATTCAGTGTTAACTTGACTGACAACAAGTAGTGAATCGCCAAAAGCATGCACTCTCTTGATATTGAAGCTTTGCAGAATTTTGAGGCCTTGTATTAGAGCTTCATACTCGGCCATGTTATGAGTGCATTGAAAACCAAGCTTGAGAGAATAAGGGATCATTTCTTTTTCTGGAGTGATTAGCAAAACTCCAATCCCAATGCCAAACATATTTTTAGAGCCATCGAAGAACATATTCCAAACTGGAGGTTGTTGGATGTTACATATGTGCTCATCTGGAAAATCATCCTCTGTTTTAATTTCTTCTGTCAGAGGGAAATCTGCCAACTGATCTGCGATCGCTTGGCCTTTAATCGACTTTTGAGAGACATACTCTAAGTCATATTGCATCAGAAGGACTTGCCACTTTGCAATCCGTCCAGTGAGAAACGGCTGTTCCAAAAAGTATCTGAGAGGATTAAGTTTCGATAGAAACTTGATTTCAGAAGCCAATAAGTAATGTCTCAATTTCTGGCACATCCAAACCAGAGCCAGATAAGTTTTCTCCATTTGAGAATACTTCTTTTCATAATCAATGAAAGTTTTGCTCACGTAGTAGATGGCGTGCTCTATCAGGCTGCCTTCTTCATACTGCGCGAGGAATCCACCACAGGCATTTTGATTGACAGAAATGTATAGTAAGAGAGGCTTTCCCAGCTTTGGCGGCTTCAAAACTGGTGGATTGAGGAGATATTGCTTGATGCGCTCAAACGAGAGTTGGCATTCTGATCCCCATTCGAATTTAACTCCTTTTCTTAGCAAATGGTTGAAAGGTTCGCATCTCATGGCCAGATTAGAGATGAACCTGCGAATAGACTGAATACGCCCTTGAAGGCTCCGCAGTTCTCTGAGATTAGTTGGAGGCGGCATGTCAATAATGGCTTTTGCCTTGGCCGGATCCACTTCGATCCCTTTCTTGCTGATGATGAAGCCGAGTAATTTGCCGGACTCTACTCCAAAAACACATTTCTGAGGGTTAAGTCTTAACTTGTAAAGAATGAGTCTTTCAAAAACTTGACTAAGAGCATCGAGGTGATCCTCTTCTTCTTTAGACTTAACCAAAATGTCATCCACATACGCATCCATATTCTTATGCATTTGATCATGGAAAATGACGGCCATCGCCCTTTGATAGGTGGCCCCGGCATTCTTGAGCCCAAATGGCATCACTGTATAGCAGAAGGTTCCCCATGGGGTAGTAAATGAAGTCTGTGACTGATCACGAACGGCCAACTTAATCTGATTATAACCTGAATATTCGTCCATGAAAGAAAACATGGCATGACCCGCTGTGCTATCGATCAACACGTCAATATTAGGAAGTGGATAATCATCTTTTGGGGTAGCTTTATTGAGATCCCTTAAATCAATGCAGATCCGAACATTTTCGTTCTTTTTAGGGACTGCCACGATATTTGCCAACCAATCTGGGTAATCAATAGCTCGGATGAAGTCTGCTTTTAACAAATCTTCAAGTCCTTCTTTGACTTGTTGCTCAATTCGAGGGTCTAATTTCCTCAGTTTCTGCTTGATTGGTCTGGCTTCTGGTTTCAACTTGAGTCGATGCTCAACCAACTTGATATCCAACCCTGGCATATCTTCGTAAGTCCAGGCGAATACTTCTTGATGCTTTTTGAGGAATTGGATGAGTCTAGCTTTTTCAACTTCGCTTAGACTCGTCCCGATTTTGAGAATCTTCGGATCATCTTCTGACCCAATGTTGATATCCTCGGTTGGATCTTGAACCAAAGATGAGGGTTCATCCTGCTTCTGAATGTGAGCAAATTCTGGCAAATCCTGGATAGTGGAATCAAATTCAGCTGACTCTTCAGTCTGTTCCGCTGTCTGACTGACCTCTGCTCTGTTTTTCATCTCAGGAAACCTTGCCAATTTTAGATACTTGGGATTGATAACAAATCTTGTCATTGATTCAGGAGTTAATGGTCCTGAAAATGTAGAAAAGGTTTTTATTTAAGAGAAAGTACGAGCCAAATCAAACTTTTGTGTAAGTAAAGAACAATGATATAGACAAAATATAAGAAGAAATGATAGATGCTCAAAAATGTGAAGAAAAAGTTGATCTTTCATTGATTGGAAATGAAGTATTTATAAGACATTGACAAAAGATGGGATCGTGTTGTCCCTACAAGATTTAACAAAGGATAAGAAAAGAAAGCAGGAAAACTAAGGCATCATCTTCATTTGTTTCCTTTGAAAAAACTGTCTTTTTGCTGGAATCCTGGTCGGTGAACCCCAACCCTGAACTGTCCGTGTGCCGAACTGGAATGATGGGCTCTATCATGCCGTCTTCATCTTTCCCCATGCCTCGGAATGGCTGGTATCCGTGTTTTATCAGCAGATCAAATCCCTTTCTTGCTTTAGAAAATTGAGGAAATAAGGGATGATCTTTGAAGGAGGCGTAATCAATGCGTCCTCCTAGCTTGAAGAAACAAGGTCCCTGCCATTGGACCGTGGCTGCAACATTTTCCTCTCCCATGACATCTTTTAGCTTCAGCATCTCTAGACTGTCACTGAGATTGATCTCATCCGCTTCTCGGATGCTTGAAATATCAGCTGTGAATGTCGGACGAGGAATCATAGGCTGTGGCAGCCTCTCTTCAGGATCTTCACCCAAAATGGTGGTGATCATTCCACCTTTGGACCACTTTATGCATTGGTGGAGAGTTGATGGAACTGCATTGGCATTGTGGATCCACGTTCGTCCCAACAGAAGATTGTAAGTCGGTGGTACATTGACGACATGGAACAACACAGTATGCACTGAGTAGTTGATAAAAATTTCCAGGAAGATCTTGCCCTTGGCAGTCTGCCCGTGATTATCAAAGCCGTAGATGGTGATGGGATCAGGCACATATTCTTCTTCTTTTAATCCCAATGCTTTCGCTGACATTTCTGGGCAAATATTCAGACTGCTGCCCCCATCAACAAGTACGTGCGGGACAGTCATGCCCCTGGTCCTGACCACGATGTATAATGCATTATTGTGGAATGAATGAGGCTTAGGCAAGTCCTCATCAGAGAAAGTAATAGGCGCATTAGTCATTGCCTGGTTCACTATCTGTGCCATGTCTTCGAGCGTGGTGCCCGGCTTCACCTTGATCTTCCTCAATAAGTCATCTAATTTTTCCTTGTGCTGGGAAGAGTCGTGAGTCAACTCAAAAATGGAGATATTGGAGAGCGCTGTAATCGGCTTCTGAAGGCTTTTGGCCCGTTCTTCGGCTGCTTCTGAGGTTTCTGCTTCCTCTGCGCAGGCTTCCTTTTTTACAAATCTTTTTGGAAAAACTTGAATTTTTCCACTCTCAACTAACATTTTTCTAATATTTAAAAATGAGAGGATATCCCCTCTCTGATATGCAGGTTGATTCTGATGTAGAACCATCACTTGATATTGCAAACTTATTTCTTTGCTGGAGCAAGGATGTATGTGACTCTACGGGAGAAAAGAATCTTCTGAAACGGTTGACGCTGAATGTTTTGGGAATGGGGCGGACAGAATGTCCATTTTGCCCTCTTCTTCATCCTAGATGAGGATGCTTTTATCAATACAATCCTGAATCAGATGCTTCAAGATGAAGCAATACTCAGTGTCGTGGCCCATCGCTCTGTGGAACTTGCAATACTGTTCCTTGAATCTTCCCATGAGCACTAGTGGATCTGCCACCTTAGGAAGTTTTACCATCCCATGAGACAACAAGTATTTCAAAATTTTCTCCAAAGGCTGGTCGAGGGGAGTGAACTTCTGATCCCTACTCCAGTTTATATGTTTGGGCTTTTCTTGAAGGTCCCCCTTTTGTTGGACCGGTCGGGAGAGGCTTGTCATTGTTCTTGAAGAATTTCCCTTTCCTTCCTCTGTTCTGTTCGGGCTTTGTGCCACTGCCACTGCCCTGTTTACTGCTACTGCCTTGATCATCCCCTGGAGCCTCGGCAGAGTAGGTGAAGTGCGCCTTCTTCTTTGGGTCTGGAATATTTTTTGCCAAGGCAACCCCCTCATACATCCTGTTTTCCACCCCCATCTCGAGCCATTCTGCTCGCTCTGTCAGTTCGATAAAGGATTTGGAGGGGTATGGGAATAGGAGGCTTTTTAGGGGCTGGGAGAAGTTATTGAGGATGACTTGGAGGGCATGCTCCTCAGAGATAGGGTTCCTCATTTTGTTGCACAAGCTTCTCCATTTGTGAATGAAATCCCTAGCCTTTTCATTGGGCTCTTGTTTCAGGTTGCACAGATGGTTTAGGGTGGGCAGAGCTTCTGTGTTGAACAGGAAGCGCTCAACGAACATGTTGACGACTTTGTCAAAATCCCTTAGTTCGATGGGATTGACGTGCTCAGCATACCATTTGGCAGCTATTCCCTCCAAACTGCGGGGGAAACAGAGGAAAAGGGCACGGTTGTCTTCGCTGAATCGGGCGCATTCCGCAAAGAACATGGCAAGGTGGGCCTTGGGATCTCCGAATCCATCGAATTTAATGAATTTTCGGGGGAGATTCTCCAAATTGATGTCTCCTTCCAAACCAAGGTAGAAATCATGCCTAGTGTATGACCTTTTTCCCTTATCCCGGACTTGCAGGTCTTTGACGATTTTTGTCAGTGCCTGGATCGAGTCCTCTGCGGGGGCCCCATGCTTGGGCTTGTTCACTGACACTGGCTCTTCTACCGGCCTCTTGGACTGCCGCAGATGTTTCGGGATGTAAATCAACTGCTCTTCTTCAGAATTTTCTTCCGCTGACTCAGAATCTTCAGAGGTACTGTCACGCTGTACCTTTTGCTTGCTGATCTTGACTGGCTTTTTCATGGGCTTCTTCTTAGCCTTGGTCTTAGAAGCCGCCTTCTTTGGAGCCGCCTTAGCCTGCTCGGCCATCATTTTAGTCATCATTTTCTGAAAAACCCGGTACATGGCCGGATCAACATCGCTTTCATCTCCGGAGTCATGCTTCTTGGACGATCTAGGAGAATTCATCTCCTCTGACTCGTTGTCACTGTGTTGTTGAGCAGCCCTCTTGTCACCCCTTGTCTGAACCATTTTTCAGATGCCAAAGCTTTCCTGCAGAATATGGGAATGGTTAGAGTATGGAGAAGCTTTTTTTTGAAAATCATAATTCCTTTGAGAGAAAGCAAGAAATGGAGGGATTTGGTAGACAATTTCAAGAGATTATCCCATTACCCGGGATTGGGTCATCACACGATTTGTGATAATTGTGTTACCATTTGATGATAACAGAGAAATGCGCCTTGTTACCTAGGCGAGGTCGTCAACCATGATAAGATTTGAAGAAATGCGGAAGGAATATCCCTTTTACCCGGGATTAGGTCGTCACTCAAGTTTTTGTGACTTTTATTTGTGCTACAAACAAAATACAGAAAGCAACATTTTTTTGGCCAAAAAGTAAATTTTTATTGATATCTTTTCAAAGACAAAGAAAGGGTGGGCAGACAGTTTGCCACCACTCTTGATATTCAGATGATACATTTGGCCCAGGAAAAATACACAGAGAAATAAAGGCGTTCCAGGTATATTTAGCGACATGATATGCCCCAGACCACTGATCCGAGTGCAGGTTGAATTCTGACACGTTGCCTGTCGGGAAATGGGTGTTGGCACGAACTTGCCGCTGCGAAAACTGCCTCAGACATCGTTCCGGCTGATAATCAACACAAAAGAAAGGGCCCATCAACTTGTAGCGCTTGTCACGGGCATAAGTGTATCGAGGAATAGTCTCTCTTCTATCAAAGAAATCCCAGGTGATCTCCTCCTGATGCAGCTTCTCGATCAGAGCTCGGCATTGGATGACTGTCTTCGGCTGCTTACTGTTGAACCTGAAAGAACTGGCCTTCGAGGGAACGTGGCGTAGGAACCACGACTGCAAGGCATATGTGCATCCTTCTACCAGAATGGTCTCCCCAAGAGCAAATCAAGCCAAACCTCTGTAAAGGAAGGCTAATGCGGCCATGGAGACTGAGAGCTGACGGGTCTGCTTGCTTCCCCATCTCCGAAAGAGCTAAGCAACTCTGATGTCTATAAAATTCTGACCATCTTGGAAGAAGGCTAACCCCACTGTGCACAGGATCATGGCGTGCTGAATTCTGTCCTTCGCTGCTCGGGACAAAGTGTCAACCTCTTTGTAGGCTCTGTACTTTTGATATAGTTCAAATAGGTCGATGAACTGATTTCCACCAATTTCGGTGAGAGGCCAAGATCTGCTCCCTGTTGCTCTGGCCAAGGCTTCTCGAACATCCACCCCTTTGATGTTGATCAAAAACTGCTGCTCGACAGGATCATCTGGCTGACCGGCTGGTTCGGGCAATCCCATAATATCATTGAATTCATCCATCAACAGAGTCATTTCCCCCCAAGGAAACCAGAATGTGCAGGTACGTGGATTCCACCGTTCTGCCATGGCCTGAATCAACGCTCCATTGATGACTCGCTTGCCTACCGCTGATGCCATCTCCAACCCGCAGTCATCCAAGTGGTCTGGGAACATACGTGAGAAGGTGGCGAACCAAGAATAATACCACCGTGGGAAGAAAGTACGAGACTGGATGACCCGCAGATCTGGGGTTCCATCCCTTATTTGATAGAAGACATGATCCCAAGGAAAGATAGTATCGGGAGATTCAGATGCCATCGGAGTGATACTGAGGCAAAAAGAGGAAGCAAGTCAGATAGAATGCAGGACTTATGGATAGACTTTTTAAAGAATAAAACCTGGAAATTTTGAAAGATTGA
This sequence comes from Nuphar pumila, assembly GCF_984573655.1. Lineage (NCBI taxonomy): Eukaryota > Viridiplantae > Streptophyta > Magnoliopsida > Nymphaeales > Nymphaeaceae > Nuphar > Nuphar pumila. The sequence goes on from NC_143257.1 coordinate 44,932,445, forward strand.
GGGGCTTTTAAAAGAATTTTCCAGGGTTTTGAAGAAAATTTGATCTAAAAGAGAAAAAGAAAATGTAGGTAGAGAAAAATATACACCTGGGGTTTTTGGAAATAAGGGTAAGTTTTGAATAATACACCCAGGTTTTTTTGAAAAAGGTTTGATACATATATGAGAGAATAAGAGAATTTATCATACAACTAAAGCTGCACAAACAAGGATGCGCACACAGCACTCCCTAAAGGCTGACTCTAAATGCAATAGTTGAAATGACTTGTAGGACCTTAAATCTAACTCTAAGGTTCAAATTATCTGACTCCGATCAAGATACGCCGATATACCCAAGCCGAAGCTCGAAGTACGTGGCATAAAAATATTTCTCCGGTTCTAAGGTAATGGCTTCCCAACATCCTTGAGCACCTACCGATATACCTCAGACTATGGCCCTTAGGTACGTGGCAGGGGGGCGCGAACCCAAATAAGTGGTCCAGTTGTGAGGCTCTCTCCCGAACTATGGTTCAGTGAGACAGCCCAGCAACGTGAAGACCGGGACAATATAGGTAAGGGATGTTTTGAAAACATGTTCAACATGCAAAAAAATCAGATGGCTCTAATGCAAGTCCTAAAGAGATAGATCTAAATGAAAAGAAGCATACACTTGCATACATTGTTTACATTCAATCCCTAAAATTGAGGAGAGTTGTATTCAAGACCTAAGTCTAATGTGAGCATGGAATAATCTCCTCAATATGGTCCTATCAAACCATACTTAAATCCTATATGCAATGATGTCAGCTTAGGACGAGATCTAGACTCCTAAGGTTTGCATGGAAATGAAGCTGACATATGAAGAATAAAGGCTTAGATAATGTCAAAGGAAAAGAAAAGGCATAATTCAACCGGACGGAGACGAGTCCCATCTCGGTCGCCAAACCTGTGATCATCGCAAAAATTTTCCTCTCATAATGTTCTCTCTCTTCCTTCTCTTTTCCTTTCCAACCTCTTATTTTCCTCCTTTTTGAAGGGAGAAAAGATAAAAGAACGGAAAGAAAGAGAGAAGAGAAAAGAAAGAAGAGAAGAGAAGAGGAAATCTTTTGCGGGTCTCACTTGACCTTAATTTTGAAAATATTTTGAAATAACTCGCCTCCGTTTTTGAAATATTTGCGGGAAAATTGGGAGATGCGATCCGCTTGTCGGTACGAGGTTCGACCGTTCCTGGCGCCTTTACCAGAGGTAATCGAACCAAGGGTCGAATTAATGCCCTTTGCTTCGCAATGAATTTATCTAAGTATTTATCCTAAGTATAAGAATGCACAATGAATCATGCTTGTGCAAATGCAAAGATGTATGCTCTTTTTGAAAGTATTTTGAAGAATTTCCAAGTGAATTAGATAAAGTGAAGAAATGTTTCTAACTTAGAACTTAAGATTTGAAGTTCTAAGTTTTTAGAATAATCAGAGCTTAGGAAAATGAATTTGGATCTTTGAGAGAAATGATCTTGAAACTGAAAGAAAGAAAATTTCAAAGTCATAAATGGACTTTTGAATTTTGGAAGTTTGAACTTGGATGAATATTTGGAATGGAATTGAATTCTAACTTTGAAGTTTTGGAGTTAGAAGGAAATGTGGGGGATCTAAAGAAAAATGGGATTTGGAACAATTTGGAATTTCAAGATGAAATCCGAATCGAGATTCTGGATTCTGAATAGAGTTTTGAGTTGATTTTTGGATTTAAGATCTGAAATAGGAACTTTGGTTTGAATGAAAATGGGACTGGCTTTGAGAATTGGAATTTAAAGTGGAATTTGGACTTGGAATTTTGAATGGAATTGGATTCAAGATTTGGAATCCAAGATGGTATTTGGATCTGAAATCTGAGATCCGAGATAGGATTGGACTCTGGATCCTAAGATGGAATTGGATCTGAAATCTGAGATCCAAAGATAGAATTGGGTTCTGGATCCTAGAATGAATTTGGATCTGAAGTCTGAGATCCAATGTAGGATTGAATTCTAGATCCTAAGAATTGGATTTTGGATCTGAATCTAAGACCCAAAATAGGGTTGGATTTTGGATCCTAAGAATTGGATTTGGATCTGAAGTCTGAGATCCAATGTAGGATTGGATTCTAGATCCTAAATGGAATTTGGATCCGTGATTGGAGATCCAAAGTGGAATGGGGTCCTACACTTGGAAATCTGGGTCCAAGTTTGAGAGTAGGATTTTACTTTGGATTTGGGTTATGAAAAGTCCGAATAAGACCTTTAAAGATGGATCTGGGTTTTTAGAAACCCAAAGTTTAAGTTCTGAGATTCAAATCCAAACCTTGATTGAAGATAAAGGAGGTGAACTTGATTTTTAAATCAGAAGATAACTTCAAAGTTAAATTGAACTTTGAAATTGAATTTTGAATTGAGTTGGAAATTTGAAGTTTTGAATGTAAGATGATTTTGGAATTTCAAAGTCAAATTGGACTTTGAAATTGAATTTTGAATCTTTGAAATGAGATAGAATTGGATTTGGATAAGATTTGATTTAAGAAGAAGAATCACTTGGAATTTTGAAAATGAAGTTTTGAAGATATGATGCAATTCTATCCTATATGATGAATGAATTTGAATAATTTTGAAATTGGAATTTGAAAAGCTATTTCATTCTTTAAATGAATTAAAATAAGATTGAAAATATAATACATCCTTGACTATGGTCATTGAATCTATTATATAATAATCTATATTTAAATTCAAAAGAAGAATAAAACACATTTTATTGCTTTTATAAAATTTAAAATGAAATTAACCCTCAATATACCCTGACTATGGCCATTGGTATATATTTTGAGTTAATTTTAAGTTAAATTATGATAAAAGAATAAAATATTTTAGAAAAATTATGATGAATTCTGAAAATGGATCCAGTGTGGATCCAGTATTATTTCATAAAAGATAAGAATACTAAGTTTTGTTTACACCCCGACTATGGCCGTTGGTGTAAACCATCAACTAAGAATTAACTTACCTCTTATGAAAAGGTGCACGTGCCATTCGTGTTTCACCATGGTGGGAATTTGAGAAAAAAAGAAAAAATGTATGGAATAAACAATTCATGGTATTCTATAATGCTCATCCATTCTACCTAAAGCGAGAAATGTAAATTTTCATTAAAGCCTAGCTATTACAACTCATAAAATCAAATTTACAACTTCAAATAATGACAACTTTACCCACATATTTCCTGCAAAACAACCAGGTTAGTAATGAAGAAAAAAAAAAGAAAGGAAAATCACATATATTATAGGGAAATCAATAGTGAAAAGGCCTATATGTTAAGATAAAAAGGATAGAAAGAGATATACGTACCTATGTATAGACATGAGAATTTATACATACATATGTCCGAGTATAATATATGTTCAAGGTAGATGGGTGAAGCCAATGAAAAGTGTTGGAAATGAAATGGGCCTTTAATAGTCAATGCTTTTGGAGGTGACTATGAAAGACAAATGCTAGTATGATAGAACACAGGCATATGATAACATGCCTTGAATGACTTCTTGGGTGAGTGTCAAGGTGAATAGGTGAACATGATCCATAGATGATATGCAGGTTTTGCAGGAAACATACATGATGAAATGAAATACTAAATGCTGTTGTGAAGAACTGATATACAGGGGTCTATAGGTATCTATAAGGTGAGCTGTGAAGATTGAAAGGATGATGGGTATATGCACAGTAGTATGCAGCCGGGTGAATGATCACACATAGGCCACTGCAAAAGAGGGTTATAGGTAGCGGTGATGATGAAGTGAAAGGGGGTGAAGAGGTATGGCTGTAGCTGTGCTGGAACGTGGGTGGTTGTGTCGGTGGTGCTGTTTGCAGGAAAACACAGCAAATGGGAGGTGATACGGGCAAGAACAAATGAGGATGCACAGTAATGTTTATACACTTTTCAAACAGGAAATGTGATGATATGAAGGTGGACTGGACAATGGTAGTGAGCGTGGGCACTTCACAGGTGGCTGTGCTAGAGGATGTGGCAAATCAAGCGTTTCCTAACCCGATTAGGAAAACTTGATGCCATGATGGCCTAAATGACAGAGCAAACTTGTCGGAGAAATGTTGGTAGGGCTGTATGATTTGTGGCGCACAGTTGTGAAGATTGGTACAATATGACAAAGATGAAAGTACAGCCTGATTTTCATAGAGAAACTGGTTGACAGGTACCCAGTATGAGAGCTAGTATGATTTTGCCATGAATAGTAGCATAATGCCACATATCTCACAGAAATGGTTTTTGAGCATGATAGATGTTACACAAAAAAAAAAAATGACATTGATGTTGAAATGGGAGAACACGCAGAGGGAATGTCATGCAACAGACATGAGACAGGTAAAAGGGGTATAATATGTCAATTTAGTGAGATATGACATCCCTGAGGGGGGGTCGTAGTGGCAGAAGTTCAGCTGCTGCCAAACTTCAACCAGCAATTATAGTAACTCAAAGTTACATCTGTATAGCAGGTGTGAATAGTGAGGTATGCTGGAGCTGAGTATGAAATGCATCTGCTGTGTGTAGGATATAGAGACGATGGTGAGTGAGGGTGTACAGATGTATTACTGTGTGAGGTGCGCATGAATCAATGATGCTACAAGTGACATTACAACAGGGGATGGTATATGCTATAAAAACAGTAAATGGGATATGACCATGATAGTTTCCAGGCAAAAACAATTTTAAAAGCAATAGAATTAAACTTCACAGTAAGGTCCAGAAGTCCACTTCTGAACCAGTAGCATTCACAAAGAAGAAATAGCAATATTTTAAGGCAAATTGGATGTTTAGCAGATAACCAAAACATGTTTCAGTTAGTGGTTGGATACGGTGATGTTATCATGACTGTTTACTGTGCACAATGGTCACTCAATTCCTTCACGATATGAAGATAAACTCTTCCACCTGAAAGTGTTTAGAATAGAGATAATGTTTACCGCATGGCATAGAGCGGTTTCGCCCTATGAAATTTGAATCACATTGTTGTTCCAAACCTCTCATTCCTTGACCTCTGATAGGATAGAGGTATCATATGTATCTGTATATAACTTCCACGTATAACACATTTTTTTTTTTTATCAGATCCCTTTCTGAAGACCGTAGAAGACTTTGGTTCTAGCACCAAAGAGATAATAGCAGGTCATTCTCTGCGAAATGACTTCATCAACAAATAGCCATCTGGCCTAGACAGTAATGGATCAACGTATTGATTTCAGCATAGGTCCATTGATAGATGACCAGAACAATGAATCATCAACCAGAAAAATCACTTTATAGTAACCGCGTTCTTCTGTTTCTCTTTTTTTTAGCAGTGTCCGAGTTTGATGTACAGGACAAAACATGTATGGCTGAATGAACAGGTAAAATGCACAGAGAAAGAAACATGGGATGCGATACAAAATAAATAAAAAAAATGCATTGCAGAAATATGACTATGGACGTGACATAGCAGTGGAAATATATATTCCAAATGTAAGATGCATGTTAAAAGGCAAAGTGGAGTACACATGATTCATATGGATGAATAGGTGAATCCACGGGTAATCTAATATAGAGATGAATTTCCAAAGCGTAAATCGAGAGAAAATAAAAGGGGAATCACACTGAACTATACCGATAATCATATATTAACTTGAAACGGTAACGATGACCACAGGATTTTCAAAGACAATGCAGATGAATAATATAAACAAGCAAACAAGTAGATATGGAACTAATGACGATGCTATAAAATATTGAATGAAAAACAACGTAAAAAGAATATGAATTAAATCAAACGAGAAATATGAATCAGATATGGGGGCTCATATCGCAACACCTGAAGCCAATTAAAATTGAGTAGAGAAGGGGTGGTATTCAATACTGATGGCAATGTTAAATATGAAACAAAAAGTATCAATCGAAAATCAGGGGGAATCATAACGTTAACAGAAATCCGAATATAATGGCCGATGAAAATGGAAAATCAAATTCCTCAGACTAATAACACCAACAAGAAAAAGAAAAAAAAAAAGTTTCTCAGAGAAATTGAAATGAAAGCAAAAATCAAGAATAAATAGAAGAATAGGATGGGATCCAGACGAGTCATATCAGATTATTGAATCTGATGGCACGAGCAGAACAAAACTAAAATAGCAAAATAAATAAACGAAAATACAGAAAAGAAATGTGGGAATCTCATATTCCTTTGTTGTAGCACAAGGATATATTGGGATTGCTATAAGCAACCCAATATTGTCCAAGGTGCATTAACAAGGATCGAAAGATAGAAATCAAGAGAAAAATTTAGGGAATGCCAAGAAGGAAGAGGGGTACTCACCGAAGTGCTGTAGGGGCTCTGAATGAGAGAGTCGAGCTTTTCTCTTCTACCGTGAAGGTCTTTTTTGAAATGCTGCAGGGGTCCTGAATGAGAGAGTCGAGCTTTTTCCCCTCCACCGTTTAGGTCTTTTTCTATTGAATAAGAGGAGAGGATCAGAAGGAGAGTAGAGAGCGAGATGGGACCAGATGAAGCGAATCATAGATGATCAGATGAGAATGGATGGTTTTTGAGAGGGAGATGGATATGTAGACGCAGATAAAAAAAATGGGGATCCCCCCCCTTTCTGGCTGGCCCCTCTTTATAGAGAAGAAGGGAGGAAACTGGAGGAGGCCCCCCTTCCGTTGCAGATCAATGGTGGGAGAAAGAGGCCAGCCATCGGAGGATGGAGGGCTCAATCGAGGCTTTCAGAATGGGGTTTGTTGAAGATCGAGGGCTGGGAGCGAGAATGGCCGTTTGAAGATGGACGATGGAAAAGAGGAGAAGGAAGGAGCGCGGGAGGAGTTTGTTGTGGATTTTCTCTTTTTCCAAAAAGAAGACTCCTTTTAAGAATTTTTTTGTAAAATAACTTTTCAAATGAGGTTTTTAGCAAAAGACAACTTTGCAAAGCTTGAAATCATTTGTTTTTCCTGTAATTTCTCTGAATTTTTTGCTTTTTTATGTTATTTTTCTATTTTTTTTGTATTTTTTTAGAATAAAATCCTAAAGCTTTACAAGAAATCAAAAGATTGAAACTAATTCTTTTGATGTTTTTGTAAAATATTTACAAAAGGAGTTTTTCTGAGAATTTTAGAAACTATTTTGAGAAGATTTCTTCAGAAATGGGTTTTTGATCCGGATTTGGAGGAAATATGGATTTAAAGTGCTGTATTCGGATCCGGAGTTGATTTTGAATATATCAATATAAATTTTAATTCAGAGAATCTGAAGAACTGACTTGATTTTCTCAGAAAACGGGGTTAGGGGCAAAAGGGTCATTTTTACAAAACTTTGAAAAATTTGGGGTGTTCACAGATGCCCTCTTTGTTACTAAGCCGGTTGGGAGCCGAGCTTAGTGGCAAAGACAACACTCCAAATTTTGAAAATGCCCCAGTCAATAGATCTGAACTGGGTGTGGAAGAATTATTTTGAAAATATGGTTTTTCAGGTTTTGAAACCTTATCCTGAATGGTTTTGGGGAGACGAAATCCTCGAAGATGATATGATTTAGTAGAAAATGAGGAAATCGTGATGGGACTTTTGGTGAAATCCCGAAATGGTGAGAAATGAGCATTTTGATCAGGTCTCATGGATGAGACAAGATACTCTCTTTAGAATGATTCAGATTTAGCCCTTGACCAGGATGGGACAAAGATATATCAAAAAAAATGAATTTGGAAATAAGGAAAGGGATACACGGGGATCTTGATGGGACATTTTGGAAAATGCCTTGCGAAATGAGGCCCGAGTATGATCCTTTCTTTGGATGAATGTATGAAGTATGAGTTCCTTGATGGGAGGAAGCCATGATGGGACTGGAGGAAAACACCTCGTCAAAACGAGGATTCTCATTGGAATGTGACTCAGGTTTAACTCAAACCTGCAAGGAAGATACCTCGCGAAGCGAGGTTCCGGGTTAACTCTCAATTTGGATGGGAAATCTACCATACGAGCTTCTCAAAAATGGAGAAAGCAGGATGGGACCTTCGGAATTTGGACGAACAAATCCGAGAGGGGTTTTTGCGAAAGGAGGAAATATAAAGTCCCTAAAGCTTTGAAAAGGGGAAGAAATTGGGCGTCTCATTTGCTGAGACTGAAATGGCTATTGAAATCAAAGAATCCTTCGCAAATGGTTCAGGTTTGACCCTTATCCATGAGTGGGGGCATCCATACGGAATTCGTTAATGAGAAAAACCGTGATGGGACAGGAAGAGATACTTTCTTCAGAGGTAACTCTTCTTGGAAATATAAACAACGCTAGGTTACATCAAAATGGATATTGAATGTTTATTTTATTCTTGGAATAGCTAGAAAATTTTGCCAATAAGATAAAATTGTAGTTGATTCAAACGTTTGGAAGGGTGCACGTATGAGCAAAAGATATTCTCTCTTTTACATAGAGTATTTCCTCCAATGAGGTTAACTCCTTAGTTATAAGAGTCAAATTCAAAATTTTGGCACTGGTGATTTTCTTCAAGGAAGCTATCCATTTCCCTGATATGAGAATAGAAGAAATATTCTTAATTTCATAAAAGCAGAAAACGAAGAGATATTGATAAAAGAATTTTGCATGAGAAAAGATGACTTCTGGCAACTTCGGCAGTTTGATATCTGGGTGTTTTCTCACGATGATCTATTTGCACTCTTTTTTGAGTCATTGGGCTTTCTAGGGTTTTTCTCATCATCTTTCATTTGGATGTCCTGACTTTTTCTCTTTTTCAGGGAAGGGCACGTCACAAACTCCTTCATCTTGGAGATGCTCCGATCCTTCTTTTATCTCAGGGGTTCTATTGATCTCACTGGCTCAAAAGGTCTTTAGATGATAGCAGAAATCAAATATCTTTTAGGGTTTGTCGGTAGGTTCATCACACTCGCCTTCATCTCGACGGCGGTCTGAACTTTCCCTGGAAGGATCCATCACAAACTTCGTCATCTTGGAGATGTTTCAAATCTTCTTTGGCCCCGAGGGTCTACTCGCTTAATTCGCCTTCATCTTGACGACAATTGAGAGATCCCTTTTGCGGATATTTGATTGCAACTTTTAAACGAAAATGAGAAGATATTGGGTTGAGTGGATTCTTTTTATATCTCAAGATATTTCCACTGCCTGATTGTCAGAAAGTCATTTTAAAACATGCACCATAGCCAGGATCAATATCAATTCGCTTCTGGCTTTTCTACGTCATTGAAGATTTCTTTCAGTGATCATATCGAGGACATTTCTTACATCCTTTTTGGTTGATCAACAGGAAAAGATTTGAATTTTACCTCTTTTCGCAAAAAGTTTTACCTTTTGGAAGGAAGTACTGGAGGTACTATGAGAAAATTCTCTTTGTGCAGTAAGAATATTTAGAATCAACAAATGCTTTTAGCAAATTGGCAAAGTTTTCACGAATTCTTTGTGAAATAATCAGTCAATATAGATTTTGATGAGACCTTGAGTTGTAATTTAAAGAAATGGTGCAAGAAATCAGACTTTAGAAAACTGGACTGATGAAATACATTAGGTTTTGGAAATCCCGACCAGTTTATGAGAAACTGGATTTTGATAATCCCGACCAGCAAAAACACTGGATTTCAAATCCCGACCAGTTATGAAAACTGGATTTCAAATCCCGACCAGTTATAAAAACTGGATTTCAAATCCCGACCAGTTACAAAAACTGGATTTCAAATCTCGACCAGTGAAAAACACTGGATTTCAAATCCCGACCAGTGAAAAATACTGGATTTTAAATCTCGACCAGTAAAAAAAAAAATATTGGATTTTAAATCTCGACCAGTGAAAAATACTGGATTTTAAATCTCGACCAGTTATGACAACTGGATTTCAAATCCCGACCAGTTATAAAAATTGGATTTCAAATCTCGACCAGTGAAAAATACTGGATTTCAAATCCCGACCAGTGAAAAATACTGGATTTTAAATCCCGACCAGTTATGACAACTGGATTTCAAATCCCGACCAGTTATAAAAACTGGATTTCAAATCTCGACCAGTGAAAAATACTGGATTTCAAATCCCGACCAGTGAAAAATACTGGATTTTAAATCTCGACCAGTTAAAAATACTGGATTTTAAAAATGAAGGATTTAATCTAATGGTTTGAAAGTGATTGAATTTGGGAGATTATAACCCGAGGGTTGAGAAAATGATAAGATTTTGAGGATATTACAACCGAAGGTTGGGAAACTGATAGAATTGTGAGATTGAAGATCTTAAAGGTTTTGGGAATGATAGGATTGAGAAGTCGCACCCTAAGGGTTTGATCTTCTGGAATACACGACCAGCGGGAGTTGGATCATTTGGAATACAGGACCAACGAGATGCTGGATCCTCTGGAAATACGTGACCGGCAAAAGCTGGATCTTTTGAAAATACATGAAGTTTTGGGAGATTTAAGTCAGAAACTTGAATTTAGAAGGAGAAAGGTCTTTGGTCAGAAGACCGATTTTAGAAGGTTACCAGTGTGAGAACCGGATTTTCCAAATGAGCTCAATTTTGAAAAATAACCAGTGCGAGAGCTGGGTTTTGAAGATGAGCTAGATTTTCAAAATGAGTTTTTAGAAGATAATTCAGGATTTATCCCCTTATCCTGAACGGGGGAAATAATAAAAAAAGAATACCTCATTGAAAGGAGGCATCAGGTTTATCCCTTAACCTGAAAGGGTGCATTTTAAAGATAAAGGTAGATGAAATTTTAATAAGATTGAAAAATTTGTTAAAACTTGACAGGGATGAGCATTAGCTTGATGTAAATCTGATCAAACCAAAATGAATTAAATGAAACTAAAAAATAAAGACCTCAAGACTAATTAAGATTTAACAAAATTTGAGGAAAAGAGCTTTCGTCTAATCCTGCCTGCATATGATGGAAGAAGACGATTATAAAAATGAAATAAAAATGCCCCAGTATCATGGAGAGGAATGTAAGAATTGATAGAAGATCATTATTTTATTGAAATGGCTCTTTTGAATAGTACAAAGGCTTTAGAATGAACATTTCAGGTGTAAAACTTCTTCAAATGCAGAGCATTGATGGGATCTGGCATCTCCACTCCGTCTGCGTTGATTTGACGATACGAATTGCGAGGCAAAGCTTCCTTAACCACATAAGGGCCTTCCCAATTGGGTGACCACTTGCCCCGTGGTCGATGCTTGAGATGAGCTGTCGATCTGAGCACCAAATCGTTAACTCGAAATTTTCTCTCAATGACGGACTTGGCATAGTGTCGAGCTATCCTCTGTCGATAAGCTTGAGCATGCTCTGCTGCCTTGAGACTTTTTTCATCTAGCAGATCCAGCTGCACCAATCTCTGCTGCTGATACTGATCAAGTGGCAATTCTATAAGAGAAGCGAATTTGAGAGCGGGCTTTTGGACATGGAGAGGCAATACTACTTCAGTTCCGTAAACAAGTTCTGAAGGAGTGGCATTAGTCGGAGTCCGAATGGTGGTCCGATATGCCCAAAGTGCGTCATGAATTTTCTCATGCCAGTCTCGACCTGTCTTTACAGTCCTTTCCAAAATACGGATCAAAATTTTATTGGTGGCCTCTGCTTGGCCATTCCCTTGAGGGTAATAAGGAGCTGAGAAGTGATGGCAAATCCTGAATTTAGAACAGAAGGTTTTCATCCTCTCATTTTTGAAATGGGTTCCATTATCTGAGACAATATCATGTGGTATGCCGAAGCGGCAAAGGATGTTCTTATGAATGAAAGAAACCACATGGCGGGCTTCTACTGTGCGTAGAGTAACAGCTTCAACCCATTTTGTGAAATACTCTGTCGCAGCCAGGAAGTATTTGTGTCCGTTGGAAGCAGAAGGAGTAATCGGGCCGACGACGTCAAAAGCCCACATAGAAAATGGCCAAGGAGAAACAACTGATTGTAGATATGCGGCCGGAGCATGAATATAAGGTGCGTGCAATTGACACTTGACGCACTTCTTCACAAATCTATGACAGTCCTGCTGCATGGTATTCCAATAGTACCCTGCTCGAACGATCTGTTTGACGAGAGTTTGATAGCCGACATGGCCACCACAAATCCCTTCATGTGCTTCTTGGATAACTTCCATAGCTTCTTCTTTGTCTAAGCATCTGGCATATTCAGAACTGAACCCACGGCGGTAGAGGACATTGGCCAGAATGAAATAACGGGTAGACATACGCTGAATTGCACGTTGCTCTCTTTTTGGCATCTCTGGTGGAAATTCACCAATCTCAATAAAATTTTTGATATTTTGATGCCAAGGCTTCTCCTTCTGATTAACCTGGTTTATTTGCATGATTGAAGCGAAAGCAGGTTGCTCAAGTCTGCCAACTTCGAAAGAACGACATGACTCACCATCTTTGAAGAATAAAATGGAGCCTAGGCTGGCTAAACCATCAGCTATCTGATTATGCTCTCTTCTGATATGATTGAGTTGAAATTCTTCGAAGCTGTCTACAAGAGCTAGGACGATCTTCTGATACGGAATCAATTTGGAATCTTTTACTTGCCATTCAGTGTTAACTTGACTGACAACAAGTAGTGAATCGCCAAAAGCATGCACTCTCTTGATATTGAAGCTTTGCAGAATTTTGAGGCCTTGTATTAGAGCTTCATACTCGGCCATGTTATGAGTGCATTGAAAACCAAGCTTGAGAGAATAAGGGACCATTTCTTTTTCTGGAGTGATTAGCAAAACTCCAATCCCAATGCCAGACATATTTTTAGAGCCATCGAAGAACATATTCCAAACTGGAGGTTGTTGGATGTTACAGATGTGCTCATCAGGAAAATCATCCTCTGTTTTAATTTCTTCTGTCAGAGGGAAATCTGCCAACTGATCTGCGATCGCTTGGCCTTTAATCGACTTTTGAGAGACATACTCTAAGTCATATTGCATCAGAAGGACTTGCCACTTTGCAATCCGTCCAGTGAGAAACGGTTGTTCCAAAAAGTATCTGAGAGGATTAAGTTTCGATAGAAACTTGATTTCAGAAGCCAATAAGTAATGTCTCAATTTCTGGCACATCCAAACCAGAGACAGACAAGTTTTCTCCATTTGAGAATACTTCTTTTCATAATCAATGAAAGTTTTGCTCACGTAGTAGATGGCGTGCTCTATCAGGCTGCCTTCTTCATACTGCGCGAGGAATCCACCACAGGCATTTTGATTGACAGAAATGTATAGTAAAAGAGGCTTTCCCAGCTTTGGCTGCTTCAAAACTGGTGGATTAAGGAGATATTGCTTGATGCGCTCAAACGAGAGTTGGCATTCTGATCCCCATTCGAATTTAACTCCTTTTCTTAGCAAATGGTTGAAAGGTTCGCATCTCATGGCCAGATTAGAGATGAACCTGCGAATAAACTGAATACGCCCTTGAAGGCTCCGCAGTTCTCTGAGATTAGTTGGAGGCGGCATGTCAATAATGGCTTTTGCCTTGGCCGGATCCACTTCGATCCCTTTCTTACTGATGATGAAGCCGAGTAATTTGCCGGACTCTACTCCAAAAACACATTTCTGAGGGTTAAGTCTTAACTTGTAAAGAATGAGTCTTTCAAAAACTTGACTAAGAGCATCGAGGTGATCCTCTTCTTCTTTAGACTTAACCAAAATGTCATCCACATACGCATCCATATTCTTATGCATTTGATCGTGGAAAATGATGGCCATCGCCCTTTGATAGGTGGCCCCGGCATTCTTGAGCCCAAATGGCATCACTGTATAGCAGAAGGTTCCCCATGGGGTAGTAAATGAAGTCTTTGACTGATCACGAACGGCCAACTTAATCTGATTATAACCTGAATATCCGTCCATGAAAGAAAACATGGCATGACCCGCTGTGCTATCGATCAACAGGTCAATATTAGGAAGTGGATAATCATCTTTTGGGGTAGCTTTATTGAGATCCCTGAAATCAATGCAGATCCGAACTTTTTTGTTCTTTTTAGGGACTGCCACGATATTTGCCAACTAATCTGGGTAATCAATAGCTCGGATGAAGCCTGCTTTTAACAAATCTTCAAGTCCTTCTTTGACTTGTTGCTCAATTCGAGGGTCTAATTTCCTCAGTTTCTGCTTGATTGGTCTGGCTTCTGGTTTCAACTTGAGTCGATGCTCAACCAGCTTGATATCCAACCCTGGCATATCTTCGTAAGTCCAGGCGAATACTTCTTGATGCTTTTTGAGGAATTGGATGAGTCTAGCTTTTTCAACTTCGCTTAGACTCGTCCCGATTTTGAGAATCTTCGGATCATCTTCTGACCCAATGTTGATATCCTCGGTTGGATCTTGAACCAAAGATGAGGGTTCATCCTGCTTCTGAATGTGAGCAAATTCTGGCAAATCCTGGATAGTGGAATCAAATTCAGCTGACTCTTCAGTCTATTCCGCTATCTGACTGACCTCTGCTCTGTTTTTCATCTCAGGAAACCTTGCCAATTTTAGATACTTGGGATTGATAACAAATCTTGTCATTGATTCAGGAGTTAATGGTCCTGAAAATGTAGAAAAGGTTTTTATTTAAGAGAAAGTACGAGCCAAATCAAACTTTTGTGTAAGTAAAGAACAATGATATAGACAAAATATAAGAAGAAATGATAGATGCTCAAAAATGTGAAGAAAAAGTTGATCTTTCATTGATTGGAAATGAAGTATTTACAAGACATTGACAAAAGATGGGATCGCGTTGTCCCTACAAGATTTAACAAAGGATAAGAAAAGAAAGCAGGAAAACTAAGGCATCATCTTCATTTGTTTCCTTTGACAAAAACTGTCTTTTTGCTGGAATCCTGGCCGGTGAACCCCAACCCTGAACTGTCCGCGTGCCGAACTGGAATGATGGGCTCTATCATGCCGTCTTCATCTTTCCCCATGCCTCGGAATGGCTGGTATCCGTGTTTTATCAGCAGATCAAATCCCTTTCTTGCTTTAGAAAATTGAGGAAATAAGGGATGATCTTTGAAGGAGGCGTAATCAATGCGTCCTCCTAGCTTGAAGAAACAAGGTCCCTGCCATTGGACCGTGGCTGCAACATTTTCCTCTCCCATGACATCTTTTAGCTTCAGCATCTCTAGACTGTCACTGAGATTGATCTCATCCGCTTCTCGGATGCTTGAAATATCAGCTGTGAATGTCGGACGAGGAATCATAGGCTGTGGCAGCCTCTCTTCAGGATCTTCACCCAAAATGGTGGTGATCATTCCACCTTTGGACCACTTTATGCATTGGTGGAGAGTTGATGGAACTGCATTGGCGTTGTGGATCCACGTTTGTCCCAACATAAGATTGTAAGTCGGTGGTACATTGACGACATGGAACAACACAGTATGCACTGAGTAGTTGATCTTCCTTGTGCTGTGAAGAGTCGTGAGTCAACTCAAAAATGGAGATGTTGGAGAGCGCTGTAATCGGCTTCTGAAGGCTTTTGGCCCGTTCTTCGGCTGCTTCTGAGGTTTCTGCTTCCTCTGCGCAGGCTTCCTTTTTTACAAATCTTTTTGGAAAAACTTGAATTTTTCCACTCTCAACTAACATTTTTCTAATATTTAAAAATGAGAGGATATCCCCTCTCTGATATGCAGGTTGATTCTGATGTAGAACGATCACCTGATATTGCAAACTTATTTCTTCGCTGGAGCAAGGATGTATGTGACTCCGCGGGAGAAAAGAATCTTCTGAAACGGTTGACGCTGAATGTTTTGGGAATGGGGCGGACAGAATGTCCATTTTGCCCTCTTCTTCATCCTAGATGAGGATGCTTTTATCAATACAATCCTGAATCAGATGCTTCAGGACGAAGCAATACTCAGTGTCGTGGCCCATCGCTCTGTGGAACTTGCAATACTGTTCCTTGAATCTTCCCATGAGCACTGGTGGATCTGCCACCTTAGGAAGTTTTACCATCCCATGAGACAGCAAGTATTCCAAAATTTTCTCCAAAGGCTGGTCGAGGGGAGTGAACTTCCGATCCCTACTCCAGTTTATATGTTTGGGCTTTTCTTGAAGGTCCCCCTTTTATTGAGGACCGGTCGGGAGAGGCTTGTCATTGTTCTTGAAGAATTTCCCTTTCCTTCCTCTGTTCTGTTCGGGCTTTGTGCCACTGCCACTGCCCTGTTTACTGCTACTGCCTTGATCATCCCCTGGAGCCTCGGCAGAGTAGGTGAAGTGCGCCTTCTTCTTTGGGTCTGAAATATTTTTGGCCAAGGCAACCCCCTCATACATCCTGTTTTCCACCCCCATCTCGAGCCATTCTGCTCGCTCTGTCAGTTCGATAAAGGATTTGGAGGGGTATGGGAATAGGAGGCTTTTTAGGGGCTGGGAGAAGTTATTGAGGATGACTTGGAGGGCATGCTCCTCAGAGATAGGGTTCCTCATTTTGTTGCACAGGCTTCTCCATTTGTGAATGAAATCCCTAGCCTTTTCATTGGGCTCTTGTTTCAGGTTGCACAGATGGTTTAGGGTGGGCAGAGCTTTTGTGTTGAACAGGAAGCGCTCAACGAACATGTTGACGACTTTGTCAAAATCCCTTAGTTCGATGGGATTGACGTGCTCAGCATACCATTTGGCAGCTATTCCCTCCAAACTGCGGGGGAAACAGAGGAAAAGGGCACGGTTGTCTTCGCTGAATCGGGCGCATTCCGCGAAGAACATGGCAAGGTGGGCCTTGGGATCTCCGGATCCATCGAATTTAATGAATTTTCGGGGGAGATTCTCCAAATTGATGTCTCCTTCCAAACCAAGGTAGAAATCCTGCCTAGTGTATGACCTTTTTCCCTTATCCCGGACTTGCAGGTCTTTGACGATTTTGGTCAGTGCCTGGATCGAGTCCTCTGCGGGGGCCCCATGCTTGGGCTTGTTCACTGACACTGGCTCTTCTACCGGCCTCTTGGACTGCCGCAGATGTTTCGGGATGTAAATCAACTGCTTTTCTTCAGAATTTTCTTCCGCTGACTCAGAATCTTCAGAGGTACTGTCACGCTGTACCTTTTGCTTGCTGATCTTGACTAGCTTTTTCATGGGCTTCTTCTTAGCCTTGGTCTTAGAAGCCGCCTTCTTTGGAGCCGCCTTAGCCTGCTCGGCCATCATTTTAGTCATCATTTTCTGAAAAACCCGGTACATGGCCGGATCAACATCGCTTTCATCTCTGGAGTCATGCTTCTTGGACGATCTAGGAGAATTCATCTCCTCTGACTCGTTGTCACTGTGTTGTTGAGCAGCCCTCTTGTCAGCCCTTGTCTGAACCATTTTTCAGATGCCAAAGCTTTCCTGCAGAATATGGGAATGGTTAGAGTATGGAGAAGCTTTTTTTTTAAAATCATAATTCCTTTGAGAGAAAGCAAGAAATGGAGGGATTTGGTAGACAATTTCAAGAGATTATCCCATTACCCGGGATTAGGTCATCACACGATTTGTGATAATTGTGTTACCATTTGATGATAACAGAGAAATGCGCCTTGTTACCTAGGCGAGGTCGTCAACCATGATAAGATTTGAAGAAATGCGAAAGGAATATCCCTTTTACCCGGGATTAGGTCGTCACTCAAGTTTTTGTGACTTTTATTTGCGCTACAAACAAAATACAGAAAGCAACATTTTTTTGGCCAAAAAATAAATTTTTATTGATATCTTTTCAAAGACAAAGAGAGGGTGGGCAGACAGTTTGCCACCACTCTTGATATTCAGATGATAAATTTGGCCCAGGAAAAATACACAGAGAAATAAAGGCGTTCCAGGTATATTTAGCGACATGATATGCCCCAGACCACTGATCCGAGTGCAAGTTGAATTCTGACACGTTGCCTGTCGGGAAACAGGTGTTGGCACGAACTTGCCGCTGCGAAAACTGCCTCAGACATCGTTCCGGCTAATAACCAACACAAAAGAAAGGTCCCATCAACTTGTAGCACTTGTCACGGGCATAAGTGTATCGAGGAATAGTCTCTCTTCTATCAAAGAAATCCCAGGTGATCTCCTCCTGATGCAGCTTCTCGATCTGAGCTCGGCATTGGATGACTGTCTTCGGCTGCTTACTGTTGAACCTGAAAGAACTGGCCTTCGAGGGAACGTGGCGTAGGAACCACGACTGCAAGGCATAAGTGCATCGTTCTACCAGAATGGTCTCCCCAAGAGCAAATCGAGCCAAACCTCTGTAAAGGAAGGCTAATGCGGCCATGGAGACTGAGAGCTGACGGGTCTGCTTGCTTCCCCATCTCCGAAAGAGCTAAGCAACTCTGATGTCTATAAAATTCTGACCATCTAGGAAGAAGGCTAACCCCACTGTGCACAGGATCATGGCGTGCTGAATTCTGTCCTTCGCTGCTCGGGACAAAGTGTCAACCTCTTTGTAGGCTCCGTACTTTTGATATAGTTCAAATAGGTCGATGAACTGATTTCCACCAATTTCGGTGAGAGGCCAAGATCTGCTCCCTGTTGCTCTGGCCAAGGCTTCTCGAACATCCACCCCTTTGATGTTGATCAAAAACTGCTGCTCGACAGGATCATCTGGCTGACCGTCTGGTTCGGGCAATCCCATAATATCATTGAATTCGTCCATCAGCAGAGTCATTTCCCCCCAAGGAAACCAGAATGTGCAGGTACGTGGATTCCACCATTCTGCCATGGCCTGAATCAACGCTCCATTGATGACTCGCTTGCCTACCGCTGATGCCATCTCCAACCCGCAGTCATCCAAGTGGTCTGGGAACATACGTGAGAAGGTGGCGAACCAAGAATAATACCACCGTGGGAAGAAAGTACGAGACTGGATGACCCGCAGATCTGGGGTTCCATCCCTTATTTGATAGAAGACATGATCCCAAGGAAAGATAGTATCGGGAGATTCAGATGCCATCGGAGTGATACTGAGGCAAAAAGAGGAAGCAAGTCAGATAGAATGCAGGACTTATGGATAGACTTTTTAAAGAATCAAACCTGGAAATTTTGAAAGATTGAGGGGATTTTAAAAGAATTTTCCAGAGTTTTGAAGAAAATTTGATCTAAAAGAGAAAAAGAAAATGTAGGTAGAGAAAAATATACACCTGGGGTTTTTGGAAATAAGGGTAAGTTTTGAATAATACACCCAGGTTTTTTTGAAAAAGGTTTGATACATATATGAGAGAATAAGAGAATTTATCATACAACTAAAGCTGCACAAACAAGGATGCGCACACAGCACTCCCTAAAGGCTAACTCTAAATGCAATAGTTGAAATGGCTTGTAGGACCTTAAATCTAACTCTAAGGTTCAAATTATCTGATTCCGATCAAGATACGCCGATATACCCAAGCCGAAGCTCGAAGTACGTGGCATAAAAATATTTCTCCGGTTCTAAGGTAATGGCTTCCCAACATCCTTGAGCACCTACCGATATACCTCGAACTATGGCCCTTAGGTACGTGGTAGGCGGGCGCGAACCCAAATAAGTGGTCCAGTTGTGAGGCTCTCTCCCGAACTATGGTTCAGTGAGACAGCCCAGCAACGTGAAGACCGGGACAATATAGGTAAGGGATGTTTTGAAAACATGTTCAACATGCAAAAAAATCAGATGGCTCTAATGCAAGTCCTAAAGAGATAGATCTAAATGAAAAGAAGCATACACTTGCATACATTGTTTACATTCAATCCCTAAAATTGAGGAGAGTTGTATTCAAGACCTAAGTCTAATGTGAGCATGGAATAATCTCCTCAATATGGTCCTATCAAACCATACTTAAATCCTATATGCAATGATGTCAGCTTAGGACAAGATCTAGACTCCTAAGGTTTGCATGGAAATGAAGCTGACATATGAAGAATAAAGGCTTAGATAATGTCAAAGCAAAAGAAAAGGCATAATTCAACTGGACGGAGACGAGTCCCATCTCGGTCGCCAAACCTGTGATCATCGCAAAAATTTTCCTCTCATAATGTTCTCTCTCTTCCTTCTCTTTTCCTTTCCAACCTCTTATTTTCCTCCTTTTTGAAGGGAGAAAAGATAAAAGAACGGAAAGAAAGAGAGAAGAGAAAAGAAAGAAGAGAAGAGAAGAGGAAATCTTTTGCGGGTCTCACTTGACCTTAATTTTGAAAATATTTTGAAATAACTCGCCTTCGTTTTTGAAATATTTGCGGGAAAATTGGGAGACGGGATCCGCTCGTCGGTACGAGGTTCGACCGTTCCTGGCGCCTTTACCAGAGGTAATCGAACCAAGGGTCGAATTAATGCCCTTTGCTTCGCAATGAATTTATCTAAGTATTTATCCTAAGTCTAAGAATGCACAATGAATCATGCTTGTGCAAATGCAAAGATGTATGCTCTTTTTGAAAGTATTTTGAAGAATTTCCAAGTGAATTAGATAAAGTGAAGAAATGTTTCTAACTTAGAACTTAAGATTTGAAGTTCTAAGTTTTTAGAATAATCAGAGCTTAGGAAAATGAATTTGGATCTTTGAGAGAAATGATCTTGAAACTGAAAGAAAGAAAATTTCAAAGTCATAAATGGACTTTTGAATTTTGGAAGTTTGAACTTGGATGAATATTTGGAATGGAATTGAATTCTAACTTTGAAGTTTTGGAGTTAGAAGGAAATGTGGGGGATCTAAAGAAAAATGGGATTTGGAACAATTTGGAATTTCAAGATGAAATCCGAATCGAGATTTTGGATTCTGAATAGAGTTTTGAGTTGATTTTTGGATTTAGGATCTGAAATAGGAACTTTGGTTTGAATGAAAATGGGACTGGCTTTGAGAATTGGAATTTAATATGGAATTTGGACTTGGAATTTTGAATGGAATTGGATTCAAGATTTGGAATCCAAGATGGTATTTGGATCTGAAATCTGAGATCCGAGATAGGATTGGACTCTGGATCCTAAGATGGAATTGGATCAGAAATCTGAGATCCAAAGATAGAATTGGGTTCTGGATCCTAGAATGGATTTGGATCTGAAGTCTGAGATCCAATGTAGGATTGAATTCTAGATCCTAAGAATTGGATTTTGGATCTGAATCTGAGACCCAAAATAGGGTTGGATTTTGGATCCTAAGAATTGGATTTGGATCTGAAGTCTGAGATCCAATGTAGGATTGGATTCTAGATCCTAAATGGAATTTGGATCCGTGATTGGAGATCCAAAGTGGAATGGGGTCCTACACTTGGAAATCTGGGTCCAAGTTTGAGAGTAGGATTTTACTTTGGATTTGGGTTATGAAAAGTCCAAATAAGACCTTTAAAGATGGATCTGGGTTTTTAGAAACCCAAAGTTTAAGTTCTGAGATTCAAATCCAAACCTTGATTGAAGATAAAGGAGGTGAACTTGATTTTTAAATCAGAAGATAACTTCAAAGTTAAATTGAACTTTGAAATTGAATTTTGAATTGAGTTGGAAATTTGAAGTTTTGAATGTAAGATGATTTTGGAATTTCAAAGTCAAATTGGACTTTGAAATTGAATTTTGAATCTTTGAAATGAGATAGAATTGGATTTGGATAAGATTTGATTTAAGAAGAAGAATCACTTGGAATTTTGAAAATGAAGTTTTGAAGATATTATGCAATTCTATCCTATATGATGAATGAATTTGAATAATTTTGAAATTGGAATTTGAAAAGCTATTTCATTCTTTAAATGAATTAAAATAAGATTGAAAATATAATACATCCTTGACTATGGTCATTGAATGTATTATATGATAATCTATATTTAAATTCAAAAGAAGAATAAAACACATTTTAGTGCTTTTATAAAATTTAAAATGAAATTAACCCTCAATATACCCTGACTATGGCCATTGGTATATATTTTGAGTTAATTTTAAGTTAAATTCTGATAAAAGAATAAAATATTTTAGAAAAATTATGATGAATTCTGAAAATGGATCCAGTGTGGATCCAGTGTTATTTCATAAAAGATAAGAATACTAAGTTTTGTTTACACCCCGACTATGGCCGTTGGTGTAAACCATCAACTTAGAATTAACTTACCTCTTATGAAAAGGTGCACGTGCCATTCGTGTTTCACCATGGTGGGAATTTGAGAAAAAAAGGAAAAATGTATGGAATAAACAATTCATGGTATTCTATAATGCTCATCCATTCTACCTAAAGCGAGAAATGTAAATTTTCATTAAAGCCTAGCTATTACAACTCATAAAATCAAATTTACAACTTCAAATAATGACAACTTTACCCACATATTTCCTGCAAAACAACCAGGTTAGTAATGAAGAAAAAAAGAAAAGAAAGGAAAATCACATATATTATAGGGAAATCAATAGTGAAAAGGCCTATATGTTAAGATAAAAATGATAGAAAGAGATATACGTACCTATGTATAGACATGAGAATTTATACATACATATGTCCGAGTATAATATATGTTCAAGGTAGATGGGTGAAGCCAATGAAAAGTTTTGGAAATGAAATGGGCCTTTAATAGTCAATGCTTTTGGAGGTGACTAAGAAAGATAAATGCTAGTATGATAAAACACAGGCATATGATAACATGCCTTGAATGACTTCTTGGGTGAGTGTCAAGGTGAATAGGTGAACATGATCCATAGATGATATGCAGGTTTTGCAGGAAACATACATGATGAAATGAAATACTAAATGCTGTTGTGAAGAACTGATATACAGGGGTCTATTGGTATCTATAAGGTGAGCTGTGAAGATTGAAAGGATGATGGGTATATGCACAGTAGTATGCAGCCGGGTGAATGATCACACATAGGCCACTGCAAAAGAGGGTTATAGGTAGCGGTGATGATGAAGTGAAAGGGGGTGAAGAGGTATGGCTGTAGCTGTGCTGGAACGTGGGTGGTTGTGTCGGTGGTGCTGTTTGCAGGAAAACACAGCAAATGGGAGGTGATACAGGCAAGAACAAATGAGGATGCACAGTAATGTTTATACACTTTTCAAACAGGAAATGTGATGATATGAAGGTGGACTGGACAATGGTAGTGAGCGTGGGCACTTCACAGGTGGTTGTGCTAGAGGATGTAGCAAATCAAGCGTTTCCTAACCCGATTAGGAAAACTTGATGCCATGATGGCCTAAATGACAGAGCAAACTTGTCGGAGAAATGTTGGTAGGGCTGTATGATTTGTGGCGCACAGTTGTGAAGATTGGTACAATATGACAAAGATGAAAGTACAGCCTGATTTTCATAGAGAAACTGGTTGACAGGTACCCAGTATGAGAGCTAGTATGATTTTGCCATGAATAGTAGCATAATGCCACATAGCTCACAGAAATGGTTTTTGAGCATGATAGATGTTATACAAAAAAAAAAAAAATGACATTGATGTTGAAATGGGAGAACACGCAGAGGGAATGTCATGCAACAGACATGAGACAGGTAAAAGGGGTATAAGATGTCAATTTAGTGAGATATGACATCCCTGAGGGGGGGTCGTAGTGGCAGAAGTTCAGCTGCTGTCAAACTTCAACCAGCAATTGTAGTAACTCAAAGTTACATCTGTATAGCAGGTGTGAATAGTGAGGTATGCTGGAGCTGAGTATGAAATGCATCTGCTGTGTGTAGGATATAGAGACGATGGTGAGTGAGGGTGTACAGATGTATTACTGTGTGAGGTGCGCATGAATCAATGATGCTACAGGTGACATTACAACAGGGGATGGTATATGCTATAAAAACAGTAAATGGGATATGACCATGATAGTTTCCAGGCAAAAACAATTTTAAAAGCAATAGAATTAAACTTCACAGTAAGGTCCAGAAGTCCACTTCTGAACCAGCAGCATTCACAAAGAAGAAATAGCAATATTTTAGGGCAAATTGGATGTTTAGCAGATAACCAAAACAGGTTTCAGTTAGTGGTTGGATACGGTGATGTTATCATGACTGTTTACTATGCACAATGGTTACTCAATTCCTTCACGATATGAAGGTAAACTCTTCCACCTGAAAGTGTTTAGAATAGAGATAATGTTTACCGCATGGCACAGAGCGGTTTCGCCCTATGAAATTTGAATCACATTGTTGTTCCAAACCTCTCATTCCTTGACCTCTGATAGGATAGAGGTATCATATGTATCTGTATATAACTTCCACGTATAACACATTTTTTTTTTTATCAGATCCCTTTCTGAAGACCGTAGAAGACTTTGGTTCTAGCACCAAAGAGATAATAGCAGGTCATTCTCTGCGAAATGACTTCATCAACAAATAGCCATCTGGCCTAGACAATAATGGATCAACGTATTGATTTCAGCATAGGTCCATTGATAGATGACCAGAACAATGAATCATCAACCAGAAAAATCACTTTATAGTAACCGCGTTCTTCTTTTTCTCTTTTTTTTAGCAGTGTCCGAGTTTGATGTACAGGACAAAACATGTATGGCTGAATGAACAGGTAAAATGCACAGAGAAAGAAACATGGGATGCGATACAAAATAAGTAAAAAAAATGCATTGCAGAAATATGACTATGGACGTGACATAGCAGTGGAAATATATATTCCAAATGTAAGATGCATGTTAAAAGGCAAAGTGGAGTACACATGATTCATATGGATGAATAGGTGAATCCACGGGTAATCTAATATAGAGATGAATTTCCAAAGCGTAAATCGAGAGAAAATAAAAGGGGAATCACACTGAACTATACCGATAATCATATATTAACTTGAAACGATAACGATGACCACAGGATTTTCAAAGACAATGCAGATGAATAATATAAACAAGCAAACAAGTAGATATGGAACTAATGACGATGCTATAAAATATTGAATGAAAAACAACGTAAAAAGAATATGAATTAAATCAAACAAGAAATATGAATCAGATATGGGGGCTCATATCGCAACACCTGAAGCCAATTAAAACTGAGTAGAGAAGGGTGGTATTCAATACTGATGGCAATGTTAAATATGAAACAAAAAGTATCAATCGAAAATCAGGGGGAATCATAACGTTAACAGAAATCCGAATATAATGGCCGATGAAAATGGAAAATAAAATTCCCCAGACTAATAACACCAACAAGAAAAAGAAAAAAAAAAGAGTTTCTCAGAGAAATTGAAATGAAAGCAAAAATCAAGAATAAATAGAAGAATAGGATGGGATCCAGACGAGTCATATCAGATTATTGAATCTGATGGCACGAGCAGAACAAAACTAAAATAGCAAAATAAATAAACGAAAATACAGAAAAGAAATGTGGGAATCTCATATTCCTTTGTTGTAGCACAAGGATATATTGGGATTGCTATAGGCAACCCAATACTGTCCAAGGTGCATTAACAGGGATCGAAAGATAGAAATCAAGAGAAAACTTTAGGGAATGCCAAGAAGGAAGAGGGGTACTCACCGAAGTGCTGTAGGGGCTCTGAATGAGAGAGTCGAGCTTTTCTCTTCTACCGTGAAGGTCTTTTTCAAAATGCTGCAGGGGTCCTGAATGAGAGAGTCGAGCTTTTTCTCCTCCACCGTGAAGGTCTTTTACTATTGAATAAGAGGAGAGGATCAGAAGGAGAGTAGAGAGCGAGATGGGATCAGATGAAGCGAATCATAGATGATCAGATGAGAATGGATGGTTTTTGAGAGGGAGATGGATATGTAGACGCAGATAAAAAAATGGGGATCCCCCCCTTTCTGGCTGGCCCCTCTTTATAGAGAAGAAGGGAGGAAACTGGAGGAGGCCCCCCTTCCGTTGCAGATCAATGGTGGGAGAAAGAGGCAAACCATCGGAGGATGGAGGGCTCAATCGAGGCTTCCAGAATGGGGTTTGTTGAAGATCGAGGGCTGGGAGCGAGAATGGCCGTTTGAAGATGGACGATGGAAAAGAGGAGAAGGAAGGAGCGCGGGAGGAGTTTGTTGTGGATTTTCTCTTTTTCCAAAAAGAAGACTCCTTTTAAGAAATTTTTTGTAAAATAACTTTTCAAATGAGGTTTTTAGCAAAAGACAACTTTGCAAAGCTTGAAATCATTTGTTTTTCCTGTAATTTCTCCGAATTTTTGCTTTTTTATGTTATTTTTCTATTTTTTTGTATTTTTTTAGAATAAAATCCTAAAGCTTTACAAGAAATCAAAAGATTGAAACTAATTTTTTTGATGTTTTTGTAAAATATTTACAAAAGGAGTTTTTCTGAGAATTTTAGAAACTATTTTGAGAAGATTTCTTCAGAAATGGGTTTTTGATCCGAATTTGGAGGAAATATGGATTTAAAGTGCTGGATTCGGATCCGGAGTTGATTTTGAATATATCAATATGAATTTTAATTCAGAGAATCTGAAGAA
This sequence comes from Nuphar pumila, assembly GCF_984573655.1. Lineage (NCBI taxonomy): Eukaryota > Viridiplantae > Streptophyta > Magnoliopsida > Nymphaeales > Nymphaeaceae > Nuphar > Nuphar pumila. The sequence continues at coordinate 44,958,723 of NC_143257.1, forward strand.
CTGACTTGATTTTCTCAGAAAACGGGGTTAGGGGCAAAAGGGTCATTTTTATAAAACTTTGAAAAATTTTGGGGTGTTCACAGAAATACATGCCCAACGAGTGTTGGATCTTTTGAAATACCTGACCAGCAGAAGCTGGGACATTTGAAATACCTGACCAGCGAGAAGCTGGAACGTTTGGAATATATGACCAACAAGTGTTGGATCTTTTCGGAAATACCTGACCAGCAGAAGCTGGGACGTTTGAAATACCTGACCAGCAAGAAGCTGGAACGTTTGAAACACATGCCCAACGAGTGTTGGATCTTTTTGAAATACCTGACCAGCAAAAGCTGGGACGTTTGAAATACCTGACCAGCGAGAAGCTGGAACGTTTGAAATACACGACCAACGAGTGTTGGATCTTTTGGAAATATCTAACCAGTAAAAACTAGCACATTTGAAATACCTGACCAGTAAAAACTGGGACGTTTGAAATACCTGACCAGTAAAAACTGGGACGTTTAAAATACATCAGCTTTTTGGGAGATTTTAAATCAGAACTTGAATTTTGTAGAAGCAGGATTTTGATCAAAAGATTGAATGTAGAAAGTTATTGGTGCGAGGATCGGATCCTCCAAATGAGCTCAATATATGATTGAAGATTTTGGAAAATACCCTAGTGCGAGGACTGGGTTGTAAAGATGAGTAAAATATGAGAAATTATGGATTCAATGGACCTTCACGTCCTAACTTCATGTGGTTTGTTTTCAGGATTTATCCACGTATCCTGAATTGGGAAAGAAGGAAAGAAATACCTCGTTAGCAGGAGGCATCAGGTTTATTCCTTAACCTGAAGGGGAAGAAGAAATAATGGATTTCCAATGCGAGGATTGGATTCAAAAGGAAGTCCTGGTCGGAACTCAGAACTTTGACTGAAAATAATAGAAGAAAAACCCGAGCTGGAACTCGGATTTCCAAAGGAATAAAGGATTTCCAATGCGGGGATTGGGTTCAAAAGGAAGTCCTGGTCGGAACTCAGAACTTCGACTGAAAAAAATAGAAGAAAAACCCTGAGCTGGAACTCGGATTTCCGAAGGAATGAAGGATTTCCAATGCGAGGATTGGATTCAAAACGAAGTCCTGGTCGGAACTCAGAACTTCGACTTAAAATAATAGAAGAAAAACCCGAGCTGGAACTCGGATTTCCAAAGGAATGAAGGATTTCCAATGCGAGGATTGGGTTCAAAAGGAAGTCCTGGTCGGAACTTAGAACTTTGACTGAAAATAATAGAAGAAAAACCCGAGCTGGAACTCGGATTTCCAAAGGAATGAAGGATTTCCAATGCGAGGATTGGGTTCATAAGGAAGTCCTAGTCGGAAATCAGAACTTCGACTGAAAATAATAGAAGAAAAACCCTGAGCTGGAACTCGGATTTCCGAAGGAATGAAGGATTTCCAATGCGAGGATTGGATTCAAAAGGAAGTCCTGGTCGGAACTCAAAACTTCGACTGAAAATAATAGAAGAAAAACCCTAAGCTGGAACTCGGATTTCCGAAGGAATGAAGGATTTCCAATGCGATGATTGGATTCAAAAGGAAGTCCTGGTCGGAACTCAAAACTTCGACTGAAAATAATAGAAGAAAAACCCTGAGCTGGAACTCGAATTTCCGAAGGAATGAAGGATTTCCAATGCGAGGATTGGATTCAAAAGGAAGTCCTGGTCGGAACTCAGAACTTTGACTGAAAATAATAGAAGAAAACCCCGAGCTGGAACTCATATTTCCAAAGAAGTGAAGGATTTCCAATGCGAGGATTGGATTCAAAAGGAAGTCCTGGTCGGAACTCAGAACTTTGACTGAAAATAATAGAAGAAAAGCCCGAGCTGGAACTCGGATTTCCAAAGGAATGAAGGATTTTCAATGCGAGGATTGGATTCAAAAGGGAAGTCCTGGTCGGAACTCAGAACTTCGACTAAAAATAATAGAAAAAACCCGAGCTGGAACTCAGATTTCCAAAGGAATGAAGGATTTCCAATGCGAGGATTGGATTCAAAAGAAAGTCCTGGTCGGAACTCAGAACTTCGACGAAAAATAGAGGAAAAACCCGAGCTGGAACTCGGATTTCTAAAGAAATGATTGATTTCCAATGCGATGATTGGATTCATAAGGAAGTCCTGGTCGGAACTCAGAACTTCGAACGAAAGATAATGGAGGAAAAACCCGAGCTGGAACTCGGTTTTCTAAAATGATGGATTTTCAATGCGAGGATTGGATTCAAAAGGAAGTCCTGGTCGGAACTCAGAACTTTAAATGAAAGAATAGAGGAAGAAGCCCAAGTGGAGACTCAGGTCTTTGACAGAAAGTTTTTAATCAAAAGATTGAGTTTTGAAAATTTGCCAGTGCGAGGACCGAACCTGGGATTGAGAATGACCATTTAGAGGACTGAATTTATTTTGCATGTGATATGATTGCCTCCTTATCTTGACTGGGGAGGAAATAAAATCTGAAAAGAACAAATGAGAAGAGATAGAAATTGATGGGAGATTTGACGAAAGAGAAGAATCAAGGAGATTTTATGGGAATCATCTTTGTAAAAGAATTCTCATGAGTAGCATTGTCGCTCCTATGAGGGGTTTCAGGATTATCCCTTATCCTGAATGGGAAAGGAATAAAATTTAGGCAAAAAATTAGTGGAAAGCTTTAATAAAGAATTGGAAGAATTGAAACTTAATTAAGAAATAAAACTGATAAAATTGAATGAAGAAAAGGATTTAGCTTTAAAAGAAAAGACATTCAGGAGTATCCCTTATCATGAAGAAAGAAGAACCTCGTAGGATGAGGTTTCAGGTTTATCCCTTAACCTAAAGGGAGAAGAGAAAGAAAGAAAAGAAGGAAAAAGAAATACCTCATGGGAAAGAGGCATCAGGTTTATCCCTTAACCTGAAAGGGTAATTTTTGAAAATAAGAATCAAGGAGAATTAATAAAATGGATAAATAATAATAATAAAATAAAAATTGATAAAACTGATAAAAATGGATAAACAAAAGGTTGATAGAAGTTGAGAAAAGAATTTGATCCTGCCTGCACGTGGGATCTTTTAAAATGAGAGAAGATGACGAGAAAATCATTTTTGGAAGGAAGGATTAACCACGAGAGCTAATCTTTGAAAGGGGATCATTCATGAGAGATCATCATGAGGGTTAATTTTTTGAAGCAATGATTTGAAAATCAATTTGTAGAAAATATGATCAACCCGAGGGTTGATATTGGAATGCAATGATTCAAAATCAATTTTTAGAAAATATGATCAACACAGGGGTTGATCTTTGAATGCAATGATTTGAAATCAATTTTTTAGAAAACATAATCAACAGCAGGATTGATCTTTGAATGCAATAAAATCAAATTTTTGGAAAAATGAGATCAGCACCAGGGTTGATCTTTGAATGTAAATGATTTGAAATCAATTTTTAGGAAAATATGATCAACACAAGAGTTGATGTTTGAATGTAATGAAATCAAATTTTGGAAAATGAGATTAACACAAGGGTTGATCTTTGAATGTAATGGTTCGAAACCAATTTTTAGAAAATATGATCAACACAAGGGTTGATCTTTGAATGTAATGATTCAAAGTCAATTTTTGAAAATATGATCAACACAAGGGTTGATCTTTGAATGTAATGATTCGAAGTCAATTCTTTGGAAAATATGATCAACACAAGGGTTGATCTTTGAAATTTGCTAATTCGAAATCAGTTTTCAGAAAATATGATCAACGCAAGGGTTGATCTTTGTAATAAAATATATGAACTAAAATTTTCATGATTTTTGAAAGACCCTCATAGGTAATATCATTTCTCTCATGAATGATGTTAGGATTGTCCCGAATTTTTGAAAGAGAAATTTTAATGCCCCAATATAGCAAAAGGAAGAAAGTATTGAATATCAAAGATATAAAGAAAATCGACATTTCATTGATAAGCAAAAGTTGATGACAGAACTGAATATTTACAAATATTTTAACTAGAAAGAAATCACAAAGACTGGGCTGACTTGCCCCTACAAAGCGACTAACAGAAAGGGATAAAAGCGAAAAATTCTTGACATTCTCAATTCTCTGATTGGTCTGAAAAAGGTCCGGCTGAAACTGCAGGCTGCTCTTCTCCTTCCTCTGGTACCAGAAGTTCTTTATCAATGTAATCCTGCACAATGTTTTTGAGGACGAAGCAGCGCTCTGTGTCATGCCCCCTTGCTCGATGAAATTTGCAAAAGCGATTCTTCCATTTTCCTTTGGTGACAGAGGGATCATCCTGCTTTGGGAGCTTGATCATTTCTTTCTCGAGCAGGTATTGGAGAACTTCTTCGATCGGCTGACCTAGAGGGGTAAACTGACGATCACAACCCTAGCCTTCATGCTTTGCTTTCTTCGGCTTGTTTGGCTTCTGCTGAGCACTGACCCTTGCCTGGTAGCTGGACTGAGCTTGTAGGTTTAGGAGATCCGGATGTTTTTCTTCTTCGTTTTTGACAAAGAGATTCTTATCAAGGCAGTCTTGAACTATATTCTTGAAGATGAAGCAATGCTCAGTGTCATGCCCTGTTACTTGATGGTATCTGCAGAACTGGTCTATATATTTTCCCATGACTGTGGAAGGGCTGGCGGCTTTTGGGAGCCTGAGTAATCCGTTGGCCATCATGTATTCGAGGATTTGGTCGAGCGGCTCATCCAAAGGAGTGAAATCTCGATCCCTGCTCCAATCCTTGCGTTTTGGTTCTTCTTGCTTCTTGCATTTTTGTTGAGGACTGTATTGAAGAGGTCTATCATGGTTTTCACAATATTTCCCAATCTGGCTTTTATGTTCTCCCAAGTAGCTGCCCTGGTTGCCTTGATGGCTGCCCCTGCTGGCTTTGGAATTTCCTATATCGATATTGCTACGCTTATTCATGGGGAAAGTGACAGGCGCCTTTCCTTCTGTGGGAGCTTTTCCGCAACTAGCTTCAGCTTGCTCAGATAACATCTCCACCATCATCTTTTTGAATAATTGATATATCGCGGGATCGATCTCACTTTTGCTGTACTGAACCCCTCTTTTGACAAACTTTTGAGAATCCATTCCTTACTCTTTCTGCTTATAACTGGGATGTCAGAGCAGTGTAATCTCCTGAGCTTTGCCTGACTCAACTGATAACGCTGATACTCTCTGTAGAGCATAAATGGGTCTTTTTAGAGAAGATCTAGGAAGAAATTTTAATAAAGGAGGAGATCATAATCTGAAGAATGAAAACATCCCATTACGAGGGATCGGGTTGTCACCAAAATTTGTGACAACCGCACTGTTTTTCTAAAAAAGATAGACAAATATGATATGAACAAAGATTAATTTTGAAAAGGACATCTCCTGACAAAAGATGTTTTATTGTAAATGAAGGTAGGGAATGGAATATAGAAAAGAAAAATTTTGAAGAATTGCAGCCATGATCAAAAAGAGTTAGAAAAAATTTAAGAGAAGAAAAAGGAAAATACACCTGGGTTTTAAAACAAGGAGGAAATTTTGAATAATAATATACCCAGGGTTTTGGAAAATATAGGGAATATAACATATCATATAATCATAGATATACAAACAAGGATGCACAAACAGCAATCCCTAGAGGCTGACTCTAAATGCAATATTTCGAAATGACTTGTAGGACCTTAATCCTAACTCTAGGGTTCAGATCATCTGATTCCAATCAAGATACGCCGATATACTCAAGCTGACGCTCGAAGTACGTGGCATAGAAATATTCCTCCGGTTCTAAAGTAATGGCTTCCCAACATCCTTGAGCACCTACCGATATACCTCAGACTATGGCCCTTAGGTACGTGGTAGGGGGCGCGAACCCAAATAAGTGGTCCAGTTGTGAGGCTCTCTCCCGAACTATGGTTCAGTGAGACAGCCCAGCAACGTGAAGACCGGGACAATATAGGTAAGGAGGTTTTCAAAAATATGTGCAACATGCAAGAAAATCAGAAGGCTTTAATGCAAGTCCTAAAGAGATAGATTAAAATAAAGAGAAGCATACACTTGCATACATTGTTTTGCATTCAATCCCTAGAATTGAGGAGAGTTGTATTTAAGACCTAAGTCTAATGTGAGCATGGAATAATCTCCTCAATATGGTCCTACCAAACCATACTTAAATCCTATATGCAATGATGTCAGCTTAGGACAAAATCTAGGCTTCCTAAGGTTTGCATGGAAATGAAGCTGGCGTTTGAAGAATAAAGACTTAGATAATATCAAAGCAAAGAAGAAAAAGCATTAAATTCGACCGGACGAAGACGAGTCCCATCACGGTCGCCAAATCTGTGATCATCGCAAAATTTTTCCTCTCGTAATATTCTCTCTCTTCCTTCTCTTTTCCTTTCCTACCCCTTATTTTCCTCCCTTTTGAAGGGAGAAAGATAAAAGGCAGAAAGAAAGAGAGAAGAGAAAAGAAGGAGAGGAATTCTTTTGCGGGTCTCACTTGACCTTAATTTTGAAGAATTTTGAAATAACTCGCCTCCGTTTTTGAAATATTTGTGGGAAAATTGGGAGACGGGATCCGCTCGTCGGTATGAGGTTCGACCGTTCCTGGCGCCTTTATCAGGGGTAATCGAACCAAGGGTCGAATTTATGCCTTTTGCTTTGCTAAGAAATTATCTAAGAATTTATCCTAAGTCTAAATGCACAAAAAATCATGCTTGTGCAAATGCAAAAATGTATGCTCCTTTGAAAATGTTTTGAAGAATTTCCAAGTGAATCTGATAAAGTGAAGAAACGATTTCTAACTTAGAACTTAAGATTAAAGTTCTAAGTCTTCAGAATAATCATGAGCTTGGGAAAATAAATCTGGATTTTGGAAAATGATTTTGAAGTTTTGAGAAAAAGGAATTTTCAAAGTCATAAATGGACTTTGAATTAGAATAAAAATGAAAATGGAATTAAATCAGAAGGAAAGATAGAATTGAGAAATTTGAACAAAATTGAGAAATGGAATTGATTTAAAAGTTGGATTTTCAAGATGAAATCCGAATCCAATAGCTAGATTCTGAATAGAGTTCAAAGTTGAATTTTGAATTTAGGATTTGAAACGAGAACTTGGTTTGAAATCTGGAATGAAATGGAATTGGCTTTAAGAATTGTAATTAAAGTGGAATTTGGATTTGAAATTTTGAATGGAATCGGATTCAAGATTTGGAATCCAAGATGGAATTGGGATCTGAAGTCGGAGATTCAAAGTAAAGTTGGATTCTGGATTCTAAATGGATTTCGGATCTTCAATTTGAGATCCAAGATGAAGTTGGATTTTTGGATCCTAAAATGGAATTGGATCTGAAATCTGAGATCCAAAGTAGAATTGGGTTCCGGATCCTAGAATGGATTTTGGATCTAAGATCCAAGGTGAAGTTGGATTCTGGATCCTAACATGGAGTGGATCTGAAGTCTGAGATCCAAATGAAGAATTGGATTCTGGATCCTAGAATGGATTTTGGATCTGAAGTCTAAGATCCAAAGCAGAATTGGGTTCTGGATCTTAGAGTGGATTTTGGATCTGTAATCTGAGATCCAAGGTGAAGTTGGATTGTGGATCCTAACATGGAGTGGATCTGAAATCTGAGATCCAAAGTAGAATTGGAGTTTTTGATCCTAAAGAGAAATTGGATCTGAAGTCTGAGATCCAATATGAGTGTTGAATCCTGGATCCCAAAATGGATTTGGAGTTATTTTCAGAAGATGAATCAAGAACTTTCAAGTTTAAATTGAACTTAAAAAATGAAATTTAGAATTTGAATATACAAACGAATTTCAAGGTCAAATTAGACCTTGAATTTTTGAATTTGGAATTTAGAAGATGAATCAAGAGTCTCAAAGTTAAAATTGAACTTTGAGTTTTGAGTAGAGTTTTGAATACAAAATGAATTTGAAATTTCAAAGTCAAATTTGAACTTTGAAATCTGATTTGAATATAACAATGACTTTGAAGTCTCAAAGTTAAATTGAACTTTGGGATTGAAAATGAAATTGAATTTGAAGATGAAAGGATGAATTAGATTTTATAAGAATTGAAGATAGATTGAGGAAGATATTTACATCACTTGGAGTTTTTGAAAAAGGAATTTTGAAAATATGATGCAGTTCTATCCTTAATGATGAATGAATTTGAATTCTTGAAATTTGGATTTTGAAAAAGTTATTTCATTCTTTAGATGAATTAAAATAAGATTGAAGATATAATACATCCTTGACTATGGTCATTGGGTGTATTATATAATAATCTATATTTAGATTCAAGTGAAGAATAAAATACATTTGGTGTTTTTATAGAATTTAAAATGAAATTAACTCTCAATATACCCTGACTCTGGTCATTGGTATATATTTTGAATTAATTTTAGATTAAATTCTCATAAAAGAGGAAAATATTTAGAGAAAATATGATGATTTTGAAGAAGGATCCAGTGTGGATCCAGTGTTATTTTGTAAAAGATAAAAATACTAAGTGTTGTCCACATCCTGACTATGGCCATTGATGTGGATCATCGACTTAGGATCAATTACCTCTTACGAAATGGTGCACGTGCCATTCGTGTTGCCATTTGTGAGGGTTTGAGAAATAAAGGCAAAAAATGCATGAAAAACAAGCAATTCATAATATTTACGATGCTCATTCATTCTAATCTAGGCTATAAATTTTTCATTAATATCTAAGTTATTACAATCTTTGAATTTTGAAGTAAACATCTCTAAACGAAGAAAGTAATACAAGTTTTTCATGATTTCCCTGAAAAGAAATGAGTTAGCACAATACAGGAGAAAAATACTTCATTGAAAACAAAATTGCATGTGATTGTACTGATTCTAATGCAAGATGCCATATTCATGCTGAACAAGGAAGGTATGTGCAATGGATGAAATCAAGAGTCACAATGGTCCAAGATGAACCATCACGAAAGCAATAGTTCCTAATGACCCATCATAGGAAAGAAGGGACACGGTGGTTTATTGTGAACCGCTGTGAGATATGGCAGCTATGGTAGTTCTTGATGAACTACCATAGAGGAAAGGGGACACAGTGGTTCAATGTGGACCACTGTGAAATACAATAGTTAGGGAAATTCATTATTGAACTACCCTAAAGGAAAAGAAGGCATAGTGGTTCATTGTGAACCACTGTGAAAACACAGCCACTGTGGTAGTCCATTATTGAACTACCATAGAGGGAAAAAGAAGTCACAGTGGTTCATTACGAACCACTGTGAAAACACAGCAAGGTGCTGAGCATGGGCACTGCTTGAGATTTTCATAGGTTGTTAATGCACATACCAGCATAGGAGGGGTATGCTGGAAATAGTAGAGGGCTGGAGTGTGAATGATGGAATGTTTATACAAAAAAAATGATAATGGAGATGTATGCATACTAATGAAATGGAATTATTGTTAAAGAATGTTATATAAGTGCTATATAACTGAATCATTATTCCTGGAAATTTAAAGCAACAATATGTATGAAATTTAGACATATCAACTGGGTGTCAATCAATGAATTGAGGCAATGACCCAAATGTATATGCATATCTTGCAGAGAATGTTCAAATGCATAAGTGAGAAAAATAGAAGCTTTACAAAAACACACATTGGAGCATACAGGGATGAACTGGGATATGAATCCTTTGACAAGATACCGTATGTTTATAGGGGAAGACTCATGGGCATGGAAATTGAGATATCTGACGCAGGGGATAGTGTGTGATTCAGTGCATAATGAAAGCTAAAGATGATAAAGATAAGTATTTCATTAAGCTAAAGAGACTTACCTGTCCTGTTGAATTTTGAAGTTTTATCATCTAAGATTTTATTATATGAAGTTCTTGGAAAACCGAGATAACCAAAGAATTACCTCATTCGATATTAACAACCAAGCCTCTAGTATTCACAAGAAACCCCTTTGACATTTGAGCTATCTTTCTTAGAACTTAAACATGGACCTCCTTTGGAACAGATTTAGATTCTCTCAGTAATCATACACCCAATTACGTGTCTGAATTCCCACAAGACCATACCATCATCAGGAGCTTTTGAACCAGAGCAGACTTTCAAGACATTACCAGCCAGTTGCTATAGTGTCCGTGCTAATGGTTTCTGCTGCTCTCAAAAACATCAGTGTAAGAGTATCTAGATGCAGGTAGTGCTGGAGCGACTTGCTATGAATCAGGTGGGCTTTGCTTGGTTAATGATGAAGCTTACTGAAATTGACCACCAGGAGATGAGAAGATCCCCAAATTATATCCAAGCTTTGCTTTGCTGTATTATGCGATGTGAAAGTGAAGAAGATGGTAGTTGTGCATAGGCAGCGAGCCATATAATGTGTGATACGCGACAAACTAGCAATAATAGATACATCAAATTTATGAAATGTAACCATCATCATATATACACATCATGAAAAGCATCAAATGGGTGCAAACGTGGATATGCTATATAGCAGATGGTGAAGAATACAAATTGCAGGAAAGAATTTTAACAGTCAAGTACATGACATGGGCTAAATGACAGGTGTTGGACATTGGTGGTGTTGAGTATTTGTCGTGCAGTGAAATGAAGTGCATGGAGGTGATGAGTGTGCAACAGTGAAGGGTTCTCGGCAATAGTGGTGGATGACAGGGGAGTGGTTATTTACAGAGCATACAACTTTTGAAGTTAAAAAAAAATGAAGAAATTTCCAGAGTTAAAAGAAGCAAAACCAGAATACTACTGCAGGAGAACAGATGGCCAATGTTTGCTTGAGATGGAAAATACTCTCGAGGATACAGAAATCCAGTTCTTAATGTCGAAATTGAACATGCTTCAGATGGGTGCTTTACATCTCTGGATTACTTTTATTCAAGATAACAAAATTAATAGTGACCAAACCTAGTAGCTTGAAGAACTTAGATATCTTGCCCAGATCTGATGGTCTGGATGACCTGTTCTAAATCACCATCCATAATCATTAACAAATGCTGAACCAACTTTGAGTCCATCCCAAATCGGTATATTGACGCTTGGGTAGAGAGTGACTTCAATCGCTTCAAGCATGGATTACCCAGTAGCCATAGTTTAAACATTATCAAAACATTCCTTCACAAAGATCGCTGTCATTAGTAACAGCAGGATTGAAAGCAGATGTATCAGACCACAGCTAGTAAGATTATAATTCTCGGATGTATCTTACCCACGAATTTCAATCGACAAATGAAAAGCAGGACATTCAATGGATAGAAGAATACTATTCTCACAACGCTTACATCAACTTCGATTTCCTCAGAAAACTCATTTTGCGAATCATCTAATATAAAGTAACATGTTCAAACTACCAAACAGAAAATGCAAGCTCCAGATCACAAACCAAACTTAAATTGTAAAAGGAACTGGAAGAAATGATAGATATCGCTCAATCTTTAAGAAATAGTGGATTGTGCTGAAAATGTGTTGTATGTGATATTATGAATTAATTACCTGTTCTCAAAAAGTGGCAAGTTGGAAGCTCATCAGCTATGCACGATACCTTTTGCAAGATGCCTTCCTTAATGGCAACCGATTGGCGTTGATAGCAGTGGATCGATAGATTTTAGTATAGGATCCTTGGTGAATTACTAAAATCATAACTGACAACTAGCAGGATCATTTTTGTCATCACCATCTCCCCTTCTTCCTTTCACTTCTTTTCTAGCAGTAATAGCATCTTGACTTTGAATCAATGTTGGAACAAACAAATAGCATTGGGACACAACCACCAGGAGATAACAACAAAAGAAAAATAAAACATAGAATCGAGGATTGAGGTCTTAGTCCATCCATTTGCGAATTAACCGGAATCCCAGTGCAAACATAGAATTTAAGAACGATGAAGAGAGATCAAAAAAATGAAATCAATCATAATAATAAAAAGAAAAATAGATTATAAAACAGAAAGCAAATATTGGAATATGGATATTCCGTTGTTGTTGCGAAGGTATGGATCGATTTTGCTCACAAGCAAATCTATCTCACACGGATGCTTTAATAATAAAAAAAAATGGGGAAAACCAGGAAAAACAAAGGAAAGAGAGAAAAGGAAGGGCACTTACCGTGATGGAGCCTTAGAGGGGTGTAGACAGGAAGAGGGTGCCGGGGTGAAGATGGATGTCGAGAGGAGGAGAAGGTGGAGGGGTAGAAGACGACCGAGAAGAAGATGGAGGGGTAGAAGCATGAGAGATGAAGAACGGGCCCTCGTGAAAGAGAAGAAGTATGAGGCAGTGAAGGGGTGAAGAAGCGGTCCTCTAGGGTTTCCTCATCGTGCCCCTCTTAAGGAGGGGGACGAAGGTTCGGGAGAGATTCGGTTAGAGATCGACGGGAGGAAAGGGGGGCGATCGGTGGAAATGGAAGGTGGAGATGGAGGTTGGTTGTGAAGGCTGAGCTGAGAGAAGGAGAAGGGCGAGAGTGAAGAGAGAAATGGAGGAGAGAGAAAGAGAGGGAGGGGAAAGTGGCGATTAGGGTTTATTTGTGAAAAAAAAAATTGGTTTATTCCAAAAAGAGGCTCCCTTAACAAAATTTTCCATAAACATGGTTTAAAAATGATTTTTTTTTTAGCAAAATCAATTTTAAAAAGTTTAAACTCATTCATTTTTCTTGAAATTTTCCATTTTTTTTTTTGTTTTATTTTTCAATTTTTTGTATTTTTAGAATAAAATCCTAAAGTTTGTAAGAAAACAAAGGTTAAAACTAATTTTTTTGTGTTTTTTGCAAAAATATTTACAAAAAAGAATTTTTCTGAGAATTTAAAAACTATTTTGAGAAAATTTCTTTAGAAATGGGTTTTGATCCGGATTTTGAGGAAATATGGACTTAAAGTGCTGGATTCGGATCCGAAGTTGATTTTGAATATATCAATATGAATTTTAATTCAGAGAATCTGAAGAAATGACTTGATTTTCTTAGAAAACGGGGTTAGGGGCAAAAAGGGTCATTTTTACAAAACTTTGAAAAATTTGGGGTGTTCACACTTGCCAATTCGTTTTGTAAAAAATTAGGTGATTTGTTTACAGGAAAAAGGATGTATTACATCAAAGAGAGGTAACATATTTGCAGATATATTTGGATACTGGCTTTGATAATCTGAGATCTCATACTTATGGCGAACATTACTTTTTGATATTGCTGTTTTCAAGTTAATAATGTGAGATCTGGTACTTGTAGTGAACGCCCTTTTAAAGATACTGCCATTTGGAAGAATTTTGAATTCCATCTGATTGACAATTTGTAAAAAGCTTTATTTTTGTGTTGATTTTAATAATTTGGTAGTTAGTGTTTGTTTTAAATTTTGCAAAATCCATACTGGTTATATATATATATATATATATATATATATATATATATATATATATATATATATATATATAAATGTTTCTCTGAAATTGATGTGATATCCTTGTGATGCGAATGTCTTTAGAAGACTCGTATGTTTTTCTTTCCCACAGCACTCATTAAATCCTTGTATTCCAGCATCCACCCACCTGCTATCTGAAAGTTCCATCCAGTCCTCACACCTGCAAAAGGAATAAGACACGGTTGTGGGTTCTTTGAACCCACAATAGCACAAGAATACTATTGCTTACTCCTTGCATCTACAGTAACACATGGCAACTGTTGTGTTCTTCATTCCATAGCTGTGTAAGGCACTGTTCTCTTTTTCCTTTTTATAAAAAGTGCAGTTCGAAATAATGTTACACCTCCTGTCATTTGCAATAATACAAAACCCTGTCATCCACATCACATTTAGATAAAGTAAGGCGTTTGCATTAGCATAACAACATTTTTTTCTTTTTCGTAGCTTTCCATGGGCATTTGTAGCAGCGTCACTCCCTATTGTGACCCCATTCATCATCCTTTTTCCTGTGCATAATCTACCTATTACATTTGTTGCCTTCATGGTAACAATACACATATCACTACTTCCCTTTCATTCCATTTCTGCCATTTAACACCCCCTTTGCTGCCATTTGTAACATATCATCCTTTCACTGCTGCCACATTGTCCTCACCATTCACCCTCCACTGTTGCACACCACCACACTTGTTGTTCATGTTCCTGCACATACTCTTGATCATGCTATAAGCACCCAGCACAGGTTTTACACTCCAATTTCCCTTGCCTGTCGTGCCATCATTTAGGATTGCACCACTTTGCATATCACTGTTCTCCATCCCTACATAGGATCCATGATCCTGCATTAAAAAAATCATGAAATGGGTAAGTCGCCATTCTCATCCTCCAACTGGGCCTAATTCTGGCTCTGACGGGAGAAGCATTGTGAATCCAGTTATTAGTAGAAGCCAGTGAAGGCCTTTTTGCTGTGTGGCATTACCTGTAAACCACCTGAAAATCACCTTAAAAAGGGGTTGCCTGCAGCAACCTGGACATGATCTGTCCCTCAGTACATCTCCCTATTGTACATACCCCCACATATATATATGTATATATACCTATACATAGATATATATACTTATATACATGTGAATATACCTATATATGTACATATATATATATATAGGTATATATATATCCTTTCCACCTTTTCCATCATTCATATCTTGGTTCATGAACATCTTTTTTTTAGATATCCATGTGATATAGGCCATCATTCTTCTATTTTTCATGTTAACTCAGTTGTTTTTGCAGGAAATATGTAGAGAAGGTCATTATTTGGAATTATAAAATTGATTTTATGTGTTGTAATAGCTAGATTTGAATGAAAATTTACATTTCCTGCTTTAGGTAGAATGAATGAGCATTGTAAATGTCATGAATGGCTCATTTTCATGCTTTTTGCCTTTATTTCTCAAATTCTCACAATGGTGAAACAAAGATGGCACGTGCACCATTTCGTAAGAGGTAATTAAGTTCTAAGTTGATGATTTACATCAATGGCCATAGTCAGGATGTAAACAAAACTTAGGATTTTTATCTTTTATAAAATTACACTAGATCCATACTGGATCCTTTTTCAAAAATCATCATATTTTCTTTAAATATTTTTCTCTTTATCAGAATTTAATTTAAAATCAATTCAATATATATACCAATGGCCATAGTCAGGTTATATTGAGAATTAATTTCATTTTAAATTCTATAAAAGCACCAAAAATGTATTTCATTCTTCACTTGAATTTAAATGTGGTTGTTATATAATATATTCAATGACCATAGTCAGGGATATATTGTGTCTTTAACCTTATTTTAATTCGTTTAAAGAATGGACTAGCTTTTCAAAATCCAATTTCAAACTCATTCAAATTCATTCATCATTTAGGGTAGAATTGCATCATATTTTCAAAAATTCCTTTTAAAAATCCAAGTGATTGTGAATATCTCTTCTTCAAATTCCTATTTCAATTCTATCTCATTTCTAAAACTTTGAAATCAAATTCAAAGTTTAAAATTCAATTTGACTCATTTTCTAAATTCCAAATTTAAGTTTCAAATTCAAAGTCCAATTTGACTTTGAAATTCATCTCAAATCAGATTTAAAATTCCAAATCCAAAGTTAGATTTTAATCCCAACTTGGATCCAGATTTCCAAGTACAATCTTCACCTTTTGGATCTTAGGCTTCAGATCCACAATCCTGTTACGATCCAGAATCCAACTTCATCTTGGATCTCAAATTGCAGATCCGAATTCCATTTAGGATCCAGAATCCAACTTTACTTTGGATCTCAGGCTTCAGATCCACAATCCATTTAGGATCTAGAATTTGATATCTTCTTGCAATCGTTGTAAATTTTTGAAAAGATTTTTATATGAAAAGCATGTGAAAACCAGACATCAAATAATAAAAACCGGTTCTCACTAATGGATGAGACCGGGTCGAACTCAGGGAACGGGAATATATCGTATTCAAGTACACAAGTCTAAACTAATCTTTATTGCCAAATTATGGAAATGTAAAATGTTCAGAAAAGTAAACACAACTAGCTATTACAACAAATGAATACCCTTCGCAGAGGGCATAAAGTGCAATATTTACAAACCCAATTAAAATTCCTAATTCTAAAAATAAAAGCAAACAGACTTTATTCTTCGTACTAAGTGTCACGTAATCGCTTCCACTCCACTCCTGTGCTATCCTGCACAATTCAAAGGAACACGAGCAGTACCAGAAATAGAAGTAAAAACAATATTAAACTAGCTAAATGCTAAGAACATTGAAATATAGCATCAAAAGAAACTAATGACCATTAAAACTATATTAAACTAATGTTAATTAACTAAGTAATTCTAAAACTAAGAGTAATATAAAAGACAACTAAGCAATTTTCACAAAATAGAGAATTCAATTAACTGACCAAATTAACAACATAGACAATTCAATCAACAACTATTACCTAATTAGCATAGGGAAATGCAATATCAAAAATACAGAAACTTAACTATATACTAAAAAAATGAATTGAAATGTATTAAAAAAATTAGACAATGCATGTAATGAAATAACAAGAGATTCAATAAAATGAAAAAACAAACAGAATTAGAAATGAAAGAGACAGGAATTAAAAAAAACAAAACAGGAAAATGACTGAATAATAAAAGAAACACAGAAATTTAATGCAATGAAAAGTATTGTAAAATTACTGAAAATTCAAGAAAAACAACATATGAAATGGAAACTGGAGAACAAGGAATCGGTTTCAAAAACTGAATTGTAAAACAGAATTTAAATCTACGATACTACAGATTATACTGGAAATACAATTGCAGATCTAAACTAAAAAATTAAAACAGGAAATGAGATGATCTAAACAACTACGATGAAATCTATAAGATATACAAGGAAATCAAGAAATGAAAAATCAAAGAATGAATAAAACCAGAAAAAAAATTCATGAGACAATGGAATCAAACAAAGAATTGCTGAAATGAAAACATGAAAAAAAAATTTGCATAATAGAAATTGAGATCAATCTAATGTATACTATAGCAAAAATGCAGCATAAACAAGCTAAAGACAACAAAGAATTTGAAAAAAAAATTGAAACTCACACAAATTGCATACAAAAAAAAATCACAGAAAAGAAAAAAAAAATGCACGATATAACAGAATTTGTTGCAGAAAAAAAAACAAATTTGCTGAATCAAGACAAATCAAAAACCGACAGATGAGAAAAACACCAGGAAAGAAGAAATCGAATCTGATGCATATATTTTTTTCATTTTTCTTTGCTGTAAACAAAAATCAAATGATCTATTTATTTATTATATTTTTTTCGTTTTTTTTTTCTGTAAACAATGGTAAACAAGAACGATTGAAAAGAAAGAAAGATGAGGATGAAGGTGAGGAACCGAAGATCGGAGGAAGAAGAAGAAGAAGACTGACTTACCGGAAAAAGATGTGGCTTCCACTTCAGGCGCCGCAATCGACTGGAAAATTCCTTGCTACCGGATGAGGATGATCGGCTGCTGCTGCTGCTGGAAAAAGAAGAAGAAGAAGAAGATGAGGGAATCCGGCAATTAGGAAAAAAAGAAGGAAGATGGGAAAATCAGAGGGGGAAAAGCATTCTGGCGCACAAAATTGGAGCCCCCTCCGATCTGTTGTACGCCCCTTTTTAAAAGGGTTTACACCGGTTTGAAACAACCCCTTTTTATTTTCAAAACTTCCAAACCGGTTCCAACCGGTTTGGTTTTTACTTTCTTCTTTTTATAAATACAAACCGGTTCCACCCGGTTTGTATATTTATTTTATTTTATTTTATTTTATTTTATTATTATTATTCTTTTCAAAAGTAAAGAAAACTGTGAAAATTTTCAAAAACAAAACTCTTTATAAAAGAACTTCAAAACTAATCTACTATATTTTTTCTTTTCTTTTCTAAAAAACACAACACTTAAAATGAATAAAACTATTTTTCTAATTTTTTTTCTTTTTAATAAAAACTAAAACCAACTAAAACTAAAATAGGCATAAGAATGTAAAATAAAACTATTTTTTTATTCATTTTCTAATTTTAAATTATTTTAGCACATTTACTCAAAAACTAACATAAAATTGGGTTTTTGAAACATTATTTCATAAAATCATGCATATTTAAATGTTAATAAACCCTGAATTATATGCATGATCAAATACCCCCATGCTTATGTTTTGCTAGTCCTCGAGCAAACTAGAAAAATGCAAGAAATCAAACTATCACCTAACTCACTTTCGTAGGAATCACGGTTGCATTTAGCTCATGCAACAAGCCCTTTCACCCCCTGGGTTACCCCAGTGGACGAGTAAGGTCTCGTGAGGGTTTGCAGTGATGCTACCCACAAACATCTCTGTCATGTATGCATAATATTACACATCCTCATAATCAGTAGGTAATCAAAGACTTTATTTTTACAAATATTTCCTGTTATTTCAAAATTAAAATATAATTAGAGTCTTTTATGTACCACCATAGAAAAAGAATTTCTTTCACTTTTCTAAAAATCACAATTATTTATGTTTTATTCTTAGAAAATCCAATAAAAAACATATTATTATTTACTTATCCTCACTCATATGTTTTCTGCACAGGTTTTCTCAATCACACTTCTAAGCATTGAACTTTTCTTTTTAAGCTCTTTCCTTTCTTTTTTTCTTTTCACGCTTTTTCTTTTTGCGCACTTATTTTTCTCTTATAGCTTGCGTGTGGTCTGCTTTTATACCTTGTGCAATGTCAATATCTTCTATGTTTTTTTTCTTCATACCAAAAGATATCAACTAAGACATAAAAGTGACTTCCTTCATTCACCCTTATAACATGAGAGTCAAACATTTCAACTTGTATCTGTTCTCAGTTACCTAGGATCACGAAGTTTTCCACTCTCCCTTATGCAAATGGACTTAAAAGTTTCAACTTACATCTAAGTTCCATCTATTAAGGATTGTGGAATTATCCAAATAACCTAACGCATGCTTTTTCTCACTTTTTGAGCTCATTTTTATGCTTTTGTTCATTTGCTTAGTTTTTCAAAAATAGAACTGTGCATATTCATATTTATGACTCAAAATAAATTCTAACATGTATCTATCATCATTTCCTCGAAATCCACATAAACAACCATAATTTTTAGATCTATGTCAGAAAGAAAAAAAAAAATCATGGGGCTTAAAAATCCTCTAAAAACATCAGATTTGAAATAACATTCATATAAGTTCAAACTCTTTCTTTAAAAATCTACTTTTTATGAGAGATGTGTAAACATGTGCAAGAACGTAGACAAAAATATTCTGGTGAGCTACTACACCCTCCCCCATGCTTGAATTACACTGTCCCAGTGGCATTCCCCCATGCTTATGTGAAACTAAGTGAATGCACATGAGATAAAATCAATGAGGGAAAGAAAGTAAACTCAATGAAATCTAAAATGTGAAAATATGCCTACCATGATTATGGTTTATGAATTATGCACATGAACTATATGAAAGTACTCTTAAAAAAATTTGTTTTTCTATGAATATTTACAAAATTTTTAAAATATATACAAACATGTGTGAGTCCTAAACTTCTAAAAGATCAACATCCTCAATGTCTTGTCCTGTCATAATATCTGAGATATAAGGCTTCAGCCGTTGCCCATTTACTTTAAAAATAGTACCCGTACGAGGGTCAAAAAGATCTATCGCTCCATATGGAAACACCCTATGCACAACAAATGGACCATTCCATCTTGACTTCAACTTACCTGGAAAAAGATGAAGACGTGAATGATAAAGCCATACCTTTTGCCCAGGCTCGAACTGTTTCCTAACAATATATCGATCATGAAAATGCTTAGTTCGAGCTTTGTAAATCTTTGCACTCTCATAGGCTTCATTACGCAATTCCTCTAGCTCACTCAACTGTAATTTTCTCTCGACTCCAGCTTGGGTCATGTTGAAATTGAATTTTTTTATAGCCCAATATGCTCGATGTTCTAACTCAACAGGAAGATGGCAAGGTTTACCGAAAACTAATCGAAATGGTGACATACCAATCGGGGTCTTGAAAGCAGTCCTATAAGCCCACAAGGCATCATCAAGGCGCTGAGACCAATCCTTGCGGTCTGGTCTGACTGTCTTTTCAAGAATCCTCTTTATCTCCCTGTTAGATACCTCAACTTGGCCACTGGTTTGTGGGTGGTAAGGTGTAGCAATCCGATGATGCACAGAATATTTCCTAAGTAAGGAAGCTACCTGCACATTACGAAAATGTGTACCACCATCACTGATGATCGCTCTAGGAACTCCGAACCGACTAAAAATGTTGTGCTTAATAAACCGAAGCACCTCTTTATGATCGTTGATCCGGGTGGCCACAGCCTCGATCCATTTTGAAACATAATCAACCGCCACTAAAATATATGTAAATCCAAATGATGGCGGAAAAGGACCCATGAAATCAATGCCCCAAACATCAAAAATTTCCACAATCAGAATAGGTAAAAGAGGCATCATGTCGCGCTTGGTAATGCGACCTGTTTGCTGACATCGCAAACACTTCCTACAGAATTCGTGAGCATCTCTATGAAGTGTGGGCCACCAAAATCCAGACTGAAGGACCTTTGCAGCGGTCTTCCGACTAGAAAAATGACCTCCACAAGCTAAAGAATGACAAAAGGATAAAATGGAATGATACTCTTCTTCGGGCACACATCTCCGAATCATCTGGTCCGGGCAAGATCTAAATAATTCTGGTTCCTCCCAAAAATAATGTTTCACCTGCGCAAAAAATCTATCTTTTTCATTCCGGTTCCAGTGCGCAGGATACTCTCTAGTAACCAGAAAATTTACAATATCCGCGAACCAAGGTAAACGCTTGACATGAAATAACTGCTCATCCGGAAAAGAATCAACAATCTGTCCTTGATCAATAGATGAATCTATAGTCAGTCTAGACAAATGATCTGCTACAAGATTTATACATCCACTCTTATCTCGAATCTCAATATCAAATTCTTGTAACAGAAGAATCCAACGAATGAGACGCGGTTTAGCATCCTTTTTACTCATCAAATATCTTAATGCAGCATGATCTGAGTAAATGATAACTTTGGAGCCTAACAAATATGATCGAAACTTCTCAAGTGCAAATACAACGGCTAGTAACTCCTTCTCAGTGGTAGTATAATGCATTTGTGTGTCAGAAAGAGTCCTACTAGCATAATGAATAACATGAGATCATTTCTCAATTTTCTGTCCTAAAATAGCTCCAACCGCATAATCTGAAGCGTCACACATAATCTCAAAAGGCACTGACCACTCAGGAGATCTGAGAATAGGAGCAGTGGTCAATGCTTCCTTTAGGGCTAAAAATGCCTTCAGACAGGCATCATCAAACACAAACGACTGATCTTTCGACAGCAGGTTACACAACGGTCTAGAAATCTGACTAAAGTCTTTAATGAACCGTCTATAGAAACCTGCATGCCCTAAAAATGAACGCACTTGCCTCACAGAGGTCGGTGGAGCTAATTTGACAATGGTCTCCACTTTTGCCTTATCGACCTCAATACCTTTCTCAGACACAATATGTCCAAGAACAATCCCCTGCTGTACCATGAAATGACTCTTTTCCCAACTCAACACTAGATTTGTCTCCCTACAGCGCTGAAGTACACGAGATAATTTTTGGAGACAATTATCAAAAGAAGAGCCATAAACCGAGAAATCGTCCATGAAAATCTCAAGGACATCATCCATCATGTCAGAGAAAATCGCCATCATACATCTCTGAAATGTAGCCGGGGCATTACAAAGCCCAAACGGCATCCTCCTATATGCAAATGTACCATAGGGACAGGTAAATGTCGTCTTATCCTGATCCTCGGGATGAACGGCCACCTGGTTATATCCGGAATATCCATCTAAAACGCAATAATATTGCTGGCCTGCAAGTCTTTCTAAAATTTGGTCGATGAACAGTAACGGGAAATGATCTTTCCTAGTTGCACTGTTCAACTTCTTATAGTCAATACATACTCGCCATCCCGTAGTAATCCTCATGGGAATGCTCTCTCCTTTCTCATTCTTTTCCACAGTGAGCCCAGACTTTTTGGGAACAACCTGGGTAGGACTCACCCACTGACTATCGGAGATAGGATAAATAATCCCAGCATCTAACAATTTAACTACTTCCTTCTTCACCACTTTTTTCATGTGAGGATTTAATCTCCTTTGTGATTCTCTTGAAGGTTTAGCTCCCTCATCCATAATGATCCGATGCATACAAAAGGAGGGGTCAATCCCCTTTAAATCCGCCACAGACCATCCAATAGCTTCCTTGTGCTCATGCAAAACCTGTAACAACTGATGCTCCTATGAATCTGTCAGGTTTGCAGAAATAATAACTGGGAGAGTCTGCTCTTTTCCTAAAAAGACATACTTGAGTGAAGCTGGTAAAGGCTTCAACTCCAACTCTGGGGGACTCTCTATTGATGGCTTTGCGGGCTTCTCAGCTAATTCTGGAAGTGGTTCAGGATGCCAAATCCCACTGACATTATCTGCCTCACTATCTATCATATCAAGGCGATCCTCTTTGAATGATTCATCAATCTCCTCTTGAGGTGGATCACTCAACAACCAATCATGTTCAGCTTCTATAATATCTTGAATGATATCAACCTCAAAAGAAGCTTCTTCAGTATCAGACTCCATCGATGCACAAAAAATGTTCATCCTCATTTTCCTATTTCCAAATGAAACATCCATTTCACCAGTGCGGCAATTAATGCACGCATTGGCGGTAGCTAGGAAAGGGCGACCAAGAATAATAGGAGTCTGTCTGATGCTATCAACTCCCTCCATATCTAATATCACGAAGTCGACAGGGAAATAACAATCCTCCACCTTGACTAACACATCTTCAAGTATCCCTCTCGGGACCTTAATCGATCTATCTGCTAATTGAAGCGTCATAGGTGTAGATTTCATCTCTTTCAATCCAAATTTGTCATAGAAGAAACCCGGCAAAATGTTAACACTTGCCCCAAGGTCAAGCAAAGCACGCTCAACAGTAATGTTTCCTATGACACATGATATGATAGGGGTCCCTGGGTCCTTAAGTTTGGGTGGAGTCTGGTGTTGCAATACTGCACTGATCTGCTCCATCAAATATATTTTCTTCTGCACATGGGACCTCAACTTCCTTTTCTGCGTACAAAGCTCTTTGAGGAACTTTGCATATGCAGGGACTTGCTGGATGGCATCTAGTAAGGGAAGGTTTATATGGACGTGCTTGAATATCTCAAGCATCTCTTGCATGTTTACTCCCGACTTACCTAATGCTCTCAGTTTCTCTAACGCCTCAGGAAAGGAGGCTTTAGGAATATGGGTTGTGGAAGGCTCAAATGGAAGAACCTTCTCGCTTTCCTGGGGTACAACATTAGGGACAGGCTGCTTCTTACTTATCTTCTCTCTTTCTTCTGCAGCCTCCCTTGAATGGTACTGCTTCCCACTTCTAAGGGTTACTACTGCCTGAGCTTGCTCTTGATGTGTATCTGTCATATGCAAACTCTGCAGAGGTTCTTTACCCCTAGGGTTAACTATAGGCTGACTAGGCAATATTCCCTCAGTTCTCCTGCTAAGTGCTTCAGCGAGCTGCCCCATTTGAGTTTCTAACTTTGCAATCGACTGGGTATGTGAGCTCAAAGCTTGCAAAATCTTATCCTCAAAAGATTGACTAGATGAAGGCTCCTGAAAATGGGGTTGAGTATAAGCAGGTTGGGCTGGAGGGTCATTGGATCTTTGAAATCCAGGTGTATAACCACCTTGTCTGGATTGACTATGGGAAGGGTTAGGGGCTTGAGCCTGTGAGTTACGCCCTGAGAAATTTGGATGGTTTCGCCAGCCCGGGTTGTAAGTATTGGCAAATGGATTGGGTGCGGGCCTAGCGAAGTTTTGAGCTATCTGAGCTTGCTCTTGGACAAACTCAGGATACTGTGGCGCAGCTGGACATTGGAGAACATGGTGTGCAGGACTCGCACACAACGCACACACCTGCATGGCAGGAGAGGGACCCAACAATAATTGATCTAATTTTTGGGATAGTTGGTCTACCTTGTTGCTTAACTCAAGGTTCATCCCTATTTCGAAAATACCTGCCTTCTTAGCACTATCATGTACAGGTGTAACTCTATCAGACCGTGAAGCTGTCGCGTGGTGCATCGAATTCTCGCTTAATGTCTCAAAGAGCAACCACGCTTCATCCTCACTCTTGAGCATGAAAGTGCCCCTACATGCGGCATCAACCATTTGACGATTCTTCTCAGTAAGACCGTCATAGAAATATTGCACCAGTTGCCATCGAGGCACCTGGTGGTGGGGACACTTGCGGAGAAGATCCTTCATCCTCTCCCAAGTCTCATGAAACAGTTCCCCCTCTATTTGCGTAAAACTGGTGATGGCTTTTCGATACTGATTCGTCTTACCGATTGGGAAATATTTCTTTAAAAATTCTCTTTGCATATGTTCCCACGTGGTAATTCTAACTGTATCTAATGCCTTCAGCCAGTGTTTGGCTTTATCCTTCAGAGAGAAGGGAAACAGGGTCAACCTCATAGCATCATCTCCAAAGTTGTTTATTCTCACTGTAGAACAAATCTCTAAGAATTCGTCGAGATGACGATATGGATCTTCATTGCTAAGACCATAAAATGAAGGTAACATTTGGATTACACTGGCCTTAATCTCAAATTGATTTGCTCCTACATCAGGTCTTGTGATGCAGGAGGCGGGAGTATAGGTGTTAGGCATGAAGTACTCCCTAAGGGGACGAGTAATCTGCTGATTCTCAGCCATGGTTGCAGATCTCTGGGCTCTCCTAATAAGGGACTCGGGGTCCTCAATCGGCTCTACCAGCTCAGGGTCAAGTGAGCGTCTCCCTTGCATACACCTTAGAGTAGACCGGTGTAGCTCACGTCCTAACTTTGGGTTTTCTACCTAACTAACGCACTAAGCGGCCAAACCACGCAAACCACAAAGCGAGTAAACTAAAAACAACAAAAACTAAACAAACACCACGCAGTTACACATAACAGAGATTATGCAAAGAAATATAAAATCTATGTGTACGGTACCAATCGTACACAGTCACCTCTAAGGGAATCCTAATAGGTGGGCTCTGCAGAAAAGGAAGCTCTTCTCTAAGATATGCACATACGTGGTTCTAAACCTAAATGTAAAGCAAACACTAGGCAATAAAGTGAATACTAATATTACGCCGTTCCCCGGCAACGGTGCCAAAAATTTGATGTCTTCTTGCAATCGTTGTAAATTTTTGAAAAGATTTTTATATGAAAAGCATGTGAAAACCAGACATCAAATAATAAAAACCGGTTCTCACTAATGGATGAGACCGGGTCGAACTCAGGGAACGGGAATATATCGTATTCAAGTACACAAGTCTAAACTAATCTTTATTGCCGAATTATGGAAATGTAAAATGTTCAGAAAAGTAAACACAACTAGCTATTACAACAAATGAATACCCTTCGCAGAGGGCATAAAGTGCAATATTTACAAACCCAATTAAAATTCCTAATTCTAAAAATAAAAGCAAACCGACTTTATTCTTCATACTTCGTGTCACGTAATCGCTTCCACTCCACTCCTGTGCTATCCTGCACAATTCAAAGGAACACGAGCAGTACCACAAATAGAAGTAAAAACAATATTAAACTAGCTAAATGCTAAGAACATTGAAATATAGCATCAAAAGAAACTAATGACCATTAAAACTATATTAAACTAATGTTAATTAACTAAGTAATTCTAAAACTAAGAGTAATATAAAAGACAACTAAGCAATTTTCACAAAATAGAGAATTCAATTAACTGACCAAATTAACAACACAGACAATTCAATCAACAACTATTACCTAATTAGCATAGGGAAATGCAATATCAAAAATACAGAAACTTAACTATATACTAAAAAAATGA
Organism: Nuphar pumila; assembly: GCF_984573655.1. Classification (NCBI taxonomy): domain Eukaryota; kingdom Viridiplantae; phylum Streptophyta; class Magnoliopsida; order Nymphaeales; family Nymphaeaceae; genus Nuphar; species Nuphar pumila. Next base: position 44,984,692 of record NC_143257.1, read on the forward strand.
ATTGAAATGTATTAAAAAAATTAGACAATGCATGCAATGAAATAACAAGAGATTCAATAAAATGAAAAAACAAACAGAATTAGAAATGAAAGAGACAGGAATTAAAAAAAACAAAACAGGAAAATGACTGAATAATAAAAGAAACACAGAAATTTAATGCAATGAAAAGTATTGTAAAATTACTGAAAATTCAAGAAAAACAACATATGAAATGGAAACTGGAGAACAAGGAATCGGTTTCAAAAACTGAATTGTAAAACAGAATTTAAATCTACGATACTACAGATTATACTGGAAATACAATTGCAGATCTAAACTAAAAAATTAAAACAGGAAATGAGATGATCTAAACAACTACGATAAAATCTAAAAGATATACAAGGAAATCAAGAAATGAAAAATCAAAGAATGAATAAAACCAGAAAAAAAATTCATGAGACAATGGAATCAAACAAAGAATTGCTGAAATGAAAACATGAAAAAAAAATTTGCATAATAGAAATTGAGATCAATCTAATGTATACTATAGCAAAAATGCAGCATAAACAAGCTAAAGACAACAAAGAATTTGAAAAAAAAATTGAAACTCACACAGATTGCATACAAAAAAAAATCACAGAAAAGAAAAAAAAAATGCACGATATAATAGAATTTGTTGCAGAAAAAAAAACAAATTTGCTGAATCAAGACAAATCAAAAACCGACAGATGAGAAAAACACCAGGAAAGAAGAAATCGAATCTGATGCATATATTTTTTTCAATTTTCTTTGCTGTAAACAAAAATCAAATGATCTATTTATTTATTATATTTTTTTCATTTTTTTTTCTGTAAACAATGGTAAACAAGAACAATTGAAAAGAAAGAAAGATGAGGATGAAGGTGAGGAACCGAAGATCGGAGGAAGAAGAAGAAGAAGACTGACTTACCGGAAAAAGATGTGGCTTCCACTTCAGGCGCCGCAATCGACTGGAAAATTCCTTGCTACCGGATGAGGATGATCGGCTGCTGCTGCTGCTGGAAAAAGAAGAAGAAGAAGAAGAAGAAGAAGATGAGGGAATCCGGCAATTAGGAAAAACAGAAGGAAGATGGGAAAATCAGAGGGGGAAAAGCATTCTGGCGCACAAAATTGGAGCCCCCTCCGATCTGTTGTACGCCCCTTTTTAAAAGGGTTTACACCGGTTGGAACCGGTTTGAAACAACCCCTTTTTATTTTCAAAACTTCCAAACCGGTTCCAACCGGTTTGGTTTTTACTTTCTTCTTTTTATAAATACAAACCGGTTCCACCCGGTTTGTATATTTATTTATTTATTTTTTTATTATTTTTTTTTTATTTTTTTTTATTATTCTTTTCAAAAGTAAAGAAAACTGTGAAAATTTTCAAAAACAAAACTCTTTATAAAAGAACTTCAAAACTAATCTACTATATTTTTTCTTTTCTTTTCTAAAAAACACAACACTTAAAATGAATAAAACTATTTTTCTAATTTTTTTTCTTTTTAATAAAAACTAAAACCAACTAAAACTAAAATAGGCATAAGAATGTAAAATAAAACTATTTTTTTATTCATTTTCTAATTTTAAATTATTTTAGCACATTTACTCAAAAACTAACATAAAATTGGGTTTTTGAAACATTATTTCATAAAATCATGCATATTTAAATGTTAATAAACCCTGAATTATATGCATGATCAGAATTCAACTTCCACTTTGGATCTCAGACTTCATATCCAAAATCCATCTTAGGATCCAGAGTCCAATTCTAATTTGGATCTCAGACTTCAGATCCAAATCCATTTTAGGATCCAGAACCAAATTCTACTTTGGATCTCACAAATCCATTTTAAGATCCAGAACCCAATTCTACTTTGGATCTCAGACTTCAGATCCAATTCCATTTTAGGATCCAGAATCCAACTTCATCTTGGATCTCAAATTGCAGATCCGAATTCCATTTAGGATCCAGAATCAAACTTTACTTTGGATCTCAAACTTCAGATCCCAATTTCATCTTGGATTCCAAATCTTGAATCCAATTCCATTCAAAATTTTAGATCCAAATTCCATCTTGGATTCCAATTCTAAAATCCAATTCCATTTCACCCCAAAATTCAAATCCAATTCCCATTTTTAAACTCTAAATCCAAAATTCTAATTTTGTTCTCAATTTAAAAATCCAGACTTTGAATTCAAATTCCATCTTGAATTTCAACTTTCAAATCAATTCTATTTCTCAAATTCTATTTAGATTTCCAACACTTCATTCTGATTTCAAACTTCAAAAGTTAGAATTCAATTTCATTTCATCTTTATTCTAATTCAAAGTCCATTTATGATTGAAGTTTCCTTCCTTCTCCTTTATCTCAGCTTCAAAATCATTTCTCTTAAAGATCCAGATCTATTTTTCCAAGCTCTGATTATTTCAAAAACTTAGAACTTTAAATCTTAAGTTCTAAGTTAGAAACCATTTCTTCACTCTATCATCAGATTCATCTCAGAAACACTTAGAAAATTTCAATTCATTTTTCAAAAAGAGCATACATCTCTGCATTGCACAAGCATGATTTTTTGTGCATTTAGACTTAGGATAAATTCTTAGATAATTTCTTAGCAAAGCAAAAGGCATGAATTCGACCCTTGGTTCGATTACCCCTTGTAAAGGTGCCAGGAACGGTCGAACCTCGTACCGACGAGCGGATCCTGTCTCCCAATTTTCCCGCAAATATTTCAAAACGGAGGAGAGTTATTTTCTTAAAAATTTACAAATTAAGGTCAAGTGAGATCCCGCAAATGAGTTCCTCTTCTCCCTTCTTTTCTCTTCTCTCTTTCTTTCCGTCTTTTATTTTCTTCCTTCAAAAAGGAGGAAATAGAGGTTGGAAAGGAAAAGAGAAGGAAAAGAGAGAATATTACGAGAGGAAAAATTTTGCGATGATCACAGTTTTGGCGATCGTGATGGGACTCGTCTTCGTCTGGTCGAATTTAATGCTTTTTCTTCTTTGCTTTGATATTATTTAAGTCTTTGTTCTTCAGATGTCAGCTTCATTTCTATGCAAACCTTAGGAGCCTAGACTCTGTTCTAAAGCTAACATCATTGCATATAGGATCTAAGTATGGTTTGGTAGGACCATATTGAGGAGATTATACCATGTTCACATTAGACTTAGGTCTGAAATACAACTCTCCACAATTCTAGGGATTGAATGCAAAACAATATATGCAAGTGTATGCTTCTCTTCATTTTAATCTATCTCTTTAAGACTTGCATTAGAGCCATCTGATTTCTCGCATGTTGAGCATATTTTGAAAACCTCCTTACCTATATTGTCCCAGTCTTCACGTCGCTGGGCTGTCTCACTGAACCATAGTTCGGGAGAGAGCCTCACAACTGGACCACTTATTTGGGTTCGCGCCCCCCTACCACGTACCTAAGGGCCATAGTCTGAGGTATATCGGTAGGTGCTCAAGGATGTTGGGAAAACCATTACTTTAGAACCGAAGGAATATTTCTATGCCACGTACTTCGAGCTTCGGCTTGGGTATATCGGCGTATCTTGATTGGAATCAGATGACCTGAACCCTAGAGTTAGGATTAAGGTCCTACAAGCCATTTCAAAATATTGCATTTAGAGTCAGCCTCTAGGGATTGTTGTTTGTGCATCCTTGTTTGTATATCTATGATTGTATGATATTTTATATTCCCTATATTTTTCAAAACCCTGGGTATATATTATTCAAAATTTCCTCTTTATTTTAAAACCCAGGTGTATTTTCCTTTTTCTTCTCTTAATTTCTTCTAATTCTTTTTTATCCTGCCTGCAATTCTTCAAAATTTTCCTTTTCTATATTTTATTCCTTACCCTCATTTACAATAAAACATCTTTTGTCAGGATATGTCCTTTTCAAAATTTATCTTTATTCACATTTTACATGTCTATCCTTTTTCAGAAAAACAGTGTTGTTCTCGCAAATTTTGGTGACAACCCGATCCCTCGTAATGGGATGTTTTCATTTTCAGATTATGATTTCCTCCTTTATTAAAATTTCTTCCTAGATCTTTTCTGAAAGGCCCATTTATGCTCTACAGAGAGCATTGGCGCTATCAGTTGAGTCAGGCGAAGCTCAGAGATTGCACTAACATCCTAGTTACAAGCAGAGAAAGTAAGGAATGGATTCTCAAAAATCTGTCAGAAAGGGAGTTCAGGACAGCAAAAGTGAGATCGATCCTGCGATATAACAATTATTCAAAAGGATGATGGTTGAAATATTGACTGAACAAGCTGAAGCCAATTGCAGAAAAGCTCCCACAAAAGGAAAGGCACCTGTCACTTTCCCCATAAATGAACGCAGCCATATCAGCGCAGGAAATGCTAAAGCAAGCAGGGGCAGCAACCAAGGCAATAACTTGGGAGAATATAAAGGCCAGATTGGGAAACGTTGCGAAAACAGTGATAAACTTCTTCAATACAGTCTTCAGCAAAAAGGCAAGAAGCAAGAAGAACCAAAGCGTAAGGATTGGAGCAAGGATCGAGATTTCACTCCTTTAAATGAACCGCTCGACAAATTCCTCGAATACATGTTGTCTAGCGAATTACTCAGGCTCCCAAAAGCCGCCAGCCCTTCCACAATTATGGGAAAATATATAGACCAATTCTGTGGGTACCACCGAGCAATAGGGCATAACACTGAGCATTGCTTCATCTTCAAGAATATAGTTCAAGACTGCCTTGATAAGAATCTCTTTATCAAAATCGAAGAAGAAAGGCATCCAGATTTCCTAAACATGCAAGCTCAGTCCAGCCACCAGGCAGGGGTCAGCACTCGACAGAAGTCAAGCAAGCCAAAGAAAGCAAGGCATGAAAGTTGGGGTTATGATCGTCAACTTACCCCTCTAGGTCAGTCGATCGAAGAAGTTCTCCAATACCTGCTTGCGAAAGGCATGATCAAACTTCCAAGAAAGGTTGATCCTCCTGTCATCATGGGAAAATGGAAAGATTGCTTCTGCAAGTTTCATCAAGCAAGGGGGCATGACACGGAGCACTGCTTCGTCCTCAAAAACATTGTGCAGGACTACATTGATAAATAACTTCTTGTACCAGAGGAAGGAGAAGAGCAACCTGCAGTTTCAACCGGACCTTTTCCAGACCAATCAAAGAATTGAGAATGCCAAGAGTTTTTCACTTTCATCCCTTTCTGTCACTCGCTTTGTAGGGGCAAGTCAGCCTAGTCTTTGTGACTTCTTTTAGTTAAAATACTTGTAAATATTCAGTTTTGTTATCAACTTTTGCTTATCAATGAAATATCGATTTTCTTTTATATCTTTGATATTCAATACTTTCTTCTTTTTTTTGCTATATTGGGGCATTAAATTTCTTTTTCAAAATGTGGGACAATCATGACATCATTCATGAGAGAAATGATATTACCCATGAGGGTCTTTTCAAAAAATCATGAATCGTGTTGATCATCTTTTCCAAAAAATTGATCTTGAATCATTGCATTCAAAGATCAACCCTTGTGTTGATCATATTTTCCAAAAAATTGACTTCGAATCATTACATTCAAAGATCAACCCTTGTGTTGATCATATTTTCTAAAAATTGGTTTCGAACCATTGCATTCAAAGATCATCCTTTGTGTTGATCTCATTTTTCAAAAATTTGATTTCATTACATTCAAACATTAACCCTTGTGTTGATCACATTTTCTAAAAAGTGGGTTTCAAATCATTACATTCAAAGATCAACCCTTGTGTTGATCATATTTTCTAAAAAGTTGATTTCGAATCATTACATTCAAAGATCAACCCTTGTGTTGATCATATTTTCTAAAAATTGATCTTGAATCATTGCATTTAAATATCAACGCTCATGATTGATCATATTTTCTAAAAAAATTGGTTTTCAAATCATTGCTTCAAAAAAAATTAACCCTTATGATGATCTCTCATGAATGATCCCCTTTCAAAGATTAGCTCTCGCGGTTAATCTTTCTTTCCAAAAATGATTTTCTCATCTTCTTCTCTCATTTTAAAGATCCCACATGCAGATAGGATCAAACTCTTTTCTCAACTTTTATCAACCTTTTGTTTATCCATTTTTATCAGTTTTATCAATTTTATCAATTTTTATTTATTTTTTTATTATTATTCATCCATTTTATTAATTCTTCTTGATTCTTATTTTCAAAAAATTACCCTTTCAGGTTAAGGGATAAACCTGATGCCTCTTTTTTTCCATGAGGCATTTCTTTTTCCTTCTTTGACCCCCCCCTTCAGGTTAAGGGATTGTAAGACCCATAATTTTTCAGTATCTTTCTGAAGAAATTTACGAGGCATTTTCAAGTAAAAATAGCATCTGAACCTGAAATACGAATCAGATCGATTTGTACAAACCAGTTATACTTAAGATATTTGTCGCTTTGCGAATATATGCTCAAACACTCTGGAAGTCATAACTTCCTCCCTGATCGAAATCAAAAGATTCCTGCGAGCCAACTTTCTTAGTTACATCAATACGAAGATAATGGCATACTTAGAATTTTTCGGAAAAAAATGCTGAAAACTCAACTTTTTTGCGGGACCCACGGAAATGTTGGTGGGACCCACAGAAATATTTCTCAGAAAATATTCTAGAATATTCTAGAATATTCCAGCACCTTTCAGCATCTTCCAGGACCTTCCAGCTCCTTCCATAGAAGGAATTTCTGAAAAGCCAAGGGCTAAAGAGGTAAAAGTAAAACTTGGGGCCCAAGTTTCACTTCTTATAAATAGAGGAGCCCCCCTCTCTCTAAAAATCGCCAACCCCTCTCTTTCTCCTCCTTTTCCCAAACCTCCCCTACCTAGCCTAGCCCACCTGAGCCCACCTGACCTGGTCTGAGCCTGCCTGATCTGGTCTTAGCCTGTCTGACCTGGTCCTAACCCACCTGACCTAGGTCTGAACCTACCTGACCTAAGTCTGAACCCAGTTGACTTGACTTGAACCTGGTTTGGTTCAAAGTCAAAGTCCAAGTCCTTTTTCATCCGAAGTCCAGAGTTGATCCTTTTTCGAAGTCGAGCCTCGTTTGAAGCGTTTGAAACAATCGAAGTCGTTTCTTCCTCAAATTAAAGTAAGTTCGCTTCATTAATCCATCTCTCTCAAGTATTTGATTGTTGTATATAGCATATACTTTCTGAAGTAGTATCTTGCTTTAGTTCTTGGTTGAGCCCTCTAGGACGCTTCGGTGTTCACGCGCTCGCCTCGTAACTATTGTCAGATATATATGTTCGAATGCGCAGTATATGTGATGATGCATGAAATGCACATCATGTAAACAAGTTTTTCATGCATTTTGTATCAAGTTTAAGGTTTTAAACCCATGTTTAGATGTATTTTGATAGTAAGGGGTTATGGTTTGAATTTCAGAAAAATCGAAGTTAAAATGAGAGAGTTATGGCTATTTTAGTGTTTGGGCATGGATTTCGAGGTGGATCGGATCCATATCCGACCCAATTAGGTTATTTAGACTTTGGATCAACCCTTAGAAAGCCCAAAACCCAGCCCACACGCCTATACATATCCAATTTAAATAGTTTTGCAGAAAACCCCCCAGAAAGTGGCGCCTAGTAAAATTTTATTTTTTAAACCTCTTTCTGAAAAATGTCAAAAGTATAAATAGTTTTTTTCAGCAAACCCTAGGCGTCTTTGGCTTTGTTTGGATGCCCCCTACAGTGATTCTACTCCAGCATCTCCTTCTTCTCCATCCTCCCACGTTTTGGCCATTGAAGACCGGTTCATGCTTGGTTTCCAAGCATTTTTCGATCCCTCTTGTATTCTCTCTCCGTTTCTTTCCTTCTCCTTGCTGTATTTTCACCATTTTCTATACTTTTGCAGGTGTAGCAGAGGTGGAGACCATTAACCTTGTGTGGGAGTGCGAAACACACCAACAAGGTGAGCCAGCCCTACCTCCATCCGACTTTCTACACCCTCCGATCGAGAATCGGCGTATAATCCATCTTCGGTGTTTCTCCAACGTGTAGCAGCTGCAAAGGTGTTGTTTTTTGGTGAAGTCCAGCATTCTCGAACTGTTTGGGATGTCCAACTCCAGCCACGGTCCGCTCTTCTTCATCCCCTCGGTCGTCGGATCTTCCAAGAGGTAGGTCTTCTTCTTCCTTCTCTTCTATCTAAAACCGAATTGAGTGTTGATTTGATTTTCTTATTTTTGAGTGTTTCTTGTTTTCTTTTTGTTTTCAACCTTAGAATAGAGTTCGTGCATAGGCCAGCATGCTAGATTAGGTTTTCTTTCATTGATTACGTATTTGATTGGTGTTTTTCCATTGTTTTTCTCTAAAAATATGTAAATCGGCTAGAAGTTTTTCTAGCCGATTTTGGTTTTTTGATTCCAACGTGTTCGTGGGTCTGTTCTACTGAAAATTAAATTTTAAAATTTCATTTTGATTCATTGTATTCGTGGGATTTGAGTGTGTCTTGTTTGCTTTCATTTTTGAAAAAAGAAAAAAAATCGGCTAGATTTATTCTAGCCGATCTTTGCATTTTCATTAAAAGTGTGTGTTTAGGTTGGTAAGTCGTGTGGTTTGCTGGGTATTTTGTATATTAACAGCAACATAAACTTGTGTTAGTTCATTTCATTATTTTCGGATTGTTCTAGAGAATCGTTTTTATCATTTTGTGTTTTTGGTGTTTGAATTTATTTACAAAAGTCGAAATTTCATTTCTTTATGTTTTTAAATAAATTCCAGCATAGTGTTGTTCATGTTTGCATTTGTGTAATTAGGAGTTCTTTTTATTATATTTTAATTTAATTTTATCAAAATAGTGGCTACTTAGTAAAATCGTTTTTTGTTAGTTCATGTTTTTATTTTTAATTTATTTTTGTTGGTCTTCTTCTTTCCCAAGGTGGGGCGGCAGCCATTAGAGCTCCAATTGAGCTTTAGGTCGATTTTTTTAGAAAGAATTCATTGCAATTAGGTAGATTAAGAAGGTGTCTAGATTCAATGTATTAGGGTTTAGTGTCTTAGCCGTTTTAGGGGTCATTTAAGTTAAGTTTTGGGAATTAGGGTAGCATTCAATCCTAGAAAATTATTTTTCTATTTAAGTTCTTTTATTCCCTAGGTAGCTTTAATTACATTAGTTTAGAAAGTAGTACTTTTAGAAGTTGGCGATTTTTGAGAAGGGAGGTAATTAAAGTAATTGAAATTTGGAAAGCTTTTGGAAAGAGGAGGTTCTTCAAAAATCGTGTGAGGCATTTAAGGAAGATTTGAATTTTGAATATGCATTAAAGAAGGAGTTACTCTTTCACTTTGGAAAGTGTTTTTGAAATTAAACAAAAATTCTAATTTAGGCTCCACGATTTCCATAAAGAATTAAAGGCAATTCAATTCCATCTTGAAAAGCAAAAATCGTGGATTTCTAGATTGGACTTTTCATTTTTCCAAAATGAGCTTTAAAGGAAATTAAGGAGTGTAACTCCCTCATTAAGTGGGGCAATTTTTGGAGAATCCAAATCATTTCCAAGTTGAGCATTGATAATTATTACTTTATTTTCCTAACCTCCTTCATTAAAATCGGTAACTTTGAATTAATTGTAGGATAATTAAGAGGTTACTACTTTAGTCGACCCAATTAAGTGAGTCAAACCCTAGTCTAAACCCCCTTGAGTCTAGTCAAAACCGAGTCTACCTTGAATCTTGTCAAAACCGATCCTAACCTAAGTCAAAACATTGACCAAACCTAGGTCGAGTCAACCCTATCCCAAGTCAAAACCCTAGGTCAAGCCTAGTTGAGTCAAACCCTAATCCCTACCTAACCCAACTCGAGCCTAGTCAAACCTAACCCAAGCTTAAGTCAAAGACCAAGACCTAATCCTAGTCAAGTCTTAGTCCAACCTAAGGTGAGTCACTTTAGTCCGAGCCCACCTAAACCAACCCGACCTTAGTTGACTAAGTCAACCCTAAACCACGTCCAACCTAGTTTTAGTTAAACCTAACTTAGTCAAAACCCAATACTAAGTCAAGTCATAGACCAAACCGAACCCAACTAGTTAGGTCAAGCCTAGCCGAGTCAACATTAGTCCAAGTCGAGTCAACCGAGTGAATCTTAACACTAGCCTTTGTTCTTTAGTGAATTAATTTCATTTAGTGTTATTTATTTTGATTTTTATACTAATTAGTTTAGTTATTTAGTTTAGTTTTAGTGCAGAAGTGTGTGTGTGCGTATATTGTATTTGTTTTGATTGTGTGAGCTGTGTTTTGTGATTGTTTTACTTGTAGTTAGTTTTTATTTAACACAGTAGTTCGAATTGCATTCCTTTGAGTAGCATAGTTGCATTTGCATCGTTAGTTAATGTAGTTTTAGTCATAATTTGCTTATCGTATTTTGTTCGTCATGCATTTAGCGTAATTGTAATATTCATCTGCATATACACTGTTATTCAGTGTCATTTAGATTACATTAGGTTTAATTTGCATTTTATAGTGTTTAAATAAATTCATAAAGTGAATATTGCACTCAAAGAAAAACCCGATTTTTTCCCTGTCGCACAAGCGTTATTTTCTGTGTAAAAATTTCGTGTTTTCCAAAAATTATTTTTCTGTTCACTTTAGTGGCGTGTTATCTGACTATAGACCAAATTTCAGCTCTTTCGGAGTTGATTTGGTCTGATTTTTAAGCATTTTGCGAAAACCACTTTTTCTGGATTTTAAATTACAGGACTTTCGATATCCTGATTTTTCCCAGATTTGAAACACTTATATCTGGAGTTACAGATATCGTTTTTTCATTCTGTAAAAACTGTCAGATTGTTTAATCTGTCAGTTGCAGAACAGAACAAATTTCGGGAAAATCGGACCTCGTTTGCCTTGTAAAACAGTGGTTTTCTGATAACCTATCAGAAAGCTATTTTGCACTAGTTAGAGGCAGTTTCGTAATTTCCTTAGTTTCAGCATTTTAGACCTGTTTTCAGTAGTTTCTGCATTTTAGGAGCTGCATAATCATCATACAGCATTAGTAGAATTAATTTAGCTAATGTTAGAATTAGTTTAGTTTTTTATTTAATTATTGTTTGATAAGTAGCAATTGTTTTATTAATTTTATAAAATTAGACTTAGTTTTAGTTATTGTTTGCATTGTTAGAATAGAATATTAACTTTGTATTTTTTCTGCATTTTAGGTTGAAAAGCATATTTAGTTTTCAGGGTTATTTTCCAAGTGCGAGGAGCGAATAATTGGTGAAAAGACGGAAATACCCTTGGTGTGGAGCAGAAGACTTAGTTGCTTGTTTATTTTCATTTTAGTGATTAATTGTATTTGTATTAGCTTTATAATTGTAGATTGACATTTGTACTTAATAAATTAAATTTTACAGAAATATCTTGATTAATTCCCGTTCCCTGAGGATTCGACCCGTACTTACCACTTTGTGGAAAGTCGGTTTTTATATTTTTGGTTGACGATTTTCCAAAGTTTTATTGCAAATACTTGTTTTAAAAATATCATTTCAAAATATCAACCAATATGCGTTCTTCAAAAATAGTATCTCGCCTTAATTCTTGGTTGAGCCCTCTAGGACACTTTGGTGTTCACTCGCTCGCCTCGTAACTATAGTTGGATACAGATCTAGGTGTATATCTGTTGATTCTGCCGACGCGTCCTATATCGCACAGGCTATGTAATTTACCTTTGCCGTCGCGTCGTATGATGCCAAGGCTCCCTGCTTTCTGCACTTTCTGATTAATGCACTTCCGATTATGCATTTACTTACATCGTCACGTCGAACGATGCCTAGGCTCCTGTTTTATTATATATGTAGAATATTTCGTTTAGTTACACACCCTGAACAATAATATATGCATTTCCTTTACGCCGCCGTTGTATAAAGCACAGGCTTCTGCTTATACTACATATATGGCGCGTAAATAAGCGTTCAAATGGAGATCAACTCCAAATCGCCCATGCGATTCCCTGACCGCTCCTCGTTCAAGATTCTGCTTGACGAATGAAGCCCCTATTGGAAAGGCTTCGGTTTTTGGCAAAATGCTCTTTACGTAAAGACTAAGTCAATTACGTATGGTCTAGCTATGGCCCAGGGTTCCTGCAACCTTGATGGATGCAAAGTATGCACAACGGTGCGCATCCATTTCCCTGAATTAAGCGTGGCGATTTACTACCAAAGAGGAGAGATGCCGCTGAAATGGATAAAAGAAACGCACGCTTTCTCCGTAAAAGAGAGGAAGTGCTGCAGAAATTTCTGAAGAAGTTATAAATAGCTCAGAAAGAACGTAGCAGGATACTCTGACATATAGCAGAGTGCTACCCGGTTCATGGATTTGCCTTCTACAAACGTAGAAGGGTTCGTCGCACCACTGCCAGTAGAGCAGGGGAGGTGCTATCGAAATGGTTGGCAGAAGAACTGCCGGAAACAATGGAACAACATAATGATGTCCGTTGATGGAACGATGCCAGAACGACTCGTATCCCTGTACCTACGAGGGCACCTTGCTCGTAAGGGCCGCTGAGCCAGAGTAGAGGTTGTGCCTTGACTAGGTTTGGACTCATTGCGTAAAAATACGCCGAGTAGCTGATCTATTTAGATCGAGTCATATGCATGCTCATTGAGAACAGTTACACAACCAGACTCGTAAGGGCCGAAGAGCCAGAGTGTGTTGTTTCCAGCCAAAGAGGTGTGATGCTGTGGTCATCGCAAAATTTTCCTCTCATAATATTCTCTCTCTTCCTTCTGTTTTCCTTTCTAACCTCTTATTTTCCTCCTTTTTGAAGGGAGAAAAGGTCAGAAAGAAAGAGAGAAGAGAGAAGAAGAGAAAAGAAGGGAGAAATTCTTTTGCGGGTCTCACTTGACCTTGATTTTGAAAATTTTTGAAATAACTCGCCTCCGTTTTTGAAATATTTGCGGGAAAACTGGGAGACGGGATCCGCTCGTGGGTACGAGGTTCGACCGTTCCTGGCGCCTTTACCAGGAGTAATCGAACCAAGGGTCGAATTTATGCCTTTTGTTTTGCTAAGAATCTATCTAAGAAATTATTCTAAGTCTAAATGCACAAAGAATCATGTTTGTACAAATGCAAAGATGTATGCTCTTTTTGAAAATGTTTTTGAAGAATTCCAAGTGTTTCTGAGATGAATCTGATAATGGAGTGAAGAAAATGATTTCTAACTTTTAAAACTTAAGATTTAAAGTTCTAAGTTTTTAGAATAATCAGAGCTTAAAAAAAAAATGAATTTGGATCTTGAGAGATGATCTCGAAACTAAGATAAAGAGAGAAGAAAGGAAATTTCAAAGTCATAAATGGGCTTTGAATTTGGAAGTTTGAACTTGGATGAATATTTGGAATGAAATTGAATTCTAACTTTGAAGTTTTGAAGTTAGAAGGAAATGTGGGAAAAATAGAATTTGAGAAATAGAATTTGATTTGAAAGTTGGAATTTCAAGATGAAATCCGAATCCAAGATCTGGATTCTGAATAGAGTTCAAAGTTGAAATTTGAATTTGGGATCTAAAATGGAAACTTGATCTGAAATCTGGAATGAAATGGAATTGGATTCAAGATTTGGAATTCGATGTGAAATTAGGATCTGAAGTCGGAGATCCAAAGTAAAGTTGGATTATGGATCCTAAATGAATTTTGGATCTTCAATTTGAGATCCAAGATGAAGTTGGGTTTTTGGATCCTAAAATGGAATTGGATCTGAAGTCTGAGATCCAAAGTAGAATGGGGATCTAGATCCTAAGTGGGACCTGGATCTGTAATCTGAGATACAATGTAGAATGGGGATCTGGATCCTAGAATGGATTTTGGATCTAAAATCTGAGATCCAAAGTAGGATTGGGTTGTGGATCCTAGAATGGAATTTGGATTTATAATCTGAGATCCAAAGTGGAGTAGGGATCTGGATCCTAAAAAGGATTTTGGATCTGAAGTCCAAGATCCAAAGTGAAGTTGGATTCATTCTTGAAAATCTGGATCCAATTTGAGATTAGAATCTAGCTTTGGACTCTGGAATTTCAAAATTTGATTTGAGAATGATTTTCAAAGTCAAATTGGACTTTGAACTTGAATTTGGAATAATGAATCAAGTTGAATTTTGAATTTGATTTCAAAGTTTTGGAAATGAGATAGAATTGAAATAGGAATTTGAAGAAGAGATATTCACAATCACTTGGATCTTTAAAAGGAATTTTTGAAAAGTATGATGCAATTCTATCCTATATGATGAATGAATTTGAATAAGTTGAAATTGGATTTAAAAATCATATTTTATTCTTCAAATGAATTTAAATAAGACTAATGATATAATACATTCCTGACTATGGTCATTGAATGTATTATATAAAAGTCATATCTAAATTCAAATGAAGGATAAAATACCTTTTCGGTGCTTTTATAGAATTTAAAATGAAACTAACCCTTAATATACCCTGACTATGGCCATGGGTATATATTTTGAGTTCGTTTTAAGTTAAATTCTGATAAAAGAAGAAAATATTTATGGAAAATATGATGAATTTTGAAAATGGATCTAGTGTGGGTCCAGTGTTATTTTGTAAAAGATAAAGATGCTAAGTTTTGTCTACACCCTGACTATGGCCATTGATGTGGATCATCAACTTAGTATCAATTACCTTTTACGAAATGGTGCACGTGCCATTCGTGTTTCACCATGGTGAGAGTTTGAGAAATAAAGGCAAAAATGAATGAGAACAAGCAATTTATGTTATTTACAATGCTCATCCATTCTATCTAAAACAAGGAATGTAAGTTTTTATTAAGGCCTAACTATTACATCATTTGAATTGAATCTAAGAAATGTCAAGGCTTCTAATCTAAAGGAGAAATCCTGCAAAACAAGAGTTAGCTTAGGCTAGAGACAAACATATCACAAAAGATATTACAATGAAAGCTTAAGATGGCATGAGAGAAAGATAGGAAATAACACATTTATACGTATACATACATATATATATATAGATGTGCATATATATATATATATATATATATATATATATATATATATATATATATATATATATGTATATACATACATGTATAACCTATACAATATCTTATGAAATGGGTATATATGATGATGATAAAGGGGTGCTGTGCACAGAAAAAAAAATGCTAGAGATGACTAAATCTAAAGCATTGTGGAGTGTGACAAATGAACATAAAGATACAGGAAGTGAATTTATGGCAATAGGTGCAAGTGGGATATGTTACCAGCATAACAACAATAATTACTACCAAAGCATCAAGCGAGATAAGACCTAAGCTCAAAATGACTAGAGACAGAGAAACCTGAACTGTCGCCATCCAAGAGTCATGCATATACCAACTGCATTCCTTAACACACTCAACATCAATGTTTATGAGATTGATAACCTCCCCGGTGGTGTGATGATGCCGAGCTTGGCTAGAAAGCGATATACCCTTTTCATGAATCATGGCAGATAATACTGCCCCGCTCCTAACACCAACCATGCTGCAACCCTTCAGGGGCATACCTTCTGTGCCCATTAAGGTACTGAATAAATGAGTTGATCAAGTAAAGGCTAACATAGGAGGCATAACTATGAGCTACAGCCAAGGATGCTGTTAACATGACATCTTTTCCACATAATTTAAGAACGATTTGCACCCCACATCTCAAAACCCTAGAAGCTATATTGCAAACCAAGCTCTGTCCAAACAAGAATCTGGAAGGTCTTGCTGAAGGGGTATTTGAGCATCTCTGTGACACAACTTGAGATGAACTGATCCATGATGAGATCTAAGGCAGGTACCAACGCAAGTGATAACATTAGTACTGATGTAATAGCAGCTACGTTTTGCATCAAAATCACCTAACATAACAGGAACAAAAGATTATAAAAGAACATGAAATTTGTGGTGATCAGTGCCAAGATTGGCGTCTGCATCCTTTTGGATCAGATTCTACCTGTTTGCCAAGGAGATGGCTATTCAGCAGCAACAACATAACCTGGCTATCATGGGAAGGTTGATGGAAGCATTATCATTTACCGACTTCAGGAGAAATTCACAGAGTTTAACAACTCACCACGGCTCCTTCTGGAAACTTCAAGAGCATCAAGAAGCCTACCTTTGTCAACTTTGGAAAACATAATGGAACGGATTCAAGTTGGCGATCTGGGATAAGAGCAAGCTTCCATTCTTTACTGATTCAGAGAATCCTCTGAACTAGCAGGGCTCAGGGATGCAACATCGACAATAGACTTGACAGGGGTGACTTTTCAGGATTACAACTGCGATCAGCCCTTTCTCTGCATCGAACTGGGTCTTTGCTTGGTGGTACCTCTACATTTCTGGGTGTGCAACCCAGCGTGGCTGAGGTTTGTGATGAGAAAAATGCATGCCATGGGCCCTGTATTGATGATATATTGAACCTCCAACCATTACTTACTCTTATTTGAGCTCTGATATGTCCTCCACGACGTAGACATAGTGATAAGTGTGTGTGACGGTGGGTGTAGGGATTTAAGAAGCAGCATGCTAATAGAACAGAAATCTGTAGTAGCTATAGTAATTTCCCTAGGTTCTGATAATCATGAATGGAGAAGACAGGGACTCATGCTACACTAATCAGGGGATGCAGACTATATACTGATGTAATGTGGCACTGCAGAGAGATCGATATCAACTGACTATATACAATGCAATGTAAAATAAAAACAAAAATAAGAATGTAAATCAGAAGATGATGACAGCCTAGCCTACATGATAAATCCTGATATGTAAACATCATTACACACAGAAAATATGAGCATAATGCTATAGTATCATGATTCTAAATGGTACTAACACAAAGGTAAAGCTAAGGGCATGGCTGAGATGCAGGAAATATTAACGAAATGACTTATCTTGAGACATATCCTATTAAACAACCAGATCGTGTATTCCTGAATACTCTGCACATAAACGAAAGGAAGGAAATGATCGCTCATCGTGATGCAGAGCACAGAACCAAACACTTGGATGAACTACAATGAATATCATAACCAAACAAATACCCTGCAGTAGTAGCCTCAATGAAAATTGACTTATCATAGCCAATCAGAGCAAGAAATCAGATATCGAGCAGATAACTATACAGGAAATATGAAGTTTTAACAGCAAACCAAAGTGAAGGTTAATTCTAGCAGCAATAATCAGGCTGGGATTCAGATGAACCCAGTCTGATTACGGAATCCGACAGCCTGAACCCAAGATCGCAGTGTAAATGGGGTAGAAAATAGAATAAAAGAAATGTTGGAACGATTGTTCTGTTACTGTTGCACAAGGATAGATTGGGATCGTCATAAACAATCCAATGCCATCCGAGATGCGTTAATGAGGATTGCAGACAATAAACAAAAAAAAAAAAAAAAGGAAAAGAAAGAAAACTCAAAAGAAAATTTCAGAGAAAGCTAAACAAGAAAAGGGGTACTTAGCTGTTTTTGTGGGATCTCCAAGGATGAGGAAGAGAGGCTTCTTCTTGAGCTTCAGGAGAGAAGAGAGGACTTCCGGTGGAATCGCAAGGGATGATGCCCAAAAATCATGGGAAACGATTGATGCTTAGTAGATTAAAGGAGCAATAACGCCCAGAGTGATGAAGCCAGGAGGAGGGGATGGAGAAGATGTATCAGAGATGCCATGAGGAAAAGAAATCGTGAAGAAGTAGAAAGGGGAGAGAGAAGAAGAGGAAGAATGGGAAATTGAGCCAGAGAAAACTGTGGCGGGGTGAAGGCGGATGGATCGTGTGTAAGAGAGAGAAGGCTGTGGTGAAAATGGATCAGAAGGAGAAGAAGCCCATGGAGAGGTAGAAGACGATTGTGAAGGAGAGAAGAATGGTAGGGTGAAGACGGGTGAAAGAATGGAGCCTCCTGCGGGTTCCTTTTAAAGAGAAAAATGGGAAGGTTCGGGAAGGGTAGGCAGTTGAGGATGAAGGGCGATGAAAGGGGTTCGGGCGATGGAGGATGAGTATGAAGAGAAGGTGTTTAATGGAGGCCGAGACGGAGAAAAGGAGAGGGAGGAGGCGGCTGAGGGTTTCGACCTTCTTTTGCCCCTTTTGTTTACGAAGGGTTTTACAACCGTAAATAAGGCTTTTGCGAATGACCCCCTCCGATTTTTGGGTTTTTACAAAAAAAAAAAAGGGGCTCCCGAGGTTTTTAGCAAAATTAATTTTCAAAAAGACCCAAAATCATTTGCTTTTTCTCGTAGTTTTTCCAATTTTTTTTGGTTTTTGTGTTATTTTTCAATTGTTTTGTATTTTGGAATAAAATCCTAAATTTTGTGAGAAAACAAAGATTGAAGCTAATTTTTTTGTATTTTTGCAAAAATATTTACAAAAGGGAATTTTTCTAGAGAATTTAAAAGCTATTTTGAGAAAATTTCTTCAGAAATGGTTTTGGATCCTGATTTTGGGGAAATATGGATTTAAAGTACTAAATTCGGATTCGGGATTTAATTTTGAATATACCAACATGGAATTCAATTCAGAAAATTTGAAGAATGACTGAAATTTAGCTTTGAAATCACTTTGATTTTCTCAGAAAATAGAGTCAGGGGCAAAAAGGTCATTTTACAAATCTTTGAAAAATTTGGGGTGTTCACAGATGCCCCTCTTTGCTATTAAGCCGGTTGAAAGCCAAGTTTAGTGGTAAAGATAACACTCCAAATTTTTGAAAAATACCCCAGTCAGCATATCTGAACTGGGTGTGGAAGAATTATTTTGGAAACATGGCTCTTCAGGCTTAAAACCTTATCCTGAATGGTTTCAGGGAGACGAAATCCTTGAAATGATATGATTTGAGTAAAAGATGAGGAAATCGTGATGGGATTTTAGATGGAAATTCTGAAATGGTGGGAAATGAGAATTTTGATCAGGTCTCGTGGGTGAGACAAGATACTCTTTTTTTTGGAATGATTCTGGTTTAGCCCTTAACCTGGATGGGACGAAAATATATCAAGATGAATTTGAAATGAGGAAAGGAATACACGAGGGTCTTGATGGGACATTTTTTGGAAAATGTGTTGTGAAATAAAGCTCAAGTGGAATCCTATCCTGGATGGATATACAAAGCATGGGTTCCTTGATGGGAAGAACCATGATGGGATTGGAAGAAAACATCTCGTTAGAACGAGGAATCTCGTTGGAACGAGTATTAGGTTTAACCCAAACCTGAAAGGAAGATACCTCGCGAAGCGAGGTTGCAGATTAACTCTTAACCTAAATAGGAAATCTACCATACGGATTTCTCAAATGGAGAAACCATATTGGGACCTTTGGAACTTGGACGAACAAATCCGAAAGGGGTTTTACGAGAGGAGGAAAATATAGGGTTCCCTAAAGCTTCGAAAAGGGGAAGAAATTGGGTGTCTCGTTGTTGAGACTGAAATAGCTTTTGAAATTTATGACCTCTCATAGGGGGTTCAGGTTTGACCCTTATCCTGAGTGGGGGAAATCTACCATACAGGTTTCTCAAAAATGGAAAAAGCATGATGGGACCTTCGGAATTTGGACGAACAAATCCGAATGGGGTTTTTGCGAAAGGAGGAAATATAGGGTTCCCTAAAGCTTTGAAAAGGGAGAAGAAATTGGGCGTCTCATTGCTGAGACTGAAATAGCTTTTGAAATCAAATGATCTTTCGCAAATGGTTCAGGTTTGACCCTTATCCTGAGTGGGGGAAATCTACCATACAGGTTTCTCAGAAATGGAGAAAGCACGATGGGACCTTCGGAATTTGGACGAACAAATCTGAAAGGGGTTTTTGCGAAAGGAGGAAATATAGGGTCCCTAAAGCTTTTGAAAAATGAGAAGAAATTGGGCGTCTCATTGCTGAGACTGAAATAGCTTTTGAAATCAAATGATCTTTTGCAAATGGTTCAGGTTTGACCCTTATCTTGAGTGGGGGAAATCTACCATACAGGTTTCTCAGAAATGGAGAAAGCACGATGGGACCTTCAGAATTTGGACGAACAAATCCGAAAGGGTTTTTTGCGAAAGGAGAAAATATAGGGTCCCTAAAGCTTTTGAAAAAGGAGAAGAAATTGGGCGTCTCATTGCTGAGACTGAAATAACTTTTGAAATCAAATGATCTTTCGTAAATGGTTCAGGTTTGACCCTTATCCTTAGTGGGTCGTCCATACGGAATTCTTTAATGAGAAAACCGTGATGGGATAGGAAGAGATACTTCCTTCAGAGGCAACTCTTTTTGGAAAATATAAACAACGCTAGGTTGCATCAAAAAATGGATATTGAATGTTTATTTCTTTTTTGGAATAGCTAGAAAATTTTGCCAATAAGATAAGATCATAGTAGATTCAAACGCTTGGAAATGTGCACGTATGTGCAAAGATATTCCCTCTTTTACCTAGAGTATTTCCTCCAATGAGGTTAACTCCTCAGTTCTAAGAGTCAAATTCAAAATTTTAGCACTGATTATTTTCTTCAAGGAAGCTATCAATTTCCCTGATATGAGAATAGAAGAAATATTCTTAATTTCATAAAAGCAGAAAATGAAAAGATATTGATAAAAGAATTTTGCATGAGAAAAAATGACTTTTGGCAACTTTGGCAGTTTGATATCTGGGTGTTTTCCCTACGATGATCTTTTTGCACTCTTTTTGAGTCATTGGGTTTTCTCGGTTTTTCACATCATCCTTCATTTGGATGTCCTAACTTTTTCTCTTTTTCAGGGAAGGGTACGTCACAAACTCCTTCATCTTGGAGATGCTCTGATCCTTCTTTCTCTCAGGGATTATATATATATTGGCTCAAAAGGTCTTTAGATGATAGCTGGAATCAAATATCTTTTAGGGTTTGTCGGTAGGTTCATCGCATCTGCCTTCATCTCGACAGTGGTCCGAACTTTCCCTGGAAGGATCCGTCACAAACTCCGTCATCTTGGAGATGTTTCAAATCTTCTTTGGCCCTGGGGATCTACTCGCTTAATTCGCCTTCATCTTAACGACAATTGAGAGATCCCTTTTGCGGATATTTGATTGCAACTTTAGAATGAAAAGATATGGATTAAGTGGATTCTTTTGTAGCTCAGGATATTTTCACTGCCTGATTGCCAGAAAGTCATTTTAAAACATGCGCCATAGGCAAGATCAATATCAATTTGCTTCTGGCTTTTCAACATCATTTGAAGATTTCTTTCATTGATCATATCGAGGACATTTCTTACATCCTTTTGGTTGATCAATAGGAAAAAGATTTGAATTTTACCTCTTTTTCGCAAAAAGTTTCACCTTTTGGAAGGAAATACAGGAGGTAATCTGAGAAAATTCTTTTTGTGGAGTAAGAATATTTAGAATCAACAAATGCTTTTAGCAAATTGGCAAAGTTTTCATGAATTCTTTGTGAAATAATCACTCAATATAGATTTTGATGAGACCTTGAGTTGCAATCTTTTGATTTTGGAAATACATGATCAGCAAAAGATGGAACCTTTGAAATACATGACCAGCAGAAGCTGGAACGTTTGAAATACATGACCAGTGAAACTTGAACGTTTGAAATACCTGACCAGCAAAACTGGAACGTTTGAAATACATGACCAACAAGTGTTGGATCTTTTGGAAATACCTGACCAGCGAAAGCTGGAGCGTTTGAAATACCTGACCAGCAAGAGCTGGAATGTTTGAAATACATGACCAATGAGTGTTGGATCTTCTGGAAATACCTGACCAGGGAAAATTGGAACGTTTAAAATACCTGACCAGCAAGAGCTGGAACGTTTGAAATACATGACCAACGAGTGTTGGATCTTTTGGAAATACCTGACCAGCAAAACTGGAACGTTTGAAATACCTAACCCGCAAAAGGCTGGGACGTTTTGAAATACATGCCCAACGAGTGTTGGATCTTTTGAAATACCTGACCAGCAAAAGCTGGAACATTTGAAATACCTGACCAGCGAGAAGCTGGAACGTTTGAAATACATGACCAACGAGTGTTGGATCTTTTGGAAATACCTGACCAGCGAAAGTTGAAACGTTTGAAATACCTGACCAGCAAGAGCTGGAACGTTTGAAATACATGACCAACGAGTGTTGGATCTTTTTGGAAATACACGAATGGTTATGAAAAACTGGGTTTTAATAAAAAGGTTGAGAATGATAGAAATTGGGAGATTATAACCCGAGGGTTGAGAAAATGTTGAATTTTTTGAAAATATTATACCCAGAGGTTGGAGAATTGATAATCTTGAGAGATTTGGTGATATGAAGGTTTGAAAATGATAGATTTTGAGAGATTGAAACCCGTAGGTTTGGTAATGAGAGAATGAAGAAATCGCAACCTGAAAGTTTGATTTATGGAATAGGTTGATTTTGGGAGCTCGACAATTGTGAGTTGGGACCTTTTTGAAATACATGACCAGCGAGAGCTGGGTCTTTTGGAAATACACGACCAAAAGTTGAGTCCTTTTTAAGGATGTATGACCAGCAAAGCTGGAACATTTGAAATGCGTGACGAGCGAAAAGTTGGAACGTTTGAAATACCTGACCAACGAAAAAGCTGGAATGTTTGAAATACATGACCAACGAGTGTTGAATCTTTTTTGGAAATACCTGACCAGCGAAAGGTGGAACGTTTAAAATACATGACCAGCAAAATGCTGGAACATTTGAAATACATGCCCAACGAGTGTTGGATCTTTTGAAATACCTGACCAGCAAAAGCTGGGACGTTTGAAATACCTGACCAGCGAGAAGCTGGAACGTTTGAAATATATAACCAATGAGTGTTGGATCTGACCAGCAAAAAGCTGGAACGTTCGAAATACCTAACCAGCAAGAAGCTGGAACGTTTGAAATACATGCCCAACGAGTGTTGGATATTTTGAAATACCTGACCAGCAAAAGCTGGGACGTTTGAAATACCTGACCAGCGAGAAGCTAGAACGTTTGGAATATGTGACCAACAACTGTTGGATCTGACCAGCAAAAAGCTGGAACGTTTGAAATACCTGACCAGCAAGAAGCTGGAACATTTGAAATACATGCCCAACGAGTGTTGGATCTTTTTGAAATACCTGACCAGCAAAAGCTGGGACGTTTGGAATACTTGACCAGCGAGAAGCTGGAACGTTTGAAATATATGACCAACGAGTGTTGGATCTTTTCGGAAATACCTGACCAGTAAAAACTGAGACGTTTGAAATACCTGACCAGTAAAACTGGGACGTTTGAAATACATCAGCTTTTGGGAGATTTTAAATCAGAACTTGAATTTTCTAGAAGAAAGGATTTTGATCAAAAGATTGAATGTAGAAAGTTATTGGTGCGAGGGTCGGATCCTCCAAATGAGCTCAATGTATGTTTGAAGATTTTGGGAAATACCCTAGTGCGAGGACTGGGTTGTAAAGATGAGCTAAACAAAGTGAATTTTTCAGAGAATAAAGATTCTTTGGTAAAAATTAATGGACCATCATAGTTTAATTGCATGTGGTCGACTTTCAGGATTTTATCCTCTTATCGTGAACTGGGAAGGAAGGAAATGAATACCTTGTTATCAGGAGGCATCAGGTTTATCCCTTAACCTGAAGGGGAAAGGGAGAAATACCTCGTTAGCAGGAGGCATCAGGTTTATCCCTTAACCTGAAAGGGGACAGAAGGGTTTTTAAAGAGAGTAAGCCTGGATTTTTTGAAATTTTAAAATGGGTTAGCCGGAAGGCTGGATTTTGAAAGAATGCCCCGCGTGGCAGTTGGGATTTTTTGAAAAAGAAGAGAGTCCGAGTTGGGACTCGAATCCTTAGAAAATAAAAGATAAAGAGACACCCGAGTTTTGAAAACTTAAATTTCTAAAGAAACAATTGTTTTCCAATGCGAGGATTGGATTCAGAAGGAAGTCCGAGTCGGGCCTCAGAACTTTAAACGAAAAATAATAGAAGAAAAACCCGAGCTGGAACTCGGATTTCTAAAGAAATGATGGATTTTCAATGCGAGGATTGGATTCAGAAGGAAGTCCTGGTCGGAACTCAGAACTTCGAACGAAAATAATAGAAGAAAAACCCGAGCTGGAACTCGGATTTCTAAAGAAATGATGGATTTTCAATGCGAGGATTGGATTCAGAAGGAAGTCCTGGTCGAAACTCAGAACTTCGAACGAAAATAATAGAAGAAAAACCCAAACTGGAACTCGGATTTCTAAAGAAATGATGGATTTCCAACACGAGGATTGGATTCAGAAGGAAGTCCTGGTCGGAACTCAGAACTTCAAACGAAAATAATAGAAGAAAAACCCGAGCTGGAACTCGGATTTTCAGAGGAATGAAGGATTTTCAATGCGAGGATTGGATTCAAAAGGAAGTCCTGGTCGGAACTCAGAACTTCGACTGAAAATAATAGAAGAAAAACCTGAGCTGGAACTCGGATTTCCGAAGGAATGAAAGATTTCCAATGCGAGGATTGGATTCAAAAGGAAGTCCTGGTCGGAACTCAGAACTTCGACTGAAAATAATAGAAGAAAAACCCGAGCTGGAACTCGGATTTCCAAAGGAATGAAGGATTTTCAATGCGAGGATTGGATTCAAAAGGAAGTCCTGGTCGAAACTCAGAACTTCAAATGAAAGAAATAGAGGAAGAAGCCCAAGTGGAGACTCAGGTCTTTGACAGAAAGTTTTTAATCAAAAGATTGAGTTTTGAAAATTTGCCAGTGCGAGGACCGGACCTGGGATTGAGAATGACCATTTAGAGGACTAAATTTATTTGCATGTGATATGATTGCCCCCTTATCTTGACTGGGGAGGAAATAAAATCTAAAAAGAACAAATGAGAAGAGATAGAAATTGATGGGAGATTTGACGAAAGAGAAGAATCAAGGAGATTTTATGGGAATCATCTTTGTAAAAGAATTCTCACAGGTAGCATTGTCGCTCCTATGAAGGGTTTCGTGATTATCCCTTATCCTGAATGAGAAAGGAATAAAATTTAGGCAAAAAAAGTTGGTGAAAAAGCTTTGATAAAGAATTGGAAGGATTAAAACTTAATTAAGAAATAAAACTTGTAAAATTGAATGAAGAAAAGGATTTAGCTTTAAAAGAAAAAGACATTCAGGACTATCCCTTATCCTGAAGAAAGAAGGACCTCGTAGGATGAGGTGTCAGGTTTATCCCTTAACCTGAAGGGGGGGGAAAGAAGAAGGAAAAAAAATACCTCATGGGAAAAGAGGCATCAGGTTTATCCCTTAACCTGAAAGGGTAATTTTTGAAAATAAGAATTTGACAAGAAAAATTGACAAAATCAATGAAGGATCAATAAAATTGACAAAATTTAATAAAAAATGGATAAGACTGATGAAATTGCCAAACAAATAATAAAAAGAAAGAGTTGATTTGAGAAAAAGAATTTTGTTTGATCCTGCCTGCATGTGGAATCTTTAAAATGAGAGAAGAAGATGAGAAAATCTTTTTTGGAAAGAAGGATTAACCACGAGAGCTAATCTTTGAAAGGGGATCATTCATGAGAGATCATCATGAGGGTTAATTTTTTGAAGCAATGATTTAAAAACCAATTTTTAGAAAATATGACCAACACGAGGGTTGATTTTTGAATGTAATGATTTGAAATCAATTTTTTTAGAAAATATGATCAACGCAAGGGTTGATCTTTGAATGCAATGATTTGAAATCAATTTTTTAGAAAACATAATCAACACCAAGATTGATCTTTGAATGCAATGATTCAAAATCAATTTTCAGAAAATACGATCAACACAAGAGTTTATGTTTGAATGTAATGAAATCAAATTTTGGAAAATGAGATCAACACAAGGGTTGATCTTTGAATGTAATGAAATCAATTTTTGGAAAATGAGATCAACAGAAGGGTTGATCTTTGAAATGAAATGATTTGAAATCAATTTGTAGAAAAATATGATCAACACGAGGGTTGATCTTTGAATGTAATGATTCAAAATCAATTTTTTGGAAAATGTGATCAACACAAGGGTTGATCTTTGAATGTAATAAAATTAAATTTTGGAAAATGAGATCAACACAAAGCTTGATCTTTAAATGTAATGAAATCAAATTTTGGAAAATGAGATCAACATAAGGGTTGATCTTTGAATGTAATGAAATTAAACTCTGGAAAAATGAGATCAACACAAGGGTTGATCTTTAAATGTAATGAAATCAATTTTTGGAAAATGAGATCAATATAAGGGTTGATCTTTGAATGTAATGAAATCAAATTTTGGAAAATGAGATCAACATAAGGGTTGATCTTTGAATGTGGTTGTAAAAATATTTTGAACTAGAATTTTCATGATTTTTTTAAAAGACCCTCATAGGTAATATCATTTCTCTCATGAATGATGTCAGGATTGTCCCATATTTTTGAAAAAGAAAAAGGAATTTAATGCCCCAATATAGCAAAAAGAAGGAAGTATTGAATATCAAAGACAAAAAGAAAATCGACATTTCATTGATAAGCAAAAGTTGATAATAGAACTGAATATTTACAAGTATTTTAACTAAAAGAAGTCACAAAGACTGGGCTGACTTGCCCCTACAAAACGACTAACATAAAGGGATGAAAGCGAACAACTCTTGGTATTTTCAACTCTCTTAGTAGTATGGAAATGGTTCGGGCGGAACTGCAGTCTGCTCTTCTCCTTCCTCTGGTACCACAAGCTCTTTATCAATGTAGTCCTGCACAATGTTTTTTAGGACGAAGCAACGCTCCGTGTCATGCCCCCTTGCTCGATGAAACTTGCAAAAGCGATTCTTCCATTTCCCTTTGGTGACAGAGGGATCATCCTGCTTTGGGAGTTTGATCATTTCTTTCTCGAGCAGGTATTGGAGAACTTCTTCGATCGGCTGACCTAGAGGAGTAAGCTGACGATCATAACCCCAACCTTCATGCTTTGCTTTCTTCGGCTTGTTTGGCTTCCGCTGAGCACTTGTCTGGCAACTAGACTGAGCTTGCATGTTTAGGAGATCCGGATGCTTTTCTCCTTCATTTTGGACAAAGAGATTTTTATCAAGGCAATCCTGAACGATATTCTTGAAGATGAAGCAATGCTCAGTGTCGTGCCCTGTTACTCAATGGTATCCGCAGAACTGGTCTATATATTTTCCCATGACTGTGGAAGGGCTGGCGGCTTTTGGGAGCCTGAGTAATCCGTTAGACATCATGTAGTCGAGGATTTTGTCGAGCGGTTCATCCAAAGGAGTGAAATCTCGATCCCTGTGTGATCATCGCAAAATTTTTCCTCTTTCGTTGTTTCTCTCTCTACCTTCTCTTTTCCTTTTCCAACCTCTATTTTCCTCCTTTTTGAAGGGAGAAGAATAAAAGAAAGAAAAGAGAAAGAGAAGAGAAAAGAAAGAAGGAGAGAGAGAAGATGAACTATTTTGCGCGGTCTCACTTGACCTTAATTTGAAAAATATTTAGAAATTTAACTCGCCTCCGTTTTGAAATTTATTTGCGGGAAAATGGAGAGACGGGATTTGCTCGTCGGTACGAGGTTCGACCGTTCCTGGCACCTTTACCAGGGGTAATCGAACCAAGGATCGAATCTATGCCTTTTGCTTTGCCTAAATATTATCTAAAAATTTATTCTAACTCTAAATGCACAAAGAATCATACTTGTGCAATGCAAGGATGTATGCTCTTTTTGAAAGATGTTTTGAAAATTTCCAAGTATTCTGAGATGAACTTGGTAAAGGAGTGAAGAAATGATTGAATTTAACTTAGAGCTTGAGATAGATCAGAGAAGTTCTAAGCTTTTTGAAGTAAATCAGGATTGGAAGAATAAATGAGAAAAAATGACTTGGAGCTTTGAAATGAAAGAAAATGAAGTTTCAAAGTCAAAATGGACTTTGAATTTGAATTTGAATCTAGGAAAGGAAATGAATACTCGAGATGGAATTGAATTTGAATTTTTAAGTTTGGAATGGATCTGAGATAATCAAATGGTATTTGAGAGTAGAAATGGATTTAAGGAATTTGGATTAGGTCCGAAAATGGATTTAGAATCTAAAATTGGAATTGGATTCCGGATCCTAAACAGAAAGGGATCCGAGATTTGGAATCCCAGATGGACTTGGGTTCTGGATCCTAAAATGGAGTGGATCTGAAGTCTGAGATCCAAATGTAGAATTGGTTTTTGGATCCTAGAATGGATTTTGATCTGAAATTTTGAATCGAATTGGATCCAAAATTTGGAATCCAAGATGGAATTTTGGACCTGAAATTGGAGATTCAAAGTAGAAGTTTGGATTCTGGATCCTAAAATGGATTTTGGATCTAAAAGCTGAGATCCAAAAATGAAATTGGGTTCTGAATCCTAATGGGGAATTGGATCTGAAGTCTGAGATCCAATGTAGAGTTGGAGTCTGGATCCTAAAAATGGATTTGGATATGAAGTCTGAGATCCAAGGTGAAATTAGATTCTAGATCCTAAAGTGGGTTTAGATCTGAAATCTAAGATTCAAAGTGGAAGTTGAGTTCTGGATCTAAAATAGATTTGGATCTGAAGTCTGAGATCCAATATGAGTGTTGAATCCTGAATCCTAAAATGGATTTGGAGTTTATATTCAGAAGATGAATCAAAAACTTCCAAGTTCAAATTGAACTTGAGAAATGAAGTTTAGAATTTGAATATACAAACGAATTTCAAAGTCAAATTAGACCCTGAATTTTTGAATTTAGAAGATGAATCAAGAGTCTCAAAGTTAAAATTGAACTTTGAGTTTGATTAGATTTTTGAATATAAAACGAATTTGGAATTTCAAAGTTAAATTGAACTTTGAAATCTGATTTGAATTTGAATATAAAATGAATTTGAAATCTCAAAGTTAGATTGAACTTTGAGATTTAAAAATAAAATTTTGAAAATTGAAAGAATGAATTGGATTTGATAAGGATTGAAGATAGATTTGAAGGAAGTATTTACATTACTTGGAGTTTTTGAAGAGGAAATTTCGGAAATATGATGCAATTCTATCATAAATGATGAATGAATTTAAATTTTTGAAATTGGATTTTGAAAAGCTATTTCATTCTTTAAATGAATTTAAAATAAGACTGAAGATATAATACATCCTTGACTATGGTCATTGAATGTATTATATAATAATCTATATTTAAATTCAAGAGAAGAATGAAACACATTTGGTGCTTTTATAGAATTTAAAATGAAATTAACTCTCAATATACCCTGACTATGGCCATTGGTATATATTTTGAGTTAAATTCTGATAAAAGAAGAAAATATTTAGGGAAAATATAATGAATTTTGAAAACGGATCCAGTGTGGATCCAGTATTATTTCGTAAAAGATAAAAATACTAAGTTTTGTCCACACCCTGACTATGGCCATTGATATGGATTATCAACTTAGGATTAATTTACCTCTTACGAAATGGTGCACGTGCCATTCGTGTTTCACCATTTGTGAGAATTTTGAAAGAAAAAGAGATGGTATGAAACAATCAATTCTAGAAGAGGTATATGCTCATACATTCTAATCTAGTACCAGAAATGTAAAATTTGCATCATAGTCTAGCTATTACAACTTGAATTTGAAATTACAAGGGTCCTTAATTCTAGGAAAGAAAATGGCAATTCTTCATGTATCTCCTGCAAAGTAGAGTTAGCACAAGGTGGGGAAGATGGGAAATATTATGCGTAAACTGCCAAAACATCATACCTGAAATGTTAGAAAGATGAAGGTATGGCACTTATATATGTCAGATAAGAACTCATAGGGTGCATATATGACACCCGTGAGTTAATAGGAAGGTACATCTACATACTTGCACTAGGATTCTGTAGGTGAATGAGGTAGCTGCATGCTGCTGATGATGTTTATGAAGATGTGGGCACAAAACGAGGGGGGGGGACTGAAGGTAATAGATGTCGTGGGTATTGTACCCCAAGCATAGGAAAAATAATGGTGGTTTGTGTTGGGCAACAAGGGTGGTATTGTTATGTAACATCATGCCCAGTCAAGTGGAGAAAGATGCAGCGGCAAATGAAAAGGGTGTTAGCAGAAATTGTACAGCAGCAGAAGCTGCAAGGATGCTGGAGGTTAGATGATTTTGTAAGAAATGGAGGTAAGCTAGATGAAATGGGGGGTGATGTGCAACTGGAAGCAGCGAGATATTGTGGCTTGGTCAATGGAGGCCTTGAGCGAGTGTCTTGTGGTAGTAATTTAATGGGTATAAATGGAGAGACTACTACTGTAATCACAACAAGTGAATGTGCTATGTAAGGTAATGCAGGGGTGGACATAGCAATCATGGCATTACTTGGCAGTGGGACTACAGTATGAAAATGGTGGAATTAATACATGGACAGATAAGCATGTATGTCTTGGAGATTGAGAATTTTGAGCAAACTCTAGCCCTCTGCAAGTTTCACAAAGCTCAGAAAAAGTTTTCGGCCTGCTAACTAATACCCTTTTATGTGCTGCAAATGTTTTTCATAGATTTCACTGGCTACCTCAATCACACTCTCATTGCTAAGCTATCTTCCATTACTATGCTAACGCAGATGATATCATACAGTCTGGACATACACAATGCTAATACCTAGTGTTGACGCAAGTTATGCTAACAAAGACCAATACATATATTATAACATAGATTTTACTATCTAACATCCTGCTAACAATGGTTCAACATGTTTACGCACACTGACTGCTAAGGCACACACTGACTTTTAAGGACTATCTACACTATCTTTCAATATTCAGAACCAACTCCCGCAATTATATGGTTTACACATGCATACAGACTACTTAACATTCATTCATAGTGGTTGAATCCTAATTCCAAACTCAGATGCAACACAAGAAAGCTCATATGTAGAGAAAGATTTCAGATATAATACATTAAAAATCTACTGCAAAACTCAGATGTAACAGTACCTGGTAACCACGACTGGTGAATGCAAAATATACCCCATCGGAGAACAATAACACCGGTTATCAGATTTATTTCTGGGAAGTAATGAACATCGACGAAGCTCAGTAATAATTGAATCACCACCAATAATTAATCATCAAAGGTTCCTTCAACTGGAACAGTTTTGGGGATATATCTGGGCACTCTTCAAATGTGCGGCCTCTAGCTGACACAACAGTTTCAATAGAAACTACTAAATAGATCAACTCGGCAATACAAGTACTCATTCTGACCCCTTTTCCATGGATACGCTTGAGAGCCTTTCCCTTTTAGCATAATGGGGGATGTTGGAAGGATGCCTGACTCAAATACTAATCAGGAAGGTTTGGTCAACCATGGGGGCAACACCTCATGTGCCATGTCTGATTCCAATGCTTCTAGTAGCAAAGAAAAGGTTGAGATGTTGATTTCTCAGATGCATGATCTTTCCTTCATGCTTGAGAGCAAACTGTGTATTCCAGGAAAGCTCGGGAATTCTGATTAAGAGGTCTGTAGGTTGCAGTCAAGTTGCTTATGGACAGGACACGTTATTCTAGTGTAGCTTAGACCATAGAGGACCTTAAGTCCAAATTCATCCATGCATTGCTAAATAAAAATTCATCACGTAAACCATCAGTTTTTCAGCAAAATTGCAATCAGAAGCGATTGTTCCTAGCTTGGCTTCTAAATGTCTCCAAGTTTGGGCCAGAGACAATCAAACCGATCAAAAGGGGATACATAAGACAGCGCAGAGGCAGGTAGATGCGGGATTTTGCAGACAAAAGGAGATTAATCCAGAGAATGCAATGCTTAACTGCAATAATACACTATAACAAAGGTCCCAACAAACATAGAAAAGAAAAAAAAAATCATGGCAGAATAAGCCCGATTACAAGAGGATAATCGGAAACCAGTAAGAAATTGAATCATGATGGGTAAAAAAAAAACTCATAAATGTCAATCGATTATTCACAGAAAAACAGAGATCAGACGTGATTTCAGAAATTTCAACCAATGAAAGGAGAAAGAAGTAGCATAAGTATTGAAATGCAAATTTAAACAAAATGTAAAAAAAAAAAAAAAAGAAATGGGAAGGAAGAGGTTGTGTTGGAATGAAATCATTCCTCTTTGCTGTAGCATTAGGTGGGTCGATGTTTGCATAAGAAACTCGACACCGCCAATGATGCTTCAATGGCAGCCCAAAACAGGTAAAAGAGGAAAATCAGAAGAAGGGGAAGAAGATTTACCTGATTTGCAGAAGTTCTGAAGAAAGGGGAAGGGGATGTTGATGAAAGTTTGATGATATCGCGGCCTTGCTCTGTGGAATGGTCGGCTTCTTCTTTGGAAGTTCAAAGGAGAGATACTGATTTTAGCATAGTTACTGATTTACAGAAACTTTGAAGGATGAAGGAAAAGAATGGCGCCATGGAGAGATGGGAGGCGGATTCAGAAGAAGAAGATGGAGGGGTCGATAATGGATGACATTTAGGGTTTCTTGAAGGTGGTTTATGTAGAGGGTGGAGGATCCTTCTGGAAAGGGGGAGCTTGCGGCTGATGGAGGCATGAAGGAGAATCCGGTGGTTGAAGATGAGGGGTTGAGGGAAGAAGGAGTTGTTGAAGATGGAGGGTAGGCAAGAGAGAGGGGAAGTGCGCGGGAGTGATCCGTTGTGGATTTTCCAAATTTCCAAAAGAAGGCCCCCTTTGAAAGAATTTTTGTAAAAAGAGTGGTTCAAGAGAGGTTTTTTGCAAAAATTCCATTTTCAAGTTTTAAAAACTATTTGCTTTTCCTCAATTTTTGATTTTCATATTGCTTTTCCATTTTTTTGTATTTTTGTAGTAGAAAGTTAAGAGTTTAAAAGAAAACTAAGTTTTAAGCACTAATTTTTTGTATTTTTCTGAGAAATACTTACAAAAGTAATTTTCTGAGAATTTTAGATCATTTCGGGAAAATTTCTTCAGAAGAATGGGTTTGGACTCAGGTTTTGAGAAAATGTTCAAGTTTTGACACTCGAATCGAGAAATACAATGTGATGGATCCAAACGGATGTCGAATGGACTATCCAAGCTATTTAAAGGCTATTTTTGGTATTTTCTATATCTTTAATTTAAAATTTTGAACAAGGAGATTCAGATTTGGATCTGGACAATGGATTCAGATCCAAAATCAATTTAAACATATGAAATGAATTTAATTTCAATAAAACTTGAGAAATGAACTGGAATTTAGATTTGAAATGACTCATTTGCTCAAAAAATGAATTTAGGGGCAAAAAGGGAATATTAAAAGATTTTGAAAATTTTGGGGTGTTCACACCCTGCTCCAATCCTTGCGTTTTGGTTCTTCTTGCTTCTTGCCTTTGTGCTGAGGACTGTATTGAAGAGGTCTATCATGGTTTTCACAATATTTCCTAATCTGGCTTTTATGCTCTCTCAAGTTGCTGCCCTGGTTGCTTCGATTGCTAGCCCTGTTGGCTTTAGAGTTTTCTGCACTGATGTGGTTGTGTTCAGTCATGGGGAAAGTGACAGGTGCCTTTCCTTCTGTGGGAGCTTTTCCGCAATTGGCTTCAGCTTGTTCGGATAATATCTCCAGCATCATCTTTTTGAATAACTGATATATCGCAGGATCCATCTCACTCTTGTTATCCTGAACTCCCTCTCTAGCAGATTTTTGAGAATCCATTCCTTACTCTCTCTGCCTGTAACTGGGATGTTAGAGCAGTGTAATCTCTGAGCTTTGCCTGACTCAACTGATAACGTCGATGCTCTCTGTAGAGCATAAATGGGTCTTTTTAGAAAAGATCTAGGAAGAAATTTTAATAAAGGAGGAAATCATAATCTGAAAATGAAAACATCCCATTACGAGGGATCGGGTTGTCACCAAAATTTGCGACAACCACACTGTTTTTCTGAAAAAGGATAGACAAGTAAAATGTGAATAAAGATAAATTTTGAAAAGGACATATCCTGACAAAAAGATGTTTTATTGTAAATGAGGGTAAGGAATAGAATATAGAAAAGAAAAATTTTGAAGAATTGCAGGCAGGATCAAAAAGAATTTAGAAGAAATTAAGAGAAGAAAAGGAAAATACACCTTGGGTTTTAAAATAAAGAGGAAATTTTGAATAATATATACCCAGGGTGTTGAAAAATATAGGGGATATAAAATATCATACAATCATAGATATACAAACAAGGATGCACAAACAGCACTCCCTAGAGGCTGACCCTAAATGCAATATTTTGAAATGGCTTGTAGGACCTTAATCCTAACTCTAGGGTTCAAATCGTCTTATTCCAATCAAGATATGCCGATATACCCAAGCCAAAGCTCGAAGTACGTGGCATAGAAATATTTCTCCGGTTCTAAGGTAATAGCTTCCCAACATCCTTGAGCACCTACCGATATACCTCGGACTATGGCCCTTAGGTACGTGGTAGGGGGGCGCAAACCCAAAAAAGTGGTCCAGTTGTGAGGCTCTCTCCCGAACTATGGTTCAGTGAGACAGCCCAGCAATGTGAAGACCGGGACAATATAGGTAAGGGATGTTTTTGAAAACATGTTCAATATGCAAAATAAATCAGATGGCTCTAATGCAAGTCCTAAAGAGATAGATTAAAATGAAGAGAAGCATACACTTGCATACATTGGTTTGCATTCAATTCCTAGAATTGAGGAGAGTTGTATTTCAGACCTAAGTCTAATGTGAGCATGGAATAATCTCCTCAATATGGTCCTACCAAACCATACTTAGATCCTATATGCAATGATGTCAACTTAGGACAGAATCTAGGCTCCTAAGGTGTAAACACCCCAAATTTTCACCCTCATCCAGTGTTTGTCCATTTCATAGGTCATCACAGATTATTGCATATCATTGCATGTATTCTGCATTTCATTTCATCACATCTCATTGCATTGCATAGCATTGCATGTCATTACATCTCATTTTCGAGATCCAGCACTCCTATTTCAAAACATTCAATCCAGATTTGAATTTTAAAGCTTTATTTCAAAATCAATTTCAAAACCTGGGTTTTTATTCAATACTCTGTCATTTTCCAACCCCAGGACTTTATATTTCGAAATATTTTCTCAAGGAAACAATCTGGATTCATTTCAAATTCAAATTTTAATCGATTTTAATTCACAGATGAGACCCATTGAGGTGGTGTCGCTTCTGAATTCCTCTATTCATCAAATTTTTCAAATTTTTGAAAGTTTCAGTCCGATCAGGACTCTGTCTCAGAGTCCTAATCCAGTCAAGAGTCTGTTTTTAAGTCTGTTTTACTTCTATTTTCAGTCTTTTTTTATTATTTTCAAAATTTAGGTCATTTTACAGAGTCCAGTTAGTTCAGGACTCTATTTTAGAGTTTGGTCGAGTTAGGAGTCTAACCCTGACTGTGTTTTCTGACTTATTTCATCATTTCTTGATAAAATCTTTTGAAAATTCTTTCATTTGGCTTTTAAAATCTAAAATCTCAGAGTCCTAAGAGTTCAGGACTCTAACCCGGAGTTCCAGTTCGCTTGAGACCCTATTTTCAAAGATCTTGAATTTCAAATGTCGATTTTAACCCTTTTTCAAAGCCATTTTCAGTGTTTATTTCAAAATTTTCAAAATTAGATGTGGGCCCACTCAGTTGGCGCCACATCCAGAGGAGTTTTAACCCAGTTGGAACTCTATGCCATTTCAAAACTTTTAATTTCAAGTTTGCTTTTGAAAATCTTTTGAAAACTCTCTTAATTTTAAGTTTTAAAATCATTTTTTGACAAAATCAAGTGGGGCCCACTCGGGGTGGCGCCACATTTGAGAAAGCCAGGGTTAGCTTAGGCTTAGTCAGTGTCTTGGTTAGTTTTAGAAGTTTAGAAGAGTCAAAATCTATTTTGAAAACTCATTTTTAAAGTTTGGTTTTTAAATTGTTGTTTTTAAAAGTTTTAGTTAAAACTTTAAAAACCCAATGTGAGAAAATGCCAAGTGGCACCACATTTGGGGATTTTCTAAGTTTAGCTAGGGGCTAATTAGGACTTAATTAGGATAATCTAGGCTAGGGTTAGTTAGGTAAACTCACACCAAAATCGCCCCCCTTAGAGAGTCCAAGATTTTCAAAAGTGTTAAAATTTAAACCTAATTTTTTTATTATAAATAGATGCATAAGGGGGGTCGATTTTGCCATCTCTCTCCTATTGGATTCTTGGAGCTTCTCTCTCCTTTTCAGCCCTTCCTCCATTGCAGCAACCTCAAGGTAATTATTTTCTTTAATTTTTAGTTTTTATTTAATATTTTTCATTGTTTTAAGCATGATTTAGCCATTGGCA
Source organism: Nuphar pumila (assembly GCF_984573655.1). Taxonomy (NCBI): domain Eukaryota; kingdom Viridiplantae; phylum Streptophyta; class Magnoliopsida; order Nymphaeales; family Nymphaeaceae; genus Nuphar; species Nuphar pumila. Next base: position 45,020,919 of record NC_143257.1, read on the forward strand.
CCATCACCTTCATGGATTAAACCATGGATTCAACCTCAAGAACCATCAAGAATCAGCAAGAACGATCCAAGAAGGTGATCTAACCCTGTTTTGGATGATTTACAGAGATTTTAATCCATTAGAATTGATTTTAATATGATTCTTTACATTATTAACCATTAAAATATATGATTTACCCCTTTTAATGGGTTAAATCTATGTTTTAAAGGTGATATCAAATTCCAGCCATTGATTCCCTGTTTTTAATTTATTTTCATGGTTTATTTATGTTTGTTTTATGTTATATAGCATATAAATAATTTTTATTTACTGTTTTATGGTTTATTTTATTGATTTACATTAGTTAATGCATGGTTTGTCAAGTTTCTTAAATTTCTGTGTGTTTTAGGTTTAGAACAGTAAAGATAATGTTATTTCAGATTGAAGTTCTCATTGTTTATTTCTGATTTTTTTATATTGATGCATGCATGAGTTATTGAGTTACTATAGAAAAATCAGAGGTTTTGGATCTCAGGAACCCTATCAAAAAAATCAGACATCAAATCGGGTTTTTAAAGCTTTAAAATCGTGGTTAAAATCAAGAAGGTAACTTGCTGTTATGATATTTCTCTCATCTTATATCCGATTTTAGATCTTTAAAGTGCTATGGATTCACATTGAGTAGATATGTCTTCTGTGAAATTTTCGGATTTTTTGATTACTGTTTAGTATTTTTCTCCTTTCAGAGAATCTGTATTTAAATTTAAAACTCGTTAGGGTTTACCAAAACCCTAATCAGACTTGTGTTAGTCATAAATCCCAAACCACAGATCCGATTTTAGATCTGTAATAAGTGAGTATTATTATTTTTCTGTCTACTGTTCACCACTAAAATTTCAGAGATTTTTGTTTAGAATTGCTATTTATGTCTGTATTTTCAATCTGAAGTAGCCGTTTTAATCCCTGTTAAAAGTGATATATTTTAGCTCAAATTGCCGGAAGGGTTTCTCCCTAACCGGAGATGCTTTTTCCGATCTGTAAATTGGGAAATCTCTGTTTTTCTTCTTAGTTAGTCTCTGTAAAATTTTATGGTGATTTGACCCCTGGTTCAGGTCTTGGACTGAGACTGGTTGGTGAATTAGGTCAAAAATAGCATGTTTTTAGGGTTTAATGCAATTTTCGGATTAATGCAATGTCAAAAAATTATTTTTATAATTCCAATTCGACATTAGGGTTATAACAAGTGCAGGTACCAATTTTGAGGATTTTTGGAATCCATTTGATGGCTGAATTAAGCAAATGGCAAAACCGGGTTCCTGAAAGATCCAAAAACACTGCTAAAATCATAGTTTTTGTGATATTCTTGGATTTTCGTGCATAAGCATATATTTTTAGGGTTTAATCATGTTCATAATCATATTAGGATGCTTTAGGTTTAATTTGATGCTCATTTGATTTCATTTAGTGCATAAAACCTAAGTTTTTACCAAAATCTATTTCTAAAAACCCTGATTTCAAGGCCATAGTCTTGCTATCAGGGGCAATTTGGTCATTTGACCTAAATTTCGAAATCCCTAACCCTAATTTTCACATATTTAAGCATGTCACATCATATTTAGCTTAGTTTATTACATTCAAATTTCAAAACTTGCATTTTATCAAAATATCTTTCTAAAAAAAACCTTAATTTCAAGGCCATAGTCTTGTTATTAGGGGTATTTTGGTCATTTGGACCCCAATTTCGAAATTTCATATCTTATCTTCCTTATTTATTCCATATTTATTTCATACTTTATCATTTTTATTTAAGGGAATCAAGGAAAAGGCTTATATCTAGCAAAATCCAGTAATTTCTAGATATTGCTGGATAAATCTAGAAAAGCCAACATATTTTCATTAACCAAGTTTTCTAGTTTTGCAGGTACATTGAAGACTTTATTTTTCATGTATTTAAATTTCAATAGTGATGTAATTTGTAATTAAACTTTGGAATAAGAATTTACATTTCCTGCTTAGCTTAGGCAGCATTGCATATAGTTTATTTTTTTAAATAATGTTAATGTGTAATGGATGATGATTCATGCATATTCAAACTCACTATGGTCTACACGAATGACACATGCACTAGCTTCTATGAAGTTTATGAACTTGGTGGAATTTGTATTTATGGCCATAGTCAGAATACGAATGATACTCAGATTTATAATCTTCACATTAGCCACATTCAGCCTACACTCTTAGGCTAACTTCAAAAATGCACTTCATTTCTCAAAAATACAAAAAGTATTTCTCAATTCCTCAAATCCATATTCATTCATTTCATGCATTTGCCAATTCCAATTCAAATCTCAATTCAAAGAAGTTCATTTCCTCAAAATCTCCTAAGTCTTATAGCAAAATCGATTTTCCCAAAAGCATTGAATTTCAAAGAATATTTCAAGTGTTTTTCAAGTTCATAAACTCAATTTTCCAAAGTTATGCAGTCAATTTCAAAGTTTGAAGTTAGAATTTTTCTAAGTCTTATTCAAAAGAATATGGATTTGCCAATGATATTTCAAGTATTTCCCAAGTTCCAAATTCAAATTTTCTAAGTTAGAATTTCAATTTCCAAGTTTGAATTCAGAGAAACCAAGTCTCTCAGAATCAATCTTCACCAAATGTCAAGGATTCCTCAAAATCGATTTTATTTCTCTCAGAAGTATATTTCAAATCCCAATTCACGATTTTCCAAGATTTACATTTTCTAAATATTTCAATCATTCAAAGCAAACATCATGTTTTCAAAATGTGCATTTTCTGAAAATTCATAGCACATGCCTGATTCTATGTGCATTTAGAAATTAGAATATGATTTAGACAAGTTGAATAGAGCAGAGCAGTAGATTGATCCTTGGTTCGATTACCCCTGTTAAAGGTGGCAGGAACGGTCGAACCTCGTACCGACAGGCGAGTCCTATTCTTCGGAATTATCCCGCATTTTAAAAACGGAGGCGAGTTATTTTCAAAATCTATTTCAAAGGTCAGTTTGATTTGCAAAAGTAAAAATTTTGCGATGATAACATAAGGTTTGCATGAAAATGAAGTTGACATTTTGAAGAATAAAGACTTAGATAATATCAAAGCAAAAAGAAAAGACATCAAATTTGACCGGACGAAGACGAGTCCCATCACGGTCGCCAAAACTGTGGTCATCGCAAAATTTTCCTCTTGTAATATTCTCTCTCTTCCTTTCTAACCTCTTATTTTCCTCTTTTTTTCAGGGAGAATAGGTCAGAAAGAAAGAGAGAAGAGAGAAGAAGAGAAAAGAAGGGAGAAATTCTTTTGCGGGTCTCACTTGACCTTGATTTTGAAAATTTTTGAAATAACTCGCCTCCGTTTTTGAAATATTTGCGGGAAAACTGGGAGACGGGATCCGCTCGTCGGTACGAGGTTCGACCATTCCTGGCGCCTTTACCAGGGGTAATCGAACCAAGGGTCGAATTTATGCCTTTTGTTTTGCTAAGAATCTATCTAAGAAATTATTCTAAGTCTAAATGCACAAAGAATCATGCTTGTGCAAATGCAAATATGTATGCTCTTTTTGAAAATGTTTATGAAGAATTCCAAGTGTTTCTGAGATGAATCTAATAATGGAGTGAAGAAAATGATTTCTAACTTTTAGAACTTAAGATTTAATGTTCTACGTTTTTAGAATAATCAGAGCTTAGAAAAAAAATGAATTTGGATCTTGAGAGAAATGATCTCGAAACTGAGATAAAGAGAGAAGAAAGGAAATTTCAAAGTCATAAATGGGCTTTGAATTTGGAAGTTTGAACTTGGATGAATATTTGGAATGGAATGGAATTAAATTCTAACTTTGAAGTTTTGAAGTTAGAAGGAAATATGGGAAAAATAGAATTTGAGAAATAGAATTTGATTTGAAAGTTGAAATTTCAAGATGAAATCTGAATCCAAGATCTGGATTCTGAATAGAGTTCAAAGTTGAAATTTGAATTTGGGATCTAAAATGGGAACTTAATCTGAAATCTGGAATGAAATGGAATTGGATTCAAGATTTGGAATTCGATGTGAAATTAGGATCTGAAGTCGGAGATCCAAAGTAAAGTTGGATTATGGATCCTAAATGAATTTTGGATCTTCAATTTGAGATCCAAGATGAAGTTGGGTTTTTGGATCCTAAAATGGAATTGGATCTGAAGTCTGAGATCCAAAGTAGAATGGGGATCTAGATCCTAAGTGGGACCTGGATCTGTAATCTGAGATCCAATGTAGAATGGGGATCTGGATCCTAGAATGGATTTTGGATCTGAAATCTGAGATCTAAAGTAGGATTGAGTTCTGGATCCTAGAATGGAATTTGGATTTGTAATCTGAGATCCAAAGTAGAGTAGGGATCTGGATCCTAAAATGGATTTTGGATCTGAATTCCAAGATCCAAAGTGAAGTTGGATTCATTCTTGGAAATCTGGATCCAATTTGAGATTAGAATCTAGCTTTGGACTCTGGAATTTCAAAATTTGATTTGAGAATGATTTTCAAAGTCAAATTGGACTTTGAACTTGAATTTGGAATAATGAATCAAGTTGAATTTTGAATTTGATTTCAAAGTTTTGGAAATGAGATAGAATTGAAATAGGAATTTGAAGAAGAGATATTCACAATCATTTGGATCTTTAAAAGGAATTTTTGAAAAGTATGATGCAATTCTATCCTATATGATGAATGAATTTGAATAAGTTGAAATTGGATTTGAAAATCATATTTTATTCTTCAAATGAATTAAAATAAGACTAATGATATAATACATTCCTGACTATGGTCATTGAATGTATTATATAATAGTCATATCTAAATTCAAATGAAGGATAAAATACCTTTTTGGTGCTTTTATAGAATTTAAAATGAAATTAACCCTCAATATACCCTGACTATGGCCATTGGTATATATTTTGAGTTAATTTTAAGTTAAATTCTGATAAAAGAAGAAAATATTTATGGAAAATATGATGAATTTTGAAAATGGATCTAGTGTGGGTCCAGTGTTATTTTGTAAAAGATAAAGATGTTAAGTTTTGTCCATACCCTGACTATGGCCATTGATTTGGATCGTCAACTTAGTATCAATTACCTTTTACGAAATGGTGCTCGTGCCATTCGTGTTTCACCATGGTGAGAGTTTGAGAAATGAAGGCAAAAATGCATGAGAACAAGCAATTTATGTTATTTACAATGCTCATCCATTCTATCTAAAACAAGGAATGTAAGTTTTTATTAAGGCCTAACTATTACATCATTTGAATTGAATCTAAGAAATGTCAAGGCTTCTAATCTAAAGGAGAAATCCTGCAAAACAAGAGTTAGCTTAGGCTAGAGACAAACATATCCCAAAAGATATTACAATGAAAGCTTAAAATGGCATGAGAGAAAGATAGGAAATAACACATTTATACGTATACATACATATATATATATATATAAATGTGTGTATATGTAGATATAGATGATGATAACCTATACAATATCTTATGAAATGGGTATATATGATGATGATAAAGGGGTGCTGTGCACAGAAAAAAAAATGCTAGAGATGACTAAATCTAAAGCATTGTGGAGTGTGACAAATGAACATAAAGATACAGGAAGTGAATTTATGGCAATAGGTGTAAGTGGGATATGTTATAAGCATAACAACAATAATTACTACCAAAGCATCAAGCGAGATAAGACCTAAGCTCAAAATGACTAGAGACAGAGAAACCTGAACTGGCGCCATCCAGAAGTCATGCATATACCAAATGCATTCCTTAACACACTCAACATCAATGTTTATGAGATTGATAACCTCCCCGGTGGTGTGATGATGCCGAGCTTGGCTAGAAAGCGATATACCCTTTTCATGAATCATGGCAGATAATACTGCCCCGCTCCTAACACCAACCATGCTGCAACCCTTCAGGGGCATACCTCCTGTGCCCATTAAGGTAGCGAATAAATGAGTTGATCAAGTAAGGGGTAACATAGGAGGTATAACTATGAGCTACAGCCAAGGATGCTGTTAACATGACATCTTTTCCACATAATTTAAGAACGATTTGCACCCCACATCTCAAAACCCTAGAAGCTATACTGCAAACCAAGCTCAGTCCAAACAAGAATCTGGAAGGTCTTGCTGAAGGGGTATTCGAGCATCTCTGTAACACAACTTGAGATGAACTGATCCATGATGAGATCTAAGGCAGGTACCCGCGCAAGTGATAACATTAGTACTGATGTAATAGCAGCTACATTTTGCATCAAAATCACCTAACATAACAGGAACAAAAGATTATAAAAGAACATGAAATTTGTGGTGATCAGTGCCAAGATTGGCGTCTGCATCCTTTTGGATCAGATCCTACCTGTTTGCCAAGGAGATGGCTATTCAGCAGCAACAACATAACCTGGCTGTCTTGGGAAGGTTGATGGAAGCATTATCATTTATCGACTTCAGGAGAAATTCACAGAGTTTAACAACTCACCACGGCTCCTTCTGGAAACTTCAAGAGCATCAAGAAGCCTACCTTTGTCAACTTTGGAAAACATAATGGAACAGATTCAAGTTGGCGATCTGGGATAAGAGCAAGCTTCCATTCTTTACTGATTCAGAGAATCCTCTGAACTAGCTGAGCTCAGGGATGCAAGATTGACAATAGACTTGACAGGGGTGACTTTTCAGGATTACAACTGCGATCAGCCCTTTCCCTGCATCGAACTGGGTCTTTGCTTGGTGGTACCTTTGCATTTTTGGGTGTGCAACCCAGCGTGGCTGAGGTTTGTGATGAGGAAAACGCATGCCATGGGCCCTGTATTGATGATATATTGAACCTCCAACCATTACTTACTCTTATTTGATCTCTGATATGGCCTCCACGACGTAGACATACTGATAAGTGTGTGTGACGGTGGTTGTAGGGATTTAACAAGCAGAATGCTAATAGAACAAAAATCTGTAGTAGCTATAGTAATTTCCCTAGGTTCTGATAATCATGAATGGAGAAGACAGGGACTCATGCTACACTAATCAGGGGATGCAGACTATATACTGATGTAATGTGGCACTGCAGAGAGATCGATATCAACTGACTATATACAATGCAATGTAAAATAAAAACAAAAATAAGAATGTAAATCAGAAGATGATGACAGCCTAGCCTACATGATAAATCCTGATATGTAAACATCATTACACACAGAAAATATGAGCATAATGCTATAGTATCATGATTCTAAATGGTACTAACACAAAGGTAAAGCTAAGGGCATGGCTGAGATGCAGGAAATATTAACGAAATGACTTATCTTGAGACATATCCTATTAAACAACCAGATCGTGTATTCCTGAATACTCTGCACATAAACGAAAGGAAGGAAATGATCGCTCATCGTGATGCAGAGCACAGAACCAAACACTTGGATGAACTACAATGAATATCATAACCAAACAAATACCCTGCAGTAGTAGCCTCAATGAAAATTGACTTATCATAGCCAATCAGAGCAAGAAATCAGATATCGAGCAGATAACTATACAGGAAATATGAAGTTTTAACAACAAACCAAAGTGAAGGTTAATTCTAGCAGCAATAATCAGGCTGGGATTCAGATGAACCCAGTCTGATTACTGAATCCGACAGCCTGAACCCAAGATCGCAGTGTAAATGGGGTAGAAAATAGAATAAAAGAAATGTTGGAACGATTGTTCTGTTACTGTTGCACAAGGATGGATTGGGATCGTCATAAACAATCCAATGCCATCCGAGATGCGTTAATGAGGATTGCAGACAATAAACAAAAAAAAAAAAAAAAGGAAAAGAAAGAAAACTCAAAAGAAAATTGCAGAGAAAGCTAAACAAGAAAAGGGGTACTTACCTGTTTTTGCGGGATCTCCAAGGATGAGGAAGAGATGCTTCTTCTTGAGCTTCAGGAGAGAAGAGAGGACTTCCGGTGGAATCGCAAGGGATGATGCCCAAAAATCATGGGAAATGATTGATGCTTAGTAGATTAAAGGAGCAATAACGCCCAGAGGGATGAAGCCAGGAGGAGGGGATGGTGAAGATGTATCAGAGATGCCATGGGAAAAAGAAATCGTGAAGAAGTAGAAAGGGGAGAGAGAAGAAGAGGAAGAATGGGAAATTGAGCTGAAGAAAACTGTGGCGGGGTGAAGGCGGATGGATTGTGTGTAAGAGAGAGAAGGCTGTGGTGAAAATGGATCAGAAGGAGAAGAAGCCCATGGAGAGGTAGAAGACGATTGTGAAGGAGAGAAGAATGGTAGGGTGAAGACGGGTGAAAGAATGGAGCCTCCTGCGGGTTCCTTTTAAAGAGAAAAAGGGGAAGGTTCGGGAAGGGTAGGCAGTTGAGGATGAAGGGTGATGAAAGGGGTTCGGGCGATGGAGGATGAGTATGAAGAGAAGGTGTTTAATGGAGGCCGAGACGGAGAGAAGGAGAGGGAGGAGGCGGCTGAGGGTTTCGACCTTCTTCTGCCCCTTTTGTTTACGAAGGGTTTTACAACCCTAAACAAGGCTTTTGCGAATGACCCCCTCTGATTTTTGGGTTTTTACAAAAAAATAAAAAGGGGCTCCCGAGGTTTTTAGCAAAATTAATTTTCAAAAAGACCCAAAATCATTTGCTTTTTCTCGTAGTTTTTCCATTTTTTTTTGGTTTTTGTATTATTTTTCAATTGTTTTGTATTTTGGAATAAAATCCTAAATTTTGTGAGAAAACAAAGATTGAAGCTAATTTTTTTGTATTTTTGCAAAAATATTTACAAAAGGGATTTTTTTCTGAGAATTTAAAATCTATTTTGAGAAAATTTCTTCAGAAATGGTTTTGGATCCTGATTTTGGGGAAATATGGATTTAAAGTTCTGAATTCGGATCTGGGATTTAATTTTGAATATACCAACATGGAATTCAATTCAGAAAATCTGAAGAATGACTGAAATTTAGTTTTGAAATCACTTTGATTTTCTCAGAAAATAGAGTCAGGGGGAAAAAGGTCATTTTACAAATCTTTGAAAAAATTGGGGTGTTCACAAATGCTCGTGGTGGCCGAAGTGCCAAGAGCGGTGTTCTGCATGCATATGAATAAAACTTAAGGTCGCACATGCCCCGCGGTTGAAAATCGTGTTAGGGGTACCCCCTCAGTAATGACTGTGTTGGGGCGAACTGAATGGGGTCGGGTACATACTCCCGTAGTGCTAAGGCACGGACTGCCTAAATGGCATGCAGATTCTGTCCCAGTAATTGTAAGACTGGCAGATCCCTTCAAGAATTATGCTCACTATGGAATGACAGTGATGGTACAGCCTTGAGTGACACGTATTTTACTTTGGACCTGATAGAGTCCACGATGGCCTCAGTCACTCATGGGTTTTGGGGTCGTGGTTATCCTTAAGATCTAAGGATTGAACCCAACTACTGCAAGTAGATGATGCATCCGAATATGGGCCTAGTAGGGTTCTCCCAGTTGAAACACACTGCCCTACTATGGATAGGGTCAACAGGCCTCTGGGGTATCTAAAATACATAGAATAATCAACCCCCAGAACGTCGCGTTGATGCCTGGACAATGCTTCGCCCCGTACCAAGGGTGGAAGAGGTTAATTATCGAAACAATGCATTAGCTTAGGTTCAGCGATGCTTGAATGTATGCGTGGATGGTCGTTGTTGAGTCAGTCCTGCATAACCTTTGTGAAGGTGTCATGTTCGGTATACTACTGGACCGACTGGGCAAAGACCCGTGTTTGATGCCTGGACAATGCTTTGCCCGCGTACCAAGAGTGGAAGCGGTTAATTATCGAAACAATGCATTAGCTTAGGTTCAGCGATGCTTGAATGTATGCGTAGATGGTCGTTGTTGAGTCAGTCCTGCATAACCTTTGTGAAGGTGTCATGTTCGGTATACTACTGGACCGACTGAGCAAAGACCCGTGTTGTATCTGCACGACTAAGCGAAGCTCGAGGAGCTGTCCTTAGATGTGTGGGATACGGATGTGCCAAGTATGAAGACTTGAGCTAGACATCACTTTGAGACGCGGAAGAGGTCAAGGCTAAGTCATAAAGACTTGAGCGAATGTTTAACTCATAGCCCTGAGCAGGCTCTTGCGATATACGCTAAGTCTTGGAGGCTTGAGCGCCGTTATTATGAACTGCGACCCTGAGTGGTCATCGTATGTGCTTGAGTCGAATGGATGTATGACTGCATGCTTACCAGACCATCAGTGGTTCTGACCCCGTTTAATGGGAATTTCAGGTTTTGGACCTGCGTGGCGATATGCGGAGCAAGGCGGCATCGAGTTCCAGGGTTTCTCTAGACAGAGTTGTACTGCTTCCTTTTATTGAACCCACACTGCTTTTCTAAGCAGTAGTGTTGTAATAAACATGTGTTTTCGATAAAATGGAACACTTTGGTGGTCAATGAGTTGCTTGGCCACATACCTGCAACATGCTCAGAGTTTTCTAAAACTGACGACTCATTATCGTCTGATTCCGCTGCAAAAGAAAAAAAAAATCATGAAATTTTTAGACTCAGCTTTGTTTTGGAAATCTAGGGCGTTACAGAATTGGTATCAGAGCATGTGTCTGAGAAACCTGGTTCGAGATCCGTCTTGTTCACCGTATCGCATTATAAGTATAAATCTTACACTTTTTCTGATTTGGGTATATTTGCATGAATAGATAAATGGCTCCTAGGACGAGGAGAACCATGCCAAGCGAGGAGTCTCATACACAGAGCTTCCTTCTAGAGACACTCAACAGGCTTGTGTCTGCCATTCGTGAATCAAGGCAAGCACCAGCCCCACCTTCACAATGAGAACCTTAGAGGAATAACATATGAAAAGTTCCTCAAACTCGACCCACCTATTTTCGTTGGCAGTGCCGATCCAGAGCTTGCAGAAAGCTGGATCGAGGAGACAGATCGTGCTTTTCTAATACTGGGAGTATCGGAAGAGAAAAAGACTAACTTCGGCACATATAGGCTGAAGGACAATGCACGAAAGTGGTGGGATACCACTAAGATCATTCAGTTCTCTCAGCTTGAAGTCATCCCTTGGGATGATTTTTGGAGAACTTTCTTGGATAACTACTTCCCGTTGCACTGCAAAAATAAGAAAAAGATGGAGTTTCTGGAACTAGAGCAGGGTGGTATGAGTCTTATCGACTATACTACCAAGTTTCAGAACCTTGAGCGGTACTGCTCTCGGTTATTCGATACTGACCAAGAAAGAGCCGATAAGTATATAAATGGATTGCAAGGAGGGTTGCGATCTCGTGTGATAACAAGCATGGCCTCGACTTTTCAAGCTGCTGTGGCAGCATCTTCAAAGATTAGCGAGGATTGGGCGTGATCTAAGGTGATCATAGCAAAGAGGCTCGTAGTTGATGGTGGGAATAATAAGAGGACGTTTCCAGGTGGCCAGGACTCACGACCACCTTTTTATAAGAGGGATTTTCAAGAGAACAACTTTACTCTACAAGCCAAGCGGCCATTACAGATGGTAGAAGCTAATAAGCCCTACCAACAACCTAATTTTCGATGCCCAAGGTGTAGCTCAGATCATCCCGGAGGGGTTTGTCCTCGCGATACGGGAGGTTGCTGTTGAGAAATTCGGTTTTGATGTCACATAATATGATACACTGTCTCATTTGATTTTATATGATATGATAATATGTTCAATTGAAATAATGTTATACTATGACTGAATATGTTTTGCCATAAATATAACGAGTATTTGATGCAAGGATATCTCACCCAATAAGGATGGAGACTTCCTGTTCAAGTACAACTATGGTGCAATCATATTCCTTGAAGAAAAAGCTTGATGAGCCATGCTTTCCTAAAGTTCAAATGAAGAGATAGGCTACCTCAAGATGAAGACTTTTCTCTTCTTTAGAGTCATATGTAACAGAACCTTCAGGAACTTGCATATTGCATATTACATACTCATTCATAATCACTATATCATAAAAGTATACGATAGTTTCAAAAATCTCCTTTTTGAAAACTAATAATTGTACCTTCTTACAACCTTTCATGAAAAAGATATTTTGTCATATAATAATTGTACCTTGTACTATATACAAGACAACATGAAAAAAGGAATGTAGAAAAAAGACAAAAACATAACATCGACTACATGGAGAAAACAAATATAATATGTTTTTGAAAAGACTTTAGTTTCCCTCTTTAAAGAAATATTTTTTATAAGAAGAAGACAAAAACATAAAATCGACTACATAAGAAAAACAAATAAAATATGTTTTTGAAAAGACTTTAGCTATCTTCTTTAATGAAATGTTTCTTAATACAAGAAGAAGACAAAAACATAAATCGGCTACACAAAAGAAAAACAAATAAAATATGTTTTTGAAAGGACTCTAGTTACTTTTTCTCATAACCATAGAATGTCGACTTACTTGAAGTCATCATTCTCTTTACAAAGCATTAAATGCCTCCTGTAACAAATCCTTGTTAATATCCTTCTCAAAGAATGTCGACCTTCTTTTGGTCCTTATTCTCTCTGGAGACTTTGAAAAACACAACATAAAGAAAACACTTGACATGACTATGTACAAATAAATATCTCAAAACACTCATAGTACTTACACTCATTTAAAGCAAAGAAGTACTAATGTACCTCAAAACATTAATTAGAATAAAGACAAAACTACAACCCAACGTTCAATGTACTATTGTAAGAAATAGACTTTTTACATAAAATATGTATTACCTAAAATAATACGACTAGTGTACCCTCTATTTTACTCTTATGGAAAAAGGCATTCTCGAACTTCTCTAAAAGATATTTTTGAAATGACATAACATTTCACATTTCAAAAAGTTACAATTCCAAAATGTAACGACTACTTTTTAAAGGCTATATAAATACACTCAAATAAACTATTCAAAGAAAGGGAATGGAATAGACGTGTGAGCTTAAAAAGAGAAAAATTTCTATTCGTGATTTGAAAAGAGAGCCTTGAAAAAGAAAGAGAAAAAGAAAAAGAAAGAAAAGAGAAAAAGTCAAGTCCAGCTCTTTGACAAAGAGTATCCTCTGAGTGACAAACAGATTATTCTGAGAATCCTTCATTCGTGCATTCATATCATTCTGAAGGTTCTATAGGAAGTATTGTATCTCTGTTATTCACTATATTCCTTCTTTGTTTAAAGAAGTAGACCTCTGTGAAAGAGGGTGTTGCCCTTCTCTGTTGAGAGAAGAAGACCTCTTGGGAAGAGGGTGTGCCCCTTCTCTGTTGAGAGAAGAAGACCTCTTGAGAAGAGGGTGTTGTACTATTTATCCGGTGACTCGGATGTTATAGTGGAAATCTCAAGTGGTTTGCTTGGGAACTGGATGTAGGTCTGGATACTGACCGAACCAGTATAACTTCTGTGTTTTATATGTTGTGCCTTATTGCTTAATTATTTTTATTTTATCGATCATAATCATATTTCACTATTCACCCCCCCTCTAGTGGAATTTCATTTGGTATCAGAGCTGGTTTGCTGGTTTCGACGTAACAAGTCTTCCAGCACAAATGACATCTACCTCTTATGCTCGTGATATTGAAGGTCAACACGCATCTCGTCCTCCTTTCTTCAATGGCTCCAACTATGGATATTGGAAGTGCATAATGGCTATCTTTCTCAAATCCATAGACTTTGCTGTATGGAAAATTGTTGAGCATCCAAACACATCTCCATCCGCAGACTATAACTTATGGTCTGATGAAGAAAAGAAAATGGCAAACCTAAATGCAAAGGCTATGAATGCCTTATATTGTGCCATTGATCAGAATGAATTCAACAGAATATCTATATGTGAATCTGCATATGACATTTGGCATTCTTTGGAGGTTATTCATAAAGGAACCAACAAAGTAAAAGAAACCAAAATCTCATCTCTAGTTAGAAAATATGAGTTGTTCAAAATGAACAAAGATGAACCCATCACAGAGATGTTTATCAGATTCACCAATATCACCAATGATCTGAAATCTCTGGGTGTAACATATTCCCAGACTGAAAAGGTGAAGAAAATCTTGAGATCTCTCACAACTGATTGGGAGAAAAAGACTACTGCTATTGAAGAAGCTCAAGATTTATCTAAGCTTACATTGAACGATTTAATAGGCAATCTTATGGCCTATGAAGTCCACATGAAAGAAAGAAGGGAAGAAGAGCAACCAGTAAAGAAAACTCTAGCTTTCCCAGCCCTATCTGAGGATGAAGACTCAGATAAAGAATCAGAAATTGCGCTACTTACCAGAAAATTCCAGCGCTTCATGAGAAGGAACCGGCTTCCAAACAGGCACAAGGAAAGAAAAGATCTTAAAGAAGATCTCATGTGCTTTCAGTGTAATAAGCCAGGCCACTTAAAACGTGACTGTCCCCTTCTCAAAAGAAAGTCCAAAACTGAGGAACCAAAGAAGAGGTTCTTCAAGAAAAAGGCTCTGCATGCTCAATGGGATGATTCAGAACCATCCACTAGTGAAGAGTCAAGTGATGATGAAGCCGAAACTGCAAATATGTGCTTCATGGCAAACGAAAGTTCAGTAAGTGAAATCTCTGATTTTTCCTTTGAAGAACTTCTAGATGCTTTTCAAGAACTATTTGAAGAATCTAGAAAATTGAGTTTCAAAATTAAAGTTTTAAAATCTGAAAATTTAAAGCTTTCCCAAGAGAATGAAAAACTCAGCAGTGAAAATTCTGAGTTGAAAAAGGAAAATCTTATGCTTACATCTGAAATTTCTTCTACTAGCTCCAAAACTAAAAATATGCAAGTAGAAATTTCAGAGCTAAAAAGTAAAACTGAGAACCTCATGAAAACGGTTTTCAAGTTTACTAAAGGCAAAGAGAACTTGGATAAACTCTTATCCTCTCAGAAGGTCTCGTTTTACAAGAATGGTAGTGGCTATTCTCATTTCAAAAAACCTTCTTGTATGAATCAAAAGACCACGTTTGTGAAAAGTTCATCTGAACCAAATAAGGAGTATTATAATGATAATCTTTCTAACTCCCCTAAAGATATAGACAAACCCAAATCCAAATGGATATGGGTTCCAAAGTCTAACAAAAAAGGACCCGATTGGGTACCAAAAAGGAGATTTACTTAATGTTTTGCAGGCTCCAAAAAAGAAGAATAGATGGATACTAGATAGTGGATGTTCAAAGCACATGACAGGACATTCAGACCTTTTTGTTGTTCTTCATCATAAAGAAGGAGGAACCGTCACCTTTGGAGATAACAACAAAGGTTTGATAATTGGTATTGGAAATATTGGTAACATAGATAAACCTCTTATCAAAGACGTTCTCCTTGTTAAAGGCTTAAAACATAACCTACTAAGTATCAGTCAAATGTGTGACACAGGTTATAATGTTAGCTTTAATCATGATGCATGCCTCATAGCTGACACCAATGAAAACATCATCTTAAAAGGTATAAGAAAGAATATTATATATGAACTATACCTAGAAAACATCACAGAACATTGCCTCATAGCTAATAATGACACTCAACATCTATGGCACATGAGAATGGGTCATGTCAATTCTAAATATATGTCTAAACTAGCTAAAGATAAGTTAGTACGTGGGTTACCCAACATATCTTTTAAAAAGGATTATTTTTGTGATGCATGTCAGTTAGAAAAATTGTCAAAATCTTCTTTCAAATCAAAAAATGTCATCTCAAGTAAAAGACCTTTAGAGCTTCTCCACCTGGACCTTTTTGGTCCTTCTAGGGTAGCTAGCCTTAATCATAATAGATATGCTTTTGTCATTGTAGATGATTACTCAAGATTTACTTGGGTAATATTTTTGAAAAACAAAAGTGACACGTTTTGTCAGTTTGAAATCTTATGTAAAAAATTACAAAACGAAAAATCTTGTTCTATCGTTAAAATCCGTAGTGACCATGGAGGAGAATTTGAAAATGAACTCTTTGAAAATTTTTGTAACTTGCATGGTATTTCTCATAACTTTGCCTTTCCTAGAGCTGCACCTCAAAATGGTGTAGTAGAAAGAAAGAATAGAACCCTTCAGGAATCTGCCAGGACTATGCTCCAACACAATAATCTTGCAAAATCTTTTTGTGCAGAAGCTGTTAATACTGCATGCTACATAACAAATAGAGTTCTCATTAGACCCTTATTAAATAAAACTCCCTATGAACTATTCTATGACAGAACTCCAAGAATAGACTATTTCAAAGTCTTTGGATGTAAATGCTTTATCCTAAACACAAAAGATAGCCTGGATAAGTTTGATGCTAAATCTGTTGAAGGCATATTCTTAGGATATTCAAGTCATAGTAAAGCATACAGAGTTTTCAATAAGAGTCATAATACTATTGAAGAATCTATGCATGTTAGTTTTTGTGAATCTATTGATCAATCTGTTCATATACAAACTAATGATGATGATGTTGAAAGTACAGATTTATTTTTAGATAACACAGCTAAGTCTAATGAAGATGATCAGCAAAGAACCTTTGTCGATATCAAAGATCATCCTCAAAAGCAGATTTTAGGAGAACTAACAAAGGGGGTTCAAACTAGAGCTCAGCTAGAACGGATTGCAAACATGACATTCATTTCTCAACTTGAACCAAAGAAGATTGATGAAGCCATCATTGATGAGTTCTGGATGCTAGCCATGACTGAAGAACTGAATCAATTCCAAAGAAATGATGTTTGGGATCTTGTACCTAGACCAAAGGATCATCCAATCATTGGGACAAGATGGATCTTCAGAAACAAGCTAGACGAAACAGGTAATGTTATAAGAAACAAGGCCAGACTAGTAGCTCAAGGATACAACCAGGAGAAAGGTATTGATTTTGATGAAACATTTGCTCCTGTTGCTAGACTTGAATCTATTAGAATGCTTTTAGCATATGCAAGCTATATGGATTTCAAATTATATTAAATGGATGTTAAAAGTACTTTCTTAAATGGTTTTATAAATGAAGAAGTTTATGTAAAACAACCTCTAGGATTTGAAAATGAACAATACCCAGATCATGTTTTTAAACTCAAACGTGCTTTATATGGTTTAAAACAAGCACCTCGTGCTTGGTACGAAAGACTTAAAACCTTTTTATTAAAAACTGTTTTTTCTGTTGGCAAAGCAGATTCTACACTATTTGTCAAAGTAGTGAATAATCATACCCTAATTGTTCAAATTTATGTCGACGACATCATCTTTGGATCTTCTAACAGCACTCTCTGTGAAGATTTTTCTAAGTCCATGCAGAAGGAATTCGAAATGAGTATGATGGGAGAACTCACCTACTTTCCAGGACTGCATATTAAGCAAACCAAGGATGGAGTTTTCATCAATCAATCTAAGTATGCTCGTGAACTTCTGAAGAGGTTCAACATGAACTCAACTGCTTCAAAATCTACTCCTATGAGCACTACTACTGTGTTGGACAAAGATGAAGATGGTAAGTCTGTTGATACAAAGGTATACCGAGGTATGATAGGATCACTTCTTTATTTAACTGCTAGCCGTCCAGATATAATGTTTAGTGTTTGCTTGTGTGCTAGATTTCAGTCAAATCCAAAAGAATCACATCTTAAAGCTGTAAAAAGAATAATGAGATATTTAAAAGACACGGTTGATTTTGGATTATTCTATTCAAAATCCTTTACATTTGATCTAATCTCATACAGCGATGCTGACTTTGCTGGAAGTAAATCTGACAGAAAAAGCACAAGTGGAACATGTCACATGCTAGGGCACTCACTAGTATCATGGTTCAGTAAGAAACAAAACTGTGTATCCTTATCAACTATTGAAGCCGAATACATTGCTGCTAGCCTAGCCTGTACACAAGTCATCTGGATGAAACAAACTTTAAAAGATTTTGGTTTAAATTTTGAAAATACAACTATTTTCTATGATAATACGAGTGCTATCAACCTATCTAAGAATCCTATTTTACACTCACGAACTAAGCACATTCAAATAAGACACCACTTCTTAAGAGAACAAGTCTTAAACAACATAATTAAACTAGAATTCATACCCACTAATCAACAGTTAGCAGACATATTCACTAAACCATTAAAACATGAAGACTTCACACGAATTAGAAGAGAACTAGGAATATGTAAACTAAGTGACTTATAAATTAATCACACTTATTATAATACCTCTTATAAGTTTTGTTTAAATCTTAAATAGCTTTTCTTCTTATCGATTTTTTTAGTCAAACTAAGTTTCCATATTCACGTGCTCTTCATATTCTTATTCTTTATGTCTTTCAACTTGTCATATTTCAAGTACACATCCATTATGACTCCTTGTCCTATCTCCTTTCTCTCATATCCATAAAAAAACTAATTATATTAAAAGATGTCATAACAATGTTCACATCACTCAACTCCTTTATTATTTTTGTCCTTTTATAAAAACTTTTCTTACGATAAATTGTTTCACCTCTCTACTTAGTTTATGAGAACTCATATTTTTCATTAGTTAGAATCGAATGACTCTTTTTGGTCCTTTTACCTTTTTCTAAAAAGATCTAGTGCTATATTCTCACGTAAATTGTTTTTACTATATCATTTGTTATATCATAGCCCTACAAACTATCTATTATCATCTCTCTCATATACAAATTGAGCCTCCATTCTTGTCAATTCTTGTTTAAAACTTAACCTTATTCTCTAATAACTATGAACTTCTTCAAATCGAGCTTCTTTAAGAATATAAAATTCATATCAATCATAACATTATGTCTTTCATCAATCATTTTTTTTACTTCTTTATCCTACATAAAAATCCATATATGTCATCTCACTTCTCTCTATGACAACTCACAATTATTACTCTTCACTCATAAATATTTCTTTGTCTCCTCATTTCATCTCTCAAATACATTTTTTTTATATATATATTTTTGAATCCGACTCCTCCATGTCTATTCTTATTTTTAATCTATCATTTATCAATTCTTATATACTTTCTCTTTTTTTTGTCTCATCATCTCTCTTACCACTAGTCAAAGTCAATTTGTGTCCTTCTCATATCTACGTATACTCATAAAAATTACAAATATGAAAATACATTAATCATAAAACATTTTTTAAGTCACTCTTTTCTTTAAAATGTCATATCTTTCAAAGTACACATCACATGATCACCCTATGACCTATTTCCATAAAAACTATTTCTATATTAGGCAATCATGACTTTTCTTTCCATCCGTGACCTTGCCTCTCTCTTATTGTATATCTCACTAAAATCGAGCAGCATTAAAGTCTTGTCTCCAAGCAAACCTTTATTTATTCTAACTCTACTTTATGTCATATCTAAATCAAGTAAATGTTGTCCTTTATCACCTTTCTCTCTTCTCTACATATCCATATCATTTTTTTATGTCCTTAACTCTCCATTCATGAATTTAGAATCCCTCCACATAGAGTAAAAAGTTATTTGTTTTATTAGGCCATTATTCTCAAGATCAATCACTCTTTTTTTTGTTCAACATGACACCCCATACTCTATTAATGGCTTCTCTCACTAGTCGATAAACTCACCCATAGTAAAATCTATATATTTCAATAACTATGTCCTCCTCAATCTAATATAATACACTATCCTCAAACATTGATTTGATTTGTCATTCACAAGTCTCTTAACTTACTACTCACGGA
Organism: Nuphar pumila; assembly: GCF_984573655.1. Taxonomy (NCBI): domain Eukaryota; kingdom Viridiplantae; phylum Streptophyta; class Magnoliopsida; order Nymphaeales; family Nymphaeaceae; genus Nuphar; species Nuphar pumila. Next base: position 45,040,604 of record NC_143257.1, read on the forward strand.
TTTCCTTATTTGACTAAATTCTAAAAATCACTCACTTCCAAATGTCATTCAAAACATATCTAAATTATTGTCATTCTTCTATTTAATGGATTGGTTCATACCATACCAATTCCACTCGTATCTATCAATTCTCCTACACACTATTACCCTCTTCAAACTCGCTCTCCTTAGTTCTTTTTTTTCAAACTCTTGCAATGGCCTCTTCCTCCTCCAACAATATGATTACAGCAGCCGATCTAAGGTATCCAGATTTGTTTCACACTTACAACTCACTATGCTCTCGCCCCATTCATGAAGGTAAATTGGTCAACTTTGACGACTTCATGCTCTTTGACTTAGACACCTATCTCCCTGAACTCAAACCTCTAATAGGATCTTCATCCCCAGCTGCCTATTATCCCGAACTAGTCTGACTGTTTTATACCAACTTCTCTACTGATCATGAACAGACCTCAATCACCAGCAAAGTCCGAGGACAGCTGATGATTTTCGATGCTTCCGACCTAGGTAGAATTCTAAACCTACCTACCACCGGTACCGACCTTAACACCATAGTACCAATCGACCGATCGGTACTTCGAAAAATACTTCTCTGCACCAACTGCTACCAACTTCCGTGGCACATGAGGAATCTCCAACCTCATGCTCAGCTACTTGCCCAGATTCTTCTCCACAATATCTATCCCAAGCTTCTCCGCCAGGGATTAGTTCCTCGAAAAATCTCTCTTCTTATCTACGCAATCTTTTCTTCTCTTCCGATAAATTGGTCATCCATTCTTTTCGACCTCTTTATTCGTTATCAGAAATTCGAGCCTCTTCTTTTTGGGTGTTTCATAACTCCCATTCTCAAATACTTCCAAGTACCACTTCACAACGAAGTCATCCTCCGTCCCTCTCAAGTCCTCGATGGTACCACCTTCAATCTAAGGTCCCTGCACATGCCCGGCTCTGATGAAGCAGATCCAATATCCTCCTTCAATTACTTTTCTGCTATGATGGATATCGAGCAAACTCAGGATCGAATCCTTCGTAATCAAGCCCTGTTGCAGCAGACTCGCAAGCGGAATCGTACCAACCGACCTCATTCACCTTCTCCACCTTCGAGATAAACTCATTTTTTTTATCTGTAATAACTTTTAAATTACTTTTATACTTTCGGTCTGTAATATTTTTTTTACTCTGATCCCTCCTTTTTGTCCATGACAAAGGGGGAGAAAACCTGTCTCCATTATTGGAGAAATATTCTCTTTAAACATTATTTCAAACTTTTTTATCATATTATTATTTCTATGCATAATGTCTTTTTGACAGGGGGAGCATATTTTGTCATCATCAAAAAGGGGGAGAATGTTGAGAAATTCGGTTTTGATGTCACATAATATGATACACTGTCTCATTTGATTTTATATGATATGATAATATGTTCTCTTGAAATAATGTTATACTATGACTGAATATGTTTTGCCATAAATCTAACGAGTATTTGATGCAAGGATATCTCACCCAATAAGGATGGAGACTTCCTGTTCAAGTACAACTATGGTGCAATCATACTCCTTGAAGAAAAAGCTTGATGAGCCATGCTTTCCTAAAGTTCAAATGAAGAGATCGGCTACCTCAAGATGAAGACTTTTCTCTTCTTTAGAGTCATATGTAACAGAACCTTCAGGAACTTGCATATTGCATATTACATACTCATTCATAATCACTATATCATAAAAGTATACGATAGTTTCAAAAAGCTCCTTTTTGAAAACTAATAATTGTACCTTCTTACAACCTTTCATGAAAAAGATATTTTGTCATATAATAATTGTACCTTGTACTATATACAAGACAACATGAAAAAGGAATGTAGAAAAAAGACAAAAACATAACATCGACTACATGGAGAAAACAAATATAATATGTTTTTGAAAAGACTTTAGTTTCCCTCTTTAAAGAAATATTTTTTATAAGAAGAAGACAAAAACATAAAATCGACTATATAAGAAAAACAAATAAAATATGTTTTTGAAAAGACTTTAGCTATCTTCTTTAATGAAATGTTTCTTAATACAAGAAGAAGACAAAAACATAAATCGGCTACACAAAAGAAAAACAAATAAAATATGTTTTTGAAAGGACTCTAGTTACTTTTTCTCATAACCATAGAATGTTGACTTACTTGAAGTCATCATTCTCTTTACAAAGCATTAAATACCTCCTGTAACAAATCCTTGTTAATATCCTTCTCAAAGAATGTCGACCTTCTTTTGGTCCTTATTCTCTCTGGAGACTTTGAAAAACACAACATAAAGAAAACACTTGACATGACTATGTATAAATAAATATCTCAAAACACTCATAGTACTTACACTCATTTAAACCAAAGAAGTACTAATGTACCTCAAAACATTAATTAGAATAAAGACAAAAATACAACCCAACGTTCAATGTACTATTGTAAGAAATAGACTTTTTACATAAAATATGTATTACCTAAAATAATACAACGACTAGTGTACCCTCTATTTTACTCTTATGGAAAAAGGCATTCTCGAACTTCTCTAAAAGATATTTTTGAAATGACATAACATTTCACATTTCAAAAAGTTACAATTCCAAAATGTAACGACTACTTTTTAAAGGCTATATAAACACACTCAAATAAACTATTCAAAGAAAGGGAATGGAATAGACGTGTGAGCTTAAAAAGAGAAAAATTTCTATTCGTGATTTGAAAAGAGAGCCTTGAAAAAGAAAGAGAAAATGAAAGAAAAGAGAAAAAGTCAAGTCCAGCTCTTTGACAAAGAGTATCCTCTGAGTGACAAACAGATTATTCTGAGAATCCTTCATTCGTACATTCATATCATTCTGAAGGTTCTATAGGAAGTATTGTATCTCTGTTATTCACTGTATTCCTTCTTTGTTTAAAGAAGTAGACCTCTGTGAAAGAGGGTGTTGCCCTTCTCTGTTGAGAGAAGAAGACCTCTTGGGAAGAAGGTGTGCCCTTTCTCTATTGAGAGAAGAAGACCTCTTGGGAAGAGGGTGTTGTACTATTTATCTGGTGACTCGGATGTTATAGTGGAAATCTCAAGTGGTTTGCTTGGGGACTGGATGTAGGTCTGGATACTGACCGAACCAGTATAACTTCTGTGTTTTATGTGTTGTGCTTTATTGCTTAATTATTTTTATTTTATCGATCATAATCATATTTCACTATTCACCCCCTCTAGTGGAATTTCAGTTGCCTGCATTGCGACAAACCAGGGCATCGTGTGAGAGAATGTCGCAAGAAGGTCTCAGATCTTCAACAGATAAATATGGGATCTGGAGGACCCTCTCAACAAACACAACAACAACGACTATCACTACGCAGGATAGAGTAGAAACCTGTGGCAGGTCGTGTCTATGCGGTGACAGCCGAACAACTCACGAATGATAACCATATCAAGGAATCTGGATACCTTGATAGATAGAGTTGTAATGGGTAAAAAGCGATTGAAAGACAAGATCCAATGAATGCTTGAGACAAGTGGCTTATGACCTTGTGTACGGTCATCTGGATCGATATGTATCCTTGCTCTCTAAAGTAATTTTGGATTTGTTAAATTAAATCTTAAGTGCTTATGCCCAAAATTTATGGCTATAGACCCCATGATTGAGAAATTAAGTTTGCGTAATTGGAACGTTAAAAGTTACTTAATAAAATAAGCCATCGAGAAATTGTTCCCAAGAAGAGAGTCCTGTTAGGTTTTACATATTCTAGATCAGATCGTCTAGCCAGAGTGAGCCTGTGAGGGTATACAGCTCCGTGCGAGTGTATATGTTCCAAAATCAGTAGCTTAGCTAGTATGATTCTGTGAGGGTGTACTGATCCAATATCAGGTAAGTCTGGCGAGGGCGAACCTGTGAGGAGGTTCGTTTCCAATACCAGGTAGTCTGACAGGGGACTTATTCCAATATGGTTAATCTCTAGAAGAATGATCTGTGTGTATGGAATAGTTACACAAGATGGCTATGTTGATAGCCGGTTGGAAGAACATTGATTCAACAAAACTATCGTGGTTGTAGCGTAATTTGAACTCAGATATGAGAAACATACCTCATCGATCGTGAATCATGATATGAGGTTATGATTGAAATAAATACGATGTTGAACTAAGTGAATAATATTATGAATTTAACATATGGGAGAAATATCCCAAGTTATGCACTTAGTACTCTTAACTGAATTTCGCGGACGAAATTCCTTTAAGGGGGTAATGATGTAAGACCCATAATTTTTCAGTATCTTTCTGAAGAAATTCACGAGGCATTTTCAAGTAAAAATAGCATCTGAACCCGAAACACGAATCAGATCGATTTGTACGAACCAGTTATACTTAAGATATTCGTCGCTTTGCGAATATATGCTCAAACACTCTAGAAGTCATAACTTCCTCCCTGATCGAAATCAAAAGATTCCTGCGAGCCAACTTTCTTAGTTACATCAATACGAAGATAATGGCCTACTCAGAATTTTTCGAAAAAAAATGTCGAAAACTCAACTTTTTTGCGGGACCCACGGAAATGTTGGTGGGACCCACAGAAATATTTCTAAGAAAATATTCTAGAATATTCTAGAATATTCTAGAATATTCCAGCACCTTCCAGCATCTTCCAGGACCTTCCAGCTCCTTCCAGCACCTTCCATGGAAGGAATTTCGGAAAAGCCAAGGGGTAAAGAGGTAAAAGTGAAACTTGGGGCCCAAGTTTCACTTCTTATAAATAGAGGATCCCCCCTCTCTCTAAAAATCGCCAACCCCTCTCTCTCCTCCTTTTCCCAAACCTCGCCTACCTAGCCTAGCCCACCTGACCTGGTCTGAGCTTGCCTGACTTAGCCTGAGCCTGCCTGATCTGGTCTTAGCCTGCCTCACCTGGTCCTAACCCACCTGACCTAGGTCTGAACCTACCTGACCTAAGTCTGAACCCAGTTGACTTGACTTGAACCTGGTTTGGTTCAAAGTCAAAGTCTAAGTCCTTTTTCGTCGGAAGTCCAGAGTTGATCCTTTTTCGAAGTCGAGCCTCGTTCGAAGCGTTTGAAGCAATCAGAGTCGTTTCTTCCTTAAATTGAAGTAAGTTCGCTTCATTAATCCATCTCTCTCAAGTATTTGATTGTTTGTATATAGCATATACTTTCTGAAGTAATATCTTGCTTTAGTTCTTGGTTGAGCCCTCTAAGACGCTTCGGTGTTCACGCGCTCGCCTAATAACTATTGTCAGATATATATGTTCGAATGCGCAGTATATGCGTTCTTCAAAAATAGTATCTCGCCCTAGTTCTTGGTTGAGCCCTCTAGGACACTTTGGTGTTCACTCGCTCGCCTCGTAACTATTGTTGGATACAGATCTAGGTGTATATCTGCTGATTCTGCCGACGCGTCCTATATCGCACAGGCTATGTAATTTACCTTTGCTGTCGCGTCGTATGATGCCAAGGCTCCCTGCTTTCTGCACTTTCCGATTAATGCACTTCCGATTATGCATTTACTTACGCCGTCACGTCGAACGATGCCAAGGCTCCTATTTTGTTATATATGTAGAATATTGCGTTCAGTTACACACCCTGAACAATAGTATATGCATTTTCTATATGCCGTCGTTGTATAAAGCACAGGCTTCTGCTTATACTACATATATGGCGCGTAAATAAGCGTTCAAATGGAGATCAACTCCAAATCGCCCATGCGATTCCCTGACCGCTCCTCGTTCAAAATTCTGCTTGACGAATGAAGCCCCTATTGGAAAGGCTTCAGTTTTTGGCAAAATGCTCTTTACGTAAAGACTAAGTCAATTACGTATGGCCTGGCTATGGCCCAGGGTTCCTGCAACCTTGATGGATGCAAAGTACGCACAACGGTGCGCATCCATTTCCCCGAATTAAGCGTGGCGATTTCCTACCAAAAAGGGGAGATGCCGCTGAAATGGATAAAAGAAACGCACGCTTTCTCCGTAAAAGAGAGGAAGTGCTGCAAAAATTTCTGAAGAAGCTAAGAATAGCTCAGAAAGAACATAGCAGGATACTCTGACATATAGCAGAGTGCTACCCGGTTCATGGATTTGCCTTCTACAAATGTAGAAGGGTTCGTTGCACCACTGCCAGTAGAGCAGGGGAGGTGTTGTCGAAATGGTTGGCAGAAGAACTGCCGGAACCAATGGAACGGCATAATGATGTCCGTTGATGGAATAATGCCAGAACGGCTCGTATCCCTGTACCTACGAGGGCACCTTGCTCGTAAGGGCCGCTGAGCTAGAGTAGAGGTTGTGCCTAGACTAGGTTTAGACTCGTTGCATAAAAATACGCCGAGTAGCTGATCTATTTAGATCGAGTCATATGCATGCTCATTGAGAACGGTTACACAACCAGACTCGTAAGGGCCGAAGAGCCAGAGTGTGTTGTTTCCACCCAAAGAGGTGTGATGCTCGTGGTGGACGAAGTACCAAGAGCGGTGTTCTGCATGCATATTAATAAAACTTAAGGTCGCACATGCCCCGTGGTTGAAAATCGTGTTAGGGGTACCCCCTCAGTAATGACTGTGTTGGGGCGAATTGAATGGGGTCGGGTACATACTCCTGTAGTGTTAAGGCACAGGCTGCCTAAATGGCATGCAGATTCTGTCCAAGTAATTGTAAGACTGGCAGACCACTTCAGGAATTATGCTCACTGTGGAATGACAGTGATGGTACAGACTTGAGTGACACGTATTTTACTTTGAACCTGATAGAGTCCACGATGGTTTCAGTCACTCATGGGTTTTGGGGTCGTGGTTATCCTTATGATATAAGGATTGAACCCAACTACTGCAAGTAGAGGATGCATCCGAATATGGTCCTAGTAGGGTTCTCCTAGTTGAAACACACTGCCCTACTATAGATAGGGTCAACAGGCCTCTGGGGTATCTAAAATACATAGAATAATCAACCCCCAGAACGTCGCGTTGATGCCCGGACAATACTTCGCCCGCGTACCAAGGGTGGAAGAGGTTAATTATCGAAACAATGCATTAGCTTAGGTTCAGCGATGCTTGAATGTATGCGTGGATGATCGTTGTTGAGTCAGTCCTGCATAACCTTTGTGAAGGTGTCATGTTCGGTATACTACTGGACCGACTGGGCAAAGACCCGTGTTGTATCCGCACGACTAAGCGAAGCTCGAGGAGTTGTCTTTAGATGCGTGGGATACGGATGTGCCAAGTATGAAGACTTGAGCTAGACATCACTTTGAGACCCAGAAGAGGTCAAGGCTAAGTCGTGAAGACTTGAGCGAATGTTCAACTCATAGCCCTGAGGAGGCTCTTGCGATATACGCTAAGTCTTGGAGGCTTGAGCGCCGTTATTACGAACTGCGACCCTGAGTGGTCATCGTATGTGCTTGAGTCGAATGGATGTATGACTGCATGCTTACCAGACCATCAGTGGTTCTGACCCCGTTTAATGGGGATTTCAGGTGTTGGACCTGCGTGGCGATATGCGGAGCAAGGCGGCATCGAGTTCCAGGGTTTCTCTAGACAGAGTTGTACTGCTTCCTTTTATTGAACCCACACTACTTTTCTAAGCAGTAGTGTTGTAATAAACTTGTGTTTTCGATAAAATGGAACACTTTGGTGGTCAATGAGTTGCTTGGCCACATACCTGCAACGTGCTCGGAGTTTTCTAAAACTAACGAGTCATTATCGTCTGATTCCGCTGCTAAAAGTTTTTCTAAGTTCCGCTAAAAAAAAAAAAAATCATGAAATTTTTAGACTCAGCTTTGTTTTGGAAATCCGGGGCGTTACAGGGATAAACCTGAAACCTCATCCTACGAGGTCTCTCTTTCTTCAAGATAAGGGATAGTCCTGAATGTCTTTCTCTTTTTAAAGCTTCATTAATCTCTGCTAAATCTTTTTCTTCATCCAATTTTATCAATTTTATTTCTTAATTAAATTTTAATTCTTCTAATTCTTTATCAAAGCTTTTCATCAACTTTTGCCTAAATTTTATTCCTTTCCCATTCAGGATAAGGGATAATCCTGAAACCCTTCATAGGAGCAACAATGCTACCTGTTAGAATTCTTTTACAAAGATAATTTCCATAAAAATTCTTTGATTCTTCTCTTTTGTCAAATCTTCCAACAATTTCTATCTCTTCTCGTCAGTTCTTCTCAAATTTTATTTCCTCCCCAGTCAAGATAAGGGGGCAATCAGATCACATGCAAATAAACTCAGTCCTCTAAATGGTCATTCTCAATCCCAAGTCCGGTCCTCACACTGGCAAATTTTCAAAACTCAATCTTTTGATTAAAAACTTTCTGTCAAAAACCCGAATTCTCACTTGGGCTTCTTCCCTTTATTCTTTCATTTGAAGTTCTGAGTTCCGACCAGGGCTTCATTTTGAATCCAATCCTCGCATTGAAAATCAATCATTTCTTTAGAAATTCGAGTTCCAGCTCGGGTTTTTCCTCTATTATTTTTCGTTCGAAGTTCTGAGTTCCGACCAGGACTTCCTTTTGAATCCAATTTTCGCATTGGAAATCAATCATTTCTTTAGAAATCCGAGTTCCAGCTCAGGTTTTTCCTCTATTATTTTTCGTTTGAAGTTCTGAGTTTCGACCAGGACTTCCTTTTGAATCCAATCCTCGCATTGGAAATCAATCATTTCTTTAGAAATCTGAGTTCCAGCTCGGGTTTTTTCTCTATTATTTTTCATTCAAAGTTCTGAGTTCCGATCAGGGCTTCCTTTTAAATCCAATCCTCGCATTGGAAATCAATCATTTCTTTAGAAATCCGAGTTCCAGCTCGAGTTTTCCCTCTATTATTTTTCGTTCGAAGTTCTGAGTTCCGACCAAGACTTTCTTTTGAATCCAATCCTCGCATTGAAAATCAATCATTTCTTTAGAAATCCGAGTTCCAACTCGGATTTGCCCTCTATTATTTTTCGTTCAAAGTTCTGAGTTCCGACCAGGACTTCCTTTTGAATCCAATCCTCGCATTGGAAATCAATCCTTTCTTTAGAAATCCAAGTTTCAGCTCGGGTTTTCCTTCTATTATTTTTTCGTTCGAAGTTCTGAGTTCCGACCAGGACTTCCTTTTGAATCCAATCCTCGCATTGGAAAACAATCATTTATTTAGAAATTCAAATTTTTGAAACTCGGGTTTTCTCTTTATCTTTTATTTTCTGAAGATTCGAGTCCCAACTCGGACTCTCTTCTTTTTCAAAACCCCCAACGGCCAGGCGGGATTTCTTCCAAAATTCCAGCCTTCCGGCTAATCCATTTCAAAAATTCAGGTTTATTCACTTTGAAAATTCTTCTGTCCCCTTTAGGTTAAGGGATAAACCTGATGCCTCCTGCTAAACGAGGTATTTCTTTCCTTTCTTCCCAGTTCAGGATAAGGGATAAATCCTGAAAGTGGACCACATACAGTTAAACTGTGGTGGTCCACTAATTTTCGCCAAGAATCTCCGATTTCTAAATCTCTTTTGAAAAAAAAAAAAACCGAGCTCGTCTCTAAAATCCAGTCCTCATGCTGTTTATTTCTCAAACTTTTCTCAATCATATATTGAGCTCATTTGGAAAATCCGGTTCTCGCACTGGTAACATCCTAAATTCAACCTTCTAATCAAAAGTCCTTGACTTGAACTTCCCAAAATTTGATGTATTTCCAAAGGATCCAGCAATTCGCTGGTCATGTATTTCCAAAAAGATCCAGCTTTTGTTGGTCATGTATTTCCAAAAGATCCAACACTCGTTGGACACATATTTTCAAAAGATCCAACACTCGTTGGTCATGTATTCCAAAAAAAATCCAGTTTTTGCTGGTCATGTATTTCCAAAAGATCCAGCAAACTCGCTGGTCATGTATTTCCAAAAGATCCAGCTTCCGCTGGTCATGTATTTCCAAAAGATCCAACACTCGTTGGTCATATATTTCCAAAAGATCCAACACTCGTTGGTCATGTATTCCAAAAGATCCAACACTTGTTGGTCATGTATTCCAAAAGATTCATCTCCCGCTAGTCGTGTGTTCCAAAAGATCAAACCTTTAGGGTACGACTCCTCAAATTCTATCATTTTCAAACCTTCAAGATCTTCAATCTCTCAAATGCTATCTGTTTTCCAACCTTTGGTTGTAATATCTTTAAAATATCATCATTTTCTCAACCCTCGGGTTATAATCTCCCAAATTCAATCACTTTTAAACCATCAGATTAAATCCTTCATTTTCAGAAATCCAGTATTTTTCACTGGTCGGGATTTTAAATCCAGTATTTCACTGGTCGGGATTTGAAATTCAGTATTTTTCACTGGTCGGGATTTGAAATCCAGTTTTCATAACTGGTCGGGATTTGAAATCCAGTTTTTATAACTGGTCGGGATTTGAAATCCAGTTGTCATAACTGGTCGGGATTTGAAATCCAGTATTTTTCACCGGTGGGGATTTGAAATCCAGTTTTCATAACTGGTCGGGATTTGAAATCCAGTATTTTTCACTGGTCGGGATTTGAAATCCAGTTTTCATAACTGGTCGGGATTTGAAATCAAGTTGTCATAACTGGTCGGGATTTGAAATCTAGTTTTCATAACTGGTCGGGATTTGAAATCCAGTATTTTTCACTGGTCGGGATTTGAAATCCAGTTTTCATAACTGGTCGGGATTTGAAATCCAGTTGTCATAACTGGTCGGGATTTGAAATCTAGTTTTCATAACTGGTCGGGATTTGAAATCCAGTATTTTTCACTGGTCGGGATTTGAAATCCAGTTTTCATAACTGGTCGGGATTTGAAATCCAGTATTTTTCACTGGTCGGGATTTAAAATCTAGTTTTCATAACTGGTCGGGATTTGAAATCCAGTTGTCATAACTGGTCGGGATTTGAAAGCCAGTATTTTTCACTGGTCGGGATTTGAAATCCAGTTTTCATAACTGGTCGGGATTTGAAATCCAGTGTTTTCACTGGTCGGGATTATCAAAATCCAGTTCCTCATAACTGGTCGGGATTTTCAAAACATAATATATTTCATCACTCCAGTTTTCTAAAGTCTGATTCTTACACCATTTCTTTAAATTATAGCTAAATGTCTCATCAAAATCTATATTGAGTGATTATTTCACAAGAAATTCGTGAAAACGTCGCCAATTTGCTAAAAGCATTAGTTGATTCTAAAAGTCTGACTACACAAAAGAATTACCTCAGATTACTTCTAGTATTCTTTCCAAAAGGGTAAAGCTTTTTGCGAAAAAGGGATAAAATTCAGATATTTTTCCCTGTTGATCAACCAAAAGGATGAAAGAAATATCCTCGGTATGATTTGTGAAAGAAATATTCAATGATGTTGAAAAGCTAGGAGCGAATCGATATTGATCGTAGCTATGACGCATGTTTTAAGACGATTTTTTGGCAATCAGGCAGTGGAAGTATCCTGAGCGATAAAAAGAATCCACTCAACCCATATCTTCTTATCCATTTAAGCTTCAATCAAATATCCGCAAAAGGGATCTCTCAATTGTCGTCAAGATGAAGACAAATAGGCAAGCTAGACCCTCGGGGCCAAAGAAGATTTGTATCATCTCCGAGATGAAGGAGTTTGTGACGGATCCTTCCAAGGAAAGTTCAGATCACCATCGAGATGAAGGCAAGTGTGATGAATCTACCGACAAAACCCTAAAAGATATTTGATTTCTGCTATCACCTAAAGACCTTTTTAGAATTCCTGAGATAAAAGAAGGATCGGGACATCTCCAAGATGAAGGAGTTTGTGACGTACCCTTCCCCGAAAAAGAGAGAAAAGTCAGAATACATCCAAATGAAGGATGATGTAAAAAACCTGAGAAAGTTCAATGACTCAAAAAGAGTGCAAAAAGATCATCGTGGGAAAACACCCATATATCAAACTGCCGAAGTTGCCAGAAGTCATCTTCTCTCATGCGAAATCCCTTTATTAATATCTTTTCACTACTTGCTTTTATGAAATTAAGAATATTTCTTCTCTTCTCATATCAGGGAAATAGATAGCTTCCTTGAAGAAAATCATCAGTGCTCAAACTTTGAATTTGACTCTTAGAACCGAGGAGTTAACCTCATTGGAAGAAATACTCTCGGTAAAAAGAGGGAATATCTTTTGCACACACGTGCACATTTTCAAGCGTTTGAGTCAACTACCAATTTTATCTTATTGACAAAATTTTCTAGCTATTCCAAGAATGAAATAAATATTCAATATTCATTTTGATGCAATCTAGCGTTGTTTATATTTTCCAAAAGATTTGTCTCCCTCAGGAGAAGTGTCTCTTCCTGTCCCATCACGATTTTCTCATACGAGGATTCCGTATGGTGTCCCCACTCAGGTTAAGGGTAAAGCCTGAACCTTCTGCGAAAGATCATAGATTTCAAAAGCTATTTTAGTCTCAGCAAAGAGACGCCCCATTTCTTCCCCCTTTCAAAAGCTTTAAGAACCCTATTTTCTTCCTTTCGCAAAACCTCGTTCGGATTTGTTCGTCCAAATTCCGAAGGTCCCATTATGGTTTCTTCATTTGAGAAACCCGTATGGTAGATTTCTTATTTCAAGTTAAGAGTTAGCCCGAAACCTTGCTTCGCGAGGCATCTTCCTTTCAGGTTTGGGTTAAACCTGAGACTCGTTCCAACGAGATTCCTCATTCTAACGAGATGTTTTCTTCCAGTCCCATCATGGCTCTTCCCATCGAGTTACCCATGCTTTGTATATCCATCTAGGATAGGATCCTACTTGAGCTTCATTTCACGAGACATTTTTCAAAAATGTCCCATCAAGTTCTTCACATAATCCTTCCTCATTCAGTTCATTTTGATATATCTTCGTCCCATCCAGGTTAAGGGCTAAACCTGAATCATTCCAAAAAGAGTATCTTGTCTCATCCATGGGACTTGATCAAAATTCTTATTTTCACCATTTCGGGATTTTCACTGAAAGTCCCATCACAATTTCCTCATCTTCTGCTCAATCATATCATCTCCAAGGATTTCGTCCCCCCAAAACCATTCAGGATAAGGTTGTAAGCCTGAGACGCCATGTTTCCAAAATAATTCTTCCACACCAAGTTCAGATCTGCTGACTGGGGCATTTTCAAAATTTGGAGTGTTATCTTTGCCACTAAGCTCAGCTTTCAACCAGCTTACTAGCAAAGAGGGGCATCTGTGAACACCCCAAATTTTTCAAAGATTTGCAAAAATGACATCTTTGCCCCTGACCCCATTTTCTGAGAAAATCAAAGCAATTTTAAAGTTGAATTTCAGTCATTCTTCAGATTTTCTGAATTCAATTCCATATTGCTATATGCAAAAATTAATTTCGGATCTCAATCCAGTACTTTAAATCCATATTTCCTCCAAATCCGGATCCAAACCCATTTCTGAAGAAATTTTCTCAAAATAGCTTTTAAATTCTCAGAAAAAATCTCTTTTGTAAATATTTTTTCAAAAACACAAAAAAAAATTAGTTTTAATCTTTGTTTTCTCACAAACTTTAGAATTTTATCCTAAAAATACAAAAAAATGAAAAATAACGCAAAAACCAAAAAAAATTGGGAAAATTATGAGAAAACAAATGAGTTTAAATCAATTTTGCTAAAATCATTTTAAAAGCACTTTTTATGGAAAACTTTTAAAGGAGTCCCTTTTTATAAAGTATTTCTTTAAGAGGGGGTCGTTGGAAGGCTTGTAGGGTTTTGAGAACCCTTCGTAGAAGGGGGGGGACCAAAACCCTTTTTCCACTCTATCTCTCTCCCGATTCTCTCCACTGAAACCCTACATCTCCCAAACCCTCCATCTCGGCTGGCTGGCACCTTCTCCACTCTCACCTCTCTTTTCATCGCACTGATTCCTCTCTTCTCCACCCTCAATCCTCTCCATTCTCATCGCCCAGCCGCCCGATCACCTTCCCGAACCACCCATCTCTAACAACCACAAACTCTAAACCCCTTCTCGAATCATCTCCTCCACCTTTAAAAGGGGCACGGAAGGCCTCTTTTTCGATCCATCGCTCTTCACCCCCGCATGACTTCTCCTTCTTCTTCTTCTCAATTTTTCCTCGTTTCTCTCAATCTCTTCTCTCTGGTACTCCTTTCCCGAATGGCTGTCATCGATCCATCTTCACGGTGCCTCTTCTACAGAAGGAAGCCGATCATCCTCCGCCAAGGCTACAACGACCAACCTCCTACAACTTTATACAGAAGCGCCTCTTCCCTCCCAATCGGAGTGTAGGCCGCGATTATAGAGGGCATTGAAGGATCAATTCTATCCTTCTACCGTCGGACCTTCCATCAAGTTACGAACAAAGGGAAGGCCTACCTTGTTTTTTAGCAGAACACTAAAAGAAGTCGCAGAAGAGCATAGAAGGGAAGATTATGCAAAACCCCTGTAGCTGGAAGCAGACGATCACCTCCTTTTTTCCTCGATCTTCGGTGAAAATCCTTTTCCCAGTTCATTATATTTCTTATTTTCTTTCGATGCTCTACTTCAGTTTTCCTTCCGCTTTCTCTAAGCACAACGCATCGGTGGTAGGGTCGACCTGCATATAGCAGAATCGATCCACCTACTGCAACATCAATGGAATTTACCGATTCCCACATCTTCCTTTCTTTTTTTTTTCTTTCAGAATTTTGTTGATTTTGCATGATTTGAATAACTATTTATATTTGATGTCTTCGTTGTTTGTCTCGTATGATTTCTTATTCATACTGTGGATTTCTTGTGGTTATCTTGATTTCCAACTTGCATCGGAGGCTCAAATTCATTTTATACAGTACCTTCCATATGTTTAACCAACATCAGTTCCCCCCTGTTTACGCTTACACTTGAATGCACAATGGGTGTTTTGATTTCATATCCCATGTTGTTAGTCCATAGCATCTCACCTGTGAAATCTCTGTTTTAGCATCGATTTTCTGCAGGATGGTTTTGCGCTAAATCATTGGTTAGCATAAGTGGATCATAGTCGATTCCTATATCCCTTTTACATTTCATCCTTGTCTTGTTACACTTGATTTGAAGCCATGTCTTGTACCTCACCTGCATATCCAACGTGGATATGAAGGGTATCCCCAATCCAGAGGGCGCAACTTGTTGGCTTCCCAGACATAAAAAACAATGTGTTTGGTCCTTTCCTGAAGCTCGATGAAGTAACAACCCCGATTATGTGCTGCTCCTCCAGAAGAGTTCTAGCACTATTTAGGTAGTGACAAGCATTCAAGAACGACTGGTGTAAGTTTATTCAGCATCAAGATCAGCATTTTTCATGGCACTCAGCATTTATCCCATCATTTGCCATCCTCAACTCATACAACTAGGTCTAATGTAGTTGGATCTGTTGATGATCGGGATTTCATTGAGCATGATGCTCTTTTAAATAATTTTTTTTTATTTCTTGAACATCTATCCATATAGCTGGTGTGGCAACTACTACGCTTGTATAACCTTCGTTGGTGAGTTTTCATGCCCATCTGCGGGTCTGCTATGGAGCTGGACATTACTTACTGGTTTACTAATCACCACCTGCATTCACCCACCTTACTGTGTTCATTGTACTTCATGTGGTTGCACCTTCACATCCAGCATAATTTTTCCCTCATACAGCCTTCATTCACTCCCACCACTACATTGCATCTTACCACTATCATTTGCATAACACTCTATATACTGTATCTCCTCATAAGTCCCATACAGCAATCTCATAAAAGCCACAGTGAAGAGCATGGCAGCATTGTAGCAACAACTGTGTGTTATCCTTTCCTTAAAGTTTGATCATCAGCCATTTTCAACTGATTCAAACTCATAATCCTCTACCTCAGGAGTAATATATTTTTTTGGGTAATATTTCGACTGAAATTGCATTAACAGAAAGATATGTTCCAGCACTTGAAAATATTAAAGTTATTTGTTATCTCTATGGTTATTCACTGCCAAACGAGGGGTCATACAGAAGCTGGAAATAAGAAGGGAGCTAAGGGGCTCTTACTGTGGGATGGAGTGATGGGTCCAGTCGAGGAGTTTCTCAATGAAGCACAAATGAGAGATATGTCTTCTAAGGTGTCAATATATCACTTGGTGTTGATGCAGCAGAGATGAAAAGATCAGCCTCATTAACTCACCAGAATAAAGCCACTATGGATAAGCTCCGACCTGCGGAAGAGAGATGTGAAAAAGCAGAATTTAGAACCAGAGAGCTTGAGGAACAGGTTGCTGCCCTTGGAGAAGGTATGTCATTGGAGGCTAGCTCATTGCGCAAGTAAGATCCGGGATTTGCGTGTGGCAGAGCAGGTAAATTTTAAAATTTGTATTGAATTTACTTGCCAATTTGTTTTGTCAAAAATTAGGTGATTTGTTTACAGGAAAAAGGTTGTATTACATCAAAGAGAGGTAACATATTTGCAGATATATTTGGATATTGGCTTTGATAATATGAGATCTCATACTTATGGCAAACATTACTTTTTGATATTGCTGTTTTCAAGTTAATAATGTGAGATCTGGTACTTGTAGTGAACACCCTTTTAATGATACTGCCATTTGGAAGAATTTTGAATTCCATCTGATTGAAAATTTGTAAAAAGCTTTATTTTTGTGTTGATTTTAATAATTTGGTAGTTAGTGTTTGTTTTAAATTCTGCAAAATCCATACTGGTTATATATATATATATATATATATATATATATATATAAATGTTTCTCTGAAATTGATGTGATATCCTTGTGACGCGAATGTCTTTAGAAGACTCGTATGTTTTTCTTTCCCACAGTCGCTCATTAAATCCTTGTATTCCAGCATCCACCCACCTGCTATCTGAAAGTTCTATCCAGTCCTCACACCTGCAAAAGGCATAAGACACGGTTGTGGGTTCTTTGAACCCACAATAGCATAAGAATACTATTGCTTACTCCTTGCATCTACAGTAACACATGGCAACTGCTGTGTTCTTCATTCCATAGCTGTGTAAGGCACTGTTCTCTTTTTCCTTTTTATAAATAGTGCAATTCAAAATAATGTTAAACCTCCTGTCATTTGCAATAATACAAAACCCTGTCATCCACATCACATTTAGATAAAGCAAGGCGTTTGCATTAGCATAACAGCATTTTTTTCTTTTTCGTAGCTTTCCATGGGCATTTCTAGCAGTGTCACTCCCTATTGTGACTTCATTCATCATCCTTTATCCTGTGCATAATCTACCTATTACATTTGTTGCCTTCATGGTAACAGTACACATATCACTACTTCCCTTTCATTCCATTTCTGCCATTTACCATCCCCTTTGCTGCCATTTGTAACATATCATCCTTTCACTGCTGCACATCGTCCTCACCATTCACCCTCCACTGTTGCATACCACCACACTTGTTGTTCATGTTCCTGCACATACTCTTCATCATGCTACAAGCACCCAGCACAGGTTTTACACTCCAATTTTCCTTGCCTGTCGTGCCATCATTTAGGATTACACCACTTTGCATATCATTGTTCTCTATCCCTACATAGGATCCATGATCCTGCATTATGAAAATCATGAAATAGGTAAGTCGCCATCCTCATCCTCCAACTAGGCCTAATTCTGGCCCTGACAGGAGAAGCATTGTGAATCCAGTTATTAGTAGAAGCCAGTGAAGGCCTTTTTGCTGTGTGGCATTACCTGTAAACCACCTGAAAATCACCTTAAAAAGGGGTTGCTTGCAGCAACCTGAACATGATCTGTCCCTCAGTACATCTCCCTATTGTACATACCCCCACATATATATATGTATATATACCTATACATAGATATATATACTTATATACATGTGAATATACCTATATATGTACATATATATATAGGTATATATATATCCTTTCCACCTTTTCCATCATTCATATCTTGGTTCATGAACATCCTTTTTTTAGATATCCATGTGATATAGGCCATCATTCTTCTATTTTTCATGTTAACTGAGTTGTTTTTGCAGGAAATATGTAGAGAAGGTCATTATTTGGAATTGTAAAATTGATTTTATGTGTTGTAATAGCTAGATTTGAATGAAAATTTACATTTCCTGCTTTAGGTAGACTGAATGAGCATTGTAACTGTCATGAATGGCTCATTTTCATGCTTTTTGCCTTTATTTCTCAAATTCTCACAATGGTGAAACAAAGATGGCACGTGCACCATTTCGTAAGAGGTAATTAAGTTCTAAGTTGATGATTTACATCAATGGCCATAGTCAGGATGTAAACAAAACTTAGGATTTTTATCTTTTATAAAATTACACTGGATCCACACTGGATCCTTTTTCAAAAATCATCATATTTTCTTTAAATATTTTTCTCTTTTATCAGAATTTAATTTAAAATCAATTCAATATATATACCAATGGCCATAGTCAGGGTATATTGAGAATTAATTTCATTTTAAATTCTATAAAAGCACCAAAAATGTATTTCATTCTTCACTTGAATTTAAATGTGGTTGTTATATAATATATTCAATGACCATAGTCAGGGATATATTGTGTCTTTAACCTCATTTTAATTCGTTTAAAGAATGGAATAGCTTTTCAAAATCCAATTTCAAACTCATTCATCATTTATGGTAGAATTGCATCATATTTTCAAAAATTCCTTTTAAAAATCCAAGTGATTGTTAATATCTCTTCTTCAAATTCCTATTTCAATTCTATCTCATTTCTAAAACTTTGAAATCAAATTCAAAGTTTAAAATTCAATTTGATTTTCTAAATTCCAAATTTAAGTTTCAAATTCAAAGTCCAATTTGACTTTGAAATTCATCTCAAATCAAATTTAAAATTCCAAATCCAAAGTTAGATTTTAATCCCAACTTGGATCCAGATTTCCAAGTACAATCTTCACCTTTTGGATCTCAGGCTTCAGATCCACAATCCAGTTAGGATCCAGAATCCAACTTCATCTTGGATCTCAAATTGCAGATCTGAATTCCATTTAGGATTCAGAATCCAACTTTACTTTGGATCTCAGGCTTCAGATCCACAATCCATTTAGGATCTAGAATTCAACTTCCACTTTGGATCTCAGACTTCAGATTCAAAATCCATCTTAGGATCCAGAGTCCAATTCTACTTTGGATCTCAGACTTCAGATCCAAATCCATTTTAGGATCCAGAACCCAATTCTACTTTGGATCTCATAAATCCATTTTAAGATCCAGAACCCAATTCTACTTTGGATCTCAGACTTCAGATCCAATTCCATTTTAGGATCCAGAATCCATCTTCATCTTGGATCTCAAATTGCAGATCCGAATTCCATTTAGGATCCAGAATCCAACTTTACTTTGGATCTCAAACTTCAGATCCCAATTTCATCTTGGATTCCAAATCTTGAATCCAATTCCATTCAAAATTTCAGATCCAAATTCCATCTTGGATTCCAATTCTAAAATCCAATTCCATTTCACCCCAAAATTCAAATCCAATTCCCATTTTCAAACTCTAAATCTAGAATTCAAATTTTGATCTCAATTTAAAAATCCAGACTTTGGATTCAAATTCCATCTTGAATTCCAACTTTCAAATCAATTCTATTTCTCAAATTCTATTTAGATTTCCAACACTTCATTCTGATTTCAAACTTCAAAAGTTAGAATTCAATTCCATTTCATCTTTATTCTAATTCAAAGTCCATTTATGACTCTGAAGTTTCCTTCCTTCTCCTTTATCTCAGCTTCAAAATCATTTCTCTTAAAGATCCAGATCTATTTTTCCAAGCTCTGATTATTTCAAAAACTTAGAACTTTAAATCTTAAGTTCTAAGTTAGAAACCATTTCTTCACTCTATCATCAGATTCATCTTAGAAACACTTGGAAATTTTCAAAAACATCTTTCAAAAGAGAGCATACATCTTTGCATTGCACAAGCATGATTCTTTGTGCATTTAGACTTAGGATAAATTCTTAGATAATTTCTTAGCAAAGCAAAAGGCATGAATTCGACCCTTGGTTCGATTACCCCTGGTAAAGGTGCCAGGAACGGTCGAACCTCGTACCGACGAGCGTATCCAATCTCCCAGTTTTCCCGCAAATATTTCAAAACGGAGGCGAGTTATTTTCTTAAAAAATTTCAAATTAAGGTCAAGTGAGACCCCGCAAAAGAGTTCCTCTTCTCCCTTCTTTTCTCTTCTCTCTTTCTTTCTGTCTTTTAATTTCTCCCTTTAAAAAGGAGGAAATAGAGGTTGGAAAGGAAAAGAGAAGGAAAAGAGAGAATATTATGAGAGAAAAAATTTTGCGATGATCACACCAACCTAATTCTCAGCAGCGGGAAAAGAATCAGGAAAAACCAAAGCGCAAGGATTGGGGTCCTGACCGCGAATTCACCCCTTTGGAGCAGACACTCGATGAGTGTGATCATCGCAAAATTTTTTCCCTCGTAATATTCTCTCTCTTCCTTCTCTTTTCCTTTTCAACCTCTTATTTTCCTCCTTTTTGAGGGGAGAAAGATAAAAGATGGAAAGAAAAGAGAGAAGAGAAAAAAAAAAGAGAAAAGAAAGAAGAGAAAAGAAAGAAAAGAAGAGGAATTCTTTTGTGGGTCTCACTTGACCTTAATTTTGAAGAATTTTGAAATAACTCGCCTCCGTTTTTGAAATATTTGCGGGAAAATTGGGAGACGGGATCCGCTCGTCGGTACGAGGTCCGACCGTTCCTGGCGCCTTTACCAGGGGTAATCGAACCAATGGTCAAATTAATGTCTTTTTGCCTTGCTAAGAATTTATCTAAGAAATTATTCTAAATCTAAATGCACAATGAATCATGCTTGTGCAAATGCAAAGATGTATGCTCTTTTTGAAAATATTTTGAAGAATTCCAAGTGTTTCTGAGATGAATCTGATAAAGTGAAGAAATGATTTCTAACTTAGAACTTAAGATTAAAGTTCTAAGTTTTAGAATATTCAAGAGCTTGGAATATGAGTCTGGATTTGGAAAAATGATCTTGAAATTGAGAGGAAAAGAGAAGAAAGGAAATTTTAAAGTCATAAATGGATTTTGAATTAGAAATTTGGACTTTAAGTTTTTGGAATGGAATTGAATTCTATCTTTGAAATTTGAAGTCAAAAATGAAATGTGGGAAGAATAAAATTGATTTGAAAGTTGGAATTCAAGATGGGATTAAAATCAAAAATCTGGATTCTAAATAGAGTTGGAGATTGAATTCTGGATAGGAGTCAGATCTGAAATCTGAAAAATGAAAGTGGAATTGTTTTTTTTTGGAATTTTGAGATCTGAGATGGAATTGGGATTGGCTTTGAGAATTGGAATTTAAAGTGGAATTTGAATTTGAAGTTTGAGATCCGAGATAGGGTTGGACTCTGGATCCTAAGATGGAATTGGATCTGAAGTTTGAGATCCAAAGTAGAATGGGATTCTGGATCCTAAACTGGACTTGGATATGAAATCCGAGATCCGAGGTGAATTGGGTTCTAGATTTCTAAAGAATGGATTTTGGATCTGAAGTCTGAGATCCAAAGTAGAATTGGATTCTGGATCCTAAGAAATGAAATTTGGATCTGAATCTGAGATCCAATAGTAGAATGGGATCTGAATCCTAAATGGATTTTGGATCTGAAGTCTAAGATCCAAAGTAGCATTGGGTTCTAGATCCTAAAGGGAATTTGGATCTGTAATTCGAGATCCAGAGTGGAATTGGAATTTTGGACCCTAAGATGGATTTGGATCTGAAGTCTGAGATCCAAAGTAGAGTTGGATTCTGGACCCTAAGAGTTGGAATTTGGATCTGAATCTGAGATCTCATGATAAAATGAGGGTCTGGATCCTAAATGAAGTTTGGATCTGTGATTGGAGATCCAAAGTAGAATAAAGATTTGGATCCTAAATGGAATTTGGATCTGTGATGGGAGATCCAAAATGGAATAGAGTTTTACACTTGGAAATCTGGGTCCAAGTTGAGATTAACTTTGTATTTTGGGTTTCAAAAGTCCAAATGGGACTTTTGAAGATGGATCTGGGTTTTGGAAACCCAGATTGAACTTTAGGAAGGTTTGGATTGAGATTCAGAATCAATCTCAACTTTTATTTAAAACTTGAAGAAAACTTGATTTTGAATCAGAAGATGGATCAGAAACTTCAAAGTTAAATTGAACTTTGAAATTGGATGTTGAATTGAGTTGGAATTTTGGATTTTTCAAAATTGATTTGAGAATTTGAATTTATAAATGAACTTCAAAGTCAATTTTGAATTCGGAGCTTGAATTTGGAATGAGTCAAGAATATAAAGATGGAATTTTGAAATTTCAAAGTCAAATTGGACTTTGAACTTGGAATTTAAATCTTTGAGATAAGATAGAAGAATGAATTAAACTATAGACTTGAGAAAGATATTTGAGATCACTTGGATTTTGGAAAAGAATTTTGAAAAATATGATGTAATTCTATCCTATATGATGAATGAATTTGAATAAGTTTGAAATTTGGAATTTTGGAAATCATATCTCATTCTTCAAGTGAATTTAAACAAGACTAATGATATAATACATTCCTGACTATGGTCATTGAATGTATTATATAATAGTCATATCTAAATTCAAGTGAAGGATAATATACCCTTTTGGTGCTTTTATAGAATTTAAAATGAAATTAACCCTCAATATACCCTGACTATGGCCATTGGTATATATTTTGAGTTAATCCTAAGTTAAATTCTGATAAAAGGAAAAAAATATTTTGAGAAAATATGATGGATTTTGAAAGTGGATCCAGTGTGGATCCGATGTTATTTCGTAAAAGATAAGAATTCTAAGTCTTGTTCACACCCCGACTATGGCCGTTGATGTAAATCGTCAACTTAGAATTGACTTACCTCTTTACGAAATGGTGCACGTGCCATTCGTGTTTCACCATTGTGGGGATTTTGAGAAATAAAGGAAAAATGCATGGAATAAACCATTCATGGTGTTCTATAATGCTCATTCATTCTACCTAAAGCAAGAAATGTAAATTTTTATTAAGATCTAGCTATTACAATGGGTAGAATCAAGTTTACAACCCCAAGTAATGATATCTTCCATAATTCCTGCAAAACAACCGGGTTAGTAATGAAAAGGAAAAAGAAAATCATATATATATATATGGAAATCAAAAAGGGGTCATATGTTAAGATATGTATGATACAAAGGATGAAAGAGATGGCATGTATACTTATATACATTCATGCCTACACACACATATATAAATATGCACATATGTACATGTATATAAGTATATATATATATATATATATTCATATATATATATATATATATATATTTATTTATATATGTATGTGTATATATGTGTGTCATATGTGATATACATCCAAGGTAGGTGGATAAGAATGCTGCTGTGTATTTAAGAAATGTGGCAGTGACCTAGTGATGGAGCTAAACTATTGATGATGAAAACATGCTGATGAGTAGAGGAGGGAAAATGCAAGAGATGGGGTTCAGGGAATGAGGTAATCATACAGCCGGTTGATGCTGTGTAAGACAACTTGATGCTGCAACAAGTGCAGCTGGGGTTTATACAAGAAACGAAATGACATGGGGTGTGGGTTATGTACAGGATAATGGTATGAACAGTGTGTTTTGCAGGAGATCTGCATAAGATGTACATAAGAGGTGTAATGGCTACAGGTTGATTGAAGGTGGAATATAGCCATGGTTTGGCTATCCTGAGTTTGACTTTCTAATCAGCAAAATGGAAGTCATTACAAACCAGAGATCTGCCTTGCTGAAGGGTTACCTTTCTTGCAAGATGGACTGACAAACGTTGTGTCACAGCTCTGGGTATCATCAGCAGGAGTCCAGCAACAAGACGATGGCTCAGAACAAGCAGGCTCAATTGTTGAAAATCCATGAATCTACGCAGAACTAGCTACAACTCTAGGTGGGTCTCTTGAATTCAGGAAAACAAGGGAAAAGATATGCAGAAATGCTAAGCAGAAAGATGGTAAAGTGTGCATAAAGAATGCAACAGTGCTGTAAATGTGTTGTGTAACAGGTGGGGATGAGATGCTTGGGTGGCATGGTCGGCTGTCATTGAAATAATGAGAGAATACAACAAGGCGTTGTATTGTTATGGAAATGATTAATGAAGTAGTGATGGGAATTTGCTGCTGGAGCTTTTGATGATGGACTGGGCTTTCGCAAATGCTCTGTAAAGATTGTAATTCCAGCGTAGCCGAGAACTTCTCTTCCGAGACAAATCTCGGAGTTGTGCCTTATTCTTGAGACGAAACCTGGCTGCCTTTGATTGTGTCCATGTAATGAACCTCTTTCTTCAATCCTTTCAGCAACTTGATTTGAATTTTTACAGTTGAATGAATGAACATCAAGTCCAATGGATGATTGGACATGTTTCCAGTTGAGCAGTTGTTGGTGCTCAAATCTCTAACCCAAACTTGATTTGAAATGGTAGAGGTAATGACTTGGGGGATATGGAAAGGAAACCCAAGTAACAGGAAAAATACACCTCACTGGAGCTGTCACATAGTGGTTTATGCAAAGATGTACCTTGAGATGTCGGTCCTCCTTACAAAGAAATTCGCTTAAATCCTACAGTTTCTCCAGACCTGTCCGTTTGGAATTCAGGGATTTTTTATAACAACCATCATCAGATGGTTTTCGAAGCTATCTTTAATATATTTCAATCATGGGACACCCTTTTCATGAGCTATTCATGAATGTTACATGGAGATTATGAAGACAATGCAAATAATACAGATGAACTATAGACAATGTTGCTGTTTTATGAATCAAGAGACACACATGGATTTTGTGGACTAATAACTCATAATATTATGAAACTTTTTAGGAGCATTAATGATATGAAACAGCGCAACAACTAATTTCTAGGACAAGATGCTGAATTCTTTCAAATCTCAGAAATTACAGTCAAAAAGAAAAGAAGAAAAAAAAAATGAATCTGAATTCAAGATTTATCAGCAGGACAGTTCTCACAAGTGCTTCACTCAGCTCACAACGACTGAGTTCAAACAAAAACTTTCTAAAACCTTCAGCAATTCATTTAAGAGATTTTTTTTTAGAAGATCGAAGTGATCAACCTACATGAATAAGTTAGACCCTGAAGTTTTAAATGTGGCTTTCAATTTTCCAGTGGGTGACCTAATCTTCTTGTATATCAAGGAAAACTCGATTTTAGAATCATGGACTTGCTTGGTACTCTCTCTTTCTCCCAATGTGCTAGGACAGGGTAAGTTGACAAATGTCATTAGAAAGCCATGACAGATAAAAAAAAACAATCAAGGAAAAGATGCACAAGCACATAAAGCCAACACATCCCTAATGGCTCAAATAGGATATATATACACGAAATATATACAGCTTAGCAAGTCAGAGGAAATAAACACTGAAGCTAGCGTTAACTTAGCCTGGAAGTAAGTAGGCATCATTCGACCGTAATCCCTAAGCTGATCTGAAGCAGATGACAGTAACTGTGAAAGTTGTGTGCAAAAGTCCTTCATTGGATTGAGCAGGGCTTTACCACAGATCGTGTGTAGCCATGTTAATCCGGGCATAGGAAACACAGGTTGAGCACATGAAACTCCCTAGACCCAACGAATCTACCATCTGACCAACAATTAGAATTCCATTGATCAAGGGAGCCTCAATGTTCTTAAAGCATTGGAAGGGCATGTTATTTCGTTGATTGAATAAGCTGAATTGCAATTGCTCATGCAAATTAGCTAACCCATAACTCTGATGACCTCACACAAACTGAGTGACCATCTGTGAAGACACCAGTTAAGTTATAATGTTTTAGTTGGAACTAGACAAGGTGGAATCCCTTGATTGATTTCTGGAATGTGGGATTTACAACCGCCGAGTCATTGAATCAATGTACCACTATTCGACATATTATATTCAGATTAAATCCCAGCTTCAGATCGACACTTGTTCATTATATGCGTATAATGACGCCTAAGAGGCTGAAGTAGCATAAGTTCTGTAAGACAATTTCCAGAAATTCCAGCATGATCATATCAGTGGGTATTACGAATACATATATGGACTAAATGTATACAGTATAATATACAAAATGAAACAGGGACTAAAATACAAATCTGAGATTGTAAACAAAAAAAAGAATAAAATATGGAAAGCATATTGATCTGAGATGCATGAGGACCATAAAAAAAAAACAGAAGACTCAGTAAGTATTAATACCGTGAGTCATAATTTGAACATGGATTTGAAGGTAAAGAAACTGGAAATCTGCCATTTAATCTAATGCCAATATTGACTTAAACGAAAGCAAATAATCGAACCTTTGAGATCATAATGCCAGCAAAATTTGTAATAGGGTGAAAGTCAGCAGGAAAAATCGGGCATGGATCCAGGTGAATCACGTAAAGGTTTCAAGTCTGATAATTTGAGCACCATCACAATGAACTTGCAGGGCGAGTAAAACAGAATGGTAGGAGAGATGTTGGAACGTATTTGTTCCATCATTTTTGCACAAGGGATGGGTTGTGATTGCTATATGCAATCCCATCCCACCCGTGGTGCGTCAATAGGAGTTTAAGCAAATAAAATGAAGTGAATAACAAGAAAATTTCAGAGACAATCAGGGAGAGAGAGGAAGCTTACTTGCTTTTTTGCAGGGGAGGTGCCGTGAAGAGGATTGGTGGCTGCTGCTTGCAGAGGATGAATGAAGTGGAGGACTGTGGATCCTTCAGGGGAAAACCTCGATCAGAAGAAATGTTGATGAAAAAGAAACCGGATGAAGTTCATGGATGATCGATGCCAGAAGAAAAAAAAAAGTCCATCCTCGATCATTGGTGAAGGCCTCTTCTTAAAGAGCGAGTGGAAGGCTCCCGAAAGTGGTTCGTTGGAGATGGAAGGTGGAGAGAGAAGGGGCGGTTTCGTGATGGAGGGTGGAGAGAGACCCAGCGGTTTCGTGATGGAGGGTGGAGAGAGACCCAACGGTTTCGTGATGGAGGGTGGAGGGAGGTCGGCCATGGAGGGCTTGGGCGACGAAGAGGGTTTCGGGAGAGGCGGTTGCGCTCTTCTCCCATCTCCTTCCTTACGAAGGGTAAAAAGAAAACCCTAAAAAAAACCTATTTTGCAGAAGGGGCCCCTTGTTATTTCGAAAATTTACAAAGAGGGGGCTCCTGAGGCTTTTAGCAAAATATCGATTTTTAAAAGTCTCAAACTCATTCGTTTTTCTCGAAATTTTCCCAATTTTTGGTTTTTGGTGTTATTTTTCCATTTTTTTTGTATTTTTAAGTAAAAATCCTAAGATTTGAGAAAATAAAAGATTAAAACTAAATTTTTTTGTTTTTGCAAAAATATTTACAAAAGGGAGTTTTTTTGAGAATTTAAAAGCTATTTTGAGAAAATTTCCTCAGAAATGGGTTTTTGATCCGGATTTTGAGGAAATATGGATTTAAAGTACTAGATTCGGATCCGGAGTTGATTTTGAATATATCAATATGGAATTCAATCCAGAAAATCTGAAGAATGATTGAATTTTAGCTTTGATTTTCTCAGAAGATGGAGTCAGGGGCAAAAAGGGTCATTTTTACAAAACTTTGAAAAATTTGGGGTGTTCACAATGAGGTTCTGGAATATATGCTCACAAAGAATATGATTCGTCTGCCAAAAGTTGCCGATCCTTTAGTAGTCTTGGGCAGCTTCAAGGAACAGTTCTGCAAGTATCACCTAGCAGTAGGGCACAACACAGAGCATTGCTTCGTTCTGAAAAATATCGTCTAGGACTGCATCGATAAACACCTTCTGATAGAAGAGAAAACTGAAGAGCAGCCTGTCGTCCTGACATAGCCTTTTTCAGATCGTTCAAAAGGCCGATGACACTAGAGTCTTTTCTGTTATCCTCCATTTTCTTTATCAAACCATCCTGTAAGGGCAAGTCAGCCCGAGTCTTTTTACGACCTTGTGGTCAAAGATGCTTGTAAATATTTCAGTCTTTTCTATCAGTTTTACTTATAAATGAAATGTCAATTTCCTTCCTATCTTTGAGGTTCAATTCTTATTTCTTTTCGCAATATTGGGGCATCTTTTATTGTTTAAATTTTCATTTACACTTCAAAATATTCTTTTGCATCAAATTCCTATTTTTTTCAAAAAAGCGAGACAATCCTGACATCATTCATGAGAGAAATGATATTACCTATGAGGGTCTTTAAAAAATCATGAATTTTTTTCATATTTTAGTCTGACCTTTTTCAAAGATCAACCCTCGTGTTGATTCTCTTTTCCAAAAGAATAGGTTTTCAACTATTATATTCAAAGATCAACCCTTGTGTTGATCATATTTTCCAAAATTGGTTTTTCGAATCATTATGTTCAAAAATCAACCCTCGTGTTGATCATATTTTCTAAAAAATTGGTTTTTGAACCATTACATTTCAAAGATCAACCCTTGTGTTGATCATATTTTCTAAAAATTTGGTTTTTGAACTATTGCATTTCAAAGATCAACCTTCGTGTTGATCATATTTTCTAAAAATTTGGTTTTCAAACCATTGCATTCAAAAATCAACCCTTGTGTTGATCATATTTTCTAAAAATTGATTTTGAATAATTACATTAAAAAATCAACCCTTGTGTTGATCATATTTTCTAAAAATTGATTTCGAATCATTGCATTCAAAGATCAACCCTCGTGTTGATCATATTTTCTAAAAATTGATTTCGAATCATTACATTCAAAGATCAACCCTCGTGTTGGTCATATTTTCTAAAAATTGATTGCGAATCATTGCATTCAAAGATCAACCCTCGTGTTGATCATATTTTCTAAAAATTTGGTTTTCAAATCATTGCTTCAAAAAAATTAACCCTTATGATGATCTCTCGTGAATGATCCCCTTTCAAAGATCAGCTCTCGCAGTTAATCTTTCTTTCTAAAAATGATTATTCTCATATTCTTCTCTCATTTTAAAGATCCCACATGCAGGCAGGATCAAATTCTTTTCTCAATTTTTATCAACTTTTTGTTTATCAATCTTTATCAGTTTTATCGACTTTTATTCTTTTTTATTGATTGTTCATCCATTTTATTAATTCTTCTTGTCAATTCTTATTTCAAAAATACCCTTTCAGGTTAAGGGATAAACCTGATGCCTCCTTTCAATGAGGTATTATTTTTATTATTTTTCCCCCCCTTCAGGTTAAGGGATAAACCTGAAACCTCATCCTACGAGGTCCTTCTTTCTTCAGGATAATGGATAGTCCTGAGTGTATTTCTCTTTTAAAGCTTTATTAATCTCTGCTAAATCTTTTTTTTCATCCAATTTTATCAATTTTTAATTAAATGTTAATTCTTTCAATTCTTTATCAAAGCTTTTCATCAACTTTTTGCCTAAATTTTATTCCTTTCCCATTGAGGATAAGGGATAATCCTGAAACCACTCATAGGAGCAACGATGCTACCTGTGAGAATTCATTTAGAAAGATAAATTTCATAATTTTCCTTGATTCTTCTTAACAAATCTTCCATAAATTTCTATCTTTTCTTGTCAGTTCTTCGCAAATATTATATCTTCCCCATTCAAGATAAGGGGTTAATCCTGAAAATCAGGCCACATACAGCTTAACTATGATGGTCTATTTTAATCCACAAGTTGAATCCTTTCTTCTTTAGGTTGAATTCCTATAGAATCAAAAGCTCGTAGGTTGAACCCCTGTCAAACCAATATGACTCATAGGTTAAATCCTTTCTCAAACCAAAATTCCTTCTTAACCCGATCGATCTTTAGGCTGAACTCCTACTGATCATCGAGCTTTAGGTTGAAACCTTACTGATTCGCAGTACTTAGGTTGAAATCCTTTAGGACCATTCCTTCCATCGATCTTTAGGCTGAACTCCTACTGATCAGCGATCTTTAATTTTGAAATCCTACTGATTCGCAGTCCTTAGGTTGAAATCCTTTAGGACCATTCCTTCCATCGATCTTTAGGCTGAACTCCTACTCATCAACAAGCTTTAGGTTGAAATCCTACTAATTCGCAGTCCTTAGGTTGAAATCCTTTAGGACCATTTCTTCCATCGATCTTTAGGCTCAACTCCTACTGATCAGCGAGCTTTAGGTTGAAACCCTACTGATTCGTAGTCCTTAGGTTGAAATCCTTTAGGACCATTTCTTCCATCGATCTTTAGGCTGAACTCCTACTGATCAACGAGCTTTAGGTTGAAACCCTACTTATTCGCAGTCCTTAGGTTGAAATCCTTTAGGACCATTCCTTCCATCGATCTTTAGGCTGAACTCCTACTGATCAACAAGCTTTAGGTTGAAATCCTACTGATTCGCAGTCCTTAGCTTGAAATCCTTTAGAACCATTCCTTCCATCGATCTTTAGGCTGAACTCCTATTGATCAAAGAACTTTAGGTTGAAATCCTACTGATTCGCATTCCTTAGGTTGAAATCTTTTAGGACCATTCCTTCCAGCGATCTTTAGGTTGAAATCCTACTGATTCGCAGTCCTTAGGTTGAAATCTTTTAAGACCATTCCTTCCATCGATCTTTAGGCTGAACTCCTACTAATCTGCAAGCTTTAGGTTGAAATCCTACTGATTCGCAGTCCTTAGGTTGAAATCCTTTAGGACCCTTTTCTTCCATCGATCTTTAGGCTGAACTCCTACTGATCAGCGAGCTTTAGGTTGAAATCCTATTGATTCGCAGTCCTTAGGTTGAAATCCTTTAGGACTATTTTTTCCGTCGATTTTTAGGCTGAACTCCTACTGATCAACAAGTTTTAGGTTGAAATCCTACTGATTCACAGTCCTTAGGTTGAAATCCTTTAGGACCCTTTTCTTCCATCGATCTTTAGGCTGAACTCCTACTGATCAACGAGCTTTAGGTTGAAATCCTATTGATTCGCAGTCCTTAGGTTGAAATCCTTTAGGACCATTTCTTCCGTCGATTTTTAGGCTGAACTCCTACTCATCAACAAGCTTTAGGTTGAAATTCTATTGATTCAAAGTCCTTAGGTTGAAATCCTTTTAGGACCCTTTCCTTCAATTGATCTTTAGGTTGAACTCCTACTAATTTGCAGTTCTCATTTTGAATCCCCTTCAGACCATTCATAAATAAATTTGTAGATTGAATTCCTACCAATCCATATTCTTCTGTGGTTCTTAGGTTGAATTCCTATCAAACCAAATTCATCTTTCAAAAAGTAAATCTGTAGGTTGAAATCTTGCCGATCTATATTCTTTTGCGGTTCTTAGGTCGAATTCCTACTGAACCAAAATTCATTTCTTTCCAAAATTTCAGTCTATAGGTTGAATTCCTACCGATCTATATTCTTTTGCAGTTCTTAGGTTGAACTCCTATTAAGTCAAAAATCGTTTTTCCAAATTTTAATCTGTAGGTTGAAATCCTACTAATCCATATTCTTTTTATGGTTCTTAGGATGAATTCCTATCGAACCACATTCATTTTTCAAAAAGTAAATTTGTAGTTTGAAATCCTACTAATCCATATTCTTTTACGGTTCTTAGGATGAATTCCTATCGAACCGCATTCATTTTTCAAAAAGTAAATCTGTAGTTTAAATTCTTGCTGATCTATATTCTTTGGAAGTTCTTAGGTTAAATTCCTATTGAACCAAATTCATTTTTTCAAAATTTTGGTTTGTAGGTTGAATTCTTACCAAATCAAATATTCTTTTACAGTTCTTAAGTTAAATTCCTATTAAACCAAACTCATTCTTCAAAAATTCAGTCTATAGATAAATTCTTTTGCAAATTCTTAGGTTGAATTCCTATTAAATTAGTTTCATTTTTCAAAAATTCCATCTGTAGGATGAATCCCTACGGATCCAATATTTTTTACGACTCTTAGGTTGAGTCCCTATTTGGTCAATGTTGTGTGATAAAACCCAATATTTTCATGTTATTTCTTCCAAAATTTCAGCTAAAGGATGTATCAAAATCCATATTGAGTGATTATTTCACAAAGAATTCTCAAAAAACTTTGCCAATTCGCTAAAAATACTTGTTGATTCTAATAAATCTTACTACACAAAAGAATCACCTCAGATTACCTCTAATATTTCTTTCCAAAAGGGTGAAACTTTTTGCAGAAAGAGGTAAAATTCAAATCATTTCCTGTTGATCAACCAAAAGGATGTAAGAAATGTTCTCGGTATGATTAGTGAAAGAAATCTTCAATGATGTTGAAAAGCCAAAAGCGAATTGATATTAATCATTGCTATGGCGCATGTTTTAAGACGACTTTCTAGCAATCAGGCAGTGGAAATATCTCGAGCTATAAAAAGAATTCACTCAATCCATGTCTTCTTAAAGTTGCAATCAAATATCCGCAAAAGGGATCTCTCAATTGTCGTCAAGATGAAGACGAATATGCGAGCTAGACCCCTGGGGCCAAAGAAGATTTGAATCATCTCCGAGATGAAGGAGTTTGTGAAGGATCCTTCCAGGGAAAGTTTAGATCACCGTTGAGATGAAGGCGAGTGCGATGAACCTACGGACAAACCCTAAAAGATCATTGATTTCGGCTATCATCTAAAGACCTTTTGAGCCAATATCATCAATAGAATCCCTAAGATAAAAGGAGGATCGGAACATCTCCAAGATGAAGGAGTTTGTGACGTACCCTTCCCCGAAAAAGAGAGAAAAGTCAGGACATCTCCAAAATGAAGGATGATGTAAAAGCCTGAGAAAGTGTAATGACTCAAAAAGAGTGCAAAAGGATCATCATGGGAAAACACTCAGATATCAAACTGCCAAAGTTGCCAGAAGTCAGCTTTTCTCATGAAAAATTCCTTTATCAATATCTTTTCACTACTTGCTTTTATGAAATTAAGGATATTTCTTCTATTCTCATATCAGGGAAATGGATAGCTTCCTTGAAGAAAATCATCAGCGCTAAAATTTTGAATTTGACTCTTAGAACTGAGGAGTTAACCTCATTGGAGGAAATACTCTAGGTAAGAGAGGGAATATCTTTGCACATACGTGCACATTTCCAAGCATTTGAATCAGCTATAATTTTATCTTATTGGCAAAATTTTCTGGCTATTCCAAGAATGAAATAAACATTCAATATTCATTTTGATGCAACCTAGCGTTGTTTATATCTTTCAGAAAGAGTTGCCTCATTCAGTTGAAGTATTTCTTCCTGTCCCATCACGATTTCTTCAGTCGAGAATTCCGTATGGTCGTTCCCACTCAGGTTAAGGGTCAAAACCTGAATTTTTTGCGAAAGGTCATTGATTTCAAAAGCTATTTCAGTCTCAGCGATGAGACGCCCCAATTCTTCCCCTTTTCAAAGCTTTAGGGAACCCTATTTTTCGCCTTTCGCAAAACCCCTTTTGGATTTATTCGTCCAAATTCCGAAGGTCCCATTATGGTTTCTCCATTTGAGAAAACCCGTATGGTAGATTTTCTATTCAGGTTTAGAGTTAACACGGAACCTTGCTTCGCGAGGTATCTTCCTTGCAGGTTTGGGTTAAACCTGAGTCTCGTTCCAACGAGATTCCTCGTTCTGATGAGATGTTTCCTTCCAGTCCCATCATGGCTCTTCCCATCAAGGAATCCATGTTTCATATATCCATTCAGGATAGGATCTTACCTGAGCTTCATTTCACGAGGCATTTCCCAAAATGTCCCATCAAGGTTCTCATGAATTCCTTTCCTCATTCAATTCATTTTGATATATCTTTGTCCCATCCAGGTTAAGGGCTAAACCTGAATCATTCCAAAAAAAACATATCTTATCTCACCCATGAGACTTGATCGAAATTCTTATTTTTCACCATTTTTCAGGATTTTCATCCAAAGTCCCATCACGACTTCCTCATTTTCTACTCAATCATATCATTTTCGAGGATTTCGTCTCCCCAAAATCATTCAAGATAAGGTTTTTAAGCTTGAAGAGTCACATTTTCAAACTAATTCTTCCACACCCAGTTCAGATCTGCTGACTGGGGCATTTTCAAAATTTGGAGTGTTATCTTTGCCACTAAGTTCGGTTTTCAACCGGCTTAGTAGCAAAGAGGGGCATCTGTGAACACCCCAAATTTTTCAAAGGTTTATAAAATGACCTTTTTGCCCCTGACTCCATCTTCTAAGAAAACCAAAGCTAAATTTCAGTCATTCTTCAGGTTTTCTGGATTAAATTTCATATTGATATATTCAAATTCGATTTCAGAGCTGAACCCAGTGTTTAAGGTTCAAATTTGAGCCTCGTTATTCAAATTTACAAAACAAAATTATAAAATACCAAAAACATTTTCTGAATGGCTCAAATAGCTCATTCGACACCCATTTGGATCCACTATTTTTATATTTTCTCGATTTAAGGTCCAAACCTCGAATATCACCTTAAATTCCAGATCCAAATTCGCTCTCTAAAGAATTTTTCATAGAAATAGCTTTTAATTCTCAGAAGAACTCTCTTTTGTAAATATTTTTGCAAAAATACAAAAAAATCAGTTTTAAATCTTTATTTCCTCGCAAATCTTAGGATTTTATTCTAAAAATACAAAAAAATGAAAAAAACAACACAAAAACCAAAAAAATCAGAAAATATGGAGCTCAAAACCTTTTAAAAACTTGTCGTTTTCTAAAAACCTCATTTTAAAACCATTTTTTTATATAAAATTTTTTGTCGAAGGAGCCTCTTTTTGGAAAACCCGAAAAAAAACAATTTTTCACGAACCTTCCAAACCCTCCCTTTTTCTCTCTCTCGCCCGATTTCTCTCAGAGCTTTTCCTTAGAAACCCTATCTCTCCTTGGCAGACTCTCAGCCTCCCCTCCATCGCACCCCCTCTTCTCCATTAACCACCCATCCTCCGAACCCCCTTCCATCGCCCTTCATCTTCAACTGATTTCACCTCTCGAACCTTCTCTTCCTCCTTAAAAGGGCACGCAGGAAGCCCCATTCGCTCGCCCGTTATCACCCCCGCACCCTTACTCTCATCCACTGATCCGTCTTCTACCCTTCTGTGCCTTTTCTTCCTCTTCCCATTTACCCCTCTTCTGCACTTGGGTTCTGAAGGAGACTTGCAGTTGAAGCCTCATCTAAATTACCTCCAAGCTTCAGAATCTCTGAAGAGCCATGATCAATCAATCTGGCAACAATCAGCGTCTTCAATTCCGGCAATACAAGCAAATCAGTGACAGAGGCGAGACCTCTCCTCCCCCTTTCAAAATTCCTGCAAGATTACGGTAAGAATTCCTCCTCTCCCTTCTACTTCTTCTGATTTGTTTTCTTTCTTTTTTTGGGTTTTCTGTTTTTTTTTTCCTCTTCCATAAAAAGCACCGTCGATAACGTTGAGTTGCCTATGGCAATTCCAACCTACCTTGTGCAAAAGCAACGAAATGTTCTCGTTCCAACATCGTTTTTCCTTTTTTTTTTATAATTTATTATCGAGTTTCAATGTTTTTTTTTATATGCATGTTGTGATTACGATTTATGTTCCATCTTATTTCCTCTTCTTTATTTCAGTTCTATATTGTATTTTCTTTTCAGTTTTCTTATTCTTTTATTCTTTCTTTCTTTTCTTTTTTTTTTTCCTTTTTTTTTTTATTCGTTTGTTAAGTTCCGTTGTGTTATGATCAAACATCTATTTCTACTTAGTGTTTTCCCTGGGTCAATTTACATCTCTTATGTTACATTCTCTTTCTTTTATCATTTCATTCACTGTGTTCATCGTGTTGTTTCATGAATACGACTATTTCTTTCTGTTTGAATCTCTTCCTTCTTAATTTCAGGTATGACCATCGGCTGTAAGAATCATTTAGGATCATTATGATGAATGCAGTATATAGGATTCCATTGTCATTAACATAATTTAGGCATCTATCGAGCCATCCACCCATTAGGATTCGTGTCTCCTCCATTGCAATTTTGAAATTATAAAGTACATGCATCTATGGATCATATGTTGAGGCTTTGCATTTTTTTTAGGTATATACCCCCGCTCATCTATTCATCCCATACTCTCATTCAGATTCATGCTTTTCGTATCTCCTTTTGAGTCACTTTATTTATTTATTTATTTATTTTTAGCATCTCATTAATAGCATCTTGCTTTGTTTCATCGCTGCCCCATTAGCTTCATTGCTGTTAAGACGCCCACTGGTGGCGTGTCAAGCCCTTCATTCAGCCTCTCCTTGAGCTCAAGTTCTGGTGCTTCATAGCAAAAGCGTTCTGTATTTTATTTTATTTTTTCTGTTATGACATTCCTTTT
The DNA here is from genome assembly GCF_984573655.1 of Nuphar pumila. Classification (NCBI taxonomy): domain Eukaryota; kingdom Viridiplantae; phylum Streptophyta; class Magnoliopsida; order Nymphaeales; family Nymphaeaceae; genus Nuphar; species Nuphar pumila. Next base: position 45,076,839 of record NC_143257.1, read on the forward strand.
AGTGCCTGATGCTCTAGTTTTCTGTCTTATACTGTTGGGTCACTGGACAATCCCCTTTGTCCTTACCATGAAATGCCAGATTCTACACATGGGTAAGTATGAATGTGTATCATTCAGCAAGCAAGGGTGCACAGGGAAGAAACCCTCTGCTAGCAACGCTTCCAAAGTTTGATCCCTAGGTGTCGGCCTCGAATTAGGAAAAGATACAGGACTTCAGACTGTGGTATGTATTCCTCGGACTTAACTCTATGTTTATCAAAGCTACTCTTCTCATATGGTTTAGCAATACTCTCTAGCAATGAAATGAATTCAGCAAGTGATTCAACCTGTTTTGGATTTTGAGTCATTATGTTCTGAAACTTTACTCAATGGTCTTAAAGATAAAATGGAAATACCACAGGGGTACAGATGATGAACTTCATTATGGGACCGTCATTCACCTCTTGCGCTGTATTTATCGATCTAGTGGTAACAAAGAGATACAGCATTTCACAATTTTAGAGTCATGAGCAGAATTTGTCAATGTTTATCTTTTACTATTACCTTTGTACCTGTGAACACTCCAAATTTTTCAAAGATTTACAAAATGACCTTTTTGCCCCTGACTCCATCTTCTGAGAAAATCAAAGCGATTTCAAAGCTAAATTTCAGTCATTTTTCAGATTTTCTGGACTAAAAACCATATTGATCCATTTAAAATTGATTTCGGGTCTGAACCCAGTGTTCTAAATCCAAATCTGAACCCCGTTGTCCGATTTCCAAAATAAAATCGCAAAAATACCAAAAAAAATGATTTTGAAAGGCTCGGGCGGCTCATTCAGCACTCTGATGGATCCTCGGCTCTATATTTCTCAATTCGAGGTTGAAAACCTCGAATATGTCTCAAAAATTCGGACATAGACACATTTTTTGAAGAAATTTTCTCAAAATAGCTCAGAAAAATTCCCTTTTGTAAATATTCTACAAAAACACAAAAATTAGTTTTAAATCTTTTATTTCTCGTAAATCTATAGGATTTTATTCTAAAAATACAAAAAAAATAGAAAAATAACATAATAACCAAAAAAATCAAGAAGAGCTACAAAGAAAACGGATGATTTTCAAGCATTTGAAGCCATTTTACCAGAAACCTCATTTTCAAAACCATTTTGTAAAAATTTCCTAAAAAGAGGACCATCTTTTTGAAAAAAGGGAAAAGCTTTAACGGGTTCCTCCCGCACCTCTTTCCTCCTCTTTCCATCGTTAATCTCAAAACGGCCTTCTTCGCTCTTCACCCTCGATCTTCAACTGACCTTCTTCTCGAACCTTCGTTCTTCCCCTTTAAGAGCAGCACTCGGGGAAGAACGAGGGATCCCATTTTTTTTTTTCGCATCATCAACCTTCTCTAAGTAATACATCGTTCATCGGGTTCTTCCTGAGAACGAAATTTTCCAGTCCAATTTTCACCCAACAAACCGCCCCTCCAAGCCACTGAAGGACTCCTTCATTCCAGATTTCTGCTTCGACCATCGATTTTTCTTGAGAATAAAGGACTTCAGTCCATCCAGCATCTCTCTCATCCAGGAATTTCACTGGCGATCGGATTCTCCATCTTCCCTCCCCTGCAAGGACAAGAAGAGGAATTCCCCCGCAGCCTCCTGTAAGGGATTCAATCCTCCACAAACAAGGTGAGTGCTCTTTTTCTTCCTCTCCTTAATCTTCCCTCGGTTTTCCCTAAAATCCGACCCTTGCCCCATCAAAGCACCCGTAGTAGTGTTGATTTGTTTGTAACAAATCAGGTTGCTTCTGTGCGACATTAACAGAATGACCTCATTCTAACATTCCTGCGTTTTATTATCTCATTTTTTTTTCTTTCCTTGAACCTCTGCGTCAGCATTTTTTTTTGGCCTTTTGATTGGCGCTCTGCATTTCTATTTTTCGCATCTTATTTCTTTTATTTGTTATCATTAAGTTTCTTGCTATTTTATAGTGATATACCTCACCTTTGTGCTCTGTTTTCTGGTTGATCAGAAGACTATATGTATGTTCCTCCTTTTCGCTATATTTTCATCCATATCAGATTTTCCTGCAGGTTATCAATCTTAGCTTTTATCTCTTATGTTATTTTGGGAAATCGACCCCTGTCTTTATTCGACCATTGTAGTTGAGTTTTTATTAATACAGTAATTTCCTTTTTTGAATATAAGACATCATGTCACGAAGGATCTGGAAGGCTATTCAGGTGTCCTCAAGTGAATATCATACAATAGTTTGATAATCCTATCAAGAGTTGTTAAAAGTGACCCCTGGTAAGGTCGATTCACCCGATGGCCATCTAATCATGTGTGATGTGAGTATCATCGTGCCTAAATATTCTCACACCTGTATGTTAATAATAGACCCACATACATCTATTGAGAGTGTGGTTACGTTCATGTGCTAATATTTGTCTATCAATTCAAAATTGAATGGATGATCTATCCCAACCAGTGAATTGAAATAAGGGATCCTAAAAACTGGTGATGAGCATCTAAGAGAAGTGACTGCCAGAAGGCCATAGATCAAGAATAAGCAGCCAGGTTTAGTGCGTGAGAAGAGTCCATGAGAAATGGCGATCATATCCCGCTTGGCGGAAGTGTATTGATCAAAGCTTCATAAAGGAAGCTACAGGTAGATGCAAGATTTTCAGGTCACAATGAAGGTTGTCTCCTTTTGCTTACTGATAAATTGTTGAGCGCAACATTTTTTTTTTACAATGATACTTATGTCATGTCGTCCATAGCATTTCCCTCTCTGTGCTGTCCATAGATTGTGCATTATTACCTTACTGCATCCTCCCTCTGTTCATTTCCCTCACTTTGCATTACATCAATTTTTGCATTAGATCACCTCATTTGCATAAACCAATTAGGATATATTTTGCTTAAGATCACTCTGTATCCTTATCAGATCTCCATGTTAATGCTGACTCACGATTCCCTCTATATATACACACATACCCTCATTCATATATCTTATTGCCCTGTATCTTTACTGTCGTTTCATGCATCATATTGATGTTCTTGATGTTTGTAAATTGGTGTCTTGACATTTAGTACTTGGTTGCTGCATTCTTCACAATTTTCTTTTATCCCCATCGTTATTCCTCAATCTGTCCCCTCGGGTCAGTCACAGTCAGTAATG